>NC_090403.1:57552495-58926049 GCF_036365525.1 Heterodontus francisci
AGAGACAATGGATAAGTGCCTGGAGGTGGTCAGTGGTTTGTGAAGCAGCGCCTGGAGTGGCTATAAAGGCCAATTCTGGAGTGACAGACTCTTCCACAGGTGCTGCAGATAAAATTGGTTGTCGGGGCTGTTACACAGTTTGGCTCTCCCCTTGCGCCTCTGTCTTTTTTCCTGCCAACTGCTCAGTCTCTTCGACTCGCCACACTTTAGCCCCGCCTTTATGGCTGCCCACCAGCTCTGGCGAACGCTGGCAACTGACTCCCACGACTTGTGATCAATGTCACAGGACTTCATGTCGCGTTTGCCGACGTCTTTGAAGCGGAGACATGGACGGCCGGTGGGTCTGATACCAGTGGCGAGCTCGCTGTACAATGTGTCTTTGGGGATCCTGCCATCTTCCATGCGGCTCACATGGCCAAGACATCTCAAGCGCCGCTGACTCAGTAGTGTTTATAAGCTGGGGATGTTGGCCGCCTCGAGGACTTCTGTGTTGGAGATACGGTCCTGCCACCTGATGCCAAGTATTCTCCGGAGGCAGCGAAGATGGAATGAATTGAGACGTCGCTCTTGGCTGACATACGTTGTCCAGGCCTCGCTGCCATAGAGCAAGGTACTGGGGTTTATTATAGGGACAGTATTACTACACTGGGGTTTATTATAGGGAGCGTATTACTACACTGGAGATTATTATAGGGACAGTATTACTGCACTGGGGTTTATTATAGCGACAGTGTTACTGCACTGGGGTTTATTATAGGGACAGTGTTACTACACTGGAGATCATTATAGGGACAGTGTTACTGCACTGGGGTTTATTATAGGGACAGTGTTACTACACTGGAGATCATTATAGGGACAGTGGAACTACACTGGGGTTTATTATAGGGACAGTGTTACTACACTGGGGTTTATTATAGCGACAGTGTTACTGCACTGGGGTTTATTATAGGGACAGTATTACTACACTGGGGTTTATTATAGGGACAGTGTTACGACACTGGGGTTTATTATAGCGACAGTGTTACTGCACTGGAGATCATTATAGGGACAGTGTTACTGCACTGGGGTTTATTATAGGGACAGTGTTACTACACTGGAGATCATTATAGGGACAGTGGAACTACACTGGGGTTTATTATAGGGACAGTGTTAATACACTGGAGATCATTATAGCGACAGTGTTACTGCACTGGGGTTTATTATAGGGACAGTATTACTACACTGGGTTTTATTATAGGGACAGTGTTACTACACTGGAGATCATTATCGGGACAGTGTTACTACACTGGGGTTTATTATAGGGACAGTATTACTACATTGGAGATCATTATAGGGACAGTGTTACTGCACTGGGGTTTATTATAGGGACAGTATTCCTACACTGGTGTTTATTATCGGGACAGTGTTACTGCACTGGGGTTTATTATAGGGACAGTATTATGACACTGGAGTTTATTATAGGGACAGTATTACTACATTGGAGATCATTATAGGGACAGTATTACTACACTGGAGTTTATTATAGGGACAGTATTACTACATTGGAGATCATTATAGGGACAGTATTACTACACTGGTGTTTATTATAGGGACAGTGTTACTGCACTGGGGTTTATTATAGGGACAGTATTACTACATTGGGGTTTATTATAGGGACAGTGTTACTACATTGGAGATCATTATAGGGACAGTGTTACTGCACTGGGGTTTATTATAGGGACAGTATTACTGCACTGGAGTTTATTATAGGGACAGTGTTACTGCACTGGGGTTTATTATAGGGACAGTATAACTACACTGGGGTTTATTATAGGGACAGTATTACTACACTGGAGTTTATTATAGGGACAGTGTTACTACATTGGAGATCATTATAGGGACAGTGTTACTACACTGGGGTTTATTATAGGGTCAGTATTACTACACTGGAGTTTATTATAGGGTCAGTATTACTACACTGGGGTTTATTATAGGGACAGTGTTACGACACTGGGGGTTATTATAGGGACAGTGTTACTACACTGGAGATCATTATAGGGACAGTATTACTACACTGGGGTTTATTATAGGGAGAGTATTACTGCACTGGGGTTTATTATAGGGACAGTGTTACTACATTGGGGTTTATTATAGGGACAGTGTTACTACACTGGAGATCATTATAGGGACAGTATTACTACACTGGGGTTTATTATAGGGTCAGTATTACTACACTGGGGTTTATTATAGGGACAGTATTACTACACTGGAGTTTATTATAGGGTCAGTATTACTGCACTGGGGTTCATTATAGGGACAGTATTACTACACTGGAGTTTATTATAGGGACAGTGTTACTACATTGGGGTTTATTATAGGGACAGTGTTACTACATTGGAGATCATTATAGGGACAGTGTTACTGCACTGGGGTTTATTATAGGGACAGTATTACTGCACTGGAGTTTATTATAGGGACACTGTTACTGCACTGGGGTTTATTATCGGGACAGTATTACTACACTGGAGTTTATTATAGGGACAGTCTTACTGCACTGGGGTTTATTATAGGGACAGTATTACTACACTGGAGTTTATTATAGGGACAGTGTTACTACATTGGAGATCATTATAGGGACAGTGTTACTACACTGGGGTTTATTATAGGGACAGTGTTACGACACTGGGGTTGATTATAGGGACAGTGTTACTACACTGGAGATCATTATAGTGACAGTATTACTACACTGGGGTTTATTATAGGGAGAGTATTACTGCACTGGGGTTTATTATAGGGACAGTGTTACTACATTGGGGTTTATTATAGGGACAGTATTACTGCACTGGGGTTTATTATAGGGACAGTGTTACTACATTGGGGTTTATTATAGGGACAGTGTTACTACATTGGAGATCATTATAGGGACAGTATTACTACACTGGGGTTTATTATAGGGAGAGTATTACTGCACTGAGGTTTATTATAGGGACAGTGTTACTACATTGGGGTTTATTATAGGGACAGTGTTACTACATTGGGGTTTATTATAGGGACAGTGTTACTACATCGGAGATCATTATAGGGACAGTATTACTACACTGGTGTTTATTATAGGGACAGTATTACTGCACTGGGGTTTATTATAGGGACAGTATTACTGCACTGGGGTTTATTATAGGGACAGTGTTACTACATTGGGGTTTATTATAGGGACAGTATTACTACATTGGAGATCATTATAGGGACAGTATTACTACATTGGAGATCATTATAGGGACAGTGTTACTACATTGGAGATCATTATAGGGACAGTGTTACTACATTGGAGATCATTATAGGGACAGTATTACTACATTGGAGATCATTATAGGGACAGTGTTACTACACTGGGGTTCATTATAGGGACAGTGTTACTACACTGGGGTTTATTATAGGGACAGTATTGCTACACTGGGGTTTATTATAGGGACAGTATTACGACACTGGGGTTTATTAAAGGGACAGTATTACTACACTGGAGTTTATTATAGGGACAGTATTGCTACACTGGGGTTTATTATAGGGACAGTGTTACTGCACTGGGGTTCATTATAGGGACAGTGTTACTCCATTGGAGATCATTATAGGGACAGTGTTACTACATTGGAGATCATTATAGGGACAGTATTACTACACTGGGGTTTATTATAGGGACAGTATTGCTACACTGGGGTTTATTATAGGGACAGTATTACTACACTGGGGTTTATAATAGGGACAGTATTACTACATTGGAGTTTATCATAGGGACAGTATTGCTACACTGGGGTTTATTATAGGAACAGTGTTACTGCACTGGGGTTTATTATAGGGACAGTATTACTACACTGGAGTTTATTATAGGGACAGTATTACTACATTGGAGATCATTATAGGGACAGTGTTACTGCACTGGGGTTTATGATAGGGACAGTGTTACTACATTGGGGTTTATAACAGGGACAGTATTACTACACTGGGGTTTATTATAGGGACAGTGTTACTACATTGGAGATCAGTATAGGGACAGTATTACTGCACTGGGGTTTATTATAGGGACAGTGTTACTGCACTGGGGTTCATTATAGGGACAGTGTTACTACATTGGAGATCATTATAGGGACAGTGTTACTCCATTGGAGATCATTATAGGGACAGTGTTACTACATTGGAGATCATTATAGGGACAGTATTGCTACACTGGGGTTTATTATAGGGACAGTATTACTACACTGGGGTTTATTATAGGGACAGTATTACTACACTGGAGTTTATTATTGGGACAGTATTGCTACACTGGGGTTTATTATAGGGACAGTGTTACTGCACTGGGGTTAATTATAGGGACAGTGTTACTCCATTGGAGTTCATTATAGGGACAGTGTTACTACATTGGAGATCATTATAGGGACAGTATTACTACACTGGGGTTTATTATAGGGACAGTATTGCTACACTGGGGTTTATTATAGGGACAGTATTACTACACTGGGGTTTATTATAGGGACAGTATTACTACATTGGAGTTTATTATAGGGACAGTATTGCTACACTGGGGTTTATTATAGGGACAGTGTTACTGCACTGGGGTTCATTATAGGGACAGTGTTACTCCATTGGAAATCATTATCGGGACAGTGTTACTACATTGGAGATCATTATAGGAACAGTGTTACTGCACTGGGGTTTATTATAGGGACAGTATTACTACACTGGAGTTTATTATAGGGACAGTATTACTACATTGGAGATCATTATAGGGACAGTGTTACTGCACTGGGGTTTATGATAGGGACAGTGTTACTACATTGGGGTTTATAACAGGGACAGTATTACTACACTGGGGTTTATTATAGGGACAGTGTTACTACATTGGAGATCAGTATAGGGACAGTATTACTGCACTGGGGTTTATTATAGGGACAGTATTACTACATTGGGGTTTATTATAGGGACAGTGTTACTACATTGGAGATCATTATAGGGACAGCGTTACTACATTGGGGTTTATTATAGGGACAGTGTTACTACATTGGAGATCATTATAGGGACAGTGTTACTGCACTGGGGCTAACTATAGGGACAGTGTTACTACATTGGAGATCATTATGGGGACAGTGTTACTGCACAGGGGTTTATTATAGGGACAGTATTACTACATTGGAGATCATTATCGGGACAGTATTACTACACTGGAGTTTATTATAGGGACAGTATTACTGCACTGGAGTTTATTATAGGGACAGTAATACTACATTGGAGATCATTATAGGGACAGTGTTACTGCACTGGAGTTTATTATAGGGACAGTATTACTACACTGGAGTTTATTATAGGGACAGTATTACTGCACTGGAGTTGATTATAGGGACAGTATTACTACATTGGAGATCATTATAGGGACAGTGTTACTGCACAGGGGTTTATTATAGGGACAGTATTACTACATTGGAGATCATTATCGGGACAGTATTACTACATTGGAGATCATTATAGGGACAGTGTTACTACATTGGAGATCATTATAGGGACAGTATTACTACATTGGAGATCATTATAGGGACAGTGTTACTACATTGGAGATCATTATAGGGACAGTGTTACTGCACTGGGGTTTATTATAGGGACAGTGTTACTACATTGGAGATCATTATAGGGACAGTGTTACTGCACTGGGGTTTATTATAGGGACAGTGTTACTACATTGGAGATCATTATAGGGACAGTGTTACTGCACTGGGGTTTATTATAGGGACAGTATTACTACATTGGAGATCATTATAGGGACAGTGTTACTGCACAGGGGTTTATTATAGGGACAGTATTACTACATTGGAGATCATTATCGGGACAGTATTACTACATTGGAGATCATTATAGGGACAGTGTTACTACATTGGAGATCATTATAGGGACAGTATTACTACATTGGAGATCATTATAGGGACAGTATTACTACATTGGAGATCATTATAGGGACAGTGTTACTGCACAGGGGTTTATTATAGGGACAGTATTACTACATTGGAGATCATTATCGGGACAGTATTACTACATTGGAGATCATTATAGGGACAGTGTTACTACATTGGAGATCATTATAGGGACAGTATTACTACATTGGAGATCATTATAGGGACAGTATTACTACATTGGAGATCATTATCGGGACAGTATTACTACATTGGAGATCATTATAGGGACAGTGTTACTACATTGGAGATCATTATAGGGACAGTATTACTACATTGGAGATCATTATAGGGACAGTGTTACTACATTGGAGATCATTATAGGGACAGTGTTACTGCACTGGGGTTTATTATAGGGACAGTGTTACTACATTGGAGATCATTATAGGGACAGTGTTACTGCACTGGGGTTTATTATAGGGACAGTGTTACTACATTGGACATCATTATAGGGACAGTATTACTACACTGGGGTTTATTATAGGGACAGTGTTACTGCATTGGAGATCATTATAGGGACAGTGTTACTGCACTGGGGTTTATTATAGGGACAGTATTACTACATTGGAGATCATTATAGGGACAGTATTACGACACTGGAGTTTATTATAGGGACAGTGTTACTACATTGGAGATCATTATAGGGACAGTATTACTGCACTGCTGTTTATTATAGGGACAGTGTTACTACACTGGTGTTTATTATAGCGACAGTATTACTACACTGGTGTTTATTATAGGGACAGTATTACCACATTGGAGATCATTATAGGGACAGTATTACTACACTGGAGATCATTATAGGGACAGTGTTACTACATTGGAGATCATTATAGGGACAGTGTTACTACACTGGTGTTTATTATAGCGACAGTATTACTACACTGGTGTTTATTATAGGGACAGTATTACCACATTGGAGATCATTATAGGGACAGTATTACTACATTGGAGATCATTATAGGGACAGTGTTACTACATTGGAGATCATTATAGGGACAGTATTATTACATTGGAGATCATTATAGGGACAGTGTTACTACATTGGAGATCATGATAGGGACAGTATTACTGCACTGGAGATCATTATAGGGACAGTGTGACTACACTGGTGTTTATTATAGCGACAGTATGCCTGCACTGGTGTTTATTATAGGGACAGTATTACCACATTGGAGATCATTATAGGGACAGTATTACTACACTGGAGATCATTATAGGGACAGTGTGACTACACTGGTGTTTATTATAGCGACAGTATTACTGCACTGGTGTTAATTATAGGGACAGCATTACCACATTGGAGATCATTATAGGGACAGTATTATGACACTGGAGATCATTATAGGGACAGTGTTACTACATTGGAGATCATTATAGGGACAGTATTACCGCACTGGTGTTTATTATAGGGACAGTGTTACTACATTGGAGATCATTATAGGGACAGTATTACTGCACTGGAGTTTATTATAGGGACAGTATTACTACACTGGTGTTTATTATAGGGACAGTATTACTACATTGGAGATCATTATAGGGACAGTGTTACTACACTGGTGTTTATTATAGCGACAGTATTACTACACTGGTGTTTATTATAGGGACAGTATTACCACATTGGAGATCATTATAGGGACAGTATTATTACATTGGAGATCATTACAGGGACAGTGTTACTACATTGGAGATCATTATAGGGACAGTATTATTACATTGGAGATCATTATAGGGACAGTGTTACTACATTGGAGATCATTATAGGGACAGTATTACTGCACTGGAGATCATTATAGGGACAGTGTGACTACACTGGTGTTTATTATAGCGACAGTATTCCTGCACTGGTGTTTATTATAGGGACAGTATTACCACATTGGAGATCATTATAGGGACAGTATTACTACACTGGAGATCATTATAGGGACAGTGTGACTACACTGGTGTTTATTATAGCGACAGTATTACTGCACTGGTGTTAATTATAGGGACAGTATTACCACATTGGAGATCATTATCGGGACAGTATTACTACACTGGAGATCATTATAGGGACAGTGTTACTACATTGGAGATCATTATAGGGACAGTATTACTGCACTGGTGTTTATTATAGGGACAGTGTTACTACATTGGAGATCATTATAGGGACAGTATTACTGCACTGGAGTTTATTATAGGGACAGTATTACTACACTGGTGTTTATTATAGGGACAGTATTACTCCATTGGAGATCATTATAAGGGACAGTATTACTACACTGGAGATCATTATCGGGACAGTGTTACTATATTGGAGATCATTATAGGGACAGTATTACTGCACTGGAGTTTATTATAGGGACAGTATTGCTACACTGGGGTTTATTATAGGGACAGTATTACTGCACTGGTGTTTATTATAGGGACAGTATTGCTAGACTGGAGTTTATTATAGGGACAGTATTACTACACTGGGGTTTATTATAGGGACAGTATTACTGCACTGGTGTTTATTATATGGACAGTATTGCTACACTGGAGTTTATTATAGGGACAGTATTACTACACTGGGGTTTATTATAGGGACAGTATTACTGCACTGGTGTTTATTATAGGGACAGTATTACTGCACTGGTGTTTATTATATGGACAGTATTGCTACACTGGAGTTTATTATAGGGACAGAATTACTACACTGGGGTTTATTATAGGGACAGTAGTACTACACTGGAGTTTATTATTGGGACAGTATTGCTACACTGGGGTTTATTATAGGGACAGTGTTACTGCACTGGTGTTCATTATAGGGACAGTGTTACTCCATTGGAGATCATTATAGGGACAGTATTACTACATTGGAGATCATTATAGGGACAGTGTTACTACATTGGAGATCATTATAGGGACAGTATTACTACATTGGAGATCATTATAGGGACAGTGTTACTACATTGGAGATCATTATAGGGACAGTGTTACTACATTGGAGATCATTATAGGGACAGTATTACTACATTGGAGATCATTATAGGGACAGTGTTACTACACTGGGGTTCATTATAGGGACAGTGTTACTACACTGGGGTTTATTATAGGGACAGTATTGCTACACCGGGGTTTATTATAGGGACAGTATTACTACACTGGGGTTTATTATAGGGACAGTATTACTACACTGGAGTTTATTATAGGGACAGTATTGCTACACGGGGTTTATTATAGGGACAGTGTTACTGCACTGGGGTTCATTATAGGGACAGTGTTACTCCATTGGAGATCATTACAGGGACAGTGTTACTACATTGGAGATCATTATAGGGACAGTGTTACTCCATTGGAGATCATTATAGGGACAGTGTTACTACATTGGAGATCATTATAGGGACAGTATTGCTACACTGGGGTTTATTATAGGGACAGTATTACTACACTGGGGTTTATTATAGGGACAGTATTACTACACTGGAGTTTATTATAGGGACAGTATTGCTACACTGGGGTTTATTATAGGGACAGTGTTACTGCACTGGGGTTCATTATAGGGACAGTGTTACTCCATTGGAGATCATTATAGGGACAGTGTTACTACATTGGAGATCATTATAGGGACAGTATTACTACACTGGGGTTTATTATAGGGACAGTATTGCTACACTGGGGTTTATTATAGGGACAGTATTACTACACTGGGGTTTATTATAGGGACAGCATTACTACATTGGAGTTTATTATAGGGACAGTATTGCTACACTGGGGTTTATTATAGGGACAGTGTTACTGCACTGGGGTTCATTATAGGGACAGTGTTACTCCATTGGAGATCATTATCGGGACAGTGTTACTACATTGGAGATCATTATAGGGACAGTGTTACTACATTGGAGATCATTATCGGGACAGTGTTACTGCACTGGGGTTTATTATAGGGACAGTATTACTGCACAGGAGTTTATTATAGGAACAGTGTTACTGCACTGGGGTTTATTATAGGGACAGTATTACTACACTGGAGTTTATTATAGGGACAGTATTACTACATTGGAGATCATTATAGGGACAGTGTTACTGCACTGGGGTTTATGATAGGGACAGTGTTACTACATTGGGGTTTATAATAGGGACAGTATTACTACACTGGGGTTTATTATAGGGACAGTGTTACTACATTGGAGATCAGTATAGGGACAGTATTACTGCACTGGGGTTTATTATAGGGACAGTATTACTGCACTGGGGTTTATTATAGGGACAGTATTACTACATTGGGGTTTATTATAGGGACAGTGTTACTACATTGGAGATCATTATAGGGACAGCGTTACTACATTGGGGTTTATTATAGGGACAGTGTTACTACATTGGAGATCATTATAGGGACAGTGTTACTGCACTGGGGCTAACTATAGGGACAGTGTTACTACATTGGAGATCATTATGGGGACAGTGTTACTGCACAGGGGTTTATTATAGGGACAGTATTACTACATTGGAGATCATTATCGGGACAGTATTACTACACTGGAGTTTATTATAGGGACAGTATTACTGCACTGGAGTTTATTATAGGGACAGTAATACTACATTGGAGATCATTATCGGGACAGTGTTACTGCACTGGAGTTTATTATAGGGACAGTATTACTACATTGGAGATCATTATAGGGACAGTGTTACTGCACTGGGGTTTATTATAGGGACAGTATTACTACACTGGAGTTTATTATAGGGACAGTATTACTGCACTGGAGTTTATTATAGGGACAGTAATACTACATTGGAGATCATTATAGGGACAGTGTTACTGCACTGGAGTTTATTATAGGGACAGTATTACTACATTGGAGATCATTATAGGGACAGTGTTACTGCACAGGGGTTTATTATAGGGACAGTATTACTACATTGGAGATCATTATCGGGACAGTATTACTACATTGGAGATCATTATAGGGACAGTGTTACTACATTGGAGATCATTATAGGGACAGTGTTACTACATTGGAGATCATTATAGGGACAGTATTGCTACACTGGGGTTTATTATAGGGACAGTATTACTACACTGGGGTTTATTATAGGGACAGTATTACTACACTGGAGTTTATTATAGGGACAGTATTGCTACACTGGGGTTTATTATAGGGACAGTGTTACTGCACTGGGGTTCATTATAGGGACAGTGTTACTCCATTGGAGATCATTATAGGGACAGTGTTACTACATTGGAGATCATTATAGGGACAGTATTACTACTCTGGGGTTTATTATAGGGACAGTATTGCTACACTGGGGTTTATTATAGGGACAGTATTACTACACTGGGGTTTATTATAGGGACAGTATTACTACATTGGAGTTTATTATAGGGACAGTATTGCTACACTGGGGTTTATTATAGGGACAGTGTTACTGCACTGGAATTCATTATAGGGACAGTGTTACTCCATTGGAGATCATTATCGGGACAGTGTTACTACATTGGAGATCATTATAGGGACAGTGTTACTACATTGGAGATCATTATCGGGACAGTGTTACTGCACTGGGGTTTATTATAGGGACAGTATTACTGCACAGGAGTTTATTATAGGAACAGTGTTACTGCACTGGGGTTTATTATAGGGACAGTATTACTACACTGGAGTTTATTATAGGGACAGTATTACTACATTGGAGATCATTATAGGGACAGTGTTACTGCACTGGGGTTTATGATAGGGACAGTGTTACTACATTGGGGTTTATAATAGGGACAGTATTACTACACTGGGGTTTATTATAGGGACAGTGTTACTACATTGGAGATCAGTATAGGGACAGTATTACTGCACTGGGGTTTATTATAGGGACAGTATTACTACATTGGGGTTTATTATAGGGACAGTGTTACTACATTGGAGATCATTATAGGGACAGCGTTACTACATTGGGGTTTATTATAGGGACAGTGTTACTACATTGGAGATCATTATAGGGACAGTGTTACTGCACTGGGGCTAACTATAGGGACAGTGTTACTACATTGGAGATCATTATGGGGACAGTGTTACTGCACAGGGGTTTATTATAGGGACAGTATTACTACATTGGAGATCATTATCGGGACAGTATTACTACACTGGAGTTTATTATAGGGACAGTATTACTGCACTGGAGTTTATTATAGGGACAGTAATACTACATTGGAGATCATTATAGGGACAGTGTTACTGCACTGGAGTTTATTATAGGGACAGTATTACTACATTGGAGATCATTATAGGGACAGTGTTACTGCACTGGGGTTTATTATAGGGACAGTATTACTACACTGGAGTTTATTATAGGGACAGTATTACTGCACTGGAGTTTATTATAGGGACAGTAATACTACATTGGAGATCATTATAGGGACAGTGTTACTGCACTGGAGTTTATTGTAGGGACAGTATTACTACATTGGAGATCATTATAGGGACAGTGTTACTGCACAGGGGTTTATTATAGGGACAGTATTACTACATTGGAGATCATTATCGGGACAGTATTACTACATTGGAGATCATTATAGGGACAGTGTTACTACATTGGAGATCATTATAGGGACAGTATTACTACATTGGAGATCATTATAGGGACAGTGTTACTACATTGGAGATCATTATAGGGACAGTGTTACTGCACTGGGGTTTATTATAGGGACAGTGTTACTACATTGGAGATCATTATAGGGACAGTGTTACTGCACTGGGGTTTATTATAGGGACAGTGTTACTACATTGGAGATCATTATAGGGACAGTGTTACTACATTGGACATCATTATAGGGACAGTATTACTACACTGGGGTTTATTATAGGGACAGTGTTACTGCATTGGAGATCATTATAGGGACAGTGTTACTGCACTGGGGTTTATTATAGGGACAGTATTACTACATTGGAGATCATTATAGGGACAGTATTACGACACTGGAGTTTATTATAGGGACAGTGTTACTACATTGGAGATCATTATAGGGACAGTATTACTGCACTGCTGTTTATTATAGGGACAGTGTTACTACACTGGTGTTTATTATAGCGACAGTATTACTACACTGGTGTTTATTATAGGGACAGTATTACCACATTGGAGATCATTATAGGGACAGTATTACTACACTGGAGATCATTATAGGGACAGTGTTACTACATTGGAGATCATTAAAGGGACAGTATTACTGCACTGGTGTTTATTATAGCGACAGTATTACTACACTGGTGTTTATTATAGGGACAGTATTACTGCACTGGTGTTTATTATATGGACAGTATTGCTACACTGGAGTTTATTATAGGGACAGTATTACTACACTGGGGTTTATTATAGGGACAGTATTACGACACTGGAGATCATTATAGGGACAGTGTTACTACATTGGAGATCATTATAGGGACAGTATTACTGCACTGGTGTTTATTATAGGGACAGTGTTACTACATTGGAGATCATTATAGGGACAGTGTTACTACATTGGAGATCATTATAGGGACAGTATTACTGCACTGGAGTTTATTATAGGGACAGTATTACTACACTGGTGTTTATTATAGGGACAGTATTACTACATTGGAGATCATTATAGGGACAGTGTTACTACACTGGTGTTTATTATAGCGACAGTATTACTACACTGGTGTTTATTATAGGGACAGTATTACCACATTGGAGATCATTATAGGGACAGTATTATTACATTGGAGATCATTATAGGGACAGTGTTACTACATTGGAGATCATTATAGGGACAGTATTATTACATTGGAGATCATTATAGGGACAGTGTTACTACATTGGAGATCATTATAGGGACAGTATTACCACATTGGAGATCATTATAGGGACAGTATTACTACACTGGAGATCATTATAGGGACAGTGTTACTGCACTGGGGTTTATTATAGGGACAGTGTTACTACATTGGAGATCATTATAGGGACAGTGTTACTACATTGGACATCATTATAGGGACAGTATTACTACACTGGGGTTTATTATAGGGACAGTGTTACTACATTGGAGATCATTATAGGGACAGTGTTACTACATTGGACATCATTATAGGGACAGTATTACTACACTGGGGTTTATTATAGGGACAGTGTTACTGCATTGGAGATCATTATAGGGACAGTGTTACTGCACTGGGGTTTATTATAGGGACAGTATTACTACATTGGAGATCATTATAGGGACAGTATTACGACACTGGAGTTTATTATAGGGACAGTGTTACTACATTGGAGATCATTATAGGGACAGTATTACTGCACTGCTGTTTATTATAGGGACAGTGTTACTACACTGGTGTTTATTATAGCGACAGTATTACTACACTGGTGTTTATTATAGGGACAGTATTACCACATTGGAGATCATTATAGGGACAGTATTACTACACTGGAGATCATTATAGGGACAGTGTTACTACATTGGAGATCATTAAAGGGACAGTTTTACTGCACTGGTGTTTATTATAGGGACAGTGTTACTACCTGGTGTTTATTATAGCGACAGTATTACTACACTGGTGTTTATTATAGGGACAGTATTACTGCACTGGTGTTTATTATATGGACAGTATTGCTACACTGGAGTTTATTATAGGGACAGTATTACTACACTGGGGTTTATTATAGGGACAGTATTACGACACTGGAGATCATTATAGGGACAGTGTTACTACATTGGAGATCATTATAGGGACAGTATTACTGCACTGGAGTTTATTATAGGGACAGTATTACTACACTGGTGTTTATTATAGGGACAGTGTTACTACATTGGAGATCATTATAGGGACAGTATTACTGCACTGGAGCTTATTATAGGGACAGTATTACTACACTGGTGTTTATTATAGGGACAGTATTACTACATTGGAGATCATTATAGGGACAGTGTTACTACACTGGTGTTTATTATAGCGACAGTATTACTACACTGGTGTTTATTATAGGGACAGTATTACCACATTGGAGATCATTATAGGGACAGTATTATTACATTGGAGATCATTATAGGGACAGTGTTACTACATTGGAGATCATTATAGGGACAGTATTACTGCACTGGAGATCATTATAGGGACAGTGTGACTACACTGGTGTTTATTATAGCGACAGTATTCCTGCACTGGTGTTTATTATAGGGACAGTATTACCACATTGGAGATCATTATAGGGACAGTATTACTACACTGGAGATCATTATAGGGACAGTGTGACTACACTGGTGTTTATTATAGCGACAGTATTACTGCACTGGTGTTAATTATAGGGACAGTATTACCACATTGGTGATCATTATCGGGACAGTATTACTACACTGGAGATCATTATAGGGACAGTGTTACTACATTGGAGATCATTATAGGGACAGTATTACTGCACTGGAGTTTACTATAGGGACAGTATTACTACACTGGTGTTTATTATAGGGACAGTATTACTACATTGGAGATCATTATAAGGGACAGTATTACTACACTGGAGATCATTATCGGGACAGTGTTACTACATTGGAGATCATTATAGGGACAGTATTACTGCACTGGTGTTTATTATAGGGACAGTGTTACTATATTGGAGATCATTATAGGGACAGTATTACTGCACTGGAGTTTATTATAGGGACAGTATTACTGCACTGGGGTTCATTATAGGGACAGTGTTACTCCATTGGAGATCATTATAGGGACAGTGTTACTACATTGGAGATCATTATAGGGACAGTGTTACTCCATTGGAGATCATTATAGGGACAGTGTTACTACATTGGAGATCATTATAGGGACAGTATTGCTACACTGGGCTTTATTATAGGGACAGTATTACTACACTGGGGTTTATTATAGGGAAAGTATTACTACACTGGAGTTTATTATAGGGACAGTATTGCTACACTGGGGTTTATTATAGGGACAGTGTTACTGCACTGGGGTTCATTATAGGGACAGTGTTACTCCATTGGAGATCATTATAGGGACAGTGTTACTACATTGGAGATCATTATAGGGACAGTATTACTACACTGGGGTTTATTATTGGGACAGTATTGCTACACTGGGGTTTATTATAGGGACAGTATTACTACACTGGGGTTTATTATAGGGACAGTATTACTACATTGGAGTTTATTATAGGGACAGTATTGCTACACTGGGGTTTATTATAGGGACAGTGTTACTGCACTGGGGTTCATTATAGGGACAGTGTTACTCCATTGGAGATCATTATCGGGACAGTGTTACTACATTGGAGATCATTATAGGGACAGTGTTACTACATTGGAGATCATTATCGGGACAGTGTTACTGCACTGGGGTTTATTATAGGGACAGTATTACTGCACAGGAGTTTATTATAGGAACAGTGTTACTGCACTGGGGTTTATTATAGGGACAGTATTACTACACTGGAGTTTATTATAGGGACAGTATTACTACATTGGAGATCATTATAGGGACAGTGTTACTGCACTGGGGTTTATGATAGGGACAGTGTTACTACATTGGGGTTTATAATAGGGACAGTATTACTACACTGGGGTTTATTATAGGGACAGTGTTACTACATTGGAGATCAGTATAGGGACAGTATTACTGCACTGGGGTTTATTATAGGGACAGTATTACTACATTGGGGTTTATTATAGGGACAGTGTTACTACATTGGAGATCATTATAGGGACAGCGTTACTACATTGGGGTTTATTATAGGGACAGTGTTACTACATTGGAGATCATTATAGGGACAGTGTTACTGCACTGGGGCTAACTATAGGGACAGTGTTACTACATTGGAGATCATTATGGGGACAGTGTTACTGCACAGGGGTTTATTATAGGGACAGTATTACCACATTGGAGATCATTATCGGGACAGTATTACTACACTGGAGTTTATTATAGGGACAGTATTACTGCACTGGAGTTTATTATAGGGACAGTAATACTACATTGGAGATCATTATAGGGACAGTGTTACTGCACTGGAGTTTATTATAGGGACAGTATTACTACATTGGAGATCATTATAGGGACAGTGTTACTGCACTGGTGTTTATTATAGGGACAGTAATACTACATTGGAGATCATTATAGGGACAGTGTTACTGCACTGGAGTTTATTATAGGGACAGTATTACTACATTGGAGATCATTATAGGGACAGTGTTACTGCACAGGGGTTTATTATAGGGACAGTATTACTACACTGGAGTTTATTATAGGGACAGTATTACTGCACTGGAGTTTATTATAGGGACAGTAATACTACATTGGAGATCATTATAGGGACAGTGTTACTGCACTGGAGTTTATTATAGGGACAGTATTACTACATTGGAGATCATTATAGGGA
Organism: Heterodontus francisci; assembly: GCF_036365525.1. Classification (NCBI taxonomy): domain Eukaryota; kingdom Metazoa; phylum Chordata; class Chondrichthyes; order Heterodontiformes; family Heterodontidae; genus Heterodontus; species Heterodontus francisci. The sequence continues at coordinate 57,569,832 of NC_090403.1, forward strand.
CAGTGTTACTGCACAGGGGTTTATTATAGGGACAGTATTACTACATTGGAGATCATTATCGGGACAGTATTACTACATTGGAAATCATTATAGGGACAGTGTTACTACATTGGAGATCATTATAGGGACAGTATTACTACATTGGAGATCATTATAGGGACAGTGTTACTACATTGGAGATCATTATAGGGACAGAGTTACTGCACTGGGGTTTATTATAGGGACAGTGTTACTACATTGGAGATCATTATAGGGACAGTGTTACTGCACTGGGGTTTATTATAGGGACAGTGTTACTACATTGGAGATCATTATAGGGACAGTGTTACTACATTGGACATCATTATAGGGACAGTATTACTACACTGGGGTTTATTATAGGGACAGTATTACCACATTGGAGATCATTATAGGGACAGTATTACTACACTGGAGATCATTATAGGGACAGTGTTACTACACTGGTGTTTATTATAGCGACAGTATTACTGCACTGGTGTTTATTATAGGGACAGTATTACCACATTGGAGATCATTATAGGGACAGTATTACTACACTGGAGATCATTATAGGGACAGTGTTACTACATTGGAGATCATTATAGGGACAGTATTACTGCACTGGTGTTTATTATAGGGACAGTGTTACTACATTGGAGATCATTATAGGGACAGTATTACTGCACTGGAGTTTATTATGGGGACAGTATTACTACACTGGTGTTTATTATAGGGACAGTATTACTACACTGGAGATCATTATAGGGACAGTGTTACTGCATTGGAGATCATTATAGGGACAGTATTACTGCACTGGAGTTTATTATAGGGACTGTATTGCTACACTGGGTTTTATTATAGGGACAGTGTTACTACACTGGGGTTTATTATAGGGACAGTATTACTGCACTGGTGTTTATTATAGGGACAGTATTGCTACACTGGAGTTTATTATAGGGACAGTATTACTACACTGGGGTTTATTATAGGGACAGTATTACTGCACTGGTGTTTATTATATGGACAGTATTGCTACACTGGAGTTTATTATAGGGACAGTATGACTACACTGGGGTTTATTATAGGGACAGTATTACTGCACTGGTGTTTATTATAGGGACAGTATTGCTACACTGGAGTTTATTATAGGGACAGTATTACTACACTGGGGTTTATTATAGGGACAGTATTACTACACTGGAGTTTATTATAGGGACAGTATTGCTACACTGGAGTTTATTATAGGGACAGTATTACTACACTGGGGTTTATTATAGGGACAGTATTACTGCACTGGTGTTTATTATAGGGACAGTGTTACTACATTTGAGATCATTATAGGGACAGTATTACTGCACTGGAGTTTATTCTAGGGACAGTATTGCTACACTGGTGTTTATTATAGGGACAGTATTACTACACTGGTGTTTATTATAGGGACAGTATTACTACACTGGAGATCATTATAGGGACAGTGTTACTACACTGGTGTTTATTATAGCGACAGTATTACTACACTGGAGATCATTATAGGGACAGTGTTACCACATTGGAGATCATTGTAGGGACAGTATTACCACATTGGAGATCATTATAGGGACAGTGTTACTACATTGGAGATCATTATAGGGACAGTATTACTGCACTGGTGTTTATTATAGGGACAGTGTTATTACATTGGAGATCATTATAGTGACAGTATTACTACATTGGAGATCATTATAGGGACAGTGTTACTACACTGGTGTTTATTATAGGGACAGTATTACTGCACTGGAGATCATTATAGGGACAGTATTACTACACTGGAGATCATTATAGGGACAGTGTTACTACATTGGAGATCATTATAGGGACAGTATTACTGCACTAGGGTTTATTATAGGGACAGTATTACTGCACTGGTGTTTATTATAGGGACAGTATTACCACATTGGAGATCATTATAGGGACAGTATTACTACATTGGAGATCATTATAGGGACAGTATTACTGCACTGGAGTTTATTATAGGGACAGTATTACTGCACTGGAGTTTATTATAGGGACAGTATTACTACACTGGTGTTTATTATAGGGACAGTATTACTACATTGGAGATCATTATAGGGACAGTATTACTACACTGGAGATCATTATAGGGACAGTGTTACTACATTGGAGATCATTATAGGGAGTGTATTACTGCACTGGAGTTTATTATAGGGACAGTATTGCTACACTGGGGTTTATTATAGGGACAGTATTACTACACAGGGGTTTATTATAGGGACAGTATTACTGCACTGGTGTTTATTATGGGGACAGTGTTACTACACTGGAGATCATTATAGGGACAGTTTTACTACATTGGAGATCATTATAGGGACAGTATTACTGCACTGGAGTTTATTATAGGGACAGTGTTACGACATTGGAGATCATTATCGGGACAGTATTACTACACTGGAGATCATGAGAGGGACAGTTTTACTACATTGGAGATCATTATAGGGACAGTATTACTGCACTGGAGTTTATTATAGGGACAGTATTGCCACACTGGTGTTTATTATTGGGACAGTATTACTGCACTAGAGATCATTATAGGGACAGTTTTACTACATTGGAGATCATTATAGGGACAGTATTACTGCACTGGAGTTTATTATAGCGACAGTATTACTACACTGGTGTTTATTATAGGGACAGTATTGCTACACTGGTGTTTATTATAGCGACAGTATTCCTGCACTGGTGTTTATTATAGGGACAGTATTACTGCACTGGTGTTTATTATAGGGACAGTGTTACTACATTGGAGATCATTATAGGGACAGTATTACTACACTGGAGATCATTATAGGGACAGTTTTACTACATTGGAGATCATTATAGGGACAGTATTACTGCACTGGAGTTTATTATAGGGACAGTGTTACTACATTGGAGATCATTATCGGGACAGTATTACTACACTGGAGATCATAATAGGGACAGTGTTACTACATTGGAGATCATTATAGGGACAGTATTACTGCACTGGAGTTTATTATAGGGACAGTATTGCCACACTGGTGTTTATTATAGGGACAGTATTACTGCACTAGAGAGCATTATAGGGACAGTTTTACTACATTGGAGATCATTATAGGGACAGTATTACTGCACTGGAGTTTATTATAGGGACAGTATTGCTACACTGGTGTTTATTATAGCGACAGTATTACTGCACTGGTGTTTATTATAGGGACAGTATTGCTACACTGGTGTTTATTATAGCGACAGTATTCCTGCACTGGTGTTTATTATAGGGACAGTGTTACTACATTGGAGATCATTATAGGGACAGTATTACTACACTGGAGATCATTATAGGGACAGTTTTACTACATTGGAGATCATTATAGGGACAGTATTACTGCACTGGAGTTTATTATAGGGACAGTATTGCTACACTGGTGTTTATTATAGGGACAGTATTACTACACTGGTGTTTATTATAGGGACAGTATTACTGCACTAGAGATCATTATAGGGACAGTTTTACTACATTGGAGATCATTATAGGGACAGTATTACTGCACTGGAGATCATTATAGGGACAGTATTACGACACTGGAGATCATTATAGGGACAGTTTTACTACATTGGAGATCATTATAGGGACAGTATTACTGCACTGGAGTTTATTATAGGGACAGTATTGCTACACTGGTGTTTATTATAGCGACAGTATTACTACACTGGTGTTTATTATAGGGACAGTATTACTACATTGGAGATCATTATAGGGACGGTATTACTACACTGGAGATCATTATAGGGACAGTATTACTGCACTGGAGTTTATTATAGGGACAGTATTGCTACACTGGGGTTTATTATAGGGACAGTATTACTGCACTGGGGTTTATTATAGGGACAGTATTACTGCACTGGGGTTTATTATAGGGACAGTATTGCTACACTGGTGTTTATTATAGGGACAGTATTACTGCACTGGTGTTTATTATAGGGACAGTGTTACTACATTGGAGATCATTATAGGGACAGTATTACTGCACTGGAGTTTATTATAGGGACAGTATTGCTACACTGGGGTTTATTATAGGGACAGTATTACTGCACTGGGGTTTATTATAGGGACAGTATTGCTACACTGGAGTTTATTATAGGGACAGTATTACTACACTGGTGTTTATTATAGGGACAGTATTACTACACTGGAGTTTATTATAGGGACAGTATTACCACATTGGAGATCATTATAGGGACAGTATTACTACACTGGAGATCATTATAGGGACAGTGTTACTACATTGGAGATCATTATAGCGACAGTATTCCTGCACTGGTGTTTATTATAGGGACAGTATTACCACATTGGATATCATTCTAGGGACAGTATTACTACACTGGGGTTTATTATAGGGACAGTATTGCGACACTGGGGTTTGTTATAGGGACAGTATTGCTACACTGGAGTTTATTATCGGGACAGTGTTACTGCACTGGGGTTTATTATAGGGACAGTATTGCTACACTGGAGTTTATTATAGGGACAGTGTTACTGCACTGGGGTTTATTATAGGGACAGTATTACTGCACTGGAGTTTATTGTAGGGACAGTATTGCTACACTGGGGTTGATTATAGGGACAGTATTACTGCAGTGGAGATCATTAAAGGTACAGTATTGCTACACTGGAGTCTATTTTAGGGACAGTGTTACTGCACTGGGGTTTATTTTTGGGACAGTATTGCTACACTGGACTTTATTATAGGGACAGTATTACTGCATTGGAGATCATTATAGGGACAGTATTGCTACACTGGAGTTTATTATAGGGACAGTATTGCTACACTGGAGTTCATTATAGGGACAGTGTTACTGCACTGGGGTTTATTATAGGGACAGTATTCCTGCACTGGAGTATATTATAGGGACAGTGTTACTGCACTAGAGATCATTATAGGGACAGTTTTACTACATTGGAGATCATTATAGGGACAGTATTACTGCACTGGAGTTTATTATAGGGACAGTATTGCTACACTGGTGTTTATTATAGCGACAGTATTACTACACTGGTGTTTATTATAGGGACAGTATGGCTACACTGGTGTTTATTATAGCGACAGTATTACTACACTGGTGTTTATTATAGGGACAGTGTTACTACATTGGAGATCATTATAGGGACAGTTTTACTACATTGGAGATCATTATAGGGACAGTATTACTGCACTGGAGTTTATTTTCGGGACAGTGTTACTACATTGGAGATCATTATCGGGACAGTATTACTACACTGGAGATCATTATAGGGACAGTTTTACTACATTGGAGATCATTATAGGGACAGTATTACTGCACTGGAGTTTATTATAGGGACAGTATTGCCACACTGGTGTTTATTATAGGGACAGTATTACTGCACTAGAGATCATTATAGGGACAGTTTTACTACATTGGAGATCATTATAGGGACAGTATTACTGCACTGGAGTTTATTATAGGGACAGTATTGCTACACTGGTGTTTATTATAGCGACAGTATTACTGCACTGGTGTTTATTATAGGGACAGTATTGCTACACTGGTGTTTATTATAGTGACAGTATTCCTGCACTGGTGTTTATTATAGGGACAGTGTTACTACATTGGAGATCATTATAGGGACAGTATTACTACACTGGAGATCATTATAGGGACAGTTTTACTACATTGGAGATCATTATAGGGACAGTATTACTGCACTGGAGTTTATTATAGGGACAGTATTACTACACTGGTGTTTATTATAGGGACAGTATTACTGCACTAGAGATCATTATAGGGACAGTTTTACTACATTGGAGATCATTATAGGGACAGTATTACTGCACTGGAGTTTATTATAGGGACAGTATTGCTACACTGGTGTTTATTATAGGGACAGTATTACTACACTGGTGTTTATTATAGGGACAGTATTACTGCACTAGAGATCATTATAGGGACAGTTTTACTACATTGGAGATCATTATAGGGACAGTATTCCTGCACTGGAGTTTATTATAGGGACAGTATTACTACACTGGAGATCATTATAGGGACAGTTTTACTACATTGGAGATCATTATAGGGACAGTATTACTGCACTGGAGTTTATTTTCGGGACAGTGTTACTACATTGGAGATCATTATCGGGACAGTATTACTACACTGGAGATCATTATAGGGACAGTTTTACTACATTGGAGATCATTATAGGGACAGTATTACTGCACTGGAGTTTATTATAGGGACAGTATTGCCACACTGGTGTTTATTATAGGGACAGTATTACTGCACTAGAGATCATTATAGGGACAGTTTTACTACATTGGAGATCATTATAGGGACAGTATTACTGCACTGGAGTTTATTATAGGGACAGTATTGCTACACTGGTGTTTATTATAGCGACAGTATTACTGCACTGGAGTTTATTATAGGGACAGTATTCCTGCACTGGAGTATATTATAGGGACAGTGTTACTGCACTGGGGTTTATTATAGGGACAGTATTGCTACACTGGAGATCATTATTGGGACAGTATTACTGCACTGGAGTTTATTTTTGGGACAGTATTGCTACACTGGAGATCATTATAGGGACTGTGTTACTGCACTGGGGTTTATTATAGGGACAGTATTACTGCACTGGAGTTTATTATAAGGACAGTATTGCTACACTGGGGTTTATTATAGGGACTGTGTTACTGCACTGGGGTTTATTATAGGGACAGTATTGCTACACTGGAGTTTATTATAGGGACAGTGTTACTGCTCTGGGGTTTATTATAGGGACAGTATTCCTGCACTGGAGTCTATTATAGGGACAGTGTTACTGCACTGGGGGTTTTTTTAGGGACAGTATTACTACACTGGAGTTTATTATAGGGATAGTGTTACTGCACTGGGGTTTATTATAGGGACAGTATTACTGCACTGGAGTTTTTGGGGACAGTATTGCTACACTGGGGTTTATTATAGGGACAGTATTACTGCACTGGGGTTTATTATAGGGACAGTATTACTGCACTGGAGATCATTAAAGGGACAGTATTGCTACACTGGAGTCTATTATAGGGACAGTGTTACTGCACTGGGGTTTATTATAGGGACAGTATTACTGCACTGGAGTTTATTATAGGGACAGTATTCCTGCACTGGAGTATATTATAGGGACAGTGTTACTGCACTGGGGGGTTTTTTAGGGATAGTATTACTACACTGGAGTTTATTATAGGGATAGTGTTACTGCACTGGGGTTTATTATAGGGACAGTATTACTGCACTGGAGTTTTTGGGGACAGTATTGCTACACTGGGGTTTATTATAGGGACAGTATTACTGCACTGGGGTTTATTATAGGGACAGTATTACTGCACTGGAGGTTTTGGGGACAGTATTGCTACACTGGGGTTTATTATAGGGACAGTATTACTGCACTGGGGTTTATTATAGGGACAGTATTACTGCACTGGAGATCATTAAAGGGACAGTATTGCTACACTGGAGTCTATTATAGGGACAGTGTTACTGCACTGGGGTTTATTATAGGGACAGTATTACTGCACTGGAGTTTATTATAGGGACAGTATTGCTACACTGGGGTTTATTATAGGGACAGTATTACTGCACTGGAGATCATTAAAGGGACAGTATTGCTACACTGGAGTCTATTATAGGGACAGTGTTACTGCACTGGGGTTTATTATAGGGACAGTATTACTGCACTGGAGTTTATTATAGGGACAGTGTTACTGCACTGGGGTTTATTATAGGGACAGTATTCCTGCACTGGAGTATATTATAGGGACAGTGTTACTGCACTGGGGTTTATTATAGGGACAGTATTACTGCACTGGAGTTCATTATCGGGACAGTATTGCTACACTGGTTTTTTTTTAGGGACAGTATTACTGCACTGGAGTTTATTATCGGGACAGTATTACTACACTGGAGTTTATTATAGGGACAGTATTGCTGCACTGGGGTTTATTATAGGGACAGCATTACTGCACTGGAGTTTATTATAGGGACAGTATTGCTACGCTGGGTTTTATTATAGGGACAGTGTTACTACACTGGAGTTTATTCTAGCGACAGTGTTACTGCACTGGAGATCATTATAGGGACAGTGTTACTGCACTGTGGTTTATTCTAGCTACCGTGTTACTGCACTGGAGATCATTGTAGGGACAGTGTTACTGCACTGGGGTTTATTATAGGGACAGTATTACTGCACTGGGCTGTATTATAGCGACAGTATTACTGCACTGGGGTTTATTATAGGGACAGTATTGCTACACTGGAGATCATTATTGGGACAGTATTACTGCACTGGAGTTTATTTTTGGGACAGTATTGCTACACTGGAGATCATTATAGGGACTGTGTTACTGCACTGGGGTTTATTATAGGGACAGTATTACTGCACTGGAGTTTATTATAAGGACAGTATTGCTACACTGGGGTATATTATAGGGACAGTATTACTGCACTGGAGTTTTTTATAGGGACAGTATTGCTACACTGGGGTTTATTATAGGGACTGTGTTACTGCACTGGGGTTTATTATAGGGACAGTATTGCTACACTGGAGTTTATTATAGGGACAGTTTTACTGCACTGGGGTTTATTATAGGGACAGTATTGCTACACTGGAGTTTATTATAGGGACAGTGTTACTGCTCTGGGGTTTATTATAGGGACAGTATTCCTGCACTGGAGTATATTATAGGGACAGTGTTACTGCACTGGGGGGTTTTTTAGGGACAGTATTACTACACTGGAGTTTATTATAGGGATAGTGTTACTGCACTGGGGTTTATTATAGGGACAGTATTACTGCACTGGAGTTTTTGGGGACAGTATTGCTACACTGGGGTTTATTATAGGGACAGTATTACTGCACTGGGGCTTATTATAGGGACAGTATTACTGCACTGGAGATCATTAAAGGGACAGTATTGCTACACTGGAGTCTATTATAGGGACAGTGTTACTGCACTGGGGTGTATTATAGGGACAGTATTACTGCACTGGAGTTTATTATAGGGACAGTATTCCTGCACTGGAGTATATTATAGGGACAGTGTTACTGCACTGGGGTGTTTTTTAGGGACAGTCTTACTACACTGGAGTTTATTATAGGGATAGTGTTACTGCACTGGGGTTTATTATAGGGACAGTATTACTGCACTGGAGTTTTTGGGGACAGTATTGCTACACTGGGGTTTATTATAGGGACAGTATTACTGCACTGGGGTTTATTATAGGGACAGTATTACTGCACTGGAGATCATTAAACGGACAGTATTGCTACACTGGAGTCTATTATAGGGACAGTGTTACTGCACTGGGGTTTATTATAGGGACAGTATTACTGCACTGGAGTTTATTATAGGGACAGTATTGCTACACTGGGGTTTATTATAGGGACAGTATTACTGCACTGGAGATCATTAAAGGGACAGTATTGCTACACTGGAGTCTATTATAGGGACAGTGTTACTGCACTGGGGTTTATTATAGGGACAGTATTACTGCACTGGAGTTTATTATAGGGACAGTATTGCTACACTTGGGTTTATTATAGGGACAGTATTACTGCACTGGAGATTATTATAGGGACAGTATTGCTACACTGGAGTTTATTATAGGGACAGTGTTACTGCACTGGGGTTTATTATAGGGACAGTATTGCTACACTGGAGTTTATTATAGGGACAGTGTTACTGCACTGGGGTTTATTATCGGGACAGTATTCCTGCACTGGAGTATATTATTGGGACAGTGTTACTGCACTGGGGTTTATTATAGGGACAGTATTACTGCACTGGGGTTTTTTTAGGGACAGTATTACTGCACTGGATTTTATTATAGGGACAGTATTACTACACTGGGGTTTATTATAGGGACAGTATTACTGCACTGGAGTTTATTATAGGGACAGTATTGCTACACTGGGGTTTATTATAGGGACAGCATTACTGCACTGGAGTTTATTATAGGGACAGTATTGCTACGCTGGGTTTTATTATAGGGACAGTGTTACTACACTGGAGTTTATTCTAGGGACAGTATTACTGCACTGGAGTTTATTATAGGGACAGTTTTACTACACTGGAGTTTATTATAGGGACAGTGTTACTGCACTGGGGTTTATTCTAGCGACAGTGTTACTTCACTGGAGATCATTATAGGGACAGTGTTACTGCACTGTGGTTTATTCTAGCGACCGTGTTACTGCACTGGAGATCATTGTAGGGACAGTGTTACTGCACTGGGGTTTATTATAGGGACAGTATTACTGCACTGGGGTGTATTATAGCGACAGTATTACTGCACTGGGGTTTATTATAGGGACAGTATTGCTACACTGGAGATCATTATTGGGACTGTATTACTGCACTGGAGTTTATTTTTGGGACAGTATTGCTACACTGGAGATCATTATAGGGACAGTGTTACTGCACTGGAGTTTATTATAGGGACAGGATTACTTATTTGTTTTATTTAGAGATACAGCACTGAAACAGGCCCTTCGGCCCACCGAGTCTGTGCCGACCAAGATCCACCCATTTATACTAACCCTACAGTAATCCCATATTCCCTACCACCGACCTACACTAGCGGCAATTTACAATGGCCAATTTACCTATCACCTGCAAGTCTTTGGTGGTGGGAGGAAACTGGAGTACCCGGCGGAAACCCACGCGGTCACAGGCAGTACCCAGAATTGAACCCGGGTCCCTGGAGCTGTGAGGCTGCGGTGCTAACAACTGCGCCACTGTGCCGCCCACTGGAGCTTATTATAGGGACAGTATTGCTTCACTGGAGATCATTATAGGGACGGTGTTACTGCACTGGCGTTTATTATAGGGACAGAGTTACTGCACTGCGGTTTATTATGAGGGCAATGTTACTGCACTGGGGGCTATTATGGCGACACTTATTCCACTAGGTTTATTATAGGGACTGTGTTATTGAACTGGGGTTTATTACAGGGAGAGTGTTGCTGCACTGAGGTTTATTATAGGAATAGTGTTACTACACTGGGGGTTATTATAGGGACACTGTTACCTCACTGCATTGTTTTTTTATTCATTCATGGGATGTGGGCATCGCTGGCCAGGCCAGCATTTATTGCCCATCCCTAATTGCCCTTGAGAAGATGATGGTGAGCTGCCTTCTTGAACTGCTGCAGTCCATGTTGGGTAGGTACACCCACAGTGCTGTTAGGAAGGGAGTTCCAGGATTTTGACCCAGCGACAGTGAAGGAACCGCGATATAGTTCCAAGTCAGGATGGTGTGTGACTTGGAGGGGAACTTGCAGGTTGTGTTGTTCCCACGCATTTGCTGCCCTTGTCCTTCTAGTTGGTAGAGGTCGCGGGTTTGGAAGGTGCTGTCTAAGGTGACTTGGTGCGTTGCTGCAGTGCATCTTGTAGATGGCGCACACTGCTGCCACTGTGCGTCGGTGGTGGAGGGAGTGAATGTTTGTAGATGGGGTGCCAATCAAGCAGGCTGCTTTGGCCTGGATGGTGTCGAGCTTCTTGAGTGTTGTTGGAGATGCACCCATCCAGGCAAGTGTAGAGTATTGCGTCACACTCCTGACTTATGCCTTGTAGATTGTGGAGTCAGGAAGCGAGTTACTCGCCTCAGGTTTCCTCGCCTCTGACCTGCTCTTGTAGCCACGGTATTTATATGGCTACTCCAGTTCAGTTTCTGGTCAATGGTAGCCCCTAGGATGTTGATAGTGGGGATTCAGCAATGGTAATGCCATCCAATGTCAATGGGAGATGGTTAGATTCTCTCTTGTTGGAGATGGTCATTGCCTGGCACTTGTGTGGCGCGAATGCTACTTGCCACTTATCAGCCCAAGCCTGGATATTGTCCAGGTCTTGCTGCATTTCTACACGGACTGTTTCAGTATCTGAGGAGTCACGAATGGTGCTGAACATTGTGCAATCATCAGCGAACATCCCCACTTCTGACCTTATGATTGAAGGAAGGTCATTGATGAAGCAGCTGAAGATGGTTGGGTCAAGGACACTACCCTGAGGAACTCCTGCTGTGATGTCCTGGAGCTCAGATGATTGACCTCCAACAACCACAGCTATCTTCCTTTGCGCTAGGTATGACTCCAACCAGCGGAGGGTTTTCCTCCTGATTCCCATTGACCTCAGTTTTGCTAGGGCTCCTTGATGCCATATTCGGTCAAATGCTGCCTTGATGTCAAGGGCAGTCACTCTCACCTCATCTCTTGAGTTCAGCTCTTTTGTCCATGTTTGAACCAAGGCTGTAATGAGGTCAGGAGCTGAGTGACCCTGGCGGAACCCAAACTGAGGTTCACTGAGCAGGTTATTGCGAAGCAAGTGCCGCTTGATGGCACTGTTGATGACACCTTCCATCACTTTACTGATGATTGAGAGTAGGCTGATGGGGCGGTAATTGGCCGGGTTGAACTTGTCCTGCTTTTTGTGGACAGGACATACCCGGGCAATTTTCCACATTGCCGGGTAGATGCCTGTGTTGTAGCTGTACTGGAACAGCGTGGCTAGGGGCGCGGCAGGTTCTGGAGTACAGGTCTTCAGTACTATTGCCGGAATATTGTCAGGGCTCAAAGCTTTTGCAGTATCCAGTGCTTTCAGTCGTTTCTTGATATCACGCAGAGTGAATCGAATTGGCTGAAGTCTGGCATCTGTGATGCTGGGGACTTCAGGAGGGGCCGAGATGGATCATCAACTCAGCACTTCTGGCTGAAGATTGTTGCAAATGCTTCAGCCTCATCTTTCGCACTGATGTTCTGGGCTCCCTCATCATTGAGGATGGGGATATTTGTGGAGCCACCTTCTCCAGTTAGTTGTTTAATTGTCCACCACCATTCACGGCTGGATGTGGCAGGACTGCACAGCTTAGATCCGATCCGTTGGTTATGGGATCGCTTAGCTCTGTCTATCGCATGCTGCTTACACAGTTTGGCACGCAGATAGTCCTGTGTTATAGCTTCACCAGGTTGACACTTCATTTTGAGGTATGCCTGGTGCTGCTCCTGGCATGCCCTCCTGCACTCTTCATTGAACCAGGGTTGGTCTCCTGGCTTGATGGTAATGGTAGAGTGGGGGATATGCCGGGCCATGAGGTTACAGATTGTGGTTGAGTACAATTCTGCTGCTGCTGATGGCCCACAGTGCCTCATGGTTGCCCAGTTTTGCATTGCTAGATCTGTTCGAAATCTATCCCATTTAGCACGGTGGTAGTGCCACACAACACGAAGGAGGGTATCCTCAATGTGAAGGCGGGACTTCGTCTCCACAACGGCTGTGCAGTGGTCAATCCTACCAATACTGTCATGGACAGATGCATCTGCGGCAGGCAGATTTGTGAGGACGAGGTCAAGTATGTTTTTCCCTCTTGTTGGTTCCCTCACCACTGCCGCATACCCAGTCTAGCAGATATGTCCTTTAGGACTCAGCCAGCTCGGTCAGTAGTGGTGCTACCTTGGGATGGACATTGAAGTCCCCCACCCAGAGTACATTTTGTGCCCTTGCCACCCTCAGTGCTTCCTGCAAGTGCTGTTCAACATGGAGGAGTACTGACTCATCAGCTGAGGGAGGGCAGTAGGTGGTAATCAGTAGGAGGTTACGTTGCCCACGTTTGATCTGATGCCATAAGACTTCATGGGGTCCAGATGCGATGTTGAGGATTCCCAGGGCAACTCCCTCCCTACTGTATACCACTGTGCCTCCACCTCTGCTGGGTCTGTCCTGCCGGTGAGACAGGACATACTCGGGGATGGTGATGGCAGTGTCTGGGACATTGTCTGCAAGGTATGATTCCGTGAGTATGACTATGTCAGGCTGTTGCTTGACTAGTCTGTGGGACAGCTCTCCCAACTTTGGCACAAGCCCCCAGATGTTGTTCAGGAGGACTTTGCAGGCTCGGGTTTGCCGTTGTCGTTTCCGCTGCCTAGGTCGATGTCGGGTGGTCCGTCCGATTTCATTCCTTTTTATTGTCTTCATAGCGGTTAGGTACAACTGAGTGGCTTGCTAGGCCATTGCAGAGGGCGTGTAAGAGTTAACCACATTGCTGTGGGTCTGGAGTAGGCCAGACCAGGTAAGGACAGCAGATTTCCTTCCCTAAAGGACATTAGTGAACCAGATGGGTTTTTACAACAATCGACAATGGTTTCACGGCCATCATTAGACTAGCTTTTAATTGCAGATTTATTAATTGAATTCAAATTCCACCTTCTGCTGTGGTGGGATTTGAACCCATGTCCCCAGAGCAAAACCCTGGGTCTCTGGGTTACTAGTCCAGTGACAATACCACTGCACCAGTGCCTGCCCACTTATAGGGCCAGTATTACTGCACTGGGGTTTATTATAGGGAGAGTGTTACTACACTGGGGGTTATTATAGTGACAGTGTCACTACACTGGGATTTATTATAGTGGCAGTGTTACTGCACTGCGGGCTATTATAGGGACACTGTTATTACACTGGGTTTATTATAGGGACCATATTACTACACTCGGGTTTATTATAGCGGCAGTATTACTGCACTGGAGTTTATTATAGGGACAGTATTACTACACTGGCGTTTATTATACGGACAGTGTTACTACACTGGGGTTATTATAGGGACACTGTTACTATACTGGGGTATATTATAGTCACAGCATTACTGCACTGGGATTCATTATAGGGACACAGTTACTACACTGGGGTTATTATAGGGATAGTATTACTACACTGGGATTTATTATAGGGGCAGTGTTACTGCACTGGGGTTCTTATTGGGCCAGTGTTACTACACTGGGGTTTATTATAAGGACAGTGTTACTACACTGGGGTTTATTATATAGACAGTATTACGATACTGGCTTATTATAGGGACAGTGTTACGACACTGGGGTTTATTATATAGACAGTATCACTACACTGGAGTTATTATACGGACAGTGTTACTGCACTGGCGTATAATATTGGGAAAGTGTTACTACATTGGGGTTTATTATGTAGACAGTATTACTACACTGGAGTTATTATAGGGACAGTGTTACTGTACTTGGGTTTATTATAGTGATAGTGTTACTACAGTGGCATTTATTATAGGGATATTATTATTACACTGGGGTTTATTATAGGTACAGTGTTGCTACACTGGGGTTTTTATAGGGTCAGTGTTACTACATTGGGGTTAATATAAGGACAGTGTTACTACACTGGTGTTTATTATAGGGACAGCGATACAACTCTGGGTTTATTATAGGGACAGTGTCAATGCACTGGCGTTTATTACAGAGACATTGTTCCCGCAATAGGGACCAATTTTCCACACTGGATTTTATTATAGGGACCGTATCACCATCTGGAGGTTGATTACAAGGACAGGATTACTGTACTGTGGTTTATGCAGGGTTTATTATAGGGACAGCGTCACTCTACTGGGGTTTATTATAGGGATAGCATTACTGCACTGGGGTTTATGATAGGACAGAATCATCGTTCTGGGATTTATTATAGGGACAGTGTCACTGTACTGAGGTTCATTATAGCGACAATGTTACTGCATTGGGGTTTATTGTAGGGGCAGTGTTACTCTACTGGAATTTACTATGATACCTCAGGGATGGCTACAGGAACACCATGACCCTATTCAATGCATTGCTGTAAGTGGGATTGAATTGCTACATGAGCAGGACCACCACTGTGTCTTTACATCAATTTAAAATCCAATTTAATGCAAATTTACTGTAATGTCACTGCAAGTTTGTTGCAGTTCAGTTCTCCACGATCAAATCGCGCCTGGATCAATGGGATGAAGGATCCTTCTAACTGTAGATGAAATGCATTCGGACAGTTTTTAACCAATTCTTAATAGAGCACTAAATACGTTTTAAATTTTGCAAATCTGACTGAGAGAGGCCACATGATAGTTCTGTGGGGAATGGAGGAATGCCTGACTGGGCAGGGACTGAGTCTCTGCAGCCAGGGAGAAGAGGTCCTTCAATGAAAATAGATTTTACTTATGATACCAGACCCCAACTTTGATGATATTTATGGAATTGCTTGTATTTGGCACAGCATATGTAAATTCTTTTTTGGTTTTGTATTCAAATGATTTCTTAAAATAATTTATTTCAAATGATCTGCATCTGTTCTGATCTTCCCAGCAGCTGTGTGTGTGGAGAATGCCTGTGGTCATTGATCTGTGTTAATTTACTGTACTTTACGTGTGGCAGGGCACAGTCTGGTACCTAACACGCAGGACAGATTCCGGCTGTTGATTAAATTTAACGGTCTTTCACCCACAGAATTAATTCAGGACTAATTTCTCGCCTCACCCAATCCCCTGGACTATCTGTTAGTGCCCCAGAATCTGGTTTAGCTCCCACAGGACTGCTTACAATCCTCTATTTGACTCAGTGGCACTATAATTATAAAAATATATTTAAATTGCCAGTACAGAATGAGCCTGGAGTGAGTGGTGTGAAATATGTCAGTCAGATGGGAAATCTGTGCCAGTGGGAGGTCTGTGCAGGTTTACAATTTGGGGGAATTCATATCATTTGCACAAATCTCAAGTGCACTTTCTCAAGGGCAGTTAAGAATGGGCAACAAATGCCAGCCTTGCCGCCGATACATCCCATGAAAAAAAATGTTTTTTCAGGAGACCAAGACCCTGCTGTACCTGCACTCTGAAAATGTAGTCACATTCTTCATAACTGTTCAGGTGAGGCGGGGATGCACAGGACCCCCTCCCTCCGTCCCCATTCCTCCATCCCTTCTATCCTGTCCCCCCCTACTCTATCCCCCCAAGCTGTGAGACATAGGCTAGGACTAGGTTTGCACGATTGGACTAACAGTAAAGCTGATGGGAGGGTCAGCACCTTTAGAGGATATTGCCACCATGCGTCAAAAATTCCATGAGTAATTTGGTTTTCCAATCAGGTAAAAATCACAGAACTCTGTACCTTTGTCACACCTGCACATGACAATGCTGAGGAATGGTGTTTGTGGGAGAGAGCGTGCGCACGTTAAGGAGACCCACATTTTGAATATGGGCATAGCTGGATTTCCTGAACTATATGTGTTCAGTGGCAGCACCAAGGTACCAAGTTATCCCCTGCAGTTACTCGTTGCATGAATAATATTCACAATCATGGTGTCCCTTTTTATAAATTTCTCCACCAGAAGCAGAAATATATTCTGCAGTACAACTATATCAGGAACCTTCTCCAGATACTGTATTAACACAGGTGGGCCAGACCTCTCGCCATCTGGGATATTCGGTACTTATAGTCACCTGGACTGCTTTCTTCCCATGAGGTATGTAATCAATGCTAGGTCCTTTAAAAACAGTGGTTAAACAGGCAGTTTAGAGCCTGCCAGCAATATTAGAGAAGGAAAATATCTCAGCCTCTTTGATTAAAAGACAGAGGCACAAATATGTTGTAACTTCAATGAGCATCAAATGATCTGACTGATTTCAAACGTCATTAGTTTAATGGTTGGGCTTCTCAAACTAATTTGCAGTTTGCGAACTCATTACCTCCTGTCTATCTGAACAAAGGAGAAAATAAAACTAAAGAAAGACTGCCTGATTCAGGAACACATCACAACATAAAGTATTTTCAAAGTCTTTATTTGACAATTTATTTCATGAACCTAACATAATCCTACACTACACAAGAACATGATTTAAAAATGGAAAAGAAAGTCTTGCATTTCTATAGCGCCTTTCAGAACCTCAGCACGTCCCAAAGTCCTTTACAGCCAATGAAGTACTTTTGAAGTGCAGGCACTGTTGTAATGTAGGAAGCATGGCAGCCAATTTGTGCACAGCAAGCTCCCACAAACAGGTGATAATGACCAGATAGTCTGTTTTTTGTTGATTGAGGGATAAATATTGGTTAGAACACTGGGGAGAACTCCCTTGCTCTACTTCAAAATAGCGCCATGCGATCTTTTAGGTTCACCTGAGAAGGCATTCAGGGCCTTGGTTTAACGGTTCATCCAAAAAACAGTGCAGTGCTCCTTCAGCACAGCCCCTTTGACAGTGCAGCACTCCCTCAGTACTGCACAGTGAGTATCAGCCTGGACTTTTATGCTCAAGTCTCTGGAGTAGGACTTCAACCCACAACCATCTGACTCACAGACAAGAATACTACCCACTGAGCCACAATTGAAACAGATACTAAACTCTAAAATACCAAACTTCCTATTGATAGTTGTAATAAAAGTGAAATGTTTATAAAAATTTTGCCGCACAGGTTCACAAGATCGTTCCTGAGGCTCCTTCTCTTCTTTGGGAGTGGGCTACAGTATGAAAGACTGAAAACACAGGCCACTTGGTGTTTTGATTGCTGCTGAAGGATTCAAGCTACAGATTATTAACCCATTTTAGCCTGATCTTTTCCATCTGGTTTTGCCTGAGAGGGAAACGTGGTTTTAAAGGTGGGATCATGAGACATCTGTTCAGTCTCAAGGTTCAGACACTCCCACCCCAACACCACTCTTCCGCCATCTGACCAGGGTTGGTGAGGTTGGTGGGCGCAGGAGGTTGGGGAAAATGAATGTCGGCTCAGAACCTCTGATCCACGATAGTTTGAGACAGGATCAAATTGCTGGGAATCCTACAACACCGCAATCGACCAGATGCTACCCAACTTAGCAATGACACAACTGGAGCAAAGGCCCTGTCCCTGCTGCTCTATTAGGTATTCTGACAGGGAAGTTGCCCCTGAAAGTGACTTCCTTCAACTACTGTGCTGAAAGCACTCGCACCTCACACGTTTATGGAATGAGCTGTTAAAATACTGTTAATCTGCTTCTAGCAATGTTGCAAAATTTAAAGGAGAGGCATTCTAAGTAGTTTTAAAAAGGAATTAACTGGCACCACTATTTAGACTGCCCTCGACATGAGGGCAGGTCATCAGTGTACATCAGTGTAAAGGTCTGTTGGTTAGTTGAAGCACAGAGTTCATATGTATGGTCCATTAGGTTTAGTGCGGGGTCTCTTGGGATTTTGCTTGCTCTGGCCAGGCTAATTCCCAACAGTTGGGATATTACTGGTGGGCTTGGTGTTTTATTTCTAATATGACTCACAATCCAGTTTTTTAAATGACAAGCAACAAGCTTTGCATCAGAATTCCATTCTCAGCGAGTCTGACACACCCAAAAGGAAACTCTGTTGTGATTCAGCTGCTTGAGAAGCCAAGGTCATTGCTTGGAACCTTTATTTTCATAGACACAATATCTAATATAATGTATTCACTTCATATAACAGTAAAATATAAAAAATACACGCCAATAGTTCCAAATAAAAGGAATTATATTACACAAAGCAAACAAAGCGCAGCTCAATAGTTAAAAACAAAATATATAAAATAAAAAAGATCTTTGTTTGGAAGTGATAACTTTACTGTGTCAATCTAGTGTAAAATCTAATGAAGCAGGAAATATAAAAATGTTTCACATTTACATTCACAGTAGAAATGTATTTATTTTGGGTGTTTATACAGAAACAGCTGCCTGTTTCAGACAGTACGGTGAATCTGCTTTCCTGTTTGCACAAACTGTTCCTGTGGGTCCCTGATCAGATATGGGTCAGTGATTACTCAATCTGCTGTCTCAACTACTTATAATGGAACCTGGCCTAAATCTCAGCTGGACTGTACAGAAGGCTGTCTGCCTACCTGTTTTCTCCCTTTGCTCACTACTGTTTCCTTTTACTAGTATTCCATTGAATCACTGGAGCTAGCTTCAAAAAATGAATGCACTGGATCTGCAGAGTGGGAATGTTTTTTGAGAGTGCTCAAAGGTGAAAAATCCTTCAATATCAGATTAATAAAACAAACACACCATGCCCATCAGCCTCTGAAAGATAAAAGTCAAGTTCAAGGTTCTGAATGAGACCTAAAACATGATCTTGACCTTTTCCTTGTCAGATACTGACTTGCTGTGCATCTCCAGAATTTTCCTTTTTTTTGGTTTCAGTTCTTTGTTATAAAGATGCATCGGTTACTTCGCTATGGGTAAAGAAGCCTACAGAAGGTGAAGGGTTAACAAGTTGGGGATGCGATATATCCCATGTGGGTGTGAACCATAAGATGAAGCTGCAGCACTTTGAACAAACTGTCACAGTTGGATATTGCTTGTGAGATGTATACACGTTAATGAACTGTATCAGCAAGACAAGTTCACATTTCAGACCAAACAGGATAAGCTCTGTGGAAAACTATGTAATTGTAGTCTGCATTGTGCTGTCCATTAAGACTGTATAAAAAATTAGATGGATCAGAAAAACAGCTTCTTTACTGCACAACCCATGGGTTGGGCTCTAACTGATATGAACTACAGTGCAAGCTCAAGTAATGTGCTTTCAACATTAAGCTGCTGACTTTAACAGGTTACTTGGTTGCATGTATCTTCAGTATATTGTACTGTAAATATACTCACAACCTGCCAAAGGTGAGATTAATGTTTCAGGATTCTCATGGACTCCCCACTAGCAATATTACTCGATCAATCCAATTGTAAAGCTTCCAGTAAAACTTGCCAAAGTAGAGAAACACCATGGAAGTAACTGGGGTTCCTGGGAGCAGCAGCCAGGCCCAGGCAGTGTGATGGCACTGCTGAAATTAGACGCATGATTAGATAGCCAGATCTGTAAGGCTTGAAAGGGAGAATAATGAAAGATCAAAAATTAAAGCAGAAATGTTCCAAGAGCAAGAACTAGAAGACCAAACTAAACACCTGCTAGATTACCCAATAGCAGGGTATTAAACTCTGCTGAGGCCATTCCTAGTGTTATACTGAATTTTACATTAACAAAAGGAATACTTGGGTTCGCATGCAAGCTGAGGGCATGGTGCCAGCCCACACGTGCCATACTGGTCACACTAAAGAGTGACATGGTGCCAGCCCACATGTGCCATACTGGTCACACTAAAGAGTGACATGGTGCCAGCCCACACGTGCCATACTGGTCACACTAAAGAGTGACATGGTGCCAGCCCACACGTGCCATACTGGTCACACTAAAGAGTGACATGGTGCCAGCCCACGTGCATGTCCCATTTATCATGCTGCAGAGTGGCATTGCTCAGATGCAGTTATCTCAAAGTGCCCATGAATGTGCACAGGTTAGATTGTGACTCCTGAATAGAAGCGTCATACAATTATGCAGGGCTGGGTTTAACTGGGACCATTTTCTGCATTTCTTATTTACTTGTATGGAAATAGGAAATAAAAGTGCTTTAGCAGTACGTCCTGAGATCTGAGCTTCCTATCTTCCCTGCAACACACAAACATGTTGTCTAAAATCTTATGTAACAGTATCTTTCAGCAACACTATGTAAAAATTATAATGCTGAAAATCATAAAAGGAACATGAAAATTAAAATGATGCCACTAAGGATGGAATGTAAAGAATGATATTCTAATGATACCCGTTGAAGCTAGGATTCTAAAAGACTTGTATCAGAAATTACCAACTACATCATTACATGAGTTCCCTGCATGAATGATTATCGCATGTAGTTGAAGAAAGCAGGAATGAGTGCCCATGCTTGATGCACATATGCAGTGCATGGGGCTGTCTTCATGGCACTTTAGCTGAACAAGGGAACAAGACACAACTTGACAAGGCACAGACTCTGCAGCTTGTTCTGTTCTGATATTACTGTCTTTATACAATATAAAAGCAGTATTGAAAAGAAGGTGTAAACTATTTACAGAAGCAAAAAGAATGAAACAAGAAAGGCAATCACAAAGTGTTTGTTTGAGGTTTGATATTTTCCATGCATGCTTCTCCCTTAAATTGGCAGGATGCAATGCCTGGTGCCACTCCACTGTATTATCAATTGTGGAATGTGGGCTGTTCTTCCCTTCAACATGGTTGGAATTAAATTACATTCCCTCGTACAACCAGCAATTCAATGAAACTCATTCATTTGAGGCAAGTGACAGGTAACTCTGAGATTACCCTTCTCTAAACTGCAGGAAGTGTCTGAATGGCAGGTGGCACTGGAATAAACTTTTATCAAACTGAGGTACATGAATTCTGAAGATCAGAAAGCTCTGGAATTCAAACATGTAACCAACTGTTTGGAAGCCAAGAGATCAGAGTTAATGGAGTCATGAATAAAATATTCTTTGCAGAGATGGCAGATTTACACAGCAACTGGCGTAGTAGAGAGATGTCTAACTCCGTCAATGTCAGAATTCCACTAACTCCCTGAAAGAACAAATGACATCCTGTTACAGGGACTCAGGCAGATCTTGATTAAGTATTTGAGGAAACAATGAAGTGCACTGCTCACAATTTTAACTGTGGGATGGATCAGCTCGTTGTCTTTCAGCTGCTAACACAGGAGGGTGACTTGACATTTCAATCTGGTTTCCCATAACTTCACAGAAAGTCACAGAATATTGAAGACTAATTGTTCAAATTGGAAAACTTCATTGTTCTTTTAGAAGATGTATTGTACAATGTTCAGGTTCAATCAGCTCTGCATCTTGGTCTGTACCTGGATAATACCTTACTGCTGGGTACAGTCACTCTGTGTTCAGTATTGATGCTTAAATGTTACTCAGTGAGTTCATTACTGCTACAATGTAATGCCTCCAAGTGATTTAGGTTATTGCTCAATGAATGAAATGTCTTTGACCTGAGTGCAGGTGTACAGATTTCAGATTAGTGCACAGTAAGGCACAGAAACACAGCATTAAGTATGAAAGCGAAGCATGAGGTCTAAAAAATATTTTTGTTCTTTTTGGCCCCTGGATAGAATGTGATCTCTGCAGCTCATTTTCTGTAGTAACGGTGCTCTCCTCTCGCTATATGTGAGGAGAATTCATATCTGTCCTGGCTGCGATACCCACACACATTACATTCAAATGGGTCGCGAAAACCGTGGCAGCCCATATGTATAGTAAACATCACGTAATCCAGGTACAGCACCCGACAGTGGTCACATTTGAAGACTCTGACCTGTTCACCCTCGTTAGTGATCACCTTAAACATCTCGCGACCCAATCCCGCTGTTGTTTTGATGATGTCAAATGGTTTGGGGTTCTCTTTGGCTGCAGGGATGCCATTTCTTATTCGGGGTGCAATCATGTGATGCTGCAGGTAGGCCTGACTCTGCCGTTCCTCGTGGTTACTCTCTGTGTCCGTGGAGTCCTGGCAACTATTGCTGGGGGACGTCCCTCTTTCAGAGGACTTTGTTTTCAATTGGGAGCTGCTGTTCTCTGCGGCTGCATCTCGCGTGTGGCCATTAGGGGCGTCGGAACGCGTGAGTGATAGTGGGTAAAGGCTGCTGATGACAGACACCATCTCTGAAGTGGGAGCAGGGGGTGCTGTCTGAACAAGGGGTCGCAATGATTCTGCCCCCAGGTAGGAAATGGCATTGTTGATAGCCTGGTCCATGAAACGAGTCTGCATCATTTCACCCTCCTTGTCATAAGATGGGATTGAGGTGTACTGCAGATCAGGGTAGCCTAGGCAAAACTGCTTCTCACCTGTGTACAAAAAGAAAGTAGATTTCAGGGCTCAGGAGGGGCATCACAATTCAAATTTCACATCAGTTGAAGAGCTCCACGGACATAAGGAATGAAATTCCATTAGTGAGGAAAATGGGTTTTATGGGCAACGTCGAGTGTAATTTGTTGTAATATGAGCTGGTTCACTCACTGAAATTGGTGCCTAATATTTGGATCAATAGGAAGTGGGGGTCTGTGGGAGAGGAGGATCAGTAACTTCCCTGGGGTCTGCGAACTGTCAGTTTGCTTATTCAGTGTTGTACCTGAGACCTCAGCAGCTGGGGAATATTCTGCACCATTTATTCTGGAACTTCCTCCAGAGCCCAGTGTGTGTGGCTGCAGACTGTATTCAGGACCCTGCACAGATCCTGCGGGGTGGGAGGGGTGGCAGGGGGAGTGGTAATGCACAGTATTAACATTTGTGAGTTTTAATACAGGTGGGAATGAGTTCTTAAAAATGAGAGAAACTGTTTGTAATGTTGCTGTGAACTAATGCTATATGAAACTGAGACTGTCACATCAGATATCAGTAATCTAAACAATTCTCAATTTCTTCATAATCTTAATTTCCTGTTTTGTATTTATGCCACCCACAGTATGAATTTTCCAAATGTCACTTCTAAGGAGTATGGCGTTAACCCAATCTTCAACACTTTTAATTTACTCTAACCTCAAATTTAACTCGTCTTCTCTATTACATTTTCTAAAACAGTGCCATCATTTCTATTCTTTGCTTTGCCTTTCCTCATTATTAGAGTTTAGTACAACTCACTTCCTGCTATTGAAAGGACTAACATTGTGGTCCAGTTCTTCCAATGTGGAGCTACACTTGAAGGGAACTGGGGCTACAATGTCACAGGTCTTTCTCTGACCTGTACTCCTGGTGTGTGCATGACTCTCTTTTGGGAGCCTGGGGCTGCAGAATTACAGAATTACTGAACAGTGGAATTACTCCCAGTTAAACCATGAGATTCCAGAGTATATTTAATGCAGTTATTAAAAAAGGCACAGAGATATTTAAATAAAAGCAAAATACTGCGGATGCTGGAAATCTGAAATAAAAACAAGAAATGCTGGAACCACTCAGCAGGTCTGACAGCATCTGTGAAAAGAGAAGCAGAGTTAACCTTTCGGGTCAGTGACCCTTCTTTGGAACTCTGAAGGGCGGCACAGTGGCGCAGTGGTTAGCACCGCAGCCTCACAGCTCCAGCGACCCAGGTTCAATTCTGGGTACTGCCTGTGTGGAGTTTCCAAGTTCTCCCTGTGTCCGCGTGGGTTTCCTCCGGGTGCTCCGGTTTCCTCCCACATGCCAAAGACTTGCAGGTTGATAGGTAAATTGTCCATTATAAATTGCCCCTAGTATAGGTAGGTGGTAGGGGAATATAGGGACATGTGAGGATGTGGTAGGAATATGGGATTAGTGTAGGATTAATATAAATGGGTGGTTGATGGTCGGCACAGACTCGGTGGGCCGAAGGGCCTGTTTCAGTGCTGTATCTCTAAATCAAAATCAAATAGGTAGGTGGTAGGGAAATATAGGGACAGGTGAGGATGTGGTAGGAATATGGAATTAGTGTAGGATTAGTATAAATGGGTGGTTGATGGTCGGCACAGACTCGGTGGACCGAAGGGCCTGTTTCAGTGCTGTATCTCTAAATAAAATAAAATAAAGAGCAAGGGACAGCACAGCATGTCCCAGTGAAACGCTCCTATTATATGGGCACCACTAGCCCTTTACATTCCCTCAGATTGGCACTCAATTTACAGCTATTTTGTGTATGCAAAAATCTCTCTGATATGCACGTACCTTATTATTGTTCATGCCTTTAGCTAAGGTGTGATTGTGCACTTGGGCGCTGTATTTTCACAAGTTGCGGTATGTGTAAATAAGGACTTGTTGACCCAGGTACCTGCTTAATAAGCTTAGCCAGCAGTCCAACCCAATCAAAACTCACCATCACATGCACCTGGAACCTGTGTTGTTCCAATGAGAAAAACACTTTTCAAGCCTAGGTGCAGATGAAGTAAATAGGGTGGGAGAAGGTTTATCTGGATTATAGGAACGGTCTGTTTCTGTGCTATAAATTCCATCTAACTTTATAACTGATGAGCCTGTCTGTAGAACCACTCACCCAGTCTGTTCTATGGATATTTTAGGGTCTTATGGCCAATGTTCCCTCTAAGATGCATGGCCACAGCCTAGCGAAGTCCCTTTAACATGCATTTGCGGCTACACAAATTTTTTTTAAGGGGTTGCATGCTTAAAAAGATCGCCTGCAAACTTAAAAAAAAAATTAGATGGTATGTTGCTTATGACCCCACAGATAGGAAAACTTTATCGAGCTCCCTCTAGATGACTCAGTGTGAACAAGTAATCATGTGAATCATGTCCTTTTGAACTCAGCGTGAAAAAAATTTCACTTTTAACAATTAAAATGATCAAAATACTTTATATTCAGATTCTAATCAAGCATCTGGCGTAAAAAAAAAACGACTCAGATACCAGGGTATGTGCCGACGTTGCTGCAGAGATGTCAAAGACCCCACAGCAACACAGGCCACTGAATGTCACTGAGTTAAAAGGAGGTTCTGACAAACAACAACAATCTCTCCTCCCATGCCATGGGGCTGCACACTGTATTCCCACTGCAAGGGTCAGACAGGTAGTCAGATATTTCCGTGTGTTACCACTCACTCCCCTTGGTTTCCTGAATATTCCCCAGTGTGCACACAGATGCAAACAGTCTAGGTAAAAGGGCAGCAAGCATGAAAGTGTAGCATGCTTACTGTGCTGGCTTCCCAGTCATGAACATGCAGCAACATTCTGATGCGATCACTTTATATGACTACTCTCTAAGTCACTGCTATTCTCTTCAACCTGACTTTCCAATCTTCTCTTTTTTTCTATTTCAGTTTCTCAACCTCTGCATTTCAGTTTTCAGCTTCCCCTCAACTCCAAGGCTTCAAAATTGCAAATGTCGCCCTGTTTAAAGTGTTCACTATTTTAGACGTATCCAGTCCCTCTCTCTCTGGTTCACATTGTGAGACTTGGGCCTTATGTTGTCAGGGCCACTCACTGGCTCAGATTAATGCTCTCTTACTGGAGGAAAGAAGATCACTGGAAGATTTGATGCAAGGCTGAGAGGTACAAGTGGTGAGCACTCAGACTGTGAGCTCAGACTATAGATACCCTCTGCTTGGAAGCTAGCTTCAGATTAATATCAGTCCGCAGGGTTGGAATGAACAAACCTCCAGTGAGACTCCCAGCCACAGCAACTGATTACTTCCTTCAAAAGGCAAGTGCATAACCAGCTGGCTGTAAATAGGCCTAGGAATAGATACAGACCCAAAGAATCTGACTCTCCAGTGCTGCTGCAATGACAGGCTTGTGCTGGGGTCTGGGGAAGAGCTATTTTGCAGAGGACAAAAATCCAGAGAGACGGGGGTGGAGGGGGAAATGGATTCATATTCAGAGTTTTTCTTAATTTCTTTTGGGGACCTGGAAGTATTTATAGTAAGTGGCATAGAGCCCATGATAAGGATAGATTGCATATAGGCTGTGGAAGGTTTGATAGGCTGCATAGTGCTCTCCTGTATCTTTCCTTTGTGTTTAGTGAAAGCCTGTCCTTATAGAAAAGGAACACAGGTATTAAGAGGTGGCACAGGAGAAGTCTGCAACCTGAAAATCAGTGCTTTATTAAACTGTTCCACATGCGAACACTTCTGCATGGTGTAAGTAGAAATTTGTAAGTATTTGAAACTGAAATTCTCACCACCTTCAACCCCTGCTTAAATTCAAACTCAATGTTTAAATATACAGGAACACTTAGCTCCAGTAGAAACATTTAGACATTGAATTACTATCTACTGTTAAACAGTGAGAAACTATTCTACATTTCTATTCCTGAATAAAGAGCTTGATTGTGGGTACAATGTGATATTATGCAGTAGATTCCTCTGTCTCCTTAGATTTTGAGAGCCGCAGCTGCTATTGTGAAACAATAAAAATGTTCAGTAATAGCATCAAGTTTAACATCTTAGGAAGTTGTTACTGGTGCATCATGATGAAGCTCTGTCAGTAACAGAATCTTTGGTGCAAATGACTTTAGGATGTAATAAATTATAGTTGCTCTCCATGAGAGTGGCATTGAATCTAATGTTTTAGAGTCATAGAGTTATACAGCACAGAAACAGGCCCTTTGGCCCATCGTGTCTGTGCCGCCCATCAAGCACCTAACTATTCTAATCCCATGTTCCTGCACTTGGCCCATAGCCTTGTATGTTATGGCGTTTCAAGTGCTCATCTAAATACTTCTTAAATGTTGTGAGGGTTTCTGCCTCCACCACCTCTTCAGGCAGTGCGTTCCAGATTCCAACCACCCGCTGGGTGAAAAATATTTTCCTCAAATCCCCCCTAAACCTCTTGCCCCTTACCCTAAATCTATGCCCCCTGGTTCTTGATCCCTCCACTAAAAGAAAAGTTTCTTCCTATCTAACCTATCAATGCCCCTCATAATCTTGTACACCTCAATCATGTCCCCCCTCAGCCTTCTCTGCTCCAAGGAAAACAACCCTAGCCTTTTCAGTTCCTCTTCATAGCTGAAATGCTCCAGCCCAGGCAGTTTTAGTTTAGCCATTTTTGGTAAATTTTGTTCTCACCAAAATGAGGGACATCACTGCTGAGAAGAGAGTTTTACATTTTTGACCCCTGTGTCAATGTCAAGCATTTTCAGGTCAAGGTAAAGCATAGGTTAGATACAGAAGAAAACTACATCAGCTGTCCTTGTAAGCCCTTGGAACAAATCTGTGCTCAACAACTTAGTACTGTGCACTTGCAATTACTTGGAACAGGGCTAAGAACAGTAAAGCTTCATTCTTACACGCCACTTGCCATTAAACCTGGATACAGCCAGAAGCAATGGACCACAGACAAATATCTCAAGACTGAACCAGTGGTTCCTGAAAGCACAGACAAGGCTTGTATTCCCATGAATGTAGAATATTAAGGGACGATCTAATTGAGGTATTTAAGATGATGTCAAGCCAAGTTTGTGCAACCTGTCCTCATAATTTAAACCTTTAGCCTTGATATTGATCTGGTGAATCTGGTCTGCACCCCTTCCAAAGCCAATATATCCTTCCTGAGATGCGATGTCTGGAAATGAATGCAGTTCAGTTCCCAACCCCAGCAGAATCACATTGGATTGACAGGCAGACCCTGATCCCAGCAGCACTGTTTTCATCTTTCAGTCAGTACCTGCATCAAGAAGCCACAATACTGCAGGTTCCAAGTGAAAGAGGAAAGCAGCTGGGAGTGGGAGCTGAATCGAAATATAGTACTCTCCTGCTTGCGATGGGAACTCTGTGGCAACTCAGTCTGTGTTATGTAGAATATAGAAGTTGTGTACAGTGAAGATGTACTTTGTCTGACCTGTGCACAGCTTATGGAAGCCCTGAGTCTGTACCAAAGAACCATTTATATTAACAGACCCGCCTTAATTAATTTGAAACTGAGAGAAGTGACTCACGAGCTTAAAGACTCATCAACATGATTTGAAGTAACCTGACCCTGTGGCTGAGGACCTTGCATCTTCCCTCTCCCTACTAAAGCATGCATAATCCAAATGCTGTGGGTTTGGTTTAAATGAGTAAAACATATAGATATCTATCACAATGTTCTTACATTTACGGGTAATATAAATGTCAAGAGATCTCCAGCAGATGAAAGCGATTGTTCAAATCATCTTGGATGGATACTTGTTACTTTCTCTCTCATTTTATAAAAGAAAGAGATAACAGAGTTCAGAAAAACCGGTGTGAAAAAGTCTCCTATGAACAGGAAGAAAAACCCTGGCACTTTGATCCACGTTAACACTTCAGCTACTGGGTTTCAATGCAGCTTTGCAAAATCACACCGGAAAACTCTTTGCAAAGTATCTTTTAATGGTAAATAGATGCGAACAAACTGATATAAACTGGAAAACTTCAGAGAAAAAGTTCTTTTAAAAAAAGTATTGCCTGCAGATTGGAAATCTTTAGAGGTTGTGTTGTACAAACTTTAAAAGGGTTAAAATACCACAGGCAGAGGTGTCATAGAGTTGAGTATTTTTATCTCTTGCAACTGCTGCCAATCTGAAACTATAATATTACGCTTTGGCAGATCAGACATGGGTGATTTTATTTGATGTGTTAAGTTAACCCTTAGACTATTGCAGATCAACATTTGGCTGCAAAGAAAATTAAACTGATATAACACAATTCAAATTTCACGAATATGTTGGCAGCTTACTTATGCCAGGCTACGTACTTAATTTCCTGATGTTTCACACAACACTATTTGCTTTTTCATGAGTTAATAAACGTTTAAAAAATATCCACATTGATCCATACAAACAGAACTTTACACAAACTAAAATGGAAGAACACCCGATAGGTGAAGTCTACATATGAGCACAGTGCGTGCTGATATTATGGACCTGTGTGTTCTACTTTTACACTGGTGCTAATCCATTTAAATTGGTAAAAAAAAAATCACACACAACAATGTAATACAAGCTCTTTAAGCATTCGACCTGACTTTTGCCAACTGGAAGCTCGAACCTAAAGTTGCAAAATATTGATTTGATTCTCAGAGTTGAAATCTAATAGCTAAATTTCCGAATGCTCAAAGCAGCAGAAAATCTTAATAAGCTATAATTTATTTCAATTACCTTTTTATAAAATGATCAGCATCTGTCAGTAAATGCAGTCATATAAATTGTAAAGCATTTTTGGTTTTTAAAATCCTGCATCACACTTAGAATTTCAAATATGTCAAATGACAGCACAAGAGAAAAATATAGGTCAGAATATTAAAACGTAGAGCACACTGAGCACAAAATACAAGGGCTGAACTAGCTTCTGAGTTTCCTATTAGATTGAAGTGATGAGTGTTTTTCGCTAGGTGCTGATGAATGTTTAATATAATTCACCTCTTGTTTTCCAGATTTCCTTTGAGGCTAAGAATAGCATTCTTTATTTCAATTAGCATTAATTGAAAAATTTGTTTTAGTTCACTGGAACTTTCTTTATTGTTTAAAAGTGTGATCCCTTTGGTGGAACCTGAACTAGTTAATCTTTTAACAAAACTTACATATATATGAGTGAATGATGTTCTGATGTTCTCAAATAACATCACAGCAACGATAAATTGAGTCTCAAGTCCTTCAGATTCTCAATGTATCAAAAATGTTTACATTTGCAGTAAAATGTTAATAAACATTACATTATAGACAGTGTCTGTACAGTAAATGGACATAGCTCTATAGACAGTACTTGTGGGCTACCGTGTAAAATGGGAATTTGTTCAACATAATAACTGTTCTAAAATTCACTACAAAAATATCATTTTTTTTCTTGAAAGAACAAGTCCCAAAAAGTTTTAAAACTCAAACCTAGATGCATTTTTCAATTTTACAAAAAGCTGCAAAAGTCCAACAACTGCTAACTCTACAGCAGCCAGTTATTAGAGTTCTATATCTGTAAAGGTTGATTATTGGTACAAGCACCACTAGAAGAGGCTACCCTGCCATTTATGAAAATAAGAGCTCAATGCAAACATGAAAGTGTAAAAATCCTCAGCTTCATCTGCAGGAACTGGTGGGCGTCAGAAGTCAGCTTACTTACACTGACTAAAATAAAGCATCTAAATTCTTGTTCTTACCAATAAATTTTTGAGGCATTGAGCTTTTCCGTTTGGCAACATTACTAGCGAGCCTGTCAAGGACCAGAGCTCTCTCGGATCCCATCTCTGCCTTCAGGCTGTGCTGTCGAACTTCTTCAGTCTCTGCTAAAAGAGAAAAAAAAATCAACAGAATAACATGAGGTTTCACCTCTGAACAGAGTTTGTGTGGCAGGTGGAAGGAAGCTCTGACGTAATAACTGAGGGTACTGGCTATGACCAGTGGGGGCATGGAGAGAGACCTTGTGGTTACCAAAGTTATGTTGGAGATGTACTGATACCAGTGTTATTTCATCACTGGAGGAAGTAACTGATCAAAATTGGGCTTGGAGTGAAATGAGAGGGAGATAATGAGAAACATTTGCCAAATCAGCATGAAATTCTATAATTCTGACTCACCATGCTAACAAACTTTAGGCAAACTCTGAACTATTTCTGCTCTAAAATAAGACAGTTCTGTTAATCTGGTGAAAATGTACCAGCTAAATACTGGACAGTTTTAGAATTTATATTATGCTATCTCCAGAAGAGCCAGTGTGGAGCTCACACAGTCCTACAGGCTGCAGCTACTCATGCAGCAACTCACATGAAAGTGAGTTCAATTTATTTTCTGTACTGGTCAAATTACAGGATCACTAATACCAGAATTTTAGAATGATGAATACCTGGAATAGTTCAGGTTATATGCAGGAAAAGTTTTGCCACTGAAATTTCTTATAACAAAAAATGGAAAATTACCCAAAATTACATCAAATCGTCACTGGATACGGGGTAGGTGCCTGAGGATTGGAGGTCTGCGAACATTATACCATTGTTTAAAAAGGATGTGAGGGATAGGCCAAATAATTATAGGCCGGTCCGTCTGACCTCGGTGGTGGGTAAATTATTAGAATCAATTCTGAGACATAGGATAAACTGCCACTTAGAAAGGCATGGATTAATAGGGATAGTCAGCAAATACTTATTAAGGGAACGTCATGTCTCGCTCACTTGATTGAGTTTTTTGAGGAAATAATGAGGAGGATTGATGAGGGTAGTGCAGTGGATATGGTCTACATGGATTTTAGTAAGGCATTTGACAAGATCCCGCAAGGCAGACTTGTCAGAGAAATGAAAGCCCATGGGATACAGGGGAGTGTGGCAGGTTGGATCCAAAATTGGCTCAGTGACAGGAAGCAAAGGGTAGTAGTCAACGGATGTTTTTGCGAATGGAAAGTGGCTTCCAGTGGTGTTCCACAGGGCTCAGTGTTGGGTCCCTTGCTGTTTGTGGTATATATTAATGATTTGGACTTAAATGTGGGAGGCATGATTGGGAAATTTGCTGATGACACAAAAATTGGCCGTGTAGTTGATAATGAAGAGGATAGCTGTAGACTCCAGAATGACATCAATGGTTTGGTTGAGTTGGCGGAAAAGTGGCAAATGGAATTCAATCCAGAGAAGTGTGAGGTAATGCATTTGAGGAGGGCAAACAAAGCAAGGGAATACACAATAAATGGGAGGATATTGAGAGGGGTAGAAGAAGTGAGAGACCTTGGAGTGCATGTTCACAGGTCCCTGAAGGTGGCAGGACAGGTAGATAGAGTGGTGAAGAAGGCATATGGAATGCTTTCCTTTATTGACCGAGGTATAGAATACAAAAGCAGGGATGTAATGCTGGAATTGTATAAAACGCTGATTAGGCCAGAGCTGGAGTATTGCGTTCAGTTCTGGTCATCACATTACAGGAAGGACATAATTGCTCTGGAGAGAGTACAGAGGAGATTTACAAGAATGTTGCAAGTGTTTGAAAGTTGCAGCTACAAGGAAAGATTGGATAGGCTACGGTTGTTTTCCTTAGAATAGAGGAGGCTGAGGGGTGACTCAATTGAGGTGTACAGAATTATGAGGGGCCTAGATAGAGTAGATAGGAAGGACTTGTTTCCCCTAGCAGAGAGGTCAATTACCAGGAGGCACAGATTTAAGATGATTGGTAGAAGAATTAGAGGGGTCATGAGGAAAATCTTTTTCACCTAGAGGGTGGTGGGTGTCTGGAATTCACTGCCAGGAACAGTGGTGGAGACAGAAACCCTCAACTCATTGAAAAGGTACCTGGACCTGCACCTGAAGTGCTGTAACCTGCAAGGCTACGGACCAGGTGCTGGAAGGTGGAATTAGATTGGACGGCTACATTTTTCAGCCGGCGCAAACACGATGGGCTGAATGGCCTCCTTCTGTGCAGTAATTTTTCTATGGTTCTACCATTTTCCTTTGGATTTAATTTGTGTTTCAAAGTTGTGTATTCAGTGATTTCATCAGCAGGGCATCAACCAGAGCCAGACAGATATTCCGCCTTATTTTGAGAAAAAAGGGTGTTTATAGTTTACTTTTGAAGTAACTTCTTTCCCAGATTTCCAGCATCTGCAGCTCCCTGGTTTTGTTTATATTGCTGCACTTGTGATTCCGTATCCTGGGGATGGGAAATTCACATTGACTTCCCAGTGTTACCCATATTCCAAGAACAAATAATGAAAGACGTAAAACTACCATAGTGGCTGTTAGAGCAGAATAAACCTGCCCTTCAGCATGTCAGAGAGCTTCGAGAATACACTTGCTTCTTGTGAGAAA
Source organism: Heterodontus francisci (assembly GCF_036365525.1). Lineage (NCBI taxonomy): Eukaryota > Metazoa > Chordata > Chondrichthyes > Heterodontiformes > Heterodontidae > Heterodontus > Heterodontus francisci. The sequence continues at coordinate 57,603,729 of NC_090403.1, forward strand.
ACTTTCGGTAACAAACACCAGTTTATGTGACTTAGGCATTGAGAATAAAGGGATACCTGGACAGCATCGGCACATGGGGTTCGGTACTGCTTGTGTGAAGGATCTGGACTAGTTGAGCCAGTCAGTTTCTGTATTGTAATTTCTGTGTTGAAACACCTCCCTGTGCTCTGCACCTCTCCAGATGACAGAATGAATGAAAGGTGAACTGCTCTGTATGTGAAGTAACTGCAGAAGCCTCAGGAACCAGATTTTAAAAATATGAAACACTGGATTCATTATTATATCAAAATCCAATTTTTGTAGAATTAATTCTAAAGGTTTGCGTGCCTGGCCTGAAACGGTCAAACTGTCCACATTCCTCACTGAGCTGCCTTTCTCCAGACTTGAGTCAAACCCTGGTCTAAGAGGGAAGTGCGTCTAACCCACTTCACTAACCAATAACTTGAATGCTAGATGGTTCATTGAGCTAGCATTTTATATGATGGCAGTGACGAGGTAAAGGGTTTGATATTGTGCTGTTCCATGCATGCCAGACCTGTATCAGTAATGGAGTTCCCTCATTTAGGCACACAGCAACATGTATAAATGTACAAGACTTTCAGTAGAGCCATTCATTTATGGGTCTTGTTTGGGAAGACCTGAAATGAGGAGATGAAAGTATACCAGAAACATCTTCCTTCATGTGGAGGAGTTCCTCATTGTGTGTCAGCCGTGGCTCAGTGCTAATACTCTCACCTCAGAGCTAGAAGGTTGTGGATTGAAGTCCCACTCCAGAAACTTAACCACATAATCCAGGTAAATCTTCAGTGCAGTACTGAGTGAGCAATGCACTGTTGGATGGACAGTATTGAGGGAGTGCTGCACCATCAGAGCGGCAGCACTGAGGAGTGCTGCACTGTCAGAGTTACCGTCTTTTGAACGAGATGTTAATCCGAGGCCCCACCTACCCTATCAGGTGGATGTAAACGATCCCACGGCCACTATTTTACCCAGTGTGCTGACTAATATTTATCCCTCGACTAACACTTAGAATGAATGATCTGGTAATTTATCAATTGCTTTCTGAGGGATCTTGCTGTGTGCTAATTGATTGCCTCAATTCCCTACAATTACAACAGTGATTACACTTCAAAAGTGCTTCATTGGCTGCAAAGTGCTTTGGATGTTGAGTTTTTGAAAGATGCTATAGTAATGCAAGTCCTCCTTTTATTGCTTATATTATAGGCATAATAGTGCCTTACTCCCACGCTAGCCTTCTTCAACCTGGGGATGAAAAGGAAACAACTTATAACACCCAGCTGAAATATCTGTTCCAGACAGTGCCCTTCCTACATATCCCAGGTGAAATTACTTGATCCCAATCAGGCTTTCCTGATTTGTGTTCCCTTTGACTGTAAATGTACAAATAATGAAGACACTGCGTGATGACATTATAAACTTGAAACAACTAACAACCCTTTGAGCTCTAAATGTCCTCTCAGCTCCACCAACCTTCTGACTCGATAACCTAGAATAGCAAACTGCAGAACAGGACAGAACCAGCAAACTCTTTCAATAATGCTCTCATACAAAATGCTTTTATAATATGTATATATTACAGATATTTATATATTTAAACATATTTAATTGCTGCAGAATTTCTGCAATGCAGGGTTTTGAAATGAGAAATAAAAAGAATGCAACAGCACGTCACAGATCAGAGGCTGTGACCTATATAATGGGATGTGATATGATGATATCTGAATGTAGTGCCCTATTTAATAAAATGGAAATTTTACATAAAGGGAAATAAAATGATCACATTTTTAACCTTTAGATTAATGGCAGGTACAGAAAAATGACAGGCGTCCTAGGCCAGCTAGTCATTTTTAAAAATTTCAGCTACACAACCTGATGGTGAAACCCATTGAGTATAGCATCTGTGATCAGTGTCAATTAATGAAATGGTTGTTGCAAAATGTCTCCCTTCCAGAGAACATTACATTCCCTGGGGTCATCGCCTTAGATTCATCACAGGGCCTGGTCTATACCCAGTGAATGTGATAATCATGCCTTGTGAGAAGGTCAAACTGTAATCACCTCATAAACAGCTGGGTATTTGAAATGATGAAGCTACCCCATCAAACTGAGGACATGGAAATAGTGTTTGTTGAAATGCTTGACCTCTCAAGGCAGGACAACACCAGTCTCCCAAAAAACCATAGACCAGTCTGAGAGCATGAAAACCTTTCCCAAGGATGTTTGAAATAACATCATGCTATTTTAAGCCCTCATTTTGTCTTGTATCGAAAGATTGCAGGCAGTGTATTCACGATTCTCTGATGTGCATGCACAATAAACAAGGATTTACCCTACTGTGTCCTGCTTTGTCTCCAAATAAGATGACACAGCTGAGTTTTGTCAGCTGGTGTGTGAGGACCTGTGGGACAACTGTCCAAGCAGTTCCTCAATAGCAAGCCATCTCAGTACAAATGAATGTGCAACATTCCAACATCAGCTGTGAAGACAATTGCTTTGTGCACTCCCTTGGGGCTGAAGAACACCTTGTATTGGCCACAGCTACCCTGGAAACTGAACTATAGATACCTAAAGTGAAAATCCCAATCGGAGATGTGGATGGAAGTATCTTTGAGATTGACTGTGTCCAGCCAGTTCTCTGTGGACTCAATGCATGAGTAACCTGAGGCAGTGTAAGCATCCTAAACCTTTCCTTCTTCAAGAATTTGTTAAACCTTCAGACGTTTAGAGTCATAGAGTCGTACAGCATAGAAACAGGCCCTTCGGCTCACCGTGTCCATGCCGATCATAATGCCTATCTATACTAATCCCACCTGCCTGCATTAATTCCATATCCCTCTATGCTTTGCTCATTCAAGTACCTGTCCAGATGCCTCTTAAATGTTCCTGCCTCCACCACCTCCTCAGGCAGCTCATTCCAGATACCCACTATTCTTTGTGTGAAAAATTTACCCCTTTGATCCCCTTTAAACATCCTCCCTCTCACCTTAAATCTATGCCCTCTGGTTTTAGTCACCCCTACCACGGGAAACAGACTCTGGCTATCTACCCTATCTATGCCTCTCATCATTTTATATACCTCTATCATGTCCCCTCTCAGTCTCCTTCACTCCAGGGAAAACAGACCCAGCCTATCCAATCTCTCTTTATAACTCAAGCCCTCCAAACCAGGCAACATCCTTGTGAATCTTTTCTGCACCCTCTCTAGCTTAATCACATCTTTCCTGTAGTGCGGCGATCAGAACTGCACACAGTACTCCAAATGCAGCCTAACCAACGTTATGTACAACTGTAACATGACGTCCCAACTCTTGTACTCAATGCCTCGGCCGATGAAGGCAAGCATGCCATACGCCTTCTTCACCACCCTGTCTACCTGTGCTGCCATTTTCAGGGTACTATGTACTTGCACCCCAAGGTCTCTCTGCTCAACAACACTTCCCAGGGCCCTGCCATTCACTGTATATGTCTTGCCCTGGTTTAACTTCCCAAAATGCATCACTTCACACTTGTCTGCGTTAAATTCCATTTGCCAATCCCATGCCCACTTTCGCAGTTGATCTATATCCTAGAATTGGACAACATCCTCCTAATTTCTTGGGTAACATGAAATATCACAAATTAATCCTGTTTCTTTCTTGAGGCTGAGAAACTTGCTGGTAATTTTTTTTATTCTTTCATGGGTTGTGAATGTTGCTGGCAAAGCCAGCATTTGCTGCCCATCCCTAATTGCACTCGAGAAGGTGGTGGTGAGCCACCTTCTTGAACTGCTGTAGTCCATGTGGTGTAGGTACACCTACAGTGCAGTTACAGAGTTCGTTCCAGGATTTTGACCCAGCGACAGTCAAGTAACAGCGGTATAATTCCAAGTCAGGCTGGTGACTTGCTTGGAAGGGGACTTGCAGGTGGTGGTGCTCTCATGCATCCGCTGTCCCTGTCCTTCTAGGTGGAAGAGGTCGTGGGTTTGGAAGGTGCTGTCGAAAGAGCCTTGGCGAGTTGCTGCAGTGCATCTTGTAGATGGTACACACTGCTGCCGCTGTGCACTGGTGGTGGAGAAAGTGAATGTTTAAGGTGGTGGATGGGGTGCCCATCAAGCAGGCTGCTTTGTCCTGGATAGTGTCGAGCTTCTTGAGTGTTGTTGGAGCTGCACCCATCCAGGCAAGTGCAGAGTATTCCATCACACTCCTGACTTGTACTTTGTAGATGGTGGACAGGCTTTGGGGAGTCAGGAGGTAAGTTACTTGCCACAGAAAAAATTCCCAGTCACAGACCTGCTCTTGTAGCCACAGTATTTGTATGGCTGGTCCAGTCAAGTTTCTGGTCAATGGTAACCCTCAGGATGTTGATGATTGGGGATTCAGCGATGGTAATGCCATTGAATGTCATGGGGAGATTATTAGATTCTCTCTTGTTGAAGATGGTCATTGCCTGGCACTTGTGTGGCACGAATGTCACTTTCCACTTATCAGCCCAAGCCTGGATGTTGTCCAGGTCTTGCTGCATATGGACATGGACTGTTTCAGTATCTGAGGAGTTGCAAATGATACTGAGCATTGTGCAATCATCAGCGAACATCCCCACCTCTGACCTTATGATAGAGGGAAGGTCATTGATGAAGCAGCTGAAGATGGTTGGGCCTAGGACACTACCCTGAGAAACTCCTGCAGCAATGTCCTGGGGCTGAGATGATTGGCCTCCAACAACCACAACCATCTTCCTGTGCTTGGTATGACTCCAACCAGTCTGACTCCATGTGATATCAAGGAACACCTGAAGGCATTGGATACAGCAAAGACTACAGGCCTTGACAACATCCCAGCAGTAGTACTGAAGACTTGTGCTCCAGAACTAGCCGCATCCTTAGTCAAGTTGTTTCAGTACAGCTACAACACTGGCATCTACCCGACAATGTGGAAAATTACACAGGTATGTCCAAACCACAAAAAGCAGGACAAATCCAATCCGGCCAATTACCGCCCTATCAGTCTACTCTCTCATCAGCAAAATGATGGAAGGTGTCATCGACAGGGCTGTCAAGTGGCAACCTGCTCTCCAATCTTCAGTCTGGGTTCCGCCAGTGCTCTCAGCTCCAGATCTCATTACAGCCTTAGTCCAAACATGGACAAAAGAGATGAATTCAAGAGGTGAGGTGGGAGTGACTGCCTTTGACATCAAGACAGCATTTGATCGAATGTGGCATCATGGAGCCCTAGCAAAATTGAAGTCTCTCAGCCATGATTCAGGGGCCCTCTGTGTCTGATTATTACAATCCAGGCGTGTACTTTCACCACTCCTCAGTGCAGTCTTTGACCCTCAATCTCCATGTTGAATGGACACTTCAGATGATGCAGGATCAATAAACAGGGCAGAGAGAAAGTCTGTGAGAGCGTTTGCTGCTGGACATGTGAGTGAGTGATGCAATTGCACGGATGATGGTGTAGGGGAGGAAGAGCTGAGGGATAGTGTCAGACAGTAGAAAAACAGATTTTCTTTCCACTCCCAGAAGAATAATTATGCACCAAAGTCTGGTCAAATCCAACAAGCAGTTCAATTCAAAATCACACTGGCACCTGGATACAATGAAAGAGGGAAAAGTGTGAAAAAAGGTTCTCAGTGTCACCCTCATTTTCTAAAATCTCAATACTGATTGGCATATCACAGAAGACCCCCTTAACTAACACATGATGCCCCTCTGTGACCAGCTGAAAATAGCATATTGCAGTCAGAGACTTCAGTTGAGGATGGTGGAGAGCTGACACTATCAACGAGTCCCCGGGTATGGGAACACCAGCTACATGGCTCAGTGGCTCCAGAAATGCTGTTTCTGCCCTTCCCTGCTGGGCCATCACCTTGTTGGGTGAAACCTAAGTGAAGCTCAGCACAAGTTGGTGCTGAAGTGCTTGCGACACTCAAACATGTCAGAGGCTGGCAACTGGCATCATCCTTATGCTTCCTTTTTCTATCACTCATTCCTGAATTATGCAGGACTGTATTAGGAGCTAGTATAGGCAGCTGCAACCAGAGAGGCAGAGGTCTCAGGCTTTGAAAACAGATGGCTCAGCAATGCTGCAGGTTCACTGTGTTTAAAACAGCATTTGAAATTTGTTGGCTGGCTAATGTATAGCATGCCACCAACTGTACCATAGAATCTTTAGCTGCAATCTAAAGTGTCAACCAAGAAATATGACTACAGACATCAGTTGGTGCTGAGATAAAGATCGACTGTGGTAATGGTACTGTACGTTGGTTGCAGAGCTTTTTAACTGGTGCAGAAAGCAAGATAATGGCTAGCTATGAGTGTTGGCTGAGTAACAGTGGCAATCAATGTCAGCTATAATAGCACTGAAGCTGTCAGTCAGCAACAACATATACTGCTGTCAGAAACACTATTAAATCCAGCCACCCACCAATTGGTTTCTGTGTGACCAGCTGATTAGCCTGATCTGCTCCAGCAGTGTGCAGAAGATGCTAAAACAGGAATCATGGAAGAGGTTGGTTTATTGAACACCCTCTTGGTGAGAGTGAAGGAGAGAGGTGTTTAGACTGTTGGGTGGACATTAAAATCAAATTGAAATGAAAATCGGGCAGTTTCTAAAATGGGTTCCCAATCTACAACACCAATTTTATACCTGGGTGGCAAGCTGAAAATCTACTCCTTGGAAATCTGTAGTCTGGGAATGATTGGGAAGGAGTTTAGACTGTAGGAATTCTAGGAATGAATGGGAAGGGAGCTTAGATTGTTAAGGGCTGATTTTAAGTTGGCCTGCCTGGTAGAAAACACTCACCACCCCGCTGCCATATTTACTGGGGCATTCTGTTGGATGGCCCAGGCTACTGTCAAAATCAGGCAGAAGGCATTCTACCATATGTAAATTGGGGTGCTATAAGTTACATAGGACCCACAGCAATTTAGAGTGACAACTGGATAGTGTGGACTGCACACATTTCACCTGTCAGATTGGGTGGTGCAAAGGAAAAGGCCCCAAAATGAGCTCCACAAGAATTATGTGGCCTGATGCCACCATGGGCTATCCACCTCCACGATTGCGACCTGTCCCCTCCAGTGCCAGCCTAGCTGACTGCCATGCAGATCAATCAGCCTCTGTACCTTGCACTATTGGGCCAGCCTACAACCGGTGAGATGCATTGATTCATAGAATAGTTACAGCACAGAAGGAGGCCATTTGGCCCTTCGTGTCTGTGCTGGCTCTCTGCAAGAGCAACTCACCTAGTCCCACTTCCCCACCTTTTCCCTGTAGCCCTGCAAATTTTTCTCTCCAGATAATTATCCAATTTTCTTTTGAAGGTCTCCACACACTCTCAGGTAGTGCATTCCAGATCCTCACCACTCGCTGCCTCATGTCGCTCTTGCTTCTTCTGCCAATCACCTTAAATCGTCTTCTCTGGTTCTAGATCCTTTCAGCAATGGGAACAGTTTCACTCTATCTACTCTGTCCAGACCTCTCACAATTTTGAACACCTCTATCAGAGCAGCGCGAATCAGCGAGGCTATAAACAGCAAGGAGAAGGAAGGCAAGAGTTCAGTTGGAGCAGCGCGAATCAGAGAGACCAGCGGGACTCTAAACAGTGTGAATCAAAGAGACCAGCGGGACTATAAACAGTGTGGAGAAAGAAGGAAAGAGTTCAGTCAGGGCAACGAGACCAGTTGGGCTATAATCAGCAGGACCAATGGGGTTCGCTGTCGCCTGTAACCAGTCGGAGCCCACGTTCGGAAAGAGAAAAAAGGTGTGACATCACAGGGAAGCAAGTAGGTGATTGACTGGTGAGTATTGCAGCTTAGGGACCGCGTCTCAACAACTAGGAGACTAAAAACACGAAAAAAATTAACTAATAATAAGGAAGAAGTGAGTAGCTGATGAGTATTATCTTTTTTTAAGTAAGGTTTATTTTAACTAGTGAACTGTACTGATTAGTAGCAGCATCTATCAGTACTAGTAAGGTTTCATTAATAGTTCTAAGGTGTTTTAGTATTGGTAACATTTCATTTTTTTTAGCTGTAGCAAAGGGTTAACTAATAAATAAAGAAATGGCAGGGTTGCTTCAACCTCGAGAGTGCACCTATGTGCGAGCTCCAGGGTGCTTCCCGTATCCTGGATAACATTTGTGCAGGAAATGTCATCAATAATAGCAGCTTGAGCTCTGGGATTTGGAACTTTAGGAGCAGCTGGCAACACTGCAGTGCACTCGTGAGGATGAGAGCTACGTGGATAGCACATTTATAGATGTGGTCACCTCACAGCTTAAGAGTATGCAGGGAGAGAGGGAATGGGTGACTGCCAGGAAGAGAAAAAGAAACAGGCAGGTAGTGCAGGAGACCCCTGAGTGCATCTCACTGTCCAACAGGTATTCAGTTCTGAATACTGGTGAGAGTGATGCTTCACCTGGGGAGTGCAGCCAGAGCCAAGTCCACCACGGGTAGCTCAGCTACACAAGGGGGTACAAGGAAGACAGAAAGAGCAATAGTGATAGGAGATTCAATAGTCAGGGGAACAGACAGGCGTTTCTGTGGCTGCAGATATAAATCCAGGATGATGTGTTGCCTCCCTGGTGCCAGGGTCAAGGATGTCACTGAGCAGCTGCCGAGTATCTTGAAAGGGGAGGATGAACAGCCAGCAGTCATGGTCCACACTGGAACCAACGACATAGGTAGAAAGAGGAATGTGGTCCTGCAGTCAGAATTTAGGGAGCTAGGTTGAAAATTAGCAAGCAAGACCTCAAAAGTAGTAATCTCCAGGTTACTCCCAGTGCCACGCGCAAAGTGAGTACAGGAATATAAGGATAAGACAGAAGAATGCATGACTGGAAAGTTGGTGCAGGAGGGAGGGCTTTAGATTCTTGGGACATTGGGGCCGGCTCAAGAGTATTGGGGCCTGTACAGGCCGGATAGGTTACACCTGAACAGAGCTGGGACTGAGTTCCTTGCAGGACGTTTTGCTAGTGCTGTTGGGGAGGGTTTAAACTAGTTTGGCAGGCGGGTGGGGACCTGAGAGTAGACTCAGTTGGGACAAAATCAGAAATGAAAATGGAAGGAAGAAAATTAATGGATGAGTCTGGAAGACAGAGGAAGAAAAGGTTAGAAAATAAAAAAAAAGAGTTTGGCGGTGCTCAAGGGTATCTATTTCAATGCAAGGAGTATAGCAAATTAGGCAGACGAGCTGAGGGCACAGCTAGACACATGGCAGTATGACATCAGAATATATATATGATATATATTACAGAAACATGGCTTAAGGAGGGACAGGAATAGCAGCTCAACGTTCCTGGTTACAGGGTTTTCTGACACGATAGGGAGGGGGATAAGAAAGGAGGGGGAGTGGCAATTTTGGTCAAAGAAACAATTACAGCTGTGAGGAGGGATGATATGTTAGAAGATTCATCAAATAAGGCCATATGGATCGAGCTAAGGAGCAAAAAAGGGGCAATCACACTGCTGGGAGTGTACTATAGAGCCCCAAACAGTCAGAGGGAGATAGCAGAGCAGATATGTAGGTAGATCTCTGAAAAGTGCAAGAACAACAGGGCAATAATAGTAGGGGATTTTAACCACCCCAATATTAACTGGGATAGTTTTAGTGTGAAAGGAATTGAGGGAGCAGAATTCTTAAGGTGCATTCAGGAGAACTTTTTTGCCCTGTATGTAGCAAGTACAACAAGAGAGGGCGCAGTTTTAGACTTAGTTTTAGGAAATGAAGATGGGCAGGTGGAAGGAGTGGCAGTGGGAGAGCATTTTGGTGGTAGTGATCATAATTCAGTCAGTTTTAATATAATTATGGAAAAAGATAGAATTCTCAATTGGAGCAAGGCCAATTTTACTAAGCTGAGGAGTGATTTAGCGAAAGTGGACTGGAAACAGCTACTTGAAGGTAAATCAGTGTCAGAGCAGTGGGAAGCATTCAAAGGGGAAATTCAAGGGGTTCAGAGTAAACATGTTCCGCAAAGAAGAAGGGTGGGATGGCCAAATCTAGAGCCCTTAGATGTCAAGGAGCTTACAGGGTAGAAGGCAGAAAAGGAAAGTATATGTTTGACATCGAGAGTTCAATACTACAGAAAGCCAAGAGAAGTATAGAAAGTGGAGGGGTGAAATCAAAAAGGAAATTAGGAAAGCTAAGAGAGAACATGAAAGAATATTGGCAAGCAAAATCAAGGTGAACCCAAAGATGTTTTATCAATACATTAAGAGTAAGAGGATAACTAAGGAAAGAGTAGGGCCCATAAAAGGTCAAAAAGGTAACTTATGTGTAGGGGTGGAAGATGTTGGTATTGTTCTTAACGAATACTTTGTGTTAGTTTTCACAAAAGACGAGAATGATGTAGTTAAAGAAAAGAGGTGTGAAGTATTGGATGTGATAAACATAGGGAGAGAGGAAGTATTATTGGGATTAGCATCCTTGAAAGTTGATAAATCACCAAGGCCAGATGAAATGTACCCCAGGCTGTTAAAAGAAGCAAGAGAGGAAATAGCGGAAGGTCTGACCATCACTTTCCAAACCTCACTGGATACAGGTGTGGTGCCAGAGGATTGGAGGACTGCTAAAGTTGTACCTTTGTTTAAAAAGGAAGTGAGGGATAGACCAAATAATTACAGGCCAGTCAGTCTAACCTCAGTCGTGGGCAAATTACTGGAATCAATTCTAAGAAACAGGATAAACCGTCACTTAGAAAGGCACAGATTAATTAAGGACAGTCAGCATGGATTTGTTCAGGGAAGATCTTGTTTAACCAACTTGATTGAATTTTTTGAATTAACAAGGAAGATTGATGTGGTCTACATGGATTTTAGCAAGGCTTTTGACAAGCTCCCACATAGCAGCCTAGTTAAAAAAATAAAATCCCATGGGATCCAGGGAAATGTAGCAAGGTGGATACAAAATTGGCTCAGTGGCAGGAAACAAAGGGAATTGTTGACAGGTATTTTTGCGACTGGAGGGCTGTTTCCAGCAGCGTTCTGCAGGGCTCAGTACTGGGTCCCCTGCTTTTTGTGGTATCTATTAACAATTTGGACGTAAATGTAGGGGGCATGATCAAGAAGTTTGCAGATGACACAAAGATTGGCCGTGTGATATATGGCGAGGAGGATAGCTGTAGGCTACAGAAAGATATTGATGGTCTGGTCAGGTGGGCAGAAAAGTGGCAAATGGAATTCAACCCGGAGAAGTGTGAGGTGATGTATTTGGGGAGGTCAAACAAGGCAAAGGAATACACAATTAATGGGAAAATATTGAGAGGTCTAGAGGAAGTGAGGGACCTTGGAGTGAATGTCCACAGATCCCTGAAGGTAGCAGGACAGGTTGATAAGGTGGTTAAGAAGGCATATGGAATCCTTTCCTTTATTAGCTGGGGTATAGAATATAAGAGCAGGGAGGTTATGCTGGAACTGTATAAATAATTAGTTAGGCCACAACTTGAGTACTGTGTGCAGTTCTGGTCACCTCATTACAGAAAGAATGTAATTGTGCTAGAGAGGGTACAGAGGAGATTTACGAGGATGTTGTCAGGACTGGAAAAATGCAGCTGTGAGGAAAGATTGGATAGACTGGGGTTGTTCTCCTTGGAACAGAGACGGCTGAAGGGAGATCTGATTGAAATGTACAAAATTGTGAGCGGCCTGTTTACCTTAACAGAGAGGTCAGTGTCCAGGGGGCATAGATTTAAAGTGATTGGTAGAAGGATTAGAGAGGATATGAGGAAAGAATTTTTCACCCAGAGGGTAGTGGGGTCTGGAACTCACTGCCGGTAAGGGTAGTTGAGGCAGAAACCCTCAACTCATTCAAAAGGAGTCTGGATATGCACCTCAAGTGCCATAACTTGCTGGGCTACAGACCAACTGCTGGTAGGTGGGATTAGACTGGGTGGATTGTTTTTCAGCCAGCACAGACATGATGGGCCAAATGGCCTCTTTCTGTACCAATAACTTTCTATGATTCTATTAAATCTCCTCTTAATCTTCTCTTCTCCAAGGGGAACAGCCCCAGATTTTCCAATCTATCAATGTAACTGAAATTGCTCATCCCTGGAAGCATTCTTGTAAATCTTTTCTGCACCCTGTCTAATGTGTTACCATCCTTCCTAAAACTTGGTGCCCAGAACTGGACACAATACTCCAGTTGAGGCAGAACCAGTGTTTTATACAGGTTTATCATAACTTCCTTGTTTTGTACGCTATGCTCCTATTTATAAAGCCAGTTTGGGATGTGCAGCCCACCGACAGCATGACAATGTGAGCCGTCCCTCAGAATGGAGCCGGCAGTCTCTCCACTACCCGCCTGTCTCATGCCTGCAGTTAAAATCTACCCCTTGGAATTCGATCACGTGAGTGGCTGCGAAGGTGGTTTAATTTAGTGGGTTTCTGTACAACAGGAAAGAATTTGGCTTCAGTCGAGAGCATATTCACCTGGAGTCATCTGCCCTTGAAATAAACCACAGTTTATTAATGAACTGGCACATTCTGAAACACAGTGTAGAACAAATTGTTCCTGCCACAAACGTCATTACTTGGTGTCCAGATTTGTCAGACGTACAATGGTGAAAAACACCAGGTTCAACCACCTCTAGGCCAAGCACAAGTAAAGGAAAATGCTCATTTCCTGTTAAGATGTGTAATGTGGTTGGCTTATGATAGAGGGATGTGCACAGAGGTAGATTATTTTGCAATCACAACTGCCTATCTGATCAACGATGATTACTATCAGAAGCAGCTGGGATCCTCCGATAATGATTGCATAAAAAGAAACTGGTTTGATTTCAGGATATGTTTGCTACTGACAACTTGAATAGGAAATGGTTTCTTTCTGTGACTTGGAATGTCACATTTTTAAATGTTTTGCATAAAAATATCTCATTGTTTGTAAATATTTTAATTTTTGAATTTGGTCTATTTGAAAATTAATGTTACACAACTGGCAGTGGTTGATGAGTGAAGAGCTCCCTAGGATAATTAGGGCCTGCTTTTTTTACATTTTGAAAGTAACACAGCCTTATTTTTACTGATTTCCGGGCCTCCTCGGGGAGGGAGCTCCCTCTGAAATTCCCCAACCTTCTTTTTGGGAAACTCCACCTTCCACCTGGTGCTTGCCCAAAGCAAAACATCTTGAATTGGGTATTTTTACACTTTTTTTTTAAATAGTTGCACATGACTTTCATACTGCAAGAAAGATAAGTTTTGGTTCATTAAAACGTTCTCCACAATCACTTCTGCAAAGTAATTAATGTTCTTTGGTGCCTGAAAATATAGGGAGGAGACTCCAGTAGTTCTCAGCTGCTGTATGACCCAGAAGTTTAGCATCACATATTGTGTTGAGAGGGCAGTGGGAAGGCACAAAGCACAATCCTTGTGAGGAATCACAAGCCAAACAATTCATGGGAAGACAGTTGCCGTTAGAAACAATATATTCTTTTCAATGATTTCAGTGCCATTTTCTCAACAGTTTTTCCAATCCATCTTCTGAAACACTGCCAGCTGCATATTTCATCCTTTTTCTCCCGAGAGAAATTAATTGCCTTTTTCCATGGATTGTTAATGTCTTCCAATTAGAAAGCTGGGTGTTGCAAATTTGGGTTGGGTAACTTTACACATTCTAAGTTTGACCATGTGAATTAAAGAAATAAAGCCAATCAGAACACAAAACAATAATGCTCTCACATTGCTCGCGCAGTGAACACCTTTCTGAACCAATATAGACGAAGTTTCTTCGATAAAAGCAAAATACTGCAGATGCTGGAAATCTGAAATAAAAACATTAAATGCTGGAAATACTCAGCAGGTCTGGCAGATTCTGTGGAGAGAGTTTCTTTTATCTGCTGGGAGAGGAAAGTAGGGTTTACGTTACAGGTCTATGACTCTTCGTCAGAACCGGTTCTGAAACATTAACTTGACCTTCCTCTCTCCACAGATACTATCTGACCTTCTGAGTTTTTCCACCAATCTTTTGTTTGCAGTATCTGGCTCTTTAAAGCATCAAGAAAGTCAGTTTCACTGACCAACATGTAAAACTCTGCTAGGCAACATTTTAGGAAAAATTATGAGGTTTTGAGCTGGGGATGGGACACACAAACTTCACAGGAAATAACTAGGAAAGGCTGAGTCACCAACTGTAAGAACCAATCAGGATGCAGAGTTATTACATTTTAAGAGTGCTGTCAAGGTAAAGGTACAATCCAAATCATTAAGTACAATGCAGCAGAATATCACAAACATGATGGTTTTGGATCTAGGAAGTAAGCATATGACTGTTTTATAACACTGACACTAACAATTTTGCAGTGACTAAATAATAATTTAGTCTTTAATATTTTGAGTTCTGTGGAGACATTTACCCGCTCAACACTCCCTGGTTTCTGGGACCACTAAACACTGCCCAGCTTGGAATGTGATTCCTGTCTTTGTGATGTGCACATACAACTCTATAGAATCTAGACTAATTAGACATAGAGAAGATAGTTCTATTTGTAGGGGGAGTTCAAAACTAGGGGTCATAAATATAAGACAGTCACTAATAAATTAAATAAGGAAATTAGGAGAAACTTCTTTACCCAGAAAGTGGTGAGAATGTGGAACTCGGTACCACTCATTGAGGCGAACACCATAGATGCATTTAAGAAGTTAGATAAACACATGAAGGAGAAAGAAATAGAAGGAAATGCTGCTGGATGAAATGAAACAGAGTAGGAAGAGGCTTGTGTGGATCATAAACGCTGGCATAAACCAGATGGGCCGAATGACCTGTTTCTTTGCTGTTCATTTTCTGCCAGTCTGTGCATAATCAAGGAAATATGGAATTAGTGCGGCTGGTCATTGATGAAGCATGTGCAGGTAGATGAATATGGAGGCCAGGATTTTATGTGGCCCATTGAGGCAGGATTGCAGGCGGAATTGGGGGAACAGAGTATCGCAACAGGTGGCTGGCGGGGGTGGATGGGAATGGGGACGGAGGGCCATTGCCTCCCTGTCACCAAGTGATCTTCCCAGGGTTGGGATAAGCTGACGACAGCCTTCCCACTCAGGGGCCAATTGAGGCCCTTAATTGGCCTATTAACTGCCACTTAATGGCCTCTTCCCAACACCACTGGGATCTTACCAGTGGTGGGGTGCCTCCAGCAGGCCGGAGGACGCCTTGTAACACAAGACGCGATCCCTGCGGGGTTGGGGTGGGGAGGGGGGCCTTTGTTGTGGGCAATTTGTGGCCCATGGAGGACACCCGCCAAGAACCACTTTACCCCCCTGAGGATGCCCCCCCCCCCACCCCCCCGGACTGCACGACCATCTCCATCCCCACCTCGCTGGGGCTTTATGGACTGGCCCCAGCGACACCGCTTCATTTACCTGAGGTCCAGGGTTCCAGCGCTGGACCTGGGGCCGAGGCCTCTGCAGTACTGGCAGTGGCCACCGTTCCCAGTGGGGCTACCGTTACGGCTGAGCTGCCTGCCCTGTGATTGGCCGGCAGCTCTTGGAGGCGGGATCCCCATCTTGAAAGGGATGGAGATCCTGGCCTGTGAAACTTGGAGTTTAAAAGACCAGAGGATCGCTCCCAGGGGGTGGCGCGAAAAGGCCGAGGCGTGATACCCCCCTCTGTTTCAGCACGGCGTCGTGAGTCCCAACTCCGACACAAAATCCAGCCCGGTTAAACAGTTTCAATCACAGTCTAATGCAGTACTGGGCAACACAATGGCCAGCTCCTCTGTTGCCTGTGGTGGCTGTAAGGTCCCTGCAGCATAAAACTCAAGAGTAATGGTGATCTTTACTTGTTTTTATTAAAGATTGTGATCATTTGTGAACATTTTGTTGATAATTGGGCTAATTTCAGAGTCTTGCTCACCTGACACACATATTGGAGAAATATCAAGCAAACTACTTTTTGTTCTTAATTTTAATAGATGGAATACGTGTGACATAGGAACAGGAGTCAGCCATTTAGCCTTTCTAGTCGTCCCATCATTCAATGAGATCGTGGCTGATCTGTGATCTAACTCCACCAGCTTTTGCCTTCTTAATACCTGTGGTTAACAAAAATCTATCAATCTCTGATTTAAAATTAACAATTGACCTAGTATCAATTGCCATTTGCGGAAGAGAATTCCAAACCTGTACCATCCTTTGTGTGTCGTAGTGTTTGCACACTTCACTCCTAAAAGGTCTGACTCTAATTTTTAGGCTATGTCCTAGACTCCCCGACTGGAAATAGTTTCGCTCTATCCAACCCATCTTTTCTCACAATCTTGAAAACTTTGATCAAATCACCCCTCAATCTTCTAAATTCCAGGGAATACAACCTTAGTTTGTATAATCTTTCCTTGTAATTTAACCCTTGGAGTCCAGGTATCATTCTGGTAAATCTATACTGCACTCCCTCCAAGGACAATATATCTTTTCTAAGGTGTGGCGCCCAGAACTGCTCACAGTAACTCCAGGTGTGGTCTAACCAGGGCTTTGTATAGATACAGTATGACTTCTAACCCTTTGTATTCTGTTCCTTAGATACAAAGGCCAGCATTGTTAGCTTTTTTGATTATTTTTATATCTATCCATGACATTATAACGATTGATGTACTTGCAGCCCTAAGACTCTTTGGACCTCCACTGCTTCTAGCTTTTCACCATTTAGAAAGTACTCTGATCTATCCCTTTTCGGTCCAAAGTGGATGACCTCACACTTGCTTACAATGAAATTAATCTGCCATAGTTTTTCCCCATTCACTTAATCTATCAATATTCCTGTAATTTTATGCTTCCATCTACACTGCTTACAATGCCGCATATCTTTGTGTCCAGCAAATTTGGATATGTAGCTCTATATCCCATCATCTAAGTTGTTAATAAATGTGGTGAATAGTTGAGGCTTCATCGCAGAGCCTTGCGGAACACCACTAGTCACATCCTGCCAATTAGAGTACCTGCTTATTATCCCTACTCTCTGTCTCCTGCCGCTCAGCCAATTTCCAACCGGGCCAATAATCTGCCCTTATTTCCATAAGGTTCAACTTTAGCTAACAATCTCTATTGAGGGATTTTTAAACCCATTCATGATTTTGAACAACTCTATCAAATTTTCTCTTAGCCTTCTCTGCTCTAAGTCCCATAAACATCCATAAACATTCCCTGTCCACTACTTTAGTCAACTCTTCAAAAAAAATCATTATCAGGTTCGACTGGCATGATCTATCCTTTGCAAATCCATGCTGGTTTTCTCAGATCAGTTGAAAATTTTCAAGGCTCTATCCTGACAACAGATGTTGACCAGTGGCCGGGACTGTCGGCTGGTAGCATGAAATACTAATACAAAAATTATTGCGGGACAATTTTTATTTACTTGTTAGCTCCTGAAAGCATCAATCCTCATTGAAATGGCTGGAAAACATGTGCAGAGAGTGACATCTCAATATTGGGGCTGGGTGGGTGGCAGTTGCCCCAGTCCACTGGATAACTATTGACTGGAGTTGGAGTGTAGGATATTGGTTCCAAAGAATTAGAATGGTCATTCAGTCTTACACATTGCAGGTCTTGATAATGGAATCACAGAATGATAGAGCACAGGAAGCGGCCATTTGGCCCATCGTGCCTAAGGTGGATCTTTGGTAGAGTAATTCAACTAGTTCCACTTACTGCTCTTCCCCCGTGGCCCTGCAATTTTTTACTCTTCAAGTATGTACCAATTCCCTTTTGAAAGTTATTACTGAATCTGTTTCCATCATCCTTTCAGACAGTGAATTCCAGATCACGACAACTCATTGTGTAAAATAATATTTTCTCATGGTGCCTCTTGTTCTTTTACCAGTTATCTTCAATCTGTGACCTCTGGTTAATGACCCTGGAAACCGTTTCTCTTTATTTACTCTATTAAACCCATTCATGATTTTGAACAACTCTATCAAATTTTCTCTTAGCCTTCTCTGCTCTAAGGAGAACAACCCCAGCTTCTCTAGTTTCTCTAGCTGGAATTTTACGCCCTCCCCCACTCGGGAGTGGGCTGGGAGGTGAGCGGGGGGGGGGGGAGGTATGTGTAAAATCTGGTGGGATGGCACGGGGGTGCCATGCCCGTTGCCAACCACCTCTGCTGGTATTTTACCACCAGTGGGGGAGGTGGTGGGAAGCCCACCTGCCCTTGGGTCAACTGAGGGCCTTAAGTGGCTAAGTAATAGCCACTTAAGGGCCTCTTCCCGCTGTCAGCTGGTATTTTACCAGTG
Organism: Heterodontus francisci; assembly: GCF_036365525.1. NCBI lineage: Eukaryota > Metazoa > Chordata > Chondrichthyes > Heterodontiformes > Heterodontidae > Heterodontus > Heterodontus francisci. The sequence continues at coordinate 57,621,945 of NC_090403.1, forward strand.
GCAGATGGGCACCGCGACCCGGGGAGTAAATCCTGGCCCCCTCCCTGCGGCAAGGGCTGCTCCCGCTGGCAGATTTCCCCCTGCCCTTGTGATTCAACCCCCCACCATCCACCCCACCCCTTGCCAGGGCCTGCCTCATTGGCCCCGGTGAACCCTGAACCGACTTACCTGCATCCCTGGGCTCCTCGACGGCTGCTACTATGGGGACTGCTGTAGTCCCAGCAGTGGCCACTGCTCCCGGTGGCATTGCTGGCTTTCTGATTGGCCAGCAGCTCTTGGAGGCAGGACATCTTGCCTTAGAGGGGCAGAAGCTAACAGTGCAGGCAGCTAATTGCCCAAGGACCGTAAAGCACAGTTGTGGCTTCCAGGACCGGAGGAGGCGGCCTCACCCCGACTTTCCAGCCAGTGGACAGGGCCACTGCATTTGTGTTAAATTCTGGCCTCCAAGTCTGAAGTCCCTCATTCCTGATACCATTCTAGCAAATCACCTCTGCACCCTCTCCAAGGCTTTGACAGCCTCCTAAAGTGTGGTGCCTAGAACTGGACATAATACTCCAGATGGGGCCTAATCACTATTTATAAAGGTTTTACATAACTTCCTTGGTTTCCTGCGGTATTCCATTATTAATAATATCAAGGATCCCATGTGCTTCTTTAATAGACTTCTGAACTTTTCTTGCCATGTTCAAAGATTTGTGTATGATGTCAGGCAAACCCCACCTGCCAAGACTGAGGCACACATTATTTCGCCACATGAACATTAAAACTTTAAAAATTGCAATCTCTGACTGGAAGGACATTTGCATAGCACCAGACAATGTGGAAACAAAGGGAGTCAATCCTTGTTCCTAATACACAGAAGTGGTTGGATCAGTTTTGGTCACACGGCTGACTGGCTGTGACAGAGAAATTTGAACCTCCAACTAAGGATGTTGAAGAGACTGTTCCATATAAGGAGCTAGTCACATGACCAAACTCATGTGCACCCTGGGAGCTTTTTGAATTTGAACTCCCAAACAAAGGAATTGCCAGGCAGAACGCCGTGTGTTCCCGGAACTGAAGCAAGAACATCTCTCTTGCCTGCCTGCTCATCTCTCAGGGAACTGAAACCATTGAAGACATGTGAAACTCAAAGAAAGAAAGGTTTGCCATGTGAACAAAGTTTAAAGATGATTACTGGGCCCCAACGAAACGCAAGACTATAACTTCAATCAAGGACTACAGCGAGCTCAAGAAACAGTAACAAGATATTGCCTCAAACTGTTCTACATATCTTTTCTTCTGCTCTTTTCTGTCCCTATTTTGCATGTTTAAATCGCGTGTGAATGCTAGCATGAGTGTGCCGTATATCCCTAGGTGTGAAGTGTATTAGAGTTAAGTTTAAGGTTTAATAAATTTCATCTTTCTGCTTTAAACCAAAGAAAGCCTGTTTATGCTCATTTATTTGCCTTATTATTGGCAAGTGTGAAAATGGATTCACAAAGGGAGTGCTCAAAACAGTGTGTTTAAAATTAAACCCTGTTACAATAAGACCAGGTGAAGACAGTAAAAGACACCTAGATACATTGCTCACCTGGTCATAACAGAAATTGGGTGCTAGTGTCTGGATTGTTACCCACAGACAAAGGGGTAAAAATTGAAGTGGGAAGCTAAATTGCTCCCAATCAAAAAGAGCAAATTAATACAGGTTTTCTTGTGGTTATATCCCATATCTGGGAGTTTGAAAGAAGCAAGCAGCTGGCTTTTGACCAGTGGATGAGGGCCTTAAAAATATAGCACAGCTATGAGACTCTCAGCGAAGTAATCCTGTTACAGGAATTTAAAAACTCTTTCCCATTCTCAATAAAAACCTAGGTAGAGGAGCAGCGGGTTCAAAGAGCCCAGCAAGCGACTGTTCTGGCCGATGAGTTTGCTTTAATTTATAAGTGGGTTTCCCAGGGGAGAACCTTTCCTAATCACCCCCACAAATCCGAAAACGACAAAGGGTGGAAAGGAGATATCCGTCCAGGCAGTCCTGAGAGAGAAAGGAAAGCAGGAGACGTAGGGGGCCCTCCTCCAGCCAAAAAGGAAGGTGCTGTGAGCAAGAGTGAGACCCAGAGACCTGTGTGCTTCCATGGTAACAAGGCAGGGCATTTAAAAGCTGACTGCCGGAAATTAATGGGGAAACAGGTAGGGTTAATCAGGGCACATCCACTCAGTGCAGACAAGGGCCTGATGGAAAACACAGAACGAGCTGTGGCTTTGACTGCAGTAAGGATGCAACCCAAGAAGCTTACTAAGGCCAGTGCAGGAAAAGTTAATGGGATTCCTAAAGGTTACCAAGGTTTGGTATCTGGAGGGAAAGTAACCCCAAGTGGGGCAAGCAAGCCCATAGTGATTCTCAGGGGCACAGGGGCCAACAGATCCCTTTTGCTGGGAAAAGGACTGATCTTTCTCCCAGAGAGTGCTGTGAACACCAAAATGGTGGTGAATGGTATTGCAGGGCAGTGTATGTCTGTACCCGTACACTGGGTGCACCTGAAGTGCGACATAGTTTCAGGACCGATGACTGTTGGGATTGTCCCTAGTTTGCCTGTGGATGGGGTTGACCTGCTCCTAGGTAATGATCTGGCATGGGGTGAAGGTGGAAGCCCCCACAGTAGTGAAAGAAAGACTGCAAGAGGTCAGAGAGACAGGGCGGTGGCAAGAGACGGTTTCCTGCAGAGTCCTTGAATGTGAAGTGGGTCAAGCCACGATCAAACCAGCTCCCCCAGAGGAGACTGCATTGACACTGCAAGCAAATGACCATGAGGTCTGCCTGGCTGAGACTTTCTTTGGAAAGTTAGGAGACTCAGGAAATGAATTAAATGGATTTTCCCTAGGTGAGGCTCAGCGAGCTGACCCAGGATTCCTAGAGTTCACACAGGCCGCCCAATCTGAAAGTGAAGCAGAGGGAGTCCCTGATTGCTACTATTTAAAGAATGAGGTACTGCTGAGGAAATGGAATTCTCCTCACAGACCTGAGGGCCAGGAGTGGACAGTAGTTCACCAGCTAGTGGTGCCACAGAGGTACCAAGGAGAAATAGTAAGAAGGGCCCACGAGACTACAGTGGCTGTACATGCCGGTAAATAAAAGACCAAAGCCCACACAAGGCAGCAGTTTGACTGGTCAAAACTCCACAAGGATGTGGTGGAGAATTGTAGGAGTTGCCACATGTGCCAGGGTGAGGGAAAACCCAAACCTACAGTGAAACCTGCACCCCTAAGACCTGTGTTAGGAGGACCCTCCAGCAGAGGGCTGGTGAACTGTAAGGGACCCCCTCCGAGAACAAAAAGGGACAGGCAGGCACATGGCTGGCAAAGTTTAGAAAGAGAAGAGGAAAAGGTAACCCAGAGGGCAGGTTAAAGGAAGTCCGGGAAGAATCCCGCATAACAACCCCTACTGCCCAGTCAACCAACCCAGAAAAATGTATAAAGTTAGACCCCACACCCTCCTATGTAAATGCAGACTCTCGAAGCACCCCAACTGTTGCTTACAGCATTTACAGGAACCTGAAGAGACAAAGAGACCTCTAGGGGGCAGAATAACTGGGAGGGTGATGCCTCACCTAGTCGAAGGGTCATCAGAAAATGCAGTTAAGTCTGCCCAAATACCAGCAGGTAGGTGTGTCCCAGAGAACGAGTGTGACAGTAACAGAGACTGCTCCTCCACAGTCAGAGGAAAGGGGAACCACCCATCCACCGAAGCCAAAAGTCTTTGCATGAATCAGGGAGTTCAGGATGGACACACCCCCTCTGCTAACTCTGGAGAAAAAATAAGGGGAAATTAAAGCAGCACTGGCCCCCCCCAGAACAGATCATCTAAATTTTTTTTCCCCCAAAATTTACTTTCTTCATAAAAATCTGTAAAAAAAAAATTACAAAACAGTTCAAAACAGCACTTGTTGACATTCCAAAAAGTGCAAAGGAAATCAGTTCTCTTCGATACAGGAGTGAGTTGCCTCACAACCATTCCATTCCATTTTACATGCCATGTACATTTTACAGCAAAACCATATTTGGTGTATACAGCCCGAGAGGTTTCCCATGGGTTCAGCCCCTCGGTTCACTATGGTGGGAGGACCTTACACAGTGGTCTTTCCCCATTGAGCCTTTGCTTCGGCTGCCCCAAGCTTTAGTGCATCCCTCAGAACATAGTCCTGGACCTTGGAATGTGCCAGTCTGCGACACTCGGTCATGGACAACTCTTTGCACTGGAAGACCAGCAAGTTTCGGGCAGACCAAAGAGCATCTTTCACCGAATTGATGGTCCTCCAGCAGCAGTTGGTGTTTATCTCAGTGTGCGTCCCTGGGAACAGCCTGCAGAGCACAGACTCCTGTGTTACAGAGCTGCTTTTGATGAACCTCGACAAAAACCACTGCATCTCTTTCCACACCTGCTTTGCAAAGACACATTCCAGAAGGAGGTGGGCAACTGTCTCTTCACCACCACAGCCACCTTGGGGGCAGCGTATGGAGGGGACGAAACTCCGGGTGTGCAAGAAGGATCTGACGGGAGGGCCCTTCTCACCACCAGCCAAGCTATGTCTTGGTGTTTGTTAGAAAGTTCTGGTGATGAGGCATTCTGCCAAATTACTTTGGCAGTCTGCTCGGGGAACCAAACGACAGGATCCACCATCTCCTTTTCCCGTAGGGCCTTGAGGACATTCCATGCAGACCACTGCCTGATGGATTGGTGGTCAAAGGTGTTTTCCCGCAGAAACTTTCCCACAAAGGACAGGTGGTACGGCAAGGTCATGTGACCAGACCCATCCTTCGCAACACGGGGGTCAGATAGAACCTCAGCACGTAGTGACACTTGGTGTTTGCGTACAGGGACTCTACGCGTAGTTTGATGCAGCCGCACACGAAGGTGGTCGTCAAGTCGAGGGCGACATTGGGTACATTTTTCCCGCCCGTATCCAGGGGTTTGAACATTGTGTCCCTCCGGACCCGGTCCATTTTGGATCTCCAGATAAAGTGGAAAATGGCTCAGGTGACTGCCACAGCGCAGGAGTGGGGTATGGGCCAGACCTGCGCCACATACAGCAACAACTTGAGTGCCTCGCACCTGATAACCAGGTTCTTACCCACAATGGAGAGAGATCGCTGCCCCCACATGCTCAGTTTATGGTGTACCCTGGCTACTCGCTCCTTCCAGGTGTTGGTGCATGCCCCAGCCCTTCCAAACCATATCCCCAGCACCTTCAGGTAGTCTGACCTGACGATGAAGGGGACAAAGGATTGGTCGGCCCAGTTTCCAAAGAACATGGCCTCGCTCTTATCGTCGTTAACTTTGGCTCCCGAGGCCAGTTCGAACTGGTCACAGATGCTCATCAGTCTGCAAATGGGCAGCGGATCCGAGCAGAAGACGGCGACGTCGTCCATGTACAGGGAGGTTTTTACCTGAGTGCTTCTGCTGCCTGGGATTGTCACCCCTCTTATGCTCGCATCCTTCCTAATAGACTCAGCAAAAGATTCTATACAGCAAACAAACAAGACAGGGGAGAGAGGACAGCCCTGTCTGACTCCAGATTGGATCAAGAAACTTTCTGATTCCCACCCATTGAGTGAGACTGCGCTACTGATGTTTGTGTAGAGCAGTTGGATCCAATTGCAGATTCCCTCCCCAAACCCCATTTGGAAAGCACGTCCATCATGTAGGCGTGCGATATCCTGTCAAAAGCCTTCTCCTGGTCCAAGCTGACGAGGTAGGTGTCCACTCTCCTGTCCTGTACATAAGCGATCGTATCCCTGAGTAGCGCGAGACTATCAGAGATCTTCCTGCCCGGTACAGTGCAGGTCCGGTCAGGGTGAATCACCAACTCCAGAGCAGACTTCACCCGACTGGCAATGACTTTGGACAGAATCTAGTAGTCAACATTAAGCAGTGAGATGGGCCACCAATTTCTGATTTCCGCCCTCTTCCCCCTTCTGCTTGAGGGTGATGATGCCTTTCCTCATTCTGACATGCTGCCGGCCAGAAGCATACTCTCATACACTTCCAGCAGGTCTAGGCCGACCCAGTCCCACAGAGCCGAGTACAACTCAACCGGTAAGCCGTTGCTTCCGGGAGTTCTACTCGTTTCGAAGGACCTGACAGCGTTTGTCAACTCATCCAGAGTTAGCGGTTTGTCCATTCTCTCCCTCATGCTGTCATGTAAGACCTTCATGATAGATGACAGGAAGGACTGGGAAGCCATGCTGTCCGTGGGCTTCACGTCGTACAGCCCAGCATAAAAGGATTTGCTGATCCTTAGTATGTTGGACTGCGAAGATGTTACCGAGCCATTCTCTTCCTTCAGGCTGCTGATCACAGAGCTCTCTCTGTGTACCTTTTGGAAGAAGTAACACGAGCACGTCTCATCCTGCTCAATGGAGCGGACTCTGGACTAGAAGATGATCTTGGAGGCCTCCGTGGCAAAGAGTGAGGCCTGCTGGCTCTTCACCTCTTGGAGATCCTCCTTGACCTCGACCCCCATCGACTGCAGCCGGAGCAGACTTTGCATTATTTTCTGGGGTCGGGACATTTCCCTCTGTCTCTCTCTCGCCCTCTGAACACCTTTGTGGATGAAGAACCTCTTGATGTTCTCATTGATCGCTTCCCACCAGTGAACTGGAGACTCAATGAGGGGTTTCACGGTCCTCCAACCTTTGTAATCCCTTTTGAGTTCCTCACTGTTCTCTGGGGTCAGCAGTGTAGCATTGAGCTTCCACGGCCCTCTGCCAACCCGCTGGTCGTCCTGGAAGTGACAGTCGGCCAGTAAGAGGCAGTGGTCGGAGAAGAACACCGGCTTGACGTCGGTGGATCCGACCGTGACAGCACGGGACACAAACAGGAAGTCAATCCTGGAACGGGCAGACCCGTCCGATCTTGACCAGGTGTATCTACGCCACGCTCCGTCTGCAGGTTTGCTGAAGACATCATGCAGCTTGGCATCTTTTACTGTTTCCATTAGGAATCTGGACGTAGCATCCAGTTTGCTGTCGTTACTGTCGGATCGTCCGGCTGCATCGATGATGCAGTTGAAGTCACCACCTAGAATGACCGGTCTGGACGTCGCCAGCAGCAGTGGGGGCTGCTGGAAGACGGTCAGCCACTCGCTGCATTGAACCAAGGCGTACACGTTGATCAACTGGAGTGGAGCATTGTTGTACATTACATCTGTTACGAGGAGGTGACCGCCCACCATACTCCATTGAGCAGTATGAGACGTGCTCAGCAGAATACCCAGGCCGCAGGAACGGGTATCATTACCCCCTGACCAGATCGATGGCCCGTGGGACCACCATTGCAACCATGGCCTGCAGGTGCTGAGGTGTGGTATTCCACACTCCTGCAGAAACGGCAGATCGGCTTTGACCTTGGCGAGGTAGTCCAAGGTTGAAACACATCGTGTAGTGGATTTAATGCTACGCACGTTAATTGAAGCAATCTTTATACCCATTTTTAAGTTAGTTGTTGCTTCCCACACCTTGTTAGTCCTTGCTAGTCCCAGTCCTTGGGCATGTTCCTGCATACCCATAGTGTACGCCAGCTGTTTTGCATTCGTTGGGCTCAGAAGCACCTCCTGGTTTCTCATGGGGGGGTTTGTTCCACTGTGGTGACATCGGCGGGGTTGGTGGGGGGTGGGGGGGGGGGGAGGGGAAAGTGTCTTGTAGGCAGTAAGGTTTGGGCTGTCCTCTGCTGTTGGTGTCTTTCCCCTCTGTTCCTCCTCGAAGGCATCACTACTCCCGGCTTCCCAGAGCTGCAGTGCGTCAGACGCTTCTTTGCTCTCAGTGTCCTGGAGTTGGGATGCGCTGGGCATGTCGCTAGGTACGGCGCTTTGGGTTTGGGGCATGCTGGACCCATCACAGCTTCTAGTGCCCCGGTTCTGGGGGGCTTTATCTTCCAGCTCCTTTGAGTTCTGCCGCTTCTTTTGCAAGTGGCGTTGTTCCGGACCTTCCTTGTCCAATGAGGAGGAGCTGCCGTAGTCTGTCGCAGACAGTAGCCTCCTCTTGCCACTGGTTTGGGTGGTGGCCTGTTCCTTTTTAGGAGGCTTCTTCTTTGTGGTTTTCCTTTGTACCACTTGCCACTGACCAGTTTGTCCATCTGCAGCCTCCTCCTCCATTGATTCTGTCTGTAGAGGAGGGGTTTCCGGGCATGTGGTGGGTGTTGGGTCACTGGTTACAGCTGCCTCCCCTTTCTTCTCCTTCTCAGGTAGACTTTCCTCACTGCGAAGAGGGTTGCTTGTCTCCTTCCCAGCACCAGACGCATTCACCGTTCCTTCTCCTGGCCTTTCCTTGGACCATGCTACCTGAGCATAACCGAGGCAGTGTTTGGGGCAGGTTTTGTAGAGGTGGCCTGCCTCACCGCACAGGTTGCAGCACTTACTTTGTATACAATCCTTGGTCTGATGGCCTTCCTTCTTGCAGTTCTTGCATATGACTGTGCTGCAATTAGCTGCCACGTGACCAGATTTGCCACAGTTGCGACAAACTCTGGGCTGCCCCGCATAGACCAAGAAGCCTCGACTTCCCCCAATAGTGAAGCTGGAGGGAGGATGGATGATGGCTACGTTGGCATCGATCTTCAAGGTCACCTTGACCCGCCGCTTGCTGGTCCAGATCCCGAATGGGTCCTTGATATCAGTGCTGCTGCCGGCCATCTCAACATACCCGGCGAGGAAGGTGAGTACATCCATGACAGGAACATGGGGGCTATAGAGGTGAATTGTCACCACCCTGTCACATTGCGACGGCAACGTGAAGAGTGGCTCCACTGTGAGGATCAACAGCGGCGCCTGGTTTCCCCTCTCCTTGAACACCTTCAGGAACTTGATGCATCCCACCATGTTCTTGAACGTCACGCCGAAATATCCACTGCTGCAGAAGTCCTGCAGGCAGAAGATATCTGCAGCTTGGAATCCACAGCAATCAATAAGGATTTTCTTAATGGGGAAGGTACGGTCAGCTGGTGCACCTCCTTCCTTACTCTCACCACCATCCGAACGGTGTTACACACTCCCTGGCCTGAAGCTCTAGAATTGGTAACAGCCATTGTACTCAAAACCTACCTGGAACAGGATCATGGTTTCTCCCCTGCCAGGTAAATATCAGAACAGACCATCTAAATTTTTTTTTTATTTCCAAAATATACTTTATTCATAAAAATCTGTAAAAAATACATGACAAAACAGTTCTAAACAGCACCAAGTCAAAAATTACAAACAGTGCAAAAGAGGTTAGTTTCCTTCAATGCAGGAGTGAGTTGCCTCACAACCCTTCCATTTCATTTATCATGCCATACACATTTTACAGCAAACGAAAATTTTCCCGATACAGTTCGAGGGGTTTCCCATGGATCCAGCCCCTCAGTTCAGCTTGGTGGGGGGACCTTACACTGTGGTCTTTCCCCATTAAGCCTTTGCTGCGGCTGCCCCAAGCTTTAGTGCGTCCCTCAGCACATAGTCCTGGACCTTGGAATGTGCCAGTCTGCAACATTCAGTGGTGGACAACTCTTTGCGCTGGAAGACCAGCAGGTTTTGGGCAGACCAAACGCCGTCTTTCACCAAATTGATAGACCTCCAGCAGCAGTTGATGTTTATCTCGGTGTACGTCCCTGGGAACAGCCCGTAAAGCACAGACTCCTGTGTTACAGAGCTGCTTGGGACGAACCTAGACAAAAACCACTGCATCTCTTTCCACACCTGCTGAACAGACCATCTAATTTTTTTTTTTATTTCCAAAATATACTTTATTCATAAAAATCTGTAAAAATTACATTACCAGTTTAAAACAGCACCATGTCAAAAAATACAAACAGTGCAAAGGAGGTCCGTTTGCTTCATTACAATCATGAGTTGCCTCACAACCCTTCCATTTCACATTTGTCATGCCAATTACATTTTTACATTTTACAGCAAATGAAAATATCCCCGAGACAGTTCGAAGGGTTTCCCATGGATCCAGCCCCTCAGTTCAGCTTGGTGGGGGGACCTTACACTGTGGTCTTTCCCTATTGAGCCTTTGCTGCGGCTGCCCCAAGCTTTAGTGCGTCCCTCAGCACGTAGTCCTGGACCTTGGAATGTGCCAGTCTGCAACATTTGGTCGTGGACAACTCTTTGCGCTGGAAGATCAGCAAGTTTCGGGCAGACCAAAGGCCATCTTTCACCGAATTGATAGTCCTCCAGCAGCAGTTGATGTTTATCTCGGTGTGCGTCCCTGGGAACAGCCCGTAGAGCACAGACTTCTGTGTTACAGAGCTGCTTGGGATGAACCTCGACAAAAACCACTGCATCTCTTTCCACACCTGCTTTGCAAAGACACAGTCCAGGAGGAGGTGGTCAACCGTCTCTTCTCCACCACAGCCACCGCGGGGGCATTGCGCGGAGGGGGCGAGACTTCGGGCGTGCAGGAAGGATCTGACGGGGAGGGCTCTTCTCACCACCAGCCAAGCTACATCTTGGTGCTTGTTTGAAAGTTCTGGTGATGGGGCATTCCGCCAAATGACTTTGGCGGTCTGCTCGGGGAACCATCCGACAGGATCCACCGTCTCCTTTTCCCGTAGGGCCTTGAGGACATTCCGTGCAGACTACTGCCTGATGGATCGGTGGTCAAAGGTGTTTTCCCGCAGAAACTGCTCCACGAAGGTTAGATGGTACGGCACGGTCCAACTGCATGGAGCATTCCGCGGCAATGTGACCAGGCCCATCCTTCGCAACGTCTGGGACAGATAGAACCTGAGCACGTAGTGACACTTGGAGTTTGCGTACTGGAGGTCTACACACAGCTTGATGCAGCTGCACACGAAGGTGGTCATCAGGATTAGAGCCATGTTGGGTACATTTTTCCCGCCCTTATCCAGAGGTTTGAACATCGTGTCCCTCCGGACCCAGTCCATTTTAGATCCCCAGATGAAGCGGAAAATGGCTAGGGTGACTGCCACAGCGCAGGAGTGGGGTATGGGCCAGACCTGTGACACGTACAGAAACAACGTGAGTGCCTCGCACCTGATGACCAGGTTCTTACCCACAATGGAGAGAGATCGCTGCCCCCACATGCTCAACTTTTGTTCTACCTTGGCTACTCGCTTCTCCCAGGTTTTGGTGCACGCCCCGGCCCTTCCGAACCATATCCCCAGCACCTTCAGGTAGTCAGACCTGACGGTGAAGGGAACAAAGGATCAGTCAGCCCAGTTCCCAAAGAATATGGCCTCGCTCTTGCCATGGTTAACTTTGGCTCCCGAGGCCAGTTCGAACTGGTCGCAGATGCTCATCAGTCTGCGCACGGACAGCGGATTCGAGCAGAAGACGGCGACGTCATCCATGTACAGGGAGGTTTTAACCTGAGTGCCTCCGCTGCCTGGGATTGTCATCCCTCTTAAGCTCGCATCCTTCCTAATAGACTCAGCAAAGAGTTCAATACAGCAAACAAACAAGACCGGGGACAGAGGACAGCCCTGTCTGACTCCAGATTTGATCGGGAAACTTTCCGATTCCCACCCATTGATTGACACTGCGCTACTGATGTTTGTGTAGAGCAGTTTGATCCAATTGCAGATTCCCTCCCCAAACCCCATTTTGGAAAGCACGTCCATCATGTAGGTGTGCGATATCCTGTCAAAAGCCTTCTCCTGGTCCAGGCTGATGAGGCAGGTGTCCACCCTCCTGTCCCGCACATAGGCGATCGTATCCCTGAGCAGCGCGAGACTATCAGAGATCTTCCTGCAGGGTACAGTACAGTTCTGATCAGGGTGGATCACCGACTCCAGAGCAGACTTGACTCGACTGGCTATGACTTTGGACAGAATCTTGTAGTCAACATTAAGCAGTGAGATGGGCCGCCAATTTCTGATTTCTGCCCTCTCCCCCTTCCGCTTGTAGATGAGGGTGATGATGCCTTTCCTCATGGATTCTGACATGTTGCCGGCCAGGAGCATACTCTCGTATACTTCCAGCAGGTCCGGACCGACCCAGTCCCACAGGGCCGAGTACAACTCGACCGGTATGCCGTCGCCTCCGGGTGTTTTACTCGTCTCGAAGGATTCGACGGCCTTTGTCAGCTCGTCCAGAGTTAGCGGCTTGTCCAGTCTCTCCCTCCTGCTGTCATCTAAGACCTCTGTGATAGATGACAGGAAGGACTGGGAGGCTCTGTAATCTGTGGGCTTCGCTTCGTACAGCCTAGCATAAAAGGATTTGCTGATCCTTAGTATGTCGGGCTGCGAAGACGTTACCGAGTCATCCTCTTCCTTCAGGCTGCTGATAACAGAGCTCTCTCTGTGTACTTTTTGGAAGAAGTAACGCGAGCACGTCTCATCCTGCTCAATGGAGCGGACTCTGGACCGGAAGATGATCTTGGAGGCCTCCGTGGAAAAGAGCGAGGGCTGCTGGCTCTTCACCTCTTGGAGGTCCTCCTTGACCTCGACCCCCATCGACTGCAGCTGGAGCAGATTTTGCATACTTTTCTGGAGTCGGGACATTTCCCTCTGTCTCTCTCTCGCCCTCTGAACACCTTTGTGGATGAAGAACCTCTTGATGTTCTCATTGATCGCTTCCCACCAGTGAACTGGAGACTCAATGAGGGGTTTCACGGTCCTCCAACCTTTGTAATCCCTTTTGAGTTCCTCACTGTTCTCTGGGGTCAGCAGTGTAGCATTGAGCTTCCACGGCCCTCTGCCAACCCGCTGGTCATCCTGTAAGTGACAGTCGGCCAGTAAGAGGCAGTGGTTGGAGAAGAACACCGGCTTGACGTCGGTGGATCCGACCGTGACAGCACGGGACACAAACAGGAAGTCAATCCTGAAACGGGCAGACCCGTCCGATCTTGACCAGGTGTATCTACGCTGCGCTCCATCTGCAGGTTTGCTGAAGACGTCGTGCAGTTTGGCATCTTTAACTGTTTCTATTAGGAAACAGACCATCTAAATGAGCTTCAAGACTGGTGAGTGAATGGAAATGAATGAGAGAAATGCATGGTTTTCTTTCTGTATCTTATGTTTCTCTCAAACTCTGTAATGAAATGTGCCATTTTCTTCAAATCACATTTCATTCCCCTGGGTGTGGAGGTGTCAGGCAAACCCCACCTGCCAAGACTGAGGCACACATTATTTCGCCACATGAACATTAAAACTTTAAAAATTGCAATCTCTGACTGGAAGGACATTTGCATAGCACCAGACAATGTGGAAACAAAGGGAGCCAATCCCTGTTCCTAATACACAGAAGTAGTCGGACCAGTTTTGGTCACATGGCTGACTGGCTGTGACAGAGAAATTTGAACCTCCAACTAAGGATGTTGAAGAGACTGTTCCATATAAGGAGCTAGTCACATGACCAAACTCATGTGCACCCTGGGAGCTTTTTGAATTTGAACTCCCAAACAAAGGAATTGCCAGGCAGAACGCCGTGTGCTCCCGGAACTGAAGCAAGAACATCTCTCTTGCCTGCCTGCTCATCTCTCAGGGAACTGAAACCATTGAAGACATGTGAAACTCAAAGAAAGAAAGGTTTGCCACGTGAACAAAGTTTAAAGATGATTACTGGGCCCCAACAAAACGCAAGACTATAACTTCAATCAAGGACTACAGCGAGCTCAAGAAACAGTAACAAGATATTGCCTCAAACTGTTCTACATATCTTTTCTTCTGCTCTTTTCTGTCCCTATTTTGCATGTTTAAATCGCGTGTGAATGCTAGCATGAGTGTGCCGTATATCCCTAGGTGTGAAGTGTATTAGAGTTAAGTTTAAGGTTTAATAAATTTCATCTTTCTGCTTTAAACCAAAGAAAGCCTGTTTATGCTCATTTATTTGTCTTATAATTGGAAAGTTGTGAACAAGGATTCACAAAGGGAGAGCTCAAAACACAGTGTGTTTAAAATTAAACCCTGTTACAATAAGACCAGGTGAAGACAGCAAGCGACCCCTAGGTACATTGCTCACCTGGTCGTAACGATGAACATTCCCAGGTGGACCAATTGGACCATTTAGTTTGCATTGCCTCTCTTCATTCTTCCTACCAAAATGTATCACTTCACATTTGGCTGTGTTAAACCTTATCCTGCTACACTTTGGCCTTCTATCTGGTACATTTTACTGTTGGGTACTCTTACCTTGACTTGAAGCATGTATTTGTTCCTGATTCCACAGGCAACGTACACAGCATTGACCCTAGTTGTTATCATTTGCCACAGATGGTAGGGAGCCATCTTGGGGAAGAGGTGCCTGGGAGTACCGAACAAGGCAACCCTCCACATAACCATCATATATAATCAAGTTAGTCAACAAACTGCTGCAATTCCATTCCACCACTTGCCCACAGATTCTGCTCTGTGTCTCCAAACTGTGACAGTGATTTTATCCAGGCTATGGGAGTCAACATCTGGAAAAAGCGACACTGAGAACCCCGTGTCACCTCTTCTGTGGGAGGCCCACCGAATCATGTACCAATTAGTCATGTAACTGAACAGTAGAAGGCCTTCCACAGGATCAAAGACCCCAGCAACGGATGTCCTGCCCTCTGAGAGCTGCCAGCCAATCTTTAACTGAGCAGCACCATGTGGAGGCAGTGGTTGCTGCCAGCGAAACACCCAGCTGAGGCTCAGGAGTGGCGATGGACCCAGGCCACAGGTAGGTCAGGGTAGGAGGAGTTTCATGGGGTGGGGTTTGTGGGTATAGGGGGCTTGGTAGATAGGGCAGGGGGGTGGCCCTCAGCAGGCCCCCCAGCTTTCCAATGCCGGGTTCCTAATTCAGGCATTGTGCCTTTTAACTAGGGTCTCCCCCTACCACCATCCCACCCAATTATATGCTCTCTCCACCTCCAAAGCTGCGGGGGGAGCATAAAATTCCCGCCGTGTTTCTCTCTTCTTGATTTTAGTTGCCATTTCCTTGCAGTCAGTTATGAAGAAGACTGAAGAATACTAGGATACTGTTTACATGACAAGAAGTAGTCCTGCTGATGCTGCAGTCGGATCACATAATTACATTTTATGCCTCTCTAACTGTAACCAAGAGCTCCCACTGCTACCTACAATGACTTGATCCTAAATCCTTCTTAGTATGTGAACATTAGTGGTCCCACTTTCTCCTCTGATCCCACACTCCCACTGCTATAGTTGTTTCAAGAAGTTTAGTTGTTCTTTCAAGCTAAACATGTCTTTTTTTTAGCGTTCTATAAAGCCCTATTCTGTCCAAGAATTAAATAGTGCTTCCACTTTATATTAAGGGCAAGAGGATAACCAGGGAAAGAGTAGGGCCCATTAGGGACCAAAGTAGCAATCTGTGTGTGGAGCCGGAGGACATAGGTGAGGTTTTAAATGCTTACTTTTCATCTGTGGTCACTATGGAGAAGGACGATTTAGGTGTAGAGATCAGGGAGGGGGATTGTGATCTATTTGAACAAATTAGCATTGAAAGGGATGAAGTATTAGTGCAGGGGTCAATAACCAGGGGTTTGGGTGTCCTTATCAATAAGTCACTGAAAACTAGCATGCAGGTGCAGCAAGCAATTAAGAAGGCTAATGGTATGTTAGCCTTTATCGCAAGAGGGTTTGAGGACAGGAGTACTGAAGTCTTGCTTCAATTGTATAGAACCATGGTTAGACAGCACCTGGAGTACTGTGTGCAGTTTTGGTCCCCTTACCTTAGGAAGGATATTATTGCCATAGAGGGAGTGCAACGAAGGTTCACCAGACTTGTTCCCGGGATGTCGGGACTGTCCTATGAAGAGAGATTGGGGAAACTGGGCTTGTATTCTCTAGAGTTTCAAAGAATGAGAAGTGATCTCATTGAAACCTACAACATACTGAAAGGGATAGACAGGGTAGATGGAGCTAAGACGTTTCCCCTGGTTGGGGAGTCGAGAACGAGGGGCCACAATTTCAAAATAAGGGGGAAGCCACTTAGGAAAGAGATGAGGAGAAATTTCTTTACTTTGAGAGTTGTGAATCTTTGGAAATCTCTACCCCAGAGGGCTGTGGAAGCTCAGTCATTGTGTATATTTAAAGCAGAGATTCACCGATTTCTAAATACCAATGACATAATGGGATATGAGGATAGTGTGGGAAAAAGGCACTGAAGTGGATGATCAGCCATGATCGTATTGAATGGCGGGGCAGCCTCGATGGTCTGAATGGCCTATTCCTGCTCCTATGTTCCTAGACTGTGCCCCCATGTTTTAGATTTCCCGACCAGCGGAAATAATCTCTGTGTCTACCCTATCCAGCCCCTTTAGAATCTTTTATGTTTCGATGAGATCTCAACTCCTGAGAATACAGGCCCAATTTACTTCGTCTCTCATCATAGGACAACCCCTTCATCCCAGGAACCAATATAGTGAACTTTCGCTGCACTGTCTCCAATGCAAATATATCCTTTCTTAAATGTGGAGACCAAAACTGCACACAGTATTCCAGCTGTGGTCTCACCAAAACCCTGTACAAATATAGGAATACTTCCTTATTCCTGTACTCTAATCCCCTTGCAATAAAGGCCAACATGCCATTTGCCTTCTTAATTGATTGTTGTCCCTGCATGTTAACTTTCTGCGTTCCTTGTACAAGCACACCCAAGTCTCCTTGAACATTGACACTTACAGTTGCACACCTTTTAAAAATATTCTGTTTTTCTATTCTTACAACCAAAGTGCATAACTTCACACTTCCCTACATTAGACTCCATCTGCCATCTTGTTGCCCACTCACTTAACCTGTATATATCTCTTTGCAGCCTATCCGTGTCCTCCCCACAGCATCACCAGCAAATTTAGATACATTACTCTCTGGCTCTTCATCTAAGTCATTGATATAGACGATGAGGATTGTCAGAGGATACAGCAGGATATAGATCGGTTGGAGACTTGGGCGGAGAAATGGCAGATGGAGTTTAATTCGGACAAATGTGAGGTAATGCATTTTGGAAAGTCTAATACAGGTGGGAAGTATACAGTAAATGGCAGAACCCTTACGAGTATTGACAGGCAGAAAGATCTGGGCGTACAGGTCCACAGATCACTGAAAGTGGCAACGCAGATGGATAAGGTAGTCAAGAAGGCAGACGGCATGCTTGCCTTCATCAGTCGGGGCACAGAGTATAAAAATTGGCAAGGCATGCTGCAGCTGTACAGAACCTTAGTTAGGCCACACTTGGAATATTGCGTCCAATTCTGGTCGCCACACTACCAAAAGGATGTGGAGGCCTTGGAGAGGGTACAGAAGAGGTTTACCAGGATGTTGCCTGGTCTGGAGGGTATTAGCTATGAGGAGAGGTTGGATAAACTCGGATTATTTTCAATGGAACGATGGAGGTGGAGGGGTGACATGATAGAGGTTTACAAAGTTATGAGCGGCATGGACAGAATTGGTCGTCAGAAGCTTTTTCCCAGGGTAGAAGAGTCAGTTACTTGGGGCCATAGGTTTAAGGTGCAAGGGGCAAAGTTTAGAGGGGATGTGCGAGGCAAGTTTTTTACACAGAGGGTGGTGACTGCCTGGAACTTGCTGCCGGGGGAGGTGGTGGAAGCAGGTACGATAGCAACGTTTAAGAGGCATCTTGACAAATACATGAATAGGATGGGAATAGAGGGATACGGACCCCGGAAGTGCAGAAGGTTTTAGTTTAGACAGGCATCAAGATCGGCGCAGGCTTGGAGGGCCGAATGGCCTGTTACTGTGCTGTTCTTTGTTCTTTATATGTAAATAGCTGAGGCCCCAGCACCAATCCTTGTGGCACTTCAATATGAACTCCCAGAGGCAAAAGTTCCCACTTGCTACACACTCACAAAATGACCCTTTTATATGTGGTCTTAATGTCACAGATGCACAGTCAGGAGTTAGATTGATTAGATTGAGATACAGCACTGAAACAGGCCCTTCGGCCCACCGAGTCTGTGCCGACCATTAACCACCCATTTATACTAATCCTACACTAATCCCATATTCCTACCACATCCTCACCTGTCCCTATATTCCCCTACCACCTACCTATACTAGGGGCAATTTATAATGGCCAATTTACCTATCAACCTGCAAGTCTTTTGGCTGTGGGAGGAAACCGGAGCACCCGGAGGAAACCCATACAGACACAGGGAGAACTTGCAAACTCCACACAGGCAGTACCCAGAATTGAACCCGGGTCGCTGGAGCTGTGAGGCTGCGGTGCTAACCACTGCGCCGTCCTATGGGTTTACCTCGCAATTGCTCCTTATTTACCTCTATCAAAACCCTTCCTGATTTTGAACACCTTTATGACATCTCCCCTTAACCTATAAAATCAACTCCCTCTGCAATAAAGATTTCAGTGCACCGCAATACACATTGAAATTATAGATCAGCTTTAATGTACTTCATATAATTAGCATGCAACATTTTAATATCCTGGAACTTTTTCTGATAACACAAGGAAGCTGACCTTGTCAGCTGTTGAAGCTGATTGTGAAAGGAAGTGCAAAGGACCATATCCCACAAGCACTGCTGGCCACTGCACAAGATGAGGACTGGAATCTGGACAGGACCTCAATCCCTTGCTGCCATAGTGTCCTGCATTGCATCCTTGTTGCTGTCATTGCCCCTTTGTCTCCCCCATCCTCCAGAGGAAATACAGGTAAAAGCTCCTGATATCAATGGATGGAATATACTGTGTATTGGTAAGGGTGTCATTCCACCCATTTAACAAACAATGCAATAAGACTGTATGGGGAATCCAGCTCTGAAAGATCAAACTGTGACTGAAATCCCTTACCCTCAGACATATGCTTGCTCCCTGCCCTTGGATTCAGTATCTCCATGGTCACTAACATTTTGTCTCCCATTGGACCATCACTGAAAAATGCCTTAATGGCTAAACTGCTGTTTCAATTTTAATTTTACAGCGATCCACTGCTGCCCTACTTGCCCATTAAAAAAAATGAAATATACATTTCACACAGGAACACACAGAAGTTCTAAACATACTGAGACAAGATCACAATAATTTATGAAACAGATATTAAACAACAGGCCTGAGACACACATAAAGCAAGACAGCAACAGATTCTAGTGCAAGTCTGAAAAGCAAGCAGAGTAAATAGAAGACATCACATTGTGAAGTTTACAAAGTCAAGTCTACAATGGTGGCGAGCTATAAGCTGTAGTAATGATTTTTTTGTTTATCACATCAGCAATGTGGGTGTACCCACACCAGATGGACTGCAGCTGTTCAAGGCGGCAGCTCACCACCACCTTCTCAAGGACCATTGGGGATGGGCAACAAATGCTGGCCTTGACCCACATCCCATGAAATGAATTTTTAAAAACCCTCCAACTTGTGTTTCTATCGCACCTTTAATGTAATAAAATGTACCAAGGCACTTCACAGGAGCATTATCAAGCAAAATTTGACAGACTCACATAAGGTTATATTAGAATCACAGAAAGTTTATGGCACAGAAAGAGGCCACTTGGCCAATTGTGTCTGCGCTGGCTGGAAAAAAAAAGAGCCACCCAGCCTAATCCCACTTTCCAGCACTTGGTTCGTAGCCCTGCATGTTACGGCACTTCAGGTGCACATCCTTTTAAATGGGATGAGGTTTTCTGCCTCTACCACCCTTTCAGGCAGTGAGGTCCAGACCCCACCATCCTCTGGGTGAAAAGTTTTTTCCTCATCTCCCCTCTAATCCTTCAATCAATCACTTTAAATCTATGCCCCCTAGTCACTGACTCCTCTGCTAAGATAAATAGACCCTTCCCATCCACTCTATCCAGGCCCCCCACAATGTTGTACATCTTAATCAAATCTCCCCTCAGTCTCTTCTGTTCCAAGGAGAACAACCCCAGCCTATCCAATCTTTCCTCATAGCTGAATTTTCCAGTCCAGGCAACATACTCGTAAATCTCCTCTGTACCCTCTCTAGTGCAATTGCATCCTTTCTGTAATGAGGTGACCAGAATTGCACACAGTATCCAAGTTGTGGCCTAATTAATGTTTTATACAGTTCCAGCATAACCTCCCTGCTCTTATATTCTTATATGGAAAGGATTCCATATGCCTTCTTAACCACCATATCGACCTGTCCTGATACCTTCAGGGATCTGTGGACATTCCCTCCAAGGTCCCTCACTTCCTCTACGCCTTTCAGCATCCTCCCATTTATTGTGTATTCCTTTGCCTTCTGACCTCCCCAAATGCATCACCTCACACTTCTCTGGGTTAAATATCATTTGCCACTTTTCTGCCCACCTGACCAGTTGATTGCTATCCTCCTCGCTATCAATCATGGGGCCAATTTTTGAGCCGTCTGCAAACTTCCTGATCAGGAAAAATTGCCCTCACCAGCGTCCAAAATGGAAAACCGGTTCATGGGTGAGATAGACTCAGAGGACTCCTGCACTACCTGCCTGGTCCTCCTAGACCTTCTGGTGGTCACCCTTTCCCTCTCTGCCTGCATGCTCCTAACCTGCAGTGTGGCCACATCCCTAAACGTACTATCCACGTAGTTCTCAGTCTCATGGATGCACCAACGTGACTCCAGCCACCGCCAGAGCTCCGAAACCCAGAGCTCAGGTTTCTGCAGCTGGTGACACTTCCTATTGATGTGCTCGTCAAGGCCACTTGAAGCGTCCAGAACTTCCTACATACCACAGGAAGCACATTCCACTCGGCCGAGCTGCTCTGCCATACCTTAACCATACTTTTAAACTAGTTGCTAGTAGAATGTAGAATTACAGACCCGTACTCGCCAATCAGCTCCTTCTCCTGTTCTCCTGTAGGTAGTTAAGGATTATTTAAAACTTTTATGTTTTTCTATTCTGCAGCTATTTAGACAGTCCCTTACAGTGGATACTCATCGACCAAGCAGTTTATAAGTTAACTTACAAAGTAGTGCAGATGACCAAAAGGAGTGGCTTAAGGAAGCAGAGAGAGTGCTAGAGAGGCGGAGAGTTTAAGAAGGAAATTCCAGAGCTTAGGGGTTCAGCAGCTGAGGGCACGGTTGCCAATGGTGGAGCGATTAAAATCAGGGATGCTTAAGAGGCCCGAATTGGAGGAGCGCGGATATCTCAGAGGGTTGTGGGGCTGGAGGAGGTTAAAAATAGGGAGGGGCGAGGCAATGGCGGGATTTAAAAACAAGGATGAGAATTTTAAAATTGAGACGTTGCTTAACTGGTATTTGACTTCTGTTCTCTATTTTTTGCACTTCAGAAACTTCTCATCTTACGATGTTAACTAAGCAAATGTTCACATATTCCACAGGAAAAAAAATACTTTCCAAGGTAGTAATGAAAAAGAAAACCTCTCATACAGCAAATTTAGTTACTGAGGTCAATTCAAAAATTGCTACCTTTCTGCCTAGAAATAGTAGCCGTGTGCACCACCCAAACTGTGTCTTGATTTAATATTTCGATCACATTAAGCAGGTCTGCACTTTACCCAGAAGCAAAATATCATAATTTCCTGAGTTCCGAACTTCCTTTGGTAACTTTGCTGGAATGATCTCTGGAGAATAGACTAAAGATAAAGTGTAGGAGAAAAGTGCATAACATTTAAAAGAAGGTGGGCACTGATGCAGGAGCATACTGCTAATCTGACCATTTACAAGATGTTAAATCTCAGCAATTAAAAGAAAGACTTGCATTTACATAGCGCCTTTCACAACCTCAGGACGTCCCAAAGCATTTTACAGCCAATTAAGTACTTTTGAAGTAGTCACTGTAGTAATGAAGGAAATGAGCAGCCAATTTGCACATCCCACAAACAGCAATGAGTTAAGTGACCAGAACAGTTAGGTGTTGGTCGAGGGATATATGTTGGCCAGGACACTAAGAGAAACCCCTGCTCTTCTTTACATCCACCGGAGAGGTTTAACAGCATCTCCAACAGTGCAGCATAAGGAAGAAATTCTTTAATGTATTGGGCTAGAGAAGAAAATACATTTTTAGGTGGGGCTGATGTTACTTTACATGATTCATTCTACAATTGCCACCTAACATATGAAAGATTTTAAATGTAACTCCAACCAGCTTTTGAAAATACATATGCATATATTCATCTCACCTGGAGTGCAGAGACCTGTTCTCTCCAGGTAACTGTGGCAACGATCCTTGTGCTCTTCTAGGGAGCTGCGCTGTTTATAGCTTCGTCCACAGAAGCTACACTTGTAGGGCTTATCAACTGCAATGAAAACATGCAAATAGTGAGATATTTCACAGGAGTACAAAGTAAACACATGAGCTTAAGAGCTATTATTAGTAGTAAAATTTTTAACTGCTAGTCATTTAACAAAAAAAAACATTCCGAATAAATAGCAATTGTGGTATAAATAACAGTCACCTTTGGACATTAATAAAAGTATAACTCGGGGAGATACAATGATGTGTAACATCCAAACACAACCACTTCTGAGCCTCTGACTTACATTCAAGAGTCAAGAATCTAACATCTGGGACCAGCAACTGTGCTGATGTTCGCTCAGCTCAATTGCAGCTGCAGAGCCAGAACCATAATGATTTGGCCCATTTCATTTCCTGCCATTTCAGCAAGCTAGGAGTCTTCTTAACTTGCCTTTATATCAGTTTTGTCTTCATTTGGACTGTGCTACAGTGATGCCCGTGAGCTAAGTACTGGCATTTAGAACAAAGAACAAAAAACAGTACAGCACAGGAACAGGCCATTCGGCCCTCCAAGCCTGCGCCGATCTTGATGCCTGCCTAAACTAACACCTTCTGCACTTCCGGGGCCCATATCCCTCTATTCCCTTCCTTTAAATTGTTCTGTCTGCTCCCATACAGCACAGGCACACCTGCCCAGCTAGTCTTATCTGGAATTGTTTACAAATTCATTTTCAGCATATGAGTGACACTGACAAGGTCAACATTTATTGCCCATTTCAGGTTGCCCTGAGAAGGTGGTGGTGCTGACAAATGTCCCAGTTCAGATGGTGTGTGCTTTTGAAGTGATGGTGTTCCCATAACATTCTGCTCTAATCCTTCATAGAGTCATAGAGAGATACAGCACTGAAACAGGCCCTTCGGCCCACCGAGTCTATGCCGACCAACAACCACCCATTTATACTAATCCTATATTAATCCGCAGTGGTTAGCACCGCAGCCTCACAGCTCCAGTGACCCAGGTTCAATTCTGGGATTTTGCAAGTTCTCCCTGTGTTTGCGTGGGTTTTCTCCGGGTGCTCCGGTTTCCTCCCACATGCCAAAGACTTGCAGGTTGATAGGTAAATCGGCCATTAGCAATTGCCCCTAGTGTAAGTAGGTGGTAGGGAAATATAGGGACAGGTGGGGATGTGGTCGGAATATGGGATTAGTGTAGCATTAGTATAAATGGGTGGTTGATGGTCGGCACAGACTCAGTGGGCCGAAGGGCCTGTTTCAGTGCTGTATCTCTAAACTAAACTAAACTAAACTGATCCCATATGCCCTACCACATCCCCATCATTCTCCTACAACCTACCTACACTAGGGGCAATTTACAATGGCCAATTTACCTATTATCCTGCAAGTCTTTGGCTGTGGGAGGAAACCAGAGCACCCGGCGGAAACCCACGCGGTCACAGGGAGAACTTGCAAACTCCACACAGGCAGTACCCAGAATCGAACCCATGAGGCTGCGGTGCTAACCACTGCACCGCCTTCTCAGTGGTAGATAGCATGGGGAGAGAGTACAGTAGGCAAGTATAGTGCAAAAATATCATTTCTAATCTAGAAACTTTCTAAAGTAGTTCATTCCTCTGTAGCTGTTTTTGCCATTCTTTGTCTTTATCATAGGAACAGGAGGAGGCCATTCAGCCCCTCGAGGTTTCCACTGTTTAATTTTTTTAATTCTTTCATGGGATGGGAGCATTGCTGGTTGCCCATTCCTAACTGCCCTTGAGAAGGTGGTGATAAGCTGCCTTCTTGAACCGTTGCTGTCCATGTGGTGCAGGTACACCCACAGTGCTGTTAGGAAGGAATTTTCAGGTTTTTGGCCCAGTGACAGTGAAGGAACGGCGATATAGTTCCAAGTCTGGATGGTGTGTGGCTTGGAGGGGAACTTGCAGGTGGTGTTGTTCCCATGCATCTGCTACCCTTGTCCTTCTAGGTGGTACAGGTCGCAAGCTTGAAAGGTGCTGTTAAAGGAGTCTTGGTGCATTGCTGCAGTGCATCTTGCAGATGGTACACACTGCTGCCACTGTGCGTCGGTGGTGCAGGGAGTAAATGTTTAAGGTGATGGATGGGGTGTTCATCAAGGGGGCTGCTTTGTCCTGGATGGTGTCGAGCTTCCCAAGTGCTGTTAGAGCTGAACCCATCCAGGCAAGTGGAGAGCATTCCATCACACTCCTGGCTTGTGCCTTGTAGGTGGTGGACAGGCTTTGGGGAGTCAGGAGGTGGGTCACCCGCTATAGAATTCCCAGCTATAATAAAAGCAAAATACTGCAGATGCTGGAAATCTGAAATAAAAACAAGAAATGCCAGAACCACTCAGCAGGTCTGGCAGCATCTGTGGAAAGAGAAGCAGAGTTAACGTTTCGGGTCAGTGACCCTTCTTCAGAACTCCCAGCCTCTGACCTGCTCTTATAAACACAGTATTTACGTGCCTGGTCCAGTTAAGTTTCTGGTCAATAGTAACCCCCAGGATGTTGATGTGGGGGATTCACCAATGATAATGCCATTGAATGTCAAGGAGAGATGGTTTTATTCTCTCTTTTTGGAGATGCTCATTGCCTGGTACATTTGTGGCGCGAATGTTACTTGCCACTTATCAGCCCAAGCCTGAATGTTGTCCAGATCTTGCTGCACGTGGACATGTACTGCTTCAGTATCTGAGGAGCAGCAAATGGTGCTGAACATTGAGCAACCATCAGCGAACATCACCACTTCTGACCTTATGATGGAGGGAAGGTCATTGATGAAGCAGCTGAAGATGGTTGGGCCTAGGGCACTACCCTAAGGAACTCCTGCAGTGATGTCCTGTGGCTTATATGTTAGGCCTCCAACAGCCAAAACCACCTTCCTTTGTGCTTGGTATGACTCCAACCAGTGGAGGGTTTTCCTCCTGATTCCCATTTACTCCAGTTTTGCTAGGGCTCCTTGATGCCATACTTGGCCAAATGCTGCCTTGATGTCATGAGCAGGCACTCTCACCTCACCTCTTGAATTCAGCTCTTTTGTCCTTTTTTGGACCAAGGCTGTAATGAGGTCTGGAGCTGAGTGGCCCTGGCAGAACCCAAACTGAGCATTGGTGAGCAGGGTATTGCTGAGTAAGTGTCACTTGATAGTTGTGTCAATGACACCTTCCATCACTTTGCTGATGACAGAGTAGACTGATAGGGTGGTAATTGGCCAGGTTGGATTTGTCCTGGTTTTTGTGGATAGGATATATCTGAGCAGTTTTCCATATTGTCGGGTAGATGCCAGTGTTGTAGCTGTACTGGAACAGCTTGGCTAGGGGCGTGGCTAGCTTTGAAGCACAAGTCTTCAGTACTACAGCTGGGATGTTATCAGGACCCTTAGCTTTTGCTGTATCCAGTGCCTGTTATGGTGCGACGTCAGGAGGAGGCTAAGATGGATCATCCATTTGGCATTTCTGGCTTAAGATGGTTGCAATGCTTCAGCCTGGTGGGCTCCTACATCATTGAGGATGAGGATGTTTGTGGAGCCTCCTCCTCCGGTTCATTGTTTAATTGTCCACCTCCATTCATGACTGGATTAGGTCATGACTGATCCGTATCTTAACTCCATTTACCTGTCTTAGCTCCATATCCCTAGATACCCTTACCCAACAAAATTTTACCAATCTCGGTGTTGAAATATTCAGTTGATCACACTGTCCCACTTCCCCACCACATCCACTGCCTTTTGGGAGAACTAGTTCTACATTTTCACTACCATTTGTGTGAAGAAGTGTTTCCTGATGTAACTCCTAAAGGCTGCATTTACTCACTGATAACAGGCACAGACATATCTAGTTCAGTTCTACAGATGGAAAGATTTTTGTGACTGTGAGCTATTAGGTAGTCCTCACTTGCAAAGCAAATTTGTCCATTACTCTGTGTCCCAAGTAGCTGTGCACTACCAGTGCAGGCTTGCTGGGCTGAATGACCTATTTCTACATTGTAACAATCTATGATTATGCAGAGTCTACCTGTTGGCCTGTGGAAAGGCAATTTAAAGGTTATTCAAAGGCCTGTGATGGAAATGATTTTCTTGTAAAACAATAGTATACTGGCAGCTGCTTGTAAAGATAGTTACAGCAAGGTAACTGAGGAGATTTTAAGTTATACTTTTGATCTTTGATCCTTCTAATGACATCACATGAGGGCAATTTTCCCCTCTTGTCCAGTAAGATCAGACTGTCTCTTGTGCCTGCTAATTGGATATCACAATATGTTTCCATCATTGCCCATCACAAGTTTGAAATTCAGCACTGCTTCACTCACACTCTGAGTGGAATTTTATGCTCTCCCCCGCGGTGGGTTTGGAGTCAGGGAGAGCATATAATCGGGTGGGATGGTGGTGGGGCATAGGGGGAGGGGACCCTGCCACCTTCCTGCCTCCACTGAAATTAAGTCTGGGACAAAAAGGCCTGTGACTGGCCTTCCCGCCCCACTGCCAATTGAGGCACTTAAGTGGGCATTTATACCCAATTAAGGGGCTCATCTCGCTGCAGTAATTAGCTGAGCTCGCTGAGAACCACCCCCCGCCCTTGCTGCTGACCCCCCTACACCCGCTTCTCCACAATCCCCACCCCGCACGACCTCTCCTGCCCTTACCTACCTGTGGTCTGGGTCCAGTGCTGCCCCTCGGCCTCAGGTGGGTGCTCCACTGGCATCAGCCACCACCTCCACCACTGCTCAGTTAAAGAGCTGCCGGCCTCTGCTTGGTCGGCAGCTCTCAGAGGGTGGGACTTCCGTCGCCGGGATCCTTGATCCTGTGGAAGGCCGCCACTATCCAGTTAAGTGCCTAACTGGCACTTGATTCGGTGGGCTTCCCACAGAAGGGGCGATGCGGCGTTCTCCGCAACGCTTTTGCTGGATTCGAGACCCTCGTCGCCTGGATAAAGAGGCCTCACTAACTTGCATGCTCTCACAGTCCTTGATTTATTAGAATGAGTCAATAGGACATCAATATTTTGATACAACAGAAATCCTGCTAAGTAACTAATCTGGATAACAATATCTGAGATGTCAGTTTTCAGATCTATCTGATCTTTAAATGTCTGTTTTTTTCAGGGAACTGTTGATTGGGAGGGAGAATAAAGTTAAATCCGAGGGCCCATCAGATCACAGCCTTGAGCCAAGTTTCTACTCTGACTAAGATTGAGTGCTCGAAGTGAATGTTGCCTGACTCGCATGTTTGTGTGTTTTAGAGTCCTGTGGTTTCAAATTGTCTGTGTGAGCTGATAAGGCTGAAATCTATTACTCAGTACAGCTGACTTACTACCAAAAGCTTTCCTTTTTCTGCAAGTATCAGTGGTATCAGAATGAAAGCGTCAGGCTGGGATGTAATTCAGCACAATTAGTTGATTGGAGTCTATGTGCGCCACACACAAGCAAGGTTTCACATCTCTGCTAGCAATTCCATTTACTACATTAACCACAAACATAAAGAGTGTCCACTCAGGACAAGTACCACACCACGAAAAGCAGGGAACACAAAAAAATATCAGTGAGTATGCTGTAGTGGGACACCATTGCTCACTGGATATTGCCACTTAACAGGCTGCATTTGCAGATTGCCACATTGTCAAAACATTACTCTATCGTCAAAGTGACAATCTGCAGACAATTCTAATAACTATATTATGACAAAGCATGTATCAGTATAACATAATATTAAAACAACCCATGGGCGTGAGAAATGTAGTGGCTGATCAACAATAACTGTGTCATTGGTTAAGGACAGCAGGCCAACTGACAGACTCCAGCTTCTGTCTCATCTGCCAGGCTCCATTATTCTGTTCTTCACTCAGCTCTTCTTTAAATTGAACAACATAGGTAAAAGACATCACAGAGGTAAAGGTTCAAGGCCCAGAGTGCTGGACACCACTGAGATAGAGGGTCAAAGGCCTCAATACAGGACACTATTGAGGCTGAAAACACAGGAGGAGAACACAACATAAACTACTGGTTACCTGAAGACAGCATTGGACTATACACGACTGTAGGATGAAGGAAAGACTGAGGAGGGGCAAAGGAGTTCCAGTGCTGAGGTTGGGAATGAATGAGTTGGCATAGAATATGATGTAAGGAAAGAGGAAACGTTTATAGGATATAGTAAGGCCCTTCCTGTAATGCTGTCATACTCCTGGACAGAGAAAGCTCGTGACTGACCCATGCAGTCTCGGTAAAATAGAGAGACAAGAACGTTTGAGAGAGTGAATGAGATTGAGGCTAGAGAAAGATAGCTTATCAGGATATGAAGCTTTATCCTCTCTTCAATGCAGTAGTGAGAGAGATAATGTGTTGCCTCTAATTTTTTTTATTTGTTCGGGGGATGTGGGCATTGTTGGCTGGGCCAGCATTTAAGCCCATCCCCAATTGCCCTTGAGAAGGTGGTGGTGAATTGCTGCAGTCCTTGAGGTGTAGGTACACCAACAGTGCTGTTAGGAAGGGAGTTCCAGGATTTTGACCCAGTGACAGTGAAGGAACGGCGATATAGTTCCAAGTCAGGATGGTGTGTGGCTTGGAGGGGAACTTGCAGGTGGTGATGTTCCCATGCATCTGCTGTCCTTGTCCTTCTAGGTGGTAGAGGTTGCAGGTTTGCTGTCAAAGGAGTCTTGGTGAGTTGCTTCAGTGCATCTTGTAGATGGTACACACTGTTGCTACTGTGCGTCTATGGTCGAGGGAGTGAATGTTGAAGGTGGTGGATGGGGTGCCCATCAAGCAAGCTGCTTTTTCCTGGATGATGTTGAGCTTCTTGAGTGTTGTTGGAACTGTACCCATCCAGGCAAGTGGAGAATATTCCATCACACTCCTGACTTGTGCCTTGTCGATGATGGACAGGCATTGGGGAAACAGGAGGTGAGTTACTCGCTGCAGCATTCCCAGCCTCTGCCCTGCTCTTGTAGCCACAGCATTTATGTGGCTGCTCCAGTTCAGTTTCTGGTCAATGGTAACCCCTAGGATGTTGATAGTGGGGAATTCAGTGATGGTAATGCCATTGAACATCAAGGGGAGATGGTTAGATTCTCTCTTGTTTGAGATGGTCATTGCCTCGCACCTGTGTGGTGTGAATGTTACTTGCCACTTACCAGCCCAAGCCTGGATGTTGTCCAGGTCTTGCTGCATATGGACATGGGCTGCTTCAGTATCTCAGGATTGAACAGTTACAATATTAAGCTTCTACCCTGCGATCAGGTTATGGAGCTGACGTATATCCTTCCACCTTCTCACCTCTGTCAGAAGGTATTGGGTTCAAGGCCTACTCCAGAGTCTGGAGCTCAAAAATCTAGGTGGACACTCCAATGCAGTACTGAGGGCGTGTTGCACTGTCAGAGGTGCTGTTTTTCAGATGAGATGGAAAACCATGTCCTGGTCTGCTCTTTCAGCCCAGAGCACTATTTCAAAGAAGAGCCGGGCAGTTCACCCCAGTGTTCTAGCCAATATTTATCCTTCAACCGACATCACTATAACAGATTATCTGGTCATTATCACATTGCCGTTTGTGGGATCTTGCTGTGTGCAAACTGGCTGCTGCGTTTCCTATATAACAACAGTGGTTACACTTCAAAAGGTGCTTCATTGGCTCTAAAGGAGTTTGAGACATCCTGAGGTTGTGCAAGATGCTTTGTAAATGCATGTTTTTTTTATGAATTGGTTACATTGGGAATCTTTCAAAAATGGAAAGAACTAGAATACCATTCATAGCCCGACATACAGGGCTTCAGGGAACAGAGAGCTAAGGAAGACCAAGGAAGTGCTGGATAGACAATGTCAAAGTGGGACTGACTGAGTAGCTCCGTGAGAGCCGGCATAGACTTGATGGGTCGGATGGCCTCTTTCTTGCCGTAAATGACTCTATGGTGTCCCAACTCTCATTCTGGGATTCTCAGTATGAACAGGGTGGGATGTGTTTTGAGACAGGATGAAGGAAATAGAATTACAGGGCTATGGCGATCAAGCTGGGGAGTGGGACTGACTATGTCTGTGGGGAGCCAGCATGGACTTGATGGGCTGAATAGCCTTCTTCTGGCTCTATAACTCTGAGTGACTTGCCACAGAAAGGGACACAAATGACTTAAACAGCATGGCTGGTTCAGAACCAAGAACAATGGGAGTGAATTTGTTTGGCCCCACACGTCGCTGTTGAGATGATGAACAGGAAGTTAGTGGGAATAGTACCACCTGGGAACAGTATGTATGAAGGAGGAGATTAAATTCTAAAAGTTCTGCTGAAGGAGTAAAGGTTCCGTTGAAGGAATGTAGTGGAATTCTTTTTCTTTTGGGCCTCCTTATCTCGAGAGACAATGGATACGCGCCTGGAGGTGGTCAGTGGTTTGTGAAGCAGCGCCTGGAGTGGCTATAAAGGCCAATTCTGGAGTGACAGGCTCTTCCACAGGTGCTGCAGAGAAATTTGTTTGTTGGGGCTGTTGCACAGTTGGCTCTCCCCTTGCGCCTCTGTCTTTTTTCCTGCCAACTACTAAGTCTCTTCGACTCGCCACAATTTAGCCCTATCTTTATGGCTGCCCGCCAGCTCTGGCGAATGCTGGCAACTGACTCCCACGACTTGTAATCAATGTCACACGATTTCATGTCGCGTTTGCAGACGTCTTTATAACGGAGACATGGACGGCCGGTGGGTCTGATACCAGTGGCGAGCTCGCTGTACAATGTGTCTTTGGGGATCCTGCCATCTTCCATGCGGCTCACATGGCCAAGCCATCTCAAGCGCCGCTGACTCAGTAGTGTGTATAAGCTGGGGGTGTTGGCCGCTTCAAGGACTTCTGTGTTGGAGATATAGTCCTGCCACCTGATGCCAAGTATTCTCCGAAGGCAGCGAAGATGGAATGAATTGAGACGTCGCTCTTGGCTGGCATACGTTGTCCAGGCCTCGCTGCCGTAGAGCAAGGTACTGAGGACACAGGCCTGATACACTCGGACTTTTGTGTTCCGTGTCAGTGCGCCATTTTCCCACACTCTCTTGGCCAGTCTGGACATAGCAGTGGAAGCCTTACCCATGCGCTTGTTGATTTCTGCATCTAGAGACAGGTTACTGGTGATAGTTGAGCCTAGGTAGGTGAACTCTTGAACCACTTCCAGAGCGTGGTCGCCAATATTGATGGATGGAGCATTTCTGACATCCTGCCCCATGATGTTCGTTTTCTTGAGGCTGATGGTTAGGCCAAATTCATTGCAGGCAGACGCAAACCTGTCGATGAGACTCTGCAGGCATTCTTCAGTGTGAGATGTTAAAGCAGCATCGTCAGCAAAGAGGAGTTCTCTGATGAGGACTTTCCGTACTTTGGACTTCGCTCTTAGACGGGCAAGGTTGAACAACCTGCCCCCTGATCTTGTGTGGAGGAAAATTCCTTCTTCAGAGGATTTGAACGCATGTGAAAGCAGCAGGGAGAAGAAAATCCCAAAAAGTGTGGGTGCGAGAACACAGCCCTGTTTCACACCACTCAGGATAGGAAAGGGCTCTGATGAGGAGCCACCATGTTGAATTGTGCCTTTCGTAGTGGAATACAGCGTAGAAAACCTCACTCATGCAAACTGCAGATTTTAAGATATTTATAAAAACTGGCCCTTCTCTTCAGCAGCCGTAGAGAGAGCCTGTCCTGCTTTGCTGTTACTGGACCCCAAGTCCTGTATAGCCACTCCACACCCTCCTGCTACAAGCTCGCTCTGGAAACTTCACTGGCATCAGAACGGGGGAAGTTGGGCAGATGCAAAGCCAAACTCATTTCAAGCCTGATTTCAGCCAAACCAGAAAATCTGACATCGAGGTACATTTTAGAAATTGATGCAGGATTTTATTCCCTGTGTTCTCTTTTCCTGCCCATACAACAGCAGGTGGCCTAGCAAATTCCCACCCTCGAGGCCAGACAAACTGCAAATGACCATCCACACCAAGGTTTTCACTTTCAGGATTACAGTGAATTAGACCCTGCCATTTCAGCATATGTCATTGACTGTTATTTTGTGATCTTGCAGCCTTGTGCGATACCTACCTTTAACTTCAGATTAAAGCCAGTTAAGTGCATAAATTTATGGGACAGCTTTTCATGGCCTGTGATTAACCTGGAGGTGCTCTATCCAATCACTGGTGTGAGCCGGAACACAGTTTCTTCTGGATACAATTTGACATGCAGGATAAAGAATAAATGTAAAACCTTATGTGCGGAATGTATAATATGCCTGAGTTTTTATTGATCCTTCTGTTGTGGTGAGTGGTTTAGAGCAACAGGACGAGGTCACACGATGGAGGATCAGACAAATGCTAATTTATTTTCAGTTATTCAGATAGATTGTGATAAACCTTCTGCACAATGTAAATTTCACTCCAGTTAACAGCAAATGTATTGTCATTTCAAGAGAGCTTGTTTTTGCAGAGGAAGGGTGTAGTGAAATGAGAAAACTGTCAGTTAGATTACTTGCCATTTGTAGCTTCAGTGCTAGCCTTACCCTGCACAACAACTCCCACACCCACGGCCTCCCTACAACTCAAACTCACACAAGGGCTTGTCATCTCAGAGACTTCTTCACCATTCGCCTCCATCCATAACATAGGATAACAGCCTCGCCTCCCTATCTGTTTCCAACAACACCCTCAACTGCTAAAAAAGAGCTCCCCCAATCTCTCCCCAAGACACACTGAAACTCCCCAACTCACCTCTCCTTGTCCTTCCCATTGCATGAAATCACTGCCTCCTTTATCCTGTTTAACAGGTCCTTTGCTTAGTATCTGAAGCCATCATTCTCACTAAGTCCCTCCCTGTGGGGGGTAGGGTGGGATATGATGATTGTGGGGAGGCAGGGGTTGGGTTCTGGGGTTGGGCAAGGGTGGGGTTGGGCAAGGGTGGGGTTAGGACCAAGGTCAAGTGATAGTGGGACGATGGTGGGAGCAGGGCGGGGTACAGTGGTGGTGGGGTAAGGGTGGAGTGGGTTGGGGTGGGGTGATGCTAGGGTGGGGTAATGGTGGGGGCAGGGTGGGGTGTCACAGGGGTCACTGATTCTGAGTTGAAAGAGAAAGGCTGCCAGAACATCCTCAATTTCAAGCTGTTCATCTCAGAAACTGAAACTTAAACCCGAAGTCTAGGAAGACACAATGCCCTTATCCAGATCTGCAAGAACACTGTGCACGCCTGCACAGACAGATATCATGCAGTATATGGTAGCAAAAAGCAAACAGCCAGTGCGGGGGTGGAGAAATTTCAGACATTGGTCCAAAACCAATTTTTAGTGGTCAACAATAATCAGTATGAGACCTGAAACCAGGCCAGATGTGATGGGTCTGGTTTAGGCTACAGCTAATCGGGAAAGCATAATAGTCACTGCACTCCAGAAGAATAAGTCATTTTGTGAAACACTTTGAGTGAAGTGATAAGGTGGTAAATAAATGGAAATCTTTAGATTTTTGTATTTTTAACCAAAAGGTGCCACATTCAAATGCAATTTGAATCCCCCTGTTACTGACACTTATGCTTAATTTTCCACACAACTGTCATATTTAATATGGATATACTCGCAACTGCACCGGAAAATCCAACTCCAGCTGCCTTCAGCATCATTGGAAGCTGCGTTCAATGACATAGCTCATTAAACAGTGTTCTGTCATCAGAATATTGCCATCAAAGCCATCTCTTAAAAAGAGAGGAACTAGTACTACTTCATTAGGATGCCATTTTCAATATAGACAGGCTGAGATCGATCTGGGTTTGGGTCAAATCCCACCTGCAGTTTGATCCTGTTGTTGACTGGACATGCAGCTGTCATAGGCTCACTGTTTGCGCCAGTCAATGTCTTGGAGAAGCAAGGAGTGAAGTAAGGCAGGGCAGGTGTAGGGTGTACTGCCATGATTGTTTCGGAGTTTGATTAAGAAAAGAAATGGTAAAATTCAAAATCGAAAAGGTTCCCAAAGAGAAAAGGTAAATTATTCTACTTACGTTAGTGCAGTGCACTAATATAGTATAAATATTGTAACAGTTCTAACCATAGTTGAACACGTAATGTGGTGTATCATTAACTCCTGATCCCAGCCCATTTGCTGAAAATGGAAGGAAGCAAATACTCTTGCACATTTCTGCTGAACACCTGGGGTTGAATTTTATGAGCCTTCTGGTGTCAGGGGTCGTGGCAGGGGGCCTGGAAAATTCTTCCGGGAGAGGCCTGCCATGAACCCCCATGCCGAGAAGGCCCCACTGCATTTTACTGGTGGTGGCGAGGCCTTGGTGCGGCCTCCTGGCCACCAAGCAGCGGGGCCTTCATTTGCCTAATAAAACATATGCAAATACATGATAATTACCCTAGCTGGACTGGAAGGTCGTCCCACACCGATATTCCGGCCAATGGCCGGAAGTCCCGCGCTTTCAGATCCCCTTTTAGGGATTCAAGACGGGGAGGGGGGTGGGTGTGTGAAATTTTCAGAGCGGGCGCTGGGGAAAGCGGAGAAAAATGTTTCTATTGCATGAAGGGATGATGGGAAGGGGTTGAAGGGCAAAGGTGACTAAGTTCGGGGGGGGGGGTGGGGGGGAATGTTTGGCTTGGGAATGAATTTTGATTTTGGTGGGAAAGGCCCAAAAATAAAATATGTGGTCATTGTGGGGGGTGGCAGAGGGGCTTTCAGCTTTTATTAAATCTTTAAAATTAATGTCAAACAAATGTATCTGTAAAAATGTAAATTCGGATGAAGGGCTTGAAGCCCTTTAAAAATGGCAGCGCGCCGATGCCTTGGTGCCAGACAC
This sequence comes from Heterodontus francisci, assembly GCF_036365525.1. NCBI lineage: Eukaryota > Metazoa > Chordata > Chondrichthyes > Heterodontiformes > Heterodontidae > Heterodontus > Heterodontus francisci. The sequence goes on from NC_090403.1 coordinate 57,656,801, forward strand.
TGTTGCCAGGGATGGAGTGGCCGCCCCCACTACGTCATCGGGGGCAACCGTTCCACCCCCTCCATTTAAATGAGCCCCCATGCGAGCTGACCACAAACTTCAAAGTGCGCTGCCGCGATAAGTGGCACATTAATAAAATTCAGCCCCTTGTCACAGCCAGTTGAAGGGCACCACAGGTGAGGGCTTCAGAATACGAGTATCAGCTTGGGTCAGTGAATGACACGTAGTTACAGGGATCAAAAAGGAGGAAGTTATTGTTGCATAAAAAGCGGAGGAGGAGGTAACTGTACCGTTTCTTTTTGATTTTCTGTTTCTTTCTGTTATATTGTTAATCACCCACTCATTACAGTATGTGCTTTTGTAGTATAGGTGACTTTCCGCTGTGCAGATGAGGTGATGTATCAATAATAACACGGCTATAAATTGCTAAACCGAGACGTTGGCAGCAACAGGGAAAGCCAGACATGAAAAGTACTCAGTCTCACTGTTATATGACTAATAAATATATTTGGTCTGCGGCTGGGGTACTTCAGTTATGAGAGGTTGGAAAAGTTAGGACAGTTCTCCTTTGAACAGAGAGGGTTAAGAGATGACCTGTTAGAGGTTTTCACAATGGTGAAAGGTTTTGACAGAGTAGATAGAGAAAAACTATTCCCTCTGTGAGTGCTTCAATAAGCAGAGGTTGTAGATTTAAAATCATTAGGAAAAGATCTGGGAGGAGATGAGGAGAAAATTTTCACGCAAAGTGTTCTCAGGATCTAGAATGCTTGACCTGAAAGGGTGGTGGAAGCTGATTCCAAGAATAATTTTAAAAGGGAGTTGGGGAAGTACTTGATGAGGAACTTACAGGGTTATGGACAAAAATTGAGGGTGTGGAACTAAGCATGGCTGCTCTTTCAAAGAGCCAGTACAGGCATATGAGGCCGAATGCCCTTTTTCTGTGCAGTAAATTTCTATGATTCTCTAAATTGGGCCTTTAGCTTTCCTCACTACAGTTCATGAATACTGAGGCTTTCGCTGCTATATAGTGTCTCATTTCAACAGGAATGCTGAAGGAATGTTCCACCTCTTATTTTATTGCCAAATACCTTCATTAGTCTTGAGTGTTCTACTCTTTTAAAATAGCTTTGGTTTAGTTTTTAACAGCGTGTCTCCAGGTCAGATAGTTATAGCATCAGCAATGAAGCTGTGACACCCATCAGCTGTGTGAGCAACAAGGACAGATCGCAGTGGCCTGGACTGTATTTCCTTCCAGTTCCATTACCAAACTTTCAATTACATTATTTTTTGACGTATCTCATATTTATGCGGCTCTGTTAAGACTGTATTCATTCATGTAGAACATGTAGCATTATTTTCTGGGGTTGTGGGGAGAATTTATTTCTATTGTTTCCCATTCAGCTCTTGCTCTCTGTTCACTACTATACAGCTTCTCAATGAGTAATATACAATGAGCTGGTTGTGTCTTCTCCGCTGCCCCTTCCAGACCAAAGCACTGTGGAGACATCTGAGACATTGGAGCTGTGGGCTGACAAGTCCCCGCGTCCTGATGTACTTTATCCTAGGGTCTTAAAACAAGTGGATAGTGAGACAGTTGATGCGTTGGTTTTAATTTTCCAAAATTCCCTCGGTTTGGGGAAAGTTCCATTAGATTGGAAAATAGCGAATGTAACTCCTTTATTCAAAAAGGGAGGGTGACAGAAAGCAGGAAACTACAGGCCAGTTAGCCTAACATCTGTCATAGGGAAAATGTAGGAAGCTATTATTAAAGACGTTATAGCTGGGCAGTTAAAAAATTCAAGGTAATCAGGCAGAGTCAACATAGTTTTGTGAAAGGGAAATCATGTTAAACTAAGTTATTGGAGTTCTTTGAAGAAGTTTTTTTATTCATTCATGGGATGTAGGCATCACTGGCTACACAGCTATTATTGCCCATTCCTAATTGCCCTTGAGAAGTAATATGTGCTGTGGATAAAGGGGAACCAATGGATGTACTGTACTTAGATTTCCAGAAAGCATTTAATAAGGTGCCGCCTCAAAAGTTATTGCGGAAAATAAAAGCTCATGGTGTAGGGGATAACATATTGGCATAGATAGAAGATTGGCTAGCTAACAGGAAACAGAGAGTAGGCATAAATGGGTCATTTGGCAAGATGTAACGAGTGGTGTGCCACAGGGATCAGTGCTGGGGCCTCAACGTTTTACAATTTATATAAATGACTTGGATGAAGGGACTGAAGGTATGGTTGCTAAATTTGCTGATGACACAAAGATAGGAAGATAAGTTGTGAAGAGGACATAGGAGGCTACAAAGGGATATAGATAGGTTAAGTGAGTGGGCAAAGATCTGGCAAATGCAGTATACTGTGGTAAAGTGTGAAACTGTCCATTTTGGCAGGAAGAATAAAAAAGCATATTATCTAAATGGTGAGAGATTGCAGAGCTCTGAGATGCAGAGGGATCTGGGTGTCCTAGTGCATGAATCGCAAATGGTTAGTATGCAGGTACAGCATATTCCTGCCTTCCTGCCTCTATATTGCCTTCCTTCGGGCAGAATGGCTTCAAACGAACATACGAATTAGAAGCAGGAGTAGACCACTCGGCATTAGGAAAGCTAATAGAATGTTATCGTTTATTGCGAGGAGAATTGAATGTAAAAGTAGGGAGGTTATGCTTCAGTTATACAGGGCATTGGTGAGACCACATCTAGAGTACTGTGTACAGTTATGGTCTCCTTATTTAAAGAAGGATATAAATGCGTTGGAAGCAGTTCAGAGAAGCTTTACTAGACTAATAACTAGAATGGGCGGGTTGTCTTATGAAGAAAGGTTGGACAGGCTAGGCTTGTATCCGCTGGAATTCAGAAGAGTAAGAGGCGACTTGATTGAAACATATAAGATCCTGAGGGGTCTTGACAGGGTGGATGTGGAAAGGATGTTTCCACTTATGGGAGAATCTAGAACTAGGGGTCACTGTTTAAAAATAAGGGGTCACCCATTTAAGACAGAGACGAGGAGAAACTTTTTCTCTCAGAGGGTTGTGAGTCTTTGGAATTCTCTTCCTCAAAAGGCAGTGGAAGCAGAGTCTATGAATATTTTTAAGGCAGAGGTAGATAGATTCTTGATAAGCAAGGGGGTGAAAGGTTATTACTGGTAGGCGGGAATGTGGAGTTGAGGTTACAATAAGATCAGCCATGATCTTGTTGAATGGCGGAGCAGACTCGAGGGGCCGAGTGGTCTACTCCTGCTTCTAATTCGTATGTTCGTTTGAAGCCATTCTGCCCAAAGGAAGGCAATATAGAGGCAGGAATATCAACTGAAATTAAATTAGTCAAAATCCAATCAATGACATGGACAATCGGAGTGATTACGTAGAATTTACAGTACGGAAACAGGCCTTGTGAACAAACTGGGCTGTACAGATGTTTATGCCCACGAGCCTCCTCCCAAACCTCTTAATCTCACCCTATCAGCATAACCTTCTATTCCTTTCTCCCTCATGTGTTTATCTATCCTCCGGGGAATTTTACACGTTTCTAATCACTAACAAATTTAGGCAAAGAATGTTTAGTGTCCCTCATCAATGGTCACTGACCTTGCTTCAATGATCAGAGACCCTCCCAGAAATCATTTGCTGTCTTACAGATGCTTGTCCCTCAACAGATGTTAATGTCTTTGTTCCAGTGACCAATGCTCCTCTGCTGTCTCCTCTCCTGTTTTACAAAGGTCAACAACCCGAGTGTACTTTACACTCAAACTATTCCCACTTGCATGATCATTGCTGTTTTAGCAGGAATTCAGCCTCTTCCTGCCTAGCTTGCACCACTGTGCTCCTACACGAAAATACAACACCAAGAAATGGTTACAACCTCTTATCAGTGAACTGAAGACTGATCAAAGGAGACAATGCAGTGCTCCAATTTCTATCAGTCTGATAATGTTCTTTTCATTGATGTTCATGAAGAATCATTTATTTTGTTGCCAAAGGAATAATGTGGATATACAAACATCATAGGAAAGCATAAACGGGATTGGGCAAAGTCAGCATGGGTTTACGAAAGGGAAATCATGCGTAACAAATCTACTGGAGTTTTCTGAGCATGCAACTAGTAAAATAGATAAGGGAGAACCAGTCCATGTGCTGTATTTGGATTTTCAAAAAGCTTTTGATAAGGTCCCACATAAGAGGTTAGTGTGCAAAATTAAGGCACATGAGATTGGGGATAATATACTGGCATGGATTGAGAACTGGTTGACAGACAAGAAACAGAGGGTAGGAATAAATGGGTCTTTTTCCGGGTGGCAGGCAGTGACTAGTGGGGTACCATAGGGATCAGTGCTTGAGCCCCAGCTATTCACAATATATATTAATGACTTGGGTGAGGGAACTAAATGTAATATTTCCAAGTTTGCAGATGACACAAAGCTGGGGGGGTGGAAATGAGCTGTGAGGAGGATGCAAAGAGGCTCCAATGTGATTTGGACAAGTTGGGTGAGTGGGCAAATGTATGGTAGATGCAGTATAACGTAGATAAATGTGAAGTTATCCACTTTGGTTGTAAAAACAGAAAGGCATATTATTATCTGAATGGTGATAGATTGGGAAAGGGGGAGGTGCAACGAGACCTGGGTGTCCTTGTACACCAGTCGCTGAAAGTAAGCATTCAGGTGCAGCAAGCAGTTAGGAAGGCAAATGGTATGTTGGCCTTCATTGCAAGAGGATTTGAGTACAGGAACAAGGATGTCTTACTGCAGTTATACAGGGCCTTGGTGAGACCACATCTGGAATATTGTGTGCAGTTTTGGTCTCCTTATCTGAGGAAGGATGTTCTTGCCATGGAGGGAGTGCAAAGAAGATTTACTAGGCTGATTCCTGGGATGGCGGGCTTGACGTATGAGGAGAGATTGGGTTGACTAGGCCTATATTCACTAGAGTTTAGAAGAATGAGAGGGGATCTCAAAGAAACCTATAAAATTCTAACAGGACTAGACAGGCTAGATGCAGGGAGGATGTTCCTGATGGCTGGGGAGTCCAGAACCAGGGGTCGCAGTCTCAGGATACGGGGGATGCCATTTAGAACCGAGATGAGGAGAAATTTCTTCACTCAGACGGTGGTGAACCTGTGGAATTCTCTACCGCAGAAGGCAATGGAGGCCAAATTATTAAATATATTCAAGAAGTAGATAGATATATTTCATAATGCCAAAGGGATCAAGGAATATGGGGAAAAAGCGGGAACAGGGTACTGAATTAGACAATCAGCCGTGATCTTTTTTGAATGGCGGAGCAGGCCCGTAGGGCTGAATGGCCTACTCCTGCTCCTGCTCCTATTTTCTATGTTTCTATGAACATTGTGAATATGGAAGCATCATCGGAGCATTGAGCGAGACATTGCCAGAATGAAGTTGGAAATTTTGTGCTCGTGGGAATTCGGTGTAGAGGGGGAAATAGGGGCTCCTTTTCTTATCCTTTTTAGCCTCCAGTAGCTGGTGAGTCGTCTTGCTTTGACTCCAAGGTAGGTGAGTGCAACTTTCCATTACTTCAGCTGTGTAAATTATTAACTAATTGAGTAATTTTAAATAAAAGGTTGTACAGAGATGGCATGGCTGGCAGTGTGCTGCAACTGCAGCATGTGGGAATCTGTGGAATGCACTGCAATCCCGGAAAACCATGTCTGTAGTGTCTGCAGCTTGCATGACTTCATCTCAGAATTGCTGAGCTGGAGACTGAGTTGCATACATTGTGGAGCATCAGGGTGGGGAAGAGTTACCCAGACACTTTGTTCCGGGAGGCAGTATCGCCCGTTAGAGTAGGAAGAACATTAGAGATGTCCGATGGTCAGGGACAGGAGGGTATGACTGTGAGTGAGGCAGGTAGGTAGAATCAGTATGTAGTGATGGAGAAGCCTCAGTTCCTGACCTTGTCCAACAGGAACGAGGTCCTTGCTACCTGTGTGGATGAAAAGAAAGACTGCAAGGTGGATGAGTGGACTGACCATGGCACCATGGTGAAAGATGCCATTCCAGTGGGGGGAGTGAAGAGGAATGTGGTAGTGATAGGAGACAGTATAGTCAGTGGGATAGATACTGTCCTCTGCAGCCACGACTGGGAGCTCAACGGCTGTGTTGCCTGCCCAGTGCCAGGGTTAAGGACATCTCCTCGCAGCTGGAGAGGAACCTGGAGTAGGAGGGCGAGGATCCCGTTGTTGTGGTCCATGTGGGAACCAATGACATAGGTAGAACCAGAAATAATGTTCTGCTTAGAGAATTTGAGGAGTTCGGGTCCAAATTAAAGCAAAGAACAGCAAAGGTAATCATCTCTGGATTGTTACCTGAGCCATGCACAAACTGGCACGGGGTCAAGCAGATTAGAGAAGTAAAGGTGTGGTGTGGGAAGAGGGGGTTTCGATTCTTGGAATACTGACATCAGTACTCAGGGAAGAAGGAGCTATTCCATTGGGATGGGTATCTCTTGAACGGGGCTGGGACCAGTGTTCTGGCCAATTGCATAACTAGGGCTGTGGATAGGGCTTTAAACTAACAGCGGGGGGAGGGTTTTAGTAAAGGGAAATATAGAAATTCAAAGAGAGAGGTCAGGGCATCGGACCAGGTTAGTGATGTGGGTAAATGCCAACAGAATGGGACAGGAAGGGACAGAGAGTTTAACAAAAATTGTACATTGTCAAATAAGATCATTGCAGGGAATAGAGGTAAAAAATTAAATTAAAGTTCCTTTGTCTGAATGCACGAAGCATCTGTAATAAGATAGATGAACTAGTAGCAGGAATAGAGGTAAATGATCAAATCTAATTGCCATTACCGAGGGAAATGAATATTCCATGGTACACAATATTTCAGAGACAGACACAATGGAAAAAGAGGAGGGGTAGCCCTGATAGTAAAGGATGACATAAGGATATTAATAAGAAGGGATCTGGTCTCAGAAGGTCATAGAGTCATAGCGGGCCAAGTGCAGGAATATGGGATTAGAATAATTGGGTGCTGTATGGCTGGCACAGACACGATGGGCCAAAGGGCCTGTCATGAAGTAGAATCAGTTTGGGTGGAATTTAGGAATAGCAGAAGTCAGAAAACACTGGTGGGAGTAGTTTACAGGCCCCCTAACAGTGGTTATATTATTGGACAAAACATTAAACAGGAAATTATTGGAGCTTGTAACAAAGGTAATGTATTAATTGTGGGAGATTTGAATCTGCATATAGACTGGGACAATCAAATTGGAAACAGTGGTCTGGAAGATGAATTTGTAGAATGTTTTCGTGACAGTATCTTGGAGCAATATGTTGTAGAACTGACTGGGGATAAAGCTATCTTAGATCTCGTATTGTCTAATGAAACAGGGTTAATTAGCAACATCGTATTAAAAGATCCACCGAGAAATAGTGGTCAAAATACCATTGAATTTCTTGTTAAGTTTGAAAGTGGCACATTTCAAGCACCATCAAGAATCTTAAACTTAAACAAAGCCAATTACGAGGGCAGAACTGGCTAAGGTTAATTGGGTAAATAGACTGGAAGGTATGGCGGTAAATGAACAGTGGAAACATTTAAAGAAAACATTCAAAGGATTCAACAAAAGTACATTCCGTTCAAAAACAAAAACTCGACAAGACAGACCCATTCGTGGCTCACTCAGGAAGTTGAGGAGAGTATTAGACCAAAAGAAAATGCTTACAATGTTGCAAAAAATAGTAGCAAGTCTGAGGATTGGGAGAGTTTTACAAACCAGCAAAAGGCCACCAAAAAGTTGATAAGGGAAAAATAGAATGAGAGTAAACCAGCCAGCAATATAAAAACAGACTGTAAAAGCTTTTGTAAGTACATAAAAAGAGAGTAGCTAAAGTAGACGTTGGTCCCTTAGAGGCAAACAGCAGAAATCATCATGGGGAATGAGGAAATAGCAGAGGCATTGAACAAATATTTTGTGTCTGTCTTCACAGTAGAAGATACAAGTTCTATACCAGAAATAGGCAGTAACCTAGAGGCTAAAAAGAGTGAGGAAATTAAGGAAATTAATATCAGCCAAGAAAAAGTATTGGAGAAACTTGAGGGATTAAAATCTGACAAGTCCCCGGGACCAGATGCCCTACATCCTAGGGTTCTTCAGATGATTTTCCAGAATTCCTTAGATTTAGGAATGGTCCCGTCAGATTAGAAGTTGGCAAATGTTGCACCACTTTTCAAGAAAGGAGGTAGAGAAAAAACAGGGAACTACAGGTCAGTTAACCTAATATCAGTCGTTGGGAAGATGCTGGAAACTATTATTAAAGAAGTCTTAGCAATGCGCTTGGAAAAGCATAGTATGATTAGAACAGGTCAGCATGGTTTTACTAAAGGAAAATCCTGTTTGACAAATTTATTAGAATTTTTGAGGATGTAACTCAAATAAAGGGGAACCAGTAGATGTAGTATACCTGGATTTCCAAAAGAAATTCAATAAGGTGCCACATAAAAGATTAATAGGCAAGATAAGGGCTCGTGGTGTTGGGGGTAATATAGTAGCATGGGTACAGGATTGGTTAACAGACAGGAAGCAGAAAGTTGGCAGAAATGGGGCATGTTCAAGTTGGCCGGCAGTGAATAGTGGGGTGCCACAAGGATCAGTGCTGGGGCCTCAGCTATTTACACTCTATATTAATGACTTGGATGAAGAGACAGAGAGTAATGTATCTAAGTTTGCTGATGATACAAAGCTCGGTGGAAAGGTAAGCTGCTGGGAGGACATAGAGAGGCTGCAAAGAGACATAGACAGGTTAAGTGAGTGGGCAATAAGATGGCAAATGGATTATAATGTATGGAAGTGTGAAGTTGTTCACATTGGTGGTAAAGATGAAAAGCAGAATATTTTTTAAAAGGTAAGTGCTGTTGTTCAGAGGAACTTAGTGTACTCGTACAAGGAATGCACAAAGTTAACATACAGGTGCAGCAGGGTATCAGGAAAGCAAATGGCACGTTGGCCTTTATTGCAAGGGGATTGGAGTACAGGAATAAAGAAGTCTTACTAAAATTGTACAGAGCTTTGGTGAAACCGCACCTGGAATACTGTGTGCAGTTTTGGTCTCCACATTTAAGAAAGGATATACTTGCACTGGAGGGGGTGCAGTGAAGATTTACTAAATTGGTCCCTGGGATGAGGGGGTTGTCCTATGATGAGAGGCTGAGTAAATTGGGCCTATATTCTCTGGAGTTTAGAAGATAGAGGCGATCTAATTGAGACATATAAGATTCTGAAAGGGCTTGATAGGGTAGAAGCTGAAAGATTGTTTCTGCTAGTTGGGGAATCTAGAACGCGGGGGCACAGTCTCAGGATAACGGACCAATCATTCAGGACTGAGACGAGGAGAAATTATTACACTCAAAGGGTTTTAAATCTTTGGAATTCTGTACCCCAGAGGGTAGTGGATACTTCATCGTTGAATACATTTAAGGCTGGGATAGATAGATTTTTGGTCTTGCAGGGAATCAAGGAATATGGGCAATGGGCAGGAAAGTGGAATTGAAGCCCAAGATCAGTCATGATAGTATTGAATGGCGGAGCAGGCTCAGTGGGTCATATAGTCTACTTCTGCTCCTATTTCTTGTGTTCTTGTATTGTGAATATGGAAGCATCATAGGAACATTGTGGGATATGGAGTCATAGAGTTATACAGCACAGAAATAGGCCCTTTGGCCCATTGTGTCTGTGCTGGCCATCAAGCACCTATCTATTCTAATCCCATTTTCCAGCACTTGGTCCGTAGCCTTGTATGCTATGGCATTTCAAGTGCTCATCTAAATACTTCTTAAATGTTGTGAGGGTTCCTGCCTCTACCACCCTTTCAGGTAGTGTGTTCCAGATTCCAACCACACTCTGGGTGAAAAATCTTTTCCTCAAATCCCCTCTAAACCCCCTGCCCCTTGCCTTAAATCTATGCCCCCTGGTTATTGATCCCTCCGCTAAGGGAAAAAGTTTCTTCCTATCTATCATTTCAATGCCCCTCATAATTTTATACCTCAATCATGTCTACCCTCAGCCTCTCTGCTCCAAGGAAAACAACCCTAGCCTATCCAGTCTCTCTTCCTAGCTGAAATGCTCCAGCCCAGGTAACATCCCGGTGAATCTCCTCTGCACCCTCTCCAGTGCAATCACATCCTTCCTATAGTGAGGCGACCAGAACTGTACACAGTACTCCAGCTGTGGCTCAACTAGCGTTTTATACAGCTCCATCATAACCTCCCTGCTCTTATATTCTATGCCTCGGCTAATAAAGGCAAGTATCCCGTATGCCTTCCTAACCACTTTATCCACCTGAGCTGATGCCTTAAGTGATCTATGGACAAGTACATGAAGGTCCCTCTGACCCTCTGTACTTTGTAGAGTCCTACCATCCATTGTATAGTCCCTTGCCTTGTTAGTCCTCCCAAAATGCTTTACCTCACACTTCTCAGGATTAAATTCCATTTGCCACTATTCTGCCCATTTTACCAGCCCATCTATTATCATCCTGTAATCTAAGGCTTTCCTCCTCACTATTTACAACACCACCAATTTTCGTATCATCTGTGAACTTACTGATCATACCTCCTATATTCATGTCTAAATCATTAATGTACACTACAAACAGCAAGGATCCCAGCACCAATCTCTGTGGTACACCACTGGTCACAGGCTTCCACTCGCAAAAACAACCCTCGACCATCACCATCTGCCTCGTGCCACTAAGCTAATTTTGGATCCAATTTCACAAATCACCCTGGATCCCATGGACTCTTACCTTCTTAACCAATCTCCCATGCGGGACCTTATCAAAAGCCTTACTGAGGTCCATGTAGACTACATCAACTGCCTTACCCTCATCTACACATCTAGTCACCTCCTCAAAAAATTCAATCAAGTTTGTTAGACATGATTCTAAAAGGCATTAAGGTGGACAAGTCCCCAGGTCCGGATGGGATCTATCCCAGGTTACTGAGGGAAGCGAGAGAGGAAATAGCTGGGGCCTTAACAGATATCTTTGCAGCATCCTTAAACACGGGTGAGGTCCCGGAGGACTGGAGAATTGCTAATGTTGTCCCCTTGTTTAAGAAGGGTAGCAGGGATAATCCAGGTAATTATAGACCGGTGAGCCTGACGTCAGTGGTAGGGAAGCTGCTGGAGAAGATACTGAGGGATAGGATCTATTCCCATTTGGAAGAAAATGGGCTTATCAGTGATAGGCAACATGGTTTTGTGCAGGGAAGGTCATGTCTTACCAACTTAATAGAATTCTTTGAGGAAGTGACAAAGTTGATTGATGAGGGAAGGGCTGTAGATGTCATATACATGGACTTCAGTAAGGCGTTTGATAAGGTTCCCCATGGTAGGCTGATGGAGAAAGTGAAGTCGCATGGGGTCCAGGGTGTACTAGCTAGATGGATAAAGAACTGGCTGGGCAACAGGAGACAGAGAGTAGCAGTGGAAGGGAGTTTCTCAAAATGGAGACGTCTGACCAGTGGTGTTCCACAGGGATCCGTGCTGGGACCACTGTTGTTTGTGATATACATAAATGATTTGGAGGAAAGTATAAGTGGTCTGATTAGCAAGTTTGCAGACCACACTAAGATTGGTGGAGTAGCAGATAGTGAAGGGGACTGTCAGAGAATACAGCAGAATATAGATCGATTGGAGAGTTGGGCAGAGAAATGGCAGATGGAGTTCAATCAGGGCAAATACGAGGTGATGCATTTTGGAAGATCCAATTCAAGAGTGAACTATACAGTAAATGGAAAAGTCCTGGGGAAAATTGATGTACAGAGAGATTTGGGTGTTCAGGTCCATTGTTCCCTGAAGGTGGCAACGCAGGTCAATAGAGTGGTCAAGAAGGCATACGGCATGCGTTTCTTCATCGGACGGGGTATTGAGTACAAGGGCTGGCAGGTCATGTTACAGTTGTATAAGACTTTGGTTCGGCCACATTTGGAATACTGCGTGCAGTTCTGGTCGCCACATTACCAAAAGGATGTAGATGCTTTGGAGAGGGTGCAGAGGAGGTTCACCAGGATGTTGCCTGGTATGGAGGGCGCTAGCTATGAAGAGAGGTTGAGTAGATTAGGATTATTTTCATTAGAAAGACGGGGGGACCTGATTGAGGTGTACAAAATCATGAGAGGTATAGACAGGGTGGATAGCAAGAAGCTTTTTCCCAGAGTGGGGGATTCAATTACTAGGGGTCACGAGTTCAAAGTGAGAGGGGAAAAGTTTAGGGGGGATATGCGTGGAAAGTTCTTTACGCAGAGGGTGGTGGGTGCCTGGAACGCGTTGCCAGCGGAGGTGGTAGACGCGGGCACGATAGCGTCTTTTAAGATGTATCTAGACAGATACATGAATGGGCAGGGAGCAAAGAGATACAGACCCTTAGAAAATAGGCGACATGTTTAGATAGAGGATCTGGATCGGCGCAGGCTTGGAGGGCCGAAGGGCCTGTTGCTGTGCTGTAATTTTCTTTGTTCTTTGATCTCCCCCTGCCATGCTGACTATCCTTGATTCATTCCTGCCTCTCCAAGTGGAGATTAATCCTGTCCCTCAGAATTGTTTCCAATAGTTTCCCTACCACTGATGTTAGACTCACTGGCCTGTAATTACCTGGTTTATCCCTGCTACCCTTCTTGAATAATGGTAGCACTTTTGCTGTCCTCCAGTCCTCTGGTACCTCTCCTGTGGCCAGAGAGGATTTGAAAATTTGTGTCAGAGCCCCTGCTATCTCATCCTTTGCCTCACAACAGCCTGGGATACATCTCATCTGGGACTGGGGATTTATCCACTTTTAAGCCCATCTAATCCATCTAACATCTAATACTTCCTCACTTTCAATGCTAAATATGGGAGCATTATATGAACATTGTGGGATATGCGTTCATCATAGGAACATTGTGAATAATGGAACATCATAGGAAATTGTGGGATATGGGAATATCACAGGAACATTGTGAATATGGGAGCATCATAGAAACATTGTGAATATGGGAACATCATAGGAATATTGTGAATATTGGAATATCACAGGAATATTGTGGGATATGGGTACATCATAGGAACATTGTGAATATGGGAGCATCATAGGAATATTGTGAATATGGGAATATCACAGGAATATTGTGGGACATGGGAGCATCATGGGAACATTGTGGGATATGGGAGCATCATAGGAATATTGTGGGATATGGGTACATCATAGGAACATTGTGAATATGGGAGCATCATAGGAATATTGTGAATATGGGAATATCACAGGAATATTGTGGGACATGGGAGCATCATGGGAACATTGTGGGATATGGGAGCATCATAGGAATATTGTGGGATATGGGTTCATCATAGGAACATTGTGGGATATGGGAGCATCATAGGAATATTGTGAATATGGGAATATCACAGGAATATTGTGGGACATGGGAGCATCATGGGAACATTGTGGATCTGGGAGCATCATAGGAATATTGTGGATCTGGGAGCATCATAGGAATATTGTGGATCTGGGAGCATCATAGGAATATTGTGGGATATGGGTACATCATAGGAACATTGTGAATATGGGAGCATCATAGGAACTTAGGAACAGGAGTAGATTGGAAAATTTCAATTGTCCCAAAGTCAACAGCTTTTTGTGAACGTGTGTTCCAAATTTCCCTTTAAAAATGGCGGCAGCGCCTGCACACCGGCAGCTGACATCTTTGCTAGCAATGGACAGCCCTCCCGTCCATGTGATTGGGGGAGGCGGGCTGCCCCAGCCTTTTAAATAAGCCGCCGTGTGGGCGATAGCAGTGGCTCTTTGGCGTGCGGCCCGATTATTTTTTTGAGCTCATTGCCGAGATCGGCGGCGAACTCTTAAAATCCAGCCCGTTAACTCTGTTTCTCTCCCCATAGACGCTGCCTGACCTGCTGAGTATTTCCAGCATTTTCTGCAATTATTTCTGATTTCTAGCAACTGCAATATTTTGTTTTTGTGTTTATTTTAATACTCTGGGTGGAAACCATCAGATCCTGCAGATGTATCCATCTTAAGTCCTATTATTTTCTCTAATACCATTTTTAACTTATATTAAATCCACTATGTTCTTCCCCTTGATTGAATTTTTGTTCCCTTGTGGTGCTGGTGTTTTGTTTTCTTTCTCTACTATGAAAACAATACAAAGATCCTCAATTGACAAGTCTAACAGCTTATTAGCCATTTTTAAAAAATTCATTCATGGGATGTGGGCGTCACTGACCAGGCCAGCATTTATTGCCCATCACTTATTGCCCTTGAGAAGATGGTGGTGAGATGCCTTCTTGAACTGCTGCAGTCCATGTGGGGTAGGTACACCCACAGTGTCGTTAGGAAGGGAGTTCCAGGATTTTGACCCAGTGACAGTGAAGGAACGGTGATAAAGTTCCAAGTCAGGATGGTGTGTGACTTGGAGGGGAACTTGCAAGAGGTGGTGTTCCCATGCATTTGCTGCCCTTGTCCTTCTAGTTGGTAGAGGTTGCGGCTTTGGAAGGTGCTGTCTAAGGAGCCTTGGTGCATTGCTGCAGTGCATCTTGTAGATGGTACACACTGCTGCCACTGTGCGTCAGTGGTGGAGGGAGTGAATGTTTGTGGATGGGGTGCCAATCAAGCAGGCTGCTTTGGCCTGGATGGTGTCGAGCTTCTTGAGTGTTGTTGGAGCTGCACCCATCCAGGCAAGTGGAGAGTATTCCATCACACTCCTGACTTGTGCCTTGTAGATGGTGGACAAGCTTTGGGGAGTCAGGAGGTGAGTTACTCGCCGCAGGATTCCTAGCCTCTGACCTGCTCTTGTAGCCACGGTATTTATATGGCTACTCTAGTTCCGTTTCTGATCAATGGTAGCCCCTAGGATGTTGATAGTGGGGGATTCAGCAATGGTAATGCCATTGAATGTCAAGGGGAGATGATTAGATTCTCTCTTGTTGGAGATGGTCATTGCATATGCATCTGTCTTTAATGGGCCCACATTCCCGTTTACAATTTTCTTTCTCTGAGTATATTTACAGAAACCTTTATTGTTGGCTTTGATATCCCTTCCAAGTCTTTTTTTTCATAATTTCTTTGTACCACTTGAGGTTTTAAATTACAGCTAATAAAACCCTAAAGTTATAAGTACAGCATGTTATTTTAATGAAACTGCACTCTTGGACAATTTTCTATGTTTGAAAACAATGAATATTGTTTTCTCTTTATTAATAAGAAAATTTTCAAAGTTACAATTACTTCTGAAATAGTAATCCAAATAGGATAAATTCATTAGTTTTCCTGCAATTCTCGTTAGACACAAGGAAAGGGGCTTTATAATTTTAAAGAAATTTTTAGACTGATTGTACATTGATTTGCAACAAGTATAATTGGGAAGCATTAGTGAAAAGATATTTGTTCTTGGTACACTGGTCCTAAGTACAAAGGCAAGAGAAGATGACGATGAGATGGGAACAGCATCGAATATGATAAATGATTATTGATACATCTCAGATTGGCCATTAACAGTACAATCTGATTATTGATGTGGCACAGACTGATAAAAGATGGGTTATTTATATGGTACAGATTAGCTCCTCTCCAGCAGATTAATGGGAAATTATTTATTAATTTGTCATAGATTTATAGGAAATGGATTATAGGTATGGCGTAAACCCCTAAGAGATGTGTTATTGATAGGATAAAGATTGCTCTCTCATCAAATTTGTCTGTTAAGTATTAATGCCAGTATCACTTTAATGCAAACTGTTTCTTCCAACTCAACAAAGTACCATAGAAAAGGCTACTACTTAAGCTGAAAGCCGTAGGACTCTAGGTTAAATCTTGGGGATGGATAATAAACTGGCTGATGGGTTTAAATCAATAGATACTTGTTGGAGGAACTGTCAGGGTGAGGGTTGTACTAAATGATATGCCCCAAGGATTGCTGTTGAGACCACTACTGTTTTTGTTTCAATGAATGGCTTACATTCAGAAACCCAATGCAAAAAGTCAAATTTGTAGATTATACCAAACTAGAAAAGACAGTGGAATTGGATGAGGCAGTCTAGAAGCTACAGAATAAGTTGAATAAAATAGGTAAATGGACAGAAACGAAACAGGTAAAATTTAATGTAGACACATGTAAAGTATCACACAAAGGAATGAGGAATGGCTGCCATGCACGTTCCATGAATGGTGCTGAAGTAGTTAAGGTTGAAGTTGAAACATACCTCGGAGTTTTAGTATACTCAACACTCAACATGGCCAAAAAATGCAGAGCACCAACCGACATAGCAGAGTTCAAGTCAAAGGATGTCATGATCAAACCATATAGTGTTGTGGTCACACTACACTGAGTCCAGTCTGATCACTGAGACACAAGGGAGAAATTCAAGAGTTGGAGGAAGTGCAGAGATGAACTATGAGCCTGGTTCCTCGTGTTAGAGGGGTTGAGCTATGAGGGAAAAGTTGAAAAGCTTAGGCTCTTCATCCTCGAAAGGAGGCATCTGAGAGGTGCCCTTACAGGAGGAAAGAGGACTAGAAAGGTTATGGAAAAGATAAATCAGAAAATTACTTCAAACTAAATTGCCCAAATAGGACAATGGGACTCGGGTTCAAACTAATATATAGGCAAATTTAGGATTAATGTCAGGAGCTTCCTCTTCACAGGTTTACAGGAAGTGTGATCACTACACAGAATTGACTTTCAGTTAGAGTGGTGAAAGTTTTTTTTTATTCATTCATGGGATGTGGGTGTCACTGGCTAGGCCAGCATTTATTGCCCATCCCTAATTGCCCTTGAGAAGGTGGTGGTGAGCTGCCTTCTTGAACTGCTACAGTTCATGTGAGGTAGGTACACCCACAGTGCTGTTAGGAAGGGAGTTCCAGGATTTTGACCCAGCGACAGTGAAGGAACGGTGATATAGTTCCAAGTCAGGATGGTGTGTGAAAGCCCTGAAATCATTTAAGAGCAATTGGATGCTGCATTGGGAAGAACTTAGGGTCTTTCTAGATGGACAAATCATAATGGACTGAATGGTCTTCCTGATAATAATGTATCATGTGTTATCATCTTGAACAGAGATAACCAGGTAATTTTTGAAATGTTCAAAGTTGCTCTAAACACCAGAAATAGTTGACTTGCTGTGGGGGTTATTGCAGCAGAACACAAATCAACATACTGTGAAAAAAGAACATAAAAATGAATATATTAACGGTATGCTGAATAATTGCCTTTAACTGAATTTCCTGCCTTGTTCCTTTCGATGAGTCCTGCTTCACTGTGGAGAAATGTAATTTATATTAGCATGTTATGAACAATCACGGCAGACAATTATGTTAACAAGAAAATCACTGAAACTAACCGCTGTTACAAACATTTCTTCTTTAATTTATAATTTTATAGACATGAAATAGTTCGATCTGCTTCCGGCCTATTTCCTCAAATGAAGCTTGCATGCAAATCATGACCTTTACTCGTACTTCTTGGAAGCTGATCTGAAACAATGTCAAAATTTTGATGACACTAAATAATTGAATTCACTGATTGACTTACTGGAATGTGTACGCAGGTGACCTGACAGAGCGTCTCTGCGTCGACAGGCGTAATTACAGAGGTGACATTTGAAGGGCTTTTCACCAGTGTGAAGTTTTATGTGGCGCAGAAGATTTCCTTTCTGAGTAAAGGATGCTCCACACTGATTACAGTGAAATGGACGTTCACCTGCAAAAGTGAGAGATGTGAAGTTACCATTAATGATTTAAAAAGTTCACCCATTTTACTTACACAAACATTCATGTAATATAATTGGGGGCAGATTGTTGCAGATTGCAACATAAGTTTGCAGTGTCCCGTTGCGCTAAAGTCTTTCTTGAAAAACACAGGCAGTAAAAATTGAAGAGAAGCTGTTTGCTGGCCAGTAACAAATGGGCACTTTCAGTGGTTCACGCACAGAAAGTGCACCATCCATGATTTCCCACCTGTTCATTGTTAACACACAGAAACTATGATGGGCAGGTGCCTGAGCTCTCAACACATGTTCTGGAGGCGAATCTGTGTGTACGAATGTGCATTTGTAAAATTAACCCTTATAAATATTTCAAGATGCTAAAAAGTGATCAGGAACATGCATTTGATGCTGATCAACATGAACTATAAATTCAACAAGTGAATGTTGCCTTAGACCAGGAGTTCACGCTGATTTCCTCTGTTTATGCCATGTATGAATGGGTGTCTCATCAGGCTCACATTAATGTTGAGTGACAGACAACATTCCAACAGGCTCTGACTTTTGAAACTTCAATGGAGTTTTAAATTGGGGACCCAATTTGGTGGGAGAGATGAAACAAATATTCTTCTCAAGGCTCTTCGATAATCCACATAATGCCAGTAGCATAATGTGAGCATTATGGCTATCCTAAAAATTAGTAATGCTGCTCTTGAAAAATGTTTTTGCTCTACTGCAGTCAGCCTTGTTCATTGTGCAGACTTTTCACTAATCGCAGCTAGATGGCAGAATTCTGACTGTCTGTAATACAGGCTATTGTGACTCGGTTACCTCAAAGCCCTGGCTCATCTTCAGAATTGTTACAGCACAGAAGGAGGCCATTCGGCCCATCGTGTCTGCACCAGCTCTCTGAATGAGCAATTCACCTAATGCCATTCCTCCCTTCTCCCCTGCACATTCTTCATTTTCAGAAAACAGTCTAATTCCCTTTTGAATGCCTCAATTGAATCTGCCAAAACCACACTCTTCGGCAGCGCATTCCAGATCCTATCCACTCGTTGCGTGAAGAAGTTCTTCCTCATGTTGCTTTTGCTTCTTTTGCCATCACTTCAAATCTGTGCCCTCTCATTCTTGATTTTTTCACGAGTGGGAACAGTTTCTCCCTATCCACTCTGTCCAGACCCCTCATGATTTTGAATACCTCTTTCAAATCACCTCTCAGCGTCCTCTTCTCCAAGGAAAATAGACCTAACTTCTCCAACTTTTCATCATAACTGAAGTTCCTCATCCCTGGAACCATTCTCGTGAATCTTCTCTGTACTCTCTCCAATGTATTCACATCTTTCCTAATGTGCGGCGCCCAGAACTAGATGCAATACTCCAGCTGAGGCCAAACTAGTGTCTTATACAAGTTCAACATAACCTCCTTGCTCTTGTACTATATGCCCCTATTAATAAAGACCATGATACTGTATGCTTTGTTAACTGTGTTCTCAACCTGTCCTGCCACCTTCAATGACTTATGCACATTATATTAATGACCTAGACCTTGGTGTACGGGATACAATTTCAAAATTTGCAGATGCTATGACATTTGGAAGCATTGTGAACTGTGAGGAGGATAGTGCAGAACTTCAAAAGGACATAGACATAGACCCGGTCTCTTTACTGATGCACCTCCTTTAGAGTTGTACCCTTTATCCGATATTGTCTCTTCATGTTCTTCCTACCAAAATGAATGACTTCACATTTCTCCCCATTGAACTTCATCTGCCACTCGTCCGCCCATGCCACTAACTTGTCTCTGTCCTTTTGAAGTTCTACACTATCCTCCTCACAGTTCACAATGCTTCCAAATGTCATATCATCTGCAAATTTTGAAATTGTGCCCTGTACACCAAGGTCTAGGTCATTAATATATATATCAGGGAGAGCAAGAGCCCCAACACTGACCCCTGGAGAACTCCACTACAAACCTTCCTCCATCCTGACGAATATCCATAAACCACTTCTGTTTCCTGTCATAAAAACAAGAAATGCTGGAACCACTCAGCAGGTCTGGCAGCATCTGTGGAAAAAGAAGCAGAGTTAACGTTTCGGGTTACCCGAAACGTTAACTCTGCTTCTCTTTCCACAGATGCTGCCAGACCTGCTGAGTGGTTCCAGCATTTCTTGTTTTTATTTCAGATTTCCAGCATCCGCAGTATTTTGCTTTTATTTCTGTTTCCTGTCGCTCAGCCAATTTCGTATCCATGTTGCTACTGTCCCTTTTATTCCATGAGCTATAACTTTGCTCACAAGTCTGTTGTGTTACACTTTATCAAATGTCTTTTGGAAGTCCATGTACAGCACATCAACAGCATTGCCCTCATCAACCCTCTCTGCTACCTCTTCAAAAAACTCCAGCAAGTTAGTTAAACATGATTTTCCCTTAACAAATCCATGCTGGCTTTGCTTAATTAACCTGCATTTGTCGATGTGACTATTAATTTGGTCCCACATTATTGTTTCTCGAAGTTTCCCCACCACTGAAGTTAAACTGACTGGCCTGTGGTTGCTGGGTCAAGTGAACTCACAATACTTGTGCCAAATATAATACCCAACAGTACAGGGAAATTTAAACAGCATCTCCTTTGTAACAGGTGAACTGTGATGTACTCAGAAGGTACTGGAGGAAGGGAGAAAGTGATTGAGATCAGGACACAGATAAATCTCACAAATGCTTTTCCTTTCCTAACACAACTACCAGACCTTTTACTGCTGAACAACCAAAGCCAGGTATTAGTGGAAACTATATATCAATTCGTCCAGGGAGAGGTGTGTTACTGTCAGCAATGTATAAAGAAATGTAGACTGTAGAATCTTTTTTCTTAGGGTCACCACGGAAATAAAAGCCAAAAATTCACCGTTGGTTTCTATAAGGTTTGAGCCACATTGCTTTTCTCTGCTAAATTTATTATTGTAGAAATTTATTTACAATTTATGGAACTATTATAAAATAAAACAAAGTATAGATAGAGTGAGTTTAAACCGTCCGGTGTTTGTCAACTAGATTGTTAGGAAAATGGATAATTGTACCTTTGAAGTCTCTAGAACACAAAGGAACAAGCCTTTGATTTTGCATTAATTTAAGGGGAAAATGAATAGTGCACATTCCACAGTAACACAGGCTGTAATTTTACGTAGAGCAGGATGCCCCGCCCACAGGCTGAAAGGTCAGGAGTGAGCCCCCCTCCACCAGACCTGTGGAACCACATCAGGATTTTTCATTCCCCAAGCCCTAATTGGCCTTGGGCAGGACTTCCACCTTCTACTGGGAGAGGTGGCCACTGCTGGGAATATCTCCAGCCATCGAAGCAAGGCAAAGGATGGCCCTGAAAACAAAGGTATGTTTTTGGGGCCTCACTGGGGACAATTGGCCAGGCCCGGGTGAAGCAAGGGGGTTCGGTTCAGGGGTGGGGGGGGGGGGGGGGGGAGGGGGGGGAGTGTTGTGTGAATGGGGGCAGTTGGGCCTTCGGGGGCAGCCCTCCGTGGGATACAGGGTACCCAATCAGGAGGCCCCCTCCCCCAGCCTGCAAGAAGGCTGCTAGCTTTTACCCGGCGGTGCTCTTGGGGGCTTTGCCGTCTGCCCGCCGTGGGTAAAATACCCATGGCCGGTGGGAGGATGCCCTTAAGTGGCAGTTAATTGGCCACTTAAGGGCCTTGATTGGCCTGGGGCGGACAGGTAGTTTGTCGCCACCACTGCCCCGTGTAAGTGGGAAGGCACGGGAATGGAACCCCCCCCCCCCACCCCCCACCCCACCGCCTCTCACTCAATTTCACAACTCCCACCCCAATACCAGCCCGCTCACAGCGGGGGCCTAAAATTCCACCTACACTGTCTCACTGGCAATCAGATGATGGCACTGAGCGTATCTCCTGCTGGCCAATTGTGCACAAAGTACTGGTAACAGACGATGAGCACATCACACTGCCCAAAACACGAGGCCTGCCAATTCTTCTAAGAACTCAATTTTTCAAGGAAACAACTGCTCTTTTCAGAGCAAGTTCACATGATGTAAAACCGTAAAATCATCTTACTTAACGTTACCACTCTCACCATTAAAACCTTCAAACAAATTTTAACAGGCCAATGAGTTTGACAATAAACATCCTCCTTATTCACCAATTATAAAAAGGACACTGGCAAAGAGTACACCTTCAACTGGCTGATTCTTCAAACGTTATCCGTAAGTGAGCGTCTGTCAATGAATTGCACAGATAATGAGTACACCTTCCATTGGGCAGTGATGTGGTCAGGAAGCACAACTTTCACTAAAAATTATGATGTCACACTGACAGTGCCTCTGGCATAGAGCAAAGCTCAGAATCTACCCCCATTGTCATAAAAACCCGTCCGGAGGGGGGGGCGGGGGGGGGGGGGGGGGGGGGGCGGAAATGTGCCATCCTTACCGGGTCTGGACTACATGTGAATCCAGACCCATACCAATGTGTTTGACGTTTAACGGCCCTCTGAAATGGTGTAGCAAGCCACTCAGTTGTAGACGGTTTACCGCCGCCTGCTCAAGGGCGACTTAGGATGGGCAATAAATGCTGGCCTTGCCAGCGACGCTCACATCCCAAGAATGAATTAAAAAACAGCACTTAACAGCTCCTGTGAAGAAATACTGTGGGTAAAAAAAAATCCTGTATTCAGGATGTAAAATTATAACATATTAATTAAAATAACACTGAAGTGTGATATTTGTTTAAATGTTATGCATTTAAATTGGTTCCACTGTACAATGCTGAATGGATTATTGTCTTGTACTGTAAATTTAGTAACACCAATTACCAGTGTGGCTTCGCTTGTGTACCATGAGGACATTTGGCCCAACACATGACAGTCCACAGATATCACATGTCAGTTTTCCATTAGACGCTCTAATACCATCGGCTGAAGTTGATTGGTTATTGAAGTGATCCCCGTCATAGCCTTCATTCTCCAGCAAGCAGCTGCTGCTCTTGGTTCCTCCATACTCCTCAACGTGACACCCATCCTCCGTTAGATCAAGAGCTTGCTCACTTTCATCACAATCGGGCTTTACTGCATCTGCTGTACAATAAGCAATAAAATAACCATCAGTTCATTCTTCTAGTGAATAAAATTTTGTGTCAAAAATTACTTACTCCTTTTTAAAGACATTTTTATTTTATCAATAAAAATCTATAATTATGTACCAAAACTGTTAAATTTAGCAGTAATTACTCAAATTAAATATTGCAATAGAACTCCCACAGCCTGTAATCTGAGCGGCTACGATTTCACAATGTGTATATCTGGTGGGTGAAATTAGAATTAGAATTGGAACATTACAGCGCAGTACAGGCCCTTCGGCCCTCGATGTTGCGTCGACCTGTGAAACCATCTGACCTACACTATTCCATTTTCATCCATATGTCTATCCAATGACCACTTAAATGCCCTTAAAGTTGGCGAGTCTACTACTGTTGCTGGCAGGGCGTTCCACGCCCCTACTACTCTCTGAGTAAAGAAACTACCTCTGACATCTGTCCTATATCTATCACCCCTCAACTTAAAGCTATGTCCCCTCGTGTTTGCCATCACCATCCGAGGAAAAAGACTCTCACTATCCACCCTATCTAACCCTCTGATTATCTTATATGTCTCTATTAAGTCACCTCTCCTCCTCCTTCTCTCCAACGAAAACAACAAGTCCCTCAGCCTTTCCTCGTAAGACCTTCCCTCCATACCAGGCAACATCCTAGTAAATCTCCTCTGCACCCTTTCCATAGCTTCCACGTCCTTCCTATAATGCGGTGACCAGAACTGCATGCAATACTCCAGGTGCGGTCTCACCAGAGTTTTGTACAGCTGCAGCATGACCTCGTGGCTCCGAAACTCGATCCCCCTACTAATAAAAGCTAACACACCATATGCCTTCTTAACAGCCCTATTAACCTGGGTAGCAACCTTCAGGGATTTATGCACCTGGACACCAAGATCTCTCTGTTCATCTACACTACCAAGAATCTTCCCATTAGCCCAGTACTCTGTATTCCTGTTACTCCTTCCAAAGTGAATCACCTCGCACATTTCCGCATTAAACTCCATTTGCCATCTCTCAGCCCAGCTCTGCAGCCTATCTATGTCCCTCTGTACCCTACAACATCCTTCGACACTATCCACAACTCCACCGACCTTAGTGTCATCCGCAAATTTACTAACCCACCCTTCTACACCCTCTTCCAGGTCATTTATAAAAATGACAAACAGCAGTGGCCCCAAAACAGATCCTTGCGGTACACCACTAGTAACTAAACTCCAGGATGAACATTTGCCATCAACCACCACCCTCTGTCTTCTTTCAGCTAGCCAATTTCTGATCCAAAGCTCTAAATCACCTTCAACCCCATACTCCCGTATTTTCTGCAATAGCCTACCATGGGCAACCTTATCAAACGCCTTACTGAAATCCATATACCCCACATCCACTGCTTTACCCTCATCCACCTGTTTGGTCACCTTCTCGAAAAACTCAATAAGGTTTGTGAGGCACGACCTACCCGTCACAAAAGCGTGCTGACTATCGCTAATGAACTTATTCTTTTCAAGATGATTATAAGTCCTGTCTCTTATAACCTTTTCCAACATTTTACCCACAACCGAAGTAAGGCTCACAGGTCTATAATTACCAGGGCTGTCTCTACTCCCCTTCTTGAACAAGGGGACAACATTTGCTATCCTCCAGTCTTCCGGCACTATTCCTGTCGACAATGACGACATAAAGATCAAGGACAAAGGCTCTGCAATCTCCTCCCTGGCTTCCCAGAGAATCCTAGGATAAATCCCATCTGGCCCAGGGGACTTATCTATTTTCACACTTTCCGAAATTGATAACACCTCCTCCTTGTGAACCTCAATCCCATCTAGCCTAGTAGCCTGAATCTCAGTATTCTCCTCGACAACATTTTCTTTCTCTACTGTAAATACTGACGCAAAATATTCATTTAACACTTCCCCTACCTCCTCTGATTCCACACACAACTTCCCACTACTATCCTTGATTGGCCCTAATCTAACTCTAGTCATTCTTTTATTCCTGATATACCTATAGAAAGCCTTAGGGTTTTCCTTGATCCTATCCGCCAATGACTTCTCGTGTCCTCTCCTTGCTCTTCTTAGCTCTCCCTTTAGATCCTTCCTGGCTAGCTTGTAACTCTCAAGTGCCCTAACTGAGCCTTCACGTCTCATTCTAACATAAGCCTTCTTCTTCCTCTTGACAAGCGCTTCAACTTCTTTCGTAAACCACGGCTCCCTCGCTCGACAACTTCCTCCCTGCCTCACAGGTACATACTTATCAAGGACACGCAGTAGCTGCTCCTTGAATAAGCTCCACATTTCGATTGTTCCCATCCCCTGCAGTTTCCTTCCCCATCCTACGCATCCTAAATCTTGCCTAATCGCATCATAATTTCCTTTCCCCCAGCTATAATTTTTGCCCTGCTGTATATACCTGTCCCTGCCCATCGCTAAGGTAAACCTAACCGAATTGTGATCACTATCACCAAAGTGCTCACCTACATCTAAATCAAACACTTGGCCGGGTTCATTACCCAGTACCAAATCCAATGTGGCATCGCCCCTGGTTGGCCTGTCTACATACTGTGTCAGAAAACCCTCCTGCACACACTGGACAAAAACTGACCCATCTAAAGTACTCGAACTATAGTATTTCCAGTCGATATTTGGAAAGTTAAAGTCCCCCAAAACAACTACCCTGTTACTCTCGCCCCTGTCGAGAATCATCTTCGCTATCCTTTCCTCTGCATCTCTGGAACTATTTGGAGGTCTATAAAAGACTCCCAACAGGGTGACCTCACCTCTCCTGTTTCTAACCTCGGCCCATACTACCTCAGTAGACGAGTCCTCAAACGTCCTTTCTGTCGCTGTAATACTGAAATTTATGCTGGTAATTTGAAAGTGGAAAGTTATCATTCTGAATATTTTTCTTATTTTTAATTCCTAAAGAGGACTGAGTGCTGCAATGAATTAGACTCTTGTCTTTCACTCCTGGGGTCTGGGTAGAAATCCTGCCCAGTTGGATAGGATGAAAGCTTGCACCATCTGAAGGCCCGAACAGGATTATGTAAACTGAGAATCGACAGTCTCAATCCAATTCCTATTTACCATGCACCTGAGGGACAAACCAAATTTTAATCTGACACAAAGTTGACAACCTCACTCTAAGAGGACACAGAGTAGTTGGTAATCAGATGTTGCACTAAGGTTAAGGGTGCGTTACAGTGTGCTTTACTCTGCCTCTTGGTGTACAATATTTTATTTGAGAATATTTCATGGGGCCACCAGGTGCACAAATATGAAAGTGCTCCATTTTTCAGCACTAACATCTCCATCTTGATGAGCACAAAACGCACTCAATAAATGCATGGTTTATCAACCACAGATAGCAGAAAGCAAACAATAGTCCATCCCAATTGATTATAAACTGAGGCATAAAAAGGACAGGATAGTCAACACAATGATGTAGTATAAGTCCAGCTGTGCACAGCACCAGGGCAATGTTCGATTTTCCACAGTGCTGAGTTACTAAGCTCAGCTGTGCTGCTATGGGGTGATCTTGAATGAAGACCAGGCTGAAAATGTGCATTCGTCATTTCCAGGCTGCTCTGCAGGAAGTCCTGGCAGTTTCTTAGAGTGCTGCCAATGGAAAACTGGGAGCAGTCAACCAATTACTTGTTCTCTTCGTCACAGTTAATATACAGCCCAACGAGGATATTGTTGTGACATCTGAAGCATTCACACTCTGACAAGAAAACTGATCCACTGTATGATTAAGCCATAAGCACAAGAAAGGTCCTAAGATTTTATCAGTCTCTGCTACATTCAGGCACTATAAATTACCTCAGTATTAGATTAGAATATTACAGCGCAGTACAGGCCCTTCGGCCCTCGATGTTGCGCCGATCATCTGACCTACACTATTCCATTTACATCCATATGTCTATCCAATGACCACTTAAATGCCCTTAAAGTTGGCGAGTCTACTACTGTTGCAGGCAGGGCGTTCCACGCCCCTACTACTCTCTGCGTAAAGAAACTACCTCTGACATCTGTCCTATATCTTTCACCCCTCAACTTAAAGCTATGTCCCCTCGTGTTTGCCATCCTCATCCGAGGAAAAAGACTCTCACTATCCACCCTATCTAACCCTCTGATTATCTTGTATGTCTCTATTAAGTCACCTCTCCTCCTCCTTCTCTCTAACGAAAACAACCCCAAGTCCCTCAGCCTTTCCTCGTAAGACCTTCCTTCCATACCAGGCAACATCCTAGTAAATCTCCTCTGCACCCTTTCCAAAGCTTCCACATCCTTCCTATAATGCGGTGACCAGAACTGCACGCAATACTCAAGGTGCGGCCTCACCAGAGTTTTGTACAGCTGCATCATGACCTCGTGGCTCCGAAACTTGATCCCCCTACTAATAAAGGCTAACACACCATATGCCTTCTTAACAGCCCTATTAACCTGGGTAGCAACTTTCAGGGATTTATGTACCTGGATACCAAGATCTCTCTGCTCATCTACACTACCAAGAATCTTCCCATTAGCCCAGTACTCTGCATTGCTGTTACTCCTTCAAATTATTCCTGGATTGGGTTTGTAAATATCAACCATGGTTCCTACTCCTGAAGGTTGTCTAGTGCCCCATGCCGGAAGCGTACAGATGA
This sequence comes from Heterodontus francisci, assembly GCF_036365525.1. Taxonomy (NCBI): domain Eukaryota; kingdom Metazoa; phylum Chordata; class Chondrichthyes; order Heterodontiformes; family Heterodontidae; genus Heterodontus; species Heterodontus francisci. The sequence continues at coordinate 57,684,272 of NC_090403.1, forward strand.
ACATTCATTGTTGACAGGACAAGGTTTGGCTGTAATCCCTCCTCCTTCCCTGGACCACTGTGGTCAAAAAGCCTCCTGGCACTCATTGTAAAGGCTTATACATCAATAGAGGCCTCTTCAGCAAGGTACCAGAGGATATGCAGCACCCATGGAACCCAACCCTATAAGAAGTCAATGTACTGAGGAATGGAGAGTAACAGAGGGCAGAACATTGGCAGCGAAAATTTTTGAGATAAATATGTTACATGGAAATATATATTATAAAATATATAAAAAAGAAAGAATATACAAAGGAACAGGATATTATAAAATGCTAGCTGATCTCACATGACTTTGCTCATGGACAATTAAAATGAATATATTATCTACTCTTCAAGTATGTCTCTACTTCTGCCCCATCCTAATTCTTCCTGGTTGTAAATTGACTCATGCGGACAATCAACAACAACTTGCATTTATATAGAGCCTTTAATGTGGTAAAACAACCTAAGGCACCTTACAGCAGTGTTATGAAAAAAGGCAATGAGACACATAAGGAGATATTAGAGCATATGACCAAAAGCTTGATCACAGAGGTAGGTTTTAAGTTTAGTTTAGAGATACAGCACTGAAACAGGCCCTTCGGCCCACCGAGTCTGTGCCGACCATCAACCACCCATTTATACTAATCCTACACTAATTCCATATACCGACCAAATCCCCACCTGTCCCTATATTTCCCTACCACCTACCTATACTAGGGGCAATTTATAATGGCCAATTTACCTATCAACCTGCAAGTCTTTGGCATGTGGGAGGAAACCGGAGCACCCGGAGGAAACCCACGCAGTCACAGGGAGAACTTGCAAACTCCACACAGGCAGTACCCAGAATTGAACCCGGGTCGCTGGAGCTGTGAGGCATCGGTGCTAACCACTGCGCCACTGTGCCGCCCGATAAATTCAAATTCCACCTTCTGCTGTGGTGGGATTTGAACCCATTTCCCCAAATCAATATCCTGGGTCTCTGGGTTACTAGTCCAGTGATAATACAACTACACCACACCCTCCCCAGAGTGTCTTAAAAGAAGAAAGAGAGGCAGAGAGATGTAGGGAGGGAATTACAGAGCTTAGGGCCCAGGCAGCTGAAGGTACGGCCGCCAACGGTGGAGAGATTAAAATTGGGGATCAGCAAAAGGCCAGAACTGGAGCAGTGCAGAGATCTGGGTGTGTTGTAGGGCTTGAGGAGGTTACAGAGATGGAGAAGTGTGAGGCCATGGAGGGATTTGAAAACAAGGATGAGACTTTTAATATTGAGGCATTGCTTAACCAGGAGCCAATGTAGATCAGTAAACACACGGGTGATAGTTGAACAGGATTTGTTGTGAAATAGGATATGGGCAGCAGGATTTTGAATGACTGTAGGTTCATTTTTATTTTATTTTTTTATTTATAGAGGGATGGAAGATGGGAGGCTGGCCAGCAATGTGTTGGAGTAGTCAAGTCCAGTGGTAACAAAGGCATAGATGAGGATTTCAGCGGCAGATAATCTGAGGCAGGGATGGAATCAGGTGATGTTATGGAGGTGGAAATAGGAGGTCTTAGTGATGGCGCGTATATGCGGTCGGAAGCTCATATCAGGGTCAAAAACGACATCAGGGTTGCAAACAGTCTGGTTAAGCCTCAGCCAGTCACCAGGGACAGGGACCGGAGTCGATGGCTGGGGATTGGAATTTGCCGCGGGGACTGAAGACAATGGCTTCGGTCTTGTCAATGTTTAATTGAAGGAAATTTCAGCTCATCCAGTACTGGATGTCAGACAAGCAGTCAGACTGTTTAGAGATAGTGGAGGGGTTGAGAGAGGTGATGGTGAGGTGAAGTTGGGTGATGTTAGTGTACATGTGGAAACTGATGCTGTATTTTTGGATGATGTCACTAAGGGGCAGCATGCAGATGAGAAATAGGGAGCCAAAGATAGGACCTTGGGGTCACCAGACATAACAGTACAGGGGCGACGTGAATAGAGAGTGAAATCAGGGGAGTGGAACCAGACAACCAACCAACCCACTCTCCCATCCACACACACTCTTGTCAGGCGGGTTGGGTTACATTTATTCCCGGCCTCTCAAAATCAGAGAGGAATCAGATATATCACACAAGAGTATTTTTAAAATTCATTCTGAGATGTGGGTATCGCTGGCAAGGCCAGTATTTATTGCCCATCCCTACTTCTCCTGAGGTTGTGGTGGGCCACTTGCTTGTTTTGTTACAATGAAGTGGCTTGCCAGGCATCTGTAAAGGCAGTTAAGAATCAACAAGGGTAGGAAATGATAATTTATTCTGTGCTGAATGCGAAGGCTATCAGTGATGAGGAATGGAACCATTTTCCATTTTTGATAACTCTTGTTAGCCTCAAGCAATCTCAGGATCAGGTACAGCTTTAAACTGCCTCAGCCACAATCTCAGAAGAGCATCATACATCACATTGGTCGGCTTACTTTACAATCCCGAGCTAGTATGCTTTATTGCTAAATTGATATGGATTAGAAGCAGCTTTGTTCTGTGGTTCTGTTCTGGGGCACTAACCCAGCTCATCTTACCTAGCATTTTTATAGTAAGTAGTCTGCACCAGAGTCAGACTCTCATCCCAGAGTAGACAGGACAGTGTGTGAGCTAACTGTACATGTAACAACATTATTCAGAGAGTTGCCTGCATCATATTCCTTGCACTTCATAAGTAATGTAGTGAATACGCATTGCTTGAAGTTGAGTCTTAAATATGATAAAGTGCTCGATGAATGCAAACATTTTTTAAATACCAATTGTAATTTCAAATGTTTTGCCATTTTAACATAGTTGTGTATGCTAACAATCGCAGCCCATCACCCTGACCTTGGCTGAACAAAGAACAAAGAACAGTACAGCACAGGAACAGGCCATTCGGCCCTCCAAGCCTGCGCCGATCTTGATGCCTGCCTAAGCTAACACCTTCTGCACTTCCGGGCCCATATCCCTCTATTCCCTTCCTGTTCATGTATTTGTCAAGATGTCTCTTAAACGTCGCTATCGTACCTGCTTCCACCACCTCCCCCGGCAGCAAGTTCCAGGCACTCACCATCCTCTGTGTAAAAAACTTGCCTCGCACAACCCCTCTAAACTTTGCCCCTCGTACCTTAAACCTATGTCCCCTAACTGATTCTTCCACCTTGGGAAAAAGCTTCTGACTATCCACTCTGTCCATGCCGCTCATAACTTTGTAAACCTCTATCATGCCGCCCCTCCACCTCCGTCGTTCCAGTGAAAACAATCCGGGTTCTTCCAACCTCTCCTCATAGCTAATGCCCTCCAGACCAGGCAACATCCTGTTAAACCTCCTCTGTACCCTCTCCAAAGCCTCCACGTCCTCCTGGTAGTGTGGCAACCGGAATTGGACGCAATATTCCAAGTGTGGCCTAGCTAAGGTTCTGTACAGCTGCAACATGACTTGCCAATTTTTATACTCTATGCCCCGACCGATGAAGGCAAGCATGCCGTATGCCTTCTTGACTACCTTATCCACCTGCGTTGCCATTTTCAGCGACCTGTGGACCTGTACGCCCAGATCTCTCTGCCTGTCAAAACTCCTAAGGGTTCTGCCATTTACTGTATACCTCCCACCTGCATTAGACCTTCCAAAATGCATTACCTCACATTTGTCCGGATTAAACTCCATCTGCCATTTCTCCGCCCGAGTCTCCAACCGATCTATATCCTGCTGTATCCTCCGACAATCCTCATCATTATCTGCAACTCCACCAACCTTTGTGTCGTCCGCAAACTTACTAATCAGACCAGCTACATTTTCCTCCAAATCATTTATATATACTACAAACAGCAAAGGTCCCAGCACTGATCCCTGCGGAACACCACTAGTCACATCCCTCCATTCAGAAAAACACCCATCCACTGATACCCTCTGTCTTCTATGACCGAGCCAGTTCTGTATCCATCTTGCCAGCTCACCTCTGATCCCGTGTGACTTCACCTTTTGTATCAGTCTGCCATGCGGGACCTTGTCAAAGGCTTTACTGAAGTCCATATAGATAACATCCACTGCCCTTCCCTCATCAATCATCTTCGTCACTTCCTCAAAAAACTCTATCAAATTAGTGAGACACGACCTCACCTTCACAAAACCATGCTGTCTCTCACTAATAAGTTCGTTTGTTTCCAAATGGGAGTAAATCCTGTTCTGAATAATCCTCTCTAATAGTTTCCCTCCCGCTGACGTAAGGCTCACCGGCCTATAATTTCCTGGATTATCCTTGCCACCCTTCTTAAACAAAGGAACAACATTGGCTATTCTCCAGTCCTCTGGGACCTCACCTGTAGCCAATGAGGATGCAAAGATTTCTGTCAAGGCCCCAGCAATTTCTTCCCTTGCCTCCCTCAGTATTCTGGGGTAGGTCCCATCAGGCCCTGGGGACGTATCTACCTTAATGCTTTGCAAGACACCCAACACCTCCTCCTTTTTGATAATGAGATGACTGAGACTATCTGCACTCCCTTTCCTAGGCTCATCATCCACCAAGTCCTTCTCTTTGGTGAATACTGATGCAAAGTACTCATTTAGCACCTCGCCCATTTCCTTTGGCTCCACACATAGATTCCCATCTCTGTCCTTGAGTGGGCCAACCCTTTCCCTGGATACCCTCTTGCTCTTTAATATGTATAAAAAGCCTTGGGATTTTCCTTAATCCTGTTTGCCAATGACTTTTCATGACCCCTTTTAGCCCTCCTAACTCCTTGCTTAAGTTCCTTCCTACTGTCTTTATATTCCTCAAGTGCTTCGTCTGTTCCAAGCCTTCCAGCCCTTACAAATGCTTCCTTTTTCTTTTTGACTAGGCTCACAATATCCCGTGTTATCCAAGCTTCCCGAAACTTGCCAAACTTGTCTTTCTTCCTCACAGGAACATGCTGGTCCTGGATTCTAATCAGCTGATGTTTGAAAGACTCCCACATGTCAGATGTTGATTTACCCTGCTTTCCTGGATCAGTGTAATTTACGGAATTTGACACCGGGGTCTGAGTTTTTGCCCCCATTTGGGGGCGAGTACGGAGGCATGTGGGCATGAAAATATATTTCCATTTGCCAGCACCAACCTGCCCCTGGGCTATTTTCACAGAGGTGGGATTAGCGGCAGAAAGGCTACCTGCCCGCAAGTGGCGGGTAGCCAATGAAAGTAAGTTTTATTAAGGCCAATTGTCAGACGTCGACTGGCATTTTCCAGTTGCCCTGTGGGCCCCCTGAGGCATCAGGGACTAAGCCACCTGCCTGGAGGCAGACCAGGGGACCAGCGATCCAGGCAGGCATTGATTTCTGATGAAAGGACACAGACCTGAAACGTTAACTTTGCTTCTCTCTCCACAGATGCTGCCAGACTTGCTGAGTGTTTCCAGCACTTTTTGTTTTTGTTTGAGGCCCTCCCTGCCAGCCTGGTCACAGCTGCGCCCACAATCCACCCTGTGCATGGGCTCCCCCTCACGATGGTGGCCTGAGTGCTGAGGCCATTTTTTAATTTAAAACTTTTAAAAGTTGGCGAGATAACTGAACAGCAAGCTGCCGCTTCCTCCGAGCTGGAGGGCCTCCTATTGGGCCCACCAACTCGCCATATTCCTTGATTCCCTGGAAAACCAAAAATCTGTCTCTTCTCAGCCTTAAATATATTCAACGATGGAGTAGAGAATTCCGAAGAGTCACATCCCTTTGAGTGAAGAAATTTCTCCTCATCTCAGTACTAAATGATCGACCCATTATCCTGAGACAGTGCCCCCGTGTTCTAGATACCCCAGCCAGTGGAAACTACCTCTCAGTGTCTAGCCTGTCAAGGCCTTTCAGAATCTTGTATGTTACAATGAGATCACCTCTCATTCTTCGAAACTCCAGAGACCCAATTTACTCAGCCTCTCATTCCAGGAACCAATCTATTGAACCTTTGCTGCACTGCCTCCAATGCAAGTATATTCTTCTTTCAATGTGGAGACCAAAACTGTACAGTATTCTAGGTGTGGTCTCACCAAAGCCCTGTACAATTGTAGCAAGACTTCCTTATTCTTGTACTCCAATCCCCTTGCGATAAAGGCTAACATACCGCTTGCCTTCCTAATTGCTTGCTGTACCTGTGTGCTAACTTTCTGTGCTCTTTGTGTGAGTACACAAAGGTTCTCTGAACATCAACATTTACAAGTTTCATGCTTTTTAAAAAATATTCTTCTTTTCTGTTCTTACTACCAAAGTGAATAACCTCATACTTCCCATATTATACTCCATCTGCCACCGTGTTGCTCACTCACTTAACCTGTCTATATTGCTTTGCAGCCTCTTTGTGTCCTCCTCACAGATTACGTTCCCACCTAAATTTGTTTCACCAGAAAACTTAGATACATGACTCTCGGTCTCTTCGTCTAAGTCATTAATATAGATTGTAAATAGCTGAGGCCCCAGCACTGATCCTTGCGGTATTCCATGAATGACAGCCTGCCAACTTGAAAATGTTCATCCCTCCTCTCTGCATCCTGTCATTAACTAATTCTTTATCTATGCTAATATATTACCCCCAACTCCATAAGTCTTTATCTTGCGTATTAAACTTTTGTGCGGCACCTTATTGAATGCCTTTTGGAAATCCAAGTATACGACATCTGCCAGTTCCCCATTATCTATTTTACTAGTTATATCCCCAAAAACACAGATAAATTTGCCAAACACGATTTTCCTTTTGTAAAACCATGTTGACTTTGATCATATTATGATTTTCTAAGTGCATTGTTAAGACTTCCTTAATAATTGATTCCAGCATTTTCCCAATGACTCATGTCAGCCTAAATGGCCTGTAGTTCCCTATTTTCTCTCTCCCTCCTTTCTTGAACAGCAGTGTTACATTTGCTAACTTCCAATCAGCTGGGACCGTTCTGGAATCTAGGGAATTTTGCAAAATCATAACCAGTGCATCTATTATCTCTGCAGCTACGTCTTTTAGAACCCTTGGATGCAGTGCATCAGGTAGGTCCTAGGGATTTGTCAGCTTTTAGGAACATAGGGAATAGGAGCAGGAGTAGGCCATTTGGCCCCTTGAGCCTGCTCTGCCATTCAATGAGATCATGGCTGATCTTCTACCTCAACGCCATTTTCCCACACTGTCCCCATATTCCTTGATGTCTTTAATTTCGATAGTTTTCTAGATATTAAAGACATATTAGTCTGGTGACTCTTTGTTGCACTCCCTCTATGACAAGTATATCCTTCCGTAGGTAAGGAGACGAAAACTGTATGCAATACCCCAGGTGCAGTCTCACCAAGGCTCTATACAATGACAGAAAGACTCCTGTACTCAAATCCTCTTGCAATAAAGGCCAACGTATCACTTGCATTCCCAATTGCTTGCTGCACCTGCATATTAGCTTTCAATGACTCATGAACAAGGACACCCAGGTCCCTTTGGACATAAACACTTCCTAACCTCTCACCATTTAACAAATAGTCTGCATTTCTGTTTTTCCGATTAAAGTGGATAACGTCACATTTTTCCACATTATATTCCATCTTCTATGTTCTTACCCACTCACTTAGCCTGTCTAAATCCCCTTGAAGCTTCTTGCATCCTGCTCACAACTTCACATTCCCACCTAGATTTGAGTCATCAGCAAACTTGGAAATATTACATTTGGCCCCCACATCCAAATCATTGATATAGATTGTGAATAGCTGGGTCCAATCACTGATCCTTACATGCTAAGATAAGGGAGAAAAGGAAAGCTTATGTCTGACACCGAGAACTCAATACTACAGAAAGCAGAGAGGAGTATAGAAAGTGGAGGGGTGAAATCAAAAAAGAAATTAGGAAAGCTAAGAGAGAGCATGAAAGAATATTGGCAAGCAAAATCAAGGTGAACCCAAAGATGTTTTTATCAATACATTAAGAGTAAGAGGATAATTAAGGAAAGAGTAGGGCCCATAAAAGACCAAAAAGGTAACTTATGTGTAGGAGTGAAAGATGTTGGTATTGTTCTTAATGAATACTTTGCGTCTGTCTTCACAAAAGAGGGGCATTGCTCCAGCGACCCGGGTTCAGTTCTGGGTACTGCCTGTGCGGAGTTTGCAAGTTCTCCCTGTGACCGCGTGGGTTTCTGCTGGGTGCTCTGGTTTCCTCCCACAGCCAAAAGACTTGCAGGTTGATAGGTAAATTGGCCATTGTAAATTGCCCCTAGTGTAGGTAGGTGGTAGGAGAATGGGGGATGTAGTAGGGAATATGGGATTAATGTAGGATTAGTATAAATGGGTGGTTGTTGGTCAGCACAGACTTGGTGGGTCAAAGGGCCTGCTTCAATGGCGTATCTCTAAATATAAATAAATATTGTAGTTAAGGAAGAGGGGTGTGAAGTATTGGATGTGACAAACACAGGGAGAGAGGAAGTATTAATGGCGTTAGCATCCTTGAAAGTTGATAAGTCACCAGTGCCAGATGAAATGTGCCTAGTCTGTTAAAAGAAGCAAGAGAGGAAATAGCAGAATGTCTGACCATCATTTTTCAGTCCTCACTGGATACAGGTGTGGTGCCAGAGGATTGGAGGACAGCTAACGTTGTACCTCTGTTTAAAAAGGGAGTGAGGGATAGACCAAATAATTACTGGCCAGTCAGTCTAACCTCAGTAGTGTGCAAATTACTGGAATCAATTTTGAGAGACAGGATAAACTGTCATATAAAAAGGCATGGAATAATCAAGGACAGTCAGCATGAATTCAAGGGAAGATCTTGTCTGACCAACTTGATTGAATTTTTTGAAGAAGTAACAAGAAAGACAGATGAGGGTAGTGTAGTTGATGTGGTCTACATGGATTTTAGCAAGGCTTTTGACAAGGTCCCACATAGCAGACTGGTTAAAAAAATAAAATCCCATGGGATCCAGGGAAATGCAGCAAGTTGGATACAAAATTGGCCCAGTGGCAGGAAACAAAGGGAATTGTTTGCAACTGGAGGACTGTTTCCAGTGGCGTTCCGCAGGGCTCAGTATTGGGTCTCCTGCTTTTTGTGGTATATATTAACGATTTGGACGTAAATGTAGGGGGCATGATGAAGAAGTTTGCAGACAACACAAAGATTGGCTGTGTAGTAGATAGTGAGGAGATTAGTTGTAGGCTGCAGAAAGATATTAATGTTCTGGTCAGATGGGCAGAAAAGTGGCAAATGGAATTCAACTTGGAGAAGTGTGAGGTAATGCATTTGGGGAGGTCAAACAAGGCAAAGGGATACACGATTAATGGGAAAACACTGAGAAGTGTTGAGGAAGTGTGGGACCTTGGAGTAAATGTCCACAGATTCCTCAAGACAGCAGGACAGGTCGATAAGGTGGTTAAGAAGGCATATGGAATCCTTTCCTTTATTAGCCGAGGTATATAATATAAGAGCAGGGAGGTTATGCTGGAACTGTATAAATCATTGGTGAGGCCACAACTTGAGTACTGTGTACAGTTCATTACAGAAAGGATGTAATTGCACTGGAGTGGGTACAGACGAGAATTACGAAGATGTTGCCGGGACTGGAAAAATGCAGCTATGAGGAAATACTGGATAGGCTGGGGTTGTTCTCCATGGAACAGAGAAGGCTGAGGGGAGATCTGATTGAAATGTAGAGGGGCCTGGATAGAGTGGAGGTGAAGGGCCTATTTACCTTAGCAGAGAGGTCAGTGACTAGGCGGCATAGTTTTAAAGTGATTGGTAGAAAGATTAGAGGGTAGATTAGGAAAACGTTTTTCACCCAGAGGGTGGTGGGGGTCTGGAACTCACTGCCTAAAAGGGTGGTTGAGGCAGAAACCCTCAACTCATTCAAAAGGAGTCTGGATAAGCACCTCAAGTGCCATAACCTGCAGGGCTACGGACCAAATGCTGGAAGGTGGGATTAGACTGGGTGAATCGTTTCTCGGCTGGCACAGACACGATGCGTCAAGTGGCCTCTTTCTGTGCCGTAAACTTTCTATGATTCTATGATCCTTGTGGTAACCCACTAGTCACAGCCTGTCAACCTCATAATGACCCATTTATTCCTACTCCCTGTTTTCTGTCCATTAACCAATTCTCAATCCATGCCAGTATATTACCCCAATGCCATGTGCTCTAATTTTGTTTACAAACCTCTTGTGTGGGACCTTATTGAAAGCCTTCTGAAACTCCAAATACACCACACCCACTGATTCCCCTTATCTATTCTGCTAGTTACATATTCAAAAAACTCCAACAGGTTTGTCAAACATGATTTCCCTTTCATAAATCCATGTTGACTCTGCCCAATCCTACCATTATTTTCTAAGTGTCCAGTTATCACATCTTTTATAATATCCTTTATAATAGATTATAGCATTTTCCCTACTACTGGTATCAGGCTAACAGCTCTGTCGTTCCCCGTTTTCTCTCCCTCATTTCTTAAATAGTGGGGTCACTTAAGTTTCCCTAGTTCCTTATGTTTCTCTGCTGATATTAATTACTTTAAATTCCTCACTTTTATTAACCCCTTGGTTACCCTCTATTTCTGGTATAAAACTTGTGTCTTTCACTGTGAAGACAGACACAAAATATTTGTTCAAAGTCTCTGCCATTTCCTCATTCCCCATGATAATTTCTCCTGTCTCTTCCTCTAAGGGACCAACGTTTATTTTAGCTACTCTCCTTTTTATATACTTGTAAAAGCTCTTACAATTTGTTTTTACATTCCTGGCTAGTTTACTCTCATTGTATATTTTTTCCTTTTTTATCAATTTTTTGGTCGTCCTTTGCTGGTTTCTAAAACACTCACAATCCACAGGCTTACTATTATTCTTTGCAACATCATAAGTCTCTTCTTTTAATCTAATACTATCCTTAACTTCCTTAGTAAGCCATGGATGGATCTTTCTTCCTGAGCATTTGTTTTTTAATGGAATATATTTTTGTTGAACATTTTGAATTGTTTCTTTAAATGTTTCCCACTGCGTATTTACCACCATACCTTTAAGTCTATTTACCCAATCAGCTCTCCCCTCATACTTATATGACCGGATAATGTTTTAGCAATGTCAGCTGAAGGATAAATATTGGCCAGCACACTGGAAAGAACTCCCCTGCTCTTCCAAGTAGTGCCAAGGGATCTTTTACGCCTACCTCAGAGGGTAGACTGGGCCTCGGTTTAACATTTTATCTGAAATACGACTTCTCTGATAGTGCAGACCTGGCATAGAATTGACACAAGAGTGTTTAGAAGGAAAGAACATGCATCTACATAGTATATCATGTCCTCAGGACGTCCTAAAGCATTTCAGAAGCAATTTTATTTTGATGCGAATACTTCAGCCAATTTGCACAATTATTATCTAACTTTATGCACTGAGGGAGCTGTTTGCAAATGGAAATTTTACCCATAAGAAGGCAAACTGCAGTTGATGCAAAACATTTCTGATGTTTCAGCTGTTGCCGTTTCTAACTGATGAGATGTATTGTGAAGTAAAATATGCGATGTAAGGACAATCTTTGTTCTCCTGAAAATCAGCCGATTAACTCCTTTACATGTTGTGTGACCTTCACACTTCAATAAGTAGTAGCTTGCTAAAGGATGCACCTGACTTTCGGTCTCCTCAGCTGTGCTGCCGTCCCGCCGAAGTGTGGCTGCTCAAGTGTAGGCGTAAAAAGTACAAAGACAGCATCAACATATAAAGCTGAGCAGGCTGAACTCAAAAATGCTGCCTTTTCTCTCACTATCTAAAAAAAGGGAAAGAGGTTGCTGTTTTCTGATGCATGGTCTGAGTCCCAGATGTCCTCACACATACCCAACACACTATATTCTTGCCAGTGAACCCTATCAAATGCACTTTATGTCAAAGTGCAACTTTCAAGCTCAGTACAATGATTACATATAAATTGCATTATTATTACCTTCCCGTCAGTTTAAATTACTTTTTCAAAGTTTCCCATTGCTTGTTGAACGAGGTGACATATTCCAGGATCTCTGTCACTGCTGCTAAACAGCCACTAGGGGAGGACAACACCCAACCTGCTTCTCCCCTCTATTTCTCTTTTTGATTTTAGGAGAACTCCCCATTACTCACTGCATCTTAATGATAGCCAAGGTTTGTTTAATGCTAACTGTGGTATACTGATATACCATATTACTGTGGTACACTATCACACTATATATTAATGCCAATACAATGTAGTAATGAATTATGCCCTTGTTGAAAAGCAATGTCAGTATCGCTCCCAGTTAAACAACACTTTGATCTTATAATTCTCATCCTTGTTATTAAATCCCTCCATGGCCATGCCCTCCCTACCTCTGCAACCTCCTCCAGCCCTACAACCCTCCGAGATCTCTGGGCTCCTCTAATTCTGGCTTCTTATGCACCCCTGATTTTAATCGCTCCACCACCGGCAACCGTGTCTTCAGCTGCCTGGGCCCTAAACTCTGGAATTCCCTCCCTAAACCTCTCCACCTCTCTCTCCTTATGGTCCTTAAAACCTACCTCTTTGTTCAAGTTTTTTACCATCTACCTTAATATCTCCTTATGTGGCTCGGTGTTAAACTTTGCTTTATAACATTCCCATGAATGCCTTGGGACATTTTATTACATTAAAGGTGTTATATAAATACATGTTGTTGTTATGGAAACAAGCTGCATCTACACTGTGGACTAGATGCAGTTTTATGCTGCATTTCCTATCAGAGGAAAGAAAAATGGACCAATAGTATCACAACTCCTGAGCAGTGTGAAGCCCAGAACACTCAGAAGTACAGTGTGAAGACAGGAAATTGGAGGAGGAAAGGAAATCTTGCCTTCTGCACTTAAAACTAATTTACAGTAGGTGAGGGAGAGGTGATTACAGTAGATGAGGGAGAGGATGAAGGCGGGGGTGATTACAGTGGGTGAAGGAGGGTGTGAGGGAGGGGGTGAAGGAGGGGGTGATTACAGTGGGTAAGGGCGTAGGATTGTCAGTTAGAGTAACTGGGGCTGAGTTAATTAGCATTTATTGCCCATCCCTAACTGCCCTGAGAAGGTGCTATTCTTTGTACCAATTTCATACATCTGAGCATCTAGCTTCACTTTAGAGAGCAGTTAAGTGTCAGCCACATTGATGTGGGACTGGAGTCTTATATAGGCCCAGCCTGGATAAGGACAGTTGATTTCCATCCCTAAAGGACATTAGTGAAGCAGCAGAGTTTTTACAACAACCCGACAGCTTCATGGTCACTTTTACTGAGACCAGGGCCAGGAAAATCCGTAAATCAAGGGGCTGCCCTGCCCCAGGTTCCAGGCCTCTGGCTCTCCTGAAACATCTTTCCAACAGCAGGTAATGCAATGGAACGGCAGGGGATGGGGGGAAATGGATGTCAGGACCGTTTCCAGGACCCGAACCTGCCCCCGGGAAGTCGCAGTCACCGGCCCCAATTTTGATGAGGGTACCCTTAATTGGGTTGCAGATGTGTTTGGGGGCCAATTAGCAGCCATGGGGGTTGGAATGGATGTGGGACTGTGCAAGTGCAGGCCCAATTTAAGCAGACCACGGCAGCCATTACTGTAGCTGCTGTTTCATGCATTTGCTGCTGTTGCAAAATGGCTCAGGAGATGCAAAGGCCTGGAACCAGGGCAGGGCAGCCCCTTGTTTTGCGGGTGCAGACCTGGAGGTCCTGCTCAAGGTCATGAGGGAGAGGAGGGAGGTCCTCTTCCCAGAAGGTGGCAGGAGAAGGCCACCCTCCTAGGCCGAGCAGGCTTGGATGGAGGTAGCTGATACAGTCAGCAGACAAAGTATGGTGTGCCGAAACTGGGTCCAGTGTAAGAAGAGGTTCAATGACCTTATTCACTCTGGCAAGCTGAGTGCAACACTGAACCCTCTGGACAGGCCTCTGGGTATTCACCATCCAGCAGATACACCAAATGAGGAGCCTGAAGATGCATGCTGCTCCTGAACATAGTCATAGAAAAATTTATGACACAGAAGGAGGCCATTCAGGCCATCGTGCCCATGCCGCCTCTCCACAGAGCTATCCAGTCAGTCCCACTCCCCTGTTCGATCACCGTAGCCCTGCAAGTTTATTTCCTTCAAGTGGCCATCCAATTTCCTTTTGAACTCATTGTTTGTCTCTGCTTCCATCGCCCTCGTAGGCAACGAGTTCTAGGTCATTACCACCTGCTGCGTAAAAAAGTTCTTCCTCATATTCCCCCTGCACCTCTTACCCAAAACCTTCAATCTGTGTCCCCTAGTCTTGTACCATTAGCTAATGGGAACAGTTTTTCCTTGACTAACTTATCTAAGCCTGTCATAATCTTGTACACCTCTATTAAATCTCCCCTCAATCTCTTTTGCTCTAAGGACAACAACATCAGCTTTTCCAACCTAACCTTGTAACTAATATCCCCCATCCCTGGACCCATTCTGATAAATCTCCTCTGCACCCTCTCAAGGACCCTCACATCCTTCCTAAAGTGCGGTGACCAGAACTGGATGCAATTCTCCAGTTGGGCCTTACCAGAGCTTTATAAAGGTTCAGCATAACTTTCCTGCTTTTGTACTCAATACCTCTGTTTATGAAGCCCAAGATCCCATATGCTTTATTAACCACTCTCTCAATATGTCCTGCCACCTTCAAAGATCGATGCACATGCACCCCCAGGTCCCTCTGTTCCTGCACACTCTTTAGAACTGTGCCATTAAGTATATATTGCCTCTCCCTATTCCTTCTGCCAAAATGCATCACCTCACACTTATCAGTATTATCTTTCATCTGTCACATCTCTGCCCATTCTCCTAGCCTGTCTATGTCTTATTGCAGGCGGTTCATGTCATCCTCACTTTTTGCCGCACCTCCAAGTTCAGTGGCATCGGCAAATTTTGAGATTCTACTCTGTATTCCAAGATCCAAGACATTTATATGTAGCAAAAAAAGCAGTGGTCCCAGCACTGACCCTTGGGGAACACCACTGTCTACCATCCTCCAGTCTGAAAAACAAGCATTTACTACGACTTGTTGTTTTCTGCCCTTAAGCCAATTTTTTTTATCCAATTGGACACTCATGTTCCAATTTCGTTAACCAGCTTTTTATGTGGTACCTTATCAAACACTTTCTTAAAATCCATATAAGCAACATCCAGCGCATTCCCTTCATCAATCAGGAAGGCTGATGATAATGGTGCCCTGTGAGGGGTGGCATCCTTAACCTCCTCACTGACAGCTTCAGCCCTTGTCTGGTGTTTCAGATAGCTGAAGGGGGCTATCAGCTGTGGTGCAACTTGCACCCTCTCCAGACATCCCTGCGCCATTAACGCCACTGACCGGTCAAGGCTACATAATGTGGCATAAGTCCTGTGGACATCACTGCGCAGTTCCTGCATGTACTCCAGATGCTGCTGCATTTGGCTCTCCATTTGGCCACTTGTTCAATGGAGCAGCTCAAGTGCTTAAAGCCCTGAGCCATGGTGGCACTCATGTGCTGGATGGACTCCTCCATTCTCAGCCCATGACCACGCACTGCCACAGGTAACTCGTGACATTACGTGTGAGGACCCACCAAGGTGACTGTATCTGTGCTGGTGGTGGGTGCACTTGTAAGGTGTGACAATGCTTGGTCTAAGCTCTGCTCTGACAGCGCTAGGCCCAGTGATGATGAAGGAGTTGGTCTGCACCTGATCATGAGGGCTAGCCTTGAAGAGCAGAAGCCTCTGAATGTGCTGAAGCTTCGCAGTCTTCAGTATGCTGTCAGATAGGCTGGAGTGCAATATACCCCCTTAATGAACCCTTTGCACTCTCAAATCACCATCTACACCACAGATGCCCATTTCGCCTTGCCCGACTTACTCTTCGTCAACGACCCTGGCAATGTCCATGGCTCCCTCCTCCATGGTGGTGATAACATGCAGGCATGGAACCCCCTCTTCCTAGCAGGGCCCTCTTGCAGGCATTATGAACATGTTTCTGCTGCAAGGACAAAAGAGAGTGAGATAAGGCACAGCTGGCCCCTACAGCCTTAAGTTACTTAAGGAGAGCCAGCATGGATTTGTAAAAGGGAGATCATGCTTGGCTAATCTAATTGAATTTTTTGATGAAGTAACAGAAGGTTGATGAAGGGATGCCTCTGTGCTCTGCATCTTCCTCCTCCTCTTCCACGTCCTGCTCCTCCTCTTCTTCTGATAATCTGTGTCCATCCAGTGCTTCACTGTCATCAAGGTCCACACCTCTCTAGTAGGCCATGTTATGGTGAGCACAGCAGACCACCACATGGGCAAGACCCTGCAGGAGTGTACTGCAGGGTTCCACCCGACCGGTACAGGCACCGCATCTTCAGAAGGCTGATGGCATGCTCAATGTTTGTCCTAGTGAGCAAATGGCTTTGGTTGCAGCGCCTGTGTCCCGCATGGCAGACTGGTACAAAACGTGAAGTCACACGGGATCAGAGGTGAGCTGGCAAGATGGATACAGAACTGGCTCGGTCATAGAAGACAGAGGGTATCAGTGGATGGGTGTTTTTCTGAATGGAGGGATGTGACCAGTGGTGTTCCGCAGGGATCAGTGCTGGGACCTTTGCTGTTTGTAGTATATATAAATGATTTGGAGGAAAATGTAGCTGGTCTGATTAGTAAGTTTGCAGACAACACAAAGGTTGGTGGAGTTGCGGATAGTGATGAGGATTGTCAGAGGATACAGCAGGATATAGATCTGTTGGAGACTTGGGCGGAGAAATGGCAGATGGAGTTTAATCCGGACAAATGTGAGGTAATGCATTTTGGAAGGTCTAATGCAGGTGGGAGGTATACAGTAAATGGCAGAACCCTTAGGAGTTTTGACAGGCAGAGAGATCTGGGCGTACAGGTCCACAGGTCACTGAAAGTGGCAACGCAGGTGGATAAGGTAGTCAAGAAGGCATACGGCATGCTTGCCTTCATCGGTCGGGGCACAGAGTATAAAAATTGGCAAGTCATGTTGCAGCTGTACAGAACCTTAGTTAGGCCACACTTAGAATATTGCGTGCAATTCTAGTCGCCACACTACCAGAAGGACGTGGAGGCTTTGGAGAGGGTACAGAGGAGGTTTACCTGGATGTTGCCTGGTATGGAGGGCATTAGCTATGAGGAGAGGTTGGATAAACACGGATTGTTTTCACTGGAACGGCGGAGGTGGAGGGGTGACATGATAGAGGTTTACAAAGTTATGAGCGGCATGGACAGAATTGGTCGTCAGAAGCTTTTTCCCAGGGTAGAAGAGTCAGTTACTTGGGGCCATAGGTTTAAGGTGCGAGGGGCAAAGTTTAGAGGGGATGTGCGAGGCAAGTTTTTTACACAGTGGACGGTGAGTGCCTGGAACTTGCTGCCAGGGGAGGTGGTGGAAGCAGATACAATAGCAACGTTTAAGAGGCATCTTGACAAATACATGAATAGGATGGGAATAGAGGGATACGGACCCCGGAAGTGCAGAAGGTTTTAGTTTAGACAGGCATCAAGATCGGTGCAGGCTTGGAGGGCCGAATGGCCTGTTCCTGTGCTGTACTGTTCTTTGTGTCTCGGATTCTCATAGAGGGATGAGTAGACACCTCTTCAAGGGATATCCCCTGTCCCCTAAAATCCAGCCACAGAGTTTGGGGGAGTGGAGTGAAGATCTGAGACAGACTGGACTGAAGGAGGATGAAGGAGTCAATGGCAGCTGCCAGGAAAGTGAGCACACATATGCAGGAAGCTCTTGTTGTGCTCACAGACAAGTTGGACGTTGTGGGAGTGGAAGCCCCTCCTGTTGATGAATCTGACTGGCCAGTTACTGGTTGCCTTGATGGCCACATGGATGCAATCAATGATGTCCTGCACTGCGGGGAATCCAGTGATGGTGGCAAAATCCACTGCCCTCTGTGCCTCCGAGGCCGCATCTATCTGGAATTGAATGTCTTGTCCTGCTTTAGCAAATAGGGCATTAGTGACCTGCGAGATGAAGTGGTGTGTAGTCATTTGAGAGATGCCACCAAGGTCCACAGCTGATCCTTGGAAGGAGCCAGAAGCGAAGAAATTTAAGGCCATAGTGACTTTGACAGCTACTGGCAGGAGCTGGCAAGCAGTGCTGCAAGATGTGAGGTCGTCGGCGACAAGGGCACAGATCTTTATGTCCATCTGCCTGGAGAGTCGCAGTCTCCTGTGTCACTGGTTCTCAATTATCTCAAGGTAGCTGTCTTTGGTGGTAGATCCTATGCTGAGGGTATGGCCTCCTTGTCCTTCCTGCCCCTCGTCCCTCTCCTCTGCACACCTGATGCCCGGGGCTCTGCCCTTCCTGAGGAGAATGTTGCTCTTCGCTGATACTGGACCCAAAATCTGAGAGTCAAACCCCATTTCCAGTTGCTGCCTTCCTTGTGCTCAGATGCCATCCCCCCAATTGTGCTTGGCAGCCTTGCCCCCTCCTCTTATGGTCCCGTGATGCCAGCAGCCTGATGACCTGCTGCACTGCTCGAGCACTTACTGACAATTCTCCCTGTAATCTGTGCTGACCCGATGGCACCTGTGTGACAATGGTCAAGACCCCGCTCTGCATTGTTCACCCTTTCATGGATCAGCCATGACTGGCTCTCCGCTGTGTGTCTGCCTCCATACACCTGGTCTGCCGCCGCCCCCTCCCCCCCACCCCCCCGCACCACCCACCGCCCTGGACTCCAGAGACCAGGAGTGTAGTAGGTGACTGCATGCAGACAGATGTTGTCAAGGCGTAGCATGTAAATGGTGAATAGTAGGGGGCCAAGGATGGAGATCACAGAGCATTGCTGGTATCTATGCACCAGCAAGAAGCAGGATATTCAAGAGAAGTGAGAAAGGGGAGAGAAACTGGAAGAAAAGGCTTTAGTTGGAGGGGGTGTAAAATGCTGATTACTGAAATTACTCAGCGTCTTCAGTGAGTAAGGGTTTAACCAGTAATTTTTATTACAGTAATAAGTCTCCCAAAATACTTTGCATAATAAAGGTTGCCAATAAGAGGATTAATCATTTCTTTTTGCACCAGCTCACCTCCAACACAAATATGTAATAAAAGCCTTTACTTTTCAGATGTCTCAGAGTGAAATTCTTAGAAGGGCAGTAAAACTGATACAGTAGATTTTCCATGGGCCTCCCACCTAACCATAGATTAATTTTCAAGTATGCTGATTACAGTAGCAATCCTACGAAAGCCGGAAACTGCTTACATGGGGTTAAACTTTACTCTGATTTCTTTTTAGTAACAGTAAATTGAACCATGTGGAAAATGTAGAGATGCTACAGCATGACTGATTTGAAAAGTTGTTTGAGTCTCCCAGTAAGACCACTGAATGCTTCATGGTGTTAAAGGATAAGACCTCTGTGACTGTCAGTGCAATGATCCCCAACAAGCTACTTCAAAGAATAGCAAGATACAGCTTTTTGGCAGCAATCCTCTACAAGGCAAGGTCCTCGTTGCAGCACAGACAACATGAGAAGCACAGAGTGAATTATTAAAAGCCAGTGGACAGGTACAAAAAATAATTTGAAAGGCAAATGGAATGTTGGTCTTTATCTCAGTGGGGTTGGAATACTATTCTGAGGAAGTTACGCTCCAGTTATATAAAGTTCAGATTAGACCCCATCTAGATACTATGTTCAGTTCTGGTCACCACACCTCAGGAAGAATATATAGAATTTGGAATGGATGCAGTACAGATTCACTAGAATGATGCTGGGGCTAAAAGGATTAATTTATGAGGTTAGACTTGTATTCCCTTGAGTATAGTAAAGATTAAGGGTTTTTAAAAAATTTGTTCATGGGATGTGGGGGTCGGTGGCTAGGCCAGATTTATTGCCCATCCTGAATTGCCCTTGAGAAGGTGGTGGTGAGCTGCCTTCTTGAACTGCTACAGTCCTTGGGGAGTAGGTATACCCACAGTGCTGTTAGGAAGGGAGTTCCAGGATTTTGATTCAGTGACAGTGAAGGAACGGCGATATAGTTCCAAGTCAGGATGGTGTGTGGCTTGGAGGGGAAATTGCAGGTGTTGGTGTTCCCATGCATCTGCTATCCTTGTCCTGCTAGGTGGTTGAGGTTGCGAGTTTGGAAGGTGCTGCCAAAGGAGCCTTGGTGAGTTGCTGCAGTGCATCTTGTAGATGGTACACACTGCTGCCACTGTGCGTCGGTGGTGAAGGGAGTGAATGTTGAAGGTGGTGGATGGGGTGCCAATCAAGCGGGCTGCTTTGTCCTGGATCGTGTCGAGCTTCTTGAGTGTTGTTGGAGCTGCACCCATCCAGGCAAGTGCAGAGTATTCCATCACACTCCTGACTTGTACTTTGTAGGTGATGGACAGGCATTGGGAAGACAGGAGGTGAGTTACTTGCAATAGAATTCCCAGCCTCTGACCTGCTCTAGTAGCCACAGTGGCTGGTCCAGTTAAGTTTCTGGTCAATGGTAACCCCCAGGATATTGATAGTGGGGTGGGGGGGGGTTCAGCGATGGTAATGCCATTGAACATCAAGGGGCAATGGTTAGATTTTCTCTTGTTTGAGATGGTCATTGCATGGCACTTGTGTGGCGCGAATGTTACTTACCACTCATGAGCCCAAGCTTGGTTGTTGTGATATAATAGAGGTCTTTAAGGTGATTCAAGAATTTTGTATGGTCGATAGAGAGAAACTATTTCCTCTGGTGGGGAATCTACAACAAGGGGAATAACTTTAAAATTAGAGCTAGGTCATTCAAGGATGATGTCAGGAAACACTTCTTCACACAAAAAGTAGTGATAATCTGGAATTCTTTCCCTAAAAAGCTGTTAAAGCTAGGGATCAATTGAAAATGTCAAAACTGAGATTTATCGATTTTTGTTAGGCAAAGGTATTCGGGATTAGGGAACGAAGGCACATAAATGGAGTTAACATACACAACAGCACAATCTAACTGAATGGCAAAACATGCTCAAGGAGCTGAAGGGCTTCCTGTTCCTCTGGTTTTATATTCCTAAACTCATTAAGAAACAAGGGAGCAGCTGGAGGCAAAATAAACCTTGGGTCACATACATACCTGTTGGTGAGACTCCGGAAAGCAGAGCCTGTGGAGCAAGTCAATCCTCCATTCTCTTGGCTCAAGGAGAAGCAAAAGAGATGGAGAGAAACAAGGAGAAAATAGTGAGCAGGGAAGAGACAGTCCAGCAGTTAAATTCTACTAATACTGTTGCTTCCACTTTTTGGGCGATCTATCACAGGGCACACTTCAGAAGTGTGGAGAACACCTCCTCTGTTCCCCCACATAAAACCTGCATTCCAACAGAGGTCTGGACAGGAATTCTAGTTAGTGCTTGAACCTATGCTTCCTAGATGGGAGTGCAATACTTTACTGTTAGTTAACACATCAACAGAGCATGCTTTTTCTTCCTCCTCTCCTGAAGCCTGTGAATCTAGCAGCGAGTATTGGTAAACTACTTGAGCTTGGAGAAGAGAACCCATTGCAGCACAGCCCAAGCCTCTGTGCAGCCACTTCCAGCGTCATCAATGGATAGCAATCGGATTTAGGAAGCCTGTCCAGTTTTTACCTTCGCTCTCTTGGGTACACTGAAGGTAATTGGAATCTCTTTCACATCACTGGTTTGTACCAAATCAGCAAATTCAGCACAGCCAGACCTGGAACCTCCCTGATGAAGATGGCTCACAAGATCAGAAGTGTTTTTACTCACAGTGCCACTGGCAGAAAGAATGCGCACACTGTCCAAGTCTAGGCTAGTGGCAGGTACTTTTCCCGCTGGGAAGTAAAAGCCGCCTCGGGTCTGCAAATGAAACACGAACCAGAGCCAGACAGAACCACATCCAACCCGAGCCTGACCCGGCCTGAGTCCTTTCATTTTTTTCCGCACCCGACCCGACGCAACCGTCAGTTAACCTAGCTTCTGTTTTTCACTTTGTTGCTTATCTGCACAAGCTTAAAAAAACTGTAACTGGACTTGAAAGGTTGTATAAAAAGTACATTAAGATTAGAGCCACATATCGGAGGTGGTGATAGAGTATGTCCGACCCGCCCGACCCGAGCCCGAATGCCGGACCCAGAAGAGCGACCCGACCCAAACCCGACACATGTCCGTCAGGTTCGGGTCGGGTAGCCATGCTCTACTGTGAAGTCCAGCTGCAATTTCCCAATATGTGCTGGCAAGGAACAAGGGATCTAGCAGTCAGCCCTAAACATGTGTTATGAAAACCCACATGCCAAATGGAAAACATTAATTTCATCAATTGAAGCTTTGCCTGAGACTTTTGCTGGAAATTCTTACAAATAACTTCTTTTAAACAGAGTAACCTGGCAGCCAAGATGGCCATGAAAATTTGCATTTGAAGCACCAAAGGATTATCGGGACACAATATGACTGATTCAACCTAGCCAGAACAATGGAGTGCTCTCTGATTAAATTACCTAAAATGGCTTTGTCAATACAGTCGTCAAGAGCCATCGACACCCATTGACTTTGAAAGATCCAACCCCCTCCAAGTGTGACTGAACAGCTTAAGGTGTGGTGCCTTGAATCTCAAAGAATTTTCCAGAAGAGCCTCACTAACCCAACAAAGAGGTTGGGAATGTCATGTGACTACTGTGCAGCTTTGGCGAGGCTCCACTTTGTCAGTAAGAAAGCAACCAGTAACTGAAAGCCATCAAGGGAACAGCTCTTTCTCTCTCCAGTAAAGATCTAGAGAAGCCTCAGCAGCAGCTGGTAAAGCCAAACCTACAGACCAGCACAACCAACAACTAGGATACAAAGGTCAAAACCTCCTCTTCTGCCTTCCAGAGACTGAGAAGCAAACTTGCAACCGTGCATGTGGCCCAGCAAGGACGTCAGGACTACAATTTCAACTAAGGACTCTGGGACTGAGATTCAGTATTTAAATTCCATTTATTTCAGACTCTACTCCAGCCACCCAACTTTGTTTTCCCTCTGTAATCTATTTGTGTGTGTGTCTCTTGTGTGAATGTGGGCGTGGATGCGTAGCGTATTTTAGTAATAGTAACCGGTTGAGAGTGTTAAGGATAATAAACTTACACCTTTCTTGTTTAAACTCAAGAAAACCTGACTGATTGATTCATTTGCAATATTAGAGGAACAGGAGCAACTGCTCGCTGAGGTGCTAAGTTCAATTACTGTGTTAAAAAAGGATAAACCCTGTTGCGGTCAAACCAGAGAAGGGGTGAAAGGAGAGCCTGAGACCCCCTCCTCACCTGGTCATAACACATGGAACCTGTAGACTTAGATATACCTGTTTAATTGTTTCCCAAAGAGTTCAAAGGACAAAACTGAGATCAAGATCAAGGGCGGCACAGTGGCGCAGTGGTTAGCACCGCAGCCTCACAGCTCCAGGGACCCGGGTTCGATTCCGGGTACTGCCTGTGTGGAGTTTGCAAGTTCTCCCTGTGTCTGTGTGGGTTTTGTCCGGGTGCGCCGGTTTCCTCCCACAAGCCAAAAGACTTGCAGGTTGATAGGTAAATTGGCCATTATAAATTGTCACTAGTGTAGGTAGGTGGTAGGGAAATATAGGGACAGGTGGAGATGTTTGGTAGGAATATGGGGTTAGTGTAGGATTAGTATAAATGGGTGGTTGATGTTCGGCACAGACTCGGTGGGCCGAAGGGCCTGTTTCAGTGCTGTATCTCTAATCTAAAGAGTGAGGAAATAAATGTTTTCTAAACTGTATTACTACTAGTTCTCAGTTAACCTATATTAACTCCACTTGGCACTGATTCTAAATAATGTGGATTAAATATGCAATGAGAAAATCCTCATCAATCTCCTTTTCTGCTTAATTTTATATTTTAAATTTTACTGTATCATTTTCTAAAGTTTTCTCACATCAGTCACTGGTCCCTGGTTGAGAGGATGAGTATATAACCACCCACAAACACACAGTGGCTCCTTCTGTCTTTGTTCCCCAGGGAAGAGCCTTATTTCTACTCTGTGCTTCCACAATTCCCTGCCCAGAAAGGTACCGTGTGTGGAAATCACAGGGAAGATTTCACTGCCTACCAGTGTTTACTGTGCCACTTCATCCTGATCTCCTTTCTAGTTTCTGATATGGTGAGGTCACCCTCTAACAGTTCTAAACAGTTTCCTTAATCACCAACAACACAGCTCAGCTTAAGTAGTGGAAGGGAACAAATCTTTGACATACTTTAAACTTCCGGGGGGTCCGTAATGTCTCAGGATCAAGATCCCTTCTACTTATTAAAAAAGGATAAAATAGGTTGGAAAACAGCAACGTCATAATCAAGAAAAATGACAAAAAAGCTGACATGTTCAGCTTGACTGTCATTTGTTAACACCTACAGAAAATCCCCAGCTATTGAGTTACTGCAGCAGAGCTGTGATGCTGCGAGATAAGTCTCACTCCCATGAGATAGGGTTTATCTGGGCTTTAGAGATGTAGCATGCTGATAAAGACTTCCTCTCTCAGCCGATATGAGCAAGTCTGCAGCAGCATTGTCAGGGCCTCAGTGTATGTGCAGTCGAGCAAGCAGTGTGTGCAGACTTCTCACCTCTCCAGTCTCACTCCACAGCAATAAATAGAAATCCTTTCCAATTGTATACCGAACACCATTTGACATCCATGAACCACAATGTGCTTTGCTGAGAAGTCTAAAACCCGCAAGCACTTGTTCACTTAAGCAGGCAGCAGTCTGGTAACACTTGCTATAGAACTGCTGTGTTAAAAATGCTGCACGCTCCGTTCACTGTATATCTTAGTTTATTTATCAAGGATGTGTTTCCTGTGAACTGTACGCCAAGGCACATTTACTAAAGCGTTAGAGGACAGAATGCCTAACACTGAATAAGTGGTGGAAACAGATTCAATAACAACTTTCAAAAAGGGATCGGATCTATACTTGAAAAAGAAAAATTTGCAGATCTATGGAGAAAGAGCAGGTGGGCGGGATAGCTCTTTTAAGGAGCCAGCACAGGCACAATGGGCTGAATAGCCTCCTTCTGTGCCATATGATTCTATGAATGGCCTCCTTCTGTGTTGAATGATTCGCTGATGTCCTCAAGCACTCTAATATAACTGGAATAAAGGTTGCGATCAAATAGGTCCAGTTGTGTTGGTCTGGATAGGCTTGTAAGCCTGATTATAAAATCTGTAAAGCAGTCCATGCAAACTGCAGTCTCAATATCTCAATGTCTCAATGATGGTGGGCAGGTGAAAAGTTATAAGAGACATGGAATGCCACCGTGATGTCCTGCAGTATTAATTCCAACACTTGAGCAAACACAGCCATTGACAAACCACGATGGCAGCATGTCAGCCGGGTCAGTTCGATTGGGCTTGGGGAATCGAGATGGGGATGTCTGTCTGCCGGGTGACCGGCAAACAAGGTAACTCATCGACCGGCCTTACCTGTCTTTGAGTGCGATACGTGGGGGAGGCGGTGGCGTAGTGGTACTGTCGCTAGACTAGTAGTCCAGAGCCCAGGCTAATGCTCCAGGGACATGGGTTCGAATCCCACAATGGCAGATGGTGATATTTGAATTCAATTGATAAATCTGGAATTAAAAGCTATTCTAATGGTGACTATGAAATCATTGTCGATTGTTGTATCTATCAGGTTCACTAATGTCCATTAGGGAAGGAAATCTACTGTCCTTACCTGGTTTGGCCTACATGTGACTCCAGACCCACAGCAATGTAGTTGATTCTTAAATGCCTTCTGAAATGGCCTAGCAAGCCACTCAGTTCAAGGGTAATCAGTTCAATTAGGGATAAGCAATAAATGCTGGCCTAGCCAGCAACACTCACATCCCACAAATGAATAAAAAATCCTCTCGCACCACAATAACTGAGGCCTGTCCAGCAATTCGACATAGGCTCTATTAGATGATGTACAGCAGTCCTGGTAGCACACTGTTTCCAGACGGGAAAGGCATTTTGTTCGAGTTTAGTAATTCGTCAGGCAGGCTGCTAGTGACATACTGGGAGCGGGGAAGACACAGCTCCTATTATATTGCAGTATCTGAAACTCAAGGTATTGAATAAAGTTATGGAGAAGTGTATGCCCTCGGCTGCCCATGAAAGGTGATGAGGTGTTCAGAGAATGACAACTGGGCAGCGACAATGTACATCAATAAGGAGACTAAAAGGGGCAGAATTAACGAAAAAAGTAAACAAGTTGGCGACTACTGATTTTACATAATCAAATGTTCCTAGTTATGTGATGAATAGTGAATTTATGTCACAAAGCCCATCACCCAGTACAAACATCTGCCTTCAGTATCCATTGCAATATACACAACAGTCCGAGGCAGTATTTTAATTGGCATGTAAGCACTTTTAGGAAAACAGAACATTTGCTATAGACCAAACAATGTTATCCCTTTATTAGAGATGACTGGCATCCACTCACTTTCTCTCCTCAATCCCTTCTCTCTCCAGAAATCCTACTTTAGATTCCTATTATATCTCCGCTGTAATATATTTTACTGGTAACTTATTTCACAATTCAAATGCCCTTTAGGTGCAAGATTCAGTCTGACTTTCCTACTTACTCTGAACTATTTAACATTTGTTCCGAGGACTGAACCTTTCACTCTAGTGAACAATTTGTCTACAAAAGAAACAACAGTGACATGAGAAAAAACTTCTTTTGAGCAGTGAGTAATTAGGATCTGGAATGCACTACCTGGGAGTGTGGTGGAGGCAGATTCAATCAAGGTTTTCAAAAGAGAATTGGATAATTACCTGAGAAGAAAAAAACTTGCAGAGCTATGGGGAAATGGCAGGGGAGTGGGTCTAGATGAATTACTCTTGCAGAGAACTGGCATGGACACGACAAGCCAAATGGTCTCCTTCTGTGCTGTAATCATTCTATGATTCTATGAGTGTTCATTAACATTTCAGGATAACATTGTCTAGAAGTTCCTGTGATGTCACTCTGGCAGTGGGTCTCCACTGGACTGATGGGTTGGAATTTTTCCCACTCCTTAGTTTTGTATTGACCCAGACCAGATCCCAGGATCTGGAGCATTTATGGCACAGCTGGACATCCCACTCAAGCAGGGGGATTTGCGTGATGCCTGTCTCAACACAAGCTGAATCATACTTCCAATCAAAGGTTTTAAATAGAATTCAAAACTCTCCCCTTTTCAAAAGACCATTTAAAATTTAACCGCTGCCCTACTGCCCACAGTTATGTTGGAGTCTATGGACATGAAGATAGCCATTATGCCTAATGTTAAACGATGTTATAATCACCCCAGGTTTGGATGGATATATTATATACCTGATGCCACTTCTTGTGAAAAACATGGGGGAGTGAGGATGTGTCCTTGCCAATGTTCCCATTAAAATTTAGTTGTTGCACGCAGCCCTTTTTTTCTCAGTATGCAGTCATGTCAAATTTTTTTGCATGGTCACACACCCACATTATTTATCACAGAACAATGCCTGCGCGGTACCTTTCAGGCAGCTGCGTGGTCGCACACCCGCACAGCTTAGCAGGAACATTGGTCCCCATCCAATTTTCCGACCATGCCATGCAGCTTAGGACAATGTACTGGCTCACCAGACAGTAATTTCAGGGATCACAGCTTCAAGAAGAGGAATCCAAGCACCACCCAGCCACAATGCTCTGTATTTTCCTATTCAATACACTCTATCACCGTGAGCTTGTCTATCTATATAATATATAAAAGTAACCAAGATAATACTGTTGGAGGGGGTTAGCAGCAGAATGCTAAATATGTTTGGATGACATTCCTTTGTCTGCCAGATCAGCAGCTTTCACTTAGCGAGGGTTGTCTTAAAATAGAAGCAGAGGAATGTGATATGATTATGTTAAGCACTTTTCTGCTAATCCCACCAAACAGAAATTTCTGGGCTCATAAGCTGCTATGCTGTAGGGAGATGGAGCATATGGCCTGTGTGTACCAACAATGAACATTCTGACTGTGTGCAAACTCTATTCTCACCACAGACTGATCTTCCTGGGGTTATTTTCAGCAGTACTTTTACCGTTTGTACAGAACATGGACTCATTCTGTGGCCGTTCATTTTTATTTAAATCGCAGGATCATAAAGGTTTTGTTCCAGAAGGCCCTTCAACCCATCATCTTGGCTAGTGCTAGTGCCTCACCAGAGCTACCCAGTCTGATTAATCATTGGAATTGCACCAGTACTGCTGGTTGCCAAGGCTCCATACATTCAGAAAACTGTCCCGATTTGATAAACTGCCCCAGCGGACTTATACCCATGTGATTCAATTTGCTGATTTCATGTGCTAGAATTTCCTAACACTGTACATTTTCATTTCTGAAGAGATTATATGTACTTACAAACATTTGTTTGTTGGCATGATCTGTCTACAAAGTTCTATTTCCTGTTGTCATGATTTTGCCACATTTAAGAACATAAGAATTAGGAGCAGGAGTCGGCCATTCGGCCCCTTAAGCCTGCTCCGCCATTCAATAAGATCATGGCTGATCTGATTGCGGCCTTAACTCCACTTTCCTGCCTGCCCCTCATAACCTTTGACTCCCTTGGCAATCAAAAATCTAACTCAGCCTTGAATATATTCAATGACCCAATCTCCTCTGCATGCTGGGGAAAAGAATTCAAAACACTAATGACCCTCTGAGAGAAGAAATCCCTCCTTATCTCTGCCTTAAATGGGAAACCCCTTAATTTGAAACTGCCTCCTAGTTTTAGATTCCCCCACAAGGGAAAATATTCTCTCAGTATCTACACTGTCAAGACCCCTCAGAATATACATTTCAATAAGATCACCTCTCAATCTTCCAAACTCCGCTGAGTATAGGCCCAACCTGCTCACACTTTCTTCATAAGACAAACCCCTCATACAAGAACACAAGCAATAGGAGCGGGGTAGATCACATGGCCTATCGAGCTGCTCCGCCATTCGATACGATCAAGACTGATCTTAAGCTTCAATTTCACTTTACACCTGCTCGCCAAATCCCTTGATTCCCTAAGAGACCAAAAATCTATCTATCCCAGTCTTAAATGTATTCAATGATGGAGCATCCACAACCCTCTGGGATAGAGAATTCCAAAGATTCACAACCCTCTGAGTGAAGCAATTTCACCACTTCTCAGTCCTAAATGATCGGCTCCTTATCTTGAGACTGTGCCACCGTGTTTTAGTTTCCCCAACCAATCTCTCAGCATCTACCATATCAAGCTCCCTCAAAATCTTGTATGTTTCAATGAGATCACCTCTCATTCTTCTAAACTGTACTGTACTGTACTGAGACTTGGTTAAGGGAAGGGCATGATTGGCAACTAAATATCCCAGGATATCGATGCTTCAGGCGGGATAGAGAGGGAGGTAAAAGGGGTGGAGAAGTTGCATTACTGGTAAAAGAGGATATCACAGCTGTGCTGAAGGAGGGCACTATGGAGGACTCGAGCAGTGAGGCAATATGGGCAGAACTCAGAAATAGGAAGGGTGCGGCAACAATGTTGGGGCTGTACTACAGGCCTCCCAATAGCGAGCGTGAGATAGAGGTACAAATATGTAAACAGATTATGGAAAGATGTAGGAGCAACAGGGTGGTGGTGATAGGAGATTTTAATTTTCCCAACATTGACGGGGATTCACTTAGTGTTAGAGGTCTAGATGGAGCAGAATTTGTGAGGAGCATCCAGGAGGGTTTTCTAGAGCAGTATGTAAATAGTCCAACTCGGGAAGGGGCCATACTGGACCTGGTGTTGGGGAATGAGCCCGGCCAGGTGGTTGAAGTTTCAGTAGGGGACTACTTTGGGAATAGTGATCACAATTCCGTAAGTTTTAGTATACTCATGGTCAAAGACGAGAGTGGTCCGAAAGGAAGAGTGCTAAATTGGCGGAAGGCCAACTATACCAAAATTCTGCAGGAGCTGGGGAATGTAGATTGGGAGCAGCTGTTTGAAGGTAAATCCACATTTGATACGTGGGAGGCTTTTAAAGAGAGGTTGATTAGCGTGCAGGAGAGACATGTTCCTGTGAAAATGAGGGATAGAAATGGCAAGATTAGGGAACCATGGATGACAGGTGAAATTGTGAGACTAGCAAAGAGGAAAAAGGAAGCATACATAAGGTCTAGGAGGCTGAAGAAAGACGAAGCTTTGAAAGAATATCGGGAATGTAGGACCAATCTGAAACGAGGAATTAAGAGGGCTAAAAGGGGTCATGAAATATCTTTAGCAAACAGGGTTAAGGAAAATCCCAAAGCCTTTTATACATATATAAGGAGCAAGAGGGTAACTAGAGAAAGGATTGGCCCATTCAAGGACAAAGGAGGAAAGTTATGCGTGGAGTCAGAGAAAATGGGTGAGATTCTAAACGAGTACTTTGCATCGGTATTCACCGAGGAGAGGGACATGACGGATGTTGAGGTTAGGGACAGATGTTTGATTACTCTAGGTCAAGTCGGCATAAGGAGGGAGGAAGTGTTCGGTATTCTAAAAGGCATTAAGGTGGACAAGTCCCCAGGTCCGGATGGGATCTATCCCAGGTTACTGAGGGAAGCGAGAGAGGAAACAGCTGGGGCCTTAACAGATATCTTTGCAGCATCCTTAAACACGGGTGAGGTCCCGGAGGACTGGAGAATTGCTAATGTTGACCCCTTGTTTAAGAAGGGTAGCAGGGATAATCCAGGTAATTATAGACCGGTGAGACTGACGTCAGTGGTAGAGAAGCTACTGGAGAAGATACTGAGGGATAGGATCTATTCCCATTTGAAAGAAAATGGGCTTATCAGTGATAGGCAACATGGTTTTGTGCAGGGAAGGTCATGTCTTACCAACTTAATAGAATTCTTTGAGGAAGTGACAAAGTTGATTGATGAGGGAAGGGCTGTAGATGTCATATACATGGACTTCAGTAAGGCGTTTGATAAGGTTCCCCATGGTAGGCTGATGGAGAATGTGAAGTCGCATGGGATCCAGGGTGTACTAGCTAGATGGATAAAGAACTGGCTGGGCAACAGGAGACAGAGAGTAGCAGTGGAAGGGAGTTTCTCAAAATGGAGACGTCTGACCAGTGGTGTTCCACAGGGATCCGTGCTGGGACCACTGTTGTTTGTGATATACATAAATGATTTGGAGGAAAGTATAAGTGGTCTGATTAGCAAGTTTGCAGACCACACTAAGATTGGTGGAGTAGCAGATAGTGAAGGGGACTGTCAGAGAATACAGCAGAATATAGATAGATTGGAGAGTTGAGCAGAGAGATGGCAGATGGAGTTCAATCAGGGCAAATGCGAGGTGATGCATTTTGGAAGATCCAATTCAAGAGTGAACTATACAGTAAATGGAAAAGTCCTGGGGAAAATTGATGTGCAGAGAGATTTGGGTGTTCAGGTCCATTGTTCCCTGAAGGTGGCAATGCAGGTCAATAGAGTGGTCAAGAAGGCATACGGCATGCTTTCCTTCATCGGACGGTGTATTGAGTACAAGAGCTGGCAGGTCATGCTACAGTTGTATAAGACTTTGGTTCGGCCACATTTGGAATACTGCGTGCAGTTCTGGTCGCCACATTACCAAAAGGATGTGGATGCTTTGGAGAGGGTGCAGAGGAGGTTCACCAGGATGTTGCCTGGTATGGAGGGCGCTAGCTATGAAGAGAGGTTGAGTAGATTAGGATTATTTTCATTAGAAAGGCGGAGGTTGAGGGGGGACCTGATTGAGGTGTACAAAATCATGAGAGGTATAGACAGGGTGGATAGCAAGAAGCTTTTTCCCAGAGTGGGGGATTCAAATACTAGGGGTCACGAGTTCAAAGTGAGAGGGGAAAAGTTTAGGGGGGATATGCGTGGAAAGTTCTTTACGCAGAGGGTGGTGGGTGCCTGGAACGCGTTGCCAGCGGAGGTGGTAGATGCGAACACGATAGCGTCTTTTAAGATGTATCTAGACAGATACATGAATAGGCAGGAAGCAGAGAGACACAGACCCTTAGAAAATAGGCGACATGTTTAGGTAGAGGATCTGGATCGGCGCAGGCTTGGAGGGCCGAAGGGCCTGTTCCTGTGCTGTAATTTTCTTTGTTCTTTGTTCTAAACTCCAGAGAATATTGGCCCAATTTACTCAGCCTCTCATCATAGGACAACCCCCTCATACCAGGCACCAATTTAATGAACTTTTGCTGTACCGCCTCCAATGCAAATATATCCTTTCTTAAATGTGGAGACAAAACCAAAATTGCACACGGTACTCTGGAAGTGGTCTCACCAAAACCCTGTACAATTGTAGCAAGACTTCTTTATTTCTGTACTCCAAACTCCTTGCAATAAAGGCCAACATGCCATTTGCCTTCCAAATTGCTTGCTGTATCTGCATGCTAACTTTCTGTGTTCCTTGTACAAGCATACCCAAGTCTCTTTGAACATTAAGACTTACAAGTTTCACACCTGTTAAAAAAATTCAGCTTTTCTATTCTTACTACCAAAATGAATAACTTCACACTTCCCTACATTATACTCCATCTGTCATCTTGTTGCCCACTCACTTAACCTATATCTCTTTGCAGTCTCTCTGTACCCTCTCCACAGCTTACCTTTCCACCTACCTTTGTATCATCAGCAAATTTAGATACATTATTTTCTGGCTCTTCATCTAAGTCACTAATATAGGTTGTGAATAGCTGAGGCCCCAGCACTGATCCTTGCGGCACTCCACTATTCATTGCCGGCCAACTTGAAAATGTCCCGTTTACACCCACTCTTTGCTTCCTGTTCATTAACCAATCCTCCATCCATGCTAATACATTATTTCCAACTTCATAAGCCTTTATCTTGCCTATTAACCTTTTGTACGGCACCTTATCAAAAGCCTTTTAGAAATCTAGGTATACTACATCTACTGGTTCCCTTTTATCTACTCTACTAGTTACATCCTTAAAAAAACTCGAATAAATTTATCAAACAGGATTTCCCTTTAGTAAAACACAGTGTAGTAGGCACAGTGTGGCTTTCGTGCAGAGAGATCGACCGTTGACATGCTGTTCTCCCTTCGTCAGATACAGGAGAAATGCCGTGAACAACAGATGCCCCTCTACATTGCTTTCATTGATCTCACCAAAGCCTTTGACCTCGTCAGCAGACGTGGTCTCTTCAGACTACTAGAAAAGATTGGATGCCCACCAAAGCTGCTGAGTATCATCACCTCATTCCATGACACTATAAAAGGCACAATTCAACATGGTGGCTCCTCATCAGAGCCCTTTCCTATCCTGAGTGGCGTGAAACAGGGCTGTGTTCTTGCACCCACACATTTTGGGATTTTTTTCTCCCCGCTGCTTTCTCATGCGTTCAAGTCCTCTGAAGAAGGAATTTTCCTCCACACAAGATCAGGGGGCAGGTTGTTCAACCTTGCCCGTCTAAGAGCGAAGTCCAAAGTACGGAAAGTCCTCATCAGGGAACTTCTCTTTGCTGACGATGCTGCTTTAACATCTCACACTGAAGAGTGCCTGCAGAGTCTCATGGACAGGTTTGCGGCTGCCTGCAATGAATTTGGCCTGACCATCAGCCTCAAGAAAACGAACATCATGGGGCAGGATGTCAGAAATGCTCCATCCATCAATATTGGCGACCACGCTCTGGAAGTGGTTCAAGAGTTCACCTACCTAGGCTCAACTATCACCAGTAACCTGTCTCTAGATGCAGAAATCAACAAGCGCATGGAAAAGGCTTCCACTGCTATGTCCAGACTGGCCAAGAGAGTGTGGGAAAATGGCGCACTGACACAGAACACAAAAGTCCGAGTGTATCAGGCCTGTGTCCTCAGTACCTTGCTCGATGGCAGCGAGGCCTGGACAACGTATGTCAGCCAAGAGCGACGTCTCAATTCATTCCATCTTCGCTGCCTCCGGAGAATACTTGGCATCAGGTGGCAGGACCGTATCTCCATCACAGATGTCCTCGAGGCGGCCAACATCCCCAGCTTATACACACTACTGAGTCAGCGGCGCTTGAGATGGCTTGGCCATGTGAGCCGCATGGAAGATGGCAGGATCCCCAAAGACACATTGTACAGCGAGCTCGCCACTGGTATCAGACCCACCGGCCGTCCATGTCTCCGCTTTAAAGACGTCTGCAAACGTGACATGAAATCCTGTGACATTGATCACAAGTCATGGGAGTCAGTTGCCAGCGATTGCCAGAGCTGGCGGGCAGCCATAAAGACGGGGCTAAAGTGTGGCGAGTCAAAGAGACTTAGTAGTTGGCAGGAAAAAAGACAGAGGCGCAAGGGGAGAGCCAAACTGTGTAACAGCCCCAACAAACAAATTTCTCTGCAGCACCTGTGGAAGAGCCTGTTACTCCAGAATTGGCCTTTATAGCCACTCCAGGCGCTGCTTCACAAACCACTGACCACCTCCAGGCGCTTATCCATTGTCTCTCGAGATAAGGAGGCCAAAGAGAGAACCTTTTGTACGGCACCTTATCAAAAACCTTTTAGAAATCTAGGTATACTACATCTACTGGTTCCCTTTTATCTACTCTACTAGTTCCATCCTTAAAAAAACTCGAATAAATTTATCAAACAGGATTTCCCTTTAGTAAAACCATGTTGACTTGTTCTAATCATGCTGTGCTTTTCAGCGTGCATTGTAAGACTTCCTGAATAACAGATTCCAACATTTTCCCAATGACTTTGATGTTCGGCTAACTAGCCTGTAGTGACTGTTTTCTCTCTCCCTCCTTCCGTGAAAAGTGGTGTAACATTTGCCATCTTCCAATCTGATGGGACTGTTCCCGAATCAAAGGAATTTTGGAAATTCATAGCTAACGCATCCACTATCTCCGCAGCTATCTCTTTCAGAACCCGAGGGTGTGGGCCATGAGGTGCCAGGGATTTGTCAGATTTTAGTCAGAGTTAAACAGCACAGAAACAGGCCCTTCGGCCCATCATGTCTGTGCTGGCCATCAAACACCTAACTATTCTAATCCCATTTTCCAGCACTTGGCCCATAGCGTTGTATGCTATGGCGTTTCAAGTGCTCATCTAAATACTTATTAAATGTTGTGAGGGTTCCTGCCTCTACTTCTTCAGGCAGTGCGTTCCAGATTCCAACCACCCTCTAAGTGAAAAAATTTCTCCTCAAATCCCCTCTAAACCTCCTGCTCCTTACCTTAAATCTATGCCCCTGGTTGTTGATCCCTCCGCTAAGGGAAGAAGTTTCTTCCTATCTACCTTATCAATGCCCCTCATAATTTTATACACCTCAATCATGTCTCCCCTCAGCCTCTCTGCTCTAAGGAAAACAACCCGAGCCTTTTCAGTCTCTCTTCATAGCTGAAATGCTCCAGCCCAGGCAACATCGTGGTGAATCTCCTCTGCACCCTCTCCAGTGCAATCACATCCTTCCTATGATGTAGTGACCAGAACTGTACACAGTACTCCAGCTGTGGCTCAACTAGCGTTTTATACAGCTCCATCATAACCTCTCTGCTCTTATATTCTATGTCTCGGCTAATAAAGGCAAGTATCCCATATGCCTTCCTAACCACCTTATCTACCTGTGCTGCTGCCTAGAGTGATCCATGGACAAGTACACCAAGATCCCTCTGATCCTCTGTACTTCTTAGGGTCCTACCGTCCATTGTATATTCTCTTGCCTTGTTAGTCCTCCCAAAATGCATCACCTCACACTTGTTTTTAGAACATTAGAACATTACAGCGCAGTACAGGCCCTTCGGCCCTCGATGTTGCGCCGACCTGTGAAACCATCTGACCTACACTATTCCATTTTCATCCATATGTCTATCCAATGACCACTTAAATGCCCTTAAAGTTGGCGAGTCTACTACTGTTGCAGGCAGGGCGTTCCACGCCCCTACTACTCTCTGAGTAAAGAAACTACCTCTGACATCTGTCCTACCTCTGCACCCTTTCCATAGCTTCCACATCCTTCCTATAATGCGGTGACCAGAACTGCACGCAATACTCCAGGTGCGGTCTCACCAGAGTTTTGTACAGCTGCAGCATGACCTCGTGGCTCCGAAACTCGATCCCCCTACTAATAAAAGCTAACACACCATATGCCTTCGTAACAGCCCTATTAACCTGGGTAGCAACCTTCAGGGATTTATGCATCTGGACACCAAGATCTCTCTGTTCATCTACACTACCAAGAATCTTCCCATTAGCCCAGTACTCTGCATTCCTGTTACTCCTTCCAAAGTGAATCACCTCGCACTTTTCCGCATTAAACTCCATTTGCCATCTCTCAGCCCAGCTCTGCAGCCTATCTATGTCCCTCTGTACCCTACAACATCCTTCGGCACTATCCACAACTCCACTGACCGTAGTGTCATCCGCAAATTTACTAACCCACCCTTCTACACCCTCTTCCAGGTCATTTATAAAAATGACAAACAGCAGTGGCCCCAAAACAGATCCTTGCGGTACACCACTAGTAACTAAACTCCAGGATGAACATTTGCCATCAACCACCACCCTCTGTCTTCTTTCAGCTAGCCAATTTCTGATCCAAAGCTCTAAATCACCTTCAATCCCATATTTCTGTATTTTCTGCAATAGCCTACCATGGGGAACCTTATCAAACGCCTTACTGAAATCCATATACACCACATCCACTGCTTTACCCTCATCCACCTGTTTGGTCACCTTCTCGAAATACTCAATAAGGTTTGTGAGGCACGACCTACCCGTCACAAAACCGTGCTGACTATCGCTAATGAACTTATTCTTTTCAAGATGATTATAAATCCTGTCTCTTATAACCTTTTCCAACATTTTACCCACAACCGAAGTAAGGCTCACAGGTCCATAATTACCAGGGCTGTCTCTACTCCCCTTCTTGAACAGGGGACAACATTTGCTATCCTCCAGTCTTCCGGCACTATTCCTGTCGACAATGACGACATAAAGATCAAGGACAAAGGCTCTGCAATCTCCTCCCTAGCTTCCCAGAGAATCCTAGGATAAATCCCATCTGGCCCAGGGGACTTATCTATTTTCACACTTTCCAAAATTGATAACACCTCCTCCTTGTGAACCTCAATCCCATCTAGCCTAGTAGCCTGAATCTCAGTATTCTCCTCGACAACATTTTCTTTCTCTACTGTAAATACTGACGCAAAATATTCATTTAACACTTCCCCTACCTCCTCTGATTCCACACACAACTTCCCACTACTATCCTTGATTGGCCCTAATCTAACTCTAGTCATTCTTTTATTCCTTAGAATTAGAATTAGAATATTACAGCGCAGTACAGGCCCTTCGGCCCTCGATGTTGCGCCGATCATCTGACCTACACTATTCCATTTACATCCATATGTCTATCCAATGACCACTTAAATGCCCTTAAAGTTGGCGAGTCTACTACTGTTGCAGGCAGGGCGTTCCACGCCCCTACTACTCTCTGCGTAAAGAAACTACCTCTGACATCTGTCCTATATATACCTATATACCTGATATACCTATAGAAAGCCTTAGGGTTTTCCCTGATCCTATCCGCCAATTACTTCTCGTGTCCTCTCCTTGCTCTTCTTAGCTCTCCCTTTAGATCCTTCCTGGCTAGCTTGTAACTCTCAAGTGCCCTAACTGAGCCTTCACGTCTCATCCTAACATAAGCCTTCTTCTTCCTCTTGACAAGCGCTTCAACTTCTTTCGTAAACCACGGCTCCCTCGCTCGACAACTTCCTCCCTGCCTCACAGGTACATACTTATCAAGGACACGCAGTAGCTGCTCCTTGAATAAGCTCCACATTTCGATTGTTCCCATCCCCTGCAGTTTCCTTCCCCATCCTACGCATCCTAAATCTTGCCTAATCGCATCATAATTTCCTTTCCCCCAGCTATAACTTTTGCCCTGCGGTAAATACCTGTCCCTGCCCATCGCTAAGGTAAACCTAACCGAATTGTGGTCACTATCACCAAAGTGCTCACCTACATCTAAATCTAACACCTGGCCGGGTTCATTACCCAGTACCAAATCCAATGTGGCATCGCCCCTGGTTGGCCTGTCTACATACTGTGTCAGAAAACCCTCCTGCACACACTGGACAAAAACTGACCCATCTAAAGTACTCGAACTATAGTATTTCCAGTCGATATTTGGAAAGTTAAAGTCCCCCATAACAACTACCCTGTTACTCTCGCCCCTGTCGAGAATCATCTTCGCTATCCTTTCCTCTACATCTCTGGAACTATTTGGAGGTCTATAAAAGACTCCCAACAGGGTGACCTCACCTCTCCTGTTTCTAACCTCAGCCCATACTACCTCAGTAGACGAGTCCTCAAATGTCCTTTCTGTCGCTGTAATACTCTCCTTGATTAACAATGCCACACCCCCCCCTCTTTTACCATCTTCTCTGTTCTTACTGAAACATCTAAATCCCGGAACCTGCAACATCCATTCCTGCCCCTGCTCTACCCATGTCTCCGAAATGGCCACTACATCGAGATCCCAGGTACCAACCCATGCTGCAAGCTCACCCACCTTATTCCGGATGCTCCTGGCGTTGAAGTAGACTTCTCAGGATTAAATTCCATTTGCCACTACTCCGCCCATCTTACCAGCCCATCTATATCATCCTGTAATCTAAGGCTTTCCTCCTCACTATTTACGACACCATCAATTTTCGTATCATCTGTGAACTTACTGATCATACCTCCTATATTCACGGCTAAATCATTAATGTACACTACAAACAGCAAGGGTTCCAGCACTGATCCCTGTGGTACACCACTGGTCACAGGCTTCCATTCGCAAAAACAACCTTTGACCATCACCCTCTGCCTCCTGTCACTAAGCCAATTTTGGATCCATTTTGCCAAATTGCCCTGGATCCCATGGGCTCTTACCTTCTTAACCAATCTCCCATGTGGGACCTTATCAAAAGCCTTACTGAAGTTCATGTAGACTACATCAACTGCTTTATCCTCATCTCCCCGTCTAGGCACCTGGGGTACATCTCATCTGGGGCTGGAGATTTATCCACTTTTAAGCCCTCTAACACAGCTAATACTTCCTCCCTTTCAATGCTAATATGTTCAAGTATATCACAGTCCCCCTCCTTGATCTCTACACCTACATCATCCTTCTCCATAGTGAACACAGATGAAAAGTAATCATTTAAAACCTCACCTATGTCCTCCGGCTCCACACACAGATTGCCACTTTGGTCCCTAATGGGCCCTACTCTTTCCCTGGTTATCCTCTTGCCCTTAATATACTTATAAAATGCCTTAGGATTTTCCTTTAACTTGCCCGCCAGTGTTTTTTCATGTCCCCTCTGCTCTCCTAATTACTTTTTTAAGTACCCCCCCTACACTCACTATACTCCTCTAGTGTCTCTGCTGTTTTCAGCGCTCTGTATCTGCCATGAGCCTCCTTTTTTTCCTGATCCAAATCTCTATATCCCTTGACATCCAGGGTTCCCTGGACTCGTTGGTCCTACCCTTCACCTTAATGGGAACATGTTGGCTCTGAACTCTCACTATTTTCTCTTAGAATGACTCCCACTGGTCTGATGTAGACTTTCCTACAAGCTGCTGCTCCCAGTCCACTTTGGCCAGATCTTGTTATATCATATTGAAATCGGCCTCCCCCAATTCAGTACCTTTATTTCCGGTCCATCTTTGTCCTTTTCCATAACTACCTTAAATCTTGTAGAGTTATGGTCACTATCCCTGAAATGCTCCCCCACTGACACTGCTACCACTTGTCTGGCTTCATTCCCCAGGATTCGGTCCAGTACTGCCCCTTCTCTTGTAGGACTTTCTACGTATTGGCTCAAAAAGCTCTCCTGTATGCATTTTAAGAATTCTGCCCCCTTTAAGTCTTTTGCACTATCCCACTTGATATTGGGGAAGTTGAAATCCCCTATCATTACCCTATTATTTTTACAACTCTCTGAGATTTGCCTACATATCTGCTCCTCTATCTCTCCCTGACTGTTTGGAGGCCTGTAGTACACTCCCAGCCAAGTGATTGCCCCCTTTTTGTTTTTAAGTTCTACCCATATGGCCTCATTTGAGGAACCTTCTATGATATCATCCCTCCTTACTGCAGTAATTGACTCCTTGATCAACAGTGCGATGCCTCCTCCTCTTTTATCCCCTCGCCTGAAGATTCTATACCCTGGAATATTGAGTTGCCAGTCCTGCCCCTCCCTCAACCATGTCTCTGTGATCGCAATAATATCATAATCCCGTGTGCTAATCAACGCCCTCAATTTATCTGCCTTTCTAGTAAGACTCCTTGCATTAAAATAGATGCAATCCAGCCTTGCATTTTTCATTTGTGCCTTAACAGGTCTATATTTGCTCTGCCTTCCAGACTGACTCAGTTTCTCTTTTATATTTGACTGTGCAGCACCCCCTTCTGTCCCGCCACTCTGTATTCCATCCCCCCGCCAATTTAGTTTAAACCCCCCGCAACAGCACTAGCAAACCTCCCAGCAAGGGTGTTGGTCCGGTTCCGGTTCAGGTGCAACCCGTCCAACTTGTACAGGGTCCCACCTTTGCCAGAAACAGACCCAGTGATCCAGGAAACTAAAGCCTTCCCTCCTGCACCATCTCCTCAGCCACGCATTCATCTGCTTTATCCTCCTATTCCTATACTCACTAGCACGTGGCACCGGGAGTAATCCAGAGATTACAACCTTTGAGGTCCTGCTTTTTAATCTGCTACCTAGCTCCAGAAATTCTTGTACCAATGTGTACCACACCCTCTGACTGTACATCCTCCCCTTCAGAATGTCCTGCAGCTACTCCGTGACATCCTTGACCCTGGCACCAGGGAGGAAACATCCTGGAGTCACGTTTGCGGCCACAGAAACACCTATCTGTACCCCTTACGATAGAATCTCCTATGACTGCACTCCTTTTCTTCCCCTCCTGTGCAGCTGAGCCACCCGTGGTGCCACAGACTTGGCTCTTGCTGCATTCCCCTGAGAAGCTATCTCCCCCAACAGTATCCTAAGTGGAAAATCCCTTAAGTTTCTCCAATACTTTTTCTCTGCTGATATTAATTGCCTTGATTTCCTCACTCTTTTCAGCCCCTAGGTTGCTCTCTATTTCTAGTATGAAACTTGTGCCTTCTGTTGTGAAGACAGACACAAAATATTTGTTCAATGTCTCTGCCATTTCCTCATTCCCCATGATAATTTCTCCTGTCTCTGCCTATAAGGGACCAACATGTACTTTAGATACTCACCTCCTTTTGATATACCTATAAAAGCTCTTCCAGTCAGTTTTTATACGACTAGTTAGTTGACTCTCATTCTAATTTTCCTTTTTTATCAACTTTTTGGTGGCCCTTTGCTGGTTTCTAAAACACTCTCAATCCTCAGACTTGCTCTCTTTATTGCAACATTGTAAGCCTCTCCTTTTAATTTAATACTATCCTTAACTTCCTGAGTGGGCCACGGATGGGTCGTTCTTGCTGAGTTTTTGTTTTTCAATGGAATGTATTGTTGTTGAACATTTTGAATTGTTTCTTCAA
This sequence comes from Heterodontus francisci, assembly GCF_036365525.1. Taxonomy (NCBI): domain Eukaryota; kingdom Metazoa; phylum Chordata; class Chondrichthyes; order Heterodontiformes; family Heterodontidae; genus Heterodontus; species Heterodontus francisci. Next base: position 57,725,707 of record NC_090403.1, read on the forward strand.
ATATTTCCCACTGTTCATTTACTGCCATACCTTTTAGTCTATTTACCCAATTTACCTCATCATCCGATGAATCAGCCTTCTTAGTATCTTAGAACCTTCTCTGAACTGTCTCCAGTGCAAGTATGACCCTCCTTAAATAAGCTGAATAAAACTGTACACAGTACACTAGGTGCGGTCTTACCAATGCCCTGTACAGATGTAGAAAGATTTCCCTACTTTTATACCTATTCCCCCCTGCAATAAATGCCAACATTCCATTGCCTTCCAAATTACTTGCCATACCTGCATGCTGACATTTTGTGATTCATGTACAAGGACACCCTGGTCCCTCTGTACTGCAGCATTCTGCAGTCGCTCTCCATTTAAATGATATTCTGCTTTTCTATCCTTCCTGCCCAAGTGTAGAACTTCACATTTTCCCACATTACACTCCATCTGTCAATTTATTGCTCACTCACTTAACCTATCTACATCCTTTTGCAGAATCTTTGTATCCTCCTCATAATTTGCCTTTCTACCTATCTTCATATCCTCAGCAATTTGGCTACAATACACTCGGTCCCTTCATCCAAGTCATTAATATACATCGCAAATAGTTGAAACCCGAGCCATGATCCCTGTGTCACTCCACTAATTACAGTTTGCCAACCTGAAACTGACCTTTTATCCCAACTCTCTGTTTCCTGTTCGTTAGCTAGTCCTCTATCTATGCTAATGTATCACCCCCAATACCATTGTGTAGTAATCTTTTATGCGGCACCTTATCAAATGCCTTTTGGAAATCTAAATACACTACATCTACTAGTTCCCCTTTATCCACCCTGCTTGTTACATCCTCAAAGAACTCTAATAAATCTGTCAAACAATTTCCCTTTCACAAAACCATGTTGACTCTGCCTGATTGTATTGTGATTTTCTAGATGTCCTGCTACTACCTCTTTAATAATGGATTCTAACATTTTCCCAACGACAGACGTTAGGCTAACTGGCCTATAATTTCCATGTTAAACATGTTTTATTCTGAATTCCTGTCCACATTTATAAGGTCACGCTCTAATTGTAGGTAATTGGTTGGTGAGTCACTGCTGTTCGGGAATAGCTCTAAACAGCTGGGTAAGTATCTAAGGTAAGAAAGGTTTACAGTTTTTTTTTCATATATAGTAAGTAGTGTTTTTTTTAGGGAGTTCTATAGTAACGAGGACCAGGGAAGAAGGGTCCTAGAGTAATTGATATTATTTGATATTAAGATCTTCCAAAAGGTTTAATTTAAAGGGTTAAGTCATGGCAGGAGAGCTCAAAGCCGTGGTGTGCTCCTCGTGCTCCATGTCGGAAGCCGGGGACAATTCCAGTGCCCGGGACCAGCATGTGTGCAGGAAGTGTGTCCAGTTGCAGCTCCTGGAAGCCCGGGTTTCGGAGCTGGAGCGGCAGCTGGGGATACTGTGGAGCATCCATGAGGCGGAGAGTATCGTGGAGGGCACATATAGAGAGGTGGTCACACTGCAGGCTCAGACCCCACAGGCAGGAAGGGAATGGGTGACCACCAGGCAGAGCAAGAGGACTAGGCAGGCAGTGCAGGAATCTCTTGTGGCTATTCCCCTGCAAAACAGATATACTGCTTTGGATACTGTCGGGGAGAATGGCCTCTCAGGGGAAAGCAGCACCAGCCCAATTCGTTGCACCACTGGTTGGCTCTGCTGCACAGCGGAAGGAGTAAAAAGTGTGGGAATGCAATAGTTATAGGGGATTCAATTGTAAGGGGAATAGATAGGTGTTCCTGTGGCCGCAAAAGAGACTCCAGGATGGTATGTTGCCTCCCTGGTGCTAGGGTCAAGGATGTCTCAGAGCAGTTACAGGACATTCTGAAGGGGGAGGGTGAACAGCCAGCGGTCGTGGTACACATTGGTACGAACGACATAGTTAAAAAAAAAGGATGAGGTCCTAAAATCAGAATATAGGGAGTTAGGAAGTAAGTTGAAAAGCAGGACCTCAAAGGTACTGATCTCAGGATTACTACCAGTGCCACGTGCTAGTCAGAGTAGTAATAGCAGGATATATCGGATAAATACGTGGCTGAAGAGATGGTGTGAGGGGGAAGGTTTTAGATTCCTGGGACATTGGGACCAGGATGGGTTACACCTGGGCAGGACCGGGACTGATGTCCTAGGGGGAGTATTTGCTAGAGTGGTTGGGGAGGGTTTAAATTAAAATGGGAGGGGGATGGGAACCTTTGCAAGGAGTCAGAGGAGGGGGGGGGGGGGATCAAAGACAAGAACAAAAGACAGTAAGGGGAATAAGAAAAATGATACCCAAAGAAATCAAGGGCCAGAATCAAACAGGGCCACAGTGAAAAATAGTGGGAAGGGGACAAGTAATGTTAAAAAGACAAGCCTGAAGGCTTTGTGCCTTAACGTGCAGAGCATTCGCAATAAAGTGGACGAATTAATCGTCCAAATAGATGTAAACGGGTATGATATAGTGGGGATTACGGATTATGGTTGCAAGGTGACCAGGAATGGGAAATGAACATCCAGGGGTATTCAGTATTTAGGAAGGACAGACAAAAAGCAAAAGGCAGTGGAGTTGCATTGCTGGTTAAAGAGGAAATTAACACAATAGTGAGGAAGGATATTAGCTCTGGAATGATGTGGAATCTGTATGGGTAGAGGTGAGAAACACTAAGGGGCAAAAAACATTAGTGGGGGTAGTATATAGACCCCCAATCTGTAGTGGTGATGTTGAGAATGGCATTAAACAGGAAATTAGAGACGTATGCAATAAAGGAATATCTGTAATTATGGGTGAATTTAATCTACATATAGATTGGACAAATCAAATTAGTCACAATACTTGAGAGGAAGAATTCTTGGAGTGTATAGGGGACGGTTTTCTGGAGCAATACGTTGAGGAACCAACTTGAGAACAGGCCATCCTAGACTGGGTATTGTGTAATGAGAGAGGAATAATTGACAATCTAGTGGTGCGAGACCCCTTGGAGATGAACGACCATAATATGATAGAATTCTTCATCAAGATGGAGAGTGACGTAGTTGATTCTGAGACTAGGGTCCTGAATCTTAGTAAAAGGAAACTACGAAGGTATGAGGCGCAAGTTGGCTATGATGGATTGGGAAACGTTACCTAAAGGGATGACGGTGGACAGGCAATGGCAAACATTTAAAGTGTACATGGATGAACTGCAACAATTGATTATTCCTGTCTGGTGCAAAAGTAAAACGGGAAAGGTAGCCAAACCATGGCTTACACGGGAAATTAGAGATAGCATCAGATCCAAGGAAGAGGCATATAAATCGGCCAGGAAAAACAACAGACCTGAGGATTGGCAGCAGTTTAGAATTCAGCAAAGGAGGACCAAAAGATTGATTAAGAAGGGGAAAATAGAGTACGAGAGCAAGCTTGCAGGGAACATAAAAACTGACTGTAAAAGTTTCTATAGGTATGTGCAGAGAAAAAGATTTGTGAAGACAAGTGTAGGTCCCTTACAGTCAGAAACTGGGGAATTTATTATGGAGAACAAAGAAATGGCTGACCAACTAAATGCATACTTTGGTTCTGTCTTCACAAAGGAGGACACAAATATCATACCAGAAATGTTGGGGAACAGAGGGCTTAGTGAGAGAGAGGAACTGAAAGAAATCAGTATTAGTAGAGAAATGATGTTGGGGAAATAGATGGGATGAAGGTCGATAAATCCCCAGGGCCTGATGGTCTGCATCCCAGAGTACTTAAGGAAGTGGCCCTAGAAATAGTGGATGTATTGGTGGTCATCTTCCAAGATTCCATAGACTCTAATCTGTAAGACTACAGATTGGAGGGTAGCTAATGTAACCCCAATATTTAAAAAGGGAGGTAGAGAGAAAGCAGGGAATTATAGACCAGTCAGCCTGACATTAGTAGTGGGGAAAATTCTCGAGTCCATTATCAAAGATTTTATAGCAGAGCACTTAGAGAACAGTGGTAGAATCAGGCAGAGTCAGCATGGACTTACGAAAGGGAAATCATGCTTGACAAATCTACTAGAATTCTTCGAGGATGTAACTAGTAGAGTTGATGAGGGGGAGTCAGTGGATGTGGTTTATATGGACTTTCAGAAGGCTTTCGAAAAAGTCCCACATAAGAGATTAGCATGTAAACTTAAAGAGCGTGGGATTGGGGGTAGTGTATTGCGATGGATAGAAAATTGGTTGGCAGACAGGAAACAAAGAGTAGGGATAAATGGGTATTTTTCCAAATGGCAGGCAGTGACTAGTGGGGTACCCCAGGGATCGGTGCTAGGACCCCAGCGATTCACAATATATATTAATGTAACTGATGAGGGAACTAAATGTAATATCTCCAAATTTGCAGATGACACAAAACTGGGTGGGAAGGTGAGTTGTGAGGAGGATGCAGAGAGGCTTCAGGGTGATTTAGACAAGTTGAGTGAGTGGGCTAATGCATGGCAGATGCAGTATAATGTGGATAAATGTGAGGTTATCCACTTTGGTAGCAAAAACAGGAAGGCAGATTATTATCTGAACGGCTATAAACAGAGAGAGGGGAATATGCAGCAAGACCTGAGTGTTCTCGTACACCAGCCGCTGAAGGTAAGCATGCAGGTCCAACAGGACATAAAAAAGGCAACTGGTAGAGGATTCGAGTACAGGAGCAGGGATCTCTTGCTGCAATTATACAGGGCCTTGGTGAGGCCACACCTGGAATATTGTGAGAGTTTTGGTCTCCTTATCTGAGGAAGGATGTTGTTGCTATAGAGGGAATGCAGCAAAGGTTTACCAGACTGATTCCTGGGATGGCAGGACTGACATATGAGGAGAGATTGAGTCAGTTAGGATTATATTCGCTGGAGTTCAGAAGAGTGAGGGGGGATCTCATAGAAACCTAGAAAATTCTAACTGGACTTGACAGGGTAGATGCAGGAAGGATGTTCCCGATGGTGGGGGAGTCCAGAACCAGGGGTCATAGTCTAAGGATATGGGGTAAACCTTTCAGGACTGAGATGAGGAGAAATTTCTTCACCCAGAGAGTGGTGAGCCTGTGGAATTCGCTACCACAGAAAGCAGTTGCTCCAAAACACTGTATGTTTTCAAGGAGTTAGATATAGCTCTTGGGTCTAAAGGGATTGAAGGGTATGGGGAGAAAGCGGGAACAGGTTACTGAGTTGGATGATCAGCCATGATCTTTTTTGAATGGCGGAACAGGCTCGAACTGCCGAATGGCCTACTCCTGCTCTTATTTTCTATGTTTCTATGTACCCTCTGCCAATAGTGGTGCTTTAGGGTCTCAGCTTCGTGTCTCTCAGCTCCTCAGCACAGACTGCAGAGATAATTCTATGCTCCAACTAATTCTATTTCATCCCTTCCCAAATTTCCATATTTAACAATAAGTCAAAGTATTATTTAAAAAAAGGGTACAAGGAACTAATTTAAAAATTGGTTGAATTATGTCTGCAAACCCTGGTTCGACTCTTCCTTGCCCTCCAGCCCTGCTTTAAACCAAAGGCATAAACATGGTGTTGACTAGCCATATATAACATTATTTCAGATCAACTAGTAATAAATAAACATCAAATTATGAAGGCCCAGCCCTTATATCTATGTAAAATAAATGAGTTCACACCTCAGGAGGTGAGTTACTCACCGCAGAACTCTCAGCCTCTAACTGGCTCTTGTTGCCACAGTATTTATGTGACTGGTCCAGTTAAGTTTCTGGTCATTGGTGACCCCCAGGATTGTGGGGGATTCAATGTTGGCAATATCGTCGAACATCAAGGGGAGATGGTTAGATTCTCTATTGTTGGAGATGGTCATTACCTGGTACTTGTGTGGCACGAATGTTACTTGCCACTTATCACCCAAGCCTGAATATTGTCCAGGTCTTGCTGCATGCAGGCAAAGACCGCTTCAGTATCTGAGAAGTTGTGAATGGTACTGAAAACAATGCTATCATCAGCAAACAACCCCACTTCTGACCTTATGTTGGAAGGAAGGTCATTGATGAAGCAGCTGAAGATGGTTGGGCCGAGGATACTACCCTGAAGAACTCCTGTCGTGATGTCCTGGAGCTGAGACGATTGTCCTCCAACAACCATAACCATCTTCCTTGGTGCTAGGTATGACTCCAACCAGTGCAGAGTTTTCCCCTCTGACCCCATTGAACTCAATTTTGCTAGGTCTCCTTGATGCCACACTTGGCCAAATGCCGCCTTTACGTCAAGGGCAGTAACTCGCACCTCACCTCTGGGTGTCTGAATGATGTTTAGGATCTAGTGACTACACTAAAACATAAGAACACAAGCAATACCATCCACGCAGCAAGCCACGGTGTCAACTCCACCCCACTCAGTCTTGACAGAGACCAGTAACTTATAATAATCATAGTACAATCCAGCACAGAAACATCTGACCCATCAAGCATGTACCAGTGTATTACTCCACATCAGCTGCTTACCGTAATCTCATTCTCCTGCTCACTCCCAATATAATTCAATATCACTCTTTTTCCAACAAGTAATTCCCTTTTGAAAATAATTAATTGATTCTGATTCAGCAATGTATTCCACATTTTAATAAATGTCACTCCCAACTAGTTATTCATTCAACCTCTGAGGGAGTGCTGCATAATTGGTGTTCAAGGTCAATGAGGAAAGAAGTGAAGAAAACTCAAACAATGCCTTTTTAGATGTGCAAATGCAACTTTATATTTGGAATTCTTGAGCTCATGAAACATAATCTGTCTTCTCACATTCTATATATTACAGACACAGAGTTAAAAACTATATCTGTATAATAGTTAATCAATACTTTCCTAAAATACCTTATTTTACTTTTTTCACAATCTTAATAGTTTAAAATTTACCCTAACACTTATTTTGGGTCCAATAAGGCTGGGGAAAATTTACATAAAAAGCTGATGATTTTCCCACTGTGAGTTTTTCACAACTTTCCAGAAACAAAATGTAACACATCATTTCCTAAAGTGAATACCTGTCTCTCAAAGTCACCATCAGCCATGATTTATAACATCACATCACATCACAAACTGTAACCAAAGAGCAGCAGCAATTGCCCTGTGTCTCTTTAGTGACGAGTTCTCATATAACACTGAATCATTTTTGCCAGGGTACAGTGCCACAGCACAAGTTTTCAAGCAGGATCCGCAAGGTGTTCAGATTTATGGGCATGCATGGCAATTCTAGCACCAGTAATCTACAACACTGACCCCGCAGGAGCTTGTGAGGTCAGTGGGGAGGCACCTCGTATGTCTGGCACTGGCAAGCGGAAGCCCCACTTGGTGTTTGATACCTGCCTGCCCCATGACAATGAAAATAGTGTCCAGACCCATCCCCAACACTGGCAATGCTCCAGCTGGCCCACGTGTGCCTTTGTAGAGGCCAGCACTACCTCGTCTCTCCCAGTGCACTAGGTGCCAATAAAATGCCACTTTCCACATTCTGTATTTCTTCACCTACTGCCATTTTATCTGCAATAACAGGTTTGCAGAAGTGCCTACTGTCTTTTCAAGTTTGGTACTGGAATCCATGAGAATGTGTCAGTATTTGGTTGGGGGTCCTCAGGAATGTAATTTTTTATGGTCTACAAGGGAGTCAAGGGTCATAGGAGGCAAGCAGGAAAGTGGAGTTAAGGCCACAATCAGATCAGATCTTATTAAATGGCGGAACAGGCTCAAGGGGCCGAATGGTCTACTCCTGCTCCTATTTCTTATGTGTCAGTACTTACAGGGGGTTCCCGGCAGGGAAAGGTATCAACATGTTGCACCACAGGCATTTGACAAAATTATTGACTCAGCCATGGACTTGGGTGCAATTAATCTCTATATAAAGTATATAGCCAACTAATGCCATCAAAACACAGTCTGATTTTAAAACACATTTCACCCTAGTTAGTGAGATACCTGGCATTGTTTTTGCTTGCACAAGTAGTCGATGTCTGCCCGCACACTTGATGTGCGATGCACAGAATTCGGATAGATTTCCATCTGTCAGGAGTTATCTTGATCTCTCTCTCTCCCCATCGCTCTCCCCTCTCCCTCTCTCCTCTGTGTCCATCCGTCTCCCCTCTGGGTCCCCCTTTCTCTCCCCCTTCTCCCTCCTCTCTCCCGTTTCCCCCCTCTCCCCGTGTCCCTTCCCAACTCTGCCCCCCCCTTCCGCTTCTTTATCCCTCTTCCTCTCTCCCCCTACCCACTCCCTCACCCCCTGCACCTCTCCCTCTTCCCCTCTGTCCCTCCCTCCCACCCTCTTCCTCCTCCTTCTCTCTCCTTCTCTGCCCCCTCACTCCCTCTTCTCTCTCTCCCTCTCCCCCTCACTCTTCTCCCCCCACTTTCTCCCTGCCCCCCACTCACTCTGCACCCGCCACCCCCCCACTCTCCACCCCCCACCCCTTGCACCAGGAGCGGAAACACATTGCTGCTCGGCGTGGCCCCACGCTTTGAGAGAAACCAGGGAGTTTGAAGAGCTGAGAATGTGGACTGTCTGCCTATAAAAAACAGCTTGCTCTGGCTCAAAGAAATCTTGCCTTTCTAGTTCTATCATTGGCTTTCCTGTACACTATCCTATCTGTTCCACTCACACCAACACTCTCCAGGACAGGGAGCAGCTGATTGACAGTTCCAGTCTTCCCAGCATTCCCGCCTCCCCAGTGCTCGACTGGGTGGAAGTCCGCATGCAGGCAAACCATTCGCGCTTTTGATTGGCAGGCCTGATACAAAACTTTGGCAGGCTGTAGGAACTAGCCCGATGTCCCAATCCTTCTAATTACTTTCACTCTTAATAATTATAAATGCCTTGCTCCAAGCCTTTAAACGTGTTTTAAAACAAAAGTTTAAAGGCTTGGAGCAAGATATTTAAAATTACCAAGGACCTCAAAATTTTTACCATGGACACGAGTGTCTGTGTACGGACACGTTGCTGACCCCTGGTTCCGGGAATGTGTCGGTGTTTGGACGGGAACCTCAGAAGTGTGTCAGTCTTTACAGGGTGTCACTGGGAGTGTGTCAGTACACACAGGGGTCCTGAGAGAGGACAGCATTGTGCAAGAAACAGTTTTCTTGTACAAGAAATACAAAATTATCATGCAGTTACAGCAAGCAATTCGGAAGGCAAATGGTATGTTAGCCTTTATGGTGAGGGGATTGGAGTAAACGAGTAAGAAAGTCTTGCTGTAATTGTACAGGGTTTGGTAGATCACACCTGGAGTATTGTGTACAGTTTTGGTCTCCATACTAAAGGAAGGATATACTTGCTTTAGGGGTGGGGTACAATGAAGGTTCAATAGATTGACCCCTAGGATGAGAGGGGTTGTCCTATGAGAAGAGATTGAGTAGAATGGACCTATAGGGCTGAATTATACATTCTCAACAGGGGGTGAAAACAATGGCAGCCCGCCCATGTAGGCCTCACGTCGCGGAGCCGCTGCGATCCTAAGCGCGGCAGCTCATTTAAATAGCTGGGGTGGGCCGTCCCCCTCCCGCACTGACGCCATTTTTAAAAGGCTATGAGCCCTTCCATTAAGTTTAAAGATTCAAAGGTACAGTTAACAAAAAAATTTAATACATTAATTTTGCCCCCCATAACCATAAAATTAGTTACTTGCCCTCTCCCCCCAAAAACATTTACCTTGTCCGCCTGACCTTCTCCTCCGCCCCCCCAAAGTGCATAAACTTTAACCTAAAACCCTTCCCAGTATCCCCTAAACCAACGATGTCACTCTGACCTCGTTTCCCCCCTCTGCACTGAGAAACCTACCTTCTCCCCACTCCCTACCAATGCAGCACCTCGTTTGCCCAGACGTGGATCCGAAGGCGTGGGAGTGCCGGCTCGCAGCAGGAAGATCGCACTGGGATGGAAGGCAGGAACGCAAGTATAATTAATGCATTAATTTTAATTAATTTGCATATGTAAATGGAGGTCCCGTCACCGAGCGGCGGGGGGGCTACCACGAAGCATCGCTGGAGCCGACAATATCGGGCCAGCCCTCCCAGTGTTGAGGTGCGTGGCGGCCCTCTCCCGGAGGCATTTTCCGGTCCCCCCCACCGCCTCCCACTCTATGAACCCTGAAATCGGGGGTCAGTAAAATTCAGCCCATAATCTCTGGAGTTTACAACAACAACAACTTGCATTTATATAGCACCATTAACATAATACCATGTCCCAAGGCGCTTTGCAGGAGCGTTATGGAACAAAATTTGACACCTAGCCACGTAAGGAGATATTAGGCCAGGTGACCAAAAGCTTGGTCAAAGAGGTAGATTTTAAGGAGCATTTTAAAAGAAGCAAGAAGGGAAGGGAGCTGGAAGAGATATAGGGAGAGAAATCCAGAGCTTAGGGCCCAGGCAGCTGGAGGCACTGCCATCAATGGAGGATTGATTAAAATCGGGGATGCTCAAGAGGCCGCAATTCACAGAACACAGAGATCCAAGGGGTGTTGTAGGCCTGGAGGGGAATACAGAGATGGGGACAGTGAGGACATGGAGGGATTTGAAAACAAGGATGAGAATTTTAAAATTGAGTCATTGCTTGACCGGGAGTACATCAGTGAGCACAGGGGAAATAGGTGAGTGGGACTTAGTGAAAGTTAGATAGGGGCAGCAGAGTGTGAATGACTTCAAGTTTGCAGAGGTTGGATCGTAGGAGGCTGGACAGGATTGCTGTTTGGAATAATCAAGTTTAGGGGTAACAAAGGCATTGATGAGGATTTCAGTAGCAGATAAGCTGAGGCAGGGTTGAAGTCGGCAGTATTATGGAGGTGGAAATAGGCAGTCAATGATGGATGGTGTGGATGTGTGTTAGGAAGCTCAGCTTGGGGTCAAATATGACACCAAGGTCGTGAATGATCTGGTTCAGCCTCAGACAGTTGCCAGGGAGAGGGAGGGAGTCAGTGGTGAGGGAATGGAGTTTGAGACGGGGAACTGAAAACAATGGTTTCTGTCTTCGCAATATTTAACTGGACGAAATTTCTGCTCAACCAATACTGGATGTCAGATAAGCAGTCAGACAATTTAGAGACAGAGGAGGGGTCAAGAGAGGTGGAGAGATATAAAGCCGGGTATCATTATATACATGGAAACTGAAGCTATGGTTTTGGATGATGTTGCAGCAGGGACTTCATGATAAAGAGGGGGCCAATGATAGAACCTTGGGGGACCCCAGAGGGAACAGTGCGGGAGTGAGAGGGGATTCTCTAGCGACAACAGGATAGATACCACAGGATAAATCAACATAATAACAGGATAAATCCACATCAAGATGGCTTTTTTCAGGTCATCTCCAAGAATCAGGTTCAGAAAAATGGGCTTCAAAGAGGATTTGGAGAGAACATTGGCCATTTCCAGTTCTCATCTTCAGACAGAACAGACCTTAAAAATCTATTATCCATTTTACAATACAATTGTAAAACATGGGTCTTCAGACAATAAACTTCAGTATACATTAGTTTTTCCTTCCAATGTTACTACCAGTTATACAACAGCTCTGCTAATTAGATGCAGCTCTTCCTTGTGCATACAGGCACTATGTAAGGTGCATGAAGGAATCTTTGCAGACAAATGCAGTAAACCAGGCAATGGGGGAGAGACTTTGGAGCAGAATTTCGTGGTCTATCATGTCAAAGGCTGCAAACAGGTCAATTAGAAGAATGAAAGATGATCTCATGAAACATATAAGATTCTGAGAGGGCTCGACAGGGTAGATGCTGAGAGACTGTTTCTCCTGGTTGGAGAGTCTACAACAACACAAGAAATAGGAGCAGGAGTAGACTATACGGTCCATTGAGCCTGCTCTGCCATTCAATATGATCATGGCTGATCTTCAGCTTCAACTTCACTTTCCTGCCCACTCCCCATATCGTTTGATTCCCCAAGAGACCGAAACTCTGTCTCAGCCTTAAATATATTCAACGATGGAGCATTCACAACCCTCAGTTGTACAGCATTCCAAAGATTCACCTTTTGAGTGCAGAAATTTATCCACATCTCAGTCTTAAATAATCAACCCTTTATCCCGAGACTGTGCCCCCGTGGTCTAGGTTCCCCAGCCAGGGGAAACAATCTCTCAGTGTCAACCCTGTCAAGCCCCTCAGAATCTTGTATGTTTCAATGAGACCACCTCTCATTCTTCTAAACTCCAGAGAATATAAACCTATTTTACTCAGCCTCTCATCACAGGACAACCTGCTTTTCCTAGGGAACAATCTAGTGAACCTTTGCTGAACCACCTCCAATACAGTTATATCCTTCCTTAAATGTGGAGACCAAAACTGCACACAGTACTCCAGGTGTGGGTTCACCAAAGCCTGTACAATTGTAGCAAGACCTCTTTATTCTTGTACCCCAATCCTCTTGCAATAAAGGCCAACATGCCATTTGCCTTCCTAATTGCTTGCTGCACCTGCATGCTAACTTTCTGTGTTCCTTGTATAAGTACACCCAAATCCCTCTGAACATCAACATTTACAAGTATTACGCATTTAAAAAAATATTCTGCTTTTCTATTCTGACTACTAAAGTGAATAACCTCACACTTCCCTACATTATACTGCATCTGCCACCTTGTTGCTCACTCACTTAACCTGTCTGTATCTTTTTGCAGCCTCTTTGTTTCCACCTCACAACTTGCATTCCCACCTTGCTTTATATCATCAACAAACTTGGATACATTACTCTCTGGCCCTTCATCTAAGTCATTAATATAGACTATAAATAGTGGAGACCCCAGCACTGATCCTTGCAGCATTCCACGAGCTAAAGCCTGCAAACTTGAAAATGCCCCATTTCTCCTTACTCTTTGCTTCTTGTCCGTTAACCAATCCTCTATCCATGCTAATATATAACCTCAAACTCCATGAGCCCTTATCTTGCCTATCAACCTTTTATGTGGCACCTTATCGAATGCCTTTTGCAAATCCAAGTATTCTACATTTACTGGTCCCCCCTTAATTATCCTAGTCGTTACATCCTCAAAAAACTCAAATAAATTTGTCAAACATAATTTGTCTTTCATGAAACCATGTTGACTTTGATCACACTATGATTTTCTAAGTGCATTGTTAATAATAAATTCCAGCACTTTCCCGACAATTGATGTCAGGCGAACTGTCCCCTGTTTTCTCTATCCCTCCTTTCTTGAATAGCGGTGTTACATTTGCCAACTTCCAATCGGATGGCACCACTTTAGAATCTAGGGAATTTTGGAAAATTTTAACCAGCGCATCCAGTATCTCTGCAGCTACCTCTTTTAGAACCCCAGGACGTAGGCCATCAGGTCCTGGGGATTTGTCGGATTTTAGTCCTTTAAGTGTCTAATCTAATACTATCTTTAACTTCCTTAGTAAGCCATGGATGGATCTTTCTTGCTAAGTTTTTGTTTTTTTAATGGAATGTACCTTTGCTGAACATTTTAAATTGTTCCTTTAAATGTTTCCCACTGTTTATTTACTGCCATACCTTTCAGTCTATTTACCCAATCAACCTTATCCAGCTTCTCCCTCATACCTAAATAATTGACTTTGGTAGGAATTTTTCGTTGGGCGGGGGACTGGCCGCAAAATCTGTGGCGAGTCCGCCTCCGCCGGGCCTGGGGAGCCAGGGTGGGATTTTTCACTCCCCAGGCCCTTAATTGGTCTTGGGCGGGACTTACACATCCTTGAGGCAGGAAGTCCCGCCTAATGGACCTGCCAGTCAATCAGCGAGCCGGCAGCTGTTAGTCCCAGCAGCACCGCCAGCAATGGTGACCACTGCTGGGACTACACGCAGCCATCCCAAGCAAGGTGAAGGACAGCCCTGGAAGACAGGTACGTTTTTAGGGCCTCGCCGGGGACATCGACCAGGCCCTGGCGAGGCAAGAGGGGTCAGTTGGGGGACAACAAAACAAAGAACAAAGAACAGTTCAGCACAGGAACAGGCCATTCGGCCCTCCAGGCCTGCGCCGATCTTGATGCCTGCCTAAACTAAAACCTTCTGCACTTCCGGGGACCTTATCCCTCTATTCCCATCGTATTCATGTATTTGTCAAGATGCCTCTTAAACGTCGCTATCGTACCTGCTTCCACCACCTCCCCCGGCAGCAAGTTCCAGGCACTCACCACCCTCTGTGTAAAGAACTTGCCTCGCACATCCCCTCTAAACTTTTCCCCTCGCACCTTAAACCTATGTCCCCTTGTAACTGACTCCTCCACCCTAGGAAACAGCTTCTGACTATCCACTCTGTCCATGCCGCTCATAACTTTGTAAACCTCTATCATGTCACCCCTCCACCTCCGTCGTTCCAGTGAAAACAATCTGAGTTTATCCAACCTCTCCTCATAGCTAATGCCCTCCAGACCAGGCAACATCCTGGTAAACCTCTTCTGTACCCTCTCCAAAGCCTCCACGTCCTTCTGGTAGTGTGGCAACCAGAATTGCACGCAATATTCTAAGTGTGGCCGAACTAAGGTTCTGTACAGCTGCAGCATGACTTGCCAATTTTTATACTCTATGCCCCGACCAATGAAGGCAAGCATGCCGTATGCCATCTTGACTACCGTATCCACTTTCAGTAACCTGTGGACCTGTACGCCCAGATCTCTCTGCCTGCCAATACTCCTAAGGGTTCTGCCATTTACTGTATACTTCCCATCTGCATAGACCTTCCAAAATGCATTACCTCACATTTGTCCGGATTAAACTCCATCTGCCATTTCTCCGCCCAAGTCTCCAACCGATCTATATCCTGCTGTATCCTCTGACAATCCTCATCACTGTCCACAACTCCACCAACCTTTGTGTCGTCCGCAAACTTACTAATCAGACCAGCTACATTTTCCTCCAAATCATTTATATATACTCCAAACAGCAAAGGTCCCAGCACTGATCCCTGCGGAACACCACTAGTCACATCCCTCCATTCAGAAAAGCACCCTTCCACTGCTACCCTGTCTTCGATGACAGAGCCAGTTCTGTATCCATCTTGCCAGCTCCCCTCTGATCCCGTGTGACTTCACCTTTTGTACCAGTCTGCCATGAGGTACCTTGTCAAAGGCTTTACTGAAGTCCATATAGATAACATCCACTGCCCTTCCTTCATCAATCATCTTCGTCACTTCCTCAAAAAACTCAAATCAAATTAGTGAGACACGACCTCACCTTCACAAAACCATGCTGCCTCTCGCTAATAAGTTTGTTTGTTTCCAAATGGGAGTAAATCCTGTCCTAAAGAATCCTCTCTAATAATTTCCCTACCACTGATGAAAGGCTCACCGGCCTTTAATTTCCTGGATTATCCTTGCCACCCTTCTTAATCAAAGGAACAACATTGGCTATTCTCCAGTCCTCTGGGACCTCACCTGTAGCCAATGAGGATGCAAAGATTTCGGTCAAGGCCCCAGCAATTTCTTCCCTTGCCTCCCTCGGTATTCTGGGGTAGATCCCATCAGGCCCTGGGGACTTATCTACCTTAATACCTTAATGCTTTGCAAGATACCTAACACCTCCTCCTTTTTGATAATGAGATGACTGAGACTATCTACACTCCCTCTCCTAGGCTCATCATCCACCAAGTCCTTCTCTTTGGTGAATACTGATGCAAAGTACTCATTTAGTACCTCGACCTCGCCCATTTCCTCTTGCTACACACATAGATTCCCTTCTCTGTCCTTGAGTGGGCCAACCCTGTCCCTAGTTACCCTCTTGCTCTTTTTGTACGTAGAAAAAGCCTTGGGAGTTTCCTTACTCCTGCTTGCCAGTGACTTTTCATGACCCCTTTTAGCCCTCCTGACTCCTTGCTTAAGTTCCTTCCTACTGTCTTTATATTCCTCAAGGGATTCGTCTGTTCCTAGCCTTCCAGCCCTTACGAATGCTTCCTGTTTCTTTTTGACTAGGCTCACAATATCCCGCGCTATCCAAGGTTCCCGAAACTTGCCAAACTTATCCTTCTTCCTCACAGGATCATGCCGGTCCTCGATTCTAATCAACTGACGTTTGAAAGACTCCCACATGTCAGATGTTGATTTAACCTCAAACAGCCACCCCCAATCTAAATTCTTCAGTTCCTGCCTAATATTGTTATAATTAGCCTTCCCCCAATTTAGCACCTTCACCCGAGGACTACTCTTATCCTTATCCACAAGTACCTTAAAACTTATGGAATTCTGGTCACTGTTCCCGAAATGCTCCCCTACTGAGACTTCGACCACCTGGCCGGGCTCATTCCCCAATACCAGGTCCAGTATGGCCCCATCCCTAGTTGGACTATCTACATATTGTTTCAAGAAGCCCTCCTGGATGCTCCTTACAAATTCTGCCCCATCCAAGACCCTAGCACTAAGTGAGTCCCACTCAATATAGGGGAAGTTAAAATCACCCACCACTACAACCCTGTTACCTTTACATCTTTCCAAAATCTGTCTACATATCTGCTCCTGTACCTCCCGCTGGCTGTTGGGAGGCCTTTAGAAAACCCCCAACATCGTGACTGCACCCTTCCTATTCCTGAGCTCCACCCATGTTGCCTCGCTGCATGACCCCTCTGAGATGTCCTCCCGCAGTACAGCTGTGATATTCTCCTTAACAAGTAATGCAACTCCCCCACCCCTTTTACATCCCCCTCTATCCTGCCTGAAGTTTCTAAATCCTGCAACATTTAGCTGCGAATCCTGTCCTTCCCTCAACAAAGTCTCTGTAATAGCAACAACATCATAGTTCCAAGTACTAATCCAAGCTCTAAGTTCATCTGCCTTACCTGTTATACTTCTCGCATTGAAACAAATGCACTTCAGACCACCAGTCCCGCTGTGCTCCGCAACATCTCCCTGCCTGCTCTTCCTCTTAGTCTTACTGGCCTTATTTACTCGTTCCCCCTCATTTATTTCACTTGCTGTCCTACTGCTCTGGTTCCCACCCCCCTGCCACACTAGTTTAAACCCTCCCGAGTGACGCTAGCAAACCTCGCAGCCAGGATATTTGTGCTCCTCCAGTTTAGATGCAACCCCTCCTTCTTGTACAGGTCCCATCTGTCCCTGAAGAGATCCCAATGGTCCAGATATCTGAAACCCTCCCTTCTACACCAGCTGTTCAGCCACGTGTTTAGCTGCACTATCTTCCTATTTCGAGCCTCACTGGCACGTGGCACAGGGAGTAATCCCGAGATTACAACCCTAGAGGTCCCGTCTTTTAATTTTCTACCTAACTCCCTAAACTCCCCCTGCAGGACCTCGTCATTCTTCCTGCCTATGTCATTGGTACTGATATGTACCACAACCTCTGGCTGTTCACCCTCCCCCTTCAGAATGCCCCCTGTCCGTTCAGAGACACCCTTGACCCTGGCACCAGGGAGGCAACATACCATCCTGGAGTCTCTTTCACGTCCACAGAAGCGCCTATCTGTGCCCCTGACTATAGTGCCCCTATAACTATTGCTCTTCTGCGCTTTGTCCCTCCCTGAACAACAGTGCCAGCCGTGGTGCCACTGCTCTGGCTGCTGCTGTTTTCCCCTGATAGGCCATCCCCCCCAACAGTATCCAAAACAGTATACTTGTTAGAGGGGGATAGCCACAGGGGATTCCTGCACTGACTGCCTGCCCCTTCTAGCGGTCACCCATCTATCTGCCTGCACCTTGGGTGTAACCACTTCTCTAAAACTCCTGTCTATGACGCTTTCTGCCACCTGCATGTTCCTAAGTGCATCCAGTTGCCGCTCCAACCGATCCATGCGGTCTGTGAGGAGCTGCAACTGGGCACACTTCCAGCAGATGTAGTCGTCTGGAACGCTGGAAGCGTCACGGGCCTCTCACAGATGAAGCACTTCACCCCTCTAACTGACATTTCTAGCACTAATTAATAAATTAATTTAAAATAAATACTTATTAAATCCTTACTAAATTGTTATAATTAACTATATGGTTCCTAGTGCTAGATTCCTACCAGACATATTAAATGCTATTAAATGACGGAGGGAATGTTATGCGTTTGGATCAGGAGGGCCCCCCTTAGCCCGCAAGAAGGCCGCCTGGTTTTATCAGGTGAGGTTCTTGAAGCTTTTGCCGTCTGCCCGCCGCGGGTATTTTACCCACGGCTGCAGGAGGAGGCCTTAATTGCCAGTTAATTGGCCACTTAAGGGCATTGATTGGCTGGGGTGGGCAGGCCATCTCTCACTGCCACCAGCCCGCGTAAAATTGCAGCAGGGGCGCGAGGGGGTTGGGAACTGCCCCCCACCCCCACCCCTGGCCACCAGCCCGCTTGTTTGGGGGCTATAAAATTCGGTGGCGGTTTAAGTTTAAGATGCTTGTTTGGGACTGCAGTATGTCTCTTTCAAACTTAATATGGAATTCAATTGTATTGTGATCACTTTTTCCTGAAGGATCTTTTACTATGAGATTACTAAGTAATCCTGCCTCCCTGCACAATATTAGATCTAAAATAGCTTTATCACTATCGGCCATTTCTTTGGCCTCCTTATCTCGAGAGACAATGGATAAGCGCCTGGAGGTGGTCAGTGGTTTGTGAAGCAGCGCCTGGAGTGGCTATAAAGGCCAATTCTAGAGTGACAGGCTCTTCCACAGGAGCTGCAGAGAAATTTGTTTGTCGGGGCTGTTACACAGTTGCGCCTCTGTCTTTTTTCCTGCCAACTACTAAGTCTCTTCGACTCACCACACTTTAGCCCCGCCTTTATGGCTGCCCGCCAGCTTTGGCAGACGCTGGCAACTGACTCCCACAACTTGTGATCAATGTCACAGGATTTCATGTCGCGTTTGCAGACGTCTTTAAAGCGGAGACATGGACGGCCGGTGATACCAGTGGCGAGCTCGCTGTACAATGTGTCTTTGGGGATCCTGCCATCTTCCATGCGGCTCACATGGCCAAGCCATATCAAGCGCCGCTGACTCAGTAGTGTGTATAAGCTGGGGATGTTGGCCGCCTCGAGGACTTCTGTGTTGGAGATACGGTCCTGCCACCTGATGCCAAGTATTCTCCGGAGGCAGCGAAGATGGAATGAATTGAGACGTCGCTCTTGGCTGACATACGTTGTCCAGGCTTCGCTGCCATCGAGCAAGGTACTGAGGACACAGGCCTGATACACTCGGACTTTTGTGTTCCGTGTCAGTGCGCCATTTTCCCACATTCTCTTGGCCAGTCTGGACATAGCAGTGGAAGCCTTTCCCATGCGCTTGTTGATTTCTGCATCTAGAGACAGGTTACTGGTGATAGTTGAGCCTAGGTAGGTGAACTCTTGAACCACTTCCAGAGCGTGGTCGCCAATATTGATGGATGGAGCATTTCTGACGTCCTGCACCATGATGTTCGTTTTCTTGAGGCTGATGGTTAGGCCAAATTCATTGCAGGCAGCCGCAAACCTGTTGATGAGGCTCTGCAGGCACTCTTCAGTGTGAGATGTTAAAGCAGCATCGTCAGCAAAGAGGAGTTCCCTGATGAGGACTTTCCGTACTTTGGACTTCGCTCTTAGATGGGCAAGGTTGAACAACCTGCCCCCTGATCTTGTGTGGAGGAAAATTCCTTCTTCAGAGGACTTGAACGCATAATCTCCTTGTCAGTTAATCTCTCTGGCCCTCTGTCCTATCACACACCTTCTCTTTTGTTCTCTTTTCCCCCACCCCACTTTACTCGCTTAAGACCTAGTACATTTCTAACCTTTGCCAGTTCTGATGAAAGGTCACCGACCTGAAATGTTAACTCTGCTTCTCTCTCCACAGATGTTGCCAGACCTGCTGAATATTTCCAGTACTTTCTGTTTTTATTTAAGGCACCAAGCATTTCTGTGTACATTCCCATCAGCTTTTTCCTGCAACCCCATTAAAATCCTCAGTTTAGTCCTGTGCAACAGAACTCATGTGCAACCTCACCTTTCGTCAAGCTATCACCTGCACTACCCTTTCCCCCTGCCCTGGCTGCAGGCCACTTGTGCCTGCTGTCTCACCACGTGCAGGTCTAGCCTCTAAGCTATCCTCTAAACTACGCAGAGTGTCAGTATTTGAGCTGGTGGCGAAAAGTGTTTTCCCGTCATCAGCCTCTTCCCCCTCTTTCACTTTTTGCTTCTGCAACACTGCTTGGCCAGGTTAAAGTTCTTGGGTATCTGAAAGGAGAAAGGCACAGGATAGGATTGTGGTGAGGGGAAGGGGGGAAAGCAAGAGGTGCATACATGGACCATCTGCAGCTTGTAAATCAGAAGAGACTGTGTCTGAGGGGGAAGTGGAATATGAGAAGGAGGATTAGGTATGAGCATCTTCAATCCTTTCAGCCTCGCCACTGGCCATGACCTCAGTCATAGCCATTCCAATGATGGTGAGCACCGTCTCCAAAATTGGGGTGAGGGCATACAGCCATGCCTGTCCCCCACTGTTTAGGTGCTGCTGCTCTAGTTGTGTTCCAGCTTGTCCTGCAAGAGAGAGGAAAGTGAGTATGGTGCAATGTGCTTATATGAGGTGACTGTCATGGTTGAATACCTGGCAGTGTCTGCAAGCTGTGAGAGGTGGATGTGAAGTGAATAGTAGTGCAAAATGTGTGAGGGTGAGGTGAAGCTGTGAATGTGAGTTCAGTCATGGTTGACAGACATTATTGGTACTTGAGTAATGGGGCAGTGGTGAATTGAGCTATGTGTGAGGCTAGTGGTTCATTTGTAAGGATATGGCATTTGAAGATAACCACTCATGTAAGGTCATTGATTTAGCAGCTCTGCATCCAGGTCTTTGGGGCTACACTGCAGGTATTGACCAAAATGGCTATCTGCTACCCCTGCCTTACCAGTGTTTGTCTGCCAGGCCTCTTGGTTCCCTGTGGGTACAGGACATCTCTTCTCCTGTCCACCTCCTGCACCAAGGCCTTCGGTGTTGCATTGGAGAACCTTGGAGCACGCTCTGTTGTGCTCTTATTCAGTGTTCATCCTGCTCAAACACTTTTCCCCAACCACTTCCAGCACCTGCTCCAATCAAAATGCACCTCCCCTTTAAGAGGTGCAGGCTGGCTTTAAGTAGTGCAGGCTAGTTTTGAGTGGTGCTAATCACTCATGATTCTGTATCCCCTGCTCAGGCATGTAGCCACTCAGTAGCCTGCTTAGCGCTGGTTGCACACTACAATCATGGTAACCAGCAGACAGCAAAAAGTTTGCATTCTGCCTGCATGGGATGAAACAGGTGCAGATTAATCCTGTATCGTGATCCCCACACCTGTTTTTGAATGTTGCAACACAAAGTGCTTTAAAAAGAATTATTGTTAAATTTCACAAATTTGTTTCTAACTGTGGAAGATAATTCTCCAGAGGGCATTTTCAGAATAATTTCTGTCAGGGTATTTTATTGCTTTTCTTTTCAGGATTAGTGGTAAAACTACATATAAAATTTTCCACCCTGCCAGTGCCATTGCTTAAGGTGCAATGAGAACAAGTTAGTGGTTAAGTCAATAGCTTAAAGTTTGACGCAAGTTTAAACCACTCAAGCTCTTATTGGTGACATGTGGATGGGGGTTTCCAGGAGTGTTGCTGCTAATCACATAATTCTCAACAAGTTGAAAATACTTAGGTTACTGACAGTCTGGAAGTGGCATGAGTAAGGTCAGACCACAAAACCCAAGTCAAAATTTGATGAACAGCAATTGCAAAAGAAATACTGCAAACGGAGCTACCTTTGGTGGCTCCTCAAAAAAAAAATGTAAAATTAAAATTAATGTTCTCAGACGAACACAGGATATATTATTTTATATGAAAACATCCATCAGGCTTGTCCCCAAAAGGAAGCGGCAGATGGGAGAATGGACTGATGCTGTAAAATGTAATAGCTCAGTGTCCTGTTACACAGCTGTGAACTCCTAGAAAAACAAACTGCAGTACAGTCAACAAGAGGGAATAGCAGCTGCAACAGAGCTGGAAAGTGGGGTGTGGGAGAGAATTGTTCTGGTCGCTATGTGATATGTTCAAATCCATCCACAGTGTCTAAACTAACAGTGACAAAAGTAATTATTTCCCCAACATGTCTTAAAGAATTTCAGAACTCGACAACCCAAGTGTAACAACAACTTGCATTTATATAGCTCTTTTAGTGTATTACAACACCCCAAAGCACTTCACAGAAGTATTATCAGCCACATAAGGAGAAATTAGGAGAGATGAACAGAACCTTGGTCAAAGTGATAGGTTTTAAGAAGCATCTTAAAGCGGGAGAGAGAGGTAGAGAAGCAAAGAGGTTTAGGGAGGAAATTCCAGAGCTTAGAGCCCAGTCACCAATACAGCAATTAAAATCGGGGATGCATGTGAGGCCAGAATTGTGGGAGCACAGAGATTCGCAAGATTGTAAGGCTGGAGCAAATTACAGAGGACTGAGAGCCACTGTAGGTCAGGTAGCACAGGGGTGATGGGCGAATAGGATTTGGTGTGAGTTAGGATATGGGGGGCAGAGTTTTGGGTGAGCTCAAGTTTATGGAGGATGGGAGGTACAAGGCCAGCCAGGAAAGTGTTGAAATAGTCAAGTCTACAGGTGACAAAGGCCTGAATAGGGGTTTCAGCAGCAGATGAACTGAGGCAGGGTTGGAGTAGGGTGATTTTATAGAGGTGGAAGTAGGTCTTGATGGTGGAGTAAATATGTGGTCAGAATCTCATCTGATGTATAAAGGAGCATTACTCCAGGAACCTCAGAGTGCTTCACAGGAGCACTCTCAGAGGGTTGTGCGACTTTGGAACTCTCTGCCTCAGAAGGAGGTGGAGGCGGGGTGATTGAATATCTTTAAGGCGGAGGTAGATAGATTCTTGTTAGACAAGGGAGTCAAAGGTTATCGGGGGTAAATGGGAGTGTGAAATTCGAAACACAAACAGATCAGCCATGATCTTATTGAATGACGGCGCAGGTTCGAGGGGCAGAATGGCCTACTTCTGCTCCTAATTCGTATGTTCATATAACCTGTGGAAACACAGAAACATAGAAAATAGGAGCAGGAGTAGGCCATTCGGCCCTTCGAGCCTGCTCCGCCATTCAAAAAAGATCATGGCTAATCATCCAACTCAGTAACCTGTTCCCGCTTTCTCCCCATATCCTTTGATCCCTTTAAACCCAAGAGCTATATCTAACTCCTTCTTGAAAACATACAATTTATTTATTTTATTTCTTTAGAGATACAGCACTGAAACAGGCCCTTCGGCCCACCAAGTCTGTGCCGACCATCAACCACCCACTTATACTAATCCTACATTAATCTCAAATTCCTACCCCATCCCCACCTTCCCTCAATTCCCCTACCACCTACCTATACTAGGGGCAATTTACAATGGCCAATTTACCTATCAACCTGCAAGTCTTTGGCTGTGGGAGGAAACCGGAGCACCCAGCGAAAACCCACGTGGTCACAGGGAGAACTTGCAAATTCCGCACAGGCAGTACCCAGAATTGAACCCGGGTCGTTGGAGCTGTAAGGCTGCGGTGCTAACCACTGCGCCACTGTGCCGCCCTAACCACTGCGCCACTGTGCCATCCTCAATGTTTTGGAGCAACTGCTTTCTGTGCTAGTGAATTCCACAGGCTCACCACTCTCTGGGTGAAGAAATTTCTCCTCATCTCAGTCCTGAAAGGTTTACCCCGTATCCTTAGAACCCCTGGTTCTGGACTCCCCCACCAGCGGGAACATCCTTCCTGCATCTACCCTGTCAATTCCTGTTAGAATTTTATAGGTTTCTATGAGATCCCCCCTCACTCTTCTGAACTCAGCAAATATAATCCTAACCGACTCAATCTCTCCTCATACGTCAGTCCTGCCATCCCAGGAATCAGTCTGGTAAACCTTCACTGCATTCCCTCTTTTAGCAAGAACATCCTTCCTCAGATAAGGAGACCAGAACTGCACACAATATTCCAGCTGCGGCCTCACCAAGGCCCTGTACAATTGCAACAAGACATCCCTGCTCCTGTACTCGAATCCTCTCGCTGTGAAGGCCAACATACCATTTGCCTTTTTTACCGCCTGTTGGACCTGCATGCTTACCTTCAGCGACTGGTGTACGAGAACACCCAGATC
This sequence comes from Heterodontus francisci, assembly GCF_036365525.1. Lineage (NCBI taxonomy): Eukaryota > Metazoa > Chordata > Chondrichthyes > Heterodontiformes > Heterodontidae > Heterodontus > Heterodontus francisci. The sequence goes on from NC_090403.1 coordinate 57,749,719, forward strand.
TCGTTGCATATTCCCCCTCTCAGTTTATAGCTGTTCAGATAATAATCTGCCTTCCTGTTTTTGCTACCAAAGTGGATAACCTCACATTTATCCACATTATACTGCATCTGCCATGCATTAGCCCACTCACTCAACTTGTCTAAATCACCCTGAAGCCTCTCTGCATCCTCCTCACAACTCACCCTCCCACCCAGTTTTGTGTCATCTGCAAATTTGGAGATATTACATTTAGTTCCCTCATCTAAATCACTAATATATATTGTGAATAGCTGGGGTCCTAGCACCGATCCCTGCGGTACCCCACTAGTCACTGTCTGCCATTCGGAAAAAGACCCGTTTATTCCATTGGAGGACCACCAATATGCATGTAGGGAGAAGAGCTCACCCAAAGCTCTGCTCCCTGTTCGCCCATCACTCCTGTGCTCGCTGATCTACACTGGCTCCCAGTCCAGCAATGCCTCAATTTTAAAATCCTTTTCCTCATTTACAAATCCCTTCACGGCTTCGCCACTCCCTGTTCCTGCAACCTCCGCCAGCCCTACAACCCCCCGGGATCTTTGTGCTCCTCTAATGGCCTCTTGCACATCCCTGATTTTAATTTCTCCACCATTGGCGGCCATACCTTCCTCTGCCTAGGAACTAAGCTTTGGAATTCCCTCCTAAACCTTTCCACCTCTCTACCTCGCTTCCTCCTTTAAGACGCTCCTTAAAACCTACCTCTTTGACCTAGCTTTTGCTCATCTGCCCTAATATTTCCTTATGTGGCTCAGTGTCAAATTTTGTTTGACAATGCTCCTGTGATGCACTTTGGGGCAATTTACTATATTAAAGGTGCTATATAAATGCAAGATGTTGTTGTGTTTTAATGACAGGCAGAGCAATCAGCAGCTGTTCATCCATACAGTAAATCTGATTTTCAGTAAAAGAAAACAAAACTGCTGCTTCAATTTTAACTCTACTTTCAAGCAGCTATTTGCCACCTGTCCAATCAAATGCTAATGGTGGATAAATTCTTTCAAACTCAGCACTCCAGTGAATAGGCTGCTACCCCTTAGGAAGCAATCACACGACAATAACTTGCTTATATCCCCATAGTTTCTGCAAGGCCCCCAGCCCATGGTGTATCCAAGACTGCCTTCACATTGCTAGTTTAGTTCTCAGTGCTCCGTCAGCGGGCAGAATGCACTGTCCTTTGCCAAGTGTACAAAGATGTTAATGTTGTGTCAGAGCACAGTGTAATGCAGCCCTATCAACATCTGACCATGTGACTTATTAGATGTGGTCAGCCCAAACAACATGTGTGTTGCCAGCACAATGTGATACGATGCTACGTGTTCACACAGTCACATAAGGTGGCTGGTGCCTGTGTACTCAGGTGGGGTACATCATACATTCTTCTTTCTAACATGAGTGCTTTTATATCTAACTGCAAGGGAAGGCTGCACAGAACAAGAGACAGTGCATGTAGAGAGAAGGGGGAGGGATCAGCAGTGACCTTAGACTAGATTTTCCAGCTGGCCAAGTTTATATTGGTTTTCAGATCGGCGGATCCCAGCACCGGCTGATGGTCCAGCCACCTAGGAGCCCAAATGTAAATACTTATTTATTTTGTGGATCCAGTAGGAACAAGCAGTGTTCTGCTGAGTCTTCGCATTCATCTCAACTCCTTGGAATCATCCTGGAATCTCTAGAGGTTAAAACGATCTTTCATCTCACTAAATTCATCTGCTGTGTTTATCACTTTCCTAACCGAGGTAGTTCTTTAGAGCTTTTCCACTTTTTCCCATGAAATTTAATCCATCAAGTTTACCTTACCCTCTGCTCACTCAGCATTAAGCATTATCAGCAATTCAACAGACCAATGACTACTTCATCTCTTCACTGATCAAGTTGGCACTTAAGCCACAGCCTTTGCTATCCTGCATGGCCCCAAATAACTCATCAATCAGCCCTTTCTGTTTTTGCCAATCTCCTTGATCTTTTCCTCACCTCCAATTTTATTTCTTATGTGTATCTGTATGCGCCCCAATGGAATCTTCTGACCATTAAATTGTATCTGCCCTTTATAGAACACCTTGTAATAAATCACACTCTGAAAACCAGTTCTAATCTTGTTTGCTACTATAAATTGGCTGAGTGGTACATTTCTCAAGAATTCTTTGGTGGGTTTCTCTGGTGCAACTGTTGCTTTCACTTTTCCAACAACCAAAGCAAAGAAAATGTATTAATACTTTAAGGTAAACTGATCCTACATTTCCAGTATGGAAGCCATGTTTATGAAAAGCACCGGTTTGAGACAGGGCACAACAGTGGAACCCCAATAATCCAGCCCATGCTCCCTGCAAGTGCGGCTCTGTGCTGGTAGCACTGAATCATGACATAGCCCTTTTATGTGTGAAAGCAGAAAGAAGAATATATAGAGGAATCTTTCACTGACTCAAGATTCTGACAAACGCTTAGTGTTACAGATGAGCTCAAAGGTCAGGCAATCACTATAACAGATGGTGAGCATGTTATAAAGTACATTAAGAAAGTAAAGCTAGGTGGAGAAGATGGTGTCCTGAAAGAGATGCCGCAGCATATGGGTAGATTGGTGTACTGGAAATGACCCAACTCTGTAATATAATCTACAACTCAGGGGGAATCCTATTTATGAACATTTCTAGATCCACATTCATAACACTTGCAAAAATGTCAAAGTCACAACATGTGGGGGAAGTATAACCATCAGTGTCATGAGCTGAAGAGTGAAAGGGCTACTAAAAATCAGTCTAGAAAGAATAAAATGAAACATGATTGTGAATTAATGAGGAACAGTTTTGCATTGGAAAGAGGAAAGGAATATGCAAACATATGCTTTGAAAAAGATTTGTGTGGGCAATAGAAATGAAGAGAGTTGCCTCTGTGCTTCACAGATTAGGAGCAAGTGTTTGACAAGATAAAGCATCAAAGATTAACCAACATTCTGCAACAGGTAGGAACCGATGGGGACATCTTACTGAGCGTAAGAAGGAGCAGCGAGAGTCAATAATCAGTTATCAAAAGAGATATGAGACAGTGATGTCTTACATCAAGAAATCTTTTCAATTTGAATTCACTGAAAGGCATAGAAGTTGGGTTCAAGATCGATGGAAAATTGATAAATATTATTTAACATACGACTGATACAGTGCTGATTATAAATACTAAAAGGGAGATCACCAGAGATACTCAGAAAGGTAAATCTGACAATTTTGAGATTCAGATTAAAATAAATTCTGGCTAAATTTTTATCTTTAATGCCCTCCTGTTTCATTGCTCCTGGAAGGCACAGCTCTGCACTAACAATGAAAATTACCCTGCTAAGAATAGTCGTCAAAGATGGGGCACTCCAAACACTAACCTTTCAGCAAATAATAAAAATAGAACAAATAGTCTAATGTGTGGACTAAAAGCATTAAGACAAAAGATCTAGCATATATATAGGATTGCAAAGTACCATCAAGATGTCTCAAAGCTCCGTGCAACTAATAGATTATTTTTGAATTGCATTAACTATAGGAATTTGGGTAAGTGCTCACATGATTTTCTGTCATTTCCATTTTAAATGGACTCTTGTTAGGGACAGATACATGAATTCCAGTTCATGCCCTTAGCGCAGAGGTTTGCACTGAGAGGATAAAAATTTAGAAAGAATTTATTTTAATCTGTATTTCAAAATTGCCAGATTTACCTTCCCGAATATCTCTGGTGATCTTTTTTGTATTGCATTTGTAATCAGCACTGTATCATAGAACATAGAATATAGAACAGTACAGCACAGTACAGGCCCTTCGGCCCACGATGTTGTGCCGACCCTTTAACCTACTCTAAGATCAAACTACCTACATACCCTTCATTCTACTATCATCCATGTCCCTATCCAAGAGTCGCTTAAATGTCCCTAATGTATCTGCTTCTACTACCACCGCTGGCAGTGCATTCCACGCACCCACCACTCTCTGTGTAAAGAACCTACCTCTGACATCTCCCCTAAACCTTCCTCCAATCACCTTAAAATTATGCCCCCTGGTGATGGCCCTTTCCACCCTGGGAAAAAGTCTCTGACTATCCACTCTATCTATGCCTCTCATCATCTTGTACCCCTCTATCAAGTCACCTCTCATCCTCCTTCGCTCCAATGAGAAAAGCCCTAGCTCCCTCAACCTTTCTTCATAAGACATGCCCTCCAGTCCAGGCAGCATCCTGGTAAATCTCCTCTGCACCCTCTCTAAAGCTTCCACATCCTTCCTAATGAGGCGACCAGAACTGAACACAATATTCCAAGTGTGGTCTAACCAGGGCTTTATAGAGCTGCAGCATAACCTCGCGGTTCTTAAACTCAATCCCCCTGTTAATGAAAGCCAACACCCCATACGCCTTCTTAACAACGCTATCAACTTGGGTGGCAACTTTGAGGGATCTTTGGATGTCGACCCCAAGATCCCTCTGTTCCTTCACACTGCCAAGAATCCTGTCTTTAAGCCTGTATTCTGCATTCAAATTCGACCTTCCAAAATGAATCACTTCACACTTTTCCAGGTTGAACTCCATCTGCCACTTCTCAGCCCAGCTCTGCATCCTGTCAATGTCCCGTTGCAACCTACAACAGCCCTCCACACTATCCATAACTCCAGCAACCTTTGTGTCATCGGCAAACTTACTAACCCAGTCTTCCACTTCCTCATCCAAGTCATTTATAAAAATCACAAAGAGCAGAGGTTCCAGAACAGATCCCTGCGGAACACCACTGGTCACCGAGCTCCAGGCTGAATACTTTCCATCTAATACCACCCTCTGTCTTCTATGGGCCAGCCAATTCTATATCCAGACAGCCAAATTTCCCTGTATCCCATGCCTCCTTACTTTCTGAATGAGCCTGCCATGGGGAACCTTATCAAATGCCTTGCTAAAATCCATATACACCACATCCACTGCTCTTCCTTCATCAATGTGTTTTGTCACATCCTCAAAGAATTCAATAAGGCTTGTGAGGCATGACCTGCCCCTCACAAAGCCATGCTGACTATCTCTAATCAAACTATGCTTTTCCAAATAATCATAAATCCTGTCTCTCAGAATCCTCTCCAATAATTTGCCCACCACCGACGTAAGACTGACTGGTCTGTAATTCCCAGGGTTATCCCTATTCCCTTTCTTGAACAAGGGAATAACATTTGCCTCCCTCCAATCATCTGGTACTACTCCAGTGGACAGTGAGGACGCAAAGATCATCGCCAAAGGCGCGGCAATCTCTTCCCTTGCTTCCCGTAATAACCTTGGGTATATCCCGTCTGGCCCCAGGGACTTATCTATCCTCATGTCTCTCAAAATTTCCAGCACATCCTCCTTCTTCACATCAACCTGTTCGAGCATATCAGCCTGTTTCACGCTGTCCTCACAAACGACAAGGTCCCTCTCACTAGTGAATACTGAAGCAAAGTATTCATTAAGGACCTCCCCTACCTCCTCCGACTCCAGGCACAAGTTCCCTCCACTATCCCTGATCGGCCCTACCTTCACTCTGGCCATCCTCTTGTTCCTCACATAAGTGTAGAACGCCTTGGGATTTTCCTTAATCCTACCCGCCAAGACTTTTTCATGTCCCCTTCCAGCTCTCCTAAGTCCATGCTTCCTCAACCTTAAGTAAGCTTCCTTCTTCCTCTTGACTAGCTGTTCCTTCACCCTAACATCCCTTCCTTGCCTCATCGGGACAAACCTATCCAGCAGTCGCAGCAAGTGCTCCCTAAACAACCTCCACATTTCTGTCGTGCATTTCCCTGAGAACATCTGTTCCCAATTTATGCTCCCCAGTTCCTGCCTAATAGCATTGTAATTCCCCCTCCCCCAATTAAATATTTTCCCATCCCGTCTACTCCTATCCCTCTCCATGACTATAGTAAAGGTAAGGGAGTTGTGATCACTATCACCGAAATGCTCTCCCACCGAGAGATCTGCCACCTGGCCTGGTTCGTTGCCAAGAACCAAATCCAACATAGCCTCCCCTCTCGTCGGCCTATCTACATATTGAGTCAGGAAACCTTCCTGGACACACCTGACAAAATCTGCTCCATCCAAACTATTTGCACTAAGGAGGTTCCAATCAATATTAGGGAAGTTGAAGTCACCCATGACAACAACCCTGTTACTTCTGCACCTTTCCAAAATCTGCCTCCCAATCTGTTCCACCGTGTCTCTGTTGCTATTGGGGGGTCTATAGAAAACTCCCAATAAAGTGACTGCTCCTTTCCTGTTTCTGACTTCCACCCATACTGACTCAGTCGACAAACCCTCCTCGACGACCTCCCTTTCTGCAGCTGTGATGCTATCCCTGATTAGCAATGCCACTCCCCCACCTCTTTTACCTCCCTCCCTATTCCTTTTGAAACATCTAAACCCCGGAACATCCAACATCCATTCCTGCCCCTGTGATATCCAAGTCTCCGTAATGGCCACAACATCGTAGCTCCAAGTACTGATCCATGCTCTAAGTTCATCACCCTTATTCCTGACACTTCTTGCGTTAAAATAGACACACTTCAACCCATCATACTGGCTGCAACTTTGCCCTGTCAACTGTCTAACCTTCCTCACAGACTCTCTGCACTCTGTATCTGCCTGTTCAACAGCTACCCCATCCACTGATCCGTAGCTCCGGTTCCCATCCCCCTGCCAAACTAGTTTAAACCCTCCCGAAGAGCTCCAGCAAACCTCCCGCCCAGGATACTGGTGCCCCTCCAGTTCAGATGCAACCCGTCCTTCTTGTACAGGTCCCAACTTCCCCAGGTGTCCCAATGATCCACATATCTGAAGCCCTCCCTCCTACACCAGCTCTGTAGCCATGTGTTCAGCTGCACTCGCTCTCTGTTTCTAGCCTCACTAGCACGTGGCACCGGTATCAATCCTGAGATTACTACTCTGCTCGTCCTGCCTTTTAGCTTCCAACCTAACTCCCTATATTCGCTTTTCAGGTCCTCATCCCTTTTCCTAGCTATGTCATTGGTACCGATGTGTACCACGACTTCTGGCTGCTCCCCCTCCCCCTTAAGAATCCTTTCGAGTCGATCCGAGACATCCCTGACCCTGTATCAATCGTATATTAAATTATATTAAACGATAGGCAAACACCAAGTTTAACACAGCACTTAGATGAATTATCAGATAATCTGTTTTTGAAGGTGTTGCATGAGGGTGGCCAATATACCAGGCGAACTCTCTGCTCTTTTGAAATAGTGCCACAAGATCTCTTACACTGAACTGAGAAGACAAATGGTGCCTTGGTTTAAAATCTCATCAAAAAGACAGCACCTCTGATAATGCAACCCCCCACTCACTGAAATTTGGGTTATGTTATGTCTGTAGTGGGACTTCAAACCCATAACCTCTGACTCAGAAGTGAAAGCGCTACCAAATGAGCAAAGGTGACATTTAGACGGTCAAAGCAACAAAGAAATTAAATGGAAGAAAGTAATGGCGAAAGCAGTGCCTAGCAATATGAAAGTTTCAGAGCAATCATAAAACTAAACTGGTGATAAGCAGCAGCATGTTTCAGTGCTGAAGTAAGGATATGACTGAAAGCATTTGAATTCTGGTGCTGCAGATGTATGTTGAAAATTAGTTGAAGAAAAAGACTAATGAGAGGTTCCTAATCCAAGCATAATAGAGAGAAATAATGTAGCTAATTATGATGGAAACAATGCGAGCACATTATTGAGGACACATAAGGAACATTGTTGGAATTCTTCTTCCTGTCAGTAGAAGTTGATGATAATATGTAAACTTGCAGGGAAAGAAGAACCTGGCTGAATGATATGGTGGAAGTGGTAGATACAACATCAGGAACTCAGACACTCCACCCATGTAGAGTTTGGAAAGTAATCAGTGCATTGATTACTAATCACTAATGTCCTTTAGGGAAGGAAATCTGCTGCCCTTGACTGGTCTGGCCGACAGGTGACTCCAGACCCACAGCAATGTGGTTAACTCTTACATACCCTGTGAAATGGCCCAGCAAGCCACTCAGTTGTATCTAACCGCTACGAAGTCAATAAAAAGGAATGAAACTGGATGGACCACCCGGCTTCGACCGAGGCACCGGAAATGGCAACGGCAAACCCAGCCCCGTCGACCCTGCAAAGTCCTCCTTACTAACATCTGGGGGCTTGTGCCAAAGTTAGGAGAGCTGTCCCACAGACGAGTCAAGCAACAGCCTGACATAGCCATACTCACGGAATCATACCTGACAAACAATGTCCCAGACACTGCCATCACCATCCCCGGGTATGTCCTGTCCCACCATCAGGACAGACCCAGCAGAGGTGGCGGCACAGTGGTATACAGTAGGGAGGGAGTTGCCCTGGGAGTCCTCAACATCGACTCCGGACCCCATGAAGTCTCATGGCATCAGGTCAAACATGGACAAGGAAACCTCCTGCTGATTACCACCTACCGTCCTCCCTCAGTTGATGAGTCAGTACTCCTCCATGTTGAACAGCACTTGGAGGAAGCACTGAGGGTGGCAAGGGCACAGAATGTACTCTGGGTGGGGGACTTCAGTGTCCATCACCAACAGTGGCTCGGTAGCACCACTATTGACCGAGCTGGCCGAGTCCTAAAGGACATATCTGCTAGATTGGGTCTACGGCAGGTGTGGGTATGCGACCAGATGGGAAAACATACTTGACCTCATCCTCACCAATCTGCCTGCTGCAGATGCATTTGTCCTTGACAGTATTGGTAGGAGTGACCACCGCATGGACACGAAGTCCCACCTTCACATTGAGGATACCCTCCTTCGTGTTGTGTGGCACTACCACCGTGCTAAATGGGATAGATTTCGAACAGATCTAGCAATGCAAAACTGGGCATCCATGAGGCGCTGTGGGCCATCAGCAGCAGCAGAATTGTACTCAGCCACAATCTGTAACCTCATGGCCCGGCATATCCCCCACTCTACCATTACCAGCAAGCCAGGAGACCAACCCTGGTTCAATGAAGAGTGCAGGAGAACATACCAGGAGCAGCACCAGGCATAACTCAAAATGAGGTGTCAACCTGGTGAAGCTACAACAGAGGACTATCTGCACGCCAAACTGCGTAAGCAGCACGCGATAGACAAAGCTAAGCGATCCCATAACCAATGGATCAGATCTGAGCTCTGCAGTCCTGCCACATCCAGCCGTGAATGGTGGTGGACAATTAAACAACTAACTGGAGGAGGTGGCTCCACAAATATCCCTATCCTCAATGATGGGGGAGCCCAGCACATCAGTGCAAAAGATAAGGCTGAAGCATTTGCAACAATCTTCAGCCAGAAGTGCCGAGTTGATGATCCATCTCGGCCTCCTCCTGAAGTCCCCAGCATCACAGATGCCAGACCTCAGCCAATTTGATTCACTCCACGTGATATCAAGAAACGACTGAAGGCACTGGATACTGCAAAGGCTATGGGCCCTGACAATATTCCGGCAATAGTACTGAAGACCTGTGCTCCAGATCTTGCTACACCCCTAGCTAGCCAAGCTGTTCCAGTAAAGCTACAACACTGGCATCTACCCGGCAATGTGGAAAATTGCCCAGGTATGTCCTGTACACAAAAAGCAGGACAAGTCCAACCCGGCCAATTACCGCCCCATCAGCCTACTCTCAATCATCAGTAAAGTGATGGAAGGTGTCATCAACAGTGCCATCAAGCGGCACTTGCTTAGCAATAACCTGCTCAGTGACCCGCAGTTTGGGTTCCGTCAGGGCCACTCAGCTCCTGACCTCATTACAGCCTTGGTTCAAACATGGACAAAAGAGCTGAACTCAAGAGGTAAGGTGAGAGTGACTGCCCTTGACATCAAGGCAGCATTTGACCAAGTATGGCATCAAGGAGCCCTCGCAAAACTAAGGTCAATGGGAATCAGGGGGAAAGCCCTCCGCTGGTTGGAGTCATACTTAGCGCAAAGGAAGATGGTTGTGGTTGTTGGAGGTCAATCATCTGAGCTCCAGGACATCAGTGCAGGAGTTCCTCAGGGTAGTGTCCTAGGCCCAACCATCTTCAGCTGCTTCATCAATGACCTTCCTTCAATCATAAGGTCAGAAGTGGGGATATTCGCTGATGATTGCACAATGTTCAGCACCATTCGTGACTCCTCAGATACTGAAGCAGTCCGTGTAGAAATGCAGCAAGACTTGGACAATATCCAGGCTTGGGCTGATAAGTGGTAAGTAACATTCGCGCCACACAAGTGCTAGGCAATGACCATCTCCAACAAGACAGAATCTAACCATCTCCCCTTGACATTCAATGGCATATCCATTGCTGAATCCCCCACTATCATCATCCTCGGGGCTACCATTGACAGAAACTGAACTGGAGTAGCCATATAAATACCGTGGCTACAAGAGCAGGTCAGAGGCTAGGAATCCTGCGGCGAGTATCTCACCTCCTGACTCCCCAAAGCCTGTCCACCATCTACAAGGCACAAGTCAGGAGTGTGATGGAATACTCTCCACTTGCCTGGATGGGTGCAGCTCCAACAACACTCAAGAAGCTCGACACCATCCAGGACAAAGCAGCCCGCTTGATTGGCACCCCATCTACAAACATTCACTCCCTCCACCACCGACGCACAGTGGCAGCAGTGTGTACCATCGACAAGATGCACTGCAGCAATGCACCAAGGCTCCTTAGACAGCACCTTCCAAACCCACGACCTCTACCAACTAGAAGGACAAGGGCAGCAAATGCATGGGAACACCAACACCTGTAAGTTCCCCTCCAAGTCACACACCATCCTGACTTGGAACTATATCGCCGTTTCTTCACTGTCGCTGGGTCAAAATCCTGGAACTCCCTTCCTAACAGCACTGTGGGTGTACCTACCCCACATGGACTGCAGCGGTTCAAGACAGCTCACCACCACCTTTTCAAGGGCAATTAAGGATGGGCAATAAATGCTGGCCTGGCCAGCAATGCCCACATCCCATGAATGAATTTTTAAAAAATTGATTATCAACTCGTGGAGTTGAGAATGCATGTGGAGATTCACAGCAAGTCAGAAGCACTTCTATGCGTGGCAGTGAAGGAATTGACGTTGTTCTAACTGGCATGGAAGATTTCACAATTCATCCATTCCCTTCTGTCAGATCTAATGGTATATTTTGGTTCAACAATGCCTCTTATTCTGGTGTCTTGTAAAATTGCTGTCAGTTGAAACCAAGGACTAAAATTCTTCTTGCTGATAATTTTAGTGGCAAAAGTCAACATGAGTGTAAAATGGGATTTCTTCATTTGCTGGAAGTATACTTAGTTTACTTTTCTTCTCCAACTCTAATCTCAATGATCTGAGTGAAGAAGCTTCTTCTATTACACCAGACTGTTCGACCACTGTGAGCAACATCAAGAGATTGCTCTCTACCCCCCGCCCCAATAAACCAATTCTCCTTCCATTCATACTTTCTTAAATTACAGCAGTGGACTTAAACTCTTCAATTATTTTCACCTTGACAGATGTGGCCCAATCTACATTCAGCAGTTTGGTTTCCAGCATGGCCGTCCCTGGGTGACTTTAGAACCTCTTTAAAACACCTCTGCAAATCTACGCTTGGCCACTTTGGGAAAACATCTTTGTTGCTTTGAATGTCTCCAAAGATTTTGACAGGTCTGGCACCTTACACTTCTAAACAAGTTCTCATCATGTGTCCTCCCACCAATTCTCTATTCAAGGCTCTCCAGTTTCCTCTCACATTGTTCTATTTGTGCTGTAGTTCGTGTCTGATCCTTTGACTCCGTTAACGCAAGAGTTCCCAGGGCTCTGTGCTCCAACTCTGTTCCACATTAATAACCTCCTTCATTCATCATCAACCCATTCTCCACTATCCTGCCGATAACCCACTCTACACTGAGCTCCCTTCACATCCCAGTCCCCTCAGTGCTCACAATCTGCAGTTCCCTCCATGCAGCACGATCCCATGCTTCAATGGGGCAATGAAAGTCTGTTTCATTAATTCCTCAAAGACAGTTTCTTCATCCCTCATATAGATCTAAGCAACTGCTCCTATCTCCAATGGTTCCACCCCTACTCTTCATCTATCAGCATTCTTGCCATCAGCATCCTTGAAGATCTCAAATATAAGTCACACATCACTGAAGCTCCAAGAAGCTTGGTTTCTCATTGTGTCAAACACTTGTTTCCCCTCAAAAAATCTTAATACACTATGAATTCTAAATGCATCCAACAATCCTACATCTGAAGAAGCTCTTCCAACAGCAGGTTATGCTAGAACTGTATAACTCATCGGTTAGGCCACAAGACAACAAGACATAGGAGAATAGCAGAAGGAGACCACATGGCCCATCAAGCCTGCTCCGCCATTCAATATGATCATGGCTGATCTTGGGCTTCAATTCCACTTTCCTACTCGTTCCCTATATCCCTTGATTCCCTGAGAGACCAAAAATCTATCTATTCCAGCCATAAATGTATTCAGTCATGGAGCATCCACAACCCTCTGGGGTAGAGAATTCCAAAGATTCACAACCCTCAGAGTGAAGTAATTTCTCCTCATCTCAGTCCAGAATGATTGACCCCTTATCCGAGACTGTGTCTCTGTGTTCTAGATTCCCTGACCAGTGGGAACAATCTCTCAGCTTCTACCCTATCAAGCCCTTTCAGAATCTTGTATGTCTCAATTAGATTGCCTCTCATTCTTCTACACTCCAGAGAATATCGGCCCAATTTACTCAGCCTCTCATTATAGGACAACGCCCTCATCCCAGGGATCAATTTAGTAAATCTTCACTGCACTGCCTCCAGTGCAACTTGAGTACTGTGTGCAGTTCTGATCACCTCATTACAGAAAGGATGTAATTGCACTAGAGAGAGTAGAGGGGATTCACGAGGATGTTGCCAGGAGAGGGAAAATGCAGCTATGAGGAAAGACTGGATAGGCTGGAGTTGTTCTCCTTGGAACAAAGAAGGCTGAGGGGAAATTTGATTGAAATGTACAAAATTTTGAGGGACCTGGATACAGTGGAGGTGAAGGCCCTATTCACCATGGCAGAGAGGTCAGTGACTAGGGGGCATAGGTTTAAAGTGATTGGTAGAAAAATTAGAGGGGATATGAGGAAAAACTTTTTCACCCAGAGGGTGGTGGGGTCTGGAACTCACTGCCTGAAAGGGTAGTTGAGGCAGAGACCCTCAACTCATTCAAAAGGAGTCTGGATATGCATCTCAAGTGCCATAACCTGCAGGGCTACGGACCAAAGGCTGGAAGGTGGGTTTAGAATAGGTGGATCGCCTTTCGGCTGGCGCGGACACGATGGGCCAAGTGGCCTCTTTCTGTGCGTTAAACTTTCTATGATTCTATTAACACCTATCTTGCACTCCTAGACTGCATATAGTAAAAAGATTGCCATATGTTCGATGACCCTGCTCTCAGCTCTGGTCTTCAACCTCTGTCACTGTCACAGTCTATCCTGCCCTTTTCTTTTTTATTGAATTTATTAAAGCTATAGAGTCCTCTTCTGTCTACCTATATCTCAACAGGGTTGGAAACAAGACGTGCTGCACAGTCTCCTTCTCTAGCTCTCTCCTTCTTAGTTCCTCAAATATGTTGAGCTTCTTATCACAGCCTTCATTTTCCCAATTGTCTTCAGGCTCTTAAACCAAAGTTTGCATCACCTAGTCACTACATCCTGATTTCCTTGCTCTGTCTCAAATTTGTTCCAACATTGGTCCTGTACTGAAGAATGGGCCTTGCCTTTTCATCTAAGGTTCTCAGTGATGATCCCTCCTTCCCACCCGCCCACACACCCACCCTCCACTTACACCCCAATTTTCGATTGTTGCCATCTTTCTTCTTTCCTAACTTGCCTCCTAAAATGACATTTGGGAAGCCTATTGCTCTGAAACAAAGGGCTGAATTTTTCCAGTCCCGCAGAAGCAGGTTAGGAGTCGTGTCTGGGAGCAAAAGCGGAGAAGAGCACTTCGGGTAAGCTCTCTGACGCGTTCCTACCTCTGAGGAATCTTGCCAGCTGCAGGGGGAAAACAGCAGGGGCTGTCCACCCAGCAGTGATGGATAAACAGCAGGGGCTACCTGCCCAGCAGTGATGGATAACCAGCAGGGGCTACCCGCCCAGCAGTGATGGATAACCAGCAGGGGCTACCCGCCCAGCAGTGATGGATAACCAGCAGGGGCTACCTGCCCAGCAGTGATGGATAACCAGCAGGGGCTACCCGCCCAGCAGTGATGGATAACCAGCAGGGGCTACCCGCCCAGCAGTGATGGATAAACAGCAGGGGCTGTCCACCCAGCAGTGATGGATAACCAGCAGGGGCTACCTGCCCAGCAGTGATGGATAACCAGCAGGGGCTACCCGCCCAGCAGTGATGGATAACCAGCAGGGGCTACCCGCCCAGCAGTGATGGATAACCAGCAGGGGCTACCCGCCCAGCAGTGATGGATAACCAGCAGGGGCTACCCGCCTAGCTGTGATGCATAAACAGCAGGGGCTACCCGCCCAGCAGTGATGGATAACCAGCAGGGGCTACCTGCCCAGCAGTGATGGATAACCAGCAGGGACTACCCACCCAGCAGTGATGGATAACCAGCAGGGGCTACCTGCCCAGCAGTGATGGATAACCAGCAGGGGCTACCGCCCAGCAGTGATGGATAACCAGCAGGGGCTACCCGCCCAGCAGTGATGCATAAACAGCAGGCGCTGCCTGCCCAGCAGTGATGGATAACCATCAGGGGCTACCTGCCCAGCAGTGATGGATAACCAGCAGGGGCTACCGCCCAGCAGTGATGGATAACCAGCAGGGGCTACCTGCCCAGCAGTAATGCATAAACAGCAGGCGCTGCCTGCCCAGCAGTGATGGATAACCAGCAGGGTCGACCTGCCCAGCAGTGATGGAATACCAATTAGGCTCACTGTTGGGCTGATAGGGAGAAGGTCCTTCCACCGCTGCCGGGATCTACCCAATGGCAACCGAGGCCGCACCCCGCCATCACCCCCCAACCACCCCCCCACACCACCAAGGCTGGAGCTCATCATTTAACTTGAGCCTCCTGAGAGAACCATTGACGTCTCTTCTCCATCACCCCAGTCTGGACCCGCTGGGATGCAACCGACAACTGTGCCTACAGAACGGGTTCACCTTCCACAATGATGGCCTGACAGCTGGGGCTGTGAGGGATTGTAAACCTTTTACAATTCTGAAGAGAGAGCCTCCATTCTGAGGCACCCTCATGGCCTCCTGCCTGTCTTAGCAGTGCCCACCTCTCCCAGTCGGGCTGCCAGCCGGACATTGCTGCGGGTCCTCCCATTGAGGCTGCCACTTGGACAGGACTCCCAGAGGTGGCTTCTTAATTGGCTGCCTCCAAGAAGATCACGACTGATGTCCCTCTACGGCCACTCCTGGGTTCCCGACCCAGAATTGTGGCTGACGTCGGGATCACGAACCAACCAGGAAAATTCAGCCCAAAGTGAATTGCTGAAGGTTGTAACTGCGTAATCAGCAACTTGGATGTCGGTAACGACGCATGGCTGAGATGTCCCGTCTTCTCTGTGTTGCTCTGCTGAAGTACTATCCTACACTTGTATAATATAAAGAAATTCATTAAGAATATATAGCAAGCCCAGCTAGGAGTCTGAGGGAGACCAGTGGGGAGTCTAAAAGAGCGGCCGTACAGCGAGGGAGAGCAAGACCAGCAGGAAGTTTAAATTAGTGCTGGCAGAGTGAGAGAGAGCGAGACCAGCGGGAAGTTTAAAAGAACGAGAGAGAGCGAGAGTGTGACCAGCGGGGAGGGTATTAGTTCACATTAGGAGCAGTAAATTATAAATATTCAATCAGTAAGTGTTGTAATAAGAGTATAAGCACAGAGGAGGACTAGAGGCATTAAATAAAATTGATAGTTTAAACAGGGTACTAATGAGATTGTTTAAAAAGGGAATAGAGGGCTTTTTTTTGGTTTAGATCATGGATGGGCTGCTGCGACCTGTTGCTTGCAATTCCTGCACCATGTGGGAACTTCAGGAAACTTCATGTGTCCTGACCAACCAGGTGTGTAGGAGATATCTCCGGCTGCTTCAGCTCTACCTCAGGATTTCTGAGCTTGAGGGACAGCTGGAGTCACTGTGGAGCATCAGGGGGCAGGAGAGTTTCCTGGATCATACACTCCAGGCCGTGATCACCCCACAGGCAGTGAGAGATCAGGATAGTAGGTGGGTGGCCATCCAGAAGAGTAGGAAGAGGCAGTAAGTGCAGGAGTCTTTGGGGTGTATGCGACTCTCAAACTGGTACACTGCTTTGGAGACTCCTGGAAGTGACAACACCTTGAAGGAGTGCAGTCCAGACCATGGCACCAATGGGCAAGGCACTGTACAGGAGGGAGCAGAAAACTGCAGAAATGCAATTGTTATAGGTGACTTATTAGTCAGGGGGACTGATAGGCATTAACGGTAACTGTTATCGTCAGTCCTATATGGTGTGCTGCCTCCCTGGTGCCAGCGTAAAGGACATCATGGAGAGGGTGCAGGATATTCTGTAGAGAAAAGGGAATGAGACCAACCTTGTGGTACACGTTGGTACTAACGACATAGCAATGGCAGGTATTGAGGTCTTATGGTCAGATTTTCAGCAGCTAGGGAGGAAATTAAAGATTAGGGCCTCGAAGATAGGAATCTCTGAAATACTATTCTGAGAGAAAGGATAAATTGTCACTTATAAAGGCACAGGTTAATCAAGGATAGTCAGCATGGATTTGTTAAGGGAAGATCTTGTCTGACCAACTTGATCGAATTTTTTGAAAAAGTAACAAGGAAGATAGATGAGGGTAGTACAGTTGATGTGGTCTACATGGATTTTAGCAAGACTTTTAACAAGGTCCCAAATGGCAGACTAGTTTTAAAAAAAAATCCCATGGGATCCAGGGAAATGCAGCAAGGTAGATACAAACTTGGCTCAGTGGCAGGAAACAAAGGGTAATCGTTAACGGGTGTTTTAGCGACTGGAGGGCTGTTTCCAGTGGTGTTCCGCAGGGCTCAGTACTGGGTCCCCTCCTTATTGTGGTATATATTAACGATTTGGACTTAAATATAGGGGGCATGATCAAGAAGTTTGCAGATGACACAAAGATTGGTAGATAGTGAGGAGGATAGCTGTAAGCTGCATGAAGATATTGATGGTCTGGTCAGATGGACAGAAAAGTGGCAAATGGAGTTCAACTTGGAGAAGTGTGAGGTGATGCATTTGGGGAGGTCAACAAGGCAAAGGAATACACAATTAATGGGACAATACTGAGAGGTGTGGAGGAAGTGAGGGACCTTGGAGTGTATGTCCACAGATCCCTGAAGGTAGCAGGACAGGTCGATAAGATGATTAAGAAGGCTTATAGAATCCTTTCCTTTATTAGCTGGGGTATAGAATACAAGAGCAGGGAGGTTATGCTGGAACTGTATAAATCACTGGTTAGGCCACAATCTGAGTATTGTGTGCCGTTCTGGTCACCTCATTACAGAAAGGATGTAATTATACTAGAGAGGGTACACAGGAAATTTATGAGGATGTTGCCAGGAATGGAAAAATGCAGCAATGAGGAAAGATTGGATAGGCTGGGGTTGTTCTCCTTGGAACAGGGAAGGTTGAGGGGAGATCTGATTGAAATGTACAAAATTGTGAGGGGCCTGGATAGAGTGGAGGTGAAGGCCCTATTCACCCTAGCATAGATTTAATGTGATTGGTAGAAAAATTCGGGGGGAGATGAGGAAAAGCTTTTTCACCCAGAGGGTGGTGATGGTCTGGAACTCACTGCCTGAAAGGGTAGTTGAGGCAGAGACCCTCAACTCATTCAAAAGGAGTCTGGATATGCACCTCAAGAGCCATAAGCTGCAGGGCAATGGACCAAATGCTGGAAGGTGGGATTAGAATAGGTGGATCATTTTTTGGCCAGCATAGACACAATGGGCCAAGTGGCCTCTTTCTGTGCCTTAAACTTTCTATGATTCTACTCCCAGTGCCACGCACTAGTGAGAACAGAAATAGGAAGATAGGGAAGATCAATGCGTGACTTGAAGCATGGTGCAGGAGAGAGGACTTCAGATTCTTGGGGCATTGAGGGCAGTTCTGGGGCAGAAGTCACCTATTCAGAAGAGACGGGTTCCACCTCAACATGACTGGGACCAATGTCCTCGCGTGAGATTCACTAGTGTGACTGGGGAGGGTTTAAACTAAATTGGCAGGAGGATGGGCACCAACAAACAGAAGTAGAAAAGAGGAATAAGGTGCATACGGTGAGAGTGTTAGGCAGTACTAGAGAAGGGAGTAGCTCCATATTAGATGGGAATGGAGTGAGAAGGACTATAAGGAATAGAAAGACAGCATTACAATGCAGGTGTGTAAATGCACAAAGTGTGGTGAATACGTTTGGTGAGCTACAAGCACAAATAGCAGTATGGGAATATGACGTGGTGGCAATAATGGAAATGTGGCTTAAAAATGGCAAGGACTAAGCACTTAATATAGAAGGATATAAAGTGTTCAGAAAAGATAGAGAAGGAAAAAAAGGAGGTGGGGTTCCAGTACTGATTAGGGAAGACATTGTCATGTTGGAAAGGGGGATGTCTTTGTGGGGACAAGGACACAATCCATTTGGTTAGAATTGTGAAGCACGCTACAGGGATATTCTATAGCTCTCCAAATAGTGAGAAAGTGCTAGAGGAGAAAATCTGCAGGGAACTCACAGAGATGTTCAAGAACCATAGAGTGGTGATATTGGGGGAATTTAATTATCCAAATATCAATTGGCAGATTTTAGAGTAAAGGGTAAGGAGGGGGAGGAATTTCTGAAATGTGTTCAGGAGAACTTCCTTGATCAGTATGTTCTCAGCCCAACCAGAAAGGGTGTATTGCTGGATCTGGTGTTGGGAAATGAGATGGGCCAAGTGGACCAAGTGTCTGTTGGGAAGCACTTGGGTAAGAATGATCATTGTATTATAAGGTTTAGACTATTAATGCAGAAAAGCAAGTATTGAAATAACGTTGAACATCTAGATTGGAAGAGGGCTAATTTCAATGTCGTGAGAAGGGATCTAGCCAGGATAAAATGGAACCAAAGAGGACAGGAAGAGCTGTATCGGAACAATGGGTTATTTTAAGGAAGAGATGCTTCAGGTACAGACTAGGTACATTCCAACAAGAGTAAAAGGTAATGGACAAACAGGGCTCCTTGGGAGGGAGAGAGAGATTTGATGAAACAAAAAAAGGTGCATGATGCATGTCGGGTGAATTCTTCAAGTGAGAACCAGGCCATTTACAATAAGTTGAGAAGGGTGGTGAAGAGGAAAATATGACAGTCAACATAAAAGGGATCTCAAAGATCTTCCACTGGCATGTAAATATTAAGTGGGTAGTAAGGGGTGGAGTGGGGCCTATTAGGGACAAAGGTGGTAATATATGCTTAGAGGCGCAGGGCAAAGATATTATATTTAATGAGTGCTTTGAGTCAGTTTTCACTAAGGAAGTGGAATCTGACAAAATATCAGTAGAGGTGGAGAGAGCAGAGGCAATGGATAGGGTAAAAAATTGAGAGAGGGGAGGTACTAAAAAGGCTGGCTATGCTTAGGGTAGATAAATCACCTGGTCCGAATGGCTTGCATCCCAGGTTGCTAAAGGAAGCGGGGATGGAGATAGCAGAAGGTCTTGCCATAATCTTGCAAACCTCCCTGGATACGGGGAAGGTGCCAGAGGATTGGAGAGTGGCAAATGTGATGCCCTTATTCAGGACAGTCCTAGTAACTATAGGTCAGTTAGTTTAGATTCGAACTGCAGTTTCACCCATCATGTTTTGAATCCACCCAGGATTACAGGTATCTCCGAGAAATACAACGTTCCTCGGGCTGCTATTCTCGCCGCATCCTGAGATCCAGACTCAGTGCCATGCGCCGCAACATGTACATACTGAACCTCTCTCTCCAGCAGCACCGCCTCACCTTATCTCAAAGCTGTTCTACTCCGCAGTTTCATTTCATCCTTCGTCTCATCTGACGCCTTAACAAAAAACTTTTTTTCTTCCTTTCAGGTGTCAAGGAAAGCAAGCTCCAGCAGCTGATAGGGACTAATGCCCCTCCAGATCCTTCTTCCCCTTCACTTTCCTCTGACTCCACCCCTTCTGATCTGATCCCTTGCCATGTATTCACTATACCTGCTGACCTCCCCCTCTCTGAAGCTGAACATTCCGTACTCAGCAAAGGTTTCAGTTTTATCCCCTTATGCCCCCACCTCAATGAATTTCGCGCTCGGCATGACGTTGAGCTCTTCTTCCGTTGCCTCCGCCTCCGGGCTCACTTCTTTGAAGAGGAGTCCTTCTCCCGATCAGTAGACCCACTCATCTGCCTCCAGCATTCTCCCTCTACCTGGACCCCTCCCCCTGGCCTCTTACCCGCTCTTGATCTTTTCATTGAAAACTGTCGGCGAGAAATTGGTCATCTCAATTTCTCCGCCCCCCTCACTCACTCTAACCTGTCCCCCTCTGAACTTGAGGCACTCCGTTCTCTCAGGTCTAACCCCAACATTGTCATCACACCTGCAGACAAGGGTGGTGCTGTTGTTGTATGGCGTACCGACCTCTACCTTGCAGAGGCTCAGCACCAACTCTCAGACACTTCTTCCTACCTCCCTCTGGACCAAGACCCCACCATCGAACATCAAGCTACTGTCCACAGGACTGCCACTGACCTCATCTCCTCTGGAGATCTTCCCTCTACAGCTTCCAACTTCATAGTCCCACAACCCCAGACAGCCCGCTTCTACCTCCTTCCCAAAATCCACAAACGGGACTGTCCCGGCAGACCCATTGTGTCAGCCTGCTCCTGCCCCACTGAACTTATTTCTTCCTATCTTGATTCTATCTTTTCTCCGCTGGTCCAGTCTCTTCCCACCGACATCCGTGACTCTTCTGACGCCCTACGTCATTTTGACAATTTCCAGTTTCCTGGCCCCAACTGCCTCCTCTTCACTATGGACGTCCAATCTCTCTACACCTCCATCCCCCACCAGGACGGTTTGAGGGCTCTCCGCTTCTTCCTTGAACAGAGGCCCAACCAGTCCCCATCCACCACCACCTTCCTCCGCCTGGCTGAACTTGTTCTCACATTGAACAACTTCTTCTTCAACGCCACTCACTTCCCTCAAGTAAAAGGTGTTGCTATGGGTACCCGCATGGGTCCTAGTTATGCCTGTCTTTTTGTGGGATATGTCGAACATTCCTTGTTCCAGTCCTACTTAGGCCCCCTCCCCCAACTCTTTTTCCGGTACATTGATGACTGTATCGGTGCTGTTTCCTGCTCCCGTCCCGAACTGGAAAACGTTATCAACTTTGCTTCTAATTTCCACCCTTCTCTCACCTTTACATGGTCCATCTCTGACACTTCCCTTCCCTTCCTCGACTTCTCTGTCTCCATCTCTGGGGATAGGCTGTCTACTAATATCCATTATAAACCCACTGACTCCCACAGCTACCTCGACTACACTTCTTCACACCCTGCCTCCTGTAATGACTCCATTCCATTCTCCCAGTTTCTCCGTCTCCGACGCATCTGCTCTGATGATGCTACCTTCCATGACAACGCTTCTGATAAGTCTTCCTTTTCCTCAACCGAGGATTCCCCCCCACTGTGGCTGACAGGGCCCTCAACCGTGAGCGGCCCATTTCCCGCACCTCTACCCTCACCCCTTCCCCTCCCTCCCAGAACCATTACAGGGTTCCCCTTGTCTTCACTTTCCACGCCATCAGCCTCCATATCCAAAGGATCATCCTCTGCCATTTCTGCCACCTACAGCGTGATGCCACTACCAAACGCATCTTCCCCTCCCTTTCCCTGTCAGCATTCCGAAGGGATCGTTCCCTCCGCGACACCCTGGTCCACTCCTCCATTACCCCCACTACCTCATCCCCTTCCCACGGCACCTTCCCCTGCAATCGCAGGAGGTGTAATAACTGCCCATATACCTCCTCTCTCCTCACTATCCCAGGCCCCAAACACTCCTTTCAGGTGAAGCAGCGATTTACTTGTACCTCTTTCAATGTAGTATACTGTATTTGCTGCTCACAACGTGGTCTCCTCTACATTGGGGAGACCAAACGTAGACTGGGTGACCGCGTTGCGGAACACCTCCGCTCAGTCCACAAGCAGGACCCCGAGCTTCCGGTTGCTTGCCATTTTAACACTCCCCCCTGCTCTCATCTCTGTCCTGGGAATTCTGTAGTGTTCCAGTGAACATCAACGCAAGCTCGAGGAACAGCATCTCATTTACCGATTAGGCACACTACAGCCTGCCGGACTGAACATTGAGTTCAATAATTTCAGAGCATGATTTTTTTATTTTTCCTTTTTTTTATATATATATTTTTTGCGTTTATTTAATTTTATTTCATCTTAGTTTGTTCAGTTTGCTTACCCACTGTTTTTTTCATGTTTGTACTTGCAGCTGTTCAATTTTCAGTCCGTCAACACCGTTTCTGTACTAATGCTTCGTCTTTCAACACACCATTAACATATCTTTGCTCCATGACTTTCTGGTCAGCTATTCTGTGACCTTGTCCTATCTACACCTTCTCCTTTGTTATCTCTTGCCCCACCCCCACTTTACTTGCTTATAACCTTTTACATTTCTAATATTTGCCAGTCCTGAAGAAGGGTCACTGACCTGAAACGTTAACTCTGCTTCTCTCTCCAGATATTGCCAGACCTGCTGAGTATTTCCAGCATTTCTTGTTTTTATTTCAGTTAGTTTAACATCAGTGATGAGTAAGGTTTTAGGGGGCGGGGGGGTGCCTGCCTCTGCCAAAATTTAGACCAGGTCGAGAAGGCCTGTGAACGGTCTTCCCACCCTGCTGCCAACTGAGGCCCTTAACTGGGCAATTAATCTCCAATTAAGGGCCTCATCCTGCTGCTGCCGCAATTAGCGGTGCGGCGGGCAGCCCTGTTGCCACATGGGAAAAATGGCACAAAAAACCGTGTGGGCTGCTTCCCGGCTCCGGTGGTGGTGGGGAGCGGGGGGTGTCCCTCGTTAAAAGGCATAGTGCTTGAATGAGGGACCCGGCATTGGGAAGAGGGGACCCGCTGAGAGCCATCCCCCTGCCTTTGCTGCTGACTCCCCTACACCCACTCCCTCACAAGACTCCTCCCACCTTGACATGCCTGTGGCTTGGGTCCAGCAATGTTCCTGGGCCTCCGGTAGGTGCTCCTCCAGCAGCAGCCACCGCTCTGCGGTGGCGCTACTCAGTGGAAGTGCTGTTGGCTTCTTATTGGCCGGCAGCTTTCCAAGGGCAGGAATTCTGGCGATGGAGTCCTTGATCCTGTGGAACTTAAGTGCCTGATTGACACTAGATTTGTCAGGCCTTCCACAGAAGAGGCGATGTGGCATTCTCAGCATCGCCTTTTCTGGACGTCGAGACCCCCATTGCGAGAATAAAATTCTGGCCCATGACTCTATGGATGTTTTTATTATTTCCACAACTGAAACCAACCACTTAATGCATAAACAGGTTATGGTAAACTCATAAACATAAATAAGGTTTATATATAAGAACCATATAGAAATGACTTCCAATTATTATACTGTTCATAACCACTGTATTACAAAGAATTTAAAGCACAGAAACAGGCCAATCGGCCCAACTAGTCTACGCTGTGTTTATCCTCCAAACGTGCCTCCTTCCATCCTAACTTAATTGGCAAAAGAACCAGAGACAAGATTAGGAGAATGCTTTTTACATAGCAAGTTGTGGAATGGCCTCCTTCTGTGCTGTATCAATCTATGATTCTATAATTATGACTGCTTGATGTGGTAGCGAGTTCTACATTTTCACCATTATCTGGTTAAAAGTTCCTCCTGAATTCCCTTTTGGATTTATTAGTATCCTACCTTATATTTATGACCCCTAATTTTGGACAACTTTACAAATGGAAACATCTCTTCGATGACTACCCTATCAAATCCCATCATAATTTTAAAGGCTTCCATCAGGTCACCCCCCAGTCGTCTCTTTTCTAGAGAAAAGGGCCCAAACCTGTTCAGCCTTTCCTGAAAATTCTGACCTTTTAGTTCTGGTATCATCCTTGTTAAGCCTTTTTTGCATCTTCTCCAGTGCCTCCATATATTTTTTGCAATACAGTGACCAGACTGAGCACCACGTTCTAAGTGTGATCTAGCCAAGGTTCAATATGTTTAGCCTAACTTCTCTGCTTTTGACAAACATTGTGTTTGTGTTAATTTTTAACAAATATATAGAAGAATCGCGTTTGCTTGGTGCCACTTCTAGTGGCACTATGCAGACTTACGTTAATTCCCCAGAAGCAGGCAGTGGCGCAGGCCATGCAGGTAGCAGTCCACAGCACCAGAAGTGACGCCACTCAAACAAATTTCTCCACCACAAACTTTATTATTTTCGGCCAGGAAGTTAATATTAACCATCTGGTGAGATCAGTTCACATCACTAGTTGGAATATGATTTTTATTTCCATAATTATGGATTAGCTTCCAGTACAAGTGCAGTAGAAATAACTCATTTTAACCTGGTTCAACACAGATGTATGTGGCCAGATCACATAAAATACAGAGATTTCAGTTAATAACTGGTAGCACTGCCC
Source organism: Heterodontus francisci (assembly GCF_036365525.1). NCBI lineage: Eukaryota > Metazoa > Chordata > Chondrichthyes > Heterodontiformes > Heterodontidae > Heterodontus > Heterodontus francisci. Next base: position 57,774,380 of record NC_090403.1, read on the forward strand.
AAATTGTTAAGAATAAGCACATTATGTTGCTTTTAAAGCCTAGTACATTGCTTGAACTTTGAGGCCCATTGCTGTAGTTCAATGGAACTAATTTGGCTATGTAAACTACCCTGTAGTAGTTTGCGTGAGTTTTGCCAGGTTTCACATGGGCTATTAGTTGTGAGTGTCACAAAAATGCAAGGCACTTGATGTGTAAGTTGGGGGTGACATATATTGCTTGATTAATTCCTCACAAATCGAATGACTTGACATATGTTTATACAATACAGCTAAATTAATGGCTAGCAGTCCTCAAGAAAGGCCCATAAAGGCCATCCTGGTTGAATGAGTCTGATAGTGAGCAACCATCTGACAAGATAATCTGCTAAAAGTTGGTCCTGTTGTCTGATTTATTGTCTTACCAATAATGCCATCAGTGTTGAGCTGTTCCTGATCACTGGGCTCCTGAACAGGGTCAGAGACATCGCTCTTCTCTGGAAGATCTGGAGCTTCACTTACAGTGGGAATTGACTCAACATCTAAACAATAAATAAATGAAGCCTATTGTACATTACTATAGAATGTGTAAATGTCACAAGATTTAAAAGAACCGTCCAAAATCACATTGTTAGCGGCAAAGTTGCTAAAATAGTTAAGTCTTCTGTTACAAGCTTACACAACTAACTTTTACACAAAGTGACAATAAATATAAGGCACCTCAGGTCAAAGCGCAAGTTATTTAACTTAAGTAATTTTCTGGACTCAACACTGAATTTCACAAATAAAAACAAGAAATGCTGGAAATACTCAGCAGGTCTGGCAGCATCTGTGGAGACAGAAGCAGAGTTAACGTTTCAGGTCAGTGACCCTTCTTCAGAATCCAGTTCTCATGAAGGGTCACTGACCTGAAACGTTAACTCTGCTTCTCTCTCCACAGATGCTGCCAGACCTGCTGAGTATTTCCAGCATTTCTTGTTTTTATTTCAGATTTCCACCATCTGCAGTATTTTGCTTTTACTGAATTCCACAATTTCAGATCATAACCTCTACCTATATTTTTTCAGATGGCAGCTGTTGGTAATGATTCTGCTATTCCCATTTACACCTCCTCTAGGTCCATCTTATGTTTTTTTACTTATTCCATTACCATCTTCTTTTGTCTTGCACTATCATCAATTTTGTCATTTAATCTCTGCAGCCTTCCACCTTCCCTTTTGTTCTCCCAAACCCCCTTCCTTGCCTCTGTACTTGCTTACAACCTGTTACATCCACTTCTGATGGAAGTTCATTGACCTGAAACGTTAACTTTGTTTCTCTTCATACAGATGCTGCCTGACCTGCTGAGTATTTACAGCATTTTTTGTTTTTATTTCAATTTCCAGCATCTGCAGTATTTCAATTTTGTCTGAGCTTTTTACTCATCATCCTTTAAACATCCTAATATTATAATTGTCTCCTTTCAGTTGGATTCAAATTATCACCAAACATGAGATGATAGTGAGTTCGGATTGCACATGGTGTTAAGGTTCCACTGACAAGTACATCCTTCCTTAACTCTTTGGTCCTTTAGGTGGTGTCACTTGTTGGGTATGCCCTAAACTGATATTTTCTAGAATGGTATGCTAATAATTCAAGTAATGGCAGCATTACCTTCTGGCTGAGACTTTTCTTGAATCTCTTCTGTTCCCATATCAGACATATTCTGGAAGAGAAAGTATTAAAATCATCCAAATTTAAGAAACAAATTCCACTCTATTAATATTTTCTAAATATATCATTAACTACAGTAAACGAGAGTTAATGCCCTCATTAGTGGGCTAAGGAATGCCAGTACACTAGTAATACAAACAATATCTAGCCTCTTATGTCAATCCTAATGTAAATTAAAAACACAAATACTACTATTTGCATTGCTAAATTAATATATTTATACAGACACCCTCTGATAATTTTCTGTGGCTTTTATAGCTATGAGTTAATAGTCAGAAATTTAACTTGTAATATTTAAATTCACCTATTCCCAAAAGTCAGAAATTTTCGATATGTAGGAAGAATTGTTCCAATCATGTTTAAGAATCTGCTGAAATTATTCATGGAAATTTACTAATCTACTACCACTAATTAGTCATTACTTGTTCCTGTATTTTATGCTTTAAACTGCTAGTTAGAGGAAGCCTGGCAGTAGACAGTCAATGTCACAGCTCTATATTATTCCAGGCCATTACAGGATGGAACTTCTACACAAAATCATCACTACCATGCTAACCTGATCAGCTGTATGAAAGCAAATAAAAATACACACAAACAAGTAAGGAGTGAGAGACTCCAGCATATGTGAATACTTGCCTTGCCAACTATATGCCAATTCAGTGGAAACCTCCCAAAGCAAAAGTTACAAATAGTTTTACTTCCATTAGTACTCTTCAATATGACAGAACCTGACTCAATATTAGTGTGGCAGCTGCCTCTAAAATTAGACAGTCTTTACAGTAATCATTCAGAATGGTAGTTCCAGGACAGTAAGCAGAAACAATTATTCACATTCTATTTCAACATCACAGGACCTTTGAGATTTGTATGAACACAATCATAACTGTAATTCTCAGAATGCTCCATAAGGTGGTATCACTGGGACTCATTCACGAGATCACAGAATAGATGCAGACCAGGGTCTTTTCAACCATTCTACATCATCCACCCAGTAGGAAGCTACAATGCCTGAAGCGCTGCATTGTTTTTCATAAGTGATTCCAGGGTTTTTACCATCTGATGAAAGGTCACAGACCTGAAAGGTTAACTCTATTTCTCTCTCCACAGATGCTGCCAGACCAGCTCAGTATTTCCAACGTTTTCTGTTTTTATTTTGCCATCATTATCATACCCAGAAGTTTATCCCTTGTGTCGATCGCTCCTAAGGTACAGAAGAACTGCCTGATAGACTTTTCCGAAGTTTGCCATTCAAAAGTTAGACGTGGATGTTGGTCAAGCAGACTATTTGATGCAGATGGTATTAAAAAAAAGTAGAATGAGTTTTGCCATGACTTGGAGCTGTGACATAGTAGAGTTTCTCACTGTCACTACCCTCTTAACCCCAGTACTTAAAAGAACATAAATAATTTTTATGCTGATACTGCACTGCTAACAGAAACTTAGCTGTCCTGCTCTCTATTAAAAACGCTGGGGAACTCTGTACACTTAGGAGGATCAAAGTTCCATTTTTTCTTGGGTCCCACAAATCGTTCTTGAGTGTACAAATTGGGAGCTTGCTAGGAGCAACGGCAGGAATAAGATTTACAGAAAGAACATGACAGAAGTGCCTCTTTATTCATGTTTTAATCACAGAAAAGTCTGTGAACCTTGCATGAGATACTCACTGTAAATGAGAGTCAACGCCTAATAATACAAAATTGTCTTTGCGTTTAAAAAAAATCAAATTATCCAGTAATTTGAATGAAGCAACCTCAATAACTTAATGAAATGTGAATTTAGAGCTAAAAAGATTCAAACTATCAGGCAATTCAAATTAAGCAACTTTGAATAGGAGGAGTGGAATGTAGTGTACGACAACACTAAGTATCCAATTGCCACTGGTAAATACAGCTACTCACCCCAAGCAGCTTCTGTTCCTCTAATTAAACTGCCTTGTTCAGTCCAAATGAGTAACTCCTAGTAGTCTGTTCTCCTATTGATATCATCAGCAGTCAGCACTGGAATAGAAACATTTTCAGAAAATCAATAGATTGAAAGATGTAAACATAAAAGATTGCTTTAGATAATTAAAGTTCTTAGTTATTTATAAAAAAAGCCTTGATAGAGTCATTACGTCACAGGGGGAGGCCATTCGGCCCATCGAGTCCATGCCAGCTCTCTGTAGAGCAATCCAATCAGTCCCATTCCCCAAATCTATCCCCTTACCCTCCAAGTTTATTTCCCTCAAGCGCCCATCCAATTTCCTTTTGAAATCATTCATTGTCTCCGCTTCCACCACACTAGTAGGCAGCGACTTCAAGGTCATTACCACTCACTGCGTAGAAAAGTTCTTCCTCACATCCTCCCTGCATCTCTTGCCCAAAATCTTAAATCTGTGTCCCTCTAGTTCTTGTATGATCAGCTAATAGGAACAGCTTTTCTTTGTCTACCTTAACTAAACCTGTCATAATCTTGTACGCCTCTATCAAATCTCCACTCAATCTCCTTTGCTCAAGGAGAACAACCCCAGCATCTTCAACCAAACCTTTTTACCTGACACCTCATCTCTTCAAAAGGGACTCTGAAAGTAAATGCTCTTTTAAAATGAGTCCGGATTAGTCAAATGAGCACTTGAAATGCCATAGCGTACAAGGCTATGGGCCAAGTGCTGAAAAATGGGATTAGAATAGAAAGGTGCTTGATGGCAGGCAGGGACACGATGGGCTGAAGGGCCTGTTTCTGTGCTGTATAATTCTATGACTCTAGCTGATCTCATTCCAACATAAAAACTGGGATATTATAATTGGCCACAGTGACCCTGGAGCTAGAGAGGAGACAAATCATTCAAGATTCCTCCACTTGATTGCTATTCAGTGTTGGAATGTGTGTCTCCACATATGTGCAGTGTGTGTGCATATGTTGTAAGGTGTATGTGTATACATAAACACGAAAAAGGCGGGCAGGAACAGACCAGTTGCTCCAACAAAGCCTGCCCCAAACGCATGAAGAGACGTTTCCTACCCTCAGCAGCCAATCTGTGTGGGTGAGGCGTGTTTAGTAATTAGTATTTTTTAATTAAAGGGAGTAACTAAGTAATCTAAAGGTTAGTCATGGCAGGAGAGCTCGCACCCATGATATGCTCCTCCTGCACTATGTAGGAAATCAGGGACACTTCTAGTGTCCCTGATGACCATGTGTGCAAGTGTATCCATCTGCAGCTACTGGCTACCCGCATTACAGAGCTGGAGCTGCAGTTGGATTCACTGTGGAGCATCCATGATGCTGAGATCGTCGTGGATAGCACGTTTAGTGAGGTGATCACACTACAGGCAAATGCTGCAAAGGCAGGAAGGGAATGGGTGACCACCAGGCAGAGTAGAGGAAAGCAGGTAGTGCAGGAGTCCCCTGTGGCCAAACCCTCTCTGACAGATATACTGCTTTGGATATTGTTGGGGGAGATGGCTCAGGGGAAAGCAGCAAGAGCCAAGTTCATGGCACCATGGGTGACTCTGCTGCACAGGAGGGAGGAAGAAGAGTGGCAGGACGATAGTGATGGGGATTCAATTGTAAAGGGAACAGACAGGCGTTTCTGCGGCCGCAAAAGAGACTCCAGGATGGTATGTTGCCTCCATGGTGCTAGGGTCAAGGACGTCTCTGAGCGGCTGCAGGGCATTCTGAGGGGGGAGGCAAGCAGCCAGTTGTCGTGGTACATATCGGTACCAACAACATAGGTAAAAGGTATGAGGTCCTACAAACTGAATATAAGGAGTTAGGACGTAAATTAAAAAGTAGGACCTCAAAGGTAGTAATCTTAGGATGACTACCAGTGTCACGTGCTAGCGAGAGCAGAAATTGCAGAATATATCAGATGAATATGTGGCGAGAGAAATGGTGTAGGGGGGAGGGATTCAGATCCCTGGCACACTGGGACTGGTTCTGGGGAAGGTGGGACCAGTTCAAGTTGGACGGGTTGCATCTGGGCAGGACCAGGACCAATTTCCTCGGGAGGGTGTTTGCTAGTGCTGTCGGGAGGGTTTAAACTAGAATGGCAGGGGGATGGGAATCTGAGCAGGGAGACAGAGGAGGGGGAAACAAGGATAGAAATAAAAAGACAGAAAGGTAAGAAGCAAAAGTGGAAGGCAGAGAAAACAAGGGTGAGAAACAAATGGAGCCACAGTGCAAAATAAAGCTAAGATGACTAACAATGTTAAAAAATCAAGTCTGAAGGCATTGTGTCTTAATGCGTGGAGCAATCGCAATAAGGTAGATGAATTAACAGCGCAAATAGATATAAACAGTTATGATATAGTTGCGATTACAGAGACATGGCTGCAGGGTGACCAAGGATGGGAACTGAACATCCAGGGGTATTCAATATTTAGGAAGGACAGGCAAAAAGGGAAAGGTGGGGTAGCGTTGTTAGTAAAGGAGGAAATCAATACAATAGTGAGGAAGGATATTGGCTCAGAAAATCATGATGTAGAATCTGTATGGGTGGAGCTAAGAAAGACCAAGGGGCAGAAAACATTGGTGGGGGTTGTCTATAGAGCCCCAGACAATAGTGGAGATGTAAGGGATGGTGTTAAACAGGAAATCAGAGACACATGAAATAAGGGTACAACTGTAATCATGAGTGACTTTAATCTACATATAGACTGGTCAAACCAAATTAGCAATAATACTGTGGAACAGGATTTCCTGGAGTGTGTACGTGACGGTTTTTTAGACCAATACATTGAGGAACCAACTAGAGAACAGGCTATCCTAGACTGGGTATTGTGCAATGAGAAAGGATTAATTAACAATCTTGTTGTGCGGAGTCCCCTGGGGAGGAGTGACCATAACATGATAGAAATCTTCTTTAAGATGAAGAGTGAAGTAGTTGAATCCGAAACTGGGGTCCTGAATCTAAATAAAGGAAACTACGAAGGTATGAGGCGAGAGTTGGCTATTGTAGATTGGGAAACTTTACTAAAAGGGTTGACGGTGGATAGGCAATGGATAATATTTAAAGAACTCATGCATGAATTACAACAATTATTCATTCCTGTCTGGCGCAAAAATAAAACTGGAAAGGTGGCTCAACCGTGGCTTACAGAAGAAAGTAGGGATAGTATTAGATCCAAAGAGGAGGCTTATAAAACTGCCAGAAAAAGCAGCAAGTCTGAGGATTGGGAGCAGTTTAGAATTCAGCAAAGGAGGACAAAGAGGTTGATTAAGCGGGGGAAATAGAGTATGAGAGTAAACTTGCGGGGAACACAAAAACTGACTGTAAAAGCTTCTATAAATATGTGAAGAGAAAACGATTAGTGAAGACAAATGTAGGTCCCTGACAGTCAGAAATGGGGGAAATTATAATGGGAAACAAAGAAATGGCAGAACAATTAAACACATACTTTGGTTCTGTCTTCACAAAGGAGGACATGAATAACCTCCCAGAAATGTTAGGGAACCAAGGGTCTAATGAGTAGGAAGGAACAGAAGGAAATCAGTATTAGTAAAAAAAAAGCGCTAGGGAAATTAATGGGGTTAAAGGCTGACAAATCCCCAGGGCCTGATACTCTACATCCCAGAGTACTAAAGGAAGTGGCCCTGGAAATAGTTGATGCATTGGTGGTCATCTTCCAAAATTCTATAGACTCTGGAGCAGTTCCTACAGATTGCAGGGCGGCAAATGTAACCCCACTATTTAAAAAGGGAGGGAGAGAAAAAACAGGGAATTGCAGATCAGTTAACCTTACATCAGTAGTGGGGAAAATGCTAGAGTCTATTATAAAGGATGTGAAAGCAGAACACCTGGAAAGCATAAACGGGATTGGACAAAGTCGGCATGGGTTTATGAAAAGAAAATCATGCTTAACAAATCTACTGGAGTTTTTTGAGGATGTCACTAGTAGGATAGATAAGGGAGAACCAGTCGATGTGGTGTACTTGGATTTTCAGAAGGCTTTTGATAAGGTCCCACAGAAGAGGTTAGTGTGCAAAATTAAAGCACATGGGATTGGGGTAATATACTGGCATGGATTGAGAATTGGTTGACATACAGGAAACAGAGAGTAGGAATAAACAGGTCTTTTTCTGGGTGGCAGGCAGTGACTAGTGGGGAACCGCAGGGATCAGTGCTTGGGCCTCAGCTATTCACAATATATATTAAGGACTTGGATGAGGTAACTAAATGTAACATTTCCAAGTTTGCAAACGACACAAAGCTGGGTGGGAAAGTGAGCTGTGAGGAGGATGCAAAGAGGCTCCAATGTGATTTGGATAAGTTGGGTGAGTGGCCAAATGCATGGCAGATGCAGTACAACGTGGATAAATGTGAGGTTATCCACTTTGGTTGCAAAAACAGGAAGGCAGATTAATATCTGAATGGTGATAGATTGGGAAAGGGGGGGGTGCAATGAGACCTGTGTGTCCTCGTACACCAGTCGCTGAAAGCAAGCATTCAGGTGCAGTAAGCAGTTAGGAAGCTGAATAGTATGTTGGCCTTCATTGCAAGAGGATTTGACTACAGGAGCAAGGATGTCTTACTGCAGTTATACAGGGCCTTGGTGAGACCACATCTGGAGTATTGTGTGCGCTTTTGGTCTCCTTATCTGAGGAAGGATGTTCTTGCCATGGAGGGAGTGCAAGGAAGATTTACTAGGCTGTTTCCTAGGATGGCAGGATTGACGTATGAGGAGAGATTGGGTCGACTAGGTCTATATTCCGTAGAGTTTAGAGGAATGAGAGGGGATCTCATAGAAATCTATAAAATTCCAACAGGACTAGACAGGTTGGATGCAGGGAGGATGTTCCCAATGGCTGGGGAGTCCAGAACCAGGGGTCACAGTCTCAGGATACGGGTTATGCTACTTAGAACCAAGATGAGGAGAACTTTCTTCACTCAGAGGGTGGTGAACCTGCAGAAGGCAGTGAAGGCCAAGTCATTAAATATATTCAAGAAGGAGATAGATATATTTCTTCATGCCAAAGCGATCAAGGGATAAAGGGAGAAAGCAGGAACAGGGTACTGAATTAGACCATCAGCCATGATCGTTTTTTGAAAGGCGGAGCAAGCCTTAAGGGCCGATTGGCCTACTCCTGCTCCTATTTTTCATGGGCTGCATGTATGAATGTGGGGGAGATGTATGTGTGTTGGGTGGATGTGTGCATGTGTGGGATGCATGTAAATATGCTGTGGGCCGTATGGGATATGTGTGAATATGGCGTGTGTGTGTTGGGGGGGACGCGTGTGTGTGTGTGTCTATGGGTGTGTATGGGATTTGTGTGTGCGATGCTGTGTATGTGTGTGTGCGTGTGTCTGTCTGCGAGGTGAGTGTGTGTGTGTTGGGCTGTGGGGGGCAGGGAACTGGGTGAGTGTGTGTGTCTGTGGGTGGACATCGATGTATGGGGGGAGGGGCGAGTGCGGGGGGAGTGTATCGGGGGAAGGGCATAGGGAGTGAAGAGCGTGGGGGGAGAAGAGCGTGTCTGTGAGGAGTGAGTGTGGGGGGGGGGTGAGTGTAGGGTTGGGGTGTGTGTGGGATGTGGTATGTGGGGGGGGTGTGCAGGGGGTGGGGTGTGTGGGGTGGGTGTGTGGGTGGGGTGGGGGTGTGGGGGGGACTGTGTGTGGGGTGGGGGTGTGGGGGGGGCTGTATGTGGGTTGGGGTGTGTGTGGGGGGGGTGTATGGGGGAGTGGTGTGTGGGGTGTGGTGTGTGTGGGGTGGGGGTGTGGGGGGGAGGTGAGGGGTGTGTGTGGGGGGGGTGTGGGGTGAGGGGTGTGTAGGGTGAGGGGCGTGGGGGGTGTGTGGGGGGGTGATGGGTGTGTGGGGTGAGGGGTGTGTGTGGGGTGAGGGGTGTGGGGGGACTGTGTGTGGGGTGGGGGTGTGGAGGGAGGGTGTGGGGTGAGTGGGGTGAGGGGTGTGTGTGGGGTGGGGTGTGTGGGGGGTAGGGTGGGGTGAGGGGTGTGGGGGGGTGTGTGGGGTGAGGGGTATGGGGGGGGAGTGTGGGGTGGGGTGTTTGGGGTGAGGGGTGTGTGAGGTGAGGGGTGTGTGTGGGGTGAGGGGTGTGTGTGGGGTGAGGGGTGTGTGGGGGGTGGGGTGTGTGGGGGGGTGAGGGGTGTGTGTGGGGGGGCGGGGGGGTGTGGGGTGAGGGGTGTGTGGGGTGGGGGGGTGTGGGATGAGGGGTGTGTGGGGGGGGTGAGGGGTGTGTGGGGTGAGGGGGGGGGTGTGTGTGGGGGGGTGAGGGGTGTGTGTGGGGTGGGGTGTGTGGGGTTGGGGTGTGTGGGGGGGTTATGTGGGGGGGTGTGGGGTTGGGGTGTGTGTGGGGTGGGGTGAGGGGTGTGTGTGGGGTGAGGGGGGTTGAACGTTGCGTAAAGACAGGATTTAATGAAGCCATGATGTGCCCCACAATTAAATGACATTCTATCTCTCCTGGAAGACTACAGGCATCTGTTGAACCACAAACCAGCAGCGGTTCGCAGCTTTAGGGGATAAAGGGTAGAAAATAGGGATGGCAAGTCTTGGTGCTATGTCTTCCTCTGTAAAAGATGTTCTATTAGAAAGAAAGCCAGATGGCCCGTCTTCTCCTTTAACCACTCATGTTATTTTCCTTTGTGGGTTTTAAAACCCCTGAGAATACAGAAATGTCATTCCTGTAATACTCTCTGAATAAAGTAACAACTGAAATGTTGTTCTGTTTTTCGTTTTGATGCAAACATGAAACTGCTGGTCTCAAAGAGTTAAACCCACGACTGCTGCTCTGCCTGCTCCTAACTTATTCTATTGGTTGCTTCCGAGAACAGTTTTTAGTTAAATCTGCTAAAGCTTAATAAAACCAAATAACCAAACTCCAACCTTAAAAATGGTTCTCAGGGCCCTTTGTTCTCCAGCAATAGTTACTGTGCAAATAAAGTTACCTTTTAAAGCAGGATTGTACTGTGGAAGCAGAATTTCCCCTTCCCCTACTGAGGGCAAGGTTTACTTCAATCATAAGTTTTTTCCAAGCTACATATAGAGAGAGACTCTTCAGTTAGTGCCATTATTTGGTTAGTCGAGTGCCATCAAAATAGGAGTTCCTAGGATGATCTTGCAAAGCAGCTTGTGTGTCTAGAAATGTTATGTGAAGAGCCTAAATGTGAACAGCAAGGAGACACAACATATCCACAATGCACACAGTTATCAATGGCCTTAGATGAAAGAAAACCTAGGGAATGGGAGAAAAAAAGCCAGCTGATGATCAGGATTCTGGTCAGGATGCAAGGAGAGCCAAAATTAACAGTTTCCTTTTTGTAAGAGGCACAGTCTCTTCCTTCGTCAATCTTCATCCATATCAGCTTCACTCAGGAAGCAAGGACAGAGTTGGACATTTCTAAGGAAGTCTTTCACTCCTGTACTGATCACCAAATTAACCAACAACTGAAATGTCTGGGATAATATAAACCAAAAAAAAATCTGATTCAGGAAAAGGATGAACAGACTGGGTCTGTTTTCTCTTGAAAAAAGGCTGAAAGGTGATCTAATAGAGGTCTTTAAAATTATGAAATGTTTTGATAGAGTAGATATGGAGAGAATGTTTCCACTTGTGGGTTAGAGAGAGGCCATCAATATTAGATAGTCACCAAAAAATCCAATAGGGAATTCAGAAGAAACTTCTTTACCCAGAGAATGGTGAGAATGTGGAACTCGCTACCACAGAGTGGCTGAGGCGATAGTATAGATACATTTAAGGGAAAGCTAGACAATCATAGAAAGTTGAAGGCACAAAAAGAGGCCACTTGGCCTATCATGTCTCTTGCGGCCAAAAAACGATCCACCTATTCTAATCCCACCTTCCAGCATTTGTGCCATTGCCCTGCAGATTACGGCACTTGAGGTGCATATCCAGACTCCTTTTGAATGAGTTCAGGGTTTTTGCCTCAACTACCCTTTCAGGTAGTGAGTTCCAGACCCCACCACCCTCTGGGTAAAAAAAGTTTTTCCTCATCTCCCCTCTAATTTTTCGACCAATCACTTGAAATCTATGCCCCCTAGTCACTGACCTCTCTGCCATGGTGGATAGGGCCTTCACCACCACTCTATCCAGGCCCCTCAAAATTTTGTACATTCAATCAGATCTCCTCTCAGCCTTCTCTGCTCCAAGGAGAACAACCCCAGCCTATCCAATCTTTCCTCATAAATCTTTCCTGCATTTTTCCAATGCTGGCAACATCCTCGTAAATCTCCTCTGTAACCTCTCTAGTGCAATTATATCCTTTCTGTAATGAGGTGACCAGAGCTGCAGACAGTACTCAAGATATGGCCTAACCAACGAGTTATACAGTTCCAGCATTACCTCCCTGCTCTTATATTCTATACTTCAGCTAATAAAGAAAGGATTCCATATGCCTTCTTAACCACCATATCGACCTGTCCTGCTACCTTCAGGGATCTGTGGACATTCACTTCAAGGTCCCTCACTTCCTCTACTCTTCTCAGTATTTTCTCATTAAACATGTTCCTTTGCTTTGTTTGACCTCCCCAAATACATCACCTCACACTTCTCCAGGTTGAACTCCATTTGCCACTTTTCTGCCCATCTGACCAGACCATCAATATCTTCCTGCAGCCTACAGCTAACCTCCTCGCTGTCTACCACATGGCCAATCTTTGAGTCATCTGCAAACTTCTTGATCATGCCCCCTATATTTACGTCCAAATCATTAATATACACCACAAAAAGCAGGGGACCCAGTACTGAGCCCTGCGGAATGCCACTGGAAACAGCCTTCCAGTCGCAAAAACACCTATCAACAATTACCCTTTGTTTCCTGCCACTGAGCCAATTTTGTATACACCTTGCTGCATTTCCTGGATCCCATGGGATTTTTTTTAAACCAGTCTGCCATATGGGACCTTGTCAAAAGCCTTGCTAAAATCCATGTAGACCACATCAACTGCACTACAATCATCTATGTTTTTTGTTACTTCGTCAAAGAAATTTGATCATGTTGGTCAAACAAGATCTTTCCTTAACAAATCCATGCCGACTATCCTTGATTAACCTGTGCCTTTCTAAGTGACAGTTTATCCTGTCTCTCAGAATAGATTCCAATAATTTGCCCACTACTAAGGTTAGACTGACTGGCCTGCAATTGTTTTGTCTATTGCTCGCTCACTTTTTAAACAAGTTAGAACGTTAGCAGTTCTCCGATCCTCCGGCACCACACCTGTATCCAGTGAGGACTGGAAAATGATGGTCAGACCTTCTGCTATTTCCTCTCTTGCTTCTTTTAACAGCCTAGAGTACATTTCATCCGGCCTTAGTGATTGATCAACTTTCAAGGATGCTAATCCCATTAATACTTAATATTAATATTAACTATAATATCTGCATTGCCCCCTCTTTTGTGAAGACAGGCGCAAAGTATTCATTAAGAACCATACCAACATCTTCCGCCCCTACACACAGATGTTTTTGGTCTTTTATGGGCCCTACTCTCTCCTTAGTTATCCTCTTACTCTTTATGTATTGATAAAACATCTTTGGGTTTACCTTGATTTTGCTTGCCAATATTCTTTCATGCCCTCTCTTTGCTATCCTAATTTCTTTTTTGATTTCACCCCTCCACTTTCTATACTCCTCTCGGCTTTCTGTAGTATTGAGTTCTTGGTGTCGGACATAAGCTTTCCTTTTCTGTCTTATCTTACCCTGTAGGCTCCTTGACATCCATGGGGCTCTAGATTTGGCTGTCTCCTTTTTCTTTGTGGGACTCTGAACACCTTGAATCTCCCCGTTGAATCCCTCCCACTGCTCTGACACTGATTTACCTTCAAGTAGCTGTTTTCAGTCCACCTTAGCTAAATCACTCCTCAGTTTAGTAAAATTGGCCTTGCCCCAATTGAGAACTTTAACTCCTGTTCTATCTCTGTCCTTTTCCATAATTATGTTAAAACTGACTGAATTATGATCACTACCACCGCTCTCCCACTGCCACTCCTTCTACCTGCCCATCTTCATTTCCTAAAACTAAGTCTAAAACTGCACCCTCTAAGCATATGATGGAGAAGGGAATAGAGGGTTACAATGATAGGTTTAGATGAGGAAAGATGGGAGGAGGTTCGATGCTGGCATGGCATGTTTCTGTGCTGATTATCCTATGCAATCCGATGATCACCACTTTACAAAATTAGTCACTGCAGCCTTACAGGCTAGTATGAAAGTGAGTCAAAAGGCTGCCTGTTTTGCAACTACAGAGCAGAGTGTCATGAGTCTTCACAGCATCAACACTACAGACAGGATCCACAAGTGTTTAATGCCCAGTGACTGGGCTTTTCATATAATCCAAGAGCATACAATGCAACGATAAAAGTGGTTGTTCTTAACAACGTATGAACAACTTCAACAAAATTTTAAAGAAACATATTGCAAATAATAATGCAGCGAATAATCTACTTGGTGTTACCTTCAATGCCCAAACTTTGTGCGAATGATGTGAGACCTGGTGTGAAAATACTGTGTGTGACATGGCAATAACAAGAATTTATATTTTCCTATATTTCTATGTTAGGATCTTGCTCCCTTCAATTTCCCTCTCTGCCACCCTGAGGCACTGCTGGTTACTGGAGGACAATTTCACTAATGTCTGTCATACAATGCTATCTCACCAATTGCTGATTCTTCATATCTGAGCCTTTTGTGCATGTTGGCAGCGTATTCAGGCATGGGGAGGGATCATCACAGCCAAACCCAATCCTGTACTTGCCCAACATCCACATGTACTTGTCGTAATCTGCAGTAATTTGTTCAATAGAACAGACCTGTAAACAACCCTTTGCTATACGTCAGCATAGTATTCAAAATTTTAAAATGGTGAAAAACAGTGGAAGTCCAAAGAGATTTAGAGGTCCATGTACATAGATCACTAAATTATAATAGTCAGGTACAAAATATAATCAAAAGGCTAATGGAATGTTACCGTTTATAATTAGAGGGCTAGAATATAATGGGGAGGAGGTTTTGCTACAGCTGTACAACGGTCTGGTTAGACCACATCTGGAGCACTGGGTACAGTTCTGGGCATCACAGCTCAGAAAGGATATATTGGCCTTGGAAGGAGGGCAGTGCAGATTCACCAGAATGTTACCAGAGCTCCAAGGGTTAGATTATGAGAAAAAAGTACAGAAACTAGGCTTGTATTCCCTGGAATATAGAAGGTTAAGGGGTTATTTGACTTTAAGGAATTGATAGGATAGATAGAGAATTTTTTCCACTGGTGGGACAGTCTAGGACAAGGGGACATAACCTTAAAATCAGAGTCAGGCCGTTCGCAGGAGTAAGTTAGTTAGCATTCCTTCACGCAAAGGGTGGTATAAGTGTGGAACTCTCGCCCACAAAAAGCAGTAGATTAATTATTATGGTATAAAAGGATACGGAGCTAAGGCAGGTGAATGGAGTTAAAATACAGAACAGCTAAGATCTCGCTGAAAAGTGGAACAGGCTCAAGGGGCTCAATGGCCTCCTTCTGTTCCTAAGTATCTGCCATAATATTGTACTTGCCAGCGGAGGTGGTAGACGTGGGCATGATAGCGTCTTTTAAGATGTATCTAGACAGATACATGAATGGGCAGGAAGCAAAGAGATACAGACCCTTAGAAAATAGGCGACAGGTTTAGATAGAGGATCTGGATCGGCGCAGGCTTGGAGGGCCGAAGGGCCTGTTCCTGTGCTGTAATTTTCTTTGTTCTTTGTCAAGTATACCCTGTCAATGTGTTGAGCTCCTCAAACTGGAGAAACTCCTCACCAAATATATATTTATATATAAATACATGTGAGCACATTGCTTCTTTCATGTTTTGCATATTTAATTAAATATATACCCGCATGGACACCCCAACCCTCATTTCTATTGCTTTATGGATCATATGAACTGTTTTTAAGATAATGGCAGTGCAGCGTGGGACCTCATAAATCAGTCAGCAGATTATTGCAAGGGAGGGAACAGTTAGTGACCCAAGAAAGTCAGAATATAGAAAGTCACAACTTCTGGATTGTAAGGTACAAGGTCTGTTATGGGAGAGACAGTTACATCACTGAGAAGGCTGTATAAGTGTTTCTACTAAGCATTGCCATCCATCCATCAAGAAGCAAAGTGACACTTCAGGAGCTATTTTATTTGGTTTCAAATGGCTACATTTGGAAAAATTTCAATAGATACTATTCAGTGTTTTCAAACAATTCCCCTCTATTCTGCAGACACGTGTAATTTAGTGACTCTGATCAGAAATCATCAGAATTTTTTTTCATTTTAATGGCCAATTTCTCATGTTTAATTTTTATCATTTAATAGCCAACAGTATCATTTAAATAATTTGTGTAAACTCAAAATATAGGCATCCTCCTTCAAGCATTCTCAGTCAGTATAACCAGCTTTTACTTTTCCTGATTGTCAAAAGTCATTTACAAATCAGGAGGGAAGCAAAGGTCTTCAGCTGGAGCTACTGAGAAGCAAGCGTGCTTTATTCAATGGATTTAGTGCCTTTTTGGCCCCGTGAGCATCAATCTTTGCATAATATAGATTTTTAAAGGATAAGTCATGTCTGAAAAACCTAGTTGAATTTTCTGAGGAGATAATTAACGTGATAGATATAAGTGAGGTCTATGGATGTTATTTATATGGACTTCCAGAAGGCATTCAACAAAGTTCCATGTAAGAGACTGTTAACAAAAATGAGAGCACATGGAATTGGAGGCAACCTATTGGCATGGGTAGGGAATTTGTTAAAAGGTAGGGGACAGAGATTAAGGGTAATGGGTATGTACTCCAACTGGCAGGATGCACATAGTGGTGTCCTTCGGGGATCTGTACTGGGACTCAGCTTTTCATTATATTTATAAACAAATTAGATGGAGGATTAGAGAGCCGTATATCCAAGTTTGCTGACAACACTGAGTTAGGTAGCACAGTAAATAGCAGATTGGAGCAGAAGTTGCAAAAGGACATTGACAGATTAAGTGAGTGTGAGGTCATCCACTTTGGACCTAAGAAAGATAGATCAGTGTATTTTCTAGACACGGAAAAGTTAGGAACTGTGGAGGGGTACAGAGACTTAGGGTCCAAGTACAGAAATCACCAAAAGCTGGTGAACAGGCACAAAAGTAATTTAAAAGGCTAATGAGATGTTGGTCTTTATATCAAGGAGGTTGGAATATAAAGTTGTTGAAGTTATTTTACAGTTACATAAAGCTCTGGTCAGAAAACAGCATTCATCTCTAGGCGCCACACCTAAGAAAAGATATGTTGGCCTTGGAAAGGGTACAGTGCAGATTCATCAGAATGATACTGAGATTAAAAGGGTTAAACTATGAGGACAGGGTGAATTGATTACATAGAACATAGAACATAGAACATACAGCACAGAACAGGCCCTTCGGCCCACAATGTTGTGCCGATCCTTTGTCCTCTGTCAAGGACAATTTAATCTATACCCCATCATTCTCCTTTATCCATATACCTATCCAAAAGCCTTTTGAAAGTCCCTAAAGTTTCTGACTCAACAACTTCCCCGGGCAAGGCATTCCATGCCTCGACCACTCTCTGGGTAAAGAACCTTCCCCTGACATCCCCCTTATATCTCCCACCCTTCACCTTAAATTTATGACCCCTTGTAACGCTTTGCTCCACCCGGGGAAAAAGTTTCTGACTGTCTACCCTATCTATTCCCCTGATCATCTTATAAACCTCTATCATGTCACCCCTCATCCTTCTCCTTTCTAATGAGAAGAGGCCTAGAATGTTCAGCCTTTCCTTAGGCTTGTATTCCCTCGGATATAGTCGATTAGTGGGAGATCTAATTTCAGTGTTTTAAGATGGTAAAAGGAACTGATAGTTTATCTCTATCTATCCTATTTCTTCTGGTGGGGGGAGTCTAGAACAAGGGTGTATAACCTTAAAATTAGAGCGAGGCTGTTCAGGGTGACGTCAGAAAGCACTTCTTCACACAAAGGATGAGAAAATCTGTAATTCTCTCTCTCTCTCTCCCCTAAAAAGTAGTTCAAGCTAGGGGTCAATTGAAAATTTCAAAACTGAGATTGATTGATTTTTGTTGCTTAAGGATAGTTACCAAACCCAGGTGAGTAGGTGGAGTTAAGACAGAGATTAGCCATGATCTAATTGAGAGGCGGGATAGGTTGGAGGGGCTGAATGGCTGATTGCAGTTCGTATGAGGCCCACGGATAACACAATGTTCATACGTTCTCCAGTGTAGCATGACATTCCTCTAACCCACATATTGGGCTTAATTTTACAGACTTACCCTGACGTCGGGCGTCATGGCGGAGGTGCCAGAAAATGCCTCTGGCAGAGGCCCGCCATGGGCTTCAACGCTGGGAAGGCCCAGCCCAATATTGCCAGCGGCAGCGAGGCCTTGTGGCAGCCCCCCTGCTGCTCGGTGAAAGTCGCCAAATTTAAAGATGTAAATTAATTTAAATAAAAGAATAAATTACCTTCTCACTCCCGCTTTCTGTCCCGGTGCGATATTGGTACCTGTGGCCAGCACTCCCGTGTCGGACGGGGATCGAAGGTGAAACACTGGTGGGGAGAGGGGAGGAGCAGGTAGGTTTCTCTGTGCGGGAGGGGGGAGAGCGGGGTCAAAATAATATCATTGGTGTAGTGGATGATGGGAAGGGTTACAGTATAAAGTTTAGGTACTTTGGGGGTGGGAAAGTCAGGTGGGCAGAGGAAGTGTTTTGTGGGGGAAGAGGGCATGTGATTCATTTTATGGTTTTTTGGGGGGGAGAGGGACAATTTAAATGGATTTAAATTTTTTATTGAAGTTACTTTTAAATATTTAAATTGAATGTTAAGGGCTTGGAGCCCTTTAAAAATGGCGCTAGCGCCTGCACAAATGTGACTGACGCCATTGCTGGGACAGACCACCCACTCCCTCCATGTCATTGGGGTGGGCAGTCCGCCCAGCTATTTAAAATGAGCCGCCGCGCTGAATATTGTAGCGGCTCTGCGATGTCGCGCATCGCCATTGTTTTCATCCACAGTTGTAAATTCCAGCCCATTGTGTGGAGTCTCAAATTTCTATTTACCATCTTCACACAAATGGCTGGTGGATTTTTCATAATTGTATCATTAGCTTTCAAGCATGAGTTTTTTTGAAGTGTTATATCCATTGACAGCTTGTTGTTACATGGGAACAAACCTGCGTCTCTTCCCTAGAACTGTCTCTCTCCCTGCTTGTCTGTCTCCCTCTTTAAGTCTTTTTCTTTCACTTTGTCTTTAACACTCCTTTTTTTTCTTTCATGCGATATGGGCATCGCTGGCAAGGCCAGCATTTGTTGCCCATTCCTAACTGCCCTAGACAACTGAGTAGCTTGCTAGGCCATTTTAGAGGGCAGTTGAGAGTCAACCACGTTGCCATGGGTCTGAAGTCACACGTAGCCCAGACCAGGTAAGGACAGCAGATTTCCTTCCCTAAAGGCCATTAGCGAACCAGATGTTTTTTTACGACAAACGATGATAGTTCCATGGCACCATTACAGAGACTAGCTTTCAATTGCATTTATTAATTATTTGAATTTAGATTCCACCAGCTGCCGTGGTGGGATTTGAACTCGTGTCCCCCAGGGTATTGGCCTGGGCCTCTGGATTACTAGTTCAGTGACGTTACTACTACACCACTGTCTCCCCATTTGAATTGTTTTGTCTGCTCCCTTGCATTTTGTTCTCTTTTCTTCTCTCCTTCCCTGACCCTTTTGTCAATTATTTTCTGCTCCATTTTCCTCTCTACTTCTTTCTTATACTCTTCATTCTTGGACAGCCATGAATCTCACCCATGGCCATTACTGTAGCTGGAACAGTTCTGTCAGGTTTATGAAACACTTTTACCTGAACTGAATGTACTGGTACAAGCTGGCTTTTTTCCTACCTGACCCACCCTCCTTCTATCAGCTACAGTCTAACTGGGGAGTGGATTAATTGCCTCTTTTGGGGTGTGTAAAGTATGCAAGGTTTGGACTCTTGCATTCTATAGGACATAAGTTCTGGCCTTGATAACAACAGAAACACATGTTTTCTTGCCCGAGCACTCCATCTTTGGTCCAGCAGATGCTTCTTGTTCCTCCCAAGTATCATTTACATGAGGCCATGTACTTGTCATTTTGTGAACCAGTCAGTCCTACCCAGTTTTTCTTTTTGAGTAACTACTTTCTATGTCAGGCTGCTTTTTCCTGTGCCAACTATTTCAGATAACATCTACTGATCTGGAAGCCCATTCCCAGTACTGCTCATGCCAACTGACTAGCTGTCCATTGTGCTCTGCTTATCTTCAATATACCCAGCTCCTGAATCCCATAACCAGTTCCCAAATAACAAGCTGTTCTCTGCCGATTCCATTCTGAATAATCGAATTACCAAATCATTTCTCCAATATAGTTATTTTATTTCTCTTTGTTTCTTTTTTTAATTTCAAATTTCCCTTTTTTTCATTACTGTTTGTGGGAGTATGCTATGTGCAAATTGGTAGCCATGCTTGCTTACATAACAACAATGACTACATTTCCAAAGTACTTCATTGGTTGTGAAAGGTGCCAAAGAAATGTAAATTCTTTCTTCTTCCTTGTATTTTAAAACCACCTTCAGCAAGAGTGCCTTCCTTAAAGATACCAGGAATGGCATTCTCCAAAGTACAGCACTCTTCTCAGCTGCTATCCTTAATCAGGCACCCTGAAGCAAACAGTGTGGCCACCACAGGACAGTTGATAAGAACGTTACCCTGTGGCTAGATCAGGGAGAAAAGCAAAAATAGCAACTCACAGCTCTATTTCTCAGCATCTTTCAAAACAAATGTGTAATTTTCTAACCTCAACTGACCCCTTCCAGTTAGTTACTCACTATATCAAGATTCACTATCTCTTTTTTTGCCTGGTTAAAATTCATGTAGAAGCAGTAGATAACAGGACCATAATCTGCTGACCAGAGGAGACTCCTAAATGTGAAAATGTAACCAACAGATTTCATAGAATCATAGAAAGTTTATGGCACAGAAAGAGGCCACTTGGCCCATCGTGCCTGCGCTGATTTATAGGCTATATGCAAGATTGCAATCATTAAAGAGTAAGTTAAATGTATACAGTATATATATATCAAATGTTATGGTGGTTGGTGTATAGTTTAAAAACAATTACCCAACAGAATGCAACCTATAGGTAAGGTCATTGTATCTCATACAACAGATTTTGAGAAGTACCTAACAGTAAGCCTGCGCAGGAAGATCCCAGAATTTGGAAGCATAGTGACAGCATTATTGAAACACACACACTACTCCACTCACAAGCTCACCTCCCACAATATAGTGGGCAACTGCTCATTTATTTTGAATGCTGCTTTAATACAGTGCATTTCACAAGGTGTTTCTAACCTACCCAATTCTCAGGAGTAAAGAAATTTTTGTCCATATTTTCTAAATTAACGAAGGGACAATAAGCAGAGAGTAGAGTGAATGGTCGTTTTTCAGACTGGAGGGAAGTATTTAGTGGTGTTCCCCAGGGGTCAGTGTAAGAATCACTGCTCTTTTTGATATATATTAATGACCTGGACCTGGGCATACAGGGCACAATTTCAAAGTTTGCAGATGACACGAAACTTAGAAATGTAGTGAACCATGAGGATGATAGTAACAAACTTCAGGGAAATGTTAACATACTGGTGAAGTGGGTGGACACATAGCAGATGAAATTTAACAGAGATGTGTGAAGTGATGCATTCTAGGAGGAAGCATGAGGAGAGGTAATATAAACAAAACAGTGCAATTTTAAAGGAGGTGCAGGACAGAAAGACCTGGGGTTTATGTACACAAATCTTTGAAGGAGACAGAACATGTTGAGAAGACCGTTAGAAAAGCAAATGGGATCCTTGGCTTTATAAACAGAGGTATAAGGCAGAAATCTCCCAGCCCCATGAAACCAGCATCCGCAATATTTTGCTTTTATTAAAGTAGCTTTGGAGGTGGGGATTGTATTTAATAAGCCAACTGTCACGATTTTACCGCAGCAATGCAATCTTGTGAGCATTGCACAGGCCCCCCCTGCTGTGTAAGCACCCCGGCAACTCAGAGGAGGTGGCTGCAGAGTGGGAGGTCGGAGATGCAATCAATTTGAAAGATTTTAAATGTACACCTGCAAAAAATGGCAAGGATGCTGTTTCCCTGAGTCAGAGGCTTGTCATTGCGACAGTATTGCCCTGCAGACTGATATTTCTGACAGCACTGGGACTGATGCAGTGGCAGCCACTCCTCTGGTAAAGATGGTACCTCCAGTGTGTTCCTGGATGGCAAACTCAGACGCAGAAGTGCAGAAGATCCTGGCCATACAGTACAAAAGCAGGGAAATTTTGCTAAACCTTCATAAAGCACTGGTTAGGCCTCACCTGGAGTTTTGTGTCCAATTCTGGCACCACACTTTAGGAAGGAGATTTACTAGAATAGTACTAGACATGAAGGACTTCAGTTACATGGAGTAGAACCAGAGAAAAATTACAGTACAGAAGGAGGCCATTCAGGCCATCGTATCTGTGCAGTTACTGGAGAAGCTGGGAGTGTTCTCCTTTGAGCACAGGTTAAGGGGAAATTTTTAATACAGGTCCGATATCCAAAATCCAGTCATATTTGAAAATATACTCAGCGGTTCTGAGCCCGCCTCTAAGAGCTGCTGGCCAATCACAAGGCTGGCAGCTCAGCAGTATTGGAAGCACCAATGGGAGTGGAGGCCACTGCCGATGCTACATCAGGCCTTGGACCCAGGCTCAGCGCTGGAAGCCCAGACCTCAGGTAAGTGAAGCAGGGTCGCCCGGGCCAGTCCAGAAAGACCTGGCAAGGGATGGGTGGGAGGGTGAGCATCAAGTGCAGGGAGAGGGGGGTCCAGGGAGGTGGGGTTTTTCCCGGCGGGGTCTTCAGTGGGCTACAGAGGAGGGACACCACGCCCCAACCCTCACAGGCCCGCAGAGAGTTTGCCTCGTATTACTGGGTGACTTCCCCAAGTGGCGCAGCCCTCCCCCAACCAGTTAAATCCCAGCGGCGGGGAGAAGAGGCCCTTAAGGCCTCAATGGCCTCTGTGCAAAAAAGCCGTCATTGGCCAATCCCGCCCCCGACAAAATTGCTTGGCGATGGGGAGGCGACAGGACCTCCACTGCTGTTGCAACTCTAAGGGTTCCCTGTCTCTGATCCCGTCTAAGGGGGGCCCATCCCAAAATCGGGGAAAGTATGAAATCCAGCATGGTCTCAGTCCCGAGGATGCCGGATTTTGGATATTGTACCTGTAGAGTTTATCTAAGTCATGCATGGTTTTGATAAAGTAAATAAGGAAAAACTGTTTCCAGTAGTAGAAGGGTCGATAATCAGAGGACAGAAATTTAAGGTAATTGGTAAAAGAATCAGAGGCGACATGAGGAAAAAGAAAACATGCAACGAGTTGTTGTGATCTAGAATACGCTGCCTGAAAGAGCAGTGGAAGCAGATTCAATAATAACTTTCAAAGGGAGTTGGATAAATATTTGAAGGGCTATGGGGACATAACTGGGGGAATGGGACTTATTGGATCGTTTTTTCAAAGGTGGGCCGGATGGCCTCCTTCTATGCTTTATCATTCTATGTTTTTCTTGGGATACAAGCAGTGAGGGCCAAAGCTACATGTCAACCAGACCAGGCAGGAGTAACAGGTTCCTTCCCCTGAAGTAAACCAGTTGGGTTTATATGAAAGTCTGGCAGCTCTCATGGTTATTTTATTGGTGGCCACCCAGATTTATTGAAGTCAATTTCACAACTTGCCAGGATGAATTCACAAATTCTGGTTACTACTAGCACCAATATAACTAGGCTGCCTTACCCGAGATATTGCTGCTCTGTAATAGGAAAAGACACAGTTCATGTTTTGTAACACTTCTTATTTTATTCCTGTTGCACCTGAACAAGTTCTTTTGGTTACTTAGGTGGCACTAGGACACTGGAAAACCTGAATCAAGGCAGTTCAGTATTGGAGAGCAGACAAGCACCCAAACGAATTTGAGAGATTACTGTACGAGGTGGCTCAAATCCAGTGGTCTCATCCTCACACCAGAGGTGCAGTTGAAGTTTGATGTGATAGTCAAGGATTCCTGCTTTAAGTGATCCTCGTCATTCAGTTCCAGAATTTTATACAACTGAACATCTATTTAAGGGAAGATTTCAAGAAATAAAAAAATAATAATTTTGATCTGAACAATCCAACCCAAAAGAGTGAAGCTTTGCTAACACTGCTCTACAAGCTGCCACCAAGAAATGTAGGAGATTGCCATGGAGTTAGTCTGCTTTAGATTTTCCTTCCTTCCCATTGGGTGTCACTGTTTGACACCTTTTCCATAACTGCATAGCTACGTTTAGGGGATTGTGACGACTCTGTAACACACGATTCTGCTAATAAAATACACCACCATTGGGCAGACACTTATAAACACTGCTTTACTATGATGCCCTGGGGGTTGGTTAGCTCAGTTGGCTAGGCAGCTAGAGTGTGATGCAGAAAAATGCCAACAGCACAGGTTTAATTCCTGTACTGGTTGGTTATGGTAGCTCATGGAGCCCTGCCTCCTTGCCTTGCCCTGTGCTTGCAGAGCGGTGACCCTCAAGTTATACATTACCAACTGTCTTTCTCTAATGGGGTAAGGTGCCTGTGGTCCTTTCAGACGACAGCTAGAACAACTGTGATGCCAGAAAGATATAATTCTAAAAATGCTGCAATGCTAAATGTAGAAGATGCAATAATTATTTTCTCTCGAAGTTCAGCATGATATCACTTACCCTCAAGATTTATAATAGACAGATTTGCTTTTAAACAACCTGTTATCTGTCACTACTGGTAGCAACACATCCTGTATTTATATCCCTAAGATTTGCTAGTTGAGATGTTCCTGCATGCGGTACTACTGAAGATCACTCCCCACCACTGCACAGCATTGGGTACCAATCTGTCACATTCACAATTAATTCTTCTTCAAAATGGCTGCTCTTGCCCAACTGCAAAGCATTGCCTGTGGGCAAAGTAGCTAAGGGTATGTCAGTGAGCACAGGGAAGTATTGGACATGTTTGTAAATCACTGTGTAGTGCTGAGTATTTTAATCTGAATCCACTTTGGAAAGCTGAAGAGTTTGACATGTTATATTATGTCCGGCTGTAAAAGAAGTTATTGACCAGTCCTATTTTTATCAGTCCAAATTCTGCTGAAATTATTAGACAGGATTGTTTTAAATAATCTACTGGATGTGCTACTCTTCAGTAAAGTCAGCTCCATTCCAAAGTGCGCGAAGATCCACAAGTTCTGCACTCAGGCCTGTTACAAAGAAAAAACGTTCCAGAAAATCCACTCATAAAATAACTAAACCGCGATATGTTTGAACCAATGAACGAAACCTTTATTTTTTCGGAGGAAAATACTTCATAAAAATGAATTATCACATTCCAAAAGAACATCTTTTACCAGGAAATTCACCGTTAGTATCCGTGTGGTCGGAGTACATCCAGAAACCTTCTCACATATGCAGTTTGATTTCTGCACCACTTCAGACGAATTGTTCCGATGTATTTAAGACCCTTGATGCGTGTTTAAGACAATATGAAAGCAGGCCTCAGACACCGGTAGGCGAAAAACTCAAATAATTTAGCTTTAATATGTATTATCACAGCCAGACAAAAGACATGATTGCAGTGGGCAGGCAATGGTTCCAACAAGAATGAGACCTCTACAGTAGAAACTGGAAAGACACAGCAGGGCGGCTGGCACCTGCCGCATTTCAGAACAGAGTTGTAGCTGAAACACTGCCTGCTCTTCTCTCCACAAATGCTGGCCGGCCTGCTGAGTGATTCCAGCAGCTTCTCTTTTTGTCTCCGACTTCCAGCATTTACCTTTTTTTTTATTTAAAAAAAACGCCTCCAGAAGAAAGCAGTCTTACAAAAACCATTCTTCAAAAGATTGTTGCATAATTTCATTACGTAACTCAAAGTGCATCGAAATGTCTTTTCGCAACAGAAGTGTTGAAACAAATCGAGGTACCTACTCACACGCACACGATTCCCTCAAAGTCAGCAGACTTGTCAAAATAAGCAACTCTTTCCAAGACCAGCACTCCAGCATGTTTCATGGCAAGAGTGACAGCCTACTACCAAATTCCACGGCATCGGTATTTACAACAACCTCAAATACATAAACACTTATTCAGATGACATTAATACTGCATATTTTCATATTAGTCGTTCACGACCTTCGCCACTTAAAAAATTTTATGCACAACCTTTCCGTTAATCTAAAAATGCAATTTAGATCAGATATCCGTTCAGTATTTGAGTATAAAATCGATTTCATTACAATCGCTCCCAAATTAAGACAGAAGTTTAATATATTGTTTGCTCCGCTCTGGGCTGTCAAGTTGGTAATCTACTGTTTACGCCTCGACTAACATCAGATCGCGTTTTCGTCACGGGATTCGTACGCGGAACTTCTAAACGAGGCAATTAAAACAAAGCAAACAGTAACTGAATGACAATTAAATCCCCACCGGTATTGAAATACTTTGTTCAAGTTTCCCATCTATTCTGCTATTCGTAACCTTCTCATTTGCGCATCAAAACATTTCATGTAATCCTAAAAAAAAAACTACTGGATGTGCCCCAAAGTATTCCCAATCCCTGTAGCGTGTGTGTGAGGAATGCCGCTATATCGCTGTCTAACCTGCGCTTTGCCGCTGTTTTGCCGATTCCACGTGTGTCTGCAGTGCGGCGCCGCTCTCGCTCTTTCACATGGATACATTGACGCCGAGCAGCAGGCGGGAGAATCCCTCAGCGCACGCTTCCGTTCTTCCGTGACGCCAGCACGTAACTGGGATATTGTGCGTAATCACGCAGATGCCTGCCGTCTGGATTCCATGCGTCACTACGTCATGGGCGGGAAAACGGCCAACGCACGAAACGTGTCGCATCACGGTCAACTGACAGACAGATTCATGAATAAAAAACACGCTTTGGAGGCGGGGCCTTGTTCATCGAAGCCTGCATATTGTTGCTGCTTTCCTAAACTTAGCTCTAAATTTTAAATATACACAGATAATTGTGGCAAAAGTTAACGAACCGTCGATATCAAAGTTGTTTTGAATATAATAAGAATCTATTAGCGAGCAAGCGTCGAACGCTCGACGACCGTCGTGCCAGCCTTGGTGACCTCCCGCGCAGCCGCAGTCAGGAGGTGG
The DNA here is from genome assembly GCF_036365525.1 of Heterodontus francisci. Lineage (NCBI taxonomy): Eukaryota > Metazoa > Chordata > Chondrichthyes > Heterodontiformes > Heterodontidae > Heterodontus > Heterodontus francisci. The sequence goes on from NC_090403.1 coordinate 57,801,283, forward strand.
AGCCGGCGGCCGGCTGCGCAGCGCATGCTTCAAGGCTTCCCGCGCTCTCCCCGCGGCACTGCGCAGGCGTGGGTGGTGGCACGCGACACGAGCGCGTGTGTGTCGGTTGGTGCGAGGCCTCCTCGCTGCGGTGGCACCGCCGACCATGAGGAGCAGCGAGGTGGGTCGGCAGCGGCTCCGAGTAACGGCGCTGGCAATCCTGCTGTGCGCTATGACAGGTAAGGTGCTCTCCGTGAGTTGGGGGTGGTTCACTCTGGGGCAGGGGAAAATGGCTGCCGCAGCTGAAGGGAGTTTGAAAATAAACAGCCGAGCCGAGCAGATCGGCCTGGCGTTGCGGCCTCAAACTGTGCGCTCGCTATTCGCACCACCACCATTCCCCAAGCATTGCCCCAAACCCCATTCCCCTTCCCCAGTCCACATCCCCCATTGCTCCGATTCCTAATTCGCAAATCCCCACTGCCCATTCTCCCTTCACCCCATTCCCACAAATGCCCAATTCTCCCATTGCCTGATCCCCATTTTCCGATCTATTTATTGCCCAAACCATCTATTGCCCATTTCGCCCCACTCCCGGCCTCCATTTGACCAAATCCCCTTCCCCGAGTCCCTATCCCCCATTGCCCTGATTCCTAATTGCCCAATCGCTCATACCCCAACCCCCCCCCCATTGTTCAACTCCCTCATCACCCAATCCCCTCATTTCCCCATTGCCCAATTCCCCATTGTCCAATCCCCTCATACCCCCATTCCCCCCAGTGTCCCATTGCTCAATCCCCCATTACTCCTATTCTCCCATCCCCTTATTCCTCTAGTCCCTATTGCCCTCTTACCCCTTTCCCCATTCGCCATACTTTATACCCCATTCCTCACCCTCCCCATTCCCCCTCCTCTCCATTCCCCCTCTTCCTCCTCCCCATTCCCCCTCTTCCTCCTCCCCATTCCCCCTCTTCCTCCTCCCATTCTTGCTGCCTGCTTCCATTCCCGCATCCTCCTCTATCAATACTACCATTTTTGGTCCTCTTCTGGCCTCAGTGCCACTTTCTGCTAGGTTGGCTTGATGGGAAAGCCACAGCAGTTTCTCAGCGCAGGTCTCTAATGAAAATAGTAACATGTGAGTCCAATCTGCATATTTAACAAAGGATTCTGCTAGTTTCCTGTGGATGTCCTTCCCATCTACTCAGAAGAGCAGATTAAAATTAGAGCCTGTGGGAAGAGAGCAGGACGTCGGGAGTTGAGTCCCATTGGCAAATTTAACCTCTCTTGTCCCATTTCAGCCGACAGGGCATGGTTAGAATTGCTTCTGCTTCTGTGCTATGTATGAAAAATTGAAATCTTCCCAACAAAAAATAAAGTTCCCTAGGCCATTTCTTAAGTGACCACCAATGGTGCTTTTAAAGACTGCAACTTAAACCACCCCATACCTGGTACAAATTGGCAGCGCATACACGTAACCATTTATATCATTGCCATTGGATCTGGATTTGCATATGTAAACTGCCTCCCACCTGTTCCAGGTCGTCAGGTTGCTCACCCATTTACAGGCCCATCTAAATTATGTTGGCTTTGGGTGTCAATGGGATGGCTGAGAACAGCTCCCTCCCTCCCCCATCATTTTTAATTACTGGCCTTCTGTTTTGCAGGCGAGAAATATGATCCAGCAGTTAAAAATCGCCCATCTCTATCTTAGCATGTCTTCAATAGTAATACACAGCTTTTGTCTGTTTGCATTTTCTGATTGATCGGTGGGTTGATTTGGCGGACGGAGCCTGGCATGCGCCATGGTTACTGGGCTCCGGTTCTCGCTGCTCCCCACCCTCGCTAACTGGGCTCCAGCTCTCACTGCTCCCCGGCCTCAGTTACTGGGCTCTGGCCCGCAGTGCCCGCTTCTCCTCGGCCTTGGTTACTCGACTGCAGCTTCCCACCGATGGCTGTTGACAACGATGAGGTCAGGGGAACAGCATGGCAGGGGTGGGGGATTGCATGGAAGGGAGTGAACAGCATTGGAGGGGGGGACAACATGGGTGGGGGTAGGGATGGGGACAGCATTTGGGTTGGAAGGGGTTTGGGGGGCGGGGGGGAGGCGCGGCATGGGAAAGTGAGCGGAGGGGGGACCCGGCATGGGAGGGTGGGCATCAGCCTGGGAGGTATGGGATGCCATGGCAGGTGGGGATGGCATAAGATGAAGGGGTGGGATGGGGGATTGGATGGGGATGATATGAAAGAAATGTGATGTGTATGGCTTGAGAGGGATGGTATGACATAGGATGGGGAGTTAAAGAAGTACCATTGCAATAAAGATATTAATTTCAGCACAAATATTTTGTGGGTCTCTGCTAGTACATGAATAATGTTCAATTGAGTTAGGTAGCAGATGGGTATTGGCACTGTGAAACTATATGTAAGGAAAAGGCAGTGTCTTCAGAAGAGGAAGCAGAGAAAAACAGCTATTTATGCACATACCAAAGCTCTGATCATCACAGCAAAATAACTCCATAGTTTTAATTTCTAAACACATCTTGTTATTCTGTGTATTGTGTAGGGTTTACAGATGTTGTAGCTACTTCACTCCTAAAGACACAATGGCAGATAGCCTGTGAAATACTTTTAACAAATTAACCTGTAGGTGGTGATATTACAACTGTCGCTGTTCTTTTTCAACACAGGCAGAGCCATTGAGGTCATTGACATCACACACATTTACCAAGAAAACCCTGAACAAATCAAAGAGGTTTATGGAAACAGCAACAAACCAGGTATCTAGAGGCAAGATCAGTGGTTGGCACCAATTACCTTGGTGAGGATGGTACATGATGCAAGACCTGAAAATGAAGGGAACTTATTGACTAAACAAAAAACAAATAAATGGTGTATAGACAGCGTATAAAGTTTTTTTGAAGAAAAGACTTGGTGTTTTGAACAAAGAGGGGTCAATAAATCCAGTTTAAATTTATTTGAGGCAAAACAACAACCCAATTTTTTCCAACTCTCAGGAAGGATAAGAGATATATTGGTTACAGCTTGCAAAAATGTTATTGTGACTGATATTAATAGCTGTGATTTAACACTGTACATTCTCATATGATCAATTTTAGTGATAAATCAATTATTAATCCTTCATAGAGTCATAGAGACATACAGCACTGAAACAGGCCCTTCGGCCCACCGAGTCTGTGCCGACTAACAACCACCCATTTATACTAATCCTACATTAATCCCATATTCCCTACCACATCCCCACCATTCTCCAACCACCTACCTACACTAGGGGCAATTTACAATGGCCAATTTACCTATCAACCCACAAGTCATTGGCTGTCGTAGGAAACCGGAGCGCCCGGCGGAAACCCACGCAGTCACAAGGAGAACTTGCAAACTCCGCACAGACAGTAGCCAGAACCAAACCTGGGTCGCTGGAGCTGTGAGGCTGCGGTGCTAGCCACTGTGCCGCCCCTTCAATGAACTTTCACATCAACTTTTTTGAGTGTCTGCCATGATTCCCACTACTGGCAACAAGGCAACAAAACAAAATTGCACTGTTTGCATTAAATCTGCAGCTGTGCTGCTGCCTCAGTATTTCACATCTGTACTGATGTTTCAGTATCTGGATCTGTCTCAGTGCCTCTCTTAGTTCTATTGTATCAGTGTTTTACAGTGTGTCAGACTTGTCCCAATATTTATGCTGATGTCTCAGTGACTGTGCCAACGTATCAGTGTCTGTCTCTCCTTGTATTACTGTGTCCTTCAGTTCACAAGTCTGAAGAAGAACTCGATAGAGTGGCAGTACTGTTACCAATTATTTGGAGCTGATGCATTCATCAGGCAGATAACTGAAAGTCTTCATATTCTGGTTCGGGACTTGCTTGAAAATGTTTTTCAGAGGTGTAGATGACAACCCATGCAGACAAAAGAAATCTCAGGTTCAGTTTCCAGTTTGTGCCATGTTAACAGATCTCAGCTGGAACAGTTACATACAATTGGCCTCTGTCGCTCGGTAACTGCTCCAAATTGCGATCCAGTAACCTCCACTAGAAAGTGCATACGTTTGGATTCTGTGTGAGAATAAAAAGCTCCTTGGTGAGTTAGCCAGCTGGCATTTCATTGTTTAAGCTCTGACAAGAAAAATGGCCTGGAGGGCTTCAGCACCTGTAGAACTGCACCTTATGTGAGTCAGTGTCTTCACTAGAGAAGAGGAGAAAAGGGAGAGGGAGTATTTTTATAAAGAAATGGGGATTATGACATTCTCCAACTTCAGGTGAATAATTTACATTATACATTGTGACAGTGCAATCCTGCTATGCCATTACTGATAATCTTCATTAACTCTTTCCTAGTAAAAGTTTACGTGAAGATGTACCATGATAGTCCAGCTCTTCTCTGTACAACTCAGGAGCTTTCAGAAAAAGAATTAGTGGATCCATATTTCATATGGGTCGGCCCATCAGGACGAAACATAAAAGGTGAGTGCTTTATTTTTTCTCCGGGTTCCGAACAAACTAAGCACAAGATTATCATTCTGTGTCGTTGGCAGAGATTATTTACAGTTGACAGCTGAAGGATATAGCTTTATTCATTCATGGAATGTGGGCGTCGCTGGCTAGGCCAGCATTTATTGTCCATCCCTAATTGCCCTTGAGAAGGTGGTGGTGAGCTGCCTTCTTGAACTGCTACAGTTCATGTGAGGTAGGTACACCCACAGTGCTGTTAGGAAGGGAGTTCCAGGATTTTGACCCAGTGACAGTGAAGGAACAGCAATATAGTTCCAAGTCAGGATGGTGTGTGGCTTGGAGGGAAACTTGCAGGTGGTGGTGTTCCCGTGCATTTGTTGCCCTTGTCCTTTTAGGTGGTAGAGGTCACAGGTTTGGAAGGTGCTGTCCAAGGAGCCTTGGTGCGTTGCTGAAGTGCATCTTGTAGATGATACACACAGTTGCCACTGTACGTCGGTGGTGGAGGGAGTATATGTTTATGGATGAGGTCCCAATCAAGTGGGCTGCTTTGTCCTGGATGATGTTGAGCTTCTTGCGTGTTGGAGCTGCACCCATCCAGGCAAGTGGAGAGCATTCCATCACACTCCTGACTTGTGCCTTGTAGATGGTGGACAGGCTTTGGGGAGTCAGGAGGTGAGTTACTCACTGCAGGATTCCGAGCATCTGACCTGCTCTTGTAGCCACGGTATTTATATGGCTACTCCAGTTCGGTTTCTGGTCAGTAGTATCCCCCAAGATGTTGATAGTGAGAGATTCAGCGATTGTAATGCCATTGAATGTAAAGAGGAGATAGCTAGATTCTCTCTTGTTGGAGATGGTCATTGTCTGGCACTTGTGTGGTGCAAATGTTTCTTGCCTCTTATCAGTCCAAGCCTGGATATTGTCCAGGTCTTGCTGCATTTTTACACGGACTAATTCAGTATCTGGGGAGTCACGAATGGTGCTGAACATTGTGCAATCATCATCGAACATCCACACTTCTGCCTTTACGATTGAAGGCCATTGATGAAGCAGCTGAAGATGATTAGGCCTAGGACACTACCCTGAGGAACTCCTGCAGTGATGTCCTGGAGCTGAGGTGATTGACCTCCAACAACCACAACCATCTTCCTTTGCGCTAGGTATGACTCCAACCAGCAGAGAGTTTTCCCCCTGATTCGCATTGACTCCAGTTTTGCTAGGGCTCCTTGATGCCATACTTGGTCAAATGCTCCCTTGATGTCAAGGGCAGTCACTCGCATCTCACCTCTTGGAGTTCAGCTCTTTTGTCCATGTTTGAACCAAGGCTGTAATGAGGTCAGGAGCTGAGTGGCCCTAACGAAACCCAAACTGAGGTTCACTGAGCAGGTTATTACTGAGCAGGTGCCGCTTGATGGCACTGTCGTCACCTTCCATCACTTTATTGATGATCAAGAGTAGACTGATGGGACAGTAATTGGCCGGGTTGGACTTGTCCTGCATTCTGTGTACAGGACACACCTGGGCAATTTTCCACATTGCCAGGTAGATGCCGTTGTTATAGCTATACTGGAACAGCTTGGCTAGGGGCATGGAAAGTTCTGGAGCACTGGTCTTCAGAACTATTGCTGAAATGTTGTAAAGGCCCGTAGCCTTTGCAGCATCCAGTTAAAGGCCTGCTACCTGACCGGGACCCGACGACATGTGTCCATCTTCAGGCATGACGTTCGGGCACGGGTTGGGCCGGACACACATGGTAAGTGCTCTGTTGGTAAGTATTGAAATTTTAAAAACTTACCTGAGCTGGGAGTCCGGGACGAAAATGAGTCTGCGCAGTGAACGAGTGATGTCACGATGATGTCATCGCGCATGCACTGCAGCTTCGTGGAGATTCCGAGTCCGAAGGCGGGTAAAAAGATGGTCGGGGCGGGTCAGGCTCGGGGCAGCGTCGGAGGGATTCAGGCCGGGTCGGGCTTGTTTCTGCAGTGGTTCGGTTGGGTTCAGGTCGGGTTCTTTTTTCCCGACTTGAGCAGGCCTCCATATCCAGTGTCTTCAGTCGTTTATTGATATCACGCGGAGTGGATCAAATTGGCTGAAGACTGATATCTGTGATGCTGGGGACATCAGGAAGAGGCTGAGATGGACCATCCACTCGGTTCTGGCTGAAGATTGTTGCAAATGCTTCAGCCTTGTCTTTTGCACTGATGTGCTGGGCTCCCCCATCATTGAGGATTGGGATATTTGTGGAGCCACCTCCTCCAGTTAGATGTTTAATTGTCCACCATCATTCACAACTGGATGTGGCAGGACTGCAGAGCTTAGATCTGATCTGTTAGTTATGGGATCGTTAAGCTTTGTCTATCGCATGCTACTTATGCTATTTGGCAGGCAAGTAAGTCCTCTGTTGTAGCTTCACCAGGTTGGCCCCTGGTACGCCTGGTGCTGCTCCTGGCATGACCTCCTGCACTCTGCATTGAACCAGGGTTGGTCCCCTGGCTTGATGGGTAGAATGGGGAATATGTCGGACCATGTGGTTACAGATTGTGGTTCAGTACAATTCTGCTGCTGTTGGCCCACAACACATCGATGCCCAGTTTTGCATTGCTAGACCTGTTAGAAATCTATCCCATTTAGCATGGTTGTAGTGCTACACAACACGATGGAGGGTATCCTCAATGTGAAGACTTTTGTTGATGCTCCTTCTTTGCCTTAGAAATGGTGAGGGTGACGAGGTACCACAGTCAAAGTCAGTGGTTCTTTCAGAATCAATATTTTGATGACCACAGTACAAAAATCTATGATTCCACTCTCCTTGGAATTTTTAACATTAAAGGCTGCGAGTCTGTGACACTAAGGGACTTCAAAAGAATTAAGGGATATGTGGATCAGGTGGGAAAGTGGAGTGAGATTGAGGATCAGCCATGATCTTATTGACTCAAGGGGCCATGTGGCCTACTCCTATTTCTTATGTTTTTATGACAAGAATTACCCAGTTCTGAATTTGTGTTCAGGAGGCATACTCATTGCAAAACTGGAAATGCATCTTAAAGATCAGAAACCAAGTCGCAGAATTGTTACTGCACAGAAGGAGGCCATTCGGCCCATCATGTCTGCACCTGCTCTCTGAATGAGCAATTCACCTAGTGTCACTCCACCGCCTTCTCCCCATAACGCTGCACATTCTTCCTTGTCATATAGCTCCCTTTTGAATGCTTCAATTGAACCTGCCTCCACCACACTGTCAAGCAGTCCATTCCAGACCTTAACCACACGCTGCGTGAAGAAGTTTTTCCTCATGTCGCTTTTGCTTCTTTTGTCAATTTCTTGAAATCTGTGCCCTCTCGTACTCGATCCTTCCATGAGTGGGAACAGTTTCTCCCTATCTACTCTGTCCAGACCCCTCATGATTTTGAATACCTCAATCAAATCTCCTCTCCGCCTTCTCTTCAAGGAAAACAGACCTAACTTCTCCAATCTATCATCATAACTGAAGTTCCTAAACCCTGGTATTAATCTCGTGAATCTTTTATCTACCCTCTCTAACGCCTTCATATCCTTCCTAAAGTGCAGTGCCCAGAACTGGATGCAATACTCCAGCTGAGGCCAAACTAGTGTCTTACACAAGTTCAACATAACCTCCTTGCTCTTGTACTCTATGCCCCTATTAATAAAGCCCAGATACTGTATGCTTTATTAACTGCTCTGTCAACCTGTCCTGTCACCTTCAATGTCTTATGCACATATACACCCAGCTCCCTCTGCTCTTGCACCCCGTTTAGAATTGTCATGTTATGAGTTCGAACACTTGAGTCATGCCTTTCTTTATAATGAGAACAGTTGGAGCTTCTTGAGCCTATTCTGAGAAACCTAAGCCCATTGGCTGCTGTCTAGTCTTTTTGTCTTGACCTTAGGCTGATTGAGATAATTCAATGGTCCCACTACATTAACAGCTTTGGCTGTGACTTGTAGGATGGAACCCCCAGCACAGTAGAAGCCTTTGTGCCTTACAATCCTTTCATGTGCAGCTGCAATGGTTAACTACAATTCTTCCAATATTTCATCAATGCAGTTAGTATGATTTACCCATTTATAGTACACTGTGAAGAACGCCATTACATTTGTCTAAATTATCCAAGCCTTGTGAGATCTTCTTTTATACCAACCCATGTTTTCACTAACCTGGTCATAAACCATAATCTTGACAAATGTGTTTTAAGTAAGTGGAGCCTTCAATTTGTTTTCACTGGCTTCAAAATCCACACCTCACAGTCCTCTGTGTCTTTTGGTAAGAAAGCAAACTCTTGGGCTTAGCATTTAAAAATAAATTCAGCCCATACATAGTGCTACTGAAACAAGCTTGAATATTACAGCAATAAATCTACTCAGGTGTTAAACGAGTTACTTTATCGCTGATATACCAAATGTATGCTTTGAGAAGACACACTAAAGTCAACTAAGCATTTTATTAATTTTATCCTGTTTTCCATTTTCCCCCTTTTCCTCTTAGCCTTTTATCTTAAAATACGCACCCTTGACTCTACTGTCCTTGCAAACTGCCATCTCATCTCCAACCTTCCTTTCCTCTACAAAGTGCTTGAAAGTGGTGTTACCGCCTGAATCTGTGCCCATCTTACTCGCAACTCCCTGTTTCAATTGGATTTTTACTTCATCAGCAGGCCAGAGAGGAATTGGCCCCAACAAGAGTTACCTAATCATAGAATAATACAGCATGGAAACTAGTCATTTGATCCATCTAGACTGTTGCTGCTGTTTTTATCCACAGAGCCACTACGTTCAATCTCATGTTCCTGTTCAGTGCCTGTACTCTATGATACTCAGATTACTATCATTAGTACTGCTATATCTATATATACTATTGCAGCAATAACTTTGTTGTTAAGTTATTACTGTGTCTGTTCCAGTGGTAGGAGAATTAACTAAAAACCATTAGCTTAAATCTGTTAGACAACAATTTGGAGTAATTTAGTAATGATTGCCATTTAATTCTGATTCTGAAAAGAAAATAGTGTTACCCAACTCCATGATGTTGACACATTTGTGTCTAGAGGAAGCAGGCAGGCAACCACTGAGTCTCTTTATTTTACAGAATAACAGATTGCTACCAATTGCCATCATTAATTCTTTGCCTATATTTTCACTGAGACTCATGGGTGAAATAGTGCAGGACATTAATGCAAAAGTTTCTTCTTCTTTGGCCTCCCTGTCTTGAGAGACAATGGGTAAGCGCCTGGAGGTCAGTGGTTTGTGAAGCAGCGCCTGGAATGGCTATAAAGGCCAATTCTACAGTGATAGACTCTACCACAGGCGCTGCAGATAAAATTGGTTGTCGGGGCTGTTACACAGTTGGCTCTCTCCTTGCACTTCTGTCTTTTTTCCTGCCAACTGCTAAGTCTCTTCGACTCGCCACTCTTTAGCCCCGCCTTTAAGGCTGTCCGTCAGCTCTGGCGATCACTGGCAACTGACTCCCACAACTTGTGGTCAATGTCGCAGGGCATCATGTCGTGTTTGCAGACGTCTTTAAAGCGGAGGCATGGACGGCCGGTGGGTCTGATACCAGTGATGAGCTCGCTGTACAATGCGTCCTTGGGGATCCTGCCATCTTCCATGCGGCTCACATGGCCAAGCCATCTCAAGCGCCGCTGGCTCAGTAGGGTGTATATGTTGGGGATGTTGGCTGCCTCAAGGACTTCAGTGTTGGAGATACGGTCCTGCCACCTGATGCCAAGGATTCTCCGGAGGCAGCAAAGATGGAATGAGTTGATTCGTCGCTCTTGGCTGACGTACATTGTCCAGTCCTCACTGCCGTAGAGCAAGGTACTGAGGACACAGGCTTGAAACACTTGGACTTTTGTGTTCGGTGTCAGTGTGCCATTTTCCCACACCCTCTTGGCCAGTCTGGACATAGCAGTGGAAGCCTTTCCCATGCGCTTGTTGATTTCTGCATTGAGAGACGGGTTACTGGTGATAGTTGAGCCTAGGTCGGTGAACTCTTGAACCACTTCCAGAGCATGGTCGCCGATATTGATGCATGGAGCATTTCTGACGTCCTGTCCCATGATGTTCATTTTCTTGAGGCTAATGGTTAGGCCAAATTTGTTGCAGGCAGCCGCAATCCTGTCGATGAGTCTCTGCAGCCACTCTTCTGTGTGGGATGTTAATGCGTCATCGTCAGCAAAGAGGAATTCCCTGATGAGGACTTTCCATACTTTGGTCTTCGCTCTAAGACGGGCAAGGTTGAACAACCTGCCATCTGATCTTGTGTGGAGGAAAATGCTTTCTTCTGTAGACTTGAACGCATGTGAGAAGAAGATCCCAAACAGTGTAGGTGCGAGAACACAGCCCTGTTTCACGCCACTCAGGATCGGAAAGGGGTCTGATGAGGCACCGCTGTGCTGAATTGTGCCTTTCATATTGTCATGGAATGAGGTGATGATACTTAGTAGCTTTGGTGGACGTCTGATCTTCTCTAGTAGTGTGAAGAGACCACATCTGCTGACGAGGTCAAAGGCTTTGGTGAGATCTATGAAAGCAACGTAGAGGGGCATCTGTTGTTTGCGGCATTTCTCCTGTAGCTGGCGAAGGGAGAACAGCATGTCAATGGTGGATCTCTCTGCTCGAAAGCCGCACTGTGCCTCGGGGTAGACATGCTCTGCCAGCTTCTGGAGCCTGTTTAAAACGACTCGAGCGAAGACTTTCCCCACTATGCTGAGCAGGGAGATTCTGCGGTGGTTGTTGCAGTCACTGCAGTCACCCTTGTCCTTATAGAGGGGACGATATTGGCATCGCACATGTCCTGTGGTACTGCTCCCTCATCCCAGCACAGGCAAAGCAGTTCACAAAGTGCTGAGAGTATAGTAGGTTTGGCACTCTTGATTATTTCTGGGGTAATGCCGTCCTTTACAGGGGCTTTTCCACTGGCTAGAGAATCAATGGCAGCACTGAGTTCCAATTTTGTTGGCTGTTCGTCCAGCTCATCCATGACTGGCAGAGACTGAGCTGCGTTGAGGGCAGTATCAGTGGCAACATTTTCCCTGGAGTACAGTTCTAGGTAGTGCTCCACCCCGCGGTCCATTTGCTTGTGTTGGTCAGTGATCGTTTCCCCTGACTTAGACTTGGGGGGGGTGGTGGGTGGTGCGATATTGATGGTTGACTCAAAAGCTCTCTTAATGCCATCATACATTCCTCTGATGTTTCCGGTGCCGGTGGCCAGCTGAATACGACTGCATAGGTGTTGCCAGTAGTCATTTGCACAGCGCCTGGCTGTTCTTTGGTTAGTGCTTCTGGCTACTTTCAGTGCTATGGATGTTAACTCGCTGGGGGCTTTCTTGTAGTTCAACAGTGTGGTGCGCTGAGCGGCTATGACAGGTTCCAGCTCTTCAAAGTGAGATTGAAACCAGTCTGCATTCTGCTTCTCACGTTTGCCAAAGGTGGTCATTGCTGAGTCATAGATGGCATCTTTGATGTGGGCCCACTTGGTCTCTGCATCCCCTGCAGGAGTGTTTTGAAGGGCTTTTTCAAGTGAATATGGAAACTTATGTAATAGCTGTGGATAAGACATTCTGTTAGTGTTGATGTGTGGGTGGCCCTTCTGCTTGGAGTGATGTAGCTTCTTTGGTTTGAGTCTAACTTTGTTAGACAACCCTGGCGTTAAAGTCCCCCAGCAGGATCAAATGTTCGGTGTTAGGAATGCTACTAATGATATTATGGAGTTCCTCATAGAATTGGTCTTTAACTTCAGGTGGGGAGCAGTGTTGGAGCATAGATGCTGAGTAGGTGTACTGGGCCAGAGGCGGTGAGCAGTCGGATGGACAGTATGCGTTCCGAGCCATTTGAAGGTTGCTCTATCATACTGAGCAAAGAGTTTCTGATGGCGACGTCCACTCCATGCTGTCTTGGTTCTTCAGGATCCCTACCCTGCCAGTAGAAGGTGTAGTCTTGCTCTCTTAGAAATCTGCTCGCAAGGAGGCGTGTCTCCTGAAGTGCTGCAATGTCCACATTGACTCTACTAAGCTCATTGTTAAGATGGCGGTCTTCCAAGATTCATTGATTTGTGTAAGGTCTTCCGACAGGCCAGGACACACAGTTCTGACGTTCCAGCTGGTACCTTCTTTCCCTTTTTGGTCGTGCTGTTTGGTGCGGTGTTAAAGTATTTAACCAGAAATCTCCAAGGTTTGTCCTCTCAAATGATCCCAATCTGTCCTTTACTCTGAGAAAGTAAATCAAATAACTGTTTGAAGATTAGATTGGTAATGAAACATTAAAAGTCAACATTGTTGGCTGTTGGAACATAACAGCATAAGAAATAGTAGCAGGAGCAGGCCATAGGCCCCTTTAATAAGATTATGGCTGATCTTCGACCTCAACTCCACTTTCCCGCCTGATCCCCATACCCCTTGATTCCCTTAGAGTCCAAAAATCCATTGATCTCAATCTGAATATACTCAATGACTAAGTACCCACAGCTCTCTGGGCTGAGGAATTCAAAGATTCACACCCTCATCTCAGTCCTAAATGACCGACTCCTTATCCCGAGACTATGCTCGCTAGTTCTAGACTCTGCAGCCAGGGAAAACAACCTCTCAACAGTTACTCTGTCAAACCCTCTCAGGATCTTATATGTTTCAGTGAGATCTCTCATGCTTCTCAACTCCTCAGAGTATAGGCCCATTCCTCATAGGACAACCCTCTCATCCCAGGAATCAATCTAGTGAACCTTCGTTGCAACTCCTCTAAGGCATATATACCCGTCCTTAGCTACGGAGACCAAAACTGTATGTAGTACTCCAGGTGTAGTCTCGCCCTGTACAATTGCAGCAAAACTTCCTTACCCTTGTAATGCAACCCTTTTGCAATAAAGGCCAACACAGCACTTGCCTTCCAATTGCTTGCAGTAGCTGCATGTTAACTTATTGTGATGTGTGTATAAGGACACCCCAATTCTTCTGAACACCCACATTTAATAGGTTCTCACCATTTCAAGAATATTCAGTTTTTCAATTCTTCCTACCAAAGAGAATAACCTCATATTTCCCCACATTATAAGGCGGCACAGTGGCGCAGTGGTTAACACTGCAGCCTCATAGTTCCAGCGACCCGGCTTCGGTTCTGGGTACTGCCTGTGCGGAGTTTGCAAGTTCTCCCTGTGACTGTGTGGGTTTCCGCCAGGTGCTCTGGTTTCCTCCCACAGCCAAAGACTTGCAGGTTGATAGGTAAATTGGCCATTGTAAATTGCCCCTCATGTAGGTAGGTGGTAGGAGAATTGAGGGAAGGTGGGTATGATGTAGGGAATATGGGATTAATGTAAGATTAGTATAAATGGGTGGTTGATGGTCAGCACAGACTGAGTGGGCAGAAGAGCCTGTTTTGGTGCTGTATCTCTCTATGACTCTATACACCATCTGCCCTGTTCTTGCCCATTCACTTAATCTATCTGTATCCCTTTGCAGCCTCTTTGTGTCCTCCTCACAGTTTACATCCCCACCTAGTTATGTATCATCAGTAAATTTAGATGTATTACCCTCTGTCCCTTCATCAAAGTCATTAATATAGATTGTAAATAGCTGATGCCCCATTACTGATCCTTGCGGCACCTCACTATTAACATCCTGCCATCCTGAAAATGACCTGTTTTTCCTACTTTGTTTCCTGTCCTTTAGCCAATCCTCTATCCACTCAAATATATTACCCCCAACCCCATGAACCCTTATCTGGTGCAACAGCCTTTCATGTGGCACCTTATCGAATGCCTTTTGAAAATCCAAATATATCATATCCAATGGTTCCCCTTTATCTACTCTGCTAATTACATCACCAGAAACTCTTAATATATTTGTCAAACAATATTTCCCTTTCAAAAACCATGTTGACTCTGCTAATCATATTCTGATCAAAGTGACTCCTGACCACGCAGAGCATACACAGAGTGAATAAGGATATCATCAATGCGTGCGAACATTTGCCAGCTTGCCAGTATAAATGTGCACACGTGATGGCACCACGCAATGACATCCTCATCCCTCAATAACCGTCTCCATTCAACTGAATAGTACCCCGCTCCCTTTCACGTCGCTGCCTTTCCTCAGCTACTCGCTCCCGCCCCACCGGCCACTCTCCCCCCTCGGCCGCTTGCTCCAGGCCTTACCGCTGCTCCCCCTCTCAGCCACTTGCTCCCACCCCCGCCACTTTCTCTTCGCCCCACACCGGCCACTTCCCCCTACAGCTGCCGCTTGCTCCAGCCCTCCCTGCTGCTCCCGCCCCCTTGGCCGATCGTTCCCCACTGCGCCGCCCGAAGAAGCAAGGCAGGCCGCAAGGGGTAACGGGGCGATGTGGGAGCGAGTGGCCGAGAGGAGGGAAGCAATGTGGCCTGGAGTGAGTGGCCCAGAGGTTGCGGGGGAAGGAGCGGCCGGAGGCGGGGGTGGGGGGCAAGGAAGCAGGGTACAAATGGGAGGGGGTGTGGGGAAGCGGGGAGCAAGCAGCTAAGGGATGGCTGCAGGGAGCGAGCGGCAAGAAGACCGGCGCAAGAGGGTGTGGCGAAGAGAAGCGCAATGGCAGGAGAGAGCGGGGGTGGGATGGAGGCGGTGATGGCAACCATTGAGGGGATTTTCTGGTTGAATTTGTTTTTTGTGATAAATTGAATGGCCCCATCTTTGTTACTGGCAGCTGCCTGAGACGACGCAGACAGTGATGTTTCAGTGGATGAGGCTGCATTTGCACATGTGCTAGTACTGCGCCACCTAGTGATTGCGTTGTCAGCAAATGCAGCCTTCCTTGCCCCTGCTAGGGCTAAAAATTCAGCCCAAAATATTTGTTTACCATCTCTTCTATTTCCTATCCCCCATCATAATTTCTCCTGTTTCAGGGACCCACATTTACTTCCATTACTCTATTTGTACATACTTGTAGAAGTTCTTACACTCTACTTTTGTATTTCTTGCTAGTTTACTCTAATTCTGTCTTCTCCTTCTTTATCAAATTTTTGCTCATTCTTTGCTGATACCTAAAACTCTCCCATCCCTCAGACTTATTACTCTACTTGGCAATATTATAATTGATTTCTTTTAATCTAATACTATCCTTAACCCCTTTAGATAGCCATGGATGGTTCACTTTTCTTGTGGAGTTTTTATTTCTCAATGGAATATATATTTGCCGAGAATTAGGAAATATTTCTTCCAATGTTTCTCATTACTCATCCACCATCATGCCTTTTAATCTAATTTCCCAATCTACCTTAACCAACTTGCCCTTCCAACCTATGTAATTGGCTTTATTTAGGTTCGGTACTCTAGTTTCGGACTGATGTAGGTCGCTCTCAAACTCAATATGAAATTCTCTCATACGTAAAGAGCAAAGGATATCTAAAAAAAGGTCGGGCCTATTAGGAACCATAAGGGTAACCTGTGGGTGGGGGCAGAGGACATGGGTATGGTTCTTAATGAATACATTGCCTGTTTTCATAAAAGAGAGGGACGATACAGACATTGCAATCAGGGAAGAAGAATGTGAAATATTGGATGAAATTAAAATAGTGAGAGAGAAAATATTTAGGGATTTAACATCTTTCAGAGTGGATAATTCCCCGGGCCTCGATGAAATGTATCCTAGGCTGTTCAGAGAAGAAATAGTGGGGGCCTCTGACCATCATTTTCCAATCCTCTCTGGCTACAGGTGTGGTGCCAGAGGACTGGAGGACAGCTAACTTTGTACCATTGTTTAAAAAGGGAGAAAGGGATAGACCACATAATTATAGGCCAGTCAACCTCGGTGGTGGGAAAATTATTGGAAAAACTTCTGGGGGACAGGATAAATCTTCATTTAGAAAGACACAGATTAATCAAATGGGTTTGTTAAGGAAAGGTCGTGTCTGACTAACATGATTTTTTTGCAGTGGGAACAAGGAGGGTTGATGAGGGTAGTGCATTTGATGTCGTTTATATGGATTTTAGTAAGGTTTTTGATAAGGTTCCACAATGGTTCACAAAAGTAAAAGCCCATGGGATTCAAGGCAAAGTGGCAAGTTGGATCCAAAATTGGCTCAGAGGCAGGAATCATAGGGTAATGGTCGAGGGGTGTTTTTGTGACCAGAAGGCTGCTTCCAGTAGGGTTCCACAGGTCTCAGCACTAAGTCCCTTGCTTTTTGTGGATTATAGCAATGGTTTGGACTTGAATGTAGGGGATAGGATTAAGAAGTTTGCAGATGATACAAAAATTGGCCGCATGGTTGATAATGAAGAAGATAGCTGTAGACTGCAGGAAGATATCAGTGGACAAGTCAGATGGGTGGAACAATGACAAATGAAGTTCAATCCAGAGACATGTGAGGTAATACATTTGGGGAAGGCTAACAAGGCAAAGGAATACACAATAACTAATAGGATACTGTCATGCTGGCCTCCACCTGCCAAGAATGAGGCACATTAATTTTGCCACATGGACATTAAATTTCAAATTGTTGCTGGGAAGAAGAGAAGGCCTGTTACAAGGAATTGCCAGGCCCCTGGCCGGAAGGACATTTCTGCATATTAGCAGACAGTGTTGGAACAAAGGAGCTATCTCCTGCTCCAATACAATACACAGACAGACCTGGTCAAACCAATCAGTCATGTGACCAACCTGCTGGCCAACTTGGGGAGTTTTAAATTGTAGAGACAGTGTTTGAACTGGAAAAGCTCTTTGCTCCTGGACTCTAAAAGACCTCCTCTCCTCCTGTCTGCTCCCATCTCTTTCTCACAGAACTGAAACCCACTGAAGACACGTGAACCCCAAGAGAGAGAAAAGTCTCCTACAGTGAACAAGGCTTAAGAACACTGGGCCCCAACAAAAAGCAAGACCATATCTTCAATCAAGAACTGTACAGCGAGCTCGAAGCACAGTAACCAAAAAACCCTCCTCAGAGATTGCCTCAAACATTTCCACTTTATTTTTTTCTTTTGCTCTTTTCTGTCCCTATCTGTGTGTATCGTGTATGCATGCTAGCGTGGGCACGTCGTGTATCCGTAGGCGTTAAGTGAATTAGTGTTTAAGTTTAAGATTTAAATTTAAATTTCACCTTTCTTCTTTAAACCTAAGAAAGCCTGTTTGTGCTCATTTCTTTGCCTTATAATTGGAAAATGGTAAATAAGGATTCACCAAAGGGGAACTCAAATCACAGTGTGTTTAAAAAATAAAACCCTGTTACAGTAAGACCAGTTGAAGGCTAAAAGTTTAGTTTAGTTTAGAGGTACAGCACTGAAACAGGCCCTTCGGCCCACCGAGTCTGTGCCGACCATCAACCACCCATTTATACTAATCCTACACTAATTCCATATTCCTACCACATCCCCACCTGTCTCCTATATTTCCCTACCACCTACCTATACTAGGGGCAATTTCTAATGGCCAATTTACCTATCAACCTGCAAGTCTTTGGCATGTGGGAGGAAACCGGAGCACCCGGAGGAAACCCACGCAGACACAGGGAGAACTTGGAAACTCCACACAGGCAGTACCCAGAATTGAACCCAGGTCGCTGGAGCTGTGAGGCTGCGGTGCTAACCACTGTGCCGCAACTTTAGACCTCTTTCTCACCTATCGTAACAATACTGAGAAGTGTAGAGGAAGAGGCACCTTGGAATGTATGTCCACAGATCCCTAAACGTAGCAGAAAAGGTAGATAAGGTGGTCAAAAAGGCATACGGGATACTTGCCTTTATGAGCTGAGGCCTAGAATATAAGAGCTGGGAGGTTATGCTGGAACTGTATAAAACACTAGTTGAGCTGCAGCTGAGTACTCTGTGCAGTTCTGGTCACTGCCCTATAGGAAAGACATAAGATCATAAGAACTAGGAGCAGGAGCAGGCCGTCCGGCCCCTCGAGCCTGCTCCGCCATTCAATAAGATCATGGCTGATCTTTTCGTGGACTCAGATCCACTTACCCGCGCTCTCACCGTATCCCTTAATTCCTTTATTGTTCAAAAAGATATCTACCTTAGCTTTAAAAACGTTTACTGAAGAAGCGTCAACTACTTCACTGGGTAAGGAATTCCATAGATTAACAACCCTCTGGGTGAAGAAGTTCCTTCTTAATTCAGTCCTAAATCTGCTCCCTGTAATCTTGAGGCTATGCCCTCTTGTCCTAGCTTCACCTGCCAGTGGAAACATCCTCTCTACTTGTATCTTATCTATTCCCTTCATAATTTTATATGTTTCTATAAGATCCCCCCTCATTCTTCTGAATTCCAATGAATATAATCCCAATCTACTCAGTCTCTCCTCATAAGCCAACCCCCTCAACTCCGGAATCAACCTAGTGAACCTCCTCTGCACCCTCTCCAGTGCCAGTACATCCTTTCTCAAGTAAGGAGACCAAAACTGCACACAGTACTCCAGGTGCAGCCTCACCAGTACCTTATACAGCTGCAACATAGCCTTTCTGCTTTTAGAATTAGAATTAGAATTAGAATATTACAGCGCAGTACAGGCCCTTCGGCCCTCGATGTTGCGCCGATCATCTGACCTACACTATTCCATTTACATCCATATGTCTATCCAATGACCACTTAAATGCCCTTAAAGTTGGCGAGTCTACTACTGTTGCAGGCAGGGCGTTCCACGCCCCTACTACTCTCTGCGTAAAGAAACTACCTCTGACATCTGTCCTATATCTTTCACCCCTCAACTTAAAGCTATGTCCCCTCGTGTTTGCCATCCTCATCCGAGGAAAAAGACTCTCACTATCCACCCTATCTAACCCTCTGATTATCTTGTATGTCTCTATTAAGTCACCTCTCCTCCTCCTTCTCTCTAACGAAAACAACCCCAAGTCCCTCAGCCTTTCCTCGTAAGACCTTCCTTCCATACCAGGCAACATCCTAGTAAATCTCCTCTGCACCCTTTCCAAAGCTTCGTCATCCTTCCTATAGCAATGAAGGACAAAATTCCATTTGCCTTCCTAATTACTTGCTGTACCTGCAGACCAACCTTCTGCGATTCATGCACAAGGACACCCAGGTCCCTCTGCATAGCAGCATGCTGCCACTTTTTACCATTCAAGTAATAATCCTTTTTACTGTTACTCCTACCGAAATGAATGACTTCACATTTATTAACATTGTATTCCATCTGTCAGACCTTTGCCCACTCACTCAATGTATCTATGTTCCTCTGCAAAGTTTCACAGTCATCTGCACACTTTGCTCTGCCACTCATCTTCGTGTCATCTGCAAACTTTGACACCCTACACGTGGGTCCCCAACTCCAAATCATCTATATAAATTGTAAATAATTGCGGTCCCAACACCAATCCCTGAGGCACACCACTAGTGACTGATTGCCAACCAGAATAGCACTCATTTATCCACACTCTCTGCTTCCTGTTAGTCAACCAATCCTCTATCCATGCTAATACTTTACCCCTAACGCCTTATCTTATGCAGCAGCCTCTTGTGCGGCACCTTGTCGAAGGCCTTTTGGAAATCTAGGTACACCACATCCACTGGGTCCCCATTGTCCACCTTGCTCGTAATGTCATCATAGAATTCCAAAAGATTTGTCAAGCATGACCTGCCCTTCATGAACCCATGCTGCGTCTGCCCAACGGGACAATTTCTATCCAGATGCCCTGCTATTTCTTCCTTGATAATAGACTCAAGCATCTTCCCCACTACAGAGGTTAAGCTGCCTCCTTTTTTAAACAGTGGCGTCACATCTGCTGTTTTCCAATCTGCTGGGACTACCCCAGAGTCCAGCGAATTTTGGAAAATTACCGCCAGTGCACCTGCTATTTCTCCCACCATCTCTTTTAGTACCTTGGGATGCATTCCATCAGGGCCAGGAGACTTATCAATCCTTAGCTCCATTAGCTTGCCCAACACTACCTCTTCCGTAATAATGATTGTTTCCAGGTCCTCACCTACGTTCGTCTCTTTGTCAATTACTGGCATGTTATTAATGTCCTCCACTGAGAAGACCGATACAAAATACCTGTTCAATGCCTTGGCCATTTCATCATATCCCATAACTAAATTCCCCTTCTCATCCTCTAAAGGACCAATGTTTACTTTAGCCACTCTTTTTCGTTTTATATATTTATAGAAACTTTTGCTATCTGTCTTTATATTCTGTGCTAGTTTTTTCTCATGTTCTATCTTACTTTTCTTTATAGCTCTTTTTGTGGCTTTCTGTTGACCTTTAAAGTTTTCCCAATCTTCTAGTTTCATGCTGTTTTTGGCCACTTTGTATGCCTTCTCTTTCAATTTGATAGCCTCCCTTATTTCCTTAGACACCCATGGCAGATTACCCCTTTTCTTCCAGTCCTTCCTTTTCACTGGAATATACTTTTGCTGAGCACTTTGAAAAATTGCTTTGAAAGTCCTCCACTGCTCGTCAACTGTCCCACCATAAAATCTTTGTTTGAAGTCTACTTTAGCCAAGTCCTCCCTCATTCTATTGTAGTTCCCCTTGTTCAATAATTACACTAGAGAGGGTATAGAGGAGATTTACCTGGACTGGAGAATTTTATTTATGAGGAAAGATTGGATTGGCTAGGGTTGTTTTCTTGGGAACAGAGGAGGCTGAGGGGAACCTAATGGAAGTGTATAAAACTATGAGGCATTGAGATAGAGTGGACTCAGAGGAGGTCTGGCCCCCAGACGCATGGCATGCAGACACACCGGCGTGTGGTTCCACCCTGGTGCCCACGAACCAGACTCCCAACTATGGGTAAATAGCCTTGCTGCCTTGTGGGTGTCTCAGGAGAGAAGAAGGCTAAGGGAGTAAACCCCAACAGAAAATCCGAAGTGGAGTCGTGCAGGCGGTTATCTGTTTTATCAGGCATCTTTCCGGCAACTCCTGCAACAGAGCTGGTACCAAATAGTACTGGTTATTTTCCTTTGCCTTGGACAATACTAGCAATATCGAGAGGGAGGTCATGGTGCTTGGGCATCCCAAGTTCTCCATACTATTTGCTCAGGCCTGTGCCCTGGAGAGGACACTCCAGCTTCCTGGTTTATGTTGGCACAGCACGGGAAGAAACAGTTACCAGTTATAAGCTCTCAATTGATTGGCGTAGAACATGAGTGCCAGAGGTTACTTCCGCTGGTGGGAGAGATCATTGCATCTCATTGGATCGCTACTACCCGCCCCAAGCTCGGCAACTCCCAGTCAATTAGGTGCTGTCCCGCCATGGCCTGCTTGCTTCAATGGGTACTTGGAGAGTCATCTCTCGATAGGCGGGTCGATAATCTATGCACCAGGCAAGACAAACTCAACAAAGAAGAAAGTAGTGTTTCACATCACAAGCTGGAACGTAAGGACCATGCGTCCTGGTCTTACCATCGACCTTCTGCAGGTTGATATCGCACACAAGACAGCTGTGAATCAACAAAGAACTTACAAGGCTCAATGTGGACATTTCTGCACTGCGAGAAACTAGGCTCACTCAAAGTGGATCCCTTAAAGAGAAACATTACACGTTCTTCTGGCAAGGGAAAGTCCAAGAGGTAACATGAACATGAAGTGCATTTCACAGTAAAAAGAAATGCTACTTGCAATGATTGAACCCTCCACAGAAGGTTCAGAGAGACTTCTTACTCTTAGCTTGGTGTCACGAAAACGTGCTTTATGTCGAATGATGATTTTTAATTACTGGCTGGAAACCTGAATTGAATTTTTTTTAAAAAAGAGATTAAAGGTAAATCGATGCTTGCAGCTAAAGCTGGCTACCCCAGTTTGCTTCGCTGTACCTTGCACATTCCAATACATTGAGATAGGGACAGTATGTCTGCACAGACCCATCAAGTACAATGACCTGGGGATTCTGAGTGAACCACCTGCCCTGTTCCCATTAGCAAGGCGTCAAGGCCATTACCTGAGATATTTAACTGGTACAGACGAACCACTCAAACCACTTGAACAATGGAACACTAGTTGTGAGAAGGGGATTCCTAAACATGAACTAGTTAAGTTACAGGAGGGAATACACTAGTAACAACCATGCTTTAATCACTGGGTGATGGTCATGTGACAGGCCCACCCTTCGTGTGCTTAAGCTTCTGTTTCCTCTGCAGTAGGGTGACAAGCAGCTAGATGCTGCGGAGACAAGACCCGAGTGGGGTCCCTCCTTTTTCTCTCTCCAATCTACCTTGCAAGCATCGAACCCTGTTTGCTGACCATAACCACCCAGGGATGCCCCTGCTGCAGACAGAGACACCTTGAAGGAAATCAGCTGCACTACTGTCTCCAGGAGAACCACCGAATCAGCTGCCCACATCTTCAAATCGGAAGACTCTGGACCACCAAAAGAAAATCACACGACCACCAAATTCAGCCTGAAGCCAGCCGAGTCACCAACCTCCATAGACTGTATACCTCTTTTATTTCTCTGGACTCTAATTTGACCAGTCTACCCTTCCCCACCCTGTAACCTTTTTGTGTGTGAACTTGGAGTGTGTGTGAAAGTCAGAGCATATTTTATTATTTTACTTAGATCAGTTTAAGTTCAATAAAGCTAACCTTTTTCTTTGTTAAACTTAAGAAAACCTGTTCAATTGGTTCTTTTTATGATCACAGCCGTAAATAGTTAAACACTCATTGAATTGGCAAGTATATTCTTTTCAAAAAAGAAGTAAACCTGTTGCAGTCAAATAAGGAAAGGGGAAAAAGGGGGAACCATTTGACCCCTCCTCATCTGATAGTACCATTGGCAACAAGCGTGCACTCAATTAACCTCATGTGCATCTATGCCTCGACACTCATCTCCACCATAGATGTCAAGGATCAGTTCTGTGAGACACTCAACGCTGCCATTAGCAGAATTCCCAGCACCGAGGGACTGTACCTTCTAGGTGACTTCAACGCAAGGGTGGGTACCGACTACACAGCTTGGCAATGTGCATAGGGCATCAGGGAATTGGTGAACGAAAATGGACAGAGGTTGCTGGAGCTATGTTGTTACCATGGACTGTGTGGCGAACAGCTACATCAAACCAAGCCGTGCCACCAGATGTCCTGGAGACATCCAAGATCACACCACTGGCACCAGCTAGACTTCGTCATCACCAGACGTACCACCCTCAACAGTGTCCTCACCACTCGTAGCTATCACAGCACTAACTGTAACACTGATCACGCCCTGGTGTGTAACGAGGTCAGGCTTCAGCTAAGGAAGCTATACCCCCCCACTCAAGAAGAAGGTTTGTCCTCGGATCAACACTTTCCACACCACTGACCCAGAAAGGACCCAGGGCATCCTCAGCGTTCTTGATCAGGCCCTTTTGGACAACAGTGCCCAAGGCCAGAGTGTAGTGTCAAAGCTGGATCATCGGCCTGTCACCATCTATAACTCTGCACTCACTGCATTCAGGAAGAGTTGGGAGGAATGCTGACTGGTTCGAGGCTTATTGGACCAAAATGGAGTCAGTTACTGCAACCAAGAGCAGTAGCTCATGAGCTACAAGCAAGTCCCTAGCAAATAAAACCTAGATGCTCTCAGAGGTACCAGAAATAAGTCTCAACAGACTGCTCGGCACTGCGCCAATCGATACTGGTTGAAACTCTGCTGCTGAATCTGGGGTTGCTAGAGGGATGTATGAAGGAATTAAGAAAGCAACAGACCCAGTAGCAATCAAATCACCTCCCTTGAAGGCAAAGATAGGGGTGATCATCACTGAACCTAGCACGCAGATGGAAAGGTAGGTGGAGGATTACCTCGAACTCTACGCAACGGAGAATGTTGTCACTGAATTCCAGGCTTCCCTGTCATGGAGGAACTGGACAGTGAGCCTACCATAGCAGAGCTCAACAAGGCCATTGACTGTTTCACCAGTGGTAAAGCCCCACCTGAAATGGTAGAAGTGGAAAACTAGCACCACTGCAGTATCTCCACGAACTTTTGTGTCTCTGTTGGAAGGAAAGATCTGTGCCTTGACATGTGTGATGCAAACGTTGTCAACTTGTACAAAAACAAGGGGGATCGCAGTGGCTGCAACAATTATCGAGGCACCTCCTTGCTAAGTAGTGCGGGAAAGGTTTTTCCTCATGTTGCTCTGACCAGATTGCAGACCCTGGCGTCACGCATCTATCCTCGACCTTAGTGCGGCTTTAGAGCTGGCAGATCGACAGTCAACATGATTTTCTCACTTCGGCAGTTGCAGGAGAAGTGCCACAAACAGCGCAGACCACTCTACATCGCCTTCATAGACCTCACCAAGTCCTTCCAACTCGTCAGCAGAGACAGACTGTTCAAACTGCTATGGAAAATAGGCTGCCCTCCCGGATGTCATTTTTTCTTTCCACAAGAACATTCACAGTTTCGTCAGATACAATGGAGCAACATCAGGTGCTTTCAAGATCAGCAGCGGAGTAAAGCAGGGTTGCGTACTAGCACCAACTCTCTTTGGCATATTCTTCTCCATGCTGCTATTGTACGCTTTCGGTGACTCAAATAAGGGTGTCTACTTGCATGGCAGAGCTGACAGCAAGCTGTTCAATTCAGCAAGACTGTGCGCCAGGGCCAAAGTGCATAAAGTCCAAGTCCTTGAGTTGCTGATAATGCCGTGCTGGCATCCTATACTGAAGTTCACTTGCAGCAGCTAGTAGATCGGTTCTCCTGAGCCTGCAAGGAGTTTGGACTGACATTCAGTGTCAGAAAGACCAAAGTTACAGGCCACGATGTAGAGACTCCACTAAAGGCCTGCTACCCAACCTGAACCCGACAGGACCTGATGACGTGTCGGGGTCGGGTCGGGTCGCACTTCCGGGTCCAGCATTCGGGCTTGGCTCGGGCCAGGTCGGACACACTCTATCACAGGTCAGTGGCTCCAATGTTAATTTAATTTTTAGAGTAGACAGGTGGTTTTGTTAGAGTTATTTTAAGCTTGTGCAGGTCAGCAACTAAGTGAAAAACAGAAGGTGAGTTAACTGATGGTTGGGTCGGGCGCGGGGAAAAAAGGGAAGGACGCAGGCCGGGTCGGGCTCGAGTCGGATGTGGTTCTTTTGGGCTCGGGTCAGGGTTTTTTTTGCAGACCTGAGCAGGCCTTTAGACTCCACCTTCCATCAACATCAACAACCTCGCTCTGGAGGTCATCGACAGCTTCACATACCCTGTCTCTTGATGCCGAAATCAGCACCAGGATTGCCAAGGCTTCAGCTGTCATGTCAAAGTTGAGAAGAGGAGTGTGGACCAACAGCAAACTAACCGAAAATACAAAGCTCAGTTTGTACCAGGCTTGTATTCTCAGCACCTTCCTTTGCAGCAGCGAAGCATGGACAACTTATGCAAGCCAAGAAAAGTGACTGAAGAGCTTCCACCTTCGCTGCTTCAAATGAATATTGGGCATCTTCCGGCAGGATAGAGCGCCAAAAACAGAAGTACGCCAGTGTTCAGGGATCCCCAGTAAGTTTGCCCTTTTGAGTCAGCGGTGATTCCGTTGGCTGGGTGATGTGAGCCGAATGGATGACTGTCACATACCCAAAGACATGTTCTATGGCGAGCTTGCTATCAGCGCAAGACCAGCAGGTTGCCCATGTCTGAGATACAAGGATGTCTGCAAGTGAGATTTCAAGTTGACCAGGATTAAAGTGGATGCATGGAAGTCCTTGCTGCTGACTGGCGTGCTTGGAGACAAACAGTCAGGAATGGCGTGGAAAAAGCATAGGACAAAAGAAACGACCAGGTGGTGGAAAAGAGAGCCTGGCAGAAAGAAAAAACATCAATCAACCCGAGCTAACATTATTCATCTGTGTCAGCTGTGGGAGGCTTTGCCACTCAGGAGGCAGTCTCTAAAGGCACAATAGATGTTCAATCCAGAAGTGATATACACTTTAGGCGCAGGCCATCGCCTCCTGAGACAGACAGATGCCATGTAGATAGAGTGGACAGGAAGGCCCTATTTCCCTTGGTTGAGGAGTCTATAACCAGGGGGCATAGATTTAGGGTAAGAGGAGGTTTAGAGGGGATTCGAGAGGAAAATTGTTCATCCAAAGGGTGGTGGGGATCTGGAACTTACTGCCTGAAAGGGTGGTAGAGGCAAAAACCCTCATAACATTTAAAAAGTCGGCCGGCACAGACATGGTGGGCCAAATGGTCTCCTGTGCTGTAAATTTCTATTCTATGATTAATCTTTCCCAGAGGATCCCTTACTATGAGATTACTAATTAACTTTGTCTTATTAGACAAAAGATATAAAATAGCTCCTTCCCTGGTTGGTACCATGACGTATTGTTGGGAGAGTGAGGTTTGTGTTCCTAGCAGGAGAAGTACACTACAACAACAACCATCTGCATTTGTATAGCATCTTTAATGTAGTAAAACATCCCAAGGTGCTTCACAGGAGCATTATCAAACAAAATTTGACACTAGGATCATGCAGTGTAAAATTATCTATTAATCATTCTGGATATGGCTGCACTTGAAAGGATTTCATCCAAAAATGGCACATGGAGGTGTCATAATCAAAACAGGAGCTCAGTAGTTGCAATATGATCAGAGGGAACAGATTCCATTGCCGTTAGCAATACAGTATTGGAAATTCTCAGTGATTCCTATTCCATTGTATATCTTAATTAAGAAATGGTTACTTTTTCAAACTACTGCCTTTTGAGAAGCATTATCAAACAATGTCTAGCTTCACAGAGTAAGGAATAGGTGCAATACTGCACTAAGCATCTGCAAGAGACATTTATGAAACTTGAAAGCAATTACACAAAATTAAAAGCACCTGTGCTCATATTCAGCTGTGAGACAGACTATCCAAAAAATGAGTGTGTTCAGATGTGAGAGGGAATAAATAACCTGAGGAATGTGCATGTTTAGATGTGGGAGGTACTATCACTGAGCAATACTCACTGCTGAGGAACATCATGGTAGTTTATCTAAGAGGAGCCCCTGCTTTGTTTGTATTTTTCAGAATCAGGTTGCTAATCACAAAGTTAATGCCTTTGTAGATTTTTTTTGTTGTTGGATGAGAAAGAGATGGGCAATGGAAGACTGAATGCATCTGTCTCTCATTGGATGCCTGCCTTGGTTCAGTGATTGTGTATTTGCATCTGAGTCAGATGGTTATAGGTTCAAGCCCCATTCCAGAGACCTGAGCCCATCGCCCAATACTTCAATGCAGCACGAGAAGAGTGCTGCAATGTTGGGAGTGCCCTCTTTTGGATGAGACATTAAACAGAGGCCCTATCAGGTGGCTGTTAAAGATCTCATGGCACTATTTCGAGCAACAGCAGGGGAGTTTTCCCCAGTGTCTGGTCAATATTAATCCCTCAACCAACATCACTGAAAAGAGATTATCTGGTCATCACATTGCTGTTTGTGGAATTTTGCTGTGTTGCTGTCATTGCATACATAAGAATAGTGACTACATTCATAACTATTGTCTGTAAAGCACTTTGTGAGGTTGTGAAAGGTGTTTATAAATGTAAGTTCTTTCTTAACAGGTAGTACAAACTGGGCATTTTATTTTATCTCTCCGTAGATGCGGAGTGATAAATGTAGCAGCGTTTTACTCTGATTCTTCCTTCTCTATCTTTGAATTGATCAATTTTCTGTAAAGGCATACATTTTCCCCCAAAAAATCTTGTATTTAAGTTACCAACAAAAATTAATAATTGAAAATGGCTTTTTTTAAATTGTCAGATGGAAACATTGCTTTAGCAAAGTTAAAGGTGTTTACATCCAGAGATAAATTCAAAGGGACTTAAAGTCAGTATAGTTAAACATATATAATATAATTTAGAATCTATTTTTGGTAAATAAACAGGCATAACAATGCATATGGTTATATTGGTTGAAATTTTTATATTAATTTATTTCTGCTAGGATCATGCTGTCATTTGTCATATTTCCAAAATACAAATAGGAAAAGTTCAATGTGCCAGAAAAAGTGAGGCATGACACCCTCAAGTGGTCACAAGATGCACAACATGCTTACTGTTTGCTGTTGAATTTTATTTGGAAACTCCAAACTGTTTCTGTCATGTCCAAAGTTTCCAATGCTGACAAGTTTCTGTGGGGCACCATGCAGCAGCTCAACATCATACTACTAATTTTTCTCCTGCTTTGGGCTCTGAAAATGTCACATTGTAAGATATAAATGTAGAGAGGAACTTTTAGAAACTGTGTATAATATTTTCACAACACAATAACATATATTCCAACATTTTTCACATAATAAAATATCCAAAAAAATCTTTAAAGGAGTTCAAAAGGACAGTAATGATAGGCTTTGAGAAGCCTTTTAAGAAAGGGAGAGTAATAAGCTGAAGGAAATTCCAGAGTGCAGGGACATGGTGGCTGAAATCTTTGGGGCCAGTGGTGGAGCAGAGAAGGGGAACAGTTAACCAGGCAGAAGCATAGAGCACTGGTTCTCAAACTTTTTCCTCCGCGGGCCACTTAGGCGGGCAAAAGATCCTGCGGACCACCTACCGTTCCTACCCCACTCACTTTCGCTTGCCACCGCAAAAAAAACTGATCAGAATTAATAGGAATTTATGGAACCTATAAATATTTCGCTGCTTTTTCACTACTAAGTGTAATTTATAGGCATTCATTTTTTATTAAATATAAGTAAATTAATTCATGCTAGAAACTAATGTATAGATGTTTTCATATTATAAACGTGTTTGTTTGAAACATTGTGTCATAAAATCATCACAATAATCTTCTGAGAAACTAATGCTTATCTTACAATATATTAAACAAAATCAACAGTAACAAATCTTGCTGATAAAACTTCTTGCTACTTGGCTTATGATGACTCATGCCGCACACGCAGGAGCCGGTCTAGTTGTATGGCATCACACGAAAGGTGGGGATGAGGGTTCTGGCCTGTTCTCTCGTATGGCCTCAACCGTGGCATTGCATATCAGTGACTTGCATTTTGGACCAGCTCACGGACCAAATGTGATCTGCGGATCACATTTGAGAACCACTGGTGGAGAGGGTTTATGAGAGGACAATATTAACAATTATGTACTCAAACATGTACTCAACATTTACTGTATGTGGTAATCATGGGCCATTCAGTATATATTTTGTGAAATATATGTAAATTGCCCATTAGCCAATCACTTTGCAAACTCTACCATGTGTTGCAGTGCCTTTACACCTAGCAATACTATTAATGGAGCTGGATTATGAGTTAAAATTTTGCCTTTTCAATTGTGGTTGTACTTTGTGTCGTTAACAACAACTTGCAAACATGATTTTTTTGCCATAAAGAAGGTGACCTGAGGCATTTCACAGATAGAGGTAGATAACAGAATGAATGCCAGTTAATGAAGGGAGAGAGTGGGAGGGGTGATTTATAAATAATCACTGATTCTTACTAAGTACTGCACTTAGCTGCTTATGAACGTAGTAACAATATCACCATAAAGTTATATTTTAAAATATGATTATAGGGAGTTTAGGTACTAGTTTCCTGTTTCCATTCCTTTTAATGAGGTAAACTGCAGCTGACTTACAAAACCGAACGGAGGTGTGGAACAAATTATTTTATAATTCTAAATAATTTAAGGTTTGAGTCATTTAATTACAATACTTAAATTTTCTGTTAATATTCAAATAGCAACATACATACAAATTTACAGTATAGCGCCGATCAGTCCTGTCAGGTAGATAACGTTTACGAGATGCAGTTTGTACATTACTTTCTCCATATATGGACATGCTAGATCACACCACCAGTTTGAATTATAACAGTTGTTCCTAAAGCACCCACGTGTTATGGAAAATCATAATCTACATGGTACACATTATATTAACAGAAAACACAGCACTACACAATGCCCTGACATTACTGAATATTGTATTACATTAATTCACAATTTAGCCATAATTTCAAGAAGATCTCAAATTCACAGTTGTTGCTGAATTAGTTATTCTCTCATAGAGCAGCAATAGAGAGGTAAATTTATACTAAATGGCCCGAGGTTTGGGAGGAGCCACAGTTTGCCACTGCTTATGTGAATGCCAGATAAAGATAAATCATGCCTGATTATAATGTTCCCCCACAGTTAAATAGCATGCTGACACTTACAGTCCAGGTTCACACCTGAAGAATGGCTGGTGGGGGTGTAATTTGAGTGCAAGCAGCACATCTGGAATCACATATTCCAACATATGTCAGGAAAAGAAGGAGGAGATTTGAAATTAAAAAGCTTTTCATTCATTTTATGCTGTTCATTTTTTTTATACATCTGATATGTTTTATGTCTGTATCTTTGCCATAAACAACAGCATTTACACAGTGAGCTGGGTCCACAACACAATACATTGCTCCCTTGTCCAAACAGTGCTGCCATGTACTCAACATTTACTGTATGTGGTAATCATGGGCCATTCAGTATATATTTTGTGAAATATATGTAAGTTGCCCATTAGCCAATCACTTTGCAAACTCTACCATGTGTTGCAGTGCCTTTACACCTAGCAATACTATTAATGGAGCTGGATTATGAGTTAAAATTTTGCCTTTTCAATTGTGGTTGTACTTTGTGTCGTTAACAACAACTTGCAAACATGATTTTTTGCCATAAAGAAGGTGACCTGAGGCATTTCACAGATAGAGGTAGATAACAGAATGAATGCCAGTTAATGAAGGGAGAGAGTGGGAGGGGTGACTAAAAGGCTTTGTCAAAGGCCTGAGAATTTTTAGGGTGGGGAGTCCAAGAGTACATGGTCATGGTGCATTAAAGATCTGCCAGCAATGCTGGGACAAGGGGAGTGGGCATGCATGCAAGGCCAGAGTTTGAAGACCAATGGATGCAGAGATAGGGCTTCAGAAGATTGTAGAGATAGGGCGATCAAGGCATGGATGGATGTACAGAGATGAATGAGGAATTTGAATGTAATGCTTCCTGTGACGGGAGCCAATATAGGTTGGTGAGAACAGGTGTGATAGGCGAGTATGTCTTATTGCAGGACAGGATACAGGTGGCTGAATTTCGGGCAAGTTTGAATTTGTACAGGGTAACGATTAGAGGCCACTAAGGAGAGCCTAAAATTGACCTAGAAAGTGGCTCATGCCCAGTCCGGGGGTAGAACACACTGCAACACCTGATCCGAGTACAGCACACACTGAACCGCCTGATCCGAATACAGCACACACTGCACCCCCTGATCCAGGTACAGCACACACTGTACTGCCTGATCCGGGTACAGCACTCACTGCAACACCTGATCCGAGTACAGCACACACTGAACCGCCTGATCCGAATACAGCACACACTGTATTGCGTGATCCAGGTACAGCACACACTAAACCGCCTGATCCTGGTACAGCACTCACTGTACTGCCTGATCCGGGTACAGCACACACTAAACCGCCTGATCCTGGTACAGCACTCACTGTACTGCCTGATCCGGGTACAGCACACACTAAACCGCCTGATCTGGGTACAGCACACACTGTACTGCCTGATCTGGGTACAGCACACACTGTACTGCCTGATCTGGGTACAGCACACACTGCACCCCCTGATCCGGGTACAGCACACACTGTACTGCCTGATCTGGGTACAGCACACACTGCACCCCCTGATCCGGGTACAGCACTCACTGTACTGCCTGACCTGGGTACAGCACACACTGCACCCCCTGATCCGGGTACAGCACACACTGCACCCCCTGATCCGGGTACAGCACTCACTCTACTGCCTGATCTGGGTACAGCACACACTGCACCCCCTGATCCGGGTACAGCACAGACTGTACTGCCTGATCTGGGTACAGCACACACTGCAACGCCTGATCTGGGTACAGCACACACTGTACTGCCTGATCTGGGTACAGCACACACTGTACTGCCTGATCTGGGTACAGCACACACTGCACCCCCTGATCCGGGTACAGCGCACACTGTACTGCCTGATCTGGGTACAGCACACACTGCACCCCTTGATCCGGGTACAGCACTCACTGTACTGCCTGACCTGGGTACAGCACACACTGCACCCCCTGATCCGGGTACAGCACTCACTCTACTGCCTGATCTGGGTACAGCACACACTGCACCCCCTGATCCGGGTACAGCACAGACTGTACTGCCTGATCTGGGTACAGCACACACTGTACTGCCTGATCTGGGTACAGCACTCACTGTACTGCCTGATCTGGGTACAGCACACACCGCACCCCCTGATCCGGGTACAGCACTCACTGTACTGCCTGATCTGGGTACAGCACACACTGCACCCCCTGATCTGGGTACAGCACACACTGTACTGCCTGATCTGGGTACAGCACACACTGCACCGCCTGATCTGGGTACAGCAAACACTGTACTGCCTGATCTGGGTACAGCACACACTGCACCCCTGATCCGGGTACAGCACACACTGCACCGCCTGATCTGGGTACAGCACACACTGCACCGCCTGATCTGGGTACAGCACACACTGCTCCCCCTGGTCCGGGTACAGCACACACTGCTCCCCCTGGTCCGGGTACAGCACACACTGTACTGCCTGATCTGGGTACAGCACACACTGTACTGCCTGATCCGGGTACAGCACACACTGTACTGCCTGATCCGGGTACACCACACACTGCTCCCCCTGGTCCGGGTACAGCACACACTGCTCCCCCTGGTCCGGGTACAACACACACTGCACCCCATGGTCCGGGTACAACACACACTGCACCCCCTGGTCCGGGTACAGCACACACTGAACCACCCGATCCGGGTACAGCACAAACTGAACAACCCGATCCAGGTATCGCACAAACTGCACCATCCGATCTGGGTACAACTCACTGCACATGCCTAAAAAGGTTGGTGGCAGGACCAGAGCAAATTGGTCTGCCCGCCTCATTTGTTTATAACCTGGAAGCAGCCCATCAGTCACGGGATGTAAGATCAGTTGGCTGAGACTCTAACCGAGGACCTAAAGTACGTTCAGGTGGGAGGGGGACAAGCTGTGGCTGACAGCCTTTTCCAGGTCCATGTTAACTTACAGATTTTTTTTAACTTTTTGGTGCTGGGCTCCCGTCGCCTCTTTAAGGAACCCTGGTTCAGCCACTTGTAGACTAGGTAACCCTAAACACAATAGGCTGACACCTGCTTCATTCAGAGCAAACCCATTTCCTGTTTGGGTCCTAAAACAGGCATTAGGCTCTTTATTAGCATTTTCAAGGGGCCTTAAGCCTGTTTTCAGTGGCTGCCAGGAATGCCTCTGCAGTGCCCGATCCATTAAGTTGTGGGATGTGTTTCTAGGAATGTTCGGGCATGGTTAGATTGAACCTCTTTGCACTTGAGTCTGGAGGCCACGAAAGCATAAATAAAGGTTTTAGCAGTGAAAGGACTGAAATAGCAGCAGAGGCAGGCAATGTTGTAGAGGTGGAAAAATGTGCTCTTGGTGATGGGTAAAATCAGGGGTTTGTAGCTCAGCTTATGGTTGCACCAGATACTATGGAGTAATCATGACTTTGGGAATCATGTAATTTGGATGATATTGGATCTGTTATATCGCCTGTTACACATCCCTCCTGATTTTCATTTAATGGATGGGTGATCCAATATCTCCTATTTCACATTATATCGCCCGTTTCACAGTATATTGACCGTTTCAACAATCAAGTTATGATTAACCCCCCCCCCCCCATCCCCATAGTTCAACTTAAGTGATGACTGTGGTCTTTCTGGTGTCCATTAGGATAATGTTGTGAGTCATCCATGACTTAATGCTGGGCAAGCAGTATGACAGGATGGAGTTGGGGTTGAGAGAAGTGTTGGAGATTTAGAGCTGAGTATCATTACTGCACATAAAGAACTGATTTGTGCCTATGGAAGGTTTTAACTGGGGTAGCAAATAGATGAGGAAGGAGGGACAACAGTAGATATTTGAGGGATCTCTGCAGGCGACACTGCCAGGGTGGGATGAGTGGAATGGGATAGGGGATGTGGATAGAAAGAGACAGAAGGAATTGCAGAGAGATTGCCTTGCCAGTGATCAAGACTTTGTAAAGGAAAAGGCCCCAAGAGATGATAAGGTCAAGGGGTAGTGAAGAATATGAGTGAGGGAGTTTATATGAAGAGAGGTTGAATGAGGATAGGAGAGCACAGATGTCAAAGAGAGGGCTTCGTGGAAAGCATAGGTTGAAATCAGTAAAGTTAATTACTCACTTTGTTTCATTGCAACAGAACAGCTGTTGCTCCTGATATGCCAGTCTTGTGATGAACTTTTCCAAATAGGGTCTTCCTGGAATGGAGTTCACTCAAAACATCTAATGTGGTGACATTTCCCATTTAAATTTGCTTCATCTTTTTGGCAGTGTGCTATTAAGTGAAATACTTGGGGGCAATAACTGCCTCTGAAAAAATGTTGATAAAGCTGCTTTCTACTCTTGTGTCTTCTGACACAATGTCAGAGAGTTTGCCTTTGGTGAATAATAACTGAAATGTAACTGTGTTGCATAAACATCACCTCATCCTTTGACCATGTGATGTCTGGCTTTTCAGTTTACCCTCCCTCTAGAGGCAATATTCTGTAATTCCTTAAGCTTTGTAATAGCTGTAATCGCTTATTGCTTCAGATAATTTCTGATAAACAGAAGTTGGTACTTCCATAGTGTCTATGAAACCAGTCCTGGAAATACTTTGAAAATGATTAGTTTTATGGATTTTACATTGTTGCTTCGCTTTGCGATACATTAAAAGAGAATTATCCTATTTACTGGGTCACTTCTCCATATCATTCACCAAGAAAAGTCTTCCTTCCTTCCTACTTTCCTTCCTACCTACCTAGCTCAGAAATAAACCATCAAAATCACACAATTGCCTAATGGAAACGTGTGTGTCTCACCTGAAATCTGCAAGAGTCAGTGGATTCTGCCCCGATACACTCCTCTAACCTTCATTTTCATTGTACGCAAGTTTATTTGGTGACCTGCAGCCGCGAACTGGAGATGTCAATTTTCTTTGTGTTGAGGAGCTTATAACTTAGGAAAGTGTTCCAACTAAATTTCCGATTAAAGGAATGCAAGAGTAAGAGTTGAATGACACTGCGCTAATAGTAGGTTTTGTGTGTTCCATTTCAGGGGAGCCTTATGTGAGGATATCTGAAACAGGACGGCTTATACTGAAAGCCTTTGACAAGTCCATGTCAGGGGATTACACGTGTACCGTTTCCTACAAGGATGTGGAGAAGAACAAGGAAATATTTCTTGATATGAAATTCTCGATCTATGGTAAATATTGGGTGAAAGACTAAGGGCATGTTTCAACTAAATTTCCATACTCAGGCCTGAATTTCCACATTTTACAGCTGTTTGCACTGAAGTTACAGTGGAAGATTGGGAAAATCTCCAAAGAGAGTTAGGGCCACATTGTTCTCAGAAGGTTGCAGTGAGCCCATTTTACACTGGAGAAAAATAAGGGCCCTATTTTTCATGGTGATTCTGATATCCTGCCATAGCCCTGGAGTAACACCATACAGTGACTGAAAATTGGCATTGATGTTTTTTCCCTGCGAGTTACGTTGATCTCCCATTGAAGTTACAGTGCAAGATCAGAACAAATCTTGGGGAAATTCTGGGCCATTTCATTTTAGATTAACAAATTCCTGAGACACGGAATAGGCTGACAACATACTGCACTGCTTAGCCATGAGCATTTTATATTTATAATCTTTAATGAAGTTTCACTCTCTCATTTCACTGACACTAACGTACTTTTAAATCCTTGATACAGATTACATCACGTACTCAATGACACTGTTTGTCAGTGTTCATGCAGCATATAGTACTGTAGTGGCTATGTTATTAGGTTAGTAATTCAGAAAACAGTAGTTCAAATCCAGTCATGGTATTTGAGATATGGAATTCAGTTTAGGAACATAGGAAATAGGAGTAGGCCATTTGGCCCGTCGAGCCTGCTCTGCCGTTCAGCTAAATCATGGCTGATCTTCTGCCTCAACGCCATTTTCCCACACTATCCCCATATCCCTTGAAATCTTCAACATCTAGTTTAAAAACTAAGTCTGAAAATAAAAGGCATCAGTAAAAGTGACCAGGAAGCTTGGTGTTGCTTCAACCTCGAACTTAGTTGCTTCAATAACTCCAGTCCCACATATAGGTAATTCTGGAGTGGCCTAGCAAACCGCTCAGTTGTATCAAACATCTGCAAAAGGTGACCCACCACCATCTTCTCAAATGGATAACATGCTGGCATTGCCTGTAACGCCCAGATCCCAAGAATGAATAATAATCTTTTAAAAGAGCCTTAAAGGACGGAAAAACTGTTAGATTTCAAAAGATATTTAAATGCCAATGATGGCTTCGTATATCTGTTAAAATGGAGTTTCAGTGCTGTTCATTCTCATCGGACAATTGAACTCAGGATTAATACTGGAGTTTAAATGCCTTCCTCGTTTGCTGGTTGAATTCTAGGTTCCTCCAGCAGTGTGCAGCCTGGTCTGATTCTTTCCTGAAATAGGGAAAGAAAAGTAAGTTACTCCTTACGCTGCTGACCAGAGACTGACCTTCATGGCTTGGACCCTCCTGTCTTACCAACTAAGGGAATAATTAAGTATAGAGATTCTCGCTGGACCTGCAGAGGCCGGGGGACAGAGAAATGAGGGACAGAAAATTATGGATTCAGTAAAAGTACCATTCTGAATGCAACGATTTGATTAGGTTTGCCACAAGAGAATGTTACCATGTTACACCACCGATAAAAGTGCTTTAGCGGTACTAGGCTCAGCTCTAAGCAGTGACGAGCTATCAGTGGCGGGTTGAAGATAATTCTGGGTTATTGATGACGGTGAGCTGTGGGTTATGGTGGGCTGCTGTTGCGGGTGAGTTATCAGTGATGGTGGATGTCCGTGATGGCAGGTTGTTGATGATGCTAGACTGTCGCAGATGCAAGGCTGTTGGTGGGAGTAAACTTTCAGTGGGGGTGAGCTGTCGGTGCAGAGGGGAGGATTCTGTCAATGGGGGAAGCTATCAGTGAGGGTGAGTTGTCAGTGGGTAGGGAGCTGTCAATGATGTTGAGTTGTAGGAGGGGGTGAGCTCTCAGTGGGTAGTGAGCTGTCAAGCGATGTTGAGCTGTAGGAGGGGGTGAGTTGTCGGGGTTACATGTTGGTGGGGGTGAGCTGTCTGTGGGATTGAGCTGTCGGTGGGGGTGAGCTGTCCATGGGGGTGAGCTGTCCATGGGGTTGAGCTGTCCGTGGGTTTGAGTTGTCCGTGGAGGTGAGCTGTCGGTGGGGGTGAGCTGTCGGTGGGGGTGAGCTGTCCGTGGGGTTGAGCTGTCCGTGGGGGTGAGCTGTCCGTGGGGTTGAGCTGTCAGTGCAGTTGAGCTGTCCGTGGGGTTGAGCTGTCCGTGGGGGTGAGCTGTCCGTGGGGTTGAGCTGTCCGTGGGGGTGAGCTGTCAGTGCAGTTGAGCTGTCCGTGGGGTTGAGCTGTCCGTGGGGGTGAGCTGTCCATGGGGTTGATCTGTCGCTGGGGTTGAGCTGTCCGTGGGGTTGAGCTGTCCGTGGGGTTGATCTGTCGCTGGGGTTGAGCTGTCCGTGGGGTTGAGCTGTCAGTGGGGGTGAGTTGTCCATGGGGTTGATCTGTCGCTGGGGTTGAGCTGTCCGTGGGGTTGAGCTGTCAGTGGGGGTGAGTTGTCCGTGGGGTTGATCTGTCGCTGGGGTTGAGCTGTCCGTGGGGTTGAGCTGTCAGTGGGATTGAGCTGTCGGTGGGTTGAGCTGTCCATGGGGTTGAGCTGTCCTTGGGGTTGAGCTGTCCGTGGGGTTGAGCTGTCATTGGGATTGAGCAGTCCGTGGGGTTGAGCTGTCCGTGTGGTTGAGCTGTCCGTGGGGTTGAGCTGTCAGTGGGATTGAGCTGTCCGTAGGGTTGAGCTGTCTGTTGGGGTTGAGCTGTCTGTGGGGATTGAGCTGTTGGTGGGGTTGAGCTGTCTGTGGGGTTGAGCTGTCGGTGGGGGTGGATGGGGGTGAGCTATCCGTTGTGGTGAGCTGTCAGTGGGGGTGAGCTGTCCATAGGAACATAGAAAATAGGACCAGGAGTAGACCATTTGGCCCATAGGGCCTGCTCCGCCATTCAAAAAAGATCATGGCTGATCATCTAATTCAGTACCCTGTTCCTGCTTTCTTCCCATATCCTTTGATTCCTTTAGCATTAAGAAACATATCTATCTGCTTCATGAATACATTTAATGACTTGGCCTCCACTGCCTTCTGCGGTAGAGAATTCCACAGTTTCACCACCCTCTGAGTGAAGAAATTTCTCCTCATCTCGGTTCTAAATGGCATAAACCGTACCCTGAGACTGTGACTCCTGCTTCTGGACTCCCCAGCCAACGGGAACATCCTCCCTGCATCTAGCCTGTCTAGTCCTGTTAGAATTTTATAGGTTTCTATGAGATCCCCTCTCATTCTTCTAAACTCTAGTGAATATGGGCCTAGCCGACCCAATCTCTCCTCATACATCAATGCTGCCATCCCAGGAATTAGCCTAGTAAATCTTCTTTGCACTCCCTCCATGGCATCCTTGCTCAGATAAGGAGACCAAAACTGCACACAGTGCTCCAGATGTGGTCTCACCAAGGCCCTGTATAACTACAGTAAGACATCCTTGCTCCTGTACTCAAATCCTCTTGCAATGAAGGCCAACATACCATTCGCCTTCCGAACTGCTTGCTGCACCTGAATGCTTGCTTTCATCTATTGGTGTACAAGGACACCCAGATCTCGTTGCACCTCCCCCTTTCCCAACCTGTCACCATTCAGATAATAATCTGCCTTTTTGTTTTTACAACCAAAGTGGATAACCTCACATTTATCCACGTTATACTGCATCTGCTATGCATTTGTCCATTCACCCAACTTGTCCAAATCACATTGGAGCCTCTTTGCATCCTCTTCACAGCTCATCCCCCACCCCACCCCACCCCCCCCACCAGCTTTGTGTCATCTGCGAAATTGGAAATGTTACATTTAGTTCCCTCACCCAAGTCATTAATGTACATTGTGAATAACTGGAGCCTAAGCATTCATCCCTGCGGTACCCCACTAGTCACTGCCTGCCACCCAGAAAAAGACCCGTTTATTCCTACCCTCTGTTTTCTGTCTGTCAACCAATTCTCAATCCATGCCAGTATAACACCCCCAATCCCATGTGCTTTAATTTTGCACACCAACCTCTTATGTGGGACCTTATCAAAAGCCTTCTGAAAATCCAAGTACACCACATCGACTGGTTTTCCCTTATCTATTCTACTAGTTACATCCTCAAAAAACTCCAGTTAAGCATGATTTCCCTTTCGTAAACCCATGCTGACTTTGTCCAATCCTGTTATGCTTTCCAGCAGTTCTGCTATCACATCCTTCATAATAGACTGTAGCATTTTCCCCACTATTGATGTAAGGCTAACTAACCATGGGGGTGAGCTGTTGATGGGGGTACTTCACTGCCTTTCAATTTTATTCATTTTCTAATAGTTCTCACAAAGAAACATTTTAATTGAAATCTTCCAGGCTTTCGTGAACCCGACTATTCATTTAAGTTTTCAACTCGCTATCACACTCATGAGTGCCATGATCCTTCCAATAATCGTTTCTTTCGTAAGTTCAAGTCAGTGGAGAAGGAGCTAATTGCTGATCTGACCTGCAGAATAACTGATGTAGAGATGAAATGCCATGTTGTCAAAGTACCGCATAAAGGCCTAATAACTGAAATCTTTATTACATTTAAAGGTAAGTTCAATCTGCATTGGAGCATCTGGAATCTGTAAGTCTTTTGTCTTAAATGTTTCATAATTTTTTCTCAAAAATATATTGCAGATTAAAGTGTGTGCTGCATGTCTCTTAAATTTGTATACATCTCTGAATTGCTGTTGACTTGGAGAAAAAAGTTTGTGTCTGCAATTTTTGTAAATCTTTGTCATTCAACGTACACCAATCTCCACTGATAATTCAAACAATAACCTTTCTGTGCTTGCATAAATCTTTTAGAAAGAAGGTTTAATAACCAAATGTGTGGGTAGTGAACCATCTGTTTTTCTGGTCTGTGAGCTGTGGAAAAGATCTGGAAAAATCTAGATCCAGATCTTCTTGGCATACTTATAGGGAGCATATATTTAAGATCATCAACAGAAGAACAAAGGGAGAGATTAGGAAAATTTCTTTATGCAAAGGGCGGTTAGTAAATGGAATGTGGTAACAAAGAGTGGGTGGGAGCAGAATCCATAATAGCTTTCAAAAATAAAAGCTTTAAAGGGACAGGGAGAGACAGTGAATGGGATAGATGCAGTTGGCTGAATGGCCTCCTTTTGTGCTGCATAATACTATGAAAATGCTGGTGAATGGGAATATCTGTAACCACTGAAAGGCAGAGACAGAGCAGGACAAAGATACTGAAACTGTCTGCAGCACTGGCCATTGTCTTTGGCCTCTGCCATAAATTCAGTACCTTTGCTACTTATTCTGTCCACCGTTTTGGCCACGACGTCAGATTGAACCAGACTATTCATAACTTTAACTTTCTATTCAATTTCAATCTAAGCTTCTGACCCCATACCCTTTTCATCAGAAAGACCGCCTATTTACACTTCCATAATGTCACCACCTTCACATTTATCTCAGCCCTTTTGTGCTGATACTCTCATCCATGCCTTTTTCACCTCCCAACTCTAATATTGCAATGTTCTCCCAGCCAGCCTCCCATATTCTACTCTCCAGAAACTTAAGCTCATCTGAAACTCTGTTGCCTATATCCTGCACCACTTGCAGATATCTATATTGAAGTTCAGGAAGACTTGAGCAGAACAGGCCCGGCCTGAAAATTGTCCAAGGCCAATATGGTGTCAGACATTGTTCAGGTGCTCTTGGTGTGTGGAACATAGCCCTATGAAATTGATCCTTTTCACCCCCACTTCCTGTGTGGAAAG
Organism: Heterodontus francisci; assembly: GCF_036365525.1. Lineage (NCBI taxonomy): Eukaryota > Metazoa > Chordata > Chondrichthyes > Heterodontiformes > Heterodontidae > Heterodontus > Heterodontus francisci. The sequence continues at coordinate 57,842,612 of NC_090403.1, forward strand.
ACCAGTTTCTACCCCCATGATTCCAACTGAGCAGCTTTTCTAAAACATGCTCCCTGATGCCTGACTCAAAAAACTGGAGAACAGGACCAGCCTGAAGGTGTTAGACCTAATAACGTCAGCAGCAAAGCAGTCCTGTGGTGTGTCCAGTGAAAGGCTCAACAAACAAGTGGTGCCAGCTTATTGGAAAGTAGTGCCAAATATGTCTGTAATCATTTTCAGAATGTCATTCCAATATAATGTGAGGTTCCTTTCAATTCAGTCTTTGTTTTTTCAAAACGGCACCAGTTACTTGAAACTAAACATTGCTAAATCTAGAAAGGGTTACAGACACAAACTGTAGCACAGCTTAAAATGCAAACTATTTTCACTTCAACCTGCAGTGGACCCTTTTGGCTATGGATGGGAAGAAGTATGCAGAAAAATGATACGTGACTGTGAGGATGAAACCAACAAAAGAGTAGAGAAAGTAAGTTACTGGCTCCATTTACCACATTCCTGTGAAGTGACTTTGCCCCCTATTTGAGCAGAGGTGTTAATCCATTTAAAATAATTCTATTAGTGGGGTGTATTTTCAGACAAAACAGTACAGTGTAGTATAGTTTCCAAACTATAATGTTCTGTGTAATAATTGTACCTGCCAAAGCTAGAAAATGGATGATTTTTAAGTAAACTTTAAATCAGTCAGATGATTTTAAAATCACCTTGACCAGTTTTGTTTTATTCTTTCATGAGATGTGAGTGTCACTGGCAAGGCCAGCATTCGTTTCCCATCCCTGATTGCCTTTGAGAAGGTGGTGGTGAGTATTATGCTGTGGAGCAATAGATAGGGCCTTAATCTAGTTTCTCAGCAGAGGGTGACGTTCCAAATCTCAGGTGTGCCATTACAGGTATTTCCTAGAGCAGCCAGTTTTTGACCAGCAAGAGTCAAGATTGTCCTCTGAACTATGAAGTTGTGTGAAGCTGTCAGGGAGAATGGGGAAACAGAATAATCACAGCATAGTACACTGATGCTGTCTGTGGGAGCATTGCCTTGATAGTGTAGCACCCTGATCAATTATTCAAATCCTTGTGCTTTAATTCAAAACGGTGTTTAACCCTGTGAGTCAAGTTAACCCATCTAGGCATTGTTGGGCTGCAAGGTCTGTTGCTATCTTCACCTGGTCTTATTGTAACAGGGTTTAATTTTAAACACACTGTTTTGTGAATCCTTGTGCACAGCTTTCCAATTATAAGACAAAGAAACCAATTCACACAGATTTTCTGAGGTTTAAAGAAGAAAGATGAAAGTTTATTAAAACTGAAACTCTTAATACGTTTCATGCCTACGGATATACGTAGCGCCCATGCTGGCATGCACACACAATACACAAATGCAAATAGGGACAGAAAAGGGAAGAGGAAAATATAGTAGAGAGGGGTTTGAGGCAATATCAGAAGAGTTTCTTGTTTGCTGTGCTTCGAGCTCACTTGATTGTAGGTAGTTTTGCTTTTCGTCGGGGCCCAGTGTTCTTCTTAAACCTTGTTCATGTAGGAGACTTTTCTCTCTTTGAGGTTCACTTGTTTTCACAAGATTCAGTTCCATGGGAAAGAGATGGAGGCAGGTAGGGCTGGAGAAGAGGTTCTGTTCCAACTGGGAGCACACAGCTTTCTGAGTTCAAATCCTCTGTTTGAAATTCAAATTCAAAACCTCCAACAGTCAGTCAGTCAGTCATGTGACCAAAACTGGTCTGACCATGACTTCTGTGTATTGGGGAAGCAGTGACAGGGTCCCCATTGTTCCAGCACTGTCGGTTACTATGCAAATGTCTTTGCAGTCAAGGGGCTTGCAATTTTAAGTTTTGATGTTCATGTGGCAAAATCATGTGTGCCTCAGTCTTGGCAGGTGGGGAGGGGGGGGGGGGCGGGGTTTGCTTGACAATAAGGAGACCAAAACTATACACAATACTCCAGTTACAGTCTCACCAAGGCTCTATACAATTGCAGGAAGACATCTTTACTCCTCTACTCAAATCCCCTTGCAATGAAGGCCAACATACCATTTATCTTCCTAATTGCTTGCTGCACCTGCATAGTAGCTTTTAGTGACTCTTGAACAAAGATACCCAGGTCCCTTTGGACATCAACACTTCCCAACCTCTCACCATTTAAGAAATACTCTGCCTTTCTGTTTTTTCTACCAAAGTGGATCACTTCACACTTATTCACATTATGTTCCATCTGCCATGTTCTTGCCCAGTCACTTAGCCTGGCCAAATCCCCTTGAAGCCTCCTTGCATCCTCCTCACAGCTTACATTCCCTCCTAATTTTGTGTCATCAGCAAAATGGGAATGAAGAGGAAATGGCAAAAATAGGACAATGCCTTGAGCATATTTCAAATCTTTACATTGTTTAAAATTTAAGATGCTTTTTGTATTTAATAATTTAGGATTAAAAACCCCATCATAAATCCAATTCTGATGTCTCAGTAGGTTTATTTCTGTAATATAAGTATTTGTTTCAATGTCACGCTGTATATCTGCCCAGGGCAGCTAAAGATTCCCGCAACCTGCTGCCATTTTAGTAGTTTACATTTATTCCTTTCCCATTCTGCCAGGGAACCTATCCTGATGATGTGACATAGCTCTTGTGTGTGATTCTGTTTCAGGCCCGAAATCGTATTGAGGCTTTCTTCAAGAAACAGAGTATTGCACTGGACAAAATGAAGGATAACATGCCCACGTTTTATTACATTGCAAATTCTCTGAACACAGTACGAGTGGATCATTGTCGGCCAGGGTTTGGGAAAAATAAGTTAACGCATTTAGATTGTTCTGAATGCTGTGGTGAGTTCTGACCTGCTTCTTAGTTAGTGACTGAATAGTCACCATACACTTTTCTGTGGGTGTCATATCCTTCCCATAGTGGGGTGTCCAGAAGTTCATGTAGTCCAGCTAGTCTAACCCAAGAAGCTGAAAATCAAATTCAGCTTTACTTCCTTGTTTTTATATTTATTGGCCCTTATATAAAATCCAGAACCTAATTTGACCTTTTATGCTGTTTCCTGCCTTTAAAGATCTACTAGTGAATATTGCTCACTCTAAGCCAAAAGATTATCTCTTTTTTCTTCCTTGACTTTGTGTTGCTGTTCTCTCTCTTTCTCATTAACTGTTTTTTCTCCATCTTTCTCGGCCTTTGCTGGGAATTTACTTGGGGCTTCTCCCGCTGTAACTGGCGGATGTTCAGTGGCCCCACCTCTGAATGGGTGGCTCAGCTGCACAGGAGGGGAGGAAAAAGAGTGGGAGAACAATAATGATAGGGATTTTTATCATGAGGGGTACATAGGGGTTTCTATGGCCGCAAACGTGACTCCAGGATGGTATGTTTCCTCCCTGGTGCTAGGGTCAAGGATGTCATGGAGTGGCTGCAGGACATTCTGAAGGGGGAGGGTGAACATTCAGAGTTCGTGGTTCACATTGGTACCAACAACATAGGTAGAAAGAGGGATGAGGTCCTGCAACAAGAATTTAGGGAGCCAGGTAGCAGATTAAAAAGCAAGACCAGATGGAGTTTAAGGCGGACAAATGTGAGGTAATGCATTTTGGAAGATCTAATACAGGTGGGAAGTATACAGTAAATGGCAGAACCCTTAGGAGTATTGACAGTCAGAGAGATCTGGGCGTACAGGTCCACAGGTCACTGAAAGTGGCAACACAGGTGGATAAGGTAGTCAAGAAGGCATGCGGCATGCTTGCCTTCATCGGTCGGGACATTGAGTATAAAAATTGGCAAGTTATGCTGCAGCTGTACAGAACCTTAGTTAGGCCATACTTAGAATATTGCGTCCAATTCTGGTCGCCACACTACCAGAAGGACGTGGAGGCTTTGGAGAGGGTACAGAAGAGGTTTACCAGGAGGTTGCCTGGTCTGGAGGGTATTAGCTATGAGGAGAGGTTGGATAAACTCGGATTGTTTTCACTGGAACGATGGAGGTGGAGGGGTGACATGTTAGAGGTTTACAAAGTTATGAGTGGCATGGACAGAGTGGATAGTCAGAAGCTTTTTCCCAGGGTGGAAGAGTCAGTTACAAGGGGACATAGATTTAAGGTGCGAGGGGCAAAGTTTAGAGGGGATGTGCGAGGCAAGTTCTTTACACAGAGGGTGGTGAGTGCCTGGAACTTGCTGCCGGGGGAGGTGGTGGAAGCAGGTACGATAGCGACGTTTTAAGAGGCATATTGACAAATACATGAATAGGATGGGAATAGAGAGATGCGGACCCTGGAAGTGCAGAAGGTTTTAGTTTAGACAGGCGTCAAGATCGGCGCAGGCTTGGAGGGCCGAATGGCCTGTTCCTGTGCTGTACTGTTCTTTGTTCTTTGACCTCAAGGGTTGTAATCTCTGGTTTACTCCCGATGCCAGGTGCTAGTGAGTATCGGAATAGGAGGATAGAGCAGATGAATGTGTGGCTGAAGACATGGTGCAGGAGAGGGGGTTTAGTCTCCTGGATCACTGAGTCTGTTTCTGGCGAAGGTGGGACCTGTACAAGTCGGATGGCTTGCACCTGAACTGGAACGGGACCAATACCCTTGCTGGGAGGTTTGCCAGTGCCATTTTAGGGGTGGGGTTAAACTAATTTGGCAGGAGGATGGGATGCAGAGTGGAGGTACAGTAGGGGGTGATGCACAATCAAACATAGAAGAGAAATTAAGTCTGTCTGGAAGGCAGAGCAAATATCGGCCTGTTAAGGCACAAGTGAATAATGCAAGGCTGGATTGCATCTATTTTAATGCAAGGAATCTTACAAGTAAGGCAGATGAATTGAGGGCGTTGATTAACACATAGGAATATGATATTTTTGCTATCACAGAGATGTGGTTTAGGGAAGGGCAGGACTGGCAGCTTAATATTCCAGTGTATAGAATCTTTAGGCCTGACGGGGGACTGTAAAAGAGGAGGTGGCATTGCACTATTGATCAAGGAGTCAATTACTGCAGTAAGGAGGGATGATATCTTAGAAGGTTCCTCAAATGAGGCAATATGAGTTGAACTTAAAAACAAAAAGGGGGCAATCACTTGGCTGGGAGTGTACTACAGGCCTTCAAACAGTCAGGGAGAGATAGGGGAGCAGATATGTAGGAAAATCTCAGAGAGAATAAAAATAATAGGGTAATAATGCGAGGGGATTTCAGCTTCCCCAATATTAACTGGGATAGTCTTAGTGCAAAAGGCTTAAATGGGGCGGAATTCTTCAAGTGCATACAGGAGAGCTTTTTGAGCCAGCACATAGAAAGTCTGACAAGAAAAGGGGCAGTACTGGACCTAATCCTAGGGAATGAAGCCGTACAAGTGGTAGACATGTCATTTTGGGGATAGTGACCATAACTCTAAGATTTAAGGTAATTATGGAAAAGGACAACGATAGATTGAAAATAAAGGTACTGAATTGGGGGAAGGCTGATTTCAACATGATAAAACAGGATCTGGCCAAATTGGACTGGGGGCTGCTACTTGTAGGAAAGTCTACATCAGACCAGTGGGAGTCATTCAAAAAGGAAATAGTGAGAGCTCAGGGCCAACATGTTCCCGTAAAGATGAAGGGTAGGACCAACAAGTGCAGGGAACCCTGGATGTCAAGGGATATAGAGGATTGGATAAGGGAAAAAAAGAAGGCTTATGGCAGATTCAGAGGGCTGTAAACAGTGGTGGCCCTAGAGTATAGGAAGTGTAGGGGGGGTACTTAAAAAAGTAATTAGGAGAGCGAAGAGGGGGCATGAAACAACACTGGCGGGCAAGATAAAGAAAATCCCAAGGCATTTTATAAGTATATTAAAGGCAAGAGGATAACCAAGGAAAGAGTAGGGCCCATTAAGGACCAAAGTGGCAATCTGTGTGTGGCACCGGAGGACGTAGGTGAGGTTTTAAATGATTACTTTTCATCTGTGTTCACTATGGAAAAGGACAATGCAGATGTAGAGATCAGAGAGGGGGATTGTGATATACTTGAACAAATTAGCATTGAAAGGGAGGAGGTAGTGGCAGTTTTAGTGGGCTTAAAAGTGGATAAATCCCCACGCCCATATGAGGTGTATCCCAGGCTGTTATGTGAAGCAAGGGAGGAGATTGCAGGGGCTCTGACACAAATTTTCAAATCCTCTCTGGCCACAGGAGAAGTGAATTTTTCAAGGAGGTGACTAAATGTATAGATGAGGGTAAAACAGTTGATGTAGTCTACATGGACTTCAGTGAGGCTTTTGATAAGGTCCCGCATGGGAGATTGGTCAAGAAGGTAAGAGCCCATGGGATCCAGGGCAATTTGGCAAATTGGATCCAAAATTGTTTTAGTGGCAGGAGGCAGAGGGTGATGGTCGAGGGTTGTTTTTGCAATTGGAAGCCTGTGACCAGTGGTGTACCGCAGGGATTGATGCTGGGACCCTTGCTGTTGTAGTGTACATGAATGATTTAGGCGTGAATATAGGAGGTATGATCAATAAGTTCGCAGATGACACGAAAATTGGTGATGTTGTAAATAGTGGGGAGGAACGCCTTAGTTTACAGGATAATATAGATGGGCAGAACAGTGGCAAATGGAATTTAATCCTGAGAAGTGTGAGGTGATGCATTTTAGGAGAACTAACAAGGCAAGAGAATATACAATGGATGGTAGGACCCTAGGAAGTACACAGGATCAGAGGGACCTTGTTGTACTTGTCCATAGATCACTGAAGGCAGCAGCACAGGTAGATAAGGTGGTTAGGAAGGCATATGGGATACTTGCCTTTTTTAGCTGAGGCGTAGAATATAAGAACAGGGAGGTTATGATGGAACTGTATAAAATGCTAGTTAGGCCACAGCTGGAGTACTGTGTACAGTTCTGGTCACCACACTATAGGAAGGATGCAATTGCACTGGAGAGAGTACAGAGGAGATTCACTAGGATGTTGCCTGGGCTGGAGCATTTCAGCTATGAAGAGAGACTGGATAGGCTAGGGTTGTTTTCCTTGGAGCAGAGAAGGCTGAAGGGGGACCTGATTGAGGTATACAAAATTATGAGGGGCATAGATAGGATCACAGAGTTATACAGCACAGAAACAGGACCTTTATCCCATTGCGTCCGTGTTGGCCATCAATCACCTATCTATTGTAATCCAATTTTCCAGCACTTGGCCCGTAGCCTTGTATGCTATGGCATTTCTAGTGCTCATCTAAATACTTCTTAAATGTTGCGAGGGTTCCTGCCTCTGCCATCCCTTCAGGCAGTGTGTTCCAGATTCTAACCACTCTCTGGATGAAAATATTTTTCCTCAAATTCCCCCTAAACCTCCTGCCCCTTACCTTAAATCTATGCCCCCTGGTTATTTACACCTCTGCTAAGGGAAAAAGTTTCTTCCTATCTACCCCCCTCATAATTTTGTATACCTCAATCAGGTCCCCCGTCAGCCTTCTCTACCCTATTGTATCCAGTCTCTCTTCAAAGCTGAAATGCTCCAGCCCAGGCAACATCCTGGTGAATCTCCTCTGCACCCTCTCCAGTGCAATCACATCCTGCCTATAGTGTGGCGACCAGAACTGTACACAGTACTCCAGCTGTGGCCTAACTAGGATAGATAGGAAGAAACTTTTGCCCTTAGCAGAGGTGTCAAAGGTTCTCTTGAATGCAGTTCAAGAATTTTGTGCCCTCTGTGCCCTACTATTTTGGGGTCTATAGTACACTCCTGGTAGTGTGGCTGCCCCTTGCTTATTTCTGAGCTCATAGGGCCTCATTTGATGATTCATTTAGCATATCATCCCTCCTCACAGCTGTAATTGATTCTTTGACCAATAATACAACAATACGGTGGGCAGTGTACTTCTGGCTGGATATGTATGTGTGCTTCGTACCCACTATTCTGCGGACTTAGGAGGCTACGTAGAGCCTGAAAAATGGTTGCTACGCAGCACAATTTCTAGACCAATGTATGCTCGTTTACCATGCCTGCAGCGGGCTGTGGAAGGATTTACACCAAGCTAGTCACAGCACAGAGAACATGAAGAAGAATTCTGGCATTTCAGTTCCTATTTGTGTGTTGTGGGAACTATAAGCTTGTGAGTTACTGGTGATCTGTGCAGACACTTTACTGATAATTAGTTCATTTGTAAGTTATGCTGTCAGGTCAGTGATTGTAACCAAGATTATGATGTCAGTACCTATCATCATGCTTTTGTGGATATGTTAGCTGCTGTGAGGAGGTCTGAGGAGTTGCCTTGCTTCTGTTCCAGTGGCCTTGTTGCATATCCTAACTCTCCATATTTACTCCCACAGTGGTTTGTGATCACGGAATGTACAGTCCCACCAATGATGTGTTCTGTAAACCCTGCACCAGTGTCAAGATTAATTACTATGGAGCAACTGCCTGCTAACCAGAGCCATATTGTTCCAACTTTATATTCATCTTGACGATTAATGCTGCTGTCTCAACAAAAACAATTTCACCAGCTAAGCACAAGTTAACCACTGATATTAGTAAGATTACATTATTGTCTTACAAAGATCTATCTGTATACATAAACTACATTTGTGCAATCTACATTGGGAGCAATTGTGAAGATTTGTGACTGCTTCTGCTGTCCTAATTAGATTGACATTATCTATCTCCAGTTGGTAATCGGTAAATATTGTACAAATCCCAGTTTGCTGATGTCTTTATTTCCCCTGCCTCTAATGTTCAGCACTAATGCGGTATTAGTCTGGGGCTCAAGTTACCCAATGTTACATATAATCAAACACTGTACAGATTATTGACATATCTGTGAATTATCAGAAAGTGTTAAAGCTTCCTTAAAAATGCCAGCATCTTTAAGTTTTCATTTATCAATCAGTTGTTTAACTTGGGAACTAAAGACCAGCGATATATGTCTGATTGTTCTGTGACAATAAAACAATCAATCATCAGTCTTGTTAAAACAGTGCACACAGAACTGTTGCTGGCCGCAGTGACTGTGTGTGTGAGGCACACTACCAGACTCGGAGCAGACAAGGCCATGAATATGGACTAGGCTGCACCATTCTATCAAAGAACAAACATAGAGGAAAAATGCATTTCAACTAACTTGTGGTGCAAGCTGAACTTTCGTCATTGTTTTATCATGGTGTGCAGTTTTAAGTCAATGTAAACACAGGCACAGAGTTTGCAACAAAATGTACCACCAAACAACTTTATATTTTTACAATAAATGTCATACACTCTGCAAACAAGCGTGGAGATTCAGTGTGGAGCAGCCTCCACATTTAGCAGAGAAGGATGCCACGTTTCATTCGGAGCAATGGGCATAGATATTAATGCTCGACTTCCCATAGCCCTGGAACAGGACTATAGTAAGAAGCACTTTACTAATAGTGATACTTTGAGAAATAAGGGGAGATTTTAACTTTGCCCCACAGAAAAGGATGGTAACAGAGTTAAGTTTTAGGTGGTTGTCTTGCTACCCAGTTACAGTGCCTTCACCATTTTAACTCAGACATTCTGCTGGTGCCTCAGGCACCCACGTATGCCTCACCAATCTGACGAATGGAGAATCCAGTGCAGTTTTGAGGGCTGTGAGCAGAGTTGCAGCCTGAACACTCCACTCAGTAAAACCTAACGGTAACGAGGATGAGGCTTTAGGATTGTAAATCTCAGATTATTTTTGTGTGGCCAAGAGGAACAGGAATGTTCCCACCCCCATCCCCCACCCACCAGAAGACTCGCCTTACTGCCAGCAGGGTAGGGTGCTGGGTCACGACTAGCAAACTGCAGTAAGATGTCTGTTCGGGGCCTACAGCTCGCCAATGGTCTATTAATGGATCGGGCCTCCCCCTGAACAGATCGGGTGGTCATCAACCCGACGGGTAAAATCCCCCTTAAAATGTCCAGCACAGTCTGGGGAACATTCACTGATATCTGTTGTTTATGTCTCTGATAAACATGACAAGCAGTTCCACAGCATGTGGTAGTGAGCCTATCGTCCCTGCATCCATTCCCAGTGGCGACCTTCCTTTGCACTATAATGATCACCCTGTCTCCTTCCGCGGGAGGTGCAGATTGCTTGCTGTTGAGGTTCCCAGGAGCCATCCTTATATGGGCAGAAACAGACAGACCTTCCAACCATTTCCACTTTCACGCCAGCAGGGATAATGGTGTTTCCTGCAAAGCAGTTCGGTCCTGCAAGAATCAAATAGTGTTACAGGGCAGGGCACAAGGGAAGGTTGCTTAATAAATAAAGGGTTAATCAAAAGCATAAACCAGAGAGGTGGAGTAGGAGGAGGCCATTCTGCCCCTCGACTCAGTTACACCATTCAATTAGATCATGGCTGATCTGCACTTCAACTCCATTTACCTGTCTTGGCTCCATAATCCCTCGATACCATTAACCAACAATAATTTATCGATCTCATTCTTGAATGCTTCAGCTGTCCCCCAGCATCCACAACCTTTCTGGGGTGACAGTTCCCGATTTCCACCATCCTTTGTGTGAAAAAATATGTCCTGATTTTCCTCCTGAATGGCATAACTCTAATTTTAAGCTTATACGCCCTTGTTCTGGACTCCCCACCCCCAGAGGAAACTGTTTCTCTGTGTCTACCCAGGTGAATCCTTTGATCACTGTAAATACCTCAGTTCACCCTTCACTCTCTAAACTCAAGGGAATACAAACCATGTTTACACAACCTGGCCTCATAAGTTAACACTTATGTCCCCGCCCCTTGCACAGTATTAAACTTAAACATTCGCTTCATCCTTCATCAAAATTATTGATATTCATGATAAGTTGAGGCTCCAGTACAGATCCCTGTGTAACAGCATCTGTAACGTTGAAACGATCAGTATTTCTTATGTGTATCACTGCTATTTCTGCCACAGGGTATTCAGGTATGTTGTGTGTGAATATATAAATGGCTAATTAAATAGCTTTCTAGTTGCACCATTTAACAAGGAGAGAACCTCCTGTGGGAGGGGGGAGTCATCTTGCTATTTCGAGTCCACTCATCTCCCATCTACAGCACTTTATACATTGGTCCCACATGACTAACAGCAACACTAGACAATAAACTGGCTGGGTGCTCCTGGCAGGCAGCGTTAGCAAATCTGGCAAATTTCTCTTTGATGTTGCTGTCAGCAATGTGAGAGCTGGGAGCCAGTGCCACTGATATGGTGATAGTCCAGCGTACAAGCAGCTTGTGCAGGGGAATTGCCCTGCCAAGAGAGAGCTGTCATGTTGTGTCTCTGTCTCTCCAGAACTGTCTTGGTGATATCGTTGACAGAGAGGAGCCACCCACCCAGGTGGTTCACCAGGAATGAACCCTGTCTCGCCCTGGTTGCTGATCTGGAGCAGCCTGATCCACAGTGGAAATTTTCACAAGTCCAAACCAAGCCCAGGGTGATGGGTGAGCAGCACTTAGTGCAAGTCAGGATACAGCGACAAAGTTTTAGAGGAGCTCAAGAGGATGGGAGGCTGGCCAGGAGAGTGTTGGAATAGTCGAGTCCTTCCTACCCTGATGTGTTTTTGACCCTACACTCATATTGCAAATGGGACTTACCCTGCTTGCACACAGGACAACACTGGTTGGGTTCATATGATGGGTTGACGCAGTGGACAGGAGCACATTCTGCAGTCAGACAGTACACTTCTCGGTTAGCTTCACATCGGCACCTCTCACAGGCAGATGGCTACAAAAACAATGTTATAGATTGGAAATCAGTGATCTATTAAACCAAAGATCTTGAAAAAAAGTCTCAACAGCATCACAATTAAAAAGCTGACAGTAGGATTGTCAGGACAACGGAGGCAACACATCCTGGAAACTACTTTCATTTAAGGTGGGCTAATGGGGACTCAGCATTGAATGCTTGTCGGTTTCTAAGATCCCGGTGCTCAGGCATCCAAGAAATCAAGACAATATTAATCACAGCACCAGCTAGGATGTAGTCCATAAGTAAGAAGAAATAATTGTTTAACAGGTTGGGCCAGTATAACCTTATTAATAACAAGCAGTTGTTAACTTGTGAAGCAACCTTAAAGCTCAGCACATGAGCACTGGGAACAAAGGCTCGTGTCAGACTGTGGAGTGTTGCGTATTTCATTCACACAGTTTCTGTTCAAAACCAGCAGATGGTGGTGTTGCTGTGTGCAATTTGAGAAGTCTGCAGTGCTTATACCCTTTGTTAAATTATAGGACAGATTTGTCAACACTTCAAACTTTGCTTCTTGGCACACATGCACATTTAAGCATCACACTTTAAAAAAATATATACAAAACAAAAAAAAATTCCTCCGAACATTAGGAGGCTATTCAGCCTCTGGTGCCATCATTCAATTAGATCATGCCTGATCTGTACCTCAACTCCATCTACCTGCCTTTGCTCTATTTCCCTCAATTCCACTACTCAAATAAATCTATCACTCAGTATTGTAGGCTCCATTTGTCTCCCTGCCATCCACAGCCTTTTGGGAGAGAGAGTTGGTTATCGAATAGAATCGTAGAATGGTTACAGCACAGAAGGAGGCTTTTCAGCCTGTCGTGTCAATGCTGGCTTTCTGCAAGAGCAACTCACAACCCTGCAATTTTTTTCTCTACAGCTGATTATCCAATTCCTTTTTGAAAGTAATGATTGAATATGCCTCCACCAGCGTTTCGGGCAGTGCTTTCTACATCCTACGCTATATAAAAGATTTCTCCTCATGTTACCATTGGTTCTTTTGCCAATCACCTTAAATCAGTGTTTGCTGATTCTCGACTCTTCTACTAATAGGAACAATTTATTTCTATACACTTTGTATAGACCCCTCATAATTTTGAACAACTCTATCAAATCTCTCAACCTTTTCAAAGGAGAACAACCCCACCTTTCAGATTTCCACTATACTTTGTGTGGATATTGTACTTCCGGATTCCACCCCTGAATGGTCTAGCGCTGATTTAAAGATTATGGCCCCTCCCTGATGCTCCCACCGGAGGAAACCATTTCTCTGTATCTACCCTATTGAATTCTTTTAAACCTGCTGGTTTCAGGGAAACTTGATACTACATAAAAACACCCTCTCATAGGAACAGGAGGAGGCCTTAGCCCCTGCTCTGCTTTTCAGTGAAATCATGGCTGATCTGTATCCTAACTCCATCCACCCACCTTTGCCATAATACCCTTGGCTCACAAAAATCTATCAATCTCAGATTTAAAACTAATAATTGAGCTGGGTTCTACTGCTTTTAGTGGGAGAGAATGCCACAGTCCTACCACCCTTTCCATGAGAACCAACTCTAATTTCTCTTCTGAATGGCCTGCCTCTGATTTTAAGGTTATGTCTCCTTGCCCTAGACTCCCTCACCAGTGAAAAAGGTTTCTCTCTATGTACCCTATCAATTCCTTTCAAAATCAAGTCACCTTGTAAATGTCTACATCTCTAGTAATCTCTCCTCATAACTGTTGGAAGCCTGGTAACATTCTGGTGAGTTTGCACCTTCCTCCTTCCATGGCCAATATATCCATTCTCATGGTACGGTGCCCAAATCTGTACACAATAAAATGTATATCTGCAAGCTTATTTGTAGGCACTGGATAATTTATAGATGTGGTCTAACCAGGGCTTTGAATGGATCTCAGGTGGTACAAAGAACAATTGAATTCAGGATGTACATATTTAGAGCAATAAGACCTTCGGACTGAAAAGGACTGTGATGCTACACACAGCCTGCTGAGCAGCACAGTAATACACTGTGCATTAACTTACATTGCAGCATCCAATTGCATTCAGAATTCCCAAATTTTGTTAACCTGCAACCCCTGGCAGCCTTTTCCAAATGTTTATCTCTGCATTCTTCCTGATATCTGCTTTATATTTACCTTTGACCGTTTTAAACTTCTATCCTGTCAGCTTATTTTTCTAGCTTAATTTGAGCGAATGTTCCCAAATCATCTTAATATCTTACATACCAAGATATCATCCATTTAATCTCTTATATACCCAAGAGGGTCCCTTTCGCTGGTTAAGTTATAAACTGCAGAGCTTAATCTTTTCCAATCCTTCCTCATAGCTCTTCCACTTTTCACTTACAATTACTCTTATTTCTCTTATCCACACCCTTTGAGAACAATTCACTCCCATCTGGTACTGTATGGCCTGTGTGTGTCTCAGTGTCAGCTTCTGTAGATTACAGTACACAGCAGGTAAAAAGGAATGATTCATTCCCATCTGGTAGTGCAGGCCCATGTGTGTCTGAATGTCAGCTCCTGTACATGTACATACACACAATGGATAAAAGGGAAGGATAAAGCTCTGTTTGATACTGTATAACTTGACACTTTTATCAATTGGGTTTAAGAAGAATTCACCTGTTACTGATAAAACGGCCGCTATCACAGCGCTGAATATTACGCCAATATTGCTCAGAGTAAAGGTACAAGCTCACTCACACTTTGTACCAACATAAGAAAGGTTGCTGTGTACAGTCCTTGTGTGAATAACTGCTCAGGAACTTTCCTATCTCAGTACTCTTTCCTGAATCTCCTTGTGAATTAATTTCACCATAACCCTAATTTTCCCTTCCTCAACAGTCTCCTGTTTAAAAATTGACCCAGAATTAATTGTTTTTTTGGGTAGTTTGTACTATTTCCACTATCCTGTGGGGAAACAAATCCGAACCTTGCACAAAGCTACAAATTGTGTCTTAAAATTCTGTGTTCACTGTTCAATGCAAGTGATCTGTTTACCTGAACTAGAGCTGGCGGGCAGCCATAAAGACAGGGCTAAATTGTGGCGAGTCGAAGAGACTTAGTAGTTGGCAGGAAAAAAGACAGAGGCGCAAGGGGAGAGCCAACTGTGCAACAGCCCCGACAAACAAATTTCTCTGCAGCACCTGTGGAAGAGCCTGTCACTCCAGAATTGGCCTTTATAGCCACTCCAGGCGCTGCTTCACAAACCACTGACCACCTCCAGGCGCATATCCATTGTCTCTCGAGATAAGGAGGCCCAAAGATCTGTAACATTCATTGTTCTAAAAACAGTTTGAACCCACAACCTTCTAACTCAGTGAGACACCAACTGAGCCGAGCTGACAATAAAGTACGAGGGCAAAAATCATTGCCACTCTGACAGTGCAGCGTTCCTCTGAATAAAAATCACAGAACATGGTTAAAAGCAGAAACAGGATCAAAGAACTGTTGTTACCCAGAACTCCTGGAATAGCCGGTACATCTTGCCTCCATATTGACATGACTTGCGGAATTCCACACAGCGTGGGCAACAGGAGTGGTAACTGACACGGATACATAGTGGGGGGATTCGAGGGCACTCGGGCTTGCGGCACACAGGACCTGCTTCAGTGCAAACACATGGGCAAGCCGTCGCAGTGGGGTAAAACTTCTCACCCACATCAAACACAAATCCATTGTCATCAATGCAGCCTTTCCCTCGGTAATCTGCCAGTGTATAGTCAGAGTCACCATTAAAAAGGATTTCATTGACGCTGGCTGCTTCGGATGTTGCCGTATGTGTCAGTGTCAGGAACACTGACATGAGCCAGGACAGCGTTCTCAATACTGCCATCGGCCACAAACAAAATCAAGAATTTTTTGCTGCGTTGTTCTTAGCAAAGGGACAAAGATGAAGAAATGCTGTGAGCCCAGCCACCCATTAATATACACTCAGTCTGAATGACGTCTAATACCAATAGCTGGGATTAAACTGCGGGTAACCGGCATTGCAAACTAGGTCACAAATGCCCACCTAATTGAGAAAATGCCTCCTGCTACCTTCCATGGGCAGACAGGCTGCAACTAACAGTACAGAATACAGAAATAGACTGAAGCAGATGCCACCTCCCCTGTCTGGCACAGTAGCTGCTGTCTCTGAGCCAGACATTGGTGCGATGCTGTGTGGGGGCAAGAGATCGGGCCTGATATGGTATCATAGTGCAGTTAGACACAATATCACATGTCAGTCTCCAAAACACAATAGGATCCATTCCTACAGCAGTCTTCACACAAAGACAATCTCTGTCATGTTACAGAGCAGAAAGATAACAAAATGGGCATCAAACAGGAGATGGAAAGGAAAACAGAAAATTGAGGGGGAAGGGGAGAAGGAGCATAAGAACAGGAATAGGTCAGCCCCATGATCATGACAGGTCTATACCTTAACTCCATCCACACTGTTTGGCTATGTAACCAAAGAAATGGGGAGCCGGACTAACTGAATGTTGCTTGAATAATTGTTTATGCCTTTGTTACATCTAGACTTGACAGGTTGGATTTTGTACTGGAGGCACTGGGCCAAAAAGGTGGGTGGGATCCCCGCCTCTGCCTTTTCGTGCCCCCACCCCACCACCACCACAACCACCACCAACCCTGGAGCGATCGTCTGGTCTTTTTAAATCAAAGTTTCAGGAAGTGGGATCTCTGTCCCTTTAAAGACGAGGATCCTGCCTGCAAGGGCTGTCGGAATATCAGTGGGAGACCAGCCAGGAGAACCCTGGGAAGATTGCTGGGCAACCAGGAGGCGACTGGCCCTCTGCCCCCCACCATCCCCCCACCCCCACACCTGTCATGAACACTCTGTGGCCCCGCCGCCTCCAATCCTACCTCAGGGGGGCTCATAAAATCCTGCCCAACTATTCCAACACTCTTATGGCTGGTCTCCCATATTCTATCCTCCATAAACTTGAGGTCATCCAAACTCTGCTGTCTGTGTCTTAACTGGCACCAAGTCCCGTTCCCCTATCATCCCTGTGCTCATTGACCTACATTGGTTCCAGTCAAGCAACATCTTGATTTTAAAATTCTCATCCTTCTTTTCAAATCCCTCCATGGCCTCGCCCCTCCCTTTCTCTGTAATCTCCTCCAGCCCCCACAACCCTACGAGATCTCTGCACTCCTCCAATTCTGGCTTCTTGTGCATCCCTGATTTTTTAATTTCTCCACCCTTGGTGGCTGGGTCTTAAGTTGCCTTGGACCCAAGTACTGGATAACCCTCCATAAACCTCTCCGCCTCTCCACTTCTCTTTCCTCCTTTAAAACACTCCTTAAAACCTACCTTTTTGACCAAGCTTTTGGTCATCTGCCTTAATATCGCCTTTTGTGTCTTGGTGTCATACTTTGTTTTAGAACATTCCTGTGAAGCGCTTTGGGATGTTTTATTATGTTAAAGGTGGGTCATAGATAAATCTAAGTTGTTGTTGTTGAAAGAGCCAGTGCAGATAAGCTGAAAGGCCTCCGGTTCTATGATTCTAAAATTCTATCAATGTCAAAGAACAAAGAACAGTACAGCACAGGAACAGGCCATTCGACCCTCCAAGTCTGCGCCGATCTTGATGCCTGCCGAAACTAACACCTTCTGCACGTCCGGGGACCGTATCCCTCTATTCCCTTCCAATTCATATATTTGTCAAGCTGTCTCTTAAACGTCGCTATCGTACCTGCTTCCACCACCTCCCCCGGCAGCAAGTTCCAGGCACTCACCACCCTCTGTGTAAAGAACTTGCCTCGCACATCCCCTCTAAACTTTGCCCCTCGCACCTTAAACCTATGTCCCCTAGTAACTGACTCTTCCACCCTGGGAAAAAGCTTCTGACTATCCACTCTGTCCATGCCGCTCATAACTTTGTAAACCTCTATCATGTCGCCCCTCCACCTCCGTCGTTCCAGTGAAAACAATCTGAGTTTTTCCAACCTCTCCTCATAGCTTATGCCCTCCAGACCAGGCAACCTCCTGGTAAACCTCCTCTGTACCCTCTCCAAAGCCTCCACGTCCTTCTGGTAGTGTGGCGACCAGAATTGCACGCAATATTCTAAGTGTAGCCTAACTAAGGTTCTGTACAGCTGCAGCATGACTTGCCAATTTTTATACTCAATGTCCCGACTGATGAAGGCAGGCATGCCGTATGCCTTCTTGACTACCTTATCCACCTGTGTTGCCACTTTCAGTGACCTGTGGACCTGTACGCCCAGATCTCTCTGCCTGTCAATACTCCTAAGGGTTCTGCCATTTACTGTATACCTCCCAGCTGCATTAGACCTTCCAAAATGCATTACGTCACATTTGTCCGGATTAAACTCCATCTGCCATTTCTCCGCCCAAGTCTCCAACCGATCTATATCCTGCTGTATCCTCTGACAATCCTCAACATTATCCGCAACTCCACCAACCTTTGGGTCGTCCGCAAACTTACTAATCAGACCAACTAATCAGTTTTCAAATTTTCAATTAACCCCAGCAGCTTTTTGGAGGAGAGAGTTCCAGATTTCCACTCCCCTTTGTGTGAATAAATGCTTCCTGACATCACCCCTCAGTGGGGGGGCTACAATATTACAATCAGCAATGAAATATATTCTCAATATTTGGCATGTGTGATGGTAAAGTGAACTTGTGGGGACTGAGCTGTGAGTAATCAGGCTGATCTCACTTTCCTGGTTACTCTGAGCCCCGTTTCTGCCGCCTCTCAAATCTTCAGATTCCAGCTGCACAGTCACACTGTCAAACAGAGCAGGAAGTTAGAATCTGAGAGCAGAGACAGAGACAGTGAGCGGGACAGGGTCAGAGACAGTGACTGGGTCAGTGAGTGGGACAGGTACAGTGACTGGGCCAGTGAGTGGGACAGGTACAGAGACAGTGACTGGGTCAGTGAGCGGGACAGGGTCAGAGACAGTGACTGGGTCAGTGAGCGGGACAGGGTCAGAGACAGTGACTGGGTCAGTGAGCGGGACAGGTACAGAGACAGTGACTGGGCCAGAGAGCGGGACAGGGTCAGAGACAGTGACTGGGTCAGTGAGCGGGACAGGGACAGAGACAGTGACTGGCTCAGTGAGCGGGACAGGTACAGAGACAGTGACTGGGTAAGTGAACGGGATAGGGACAGAGACAGTGACTGGGTCAGTGAGCGGGATAGGGACAGAGACAGTGACTGGGTCAGAGGGGGACAGGGACAGAGACAGTGACTGGGCCAGTGAGTGGGACAGGTACAGAGACAGACTGGGTCAGTGAGCGGGACAGGGTCAGAGACAGTGACTGGGTCAGTGAGCGGGTCAGGGACAGAGACAGAGACAGTGACTGGGTCAGGGACAGAGACAGTGACTGGGTCAGTGAGCGGGTCAGGGACAGAGACAGTGACTGGGTCAGTGAGCGGGACAGGGTCAGAGACAGTGACTGGGTCAGTGAGCGGGACAGGGACAGAGACAGTGACTGGGCCAGTGAGCGGGACAGGTACAGAGACAGTGACTGGCTCAGTGAGCGGGACAGGTACAGAGACAGTGACTGGGTAAGTGAACGGGATAGGGACAGAGACCGAGACAGTGATTGGGTCAGTGAGCGGGACAGTGTCAGGGACAGAGACACGGATTGGGTCAGTGAACAGGATAGGGACAGAGACAGTGACTGGGTCAGTGAGCGGGATAGGGACAGAGACAGTGACTGGGTCAGAGGGGGACAGGGACAGAGACAGTGACTGGGTCAGTGAGCGGGACAGGGTCAGAGACAGTGACTGGGTCAGTGAGCGGGTCAGGGACAGAGACAGAGACAGTGACTGGGTCAGGGACAGAGACAGTGACTGGGTCAGTGAGCGGGTCAGGGTCAGAGACAGTGACTGGGTCAGTGAGCGGGACAGGGACAGAGACAGTGACTGGGCCAGTGAGCGGGACAGGTACAGAGACAGTGACTGGCTCAGTGAGCGGGACAGGGTCAGAGACAGTGACTGGGTCAGTGAGCGGGTCAGGGACAGAGACAGAGATAGTGACTGGGTCAGGGACAGAGACAGTGACTGGGTCAGTGAGCGGGTCAGGGTCAGAGACAGTGACTGGGTCAGTGAGCGGGACAGGGACAGAGACAGTGACTGGGCCAGTGAGCGGGACAGGTACAGAGACAGTGACTGGCTCAGTGAGCGGGACAGGGTCAGAGACAGTGACTGGGTCAGGGAGCGGATCAGGGACAGAGACAGTGACTGGGTCAGGGACAGAGACAGTGACTGGGTCAGTGAGCGGGACAGGTACAGAGACAGTGACTGGCTCAGTGAGCGGGACAGGGTCAGAGACAGTGACTGGGTCAGGGAGCGGATCAGGGACAGAGACAGTGACTGGGTCAGTGAGCGGGACAGGGACAGAGACAGTGACTGGGTCAGTGAGCGGGACAGGGTCAGAGACAGTGACTGGGTCAGTGAGCGGGACAGGGTCAGAGACAGTGACTGGGTCAGTGAGCGGGACAGGTACAGAGACAGTGACTGGGTCAGGGAGCGGATCAGGGACAGAGACAGTGACTGGGTCAGGGACAGAGACAGTGACTGGGTCAGTGAGTGGGACAGGTACAGAGACAGTGACTGGGTCAGGGAGCGGATCAGGGACAGAGACAGTGACTGGGTCAGGGTCAGAGACAGTGACTGGGTCAGTGAGCGGGACAGGTACAGAGACAGTGACTGGGTCAGGGAGCGGATCAGGGACAGAGACAGTGACTGGGTCAGGGTCAGAGACAGTGACTGGGTCAGGGAGCGGATCAGGGACAGAGACAGTGACTGGGTCAGGGAGCGGATCAGGGACAGAGACAGTGACTGGGTCAGGGACAGAGACAGTGACTGGGTCAGTGAGTGGGACAGGTACAGAGACAGTGACTGGGTCAGTGAGCGGGACAGGGTCAGAGACAGTGACTGGGTCAGTGAGCGGGACAGGGTCAGAGACAGTGACTGGGTCAGTGAGCGGGACAGGTACAGAGACAGTGACTGGGCCAGAGAGCGGGACAGGGTCAGAGACAGTGACTGGGTCAGTGAGCGGGACAGGTACAGAGACAGTGACTGGCTCAGTGAGCGGGACAGGTACAGAGACAGTGACTGGGTAAGTGAACGGGATAGGGACAGAGACCGAGACAGTGATTGGGTCAGTGAGCGGGACAGTGTCAGGGACAGAGACACGGATTGGGTCAGTGAACAGGATAGGGACAGAGACAGTGACTGGGTCAGTGAGCGGGATAGGGACAGAGACAGTGACTGGGTCAGAGGGGGACAGGGACAGAGACAGTGACTGGGCCAGTGAGTGGGACAGGTACAGAGACAGACTGGGTCAGTGAGCGGGTCAGGGACAGAGACAGAGACAGTGACTGGGTCAGGGACAGAGACAGTGACTGGGTCAGTGAGCGGGACAGGGTCAGAGACAGTGACTGGGTCAGTGAGCGGGACAGGGACAGAGACAGTGACTGGGCCAGTGAGCGGGACAGGTACAGAGACAGTGACTGGCTCAGTGAGCGGGACAGGGTCAGAGACAGTGACTGGGTCAGGGAGCGGATCAGGGACAGAGACAGTGACTGGGTCAGGGACAGAGACAGTGACTGGGTCAGTGAGCAGATCAGGGACAGAGACAGTGACTGGGTCAGAGACAGTGACTGGGTCAGGGACAGTGACTGGGTCAGGGACAGAGACAGTGAATGGGTCAGTGAGCGGGTCAGGGACAGAGACAGTGACTGGGTCAGTGAGCGGGTCAGGGACAGAGACAGTGACTGGGTCAGGGACAGAGACAGTGAATGGGTCAGTGAGCGGGTCAGGGACAGAGACAGTGACTGGGTCAGGGACAGAGACAGTGACTGGGTCAGTGAGCGGGACAGGGACAGAGACAGTGACTGGGTCAGTGAGCGGGATAGGGACAGAGACAGTGACTGGGTCAGAGACAGTGACTGGGTCAGGGACAGAGACAGTGACTGGGTCAGTGAGCGGGACAGGGTCAGAGACAGTGACTGGGTCAGTGAGCGGGACAGGGACAGAGACAGTGACTGCGTCAGTGAGCGGGTCAGGGACAGAGACAGTGACTGGGTCAGAGACAGAGACTGGGTCAGAGACAGTGACTGGGTCAGGGACAGTGACTGGGTCAGGGACAGTGACTGGGTCAGGGACAGAGAGTGGGTCAGGGACAGAAACAGTGAATGGGTCAGTGAGCGGGTCAGGGACAGAGACAGTGACTGGGTCAGGGACAGAGACAGTGACTGGGTCAGTGAGCGGGACAGGGTCAGAGACAGTGACTGGGTCAGTGAGCGGGTCAGGGACAGAGACAGTGACTGGGTCACAGAGTGACTGGGTCAGTGAGCGGGACAGGGACAGAGACAGTGACTGCGTCAGTGAGCAGGACAGGGTCAGAGACAGTGACTGGGTCAGTGAGCGGGTCAGGGACAGAGACAGTGATTGGGTCAGTGAGCGGGTCAGGGACAGAGACAGTGACTGGGCCAGAGACAGTGACTGGGTCAGTGAATAGGACAGGGTAAGGGTTGGAATTAGGGTCAGACGGTCATGAAAGGACAGGGACAGGGTGAGATTTGGGTCAGGGATAGGGTTAAGGTCAGGATAAGAGACAGGGTCGGGGACAAGGTTCGGGTTAGGATCAGTGTCAGGGTTAGGGTCTGTTTCAGGGAAAGGGTCAGGGTTAGGGTCACTGTCAAGTTGGGTTTAGGGTCACTGTCAGGGTTAGGGTCACTGTTAGGGTTAGGGTCAGGGTTTAGGGTCACTGTCAGGGTTAGGGTCACTGTCAGGGTTAGGGTCACTGTTAGGGTTAGGGTCAGGGTTTAGGGTCACTGTCAGGGTTTAGGGTCAGTCTGTACTGACAGCTGGAGCTTGACAACAACTTTGAAGAATGGGAGGTTTTTGCACTGCCTTCGCCTATCTTGAGTTACAACTCCAAACACGTGCTATTGGTGGGAAAACACAACAGCCATATTGCACATAGCAAGATCCCACAAACAGCAGTTACGGAGAATTTACAGCACAGATCCATGCTGCGTTTATGCTCCACACTGTCTTCACCCCACCTTGTTTCATCTCATCCCATCAACATTCTTCTATTCCTGTCTCATTCGTGTTTATCTAACTTCTCATGTGTTGTGATAATGGTCAGATAATCTGCTTTAGTGATGTTGGTAGAGGAATAAATAGCAGCCGTGGGATAATTTACATCCAGCTGAGAAGCCTCAGTTTAACATCTCATCCGAAAGACTGCACCTCTGACAGTGCAGCACGCCTGAATCCTTACTTGGACTCTGTGTGACTGACAGACACAATATTTATGATCAGTCTGTCACTAGTGTCTGAGGTAGCTGTAGCAAGAAGCAACATTAGGCCTTGCCTCTTCCGCCTCCCCCACCCCCAAGGGCCTGTGCAATGCCTTCTGCTAACCTTCAGCTCAAAGACCATCTCCATGTCGACAGTCACTGTCAGCCAGGAGAAGTGGCATGTGTCTTAGACTATTTCTGGATTCTGTACTAATGGTTCCAGCCTTTCTTTACCCGGGGAAGTTAACAGCAGGAATATGGTGACCAGGTAATTGTCAGCCATTTACCTGCAGTTTGATCCTATGACATGTCTCTCCCACTGTCTGGTAGTTTACAGCCTGTTATTTGTTATGTGCTCGTTCAGGCCCATACAGCAATTACAGCCCAGGATCCTGGGGTAGCTGTCATTTTCTGGTTTCTGCTTTTT
This sequence comes from Heterodontus francisci, assembly GCF_036365525.1. NCBI lineage: Eukaryota > Metazoa > Chordata > Chondrichthyes > Heterodontiformes > Heterodontidae > Heterodontus > Heterodontus francisci. Next base: position 57,866,032 of record NC_090403.1, read on the forward strand.
GGCCATTTTCAGTGGCAAGGGATATAGAGGATTGGATAAGGAAAAAAAAAGGAGGCTTATGGCAGATTCAGGGGGCTGAAAACAGCAGAGGCTCTCGAGGAGTATAGAAAGTGTAGGGGGGTACTTAAAAAAGTAATTAGGAGAGTGAAGAGGGGGGCACGATAAAGGAAAATCCAAAGGCGTTTTATAAGTATATTAAGGGCAAGAGGATAACCAGGAAAAGAGTAGGGCCCATTGGGGACCAGAGTGGCAATCTGTGTGTGGAGCCGGAGGACATAGGTGAGGTTTTAAATGATTAAATAATTACTTTTCATCTGTGTTCACTATGGAGAAGGACGATGTAGGTGTAGAGATCAGGAAGGGGTTTGTGATGTACTTGAACAAATTAGCATTGAAAGGGAGGAGGTATTAGCGGCTTTAGCGGGCTTAAAAGTAGATAAATCCCCAGGCTCAGATGAGATGTATCCCAGGCTGTTATGTGAGGCAAGGGAGGAGATAGCAGGGGCTCTGACACAAGTTTTCAGATCTTCTCTGGCCACAGGAGAGGTACCAGAGGACTGGAGGTCAGTGAATGTGGTACCATTATTCAAGAAGGGTAGCAGGGATAAACCAGGTAATTACAGGCCAGTGAGTCTAACATCAGTGGTTGGGAAACTATTGGAAAAAATTCTGAGGGACAGGATTAATCTCCACTTGGAGAGGCAGGGATTAATCAAGGATAGTCAGCATGGCTTTGTCAGGGGGAGATCATATCTAACAAACTTGATTGAATTTTTCGAAGAGGTGACTGGATGTGTAGATGAGGGTAAATCAGTTGATGTAGTCTGCATGAACTTCAGTAAGGCTTTTGATAAGGTCCCGCATGGGTAATTGGTTAAGAAGGTAAGAGCCCATGGGATCCAGGGCAATTTGGCAAACTGGATCCAAAATTGTCTTTGTGACAGGAGGCAGAGGGTGATGGTCGAGGGTTGTTTTTGTGAGTGGAAGCCTGTGACCAGTGGTGTACTGCAGGGATTGGTGCTGGGATCCTTCTTGTTTGTAGAGTACATTAATGATTTAGACGTGAGTTTAGGAGACATTTTATTTTTTACTTATTTATTTAGAGATACAGCACTGAAGCAGGCCCTTCGGCCCACTGAGTCTGTGCCGACCATCAACCACCCATTTATACTAATCCTACATTTATCCCATATTCCTACCACATCCCCACCTTCCCTCAATTCCCCTACCACCCACCTACACTAGGGGCAATTTACAATGGCCAATTTACCTATCAACCTGCAAGTCTTTGGCTGTGGGAGGAAACTGGAGCACCCAGCGGAAACCCACGCGGTCACAGGGACACCTTGCAAACTCCACACAGGCAGTACCCAGAACTGAACCCGGGTCGCTGGAGCTGTGAGACTGTGGTGCTAACCACTGCGCCAAAGTGCCGCCCAAGTTCACAGATGCCACGAAAATTGGTGATGTCGTAAATAGCAAGGAGGAAAGCCTTAGATTACAGGATGATATAGATGGGCTGATAAGATGGGCGGAGCTGTGGCAAATGGAATTTAATCCTGAGAAGTGTGAGGTGATGCATTCTGGGAAGACAAACAAGGCAAGGGAATATACAATAGATGGTAGGACTCTAGGGAATACAGAGAGTCAGAGGGACCTTGGTATAATTGTCCAGAGATCACTGAAGGCAGCAGAACAGGTAGATAAGGTAATTAGGAAGGCATATGGGATGCTTGCCTTTATTAACCGAGGCATAAAATATAAGAGCAGGGAGGTTATGATGGAGCTGTATAAAACACTAGTTAGGCCACAGCTGGAGTACTGTGTACAGTTCTGGGCACCACACTACAGGAAGGATGTGATTGCACTGGAGAGGGTGCAGAGGAGTTTCACCGGGATGTTGCTTGGACTGGAGCATTTCAGCTATGAAGAGAGACTGGATAGGCGAGGGTTGTTTTCCTTAGAGCAGAGAAGGCTGAGGGGGGACCTGATTGAGCTGGACAAAATTATGAGGGACGTAGATAGGAAGAAACCTTTTCCCTTAGCAGAGGTGTCAATAACCAGGGGGCATAGATTTAAGGTTAGGAGCAGGAGGTTTAGAGGGGATTTGAGGAAACTTTTTTAACCAGAGGGTGGTTGGAATCTGGAATACACTGCCTGAGGACGTGGTAGAGGCAGGAACACTCACAACATTTAAGAAGTATTTAGATGAGCACTTGAAACGCCATAATATACAAGGCTATGGGCCAAGTGCTGGAAAATGGGATTAGAATAAAGAACAAAGAAAATTACAGCACAGGAACAGGCCCTTCGGCCCTCCAAGCCTACGCCGATCCAAATCCTCTACCTAAACATGTCGCCTATTTTCTAAGGGTCTGTATCTCTTTGCTTCCTGCCCATTCATGTATCTGTCTAGATACATCTTAAAAGACGCTATCGTGCCCGCGTCTACCACCTCCGCTGGCAAAGCATTCCATGCACCCACCACCCTCTGCGTAAAGAAATTTCCACACATATCCCCCCTAAACTTTTCCCCTTTCACTTTGAACTCGTGTCCCCTTGTAATTGAATCCCCCACTCTGGGAAAAAGCTTCTTGCTATCCACCCTGTCTATACCTCTCATGATTTTGTACACCTCAATCAGGTCCCCCCTCAACCTCCGTCTTTCTAATGAAAATAATCCTAATCTACTCAACCTCTCTTCGTGGCTAGCGCCCTCCATACCAGGCAACATCCTGGTGAATCTCCTCTGCACCCTCTCCAAAGCATCCACATCCTTTTGGTAATGTGGCGACCAGAACTGCACGCAGTATTCCAAATGTGGCCGAACCAAAGTCCTATACAACTGTAACCTGACCTGCCAACTCTTGTACTCAATACCCCGTCCGATGAAGGAAAGCATGCCGTATGCCTTCTTGACCACTCTATTTACCTGCGTTGCCACCTTCAGGGAACAGTGGACCTGAACACCCAAATCTCTCTGTACATCAATTTTCCCCAGGACTTTTCCATTTACTGTATAGTTCACTCTTGAATTGGATCTTCCAAGATGCATCACCTCGCATTTGCCCTGATTGAACTCCATCTGCCATTTCTCTGCCCAATTCTCCAGTCTATCTATATTCTGCTGTATTCTCTGACAGTCCCCTTCAGTATCTGCTACTCCACCAATCTTAGTGTGGTCTGCAAACTTGCTAATCAGACCACCTATACTTTCCTCCAAATCATTTATGTATATCACAAACAACAGTGGTCCCAGCACGGATCCCTGTGGAACACCACTGGTCACACGTCTCCATTTTGAGAAACTCCCTTCCACTGCTACTCTCTGTCTCCTGTTGCCCAGCCAGTTCTTTATCCATCTAGCTAGTACACCCTGGACCCCATGCGCCTTCACTTTCTCCATCAGCCTACCATGAGGAACCTTATTAAACGCCTTACTGAAGTCCATGTATATGACATCTACAGCACTTCCCTCATCAATCAACTTTTTCACTTCCTCAAAGAATTCTATTAAGTTGGTAAGACATGTCCTTCCCTGCACAAAACCATGTTGCCTATCACTGATAAGCCCATTTTCTTCCAGATGGGAATAGATCCTATCCCTCAGTATCTTCTCCAGCAGCTTCCCTACCACTGACGTCAGGCTCACCGGTCTATAGTTACCTGGATTTTCCCTGCTACCCTTCTTAAACAAGGGGACAACATTAGCAATTCTCCAGTCCTCCGGGACCTCACCCGTGTTTAAGGATGTTGCAAAGATATCTGTTAAGGCCCCAACTATTTCCTCTCTCGCTTCCTTCAGAAACCTGGGATAGATCCCATCCGGACCTGGGGACTTGTCCACCTTAATGCCTTTTAGAATACCCAACACTTCCTCCCTCCTTATGCCGACTTGACCTAGAGTAATCAAACATCTGTTCCTAACCTCAACATCCGTCATGTCCCTCTCCTCGGTGAATACCGATGCAAAGTACTCGTTTAGAATCTCACCCATTTTCTCTGACTCCACGCATAACTTTCCTCCTTTGTCCTTGAGTGGGCCAATCCTTTCTCTAGTTACCCTCTTGCTCCTTATATATGAATAAAAGGCTTTGGGATTTTCCTTAACCCTGTTTGCTAAAGATATTTCATGACCCCTTTTAGCCCTCTTAATTCCTCGTTTCAGATTGCGCCTACATTCCCGATATTCTTTCAAAGCTTCGTCTTTCTTCAGCCGCCTAGACCTTATGTATGCTTCCTTTTTCCTCTTTGCTAGTCTCACAATTTCACCTGTCATCCATGGTTCCCTAATCTTGCCATTTCTATCCCTCATTTTCACAGGAACATGTCTCTCCTGCACGCTAATCAACCTCTCTTTAAAAGCCTCCCACATATCACATGTGGATTTCCCTTCAAACAGCTGCTCCCAATCTACATTCCCCAGCTCCTGCAGAATTTTGGTATAGTTGGCCTTCCCCCAATTTAGCACTCTTCCTTTAGGACCACTCTCGTCTTTGTCCATGAGTATTCTAAAACTTACGGAATTGTGATCACTATTCCCAAAATAGTCCCCTACTGAAACTTCAACCACCTGGCCGGGCTCATTCCCCAACACCAGGTCCAGTATGGCCCCTTCCCGAGTTGGACTATTTACATACTGCTCTAGAAAACCCTCCTGGATGCTCCTTACAAATTCTGCTCCATCTAGACCTCTAACATTAAGTGAATCCCAGTCAATGTTGGGAAAATTAAAATCTCCTATCACCACCACCCTGTTGCTCCTACATCTTTCCATAATCTGTTTACATATTTGTACCTCTATCTCACGCTCGCTGTTGGGAGGCCTTTTTTTTTTATAATTGAAACGTTTAATAATTTTTTTTTAGATTAAAGTGACAAATAAAGCAATCATACAATCCTTTTGACTGTTTACACTTGTATCAGTTATACAAAGCAGAAGACAGCAACATTTTGTTTAAGTTTTACAATTTCCTCTCCCTCACCCAAGATACCATATCATACTGAAAGGAACCTTAAAACAAATTGACAGAAGGAAAAGTGCACAAATATATTTGATTCATATATCCAACAGTACATTTCCATATCGCCAATGGGTACATAATTCACTGGTCTGGATTGAAAGTTCCAACGGTTTGAAGTTTACGTCTTGCAAACAAAAATTAGTGCAAAGTTGGATGGACCAGTGGAAAACTACTGTGTTGTACATGATTTCTGCCTCGAGAGATTGCATTAATATTTAATGATAGATCACTTGGAACCTCTAGTGGTAGAAACTAAGTATTGTTTATTTCAACTTCCAAGTTCTGCACCGTATTCCAACACGTGCTTTAACTGCTCAACTACTTCAAATGGTCAAATATCAATTAGTGACCAGTTCCGTCCTGTCTTTATTCCAAGACCCATTCCACTCTCCATTTAATGTTGAGGAAAATATAAAAATACAAATGCACCCAGCTAATTTTGAATGAAAGACAAATCAAAAAGTCTCAACCGGGTACAGAAGGATCAAAGATACTCACCCAGTTAATGAGAGAAATAAAAAAGAAATTGCCATATTCAAAGCTTTTAGTTTCAATCATATGTTTACATACAAAATATAATTTTCTAGATACTCAAAAGTTTACACAAATACAGAATACCTCTTACAAAGTCTCAAAGCTTAAATACAAGGTACCCAGGCTTGAATTTATCGAGAAAAATGCTCATTTGTTACTGATTTACATTGAGTTCAAGCAGGCATGTAAGGAGGTGGGGGCTCCTTCTCCGGCATCTTCACTGCCATTTCATAAGTTGGCAGCACATACTGTATAGGTGTTTCAAAGGCTGGGTACACAGCTATCTCGGGAGGCCTGTAGTACAGCCCCAACATTGTTACCGCACCCTTCCTGTTTCTGAGTTCTGCCCATGTTGCCTCACAGCTCGTGTCCTCCATAGTGCCTTCCTTCAGCACAGCTGTGATATCCTCTTTGACCAGTAATGCAACTCCTCCACCCCTTTTACCTCCCTCTCTATCCCGCCTGAAGCATCGGTATCCTGGGATATTTAGTTGCCAATCATGCCCTTCCCTCAACCAAGTCTCAGTAATAGCAATAACATCATACTCCCAGGTACTAATCCAAGCCCTAAGTTCATCTGCCTTACCTACTACACTTCTTGCATTAAAACAAATACACCTCAGACCACCAGTCCCTTTGCTTTCATCATCTGCTCCCTGTCTACTCTTTCCCTTAGTCACGCTGACTTCATTATCTAGTTCCTTACAGGCTTTAGTTACTACATCCTTACTCTCTACTGACCTCATTTGGTTCCCATCCCCCTGCCACATTAGTTTAAACCCTCCCCAACAGCGTTAGCAAAAGCACCCCCAAGGACATTGGTTCCAGTCCGGCCCAGGTGTAGACCGTCCAATTTGTAATACTCCCACCTCCCCCAGAACCGGTCCCAATGTCCCAAAAATCTGAACCCCTCCCTCCTGCACCATCTCTCAAGCCATGCATTCATCCTGACTATTCTTTCATTTCTACTCTGACTATCACGTGGCACTGGTAGCAATCCTGAGATTACTACCTCTGAGGTCCTACTTTTTAACTTGGCTCCTAACTCCCTAAATTCTGCTTGTAGGACCTCATCCCGTTTTTTACCTATATCATTGATGCCTATGTGCACAATGACAACTGGCTGTTCACCCTCCCCCTTCAGAATGTTCTGCAGCCGATCTGAGACATCCCTGACCCGTGCACCTGGGAGGCAACATACCATTCGGGAGTCTCGTTTTCGACCACAGAACCGCCTATCTACTCCCCTTACAATCGAATCCCCTATGACTATAGCCCTTCCACTCTTTTTCCCGCCCTTCTGAACAGCAGAGCCAGCCACGGTGCCATGAACCTGGCTACTGCTGCCTTCCCCTGGTGAGCCATCTCCCTCAACAGTATCCAAAACGGTATACCTGTTGTGGAGGGAGATGACCGCAGGGGACACCTGCGCTGCCTTCCTGCTCTTTCTCTGCCTTTTGGTCACCCATTCCCTTTCTCCCTCAGCAATCCTAATCTGCGGTGTGACCAATTCGCTAAACGTGCTATCCACGACCTCCTCAGCATCGCGGATGCTCCAAAGTGAGTCCATCCGCAGCTCCAGAGCCGTCATGCGGTCTAACAAGAGCTGCAGCTGGACACACTTCCTGCACGTGAAGGAGTCAGGGTCATCAGCCATGTCCCTGAGCTCCCACATTGAGCAAGAGGAGCATAACACGGGTCTGAGATCTCCTGCCATTTTTAATCTTAAGCTTAAACTAAGTTAAATGAAAAAGGAACGAAAAGTTTTTTACCAATCGCACGATTAAAAAAAAGAGAAATAGAAAAAGCCTTACCTTATCTACACACCACCGAGTCCTTTTTTTTTGGTTAGAGGAGGAGGGCGGGTGGGAGACACTACAGGTGTAGTGTCTCGGGTTCAGAAACGACCCAAATATATAGGGTTTTACTTACCCAGCAGCCCCCTGGTCTCCGCCGAAAACAAAAAGAAATTAAGTTTACTTTAAACTGACCTTCCCAGCTGCTCACCCGCTCGCACTCTCTGCTCCCGAAAAAGCTGCTGCAATGAAAGGCAAGTTATTTTAAACAGCCCAAATATATAGAGTTTTACTTACCCAGCAGCCCCCTGGTCTCCGCCGAAAACAAAAAGAAATTAAGTTTACTTTAAACTGACCTTCCCAGCTGCTCACTCGCTCGCACTCTCTGCTCCCGAAAAAGCTGCTGCAATGAAAGGCAAGTTATTTTAAACGGCCCAAATATATAGGGTTTTACTTACCCAGCAGCCCCCTGGTCTCCGCCGAAAACAAAAAGAAATTAAGTTTACTTTAAACTGACCTTCCCAGCTGCTCACTCGCTCGCACTCTCTGCTCCCGAAAAAGCTGCTGCAATGAAAGGCAAGTTATTTTAAACGGCCCAAATATATAGGGTTTTACTTACCCAGCAGCCCCCTGGTCTCTGCTGAAAACAAAAAGAAATTAAGTTCACTTTAAACTGACCTACCCAGCTGCTCACTCGCTCGCACTCTCTGCTCCCGAAAAAGCTGCTGCAATGAAAGAATAGATAGGCTTGATGGCTGGCATGGACACGGTGGGCCGAAGGGCCTGTTTCTGTGCTGTATAACTCTATGACTCTAAGGCTGAATTTAGGATTCAACTCCACTTTCCCGCCCACTCGCCATATCTCTTGATTCCCTGAGAGACCAAAAATCTAACTATCCCAGCCTTAAACGTATTCAATGATGAAGCATCCACAACCCTCTGGGGTAGAGAATTCCAAAGATTCACAACCCTTTGAGTGAAGTAATTTCTCCTCATCTCAGTCCTGAATGATTGACCCCTTATCCGAGACTGTGCCCCCATGGTTTAGATTCTCCGACCAGTGGGAACAATCTCTCAGCTTCTACCCTATCCAGCCCTTTCAGAATCTTGTATATTTCAATTAGATCACCTCTCATTCTTCTAAACTCCAGAGAATATCGGCCCAATTTACTCAGCCTCTCATCATAGGACAACCTCCTCATCCCAGGCACCAATTTAATGAACTTTTTCTGTACCACCTCCAATGCAAATATATCCTTTCTTAAATGTGGAGACAAAACCAAAATTGCACACGGTACTCTGGAAGTGGTCTCACCAAAACCCTGTACAATTGTAGCAAGACTTCTTTATTTCTGTACTCCAAACTCCTTGCAATAAAGGCCAACATGCCATTTGCCTTCCAAATTGCTTGCTGTATCTGCATGCTAACTTTCTGTGTTCCTTGTACAAGCATACCCAAGTCTCTTTGAACATTAAGACTTACAAGTTTCACACCTGTTAAAAAAATTCAGCTTTTCTATTCTTACTACCAAAATGAATAACTTCACACTTCCCTACATTATACTCCATCTGTCATCTTGTTGCCCACTCACTTAACCTATATCGCTTTGCAGTCTCTCTGTACCCTCTCCACAGCTTACCTTTCCACCTACCTTTGTATCATCAGCAAATTTAGATACATTATTTTCTGGCTCTTCATCTAAGTCACTAATATAGGTTGTGAATAGCTGAGGCCCCAGCACTGATCCTTGCGGCACTCCACTATTCATTGCCGGCCAACTTGAAAATGTCCCGTTTACACCCACTCTTTGCTTCCTGTTCATTAACCAATCCTCCATCCATGCTAATACATTATTTCCAACTTCATAAGCCTTTATCTTGCCTATTAACCTTTTGTACGGCACCTTATCAAAAGCCTTTTAGAAATCTAGGTATACTACATCTACTGGTTCCCTTTTATCTACTCTACTAGTTACATCCTTAAAAAAACTCGAATAAATTTGTCAAACAGGATTTCCCTTTAGTAAAACCATGTTGACTTGTTCTAATCAAACTGTGCTTTTCAGCGTGCATTGTTAAGACTTTCTTAATAATATATTCCATCATTTGTCCAATGACTGATGTTAGACTAACTGGTCGGTAGTTCCCTATTTTCTCTCTCCCTCCTTTCTTGAAAAACAGTGTAACTTGTGAGTGTAAATTGTCACACACCATTTGGACTTGGAACTCGATCGCCATTCCTCTACTGTTGTTGGGTCAAAATCCTGGGACATTTTCTAACAGCACTGTGGGTGTACCTACACCACACAGACTGCAGTGGTTCAAGAAGGCAGCTCTCCACCACCCTCTCAAGGGCAATTAGGAATGGGTAATAAATGTTGGCCTTGCCAATGATGCTCACATCCTGAGAATGAATTAATAAAGGAGTGCTGTCACCTGCCCCAAGGCTCAGGAGATGCCACAAAACACACCGTCTCCCCAAAGCCTGTCCACCATCTACAAGGCACAAGTCAGGAGTGTGATGGAATACTCTCCACTTGCCTGGATGGGTGCAGCTCCAACAACACTCAGGAAGCTTGACACCATCCAGGACAAAGCAGCCTGCTTAATCGGCACCCCATCTACAAACATTCACTCCCTCCACCACCGATGCACAGTGGCAGCAGTGTGTACCATCTACAAGATGCACTGCAGCAATGCACCAAGGCTCCTTAGACAACACCTTCCAAACCCGCGACCTCTACCAACTAGAAGGACAAGGGCAGTAAATGCATGGGAACACCACCACCTGCAAGTTCCCCTCCAAGTCACACACCATCCTGACTTGGAACTATATCACCGTTTCTTCACTGTCACTGGGTCAAAATCCTGGAACTTCCTTCCCAACAACACTGTGGGTGTACCTACCTCACATGGACTGCAGCGGTTCAAGAAGGCAGCTCACCACCACCTTCTCAAGGACAATTAGGGATGGGCAATAAATGCTGGCCTGGCCACCGACGCCCACATCCCATGAACGAATTTAAAAAAAAATAATCTCTGTGGGAATTGAGATATTAAATGTAGACCTAGAGTATGATGGTTTTGAGCGATTCTGCTCCCTGAGCAAGCTCACTCCCTTTGCTTTTCTTCCAGGTGCAGAGAGTGGGGCAATGAGCCTCTGAGAGCTCAGCATCACCTGTATGACACCTTTCACTGACAGCCCTGGCCGAGACCGCACAGGGGTTATGCTTGGTTTCTAACCAGCAATGAGGCTGTGTTGGAGACTAGGCCATTAGTCATAGAGTTATGCAACACAGAAACAGCTCCAGTTTCCAACGCAACCCAGTGCAAGCCAGACTGACACTTCTTTCATTAACAGGCATTCTATGTGAGCAGTAACTGCACATTGGAGCAACCTTTATTCAGGGCACAGCAGAAGAAATTGAAATCACAGATCTATGGGACAAACAGTGACACAGACAAGAAGTTCAGTGTGAAATTCATATTTCAATTTTCTCAATTAAGTATTTGAAACAGCAAAGAAAGAAGAAATCTTCAGAGCAGGAACAGAAACTGTACTGAGGGAGTGCGGCACTGTGGGAGGGTCAGTACTGAGGGAGTGCGGCACTGTCGGAGGGTCAGTACTGAGGGAGCGCCACACTGTAGGAGGGTCAGTACTGAGGGAGTGCAGCACTGTCGGAGGGTCAGTACTGAGGGAGCGCCACACTGTGGGAGGGTCAGTACTGACGAAGCGCCGCACTGTCGGAGGGTCAGTACTGAGGGAGTGCAGCACTGTCGGAGGGTCAGTACTGAGGGAGCGCCACACTGTGGGAGGGTCAGTACTGAGGGAGTGCGGCACTGTCGGAGGGTCAGTACTGACGAAGCGCCGCACTGTCGGAGGGTCAGTACTGAGGGAGTGCAGCACTGTCGGAGGGTCAGTACTGAGGGAGCGCCACACTGTCGGAGGGTCAGTCCTGAGGGAGCGCCACACTGTCGGAGGGTCAGTCCTGAGGGAGCGCCACACTGTCGGAGGGTCAGTACTGAGGGAGCGCCGCACTGTCAGAGGGTCAGTACTGAGGGGGTGTGGCACTGTCAGAGGATCAGTACTGAGGCAGTGCGGCACTGTCGGAGGGTCAGTACTGAGGGAGTGCAGCACTGTCGGAGGGTCAGTACTGAGGGAGCGCCACACTGTCGGAGGGTCAGTCCTGAGGGAGCGCCACACTGTCGGAGGGTCAGTCCTGAGGGAGCGCCACACTGTCGGAGGGTCAGTACTGAGGGAGCGCCGCACTGTCAGAGGGTCAGTACTGAGGGGGTGTGGCACTGTCGGAGGATCAGTACTGAGGCAGTGCGGCACTGTCGGAGGGTCAGTACTGAGGGAGCGCCGCACTGTCGGAGGGTCAGTACTGAGGGAGTGCGGCACTGTCGGAGGGTCAGTACTGAGGGAGCGCCACACTGTGGGAGGGTCAGTACTGAGGGAGTGCAGCACTGTCGGAGGGTCAGTACTGAGGGAGCGCCACACTGTGGGAGGGTCAGTACTGACGAAGCGCCGCACTGTCGGAGGGTCAGTACTGAGGGAGTGCAGCACTGTCGGAGGGTCAGTACTGAGGGAGCGCCACACTGTGGGAGGGTCAGTACTGAGGGAGTGCGGCACTGTCGGAGGGTCAGTACTGACGAAGCGCCGCACTGTCGGAGGGTCAGTACTGAGGGAGTGCAGCACTGTCGGAGGGTCAGTACTGAGGGAGCGCCACACTGTCGGAGGGTCAGTCCTGAGGGAGCGCCACACTGTCGGAGGGTCAGTACTGAGGGAGCGCCGCACTGTCAGAGGGTCAGTACTGAGGGGGTGTGGCACTGTCGGAGGGTCAGTACTGAGGGAGCGCCGCACTGTCGGAGGGTCAGTACTGAGGGAGCGTGGAACTGTCAGTACTGTGTTGACTGGAATGTTGTAATTACAGCGACACGCCCTGGAAATTAATCCATCAAACACTGAGACACATTACAGACCCCCACACTCATCTGAACAAACTCAGTCCCACGGGACAGGCACCAGGGGAAGAGTCCGAGTACTGGGTTAAATCTGGGAAACACGGACCCTGGAGAACACAATTCTTTCAGTTTTTGAGCAGTATTCTCCGGCAGTGCAGTACTCCCTCAGTATTGCCTCTCCGTCTGTGCAACATTCTCTCAGTACTGCCCCTCCGTCAGTTCAGTACTGCCTCGCCGACAGTGCAGCACTCCCTCAGTACTGCCCTTCCGTCAGTGCAGCACTCCCTCATGGCAGATGCAATATAATGTGGACAAACGTGAGGTTATCCACTTTGGTAGAAAAAGCAAGAAGGCAGATTATTATCTGAATGGCTATAAACTGAGAGAGGGGAATATGCAGCGAGACCTGGGTGTTTTCGTACACCAGTCGCTGAAGGTAAGCATGCAGGTGCAACAGGCGGTAAAAAAGGCAAATGGTATGTTGGCCTTCATAGCGAGAGGTTTCGAGTACAGGAGCAGGGATGTCTTGCTGCAATTATACAGGGCCTTGGTGAGGCCGCACCTGGAATATTGTGTGCAGTTTTGGTCTCCTTATCTGAGGAAGGATGCTCTTGCTATAGAGGGAGTGCAGCGAAGGTTTACCAGACTGATTCCTGGGATGGCAGGTCTGAAATATGAGGAGAGATTGAGTCGGTTAGGATTATATTCACTGGAGTTCAGAAGAGTGAGGGGGGATCTCATAGAAACCCATAAAATTCTAACAGGACCTGACTGGGTAGATGCAGGAAGTTTGTTCCTGATGGTGGGGGAGTCCAGAACCAGGGGTCATAGTCTAAGGATACAGGGTAAACCTTTCAGGACTGAGATGAGGAGAAATTTCTTCACCCAGAGAGTGGTGAGTCTGTGGAATTCGCTACCACAGAAAGCAGTTGAGGCCAAAATATTGTATGTTTTCAAAAAGGAGTTAGATATAGCTCTTGGATTTAAAGGGATCAAAGCAGATGGGGAGAAAGCCAGAACAGGTTACTGAGTTGGATGATCAGCCATGACCACAATGAAAGGCGGAGCAGGCTCAAAGGGCCGAATGGCCTGCTCCTATTTTCTATGTTTCGAGGCAGAATGAGGCTTTCGAGCAGAGAGATCGACCATTGACATGCTGTTCTCCCTTCGTCAGATACAGTAGAAATGCCACGAACAACAGATGCCCCTCTACATTGCGTCATTGATCTCACCAAAGCCTTTGACCTCGTCCGCAGACGTGGTCTCTTCACACCACTAGAAAAGATCGGATGTCCACCAAAGCTACTAAGCATCATCACCTCATTCCATGACAATATGAAAGGCACAATTCAGCATAGCGGCGCCTCATCAGACCCCTTTCCTATCCTGAGTGGCGTGAAACAGGGCTGTGTTCTGGCACCCACACTGTTTGGGATTTTCTTCTCCCTGCTGCTCTCACATGCGTTCAAGTCTTCAGAAGAAGGAATTTTCCTCCACACAAGATCAGGGGGCAGGTTGTTCAACCTTGCCCGTCTAAGAGCGAAGTCCAAAGTACGGAAAGTCCTCATCAGGGAACTTCTCTTTGCTGACGATGCTGCATTAACATCTCACACTGAAGAATGTCTGCAGAATCTCATCGACAGGTTTGCGGTTGCCTGCAATGAATTTGGCCTAACCATCAGCCTCAAGAAAACGATCATGGGGCAGGACGTCAAAAATGCTCCATCCATCAATATCGGCGACCACGCTCTGGAAGTGGTTCAAGAGTTCACCTACCTTGGCTCAACTATCACCTTTTCTTTTTGCAGCGGCGACAGGGAGAGCAAGGTGGCAGCTGGGTAAGTGAGTCCTATATATTTGGGCAGCGGCTGAACCCGAGACACTACACCTGTAGTGTCTCCCACCCGCCCTCCTCCTCTAACCAAAAAAAAGGACTCGGTGGTGAGTAGATAAGGTAAGGCTTTTTCTATTTATTTTTTTTTCGTGTGATTGGTAAAAACTTTTCGTTCCTTTTTCATTTATCTAAGTTAAGACTAAGTTAAGCTTAGGATTGAAAATGGCAGGAGATCTCAGACCCGGCTGATGTCCCTGACTCCTTCACGTGCTGGAAGTGTGTCCAGCTGCAGCTCTTGTTAGACCGCATGACGGCTCTGCAGCTGCGGATGGACTCACTTTGGAGCATCCACGATGCTGAGGAGGTCGTGGATAGCATGTTTAGCGAATTGGTCACACCGCAGATTAGGATTGCTGAGGGAGAAAGGGAATGGGTGACCAAAAGGCAGAGAAAGAGCAGGAAGGCAGTGCAGGTGTCCCCTGTGGTCATCTCCCTCCAAAACAGGTATACCGTTTTGGATACTGTTGAGGGAGATGGCTCACCAGGGGAAGGCAGCAGTAGCCAGGTTCATGGCACAGTGGCTGGCTCTGCTGTTCAGAAGGGCGGGAAAAAGAGTGGAAGGGCTATAGTCATTGGGGATTTGATTGTAAGGGGAGTAGATAGGCGGTTCTGTGGTCGAAAACGAGACTCCCGAATGGTATGTTGCCTCCCAGGTGCACGGGTCAGGGATGTCTCAGATCGGCTGCAAAACATTCCGAAAGGGGAGGGTGAACAGCCAGTTGTCATTGTGCACATAGGCACCAATGATATAGGTAAAAAACGGGATGAGGTCCTACAAGCAGAATTTAGGGAGTTAGAAGCCAAGTTAAAAAGTAGGACCTCAGAGGTAGTAATCTCAGGATTGCTACCAGTGCCACGTGATAGTCAGAGTAGAAATGAAAGAATAGTCAGGATGAATGCGTGGCTTGAGAGATGGTGCAGGAGGGAGGGGTTCAGAAGTTTGGGACATTGGGACCGGTTCTGGGGGAGGTGGGACTATTACAAATTGGATAGTCTACACCTGGGCCGGACTGGAACCAATGTCCTTGGGGGTGCTTTTGCTAACGCTGTTGGGGAGGGTTTAAACTAATGTGGCAGGGGGATGGGAACCAAATGAGGAGGTCAGTGGACAGTAAGGAGGTAGTAACTAAAGCCTGTAAGGAACTAGATAATGAAGTCAGCATGACTAAGGGAAAGAGTAGACAGGGAGCAGATGATGAAAGCAAAGGGACTGGTGGTCTGAGGTGTATTTGTTTTAATGCAAGAAGTGTAGTAGGTAAGGCAGATGAACTTAGGGCTTGGATTAGTACCTGGGAGTATGATGTTATTGCTATTACTGAGACTTGGTTGAGGGAAGGGCATGATTGGCAACTAAATATCCCAGGATATCGATGCTTCAGGCGGGATAGAGAGGGAGGTAAAAGGGGTGGAGGAGTTGCATTACTGGTCAAAGAGGATATCACAGCTGTGCTGAAGGAGGGCACTATGGAGGACTCGAGCAGTGAGGCAATATGGGCAGAACTCAGAAATAGGAAGGGTGCGGTAACAATGTTGGGGCTGTACTACAGGCCTCCCAACAGCGAGCGTGAGATAGAGGTACAAATATGTAAACAGATTATGGAAAGATGTAGGAGCAACAGGGTGGTGGTGATAGGAGATTTTAATTTTCCCAACATTGACTGGGATTCACTTAATGTTAGAGGTCTAGATGGAGCAGAATTTGTAAGGAGCATCCAGGAGGGTTTTCTAGAGCAGTATGTAAATAGTCCAACTCGGGAAGGGGCCATACTGGACCTGGTGTTGGGGAATGAGCCCGGCCAGGTGGTTGAAGTTTCAGTAGGGGACTATTTTGGGAATAGTGATCACAATTCCGTAAGTTTTAGAATACTCATGGACAAAGACGAGAGTGGTCCTAAAGGAAGAGTGCTAAATTGGGGGAAGGCCAACTATACCAAAATTCTGCAGGAGCTGGGGAATGTAGATTGGGAGCAGCTGTTTGAAGGGAAATCCACATTTGATATGTGGGAGGCTTTTAAAGAGAGGTTGATTAGTGTGCAGGAGAGACATGTTCCTGTGAAAATGAGGGATAGAAATGGCAAGATTAGGGAACCATGGATGACAGGTGAAATTGTGAGACTAGCAAAGAGGAAAAAGGAAGCATACATAAGGTCTAGGAGGCTGAAGAAAGACGAAGCTTTGAAAGAATATCGGGAATGTAGGACCAATCTGAAAGGAGGAATTAAGAGGGCTAAAAGGGGTCATGAAATATCTTTAGCAAACAGGGTTAAGGAAAATCCCAAAGCCTTTTATACATATATAAGGAGCAAGAGGGTAACTAGAGAAAGGATTGGCCCATTCAAGGACAAAGGAGGAAAGTTATGCGTGGAGTCAGAGAAAATGGGTGAGATTCTAAACGGGTACTTTGCATCGGTATTCACCGAGGAGAGGGACATGACGGATGTTGAGGTTAGGGATAGATGTTTGATTACTCTAGGTCAAGTCGGCATAAGGAGGGAGGAAGTGTTGGGTATTCTAAAATGCATTAAGGTGGACAAGTCCCCAGGTCCGGATGGGATCTATCCCAGGTTACTGTGGGAAGCGAGAGAGGAAATAGCTGGGGCCTTAACAGATATCTTTGCAGCATCCTTAAACATGGGTGAGGTCCCGGAGGACTGGAGAATTACTAATGTTGTCCCCTTGTTTAAGAAGGGTAGCAGGGATAATCCAGGTAATTATAGACCGGTGAGCCTGACGTCAGTGGTAGGGAAGCTGCTGGAGAAGATACTGAGGGATAGGATCTATTCCCATTTGGAAGAAAATGGGCTTATCAGTGATAGGCAACATGGTTTTGTGCAGGGAAGGTCATGTCTTACCAACTTAATAGAATTCTTTGAGGAATTGACAAAGTTGATTGATGAGGGAAGGGCTGTAGATGTCATATACATGGACTTCAGTAAGGCGTTTGATAAGGTTCCCCATGGTAGGCTGATGGAGAAAGTGAAGTCGCATGGGGTCCAGGGTGTACTAGCTAGATGGATAAAGAACTGGCTGGGCAACAGGAGACAGAGAGTAGCAGTGGAAGGGAGTTTCTCAAAATGGAGACGTGTGACCAGTGGTGTTCCACAGGGATCCGTGCTGGGACCACTGTTGTTTGTGATATACATAAATGATTTGGAGGAAAGTATAAGTGGTCTGATTAGCAAGTTTGCAGACGACACTAAGATTGGTGGAGTAGCAGATAGTGAAGGGGACTGTCAGAGAATACAGCAGAATATAGATAGATTGGAGAGTTGGGCAGAGAAATGGCAGATGGAGTTCAATCAGGGCAAATGCGAGGTGATGCATTTTGGAAGATCCAATTCAAGAGTGAACTATACAGTAAATGGAAAAGTCCTGGGGAAAATTGATGTGCAGAGAGATTTGGGTGTTCAGGTCCATTGTTCCCTGAAGGTGGCAACGCAGGTCAATAGAGTGATCAAGAAGGCATACGGCATGCTTTCCTTCATCGGATGGGGTATTGAGTACAAGAGTTGGCAGGTCAGGTTACAGTTGTATAAGACTTTGGTTCGGCCACATTTGGAATACTGCGTGCAGTTCTGTTCGCCACATTACCAAAAGGATGTAGATGCTTTGGAGAGGGTGCAGAGGAGGTTCACCAGGATGTTGCCTGGTATGGAGGGCGCTAGCTATGAAGAGAGGTTGAGTAGATTAGGATTATTTTCATTAGAAAGACAGAGGTTGCGGGGGACCTGATTGAGGTGTACAAAATCATGAGAGGTATAGACAGGGTGGATAGCAAGAAGCTTTTTCCCAGAGTGGGGGATTCAATTACTAGGGGTCACGAGTTCAAAGTGAGAGGGGAAAAGTTTAGGGGGGATATGCGTGGAAAGTTCTTTACGCAGAGGGTGGTGGGTGCCTGGAACGCGTTGCCAGCGGAGGTGGTAGACGCGGGCACGATAGCGTCTTTTAAGATGTATCTAGACAGATACATGAATGGGCAGGAAGCAAAGAGATACAGACCCTTAGAAAATAGGCAACATGTTTAGATAGAGGATCTGGATCGGCGCAGGCTTGGAGGGCCGAAGGGCCTGTTCCTGTGCTGTAATTTTCTTTGTTCCAGTAACCTGTCTCTAGATGCAGAAATCAACAAGCGCATGGGAAAGGCATCCACTGTTATGTCCAGACTGGCCAAGAGAGTGTGGGAAAATGGCGCACTGACAGGGAACACAAAAGTCCGAGTGTATCAAGCCTGTGTCCTCAGTACCTTGCTCTATGGCAGCGAGGCCTGGACAACGTATGTCAGCCAAGTGCGACGTCTCAATTCATTCCATCTTCACTGCCTCCGGAGAATCCTTGCCATCAGGTGGCAGGACCGTATCTCCAACACAGAACTCCTCGAGGCAGCCAACATCCCCAGCTTATACACACTACTGAGCCAGCGGCGCTTGAGATGGCTTGGAGATGTGAGCCGCATGGAAGATGGCAGGATCCCCAAGGACACATTGTACAGCGAGCTCGCCACTGGTATCAGACCCACCGGCCGTCCATGTCTCCGCTTTAAAGACGTCTGCAAACGCGACATGAAATCCTGTGACATTGATCACAAGTCGTGGGAGTCAGTTGCCAGCGATCACCAGAGCTGCCGTCAGCCATAAAGGCGGGGCTAAAGAGTGGCGAGTCGAAGAGACTTAGTTGGCAGGAAAAAATACAGAAGTGCAAGGGGAGAGCCAACTGCGAAACAGCCCCGACAAACAATTTTATCTGCAGCACCTATGGAAGAGTCTGTCACTCTAGAATTGGCCTTTATAGCCACTCCAGGCGCTGCTCCACAAACCACTGACCACCTGCAGGCGCTTACCCATTGTCTCTCGAGACAAGGAGGTCAAAGATGAAGAGGTACTGACCCTCTGACAGTGCATTACTCCCTCAGTAGTGATCTTCCGACAGGGCGGCACTCCCTCAGTACTGACCCTCCGACAGTGCAGGATTCCCTCAGTACTAACCCTCCGAGAGTGCAGCACTCCCTCAGTACTGACCCTCCGACAGTGCAGCATTCCCCTCAGTACTGACCCTCTGACAATGCAGTGCTCCCAGAGTAGTGACTAGATTTTTTTGCTGAAGTCTCTGGACTTGGACTTGAATTTGAATGAAAAACCTCCTGTCTCTGCAGAGAGGTGCTGCCCACTGAACCTAGTCTCACAGCAGGGGAAGGTTTGACTCCCTTTGGGAAAATGTGCTTCCCTAAATTTAAGATTGTTCTCCTGATTACAGATTCTCCACAGAGAAAACAGTTTCTGTGAATCTTGCCTCTAGAATCCCTTAATCATTTAAAATCACTAGTTCCACATTTTTCGTGTCCGTTTTCCCCTCTAAATTGCTGCTCAAAAACTGAAAGAATTGTGTTCTCCTGGGTCTGTGTTTCCCAGATTTAACCCAGTACTCGGACTCTTCCCCTGGTGCCTGTCCCATGGGACTGAGTTTGTTAGGAGGAGTGTGGGGGTCTGTAATGTGTCTCAGTGTTTGATGGAGTAATCTCCAGGGCGTGTTGCTGTAATTACAACATTCCAGTCAACACATTGAAAGATAAAATCTTGCATCAACTTCCATCCAATATCACAGTGACCCTGAGCTCTGATGATGCAGGAAATGTTCCTTAGGTCATATTAACACTACAAGAAACAGACTAATTGAGTCAGGCTGGGGACAGGGGCTGTGTTGGCGTCAATCTGCTCCAAGTGGAGCTTTGCATTTTTGTTCACGCCATCAATGATGCAGCCTGGGCAGAACACAGACACAAACTGACAGCGACTGCTCTCCAGGACAGGACAGAGCTTCAAGGCAGCAATGGGAGTGCTACTGAGCCACATTTACCAGTCAGTGCTGAGTTTTTCCAGACTCCAGGCCCATTGCTGATGTTGGGACTGGATGCAGCAGGTAAAACCAACATTTTATACAAACTGAAGCTGAAAGAAACAGTGACAACGATCCCGACCATCAGATTCCATGTAGCGGGTATAGCGCCAACCCGGAATGTATCCTTCATTGTCTGGGATGTGGGAGATCAGGACAAGATTTGCAACCTGTGGAGACGTTATTTCTGCAGCACTGACAGGCTGCTCTTTGTGCTCGACAGCGCTGACTCAGATTGTTTCACAGAAGCCAAGTTAGAACTGGAGAAAATTTTAGAAGACGAGCACATGCGAAGGATTCCTTTTGTGATTCTGGCTAACAAGCAGGATCTGCCTGGAGCTCAGAGTGTCCTGAGATCATGGGGAAACTGGAGCTGAAGAAACATCAGGAACAGGAGTTGGCACATTCAGCGTTGCTGCGCTGTGACAGGAGACGGGCTCCTGGAGGTGCTGGAGAATCTCTCCCAGAATATCAAACTGTACAAGAAGTTCAATTATTAACCAGACTCTCCCACCTCAGGACACTTGTCGAAAGCCACAAGCAAATAGAGTTTTAGTTTGATATCTTTATAATTTTTCTACTTTGTATTGTGAATTTGGAATATTTGGGTGTTTACCAGACTGTGGATTTTCTGACCCTTCATCAGTTGCATGTGGGATCTTTCATGAATTAATTGTAGTTTTCTGTCGAGAACCATGTGCTTGTGACAGTGTCAGTTGCTTCCCACGTGCAAATATAAATTATGTAGCAGTGTGTGTGTACGGCTCCCAACGTACAGTTTGTGCAGTTCCTGGTGTAGTGAGTACAGCGTCAGTGTGCGTGTGCTTGTGTACAGCTTCCAGTGTACATATTGTACATGTTGTAAAGGAGCACTTTGTGCTGACCCTTGTTCAGTTCCATCTCTGAAGATTTCTTTTCTATTTCCTGTTTCAAATATTAAAACTAAAATACTAATTTCACACTGAACTTCCTGTCTGTGTCACTGTTCATCGCATGGATCTGAGACTTCAATTTATTCTGCTGTGCCCTGAATAAAGGTTGCCCCAATCTGCAGTTACTGTTCACATCGAAGTGTCAGTCTGGCTTGGCCTGTGCTGGAGACTGGAGCTGGTCATTTATCAGGGCCTGTTAGTATCCCAGTTCCAACACAGCCTCTTTGCTAGTTAGAAGTCAGGCATAACCCCTGCGCAGTCATGAAGTAATGAAACAAAATAATGAATAATGGTTTTCACCCAAAGGATGATACAATAGTGCAATACATTGTGGGGAAAGAGCAAAAGGGGAGTGGGGCCTCATTGGACAGTTCTTCAACGAGCCTGAACAGGCACCATGGACCCACCTTCTGTGCTGTACCATTCCAGAACCTAACCAATCACTACGTAAAAATGATTTTCCTCCTGTCGCTGTTACTTCTTTTGCCGATCAACTTAAAATTGGTGCCCTCTGGTTCTTAATCCTTCTGCCAATGGGAACAGTTTCTCTCTGTCTACTCTGTCCAGACCCCTCATGATTTTGAACACCTCTATCAAATCTCCTCTCAAACTTCTCCAAGGACAACAATCCCAGCTTCTCCAGTCTATCCACGTAACTGAAGTCCCTCAGCCCTGGAACCAGTCTTGTGAATCTTTTCCACACCCTCTCTCAAGCCTTCAAATCCTTCCTAAAGCATGGTGGCCGGAACTGGACACAATACTCCAGGTGAGGCCAAACCAGTGTTTTATACAGGTTTATCATAACTTCCTTATTTTTGTACTCTATGTCCGCATTAATAAAGCCCAGGATCCCTGGGCTTTTTTAAAACACTTTCTCAACCTGCCCTACAACCTTCAGTGATTTGAGCCCATATACCCCCAGGTCCCTCTGCTCCTGCACCTTCTTTAGAATTGTACCCTTTAATTTATATTGCCTCTCATTTTTCCTACTAAAATGAATCCGCTCACACTTTTCTGCATTAAATTTTATCTGCCACTTGTCTGCCCATTCCAGCAGCCTGTCTATGCCCTCGAAGTTTATCACTATCCTCACAGTTTGCAATACCTAGAAGTTTTGTGTCATCCACAAGTTTTGAAATTGTGCCATGTACACCCAAGTCAAGGTCACTAATATTTAAGGAAAAGCAGGGGTCCTAATACCGACCCCTGGAGAACCCCACTGTATACCAGTCCAAAAAACAACTGTTCACCACTACTGTTTCCTGTCACTCAGCCAAGTTTGCATCCATGCTGCCACTGTCCATTTCATTTCATGGACTCCAACTTTGCCTACAAGTCTGTTAGGTGGACCTCATCAAATGCCTTTTGGAAGTCAAGTACACCACATCAACTGCATTACCCACTCATCAACCCCCTCTGTTACCTCATCAAAAAGCTCAAGCAAGCTGAAGTGCCATAACCTACAAGGCTGCAGACCAGGAGCTGGAAAATGCAATTCGGCAGGATAACTCTTTTTCAGCTGACAGATGCGATGGGCTGATTGGCCTCCTATGCCGCAAATTTTCTATGATTGGTGATGCTGAGCTCTCAAACGCTCATTGCTTTGTGTTGTGCACCTGAAACAAGCAAGTAAGCCAAGGGAGTGAGCTAGCACAGGAAGCAGAATCCTTCATTTCCACCACTAAATATCTCAATTCCTGCACAAATTAATGATCAAACTCCAATGAAGAACGTGGAGGCTTTGGAGAGGGTACAGAAGAGGTTTACCAGGATGTTGCCTGGTCTGGAGGGCATTAGCTATGAGGAGAGGTTGGATAAACTCGGATTGTTTTCACTGGAACGACGGAGGTGGAGGAGTGACATGATAAGAGGTTTACAAAGTTATGAGCGGCATGGACAGAGTGGATAGTCAGAAGCTTTTTCCCAGGGTGGAAGAGTCAGTTACTAGGGGACACAGGTTTAAGGTGCGAGGGGAAAAGTTTAGAGGGGATGTGCGAGGCAAGTTCTTTACACAGAGGGTGGTGAGTGCCTGGAACTTGCTGCCAGGGGAGGTGGTGGAAGCAGGTACGATAGCGACGTTTAAGAGACATATTGACAAATACATGAATAGGAAGGGAATAGAGGGATACAGTCCCCGGAAGTGCAGAAGGTTTTAGTTTAGGCAGGCATCAAGATCGGCGCAGTCTTGGAGGGCCGAATGGCCTGTTCCTGTGCTGTACTGTTCTTTGATTGACAAACATAGGCTTAAAGGCTGGCTCGGGTATAAAATTAAAACCCGACCCGACCCCAAACCCGACCCCGACCCGAACCCGACCACAGCCGACCCCGAACCCGACAACAGCCAACCCCGACCCGACCACAGCCGACCCCGAACCCAACCCAACAGCCAACCCCGACCCGACCACAGCCGACCCCGAACCCAACCCAACAGCCGACCCCGAACCCAGCCGACCCCGACCCGAACCCGACCCCGAACCCGACAACAGCCAACCCTGACCCGACCACAGCCGACCCCGAACCCAACCCAACAGCCAACCCCGACCCGACCACAGCCGACCCCGAACCCGACCCAACAACAGCCGACCCCGAACCCGACCCAACAGCCGACCCCGAACCCAACCCGACCCAACAGCCGACCCCGATCCGGACCCGACCACAGCCGACCCCGAACCGACCACAGCCGACCCCGAACCCGACCCCGAAACCGACCCCAAACCCAACCAGACCACAGCCGACCCCAAACGCGACCACAGCCGACCCCGACCCGACCACAGCCGACCCCGAACCCGACCCGACCACAGACGACCCCGACCCGACCACAGCCGACCCCGAACCCGACCCGACCACAGCCGACCCCGAACCCGACCACAGCCGACCCCGAACCCGACCCGACCACAGCCGACCCCGACCCCGACCCAACAGCCGATCCCGACCCCGAACCAACCACAGCCGACCCCAACCCAACAGCCGACCCCGAACCCGACCACAGACGACCCCGACCCGACCACAGCCGACCCCGAACCCGACCCGACCACAGCCGACCCCGAACCCGACCCGACCACAGCCGACCCCGAACCGACCACAGCCGACCCCGAACCCGACCCCGACCCAACAGCCGACCCCGACCACAGCCGACCACGAACCCGACCACAGCCAACCCCGACCCAACAGCCGACCCCGACCCCGACCCAGAACCCGACCACAGCCGAACCCGACCACAGCCGACCCCGACCACAGCCGACCCCGACCACAGCCGACCCCGAACCGAGCCGATCCGACCCTGAACCAGACCCAGAACCCGACCACAGCCGAACCCGACCACAGCCGACCCCGACCCGAGCCGATCCGACCCTGAACCCGACCCCGAACCCGACCACAGACGACCCCGAACCCGACCCGACCACAGCTGACCCCGAACCCGACCACAGCCGACCCCGACCCGACCACAGCCGACCCCGACCCGACCCAACAGCCGACCCCGAACCCGACCCGACCACGAACCCAACCACAGCTGACCCCGACCCCGAACCCGACCCAACAGCCGACCCCGAACCCGACCCAACAGTCGACCCCGAACCCAACCCGACCACAGCCGACCCCAAACGCGACCACAGCCGACCCCGAACCCAGCCGACCCCGACCCGACCACAGCCGACCCCGAACTCGACCCGACCACAGACGACACCGACCCGACCACAGCCGACCCCGAACCCGACCCCGACCACAGCCGACCCCGAACCCGACCCAACAGCTGACCCCGACCCCGAACCGACCACAGCCGACCCCGAACCCGACCGCAGCCGACCCCGAACCGACCGCAGCCGACCCCGACCCGACCGCAGACGACCCCGACCCGACCGCAGACGACCCCGACCCGACTGCAGCCGACCCCGAACCCGACCCGACCGCAGATGACCCCGAACCCGACCCGACCGCAGCCGACCCCGAACCGACCCCGACCACAGCCGACCCCGACCACAGCCGACTCGACCCCGACCCGACCACAGACGACCCCGACCCGACCGCAGCCGACCCCGAACCGACCGCAGATGACCCCGAACCCGACCCGACCGCAGCCGACCCCGAACCGACCCCGAACCGACCCCGACCACAGCTGACCCCGACCCCGACCGACCCCGACCACAGCCGACCCCGAACCCGACCCGAGCCGAGCCGACCCCGAACCAGACCCCGACCCGACCACAGCCGACCCCGAACCCGACCACAGCCGACCCCAAACCCGACCACAGCCGACCCCAAACCCGACCACAGCCGACCCCAAACCCGACCCCGAACCGACCACAGCTGACCCCGAACCCGATCCCGACCCAACAGCCGACCCCGAACCCGACCCGACCACGAACCCAACCACAGCTGACCCCGACCCCGAACCCGACCACAGCCGAACCCGAACCCGACCACAGCCGACCCCGAACCCGACCCAACAGCCGACCCCGAACCCGACCCAACAGCCGAACCCGAACCCAACCCTGACCCGACCACAGCCGACCCCGACCACAGCCGACCCCGACCCGACCACAGACGACCCTGAACCCGACCCGAGCCGACCCCGACCCGACCACAGCCGACCCCGACCACAGATGACCCTGAACCCGACCAGAGCCGACCCCGAACCCGACCCGACCACAGACGACCCTGAACCCGACCCGAGCCGACCCCGAACCCGACCACAGCCGACCCCGACCACAGCCGACCCCGAACCCGACCCAACAGCTGACCCCGACCCGACCACAGCCGACCCCGACCCGACCACAGCCGACCCCGACCCGACCACAGCCGACCCCGACCCGACCCCGAACCAACCCCGACCACAGCCGACCCCGAACCCGACCCAACAGCCGACCCCGAACCCGACCACAGCCGAACCCGAACCCGACCCTGACCCGACCACAGCCGACCCCGACCACAGCCGACCCCAACCCGACCACAGACGACCCCGAACCCGACCCAACAGCCGACCCCGAACCCGACCACCGCCGAACCCGACCCGACCACAGCCGACCCCGAACCCGACCCCGAACCCAACCCGACCACAGCCGACCCCTAACGCGACCACAGCCGACCCCGAACCCAGCCGACCCCGACCCGACCACAGCCGACCCCGAACCCGACCCGACCACAGCCGACCCCGAACCCGACCCGACCACAGCCGACCCCGAACCCGACCCGACCACAGCCGACCCCGAACCCGACCCAACAGCTGACCCCGACCCGACCACAGCCGAACCCGACCCGACCACAGCCGACCCCGAACCGACCACAGACGACCCGACCACAGCAGACCCCGAACCCGACCCGACCACGTACCCGACCACAGCCGAACCCGAACCCGACCCTGACCCGACCACAGCCGACCCCGACCACAGCCGACCCCGAACCCGACCCGACCACAGACGACCCCGAACCCGACCCGAGCCGACCCCGAACCAGACCCCGAACCCGACCCGACCCCGACCACAGCCGACCCCGAACCCGACCCGACCACAGCCGACCCCGAACCCGACCACGGCTGACCCCAAACCCGACCACAGCCGACCCCAAACCCGACCCGACCAGACGACCCCGAACCCGACCTGAGCCGACCCCGAACCCGACCACAGCCGACCCTGAACCCGACCCGACCACAGACAACCCCGAACCCGACCCGAGCCGACCCCGAACCCGACCACAGACGACCCTGAACCCGACCCCGACCCGACCACAGCCGACCCCGAACCCGACCCGACCACGGCCGACCCCGAACCCGACCACAGCCCAACAGCCGACCCCGACCACAGCCGAACCCGAACCCGACCCTGACCCGACCACAGCCGACCCCGACCCAACAGCCGACCCCGAACCCGACCCGACCACAGCCGACCCCGCACCCGACCACAGCCGAACCCGAACCCGACCACAGCCGAACCCGAACCCGACCACAGCCGACCCCGAACCCGACCACAGCTGACCCCAAACCCGACCCAACAGCCGACCCTGAACCCGACCACAGCCGACCCCGACCACAGCTGACCCCGAACCCGACCCAACAGCCGAACCCGAACCCGACCACAGCCGACCCCGACCACAGCTGACCCCAACCCCGAACCCGACCCAACAGCCGACCCCGAACCCAACCACAGCCGAACCCGAACCCAACCACAGCCGAACCCGAACCCAACCACAGCTGACCCCAACCCCGAACCCGACCCAACAGCCGACCCCGAACCCGACCACAGCCGAACCCGACCCCGACCACAGCCGACCCCGAACCCGACCCGACCACAGCTGACCCCGACCACAGCTGACCCCGACCCCGAACCCGACCCAACACCCGAACCCGACCACAGCCGACCCCGAACCCGACCACAGCCGACCCCGAACCCGACCCAACAGCTGACCCCGACCACAGCTGACCCCGACCACAGCTGACCCCGACCCCGAACCCGACCCAACACCCGAACCCGACCACAGCTGACCCCGAACCGACCACAGCTGACCCCGAACCCGACCACAGCCGAACCCGAACCCGACCACAGACGACCCCGAACCCGACCACAGCCGACCCCGAACCTGACCACAGCCGACCCAAACCCAAATCCGACCCGACCCCAACCCGGCCCGAGTCCTTTAATTTTTTTTTCATGCCCGACCCGACACAAAAATATCAAACATGTCATTAATACAGAAAAATAAAATCGCATCAAAATGTAGATTCAAAAGAAAATGCAAAACAAAACCCAACCACAGCCAACCCGAACCCAACCCGAACCCAACCCGATCTTGAATGCTGGACACCGAATATAGACCTGACTGCACCCGAACCCGACACATGTAGTGGGGTTTGGTCCGGTTCGGGTCAGGTAGCCAGGCTTTACATAGGCTCTCAATTTGGAACTGGAGCCCAGTGAGAGTCAGTGTCTGGATCAGGAAGCAATGTTTCACACAAAATAATCAGAACCTTGCAGTAGGCCATTCAGCCCATTGTGCCAGTGCTGGCTTTTTAAAAAAGCTATCCAATTTGTTCCACTCCTTGCTCTTTCCCATCGCTCTGAAAATTTCTCGTTTTTAAATACTTACCCAATTCCCTTTTGAAAGTTACTATTGAATCTGCTTCCACTGCCCTTTCAGGCAGCGCATTCCAGATCACAACAACTCAATTTGTACATTTTTTTTCATCTCCCCTCTGGTTCTTTGGCCAATTACCTTAAATTACCTCTGGTTACCAACCTTCCTGTCACTGGAACCAGTTTCTGCTACTTTAACAATACACCATGATTTTGAACACCTCTATTAAATCTCCCCTTAACCTTCTCTGCTTTAAGGAGAACAATCCCAGCTTCTCCAGATAACTCAAGTCCCTCATCCCTTGTTCCATTCTAGTAAATCTCCTCTGCCCCCTCTCCAAGACCTTAACATCCTTCCAAAAGTATGGTGCCCAGAATTAAACAATACTGAAGCTGGGGCCTAACCAGTGATTTATAATTTTTATCCTAACTTCCTGGAACTTTTACACTACGCTTTGCTCCAATTTGAAAAATTACTGGTCACCCCTTTCTGCCTCGTACCCAATTTTGTCTCCACGTTACCCCTTTAATTCCACGATGAGCGAGAAAGAAAAAGAAATTAAAGTTGGAAATATAAAAAGCTCCAAACAGGGAGCGTCTCTGGTGTAATAAAATGGAATTTCTGAACCTGAGAATGAAATAAGAAAGATTTAAAAATAGAGTGAGATTTATTAACATGTAATGTTTGTGGGATCCAGATTCAGAGATATACAATGCCTGTGGGCAAAAAATCACAGCTACTTCAGACAGTCAGACTGCACAACTGCCCACTGCTCCCTATATGACTCTTTTTCACCCATAAGGGCTGCAGTTGGACTGAGTCTGATCGCACTCTCCAGGCACGAGGTGACTCTGTCAGTGTGTGACTGTGACACCCTCATCTATGCTGAGGATTAACGAGCCTCTCTCACCTCCTGCATGCTCAGTAAACACACAGAATTAGGCCAGTCTTCCTCAGAACCACTAGCTCACAATCACAATACAACTCTAACCATAGGATAGGAAAAAAATCCCCATTACTGCACTGGACTGCACTGAAGCCTAATTAAAGAACTGGGGCCTACAGTATGTCTATCAGTTTATCGGTTCAATCATTCCTTCCTGACTCTCCATTGACCAAAGTGGCTTTGAGAGATTCCAGGCTGGGAACAGTCAGAATGCAGTAATATTGACAGCCAGCGGAGTGAGTGCCCAGGGTTCAGGGCCAGTTACAATTCCAGCATCAACTGTAATCACAATATAAATCAAACCATTTCCCTCAAACTAGTAAAAGTGCTCTTATTAAAACATTCACATCAATCGATACTTCTAGAAAAAATATTTCTTTCAAACATACAAAACTATATCCCCATAATCGAATATACAAAAAAAACTGATGAAATGGATTGAAAAGTCAAAAACTTCAGCACCCAGACATTCCTGCAACTTTGTCCAAACAGAAAACAGATTCTTTTCCAACACTCCGCTGCACATACGATAAACTTCATTTAAAAAAAAATCAATTCCTTTTAATGTCGTTGGGTGGAATATTCACATTCCACGCTGGTCATTGGCAGCTCACACACCATATTCCCAGCCTCACCCTTGAGCCATACCTTTCCCCTTCATTCCCAAGTGGGCATCAGGAACCTCTCCTCTCTGCCCATCAGCAGACTCGCCCATTAATCAATCAGGGGCACGAGAATTCTTAACTGTTAGTTGTGTGATCACCCATTCCCAGACTCCCAGTGACTCGGGAAGGTCAAAGGTCAACAGACTGAGGGTTCCGTACCAACCAGCAACCCTCCCCAAAGTGTGCCGGGAGGGGCCAGCGCTCAGGGGCACCTGGGGAGAAGAGTTCAGTGCCTGGGGGCACCCGGGGGGGAAGGGTTCAGTGCCTGGGGGCACCCGGGGGGGGAAGGGTTCAGTGCCTGGGGGCACACGGGTGGGGGGGAAGGGTTCAGCGCCCGGGGGCACACGTGGGGGGGGAAGGGTTCAGCGCCTGGGGGCACACGGGGGGGGAGTGTCAGTGCCCCTCAGGGGCATCACTGAGACTCCCAGTGTTGCCTCAAACAGATGTAAAATGTGGGATTCAGTGTGGAGCAGCTGTTGCAAATTCTGTCCATCCAGATCATTACTGAATCCTCAGGGCTCCTCAAACAGAAATTGGATTTTGTGCTTTTCTCAAACAGGTTTTATAGTTATTTAATCCAACAGGTCTCCATGGAAACTGTTAACAGGTGGTCTGCTGACATCCGAAAGCATTTGTTCACCGGCCTAGACCGGCTTGGGATTGGCTGCCACTTCACCCAAACTTCTAGCGCTACATTTATTATGAGCTTTGCCGGTTAACCTGGGCTCCAATTCAGCAGGAATGGCGTTCACACTCATGGAAGATTTCCGGACAGAAACTGTGGCACCAACAAACTTCTCACTCACCAGGAGCCTGTTCACAGTGAGATTCACTAAGGTGATGAGTGCAACAAGCTGTCTTTCTGCTGATGCTGTTGGACACAGAAGACCAGCCTTTCTGCTTTCAACAACCTTACGGTTTCGATTTCTGCTCAATTTGCTGGTAGTGTGTCAGGGTGAGAGCCTGTTAAGCTGGAAGCTGCCTGTTTAAGCACTGCTGACTTCAGAAAGGCCAAGATATTCAGGATTCTCTGCCGTCGCTACACGGATGTATCCATTGGGTTGTGTTGGTTGGGAAGCAGCAGGGGTCAGGCACAGAGTATTCCCAGGCTGTGGCCTGTTCTGAGGATCCTGGACCCAGTAATCAGGATTATCGAATGGCAAATCCTTGTCCCCCGACACCAGACTCTGGTGAGTCAGGTACTCGGGATTTTCCACTGTGTTTCTGAATGGACTGTTGGGGATCAGGGGACCGTTCCCAGCATTGCTTCGAGCGACTAACTCGGGTTTTCCGGCTCGGTCCAGAGACGAGGTTTCTTCCAGCTGGTTTATGTATTCTGTCAAGAAACAAAAGACAATGATTAGAAACAAAGCCAGGTGGAGGTGTCACCAGGAGATACAACTCCCAAACCGTGCAAGACCAGCTCCCGGGTACCCCCTCCCCGGCACTGGCTCCTCATCACCGGCTCACTGGCACATCCTCCTCGGCACCGGCTCACAGCCAGCCCCTCCCCGGCACCCCCTCCTGGCCATCCCATCCCTGGCACCGGCTCGCAGCCACCGGCTCGCGGCCACCCCCTCCCCGGTACCGGCTCCTGGGCACCCCCTCCTGGTCAATCTCCCCCAGGACTGGCTCCCGGTCACTCTCCCCGGCACTGGCTCCCGGGCACCGACTCCTCATCACCGGCTCACTGGCACATCCTCCTCGGCACCAGCTCACAGCCAGCCCCTCCCCGGCACCCCATCCTGGCCATCCCCTCCCTGGCACCGGCTCGCGGCCACCCCCTCCCCGGTACCGGCTCCTGGGCACCCCCTCCCGGTCAATCTCCCCCAGGACTGGCTCCCGGTCACTCTCCCCGGCATTGGCTCCCGGGCACCGACTCCTCATCACCGGCTCACTGGCACATCCTCCTCGGCACCGGCTCACAGCCAGCCCCTCCCCGGCACCCCATCCTGGCCATCCCCTCCCTGGCACCGGCTCGCAGCCACCGGCTCGCGGCCACCCCCTCCCCTGTACCGGCTCCTGGGCACCCCCTCCTGGTCAATCTCCCCCAGGACTGGCTCCCGGTCACTCTCTCCGGGACTGGCTCTAGGGTCAGTGGAAGGGCAGCACCATTGGTCTGGGCACCTCAGAGTGGGAAAATCACCAAACAGTCCAAGTCACTCCCCTGCTGTCAGCTGGGTATCAGTCGCACCTTGATGGTGGCGCCCAGATACAGCACACCATCTACCCTGGCACAGAACCAGGCAGCACAAAACCACCAGCTCCCGACCGCAGCCCCAGGCTTTGCTGACCCCAGCCGCTGAGTCTTGGGGGGTGGCGGGGCAGGGGGGGGGGCCGCAGGTAGAATAAATCTCTGCACATTCTGACAATAACGTCGCACAGTGTGAATGTTGGGCGAGACAGCATCAGCCTCACATGGTTAAATGGCCACTGACTCTGAGCTGACACGTGAAGGATAAACAGCGGGGTTTTGGTGTCGATGAGAAACGGAACAAACACCAACATTTACAGCTGTTGGTTCTCACCTGATTCAGTGTGATTGGAGCCCAGTGAGATGTAACTGTCCACCTCACCCTCTCCCTCATCAGTCAGGTGAACTGTAGGATCCGAGCTATATCGCTGTGTGATACTGTCCTCTCCGATGGTGCAGCAGGGCGCTCCTCTACATCCTGAACTGTCCGCATCAGCGTAGGTATCCGCACTGGCAGCAGCTGGTTGCTGGGAAGCACCA
Organism: Heterodontus francisci; assembly: GCF_036365525.1. Taxonomy (NCBI): domain Eukaryota; kingdom Metazoa; phylum Chordata; class Chondrichthyes; order Heterodontiformes; family Heterodontidae; genus Heterodontus; species Heterodontus francisci. The sequence continues at coordinate 57,898,476 of NC_090403.1, forward strand.
TGGGTCAGGCTGGAACCCTGTGTAGCCTCTGATCCCTGACCTTCAACCTCTGCCACACTTGTTGCACTCTGTATGGGGAAACAAAATAAGAGCCTGTCAGACTCGGGGCTGGGTACAGCTCACACTAACTAGTGATGTAACTGTGTTCGCACCGCCTGTTGCCAACTGATACCTGTAGGGCACTAACTCTACCTCACACTCACTGAAGAACTGAATAAGCTTCAGCATGGTTTGTATCGGAAGCACTGGGTGGTTGAGGAGTTGGAGTTACACAGCATGAGGTGTCAATGGTCCGAGAACACAGAGCAGGAAGAGGGACAGTCAATCTGTCGGCCGCTGATATTAAGAGCATTCACAGCAGCTTCATTTAAATGTTTAATCTGAGTCACCCAACATTCCTCCCTTACAGGTGCCAACTCTGCCTGCCGTACCATCCCATAGGTGCTGCCTCCCACCAAGGTCTACTGTTCATGTGCAAGCCCTGAATGTCACCAAGATATTTGACTGTGGAGGATATCACAGCCCATCCAATTTACTATCTTCCTCACCCAACACCCACACATTAAGTTCCCAGCAGGCCTCCCTCTGGATGGCCACCTCTGACCCTCTCTAACCCAGAAGTGCAAAGGTCAATCGTAGCCCCAGCCGCAGCCCTGGATTGATGCTGACTTTCTCCGGAACGCATGTGCACAGCTCAGCCCTGCAGGGACCCAGCACTGCTGTTGGGGGAGGCTTCATGGCTCAATTAATACAGATCCTTCCCAAAGTAATCTCCCTGCTGGAGTTTCGCTTCACACGTACAATCCCCAAATGTTGCTCCCCTGGGACATCAGATTCACACATCTCTGGTTTCACTTGGAGTAATCTGACTGGTCAAATTGATCCATAAACTGACAAACCCAGGGACACAGAGCAGGGCTAGGCCATGGCCTCAGCCTGCTGAGCCCACCTGTGCTACAACCAGCTGTTTAACAGCAATTCCCCTGCGAGCTGGGCACAGCCAACAAACGAAAAGCTGAGGCAGATCCTGTGCCTGATTACCCAGAACACACCTCACACTTGCTCAGCCTGGCCGATTATACCAGGCACATGTACAGTTTCCATGATCAAACACAAGACCGAAGCCAGGAATTCAGTCAATGTCCTGCAGACTCTGCCATTTCCATGTGGTGTCTGTGACAAGGTTTGGAATAATGCTCCATGATTTGGCTTCCTTTGAACTCAGAACACACAAGCACCTGCATCTTATCCAGATCTCCACTACTAAGCCCCAGACTGGAAGGGACAGGGGCTGTCTGTGACGCAAGGAGCCTGGTCTAGGTGTCTCAAACTGGTATAAAAGGAGCTGGGTTAAACACTGTTACAAATATTTACTCTGGAAGATGACATTCTGCTCCTGTAATGCGTGCAGGGCTGAGTGTTGAAAAACCCCTGATGTGGTACCAGATATTCTTCAGCGTCGATCAGGTCCTGCATGTCCTCATCCTCCAGCAAGGTGCGGTAGAACTTACTGTCAGTGGGGCTCTGAAGGACCATCTGCTCATCACCCTACAGCAAGACAAGGGGAACACAGGGATCAGGTCTCCAACACATCAGCTCAGCCACCTTCAGCACACAAATATAACGGAAGCAGAATTAATTCTGTCTCACATCTTGTCAAAATGAGTTGGGGGGGTGGGGGGTGGGAGCAAAGCGAGTCAGTGAGGAAGAGGGAGAACGACAAAGCGGGAGAGTGAGCGGGAGGTGGGGGGGGGGGAGACACAGAGATTGGGGGTAACATCCTGCTATGGATTGAGAATTGGTTAACAGACAGAAAGCAGAGAGTAGGAATAAACGGGTCATTCTCAGGATGGCAGGCTGTTACTAGTGGGGTACTACAAGGATCAGTGCTGGGGTCACAGCTGTTCACAATCTATACAAATGATTTGGATGTGGGGACCAAATGTAATATTTCCAAATTTGCTGATGACACAAAACTAGGTGGGAATGTGAGTTGTGAGGAGGATGCAAGGAGGCTTCAGGGGATTTGGCCAGGCTAAGTGACTGGGCAAGAACATGGCATAAGGAATATAATGTGAATAAGTGTGAAGTGATCCACTTTGGTAGAAAAAAACAGTAAAACAGATTATTTCTTAAATGGTGAGAAGAATTAATGCTCAAAGAGACCTGGGTGTCCTTGCTCATGAGTCACTAAAAACTAGTATGGAGGTGCAGCAAGCAATTGAGAAGGTAAATGGTATACTGACCTTCATTGCAAAGGGATTTGAGTACAGGAGTAAAGATGTATTGCTTCAATTGTATAAAGCCTTGGTGAGACTGCTGTATATGGAGTATTGTGTACAGTCTTCAACTCCTTACAGAAACAAACAAAAATAGGAGCAGAAGTAGGCCATTCGCCCTTTGAGCCTGCTCCGCCATTCAATACGATCATGGCTGATCATCCAAACTCAGTAACCTGTTCCTGCTTTCTCCCTGTATCCCTTGATCCCATTAGCCCCAAGAACTATATCTAACTCTTTCTTTAATATATTTAATGGTTTGGCCTCAACTGCTTTCCGTGGTAGAGAATCTAAGGAAGGATATACTTGCCATAGAGGCAGTGCAACAGAGATTCACCAGACTAATCCCTGGGATGGCGGGATTGTCTTATGAGGAGTGATTGAGGAAACTGCACCTGTATTCTCCAGATTTTGGAAGAATGAAAGGTGATCTCATTGAAACTTACAAAATTCTTACAGGGCGCGACAGGGTAGATGTAGATAGAATGTTTCATCTGACTGGTGAGTCTAGAACCAGGGGACACAGTCTCAGAATAAGGGGTAGGCCATTTAGGACTGAGATGAGGAGGGATTTCTTTACTCAGAAGGTGCTGAATCTTTGGAATTCTCTACCCCAGAGAACAGTGGAAGCTCAATCATTGAGCATGTTCAAGACAGAAATCAATAGATTTCTGGATACTAATGACATCAAGGGATATGGGGATAATGGAAAAAATGACGTAGAGGTAGATGATTAGCTTGGAATGGCAAAGCAGGTTTGATGGATTGGGGGGGGTGGATGGGGGGAGAGAGAGGGCGGGGGGGGGGAGAGAGAGGGCGGGGGGGGAGAGAGAGGGCGGTGGGGGGGGGAGAGAGGGCGGGGGGGGGAGAGAGAGGGCGGGGGGGGAGAGAGAGGGCGGGGGGGGGGAGAGAGAGGGCGGGGGGGGGAGAGAGAGGGCGGGGGGGGAGAGAGGGCGGGGGGGGGAGAGAGGGCGGGGGGGGGAGAGAGGGCGGGGGGGGAGAGAGAGGGCGGGGGGGGAGAGAGAGGGCGGGGGGGGAGAGAGAGGGCGGGGGGGGGAGAGAGAGGGCGGGGGGGGGGGAGAGAGAGGGTTGGGGGGGGAGAGAGAGGGCGGGGGGGGAGAGAGAGGGCGGGGGGGGGAGAGAGAGGGCGGGGGGGGGGAGAGAGGGCGGGGGGGGAGAGAGAGGGCGGGGGGGAGAGAGAGGGCGGGGGGGGAGAGAGAGGGCGGTGGGGGAGAGAGAGGGCGGTGGGGGAGAGAGAGGCGGTGGGGGGGGAGAGAGAGGGCGGGGGGGGGGAGAGAGAGGCCGGGGGGGGGGAGAGAGAGGGCGGTGGGGGGGGGAGAGAGAGGGCGGGGGGGGGGGAGAGAGAGGGCGGGGGGGGGAGAGAGAGGGCGGGGGGGAGAGAGAGGGCGGGGGGGAGAGAGAGGGCGGGGGGGAGAGAGAGGGCGGGGGGGGGGGAGAGAGAGGGCGGGGGGGGGGGAGAGAGAGGGCGGGGGGGGAGAGAGAGGGCGGTGGGGGGGGAGAGAGAGGGCGGGGGGGGGAGAGAGAGGGCGGTGGGGGGGGGGAGAGAGGAGGGCGGTGGGGGGGGGAGAGAGAGGGCGGGGGGGGGGAGAGAGAGGGCGGGGGGGGGGAGAGAGAGGGCGGGGGGGGGGAGAGAGAGGGCGGGGGGGGAGAGAGAGGGCGGGGGGGGGAGAGAGAGGGCGGGGGGGGGAGAGAGGGCGGGGGGAGAGAGAGGGCGGGGGGGAGAGAGGGCGGGGGGGAGAGAAGGCGGGGGGGGAGTGAGTGAGTGAGTGAGGTGAGTGAGGTGAGTGAGTGAGTGAGGTGAGTGAGTGAGTGAGTGAGAGTGAGTGAGTGAGGTGAGTGAGTGAGTGAGAGTGAGTGAGTGAGAGAGTGTGAGTGAGAGAGTGTGAGTGAGTGAGAGAGTGTGTGAGAACAGCTAACTCTGTGCAACAATTCGACCAGAGGATCTTGTCTGTCCCTCGCCCATGCTCACCTGGATTACGACATATCGTGGGGGATCTCGGGCCATTTTTGTAAACTCCGTCACCAATTCTCGGAACCTGGTCGGCATTCGGAGTCGATCATCCAGCCTAATAAAACAATCAGGAAAATACTGTCAATCACAGCTTCAGGAGCTGGCATCCACCCCTCTGGAAAACCCTCAGAGCCTGGAAGTGAGTGTGTAAAGAAAGCAAATACTCCCATTTATTCAATGCCTTTCACTCCCTCAGGATGTCCTTAAGTGTTTCACAACCAACAAAGAACTTTCTGAAGTGTAGCTGCTGCCTCTGAGCCACGGTTGAGTTTTGTTCCGATATTTGTATCTGCTAACTTACTTTCCTTGGGCAAGAGAGGATACACATTACTGTCGTGTTGGCAAAATTACACTTCGGTAATCCTCTGTAGATACTTGATTGCAAAGCCTGTGGAAATTTTAATTAACCATTGACACCCCAACCTCTGTCCTCGGCCTCCTACTGTGCCAATGAAGCTCAACATAAGCTCAAGGAACAGCATCTCATCTTTCGACTAGACATTTTACAGCCTTCTGAGCTCAACATTGAGTTCAGCAATTTCATATCATAATCTCTGCCCCTATTATTTCGGACGGCAACTGTTTGCAACAGTTCTGAAGAAGGGTCACTGACCCGAAACGTTAACTCTGCTTCTCTCTCCACAGGGTGGCACAGTGGCGCAGTGGTTAGCACCGCAGCCTCACCGCTCCAGCGACCCGGGTTCAATTCTGGGTACTGCCTGTGTGGAGTTTCCAAGTTCTCCCTGTGTCTGCGTGGGTTTTCTCCGGGTGCTCCGGTTTCCTCCCACAGCCAAAAGACTTGCAGGTTGAAAGGTAAATTGGCCATTATAAATTGCCCCTAGTATAGGTAGGTGGTAGGGGAATATAGGGACAGGTGAGGATGTGATAGGAATATGGGATTAGTGTAGGATTCGTATAAAATGGGTGGTTAATGGTCGGCACAGACTCGGTGGGCCGAAGGGCCTGTTTCAGTGCTGTATCTCTAAATCAAATCAAATCTAAATCAAAAATCAAAAAGATGCTGCCAGACCTGCTGAGTATTTCCAGCATTTCTTGTTTTTATTTCAGATTTCCAGCATCCGCAGTATTTTGCTTTTATTTAACTGTTTGCAACTACTCTGCTGTTGCCATTTACACCTCCTCTAAACCCATTTCCGCTTCTTTACTTGTCTTATTACCAACATCCCTTTCGTCATTTAATCTCTCCTGCCTTCCACCCTATTAGCTTAACATCTGTCATTGGGAAAATGCTAGAATCCATTTTTAAGGAAGAAATAGTAGGACATTTAGAAAAACATAATGCAATCAAACAGAGTTAACACGGTTTTATGAAAGGGAAATCATATTTAACAAATTTGTTTGAGTTCTTTGAGGATATAACAAGCAGAGTGGATAAAGGGGAACCAGTAGATATTGTGTATTTGGATTTTCAGAAGGCGTTCGATAAGGTGCCACATAAAAGGTTATTGCACAAAATAAGAGCTCAGGGTATTGGGGGTAATGTGTTGGCATGGATTGAGGATTGACACACAGAATGTAGAGAGTCGGGATCGATGGGGCTTTTTCAGGTTGGAAAGCCGTAACTAGTGGGGTGCCACAAGGATCGGTCCTAGGGCCTCAACTATTTACTATCTATATTAATGACTGAGAGGAAGGGACAGAGTGTAGTGTATCCAAATTTGCTGACGATACAAAAATAGGTGGGAAGGCATGTTATGATGAGGACACAAAGAATCTGCAAAGGGATATAGATAGGTTAAGTGAGTGGGCAAAAACTTGGCAGATGGTGTTCAATGTGGGAAAGTGTGAGGTCATCCACTTTGGTAGGAAGAATAAAAAGGCAGATTATTATTTAGATGGAGAAAGACTACAAAATACTGCAGTACAGAGGGATCTGGGTGTTCTTGCACATGAAACACAAAAGGTTAGCATGCAGGTGCAGTAAGTAATTAGGAAGGCAAATGGAATTTTGCCCTTTATTGCTAGGGGGTTAGAGTTTAAAAATAGGGAAGTCTTGTTACAACTGTACAGGGTGTTGGTGAGGCCGCACCTGGAGTACTGCATACAGCTTTGGTCCCCGTATTTAAGGAAGGATATACTAGCATTGGAAAGAGAAGCAGAGTTAACGTTTCGGGTCAGTGACCCTTCTTCGGAACTGACACATTTGTCAGTTCCGAAGAAGGGTCACTGACCCGAAACGTTAACTCTGCTTCTCTTTCCACAGATGCTGCCAGACCTGCTGAGTGAATCCAGCATTTCTTGTTTTTGTTTCAGATTTCCAGCATCCGCAGTATTTTGCTTTTATACTAGCATTGGAGGCAGTTCAGAAAAGGTTCACTAGGCTGATTCCTGGAATGAAGGGGTTGTCTTATCAAGAACGACTAAACGGGTTTGGCCTTTATTCATCGAAGTTTAGAAAAATGAGAGGTGATCTGATTGAAACATATAAGATTTTAAGAAGGCTTAACAAGGTAGATGTTGAGAATATGTTTCCACTGGTGGGGAATCTCAAACTAGGGGACATAGTTACAGAATAAGGGGGCACACATTTAAAACTGAGAAGCGAAGGAATTTCCTCTCTCAGAGGGTGGTGAATCTCTGGAATTCTCTACCTCACAGAGTTGTGGAGGCTAGGTCAATAAATGTATTTAAGGAGGAGGTAGATGGATTTTTGAAATCTGGAGTATTGTGTGCAGTTTTGGTCTCCTTATCTGAGGAAGGATGTTCTTGCTATGGAGGGAGTGCAGCGAAGGTTCAGCAGACTGATTCCTGGGATGGCAGGACTCACGTATAAAGAGAGATTAGGCTTGTATTCGCTGCAGTTTACAAGAATGAGAGGGGATCGCATAGAAACCTACAAAATTCTAACAGGACTGGACAGGCTAGATGCAGGAAGGATGTTCCCGATGACGGGGGAAGTCCAGGACCAGGGGTCACAATCTAAGGATAAGGAGTAAGCCATTTAGGACTGAGATGAGGAGGGATTTTTTCACCCAGAGAGTGGTGAACCTGTGGAATTCTCTACCACAGAAAGCAGTTGAGGCCAAATCATTACATATATTCGAGAAAGAGATAGATATAGTTCTTAGGGCTTAAGGAATCAAGGGGTAATGGGAGAAAGTGGGAACAGGGTAGTGAGTTTGGACAATCAGTCATGATCATATTGAATGACGGAGGAGGCTCGAAGGGCCGAATGGCCTACTCCTGCCCCTATTTTCTATGTTCTTATGTTCTATAACAGAACTTTCCCTTTTGTTCTTTCCTGCCCCTTTCCCTGCCTCTCTACCTGCTTAAAATCTGTTACAACTCTAACTTTTTCCAGTTCTGATGAAAGTTCACAGACCTGAAACGTTAGCTCTGTTTCTCTCCGCACAGATGCTGCCTGACCTGCTGAGTATTTTCAGCACTTTCTGTTTTTAGCAGAGTGGTTATTTTGTATTAAATCCATTTTTATTAAAGGTACAGATGGGTGGACCTCATCTCCACCCAGGGGCTCAGTCACACACCGGGTGGGGCTTTCCTTTTCCCCACATTGGGTGTGTTGTGCTGAATGCTGTGAGCGGGCGTCCTGTGTTGTGCGTGCCAGGTTTCCAACTTACATTTAACCATGATCATGTAGACATCGATGGTGCATATTGGAGGCTGAGGGAGACGCTCTCCCTTCTCCAGCAGGTCAGGGATCTCTCGAGCTGGGATTCCATCATACGGCTTAGCTCCAAAAGTCATCAACTCCCACACCGTTACACCTGCAGACAGATAGCCAGAAGGTTGTGTCACTCCACTGCATGACACAGATGACAAGGACATTCCTGCTTAATGTGGTGGACAGACTGCAACCTGGAGAGACCTCCCTCAGTGCACTCAAATACCCAGACACAGCAGTTCCATACTCAGTGTGCATACCTTGCCCACCCAGCACCCCCACCGTGAGTGAAACCTACCTGGTCGTTACCTCCCCGCAAAATGCCACAAGACTAAGACTGATGGATTCACAGTTAGAACTCCCTCATGTTTATTCCTCTTGCCCGACTGGGGTCAGGGCAGGTGGAGCCCTATGAAGCTCATGTTACCACCTCTGTGTGTACATACTGACAACCAGTTTGGGCACCGAGATGTCACAGTGAGCAGGCTGTTTACATACCATAGCTCCAGACGTCACTTTGGTGGGTGAATTTTCGGTGCAAGATAGATTCCAATGCCATCCATTTGATCGGAACCTAAGAGAGCAGCAGATCAGATTAATCACTTCACATTCTGAAAACCTAAGGTCATTGACTCACTGGGAGGAAGTGTGGACATTCTATGACCCTGGTCATTGCAAACCGAAACACACCAGCTGCAAAAACAAGGATGTACAGAGAATGAGTAATGAATCTTCAGGCACACACTGAGCTCGGACAACTCTAATCAACAAAGAGAATAAGGGCTGGGGTGGAAACTCTCAGACTCTGCATGGTCTTCCTTAATTATCTCTAGAATTTCAATGCTTAAGTTTCGAGACTCAGTGCAGAGTGCGAGGCCTCCTCAAGTCAAGCGGCAGAGTCTGAGCTCAGGATGTTCCAGTGTGACACTGCCTCTGTTTCTCCAGCACAGTTAAATTGAGGTGTTGCACGTGCAGTGTGTCGAGTCCAGCAGGCAGTATTTACCTTTCCTCCATCTGCATGATATTCCGTTTCATCAATATCCAGAAGTCTGGCTAGCCCGAAGTCCGTGATCTTTACATGGTTTGAACTCTTCACCAGGACATTCCTTGCTGCCAAATCACGATGGACCAATCGAACGTGATCTTCCAGGTAATTCATTCCCTGAGTGACAGTGAGATATATATTTGGTCAGTACAGTTCCAGCCCCCTTTCCTCACCTTCCAGCTTGCTTTACATCACAACTGTGAGCTTTCTGTTTGTAACAATAAAACTGAACAGACTAAACCAGCATCAATCTAGGCACCGGAAATGTCAAAGGCACACCCTGCCCAGTTGACCCTGAAAAGTCCTCCTCACGAACATCTGGGGACTTGTGCCAAAATTGGGAGAGCTGCTCCACAGATTCATCAAGCAACAGCCTTGACATGTCATACTCACCGAATCATACCTTAGTTAATGACCCAGACTCCATCATCACCATTCCTGGGTCTGTCCTGTCCCACCAGCAGGACAGACAAACCAGCAGTGGTATACAGTCAGGAGAGAGTGGTCCTGGGAGTCCTCAACATTGACTCCAGACCCGATGAAGTCTCATTGTATCAGGTCAAAGATGCGTAAGGAAACTTCCTGATTACTACCTACTGTCCTCTGTTAACTGGTGAATCAGTGCTCAATGTTGAATACTGCTTGGAAAAAGCACTGAGGGTAACAAGGGCATAGAATGTACTCTGGATGGGGGACTTTGACGTGGGACTTCAATATCTATCACAAAGAGTGGCTCAGTCGCACCACTACTGACCAAGCTAGCCAAGTTCTGTTGGACATATCTGCCAGATTGGGCATGTGGCAGGTGGTGAGAACCCCACCAAGAGGGAAAAACATACTTGACCTCGTACTCAACAATCTACCTTTCGTAGATGCATCTGATCATGACAGTATTGGAAGCAGGGACCACCACACAGTCCTTGTTCAGATGAAGTCCCAACTTTACACTGATGACGCCCTCTATCGTGTTGTGTGGCATTACCACCGTGCTAAATGGGATAAACTCAACAGATCTAGGTGGTCAAAACTAGGCATCCATTTGACCATATGGGGCATCAACAGCAACAGAATTACATTCTATCACAATCTGTAACCTCATGGCCCAGCATATCCCTCACTCTACCATCGTCATCAAGCCAGGGACCAACACTGGTTCAATGAGTGTAGGAGAGCATGCCAGAGCAGCACAAGGTATACCTAAAAATGAGGTGCCAAGATAGCTACAACACAGTACTCATGCAAGCTAAACAGCAGAAGCAGCATACAATGGACAGAGCCAAGTGATCCCACAACAAATGGATCAGAACAAAGGTCTACAGTCCTGTCACATCCAGTCATGAATGGTGGTGGACAATTAAACAACTAAACGGAGGAGGACGCTGCACAAACATCCTCATCCTCAAAGATGGGGGAGGCCAGCACATCAGTGCAAAAGACAAGGTTGAAGCATTTGCAACCATCTTCAGCCAGAAGTTCCAAGTGGATGATCCATCTCACCTCCTCCTTAGGCTCTCACCATCATAGATACTGGACTTCAGCCAACTCAATTCACTCCACATGATATCAAAAACAGCTGAAGGCACTGGATACAGCAAAGGCTATGGGCCCTGACAACATTCTGGGTGTAGTACTGAAGGCTTGTGCTCCAGATCTAGTCGCGTCCCTAGCAATGCTGTTCTAGTACAGCTACAACAGTGGCAGCTATTGGCAAGGTGGAAAATTGCCTGGGTATGTCCTATCCACAAAAAGCAGGACAAATTCAATCCAGCCAATCATCATAGAGTCGTAGAGTTGTATAGCATAGAAACAGGCCCTTCGGCCCACCGCGTCCATGCTGACCATAATGCCTATCTATACTAATCCCACCTGCCTACATGAATTCCATATCCCTCTATGCCTTGCTCATTCAAGTACCTGTCCAGATGCCTCTTAAATGTTGCTACAGTTCCTGCCTCCACCACCTCCTCAGGCAGCTCATTCAATATACCCACTATTCTTTGTGTGAAAAATTTACCCCTTTGATCCCCTTTAAACCTCCTCCCTCTCACCTTAAATCTCTGCCCTCTAGTTTTAGTCACCCCTACCATGGGAAACAGACTCTGGCTATCTACCCTATCTATGCCTCTCATAATTTCATATACCTCTATCATATCCCCTCTCTCAGCCTTCTTCACTCCAGGAAAAACAGACCCAGCTTATCCAATCTCGCTTTGTAACTCAAGCCCTCCAAACCAGACAACAACCCGGTGAATCTTTTCTGCACCCTCTCTAGCTTAATCACATCTTGCCTGTAGTGCGGCAGAACTGCACACAGTATTCCAACTGCGGCCTAACCAACGTTATGTACAACGTTGGGGCGGCACAGTGGCGCAGTGGTTAGCACCGCAGCCTCACAGCTCCAGCGACCCGGGTTCAAATCTGGGTACTGCCTGTGTGGAGTTTGCAAGTTCTCCCTGTGTCTGCGTGGGTTTCCTCCGGGTGCTCCGGTTTCCTCCCACATGCCAAAGACTTGCGGGGTGACAGGTTAATTGGCCATTATAAATTGCCCCTAGTATAGGTAGGTGGCAGGGAAATATAGGAACAGGTGGGGATGTGGTAGGAATATGGAATTAGGGTAGGATTAGTATAAGTGGGTGGTTGATGGTCGGCACAGACTCGGTGGGCCGAAGGGCCTGTTTCAGTGCTGTATCTCTTAAAAAAAAAACTGTAACATGACGTCCCAACTCTTGTACTCAGTGCCTCGGCCAATGAAGGCAAGCATGCCGTACGCCTTCTTCACCACCCTGTCTACCTGTGTTGCCACTTTCAGGGAACTATGTATTTGCACCCCAAGGTCTCTCTGCTCAACAACACTCCCCAGGATCCTGCCATTCACTGTATATGTCCTGCCCTGGTTTAACTTCCCAAAATGCATCACTTGTCTGTGTTAAATTCCATTTGCCAATCCCTTGCCCACTTTCCCAGTTGATCTATATCCTGTTGTAACCTTAGACAACCTTCTTCACTGTCCACTATACCAACAATTTTGATGTCATCTGCAAACTTACTAATCATGCCGCCACATTCACATCCAAGTCATTAATATATATGACAAACAACAAAGGGCCCAGCACCGATCCCTGCAGCACACCACTGGTCACCGGCCTCCAATTTGAAAAACAACCCTCCACTACCACCCTCTGCCTCCTATCACCAAACCAATTTTGTATCCAATTTGCTAGTTTACCCTGGATCCCATGTGTTCGAACCTTCTGAACCAGCCTACCATGTGGGACCTTGTCAAAGGCCTTGCTAAAGTCCATGTAGACAACATCCATCGCCCTGCCCTCTTGGTCACCTCATAAAACTCAATCAAATCAGCAAAGTGATGGAAGGTGTTGTGAACAAGGCGGTCAAGCAGCAAACCGCTCACCAATGCTCAATTTGGGTTCCACTAGAACCACTCAGATCTAGACCTCATTACAGCCTTGGTCCAAACATGGACAATAGAGTTGATTTCCAGAGGTGAGCTGAGAGTGACTGCCCTTGATATCAAGGCAGCATTTGACCAAATGTGGCATCAAGGAGCCCTAGCAAAATTGAGGCCAATGGGAATCGGGGGAGAAGACTCCACTGGCTGGAGTCACAAAGGTTGTAGTTGTTGGAGGCCAATCATCTCAGTCCCAGGATATCACTGCAGGAGTCCCGCAAGGTAGTGTCCTAGACCCAACCATCTTCAGCCACTTCATCAATGACCTTCCCTCCACCATAAGGTCAGAAGTGGGGACGTTTGATGATTGCACAGCGCTAAGTATCAATTGCAACTCCTCAGATACTGAAGCAGTCCATGGCCGCATGCAGCAGGACCTGGACAACATTTAAGCTTGGGATGATATGTGGCAAGCAACATTGGTGCCACACAAGTGCCAGAAAATGACCATCTCAAACGAGAGAGAATCTAACCATCTCCCCATGACATTCAATGGCATTACCATCATTGAATTCCCCCACTATCAACATCCTGGGGGTTACCTCTGACCAGAAACTTAACTGGACCAGCCATATAAATACCATAGCTACAAGAGCAGGTCCGAGGCCAGAAATTCTGCAGCGAGTAACTCAACTCCTGACTCCCCAAAGCCTGTCCACCATCAACAAGGCACAAGTCAGCAATGCGATGGAATACTCGCCACTTGCCTGGACAAGTGCAGTTCCAACAACACGCAAGAACCTCGATACCATCCAAGACAAAGCAGCCTGGATGATCAGCACCCTAACCACCACCTTAAACATTCACTCCTTCCACCACTGGCACACAGTGGCAGCAGTGTGTACCATCTACAAGATGCACTGCAGCAATTCGCCAAGGCTCCTTCGACAGCACCTTCCAAACCCGTGACCTTTACCATCTAGAAGAACAAGGGCAGCAGACTCATGGGAATATCACCACCTGCAAGTTCACCTCCAAATCACACACCATCCTGACTTGGAAATATATCACTGTTCCCTCATTCACTGGCTCAAAGTGCTGAGAGTTATTTAATGAGAAGCAAGTACATCGATCCAACTTGCTGTCACACTGCAGACCTGTGTTCCTAAATGGTTCCTCACAATTTACTGATTCCGGACACATCCTTGCCCTCAGTGCGCCATGCACCCTCTGCTAGGCTTGCTCCTGGTTGAACTGTTGAAGGCACTGGGATCAGAGGCTTCTGGCATAAGAGGAGGAGGCCCATTCAATGAGATGAGGTTAATCTGTATCTTAACTCCATTGACCCATCTTGGTTCCCTATCCCTTAATCCCCTTACCCCAAAAAAATCTAGCGATCTCAATTTTGAAATTTTCAATTGACCCCCAGCCTCAACAGAGTTTCAGACAGCGGAGGGTGGGTGGGGCGGGGAAAGAGTTCCAGATTTCCACAACCCTTTGTGTGAAGTTTCCTGTCATCAACTGAATGGCCTGGTTCTAATTTTAAGGTTACATTCCCCTGTTCTGGACTCGCCCACCAGAGGAAATAGTTTATATCTATCTGTTAGGGTCTGAAGTTCTGTTAATGGATGATAAATACCTGGTAGTTCAAGATAATAGGGTGAACTGGTGTTGGGTGTTAATTAGTTAATTGTATTCCAGTGTGTGTATAAATAAAGAGCCAGCCAGCACTGGCTGGTGGTGGTGTTTGGAGAGCAGAAGTAAGCTTTGTGACAAGCAATAAACAATCTACACCAAAGCATCCTAGTCTCAGTGTCTTCTTCACAAACCGGCTTGGAGATTTCTCTAACATTGGCAGCAGAGAATGGTTGCCTGAAAGTGAAGATTCGACACTAAGATTTGCTTACAAGCAGGAAATCAGAATTGGAGCTTTTCTTTTGAGAAAGCTGTATTTGGAATTTTTTGGGGGAAGAAAAATGACTGAAACCAAGTGTAAGGTATCAGGATATGATTTTCCACCGCTGTTTTGTGAAGCCGAACCTTACGATCAATGAAAGAATGAAGTTGATATCTGGACATGGGTTACATCTATACCCAAAAGGAAACAAGGAATGGCCTTTGCACTTTTGCTTCCTGCCAGAAGCAAGAACAGGGGTAAAGTGTTCTCGGAGCTAGAGGCTCGTCATTTGGATGATGAAGGAGGTTTGGACAAAGTCTTGAAATATATGGATAAAATTTATATGAAAATGACTTATTGAGCGCCTATGAGGCATGGTTGGACTTTGATAAATTTAGAAAAATGGATAGTTCTTCCAGAGGAGAACATATTATGGCGTTTAACCGACTATATGCAAGGTTGCAGCAATACTGCTTGGAAATTCCCAGATGAGTACTTGCCTTCAAATTGTTGGATTGTGCTGGGATATCGCACATGGATAGGCTCTCGGTATTAACCGGAGTTGGATTCAATGAAAAAGATACGCAGTTTGATCAGATGTCTGACGCCTTAAAAAATATTTTGAGAAATCATTCCTTTCCGACTGCTTTCATGCCGCAGATGGGTTCTTTAGCGGAGACACTGAAGTTGGAGGGTACAATGCTAGCAGCATTTTGAGGCCGTTCAAGTATGGGGCCCAGACGGTAGTACGAAAGGAGAAACACACACAAAATGAATGAGGATAGAGACCCTTTTGGCAGCGATAACAGACGCCAGCAATTGGGTAATTATGGCAGAAGGATGAACCCCAGGAATAACCAAGGAGTGGTCAACAGGTGTTTCTGATGTGAGTCAAAGTATTACTATACGTTGCATTGTCCAAAAAGTAAAAACAGGGCTTTTGAGATGACACATGACGTGGAAGGTTCGGAAGGCGAGGATGATGCTACTGGTCACGAGAAGCTTCAGTCCGGTAATGAGTGTCCCAGTCGCAGATTCATTTAATTGCGCAGTACTAGACAGTGGTTTACATCCACAGTATGTGGAGTGGACTGGTTAAGGTGTTACATGGATTCTTTAAGTCAAGAAGACCGAAATAAGGTCAAAGAATATGACAGTTCTACCTGTTTCAGGTTTGGGGATGACAACACATTGAAATCACTAAAAAGAGTGCTAATTCCATGTAAAATAGCAAGGGTAAACCATTTTATTAGTATAGATGTAGTATCCAGTGATCTATCTTTTGCTGTTTAGTAAACAGTCTATGATGGATTTAATTGGATATGGAACATAAGGGAAATCTGTAGCTTTGCAGTTTGCACAGTTGGGACATTATTGTATTCCGTTAGCAAGACCTAACATCTCTAAGCAGGATGTTAAAGAAGTATTAATGGCAGCCGGGGGAGGGATTTAAAGGAGAAAAGGCAAATTATTTCAAAAATACATCGACAGTTTGCACATCCACCTTGCTGGAGGTTGAAGATTCTGTTAAAAGATGCAGGAGTAATAGATGATGACTACACTAAACTTATCGAGGATATCAGTGAAAAATGTGAGATCTCTTTTTTAAAAAAAAGATACAGGAGGACACCATCGCGACCCATAGTGAGTCTGCCTTTAGTAAGGGACTTTAATGAAACTATAGTGATGGACTTGAAGGTATGGGATAAAGAAAAAAATATTTTTATTCTACACTTTATAGACGTGGCAAATAGATTCAGTTTGTTGATGGTAATTTGTAGTAAAGACAAAAAAGTAATAGTGGACAAGATAATGGAAAGATGGATAGGAACGGAACTGGGAGTACTGACTAGGTTTCTAACTGACAATGCAGCAGAATTTGCTAATGATGAGTTCAGGAGTATGTGTGAAAATATAAATATTGTAGCAATGCACCGGCAACAGAAAGTCCTTTTAGTGATGGGATCTGTAAGAGAAATCATACTGTGATTGACGAAATGCTCTGAAAAAATTTAGCAGACCAGCCAAATTGTAAATTAACTGCTGCTCTGGCGTGGGCAGTTTATGCGAAAAACACGCTTCAAATGGCTGGGGGCTACAGCCCATATCAATTAGTTTTAGGCAGGAATCTGAAAATACCTTCGGTAATGTGGGATCATTCCCCCGGTTTTAGAGGGGACTACAATTAGTTCAATTTTTGCAGAACATTTGAATGTCGTGTATGCAGGGAGAAGAACATTTATTAAGGCGGAGGTTTCAGAAAAAAATCATGAGCTCTGAGGTATCGGATCAAGCCATCAGAAAAGCATTTTGATTCCAGGGATATGGTGTATTACAAAAGAGAAGGCAGAAAGAATTGAGGGGCCCAGGAAAAATTATAAGTACTGATGGCAAAACGACGATTTTGCAATATGGCAACCAAACCATTAGAGTACATTCCTCACGGCTTATTGGCACTGATTATACATTGACAAAATCTGAACAAATGATGGACACTGATGATGCACCATGTACTTCACATGCACGTATGTCGGACTTTTAAGAGCAACAGATTGTGGCAGATAATGGGCTGACTGAGAGTGGACTAAGTGATAGTGAAGATCCAGATAAGGCCATTTATCCCAAAGGTCAACTACAGAAAGTTGGGACTGGAATGATATATATGCCAGAAGGGACTAGTGAATGGAGAGAAGCCACCATTATAGGAAGAGCAGGAAAGGCCACAGGGAAATACAAACATTGGCTGAATGTGCAAGACAAGGGACAGGATATCAGACCAATAGATTGGCAGAAGGAAGTGAAAATATGGAAGGCCAGAAAACATAGTATAAGTTCAGACAGTGGGCCTGAAGATAATCATAGTCCAAGGAAAAGGTCACGAACTTGTGAAAGGAAGTCTGGTTGTAGGAGGGACAGGTCGAGTAGTAGTCCAGAAAGGGATAGGAACTCTAGTAGGGGATGTGGTTTCACAAGAGCAAGGACCAGAGAGCAGGCGAGGGGCGCCATAAGTAGTAGGAGCTCTTACGATGGAGAAGCTCTAGTGGCTACTAACAAGTTAGATGGTAAATTAATAAAGGATGTAAAGCAAAAAGAGCTTGACAGTTGGAGAGAGTTTGGCGTATACACACAGATGCCAGATAGAGGACAACCAGCATTGTCCCATACATGGATCTATATAGAGAAGGTACTTCCCGATGGTACGTATAAAGCGAAGGCCAGACTTGTAGCCCATGGATTTGAGAAACGACTAGGAAGTTAGAGTGGACTCCCCAACAGCAGGAAAAGCAAGCTTGAGGATTTTCCTCGCCCTTTTAGCGACATACTCATGGGAATGTAAATCCATTGACATCAAAGCAGCATTTTTGCAAGGGGAGAAATTTCAAAGGGAATTATTTTTAAAACTACCAAAAGAAGCTGGAGATGTAGAAGGGAAATTATGGAAACTAAACAAGTGTTTAATGGCTAAACGATGCATCCAGGATGTGGTATTTCTCAGTTAGGTCCGTCCTACTAAAAGCTGGTTGTGTTCAACTAAAGGTGGATCCGGCAATGTTTTATTGGTACTATGAAGAAACACTAGCAGGCATTTTCTTGATGCATGTGGATGATTTTCTGTGGGATCTGAGGTATTTGAGAAATTTGTGGTAGATAAAGTTCTGCAGGAATTTAAAGTTGGAAGCCAGGTTTCCAGAGCTTTTAAATGTATAGGGTTGAATATTAGGCAGACTAAGTTGGGGGTCACCCTAAATCAAGAGTCCTACCTAAAGAATGTTGATAGGATCCTGATAAATTGGGCCAGATCCTCACAAAAGGAAGACTCTGCAACCAAACAAGAAGTAGACGTAGCTCCAGTTAAGGAGCTTAATCGTGCAGTTGAACTGGTTGTGCACACAAACTAGGCTGGATGCTTGCTATGATGTATTAGAATTGAGCACCATGCTGAAACATGCTACTGTTGGGGAAGTGCTGAAAGCAAATAAGACATTGAAGAAATTGAGTTTTGTTAAATGTACACAAGTTTCAAGCCTTGGGTGACCCAGAGGAGATGAAATTGGTCATTTTTAGTGACGCCTCACACGCTAATCTTCCCGATTGGTTATTCGAGCACAGCAGGATTCATTATATTTTTGGTGGGAAGAAATGATAAATGCTGTCCGTTATCCTGGGATTTGAAGAAAATAAAGGAGATAGTTAAAAGCACCTTAGCTCCTGAGACACTTGCACTGATAGAAGTGATAGATATGGATATGTATTTAGCGAGTATTTTAAAGGAACTCTTGTATAAGAGGCATTCGGAGAAAAGTTTTCCTATAGAATGCTACATAACCATTCTCTCTGGGACAATGTCCATTCGACAAAATGTGTCGCAGAAAAGAGGTTGAGGATTGACCTCGCGAGTATAAAAGAAATGTTGGAAAGAAAAGGAATTTCCAAAATAAAATGGGTTGGCGCAAATGGGTTGTCAGATTGTTTTACTATGAGAGGTGCTTGTTTGAAAAAATTGTTGGATGTCCTCGAAGAGGGCCGTCTTGTGTTATAAGTTAGGAAAACTTGAAAAAAAAATGTTTTACGATAAGATCGCTTTTTCTTGAAACAAGTATTTTTAAAGGAGGGAATATACAGCATGTTAATGGCTGGTGCTAATGAAAGTTAATAATGTAAAGAAAAATGTCATTATTTGTTTTTTATTACTTTTACTATATGTATTGAAAGAAAAAAGGGGGAATCTGTTAGGGTCTGAAGTTCTGTTAATGGATGATAAATACCTGGTAGTTCAAGATAATAGGGTGAACTGGTGTTGGGTGTTAATTAGTTAATTGTATTCCAGTGTGTGTATAAATAAAGAGCCAGCCAGCACTGGCTGGTGGTGGTGTTTGGAGAGCAGAAGTAAGCTCTGTGACAAGCAATAAACAATCTACACCAAAGCATCCTAGTCTCAGTGTCTTCTTCACAAACAGGCTTGGAAGTTTCTCGAACATATCTACCCTATCAAATCCTTTAATCATCTTAATCACCTCAATGAGATCATCCCTTAATCTTTTATACTCAAGAGAATACAGACTCGTCTAATGAGGAAAGATTGGACAGGTTGGGTCTGTATGCATTGGAGTTGAGAAGAATGAGAGGTGATCTTATTGAAACATACAAGATCCTGAGGGGATTTGACAAGCTGGATGTTGAAAGGATGTTTCCCCTTGCGGGAGAGACTAAAACTAGAGGGCACAGTTTAAAAAATAAGGCATCTCCTGTTTAAGACAGGGATGAGGAGAATTTTTTTCTGAGGGTCGTGTGTCTATTGAACTCTCTTCCCTGGAAAGCGATGGAGGCAGGGTCATTGAATGTTTTTAAGGTAGAGGTAGACAGATTCATGACAAACAAGGGAGTCAAAGGGTATCGGGGAGTAGGCAGGAAAATGGAGTTGAGTCCACAAACAGATCAGATATAATCTTACAGAATGGTGGAGCAGACTCAAGGGGCCAGATAGCCTACTCCTGCTCCTCGTTCGTATGTAGTCTATGCAACCTGTCCTCATAATTTAGCCCTTTTAGTCCAGGCATCACACTGGTGAATCTTCACTGCTGCGCCTCCAAGACAAATATTCCCTTCCTGGTGTGGTGCCCAGAACCGAACAATTACTCCAGATGAGGTCTGACCAGAGCTTTGTACAGCTGCATCAGACCTTCCACCCCTTTTTAATTATTTTTTATATCAATCCACCAGTTTTTACTGATTGTGTACCTGAACCCCTAAATCTCTCTGCTCCTCTGCAGATCCCAGCATTTCACTATTTAGAAAATGTTCTTCAGTCCAAAGTGGATGACCTCACACTTCTCCATACTGAACTCCATTTGCCACAGTTTTGCCCACTCACTTAATCCATCAATGTCCATTTGTAACTTTCCGCTGCCATCTACAATACTTGCTGTGCCACCTAACCTAGTGTCATCAACAAACTTGGATATTCCTTCATCTGAGTCATTTATAGATGTAGTGAAAAACTGAAACCCCAGTCTAGATCACTGAGGGAGAAACCTTGTTGAATGTCTGCTGGAAGTCCATTAAAAAAAATTGTGAAACTGTCAGCATTCACTGCCATTACTCCACTGAAACTGACAACTTTGGGAGTTTGGAATGAGCGGAATAACTCGGAAATCCATAAATTTCTATCAGTAAGTCTATGCTTCTCCAGAGGGTGCACTGTAGAGGTTCTGCAGACTGTTATCTCCCTTGCAATCACAATTTGACGAGAACTTCCACTCTAATAGGTAGAAAGAGGGATGAGGTACTGCAACAAGAATTTAGGGAGCTAGGTAGCAGATTAAAAAGCAGGACCTCAAAAGTTGCAATCTCTGGATTACTCCCAATGCCACGTGCCAGTGAGTATAGGAATTGGAGGATAGAACAGATGAATGCGTGGCTGAAGACATGGTGCAGGAGGGAGGACTTTAGATTCCTGGATCACTGGGTCTGTTTCTGGCAAAGGTGGGACCTGTAAAAGTTGGAAGGGTTGCACCTGAACCGGGACAGGTGCCAACATCCTTGCTGGGAGGTTTGCTAGTGCTGTTGGGGGGTGGGGGGATTAAACTAATTTGCCAGGGGGACAGGATGCAGAGTGGAGGTACAGTAGAGGGTGATGCACAGCCAAATATAGAAGAGAAACTAAGTCACTCTGGATGGCAGAGCAAATATAGACCTGTAAAGGCACAAGCAAATAATGCAAGGCTGGATTGCATCTATTTCAACGCAAACAGTCTTACAAGTAAGGCAGATGAATTGAGGGCATTGATTAACACATGGGAATATGATATTACTGCTATCACAGACATGGTTGAGGGAGGGGCAGGACTGGCAGCTCAACATTCCAGGATATAGAATCTTCAGGTGAGACTGGGGCCTTGAGGGGGGGGAGGGGGGTGCGTGTAAAAGAGGAGGTGGCATTGCACTGTTGATCAAGGAGTCAATTACTGCAGTAAGGAGGGATGATATCTTAGAAGGTTCCTCAAATGAGGCCATATGGGTAGAACTTAAAAACAAAAAGGAGGCAATCACTTGGCTGGGAGTGTACTACAGGCCTCCAAATAGTCAGGGAGAGATAGAGGAGCAGATATGTAGGCAAATCTCAAAGGTGTAAAAATAATAGGGTGATACAAGTAGGGATTTCAACTTCCCCAATATTAACTGGGATAGTCTTAGTGCAAAAGGCTTAAAGGGGGAGGAATTCTTCAAGTGCATTAAGGAGAGCTTTTTGAGCCAGCACGTAAAAAGCCATACAAGAGAAGGGGCAGTACTGGACCTAATCCTGGGGAATGAAGCCGGACAAGTGGCAGAAGTGTCAATGGGGGATAGTGACCATAACTCTAAGATTTAAAGTATTTATGGAAAAGGACAAAGATGGACCGGAAATAAAGGTACTGAATTGGGGGAAGGCCGATTTCAATATGATAAAACAAGATCTGGCCAAAGTGGACTGGGAGCAGCTACTTGTAGAAAAGTCTACATCAGACCAGTGGGAGTCATTCAAAAAGGAAAGAGTGAGAGTTCAGGGCCAGCATGTTCCTGTAAAGGTGAAGGGTAGGACCAACAAGTCCAGGGAACCCTGGATGTCAAGGGATATAGAGGATTGGATAAGGAAAAAAAGGAGGCTTATAGCAGATTCAGAGGGCTGAAAACAGCAGAGGCCGAAAGGAGTATAGAGAGTGTATGGGGCTACTTAAAGTAATTAGGGGAGCGCAGAGGGAGCATGAGAAAACTCCAGCGGGCAAGATAAAGGAAAATCCCAAGGCGTTTTAGAAATATATGAAGGGCAAGAGGATAACCAGGGAAAGAGTGGGGCCCATTAGGGACCAAAGTGGCAATCTGTGTGGAGCCGGAGGATGTAGGTGAGGTTTTAAATGATAACTTTTCATCTGAGTTCAGTATGGAGAAGGACGATGTAGGCGTAGAGATCAGGGAGGGGGGATTGTGATGCACTCGAATAAATTAGCATTGAAAGGGAGGAGGTATTAGCTGTTATAGCGGGCTTAAAAGTGGATAAATCCCCAGGCCCAGATGAGATACCTATTTTACCTATAAAATTCTAACAGGACTTGATAGGGTAGATGCAGGAAGGATGTTCCCGATGGTGGGGGAGTCCAGAACCAGGGGTCATATAAGGATACAGGGTAAACCTTTCAGGACTGAGATGAGGAGAAATCTCTTCGCCCAGAGAGTGGTGAGCCTGTGGAATTCGCAATCACAGAAAGCAGTTGAGGCCAAAACATTGTATGTTTTCAAGAAGGAGTTAGAAGAACCAGTTAATTACAGGCCAGTGAGTCTAACAGCAGTGGTAGGGAAACAATTAGAACAGTTTTTGAGGGACAGGATTAATCTCCACTTGGACAGGCAGGGATTAAACAAGGATAGTCAGCATGGCTTTATCAGGGGGAGATCATGTATAACAAACTGGATTGAATTTTTCGAAGAGGTGACTAGATGTGTAGATGAGGGTAAAGCAGTTGATGTAGTCTACATGGACTTCAGTAAGGCTTTTGATAAGGTCCCGCATGGGAGATTGGTTAAGAAGGTAAGAGCCCATGGGATCCAGGGCAATTTGGCTTAGTGGCAGGAAGCAGAGGGTGATGGTCGAGGGTTGTTTTTGCGAGTGGAAGCCTGTGACCAGGGATATACCGGAGGGTTCGGTGCAGGGACCCTTGCTGTTTGAAGTGTACATTAATGATTTAGACGTAAATATAGGAGGTATGATCAGTAAGCTCGCAGACGACACGAAAATTGGTGGTGTCATAAATAAGAGGAAAGCCTTAGATTTCAGGACAATATACACGGGCTGGTAAGATGGGCAGGGCAGTGGCAAATGGAATTTAATCCTGAGAAGTGTGAGGTAATGCATTTTGGGAGGACTAACAAGGGAAGGAATATACAATGGATGGTAGGACCCTTGGAAGTAGAGGGTTAGAGGGACCTTGTTGTACTTGTCCATAGATCACTGAAGTCAGCAGCACAGGTAGATAAGGTGGTTAGGAAGGCATGTGGGATACTTGCCAGGAGGCATTTGATAAGGTGCTGCACTAAAGGTTAATACACAAGGTAAGATCACATGGGATTAGGGGCAATTTATTAGCTTGGAGAGAGGATTGGCTAACCAACAGAAAACAGAGTTGGGATAATGGGTCCTTTTCTGGTTGGCAAGATGTAACGAGTGGGGTACCACAGGGTTCGGACCTCGAGCCCCAACTATTTACAATCTATATTAATGACTTGGATGCATGGAGCCAAATTTGCAGATGACACTAAAATAGGTGGGACAGTAAGTTGCAATAAAGAAATAAGAAATTTACAATGCATGTGGATAGGTTCGGTGAATGGGCCAAAATTTGGCAGATGGAGTTTAACGTGGTTAAGTGTGAGGTTATCCATTTTGGTCGGAAGAATAGAAAGGCAAATTATCTAAATGGAGAGAAACTTCAGAGTGCTTCGGTGCAGAGGGATCTGGGTGTCCTCGTGCATGATTCGCTGAAAACTAGTATTCAGGTACAGCAGGTAATAAGGAAGGCAAATGGAATTTTGGCATTTATTGCTAAAGGAAGAGAGTTTAAAAGTAGGGAAGTGTTGCTGCAACTGTACAAGGCATTAGTGAGACCGCACTTGGAGTATTGCGTACAGTTTTGGTCCCCTTACTTGAGGAGGGATGTAGTTGCATTGGAGACAGTTTAGAGGAGGTTCACTGGATTGATTCGAGAGATGGGGGTTTGTCTTATGAAGAGAGATTGAGCAGTTTAGGCCTTTACTCTCTAGAGTTTAGAAGAACGACAGAGGAGATTTAATTGAGGTATATAAGATGTTTCCTCTGGTGGGGCAATCGAACGAGAGGTCGTAGTTTTAGGATAAGGGGTAGCAGATTTAAAACAGAGATGAGGAGAAATTACTTCTCTCAAAGGGTTGTGAGTCAGTGGAATTCACTACCCAGAGTGCGGTGGATGCTGGGACATTGAGTAAATTTGAGGAGATAGACAGATTTTTAATTAGTAATGGGTTGAAGGGTTATGGAGAATGGGCAGGAAAGTGGAGTTGAGGCAGAGATGAGATCAGCCGAGATTGTATTAAATGGTGGAGCAGGCTCGAGGGGCTGAATTGCTTACTCCTGCTCCTAGTTCTTATGTTCTTGCCTTTATTAGCTGAGGCATAGAATTTAAGAGCAGGGAGATTAAGATGGAGCTGTATAAAGCACTAGTTAGGCCACAGCTGGAGTACTGTGTACAGTTCATGCCACCACGCTATAGGAAGGATGTGATTGCACTGGAGAGGGTGCAGAGGAGATTCACCAGGATGCTGCCTGGGCTGGAGCATTTCAGCTATGAAGAGAGACTGGATAGGCAAGGGTTGTTTTCCTTAGAGCAGAGAAGGCTGAAGGGAGACCTGATAGAGGTATACAAAATTATGAGGGGGTAGATAGGAAGAAACTTTTTCCCTTAACGGAGGTGTCAATAACCAGGGGGCATAGATTTAAGGTAAGGGGCAGGAGGTTTAGAGGGATTTGAGGAAAACTTTTTTCACTCAGAGGGTGGTTAGAATCTGGAATGCACTGCCTGAAGAGGTGGTAGAGGCAGGAACCTTCACAACATTTAATAAGTATTTAGATGCGCACTTGAAACACCATATAAGGCTCCGGGCCAAGTGCTGGAAAATGAGTATAGAATAGATAGCTGCTTGATGGCCGGAATGGACATGATGGGCCATAGGGCCTGTTTCTGTGCTGTATAACTCTGACTCAAATGCTGTTAGCCTCACTGTAAAAACCCTGGAAAAAGTTACATCTTGTTGAATGAAGTGTAACGAGTTTTTAACTATGAAGTAACTTCTTAATTATTGCTAAACATCCTCACTGGCCCAGAAAAACTAATTTTATATTTGTGGAATGTCACATTTCTCCACAATGATAAAATATTCCATATATTATTCAAAACAAAAACTTTTTCTAAATCTGTTTTTTATTTTAGCTTTTATCTTAACAAATTCATATTTATTCACTATCTGAAAATTTAAATTAAGTGATGGATTTTAAGGGTGTGAACTTCCTGCTTCATTATCAGGGAATATTTCAATTTGATCGGTTGCCTATCTGTTTGCTGACAACACTGCTGCTGCACGCATGGTGAGCCCCTTGACTTGGCACCAGATTTAAACTGCCTTTGGAAAAGAGTAAATTCACGCCAGAGATCGCTAGATTTTTGTGAGTTTTCTTTGAGGTCAGCAGAGAGGTGCCCTTGCTTTACCGCTGACTGCAAAATCCGGGCCAATATCCATAGACATTCCCTTATCTACCAGGTTAGTTACCTTATCAAAAATTCAATTTAGTTAAATATAACTTACCCTTTACAAATTCATGCTGGCTGTCACTGATCAGCTCACATTTACAGAAATACTCAGTAACTCTGTCACACACAACAGATTCTACTATCTTTCCGACAACGGACATTAGACTAATAGGCCTATCATTTCCTGGTATCTCTCTCTGCTGACGTACCTTTGCAATCTGCACACACCAGTTGAGGAGATGCTGGGATCCAATCCGGTCCTTGTTTTCTCGGATGTAATCCAGCAGGGATCCATATGGCATCAGCTGTGTAACCAGCTGCACAGTGGACGTCAGGCAGATCCCAAGCAGACGACAGACGTAAGGGCTACTCACTCCTGCCATTATGTACGCCTCCTGCAACATACGAACACTGTTCACCAGGCTCCCAATCGCTGCAATCACCACTCTTTGAATCTCCGCTACTGGCTGGTGCTTCCGTTTCTCTGTGAGGTGGGAATTGGCGAAATTCCGTCCTCACCTCGAGGAATGAGGCACTGGGAATCTAACCACCTAAACACTTTTGAACCCACTGTGAGCATTAATCACACCCAGGGCAGGTACAGAACCATTGCAATGATTCAGCTGCTGCACTGAAGGGCCTGGATCTGAAGGGAGCTCAGTGTAGAGTTTGTTGATAGTGGAGAATGGGTTGATGATGAAGGAAGGAGGTTATTAATGTGCAGAAGGAACAGAGTTGGAGCACAGAGCCCTGGGAACTCTTGGTTTAATGGAAAGATTCAGAGGATCAGATACAAACAGCTCGAATAGACCGATGTGACAGGAGACTGGGAAGCCTTGAACAGAGATTTGGTGGGAGGACACGATGAGAACATGTTTAGAAGTGTTTGGTGCCAGAACCTGTTAAAACCTTTGGAGACATTCAAAGTGACAAAGAAGTTTTACCAAAGTGGTGAAGCGTAGATTTGCAGAGGTGTTTAAAAGAGGTTCTAAGGTCACCTGGGGATGGCAATACTGGAAACCAAACTGCTGAATATAGATTGGGCCGAATAGCCAAAGGTGAAAATAATTGAAGTGTTAAAATCCACTGCAATAATTTAGGGAAGTATCAATGGAAGAGAAAGACGACTGAAGCTAGAAGGGTGAAGGGATAGTTTTCTGTAGAATTGTCTGAGGGAGATAGAGTTTGGTTAAGACTGGCCCATACAAATTTTACTCCAAGCTGAGGGGAAACGTTCATTCCGGAATCCGGCAAAACTGCATCTGTATACAGTGCCTGTTTATTCAGCAGGGTAGGGAGTGACCGTATTCCTGTTGCATTGAGTAAACAGATCCACCTTGTTTGAAGCCCCTGGGCTGGCACAGCACTGGTTATACTTACATCAAGGATCTCTTTGTTTGCTTTCGGAGAGGTTCCCTCTCTTAAAACCTTAATAGCAACAGGGATCTTGACATCTTCATCCTCCGGCATCCAGACTCCCTGCATTTAGGAAAAGGCAAAGCATTCTAGGTCATTAATTGAGATCTCCCAGTAAGTCCACCCAGAACAAACTGACAGGATAATCTGAGAAAACCATTCAGAAATGCTGCTCCTGTCACATCATGCTGCTTTACTAAACTTCTTTTATTCACTCCTGTTATGGGAACAGGGTGGGTAAGCATGACAAGAATTCTTTGAAATGAATTCTGGAGTTGAGAAGCGGCCTCAAGAGGACCGTGGGTTGGGGAACCTTTTTAAATTCTCCAGGAGTGCCCAGGTGCAGAATTAGCTACAAACTCAATTTAATTGTAAAGCAATGGGGCAATGATGTGAAATAGTCATTTATGGCACAGAAGGCAGCCATTCGGCCCATCAACTCCTTGCTGGCGCTCCATGGAGTTGTGCAGTCAGTCCCACTCCCTGGCTCGACCCCTGCAGCCCTGCAAGTCTACTTCTCAGGTGGCCATCCAACTTCCTCTTAAAGTCATTGATCGTCTCCGCTTCCACCACCCTGCAGGCAGCGAGTTCCAGGTCATTACCACCCGCTATGTAAAAAATGTGCTTCCTTGTATTCCCCCTGCATCCTTTGCTCAAAACTTTCAATCGGTGTCCCCTCGTCCTTGTACCCTTAGTTAATGGGAAAAGTTATTCCCTGTCTAACTTATCTAAAGGATGGAAGTTGTTTTACAAATTCACAAGGATTGACTCCCATTCTTTAGCAAACCTGTCTATTCAAAGTTCAAACTCCAGAATGGACCTCTGACAGGACAGTTTCACTGACTCTGTCACATGATCGATAGCAGACTCCAAACCAGTTACAAAGAGTTAAAGGATGGAAGGCAGGAGAGAGCAGAGTTGCAGCAGTGATCACAACTGCTCCAGGTCCCATCATGTGGGAGTGTGTTTATTTACCTTGTAAACTGTTCCAAAGGCTCCAGATCCCAGAATCTTCACTTTCTTCATTTCAGTTTCCTTTAGGATTCGGATCTGTGCCTGGTTTGGAACAACTCCACTCGGAGTCAATGGCTCAACCAGCTGAAGAAACGAAAAATCACACATAGCAGGTTACATCAGGGATCTGCAGGGTATCCCAGAACATTTTACACACGAGGTGACACGGCCGGTACACAACGTGACGCAGAATTAGTGAAAAGTGTTGAACTGACTTTGGCAAGAATTTCTTTCCTCTGGTCTGGTAAAAGTTGGAATGACCTTCTGGATAGGGCGTGCAGTTAGACTGCTGCTCCCTGCTAAGCAGGTTATAGTTATGGTGCTACTGGATTACTGGTTAAATCGTATGGTGCTGCCGTTTTAGTGAGGCCATGCCCCATGAGAGAATCAAGTGTGCAGCTGAGTCTGCACAATCATGATGTGCCCCCTTTCCTGGTTGCTTCAGTTTGTGTGTACACTATGGTTGTGTAAATCGATGGCTGCACCCTCTCTGGAAGATCAAGACCTTAACTCCAGATTTAAACTGCAAAAAGTGTCAGCCAGAAAATCACGGGTTTAAACCCCACTCTCAGAGCTTTGAGCCCATAATCCAGGCTGAGATTCCCAGTGCAGTACTGCCGGAGGTGCTGTTTTTCAGATGAGACGGTAAACCGAGGCCACGCCACACTCCGTGGTACAGCGCAGTCAAGCAATTGAGTGAGTGGGATGGGATGGGGGAAGGGTGTTATTTGAACATCCCAAGTATAATGGAAACTCTACCCCTCATGCTGAGTCTGGGTGCAGTCTGTAAACAACTGGAGGTGGGTCACTGCGCTACTCTGTCTCCAACAGCAGTTGAATTCCCCACCTCCAGTTTTGGGCGAACAGTAATTTCCACTGAACCACACTAGTTGCCTGATCGGGAGCAGATGCTGTGGTAACACTCACCTCCCTCTGTTCCAGGAGTCTCAGCATCGTATGTTTCCGCTTCAGTCGTTTCTTGCGCTTAAACCAGATGACAAGAAGTATCACCAGTACCATGAAGAGCAGCACCCCCACTATCCCAGCCACCACTGAGGTCACCTGGCTACATAGGAGAGAAGCAGAGAGGTGAGTCAGAAATGGACAGCCCCTTCAAGGCCAAATCCTTGCTCAAGTGGGCCCATGGTGTCATGGAGCTCAGTGATTCCATTCTCTCATCGGAACTCCAAGTTTTGGTCAGAGACCTTGGTAAAACAGGGAGCTCTTACTTTGAACTGAGTGATCATAAAGAACAGTACAGCACAGGAACAGGCCAATCAGCCCTCCAAGCCTGCGCCGATCTTGATGCCTGCCTAAACTAAAACCTTCTGCACTTCCGGGGCCCATATCCCTCCATTCCCATCCTATTCATATATTTGTCAAGATGTCTCAAACGTCGCTATCGTATCTGCTTCCACCACCTCCCCTGGCAGCAAGTTCCAGGCACTCACCACCCTCTGTGTAAAAAAAAACTTGCCTCGCACATCCCCTCTAAACTTTGCCCCTCGCACCTTAAACCTATGTCCCCTAGTAAGTGACTCTTCCACCCTGGGAAAAAGCTTCTGACTATCCACTCTGTCCATGCCGCTCATAACTTTGTAAACCTCTGTCATGTCACCCCTCCACCTCCGTCGTTCCAGTGAAAACAATCCGAGTTTTTCCAACCTCTCCTCATAGCTTATGCATTCCAGACCAGGCAACATCCTGGTAAACCTCCTCTGTACCCTCTCCAAAGCCTCCATGTCCTTCTGGTAGTGTGGCAACCAGAATTGCACGCAATATTCTAAGTGTGGCCTAACTAAGGTTCTGTACAGCTGCAACATGACTTGCCAATTTTTATACTCTATGCCCCGACCGATGAAGGCAAGCATGCCGTATGCCTTCTTGACTACCTTATCCACCTGCGTTGCCATTTTCAGTGACCTGTGGACCTGTACGCCCAGATCTCTGCCTGTCAATACTCCTAAGGGTTCTGCCATTTACTGTACACTTCCCACCTGCATTAGACCTTCCAAAATGCATTACCTCACATTTGTCCGGATTAAACTCCATCTGCCATTTCTCTGCCCAAATCTCCAACCGATCTGTATCCTGACAATCCTCATCACTATCCGCAACTCCACCAACCTTTGTGTCATCCGCAAACTTACTAATCAGACCAGCTACATTTTCCTCCAAATCATTTATATATACTACAAACAGCAAAGGTCCCAGCACCGATCCCTGCGGAACACCACTAGTCACATCCCTCCATTCAGAAAAATACCCATCCACTGATACCCTCTGTCTTCTATGACCGAGCCAGTTCTGTATCCATCTTGCCAGCTCACCTCTGATCCCGTGTGACTTCACCTTTTGTACCAGTCTGCCATCAGGGACCTTGTCAAAGGCTTTACTAAAGTCCATATAGATAACATCCACTGCCCTTCCTTCATCAATCATCTTCGTCACTTCCTCAAAAAACTCTATCAAATTATTAAGACAGGACCTCCCCTTCACAAAACCATGCTGTCTCTCACTAATAAGTTTGTTTGTTTCCAAATGGGAGTAAATCCTGTCCCGAATAATCCTCTCTAATAGTTTCCCTGCCACTGACGTAAGGCTCACCGGCCTATAATTTCCTGGATTATCCTTGCCACCCTTCTTAAACAAAGGAACAACATTGGCTATTCTCCAGTCCTCTGGGACCTCACCTGTAGCCAATGAGGATGCAAAGATTTCTGTCAAGGCCCCAGCAATTTCTTCCCTTGCCTCCCTCAGTATTCTAGGGTAGATCCCATCAGGTCCTGGGGACATATTTACCTTAATGCTTTGCAAGACACCCAACACCTCCTCCTTTTTGATGATGAGATGACTGAGACTATCTGCACTCCCTTCCCTAGGCTCATCATCCACCAAGTCCTTCTCTTTGGTGAATACTGATGCAAAGTACTCATTTAACACCTCGCCCATTTCCTCTGGCTCCACACATAGATTCCCATCTCTGTCCTTGAGTGGGCGAACCCTTTCCCTGGTTACCCTCTTGCTCTTTATATATGTATAAAAAGCCATGGGATTTTCCTTAATCCTGTTTGCCAATGACTTTTCATGACCCCTTTTAGCCCTCCTGACGCCTTGCTTAAGTTCCTTCCTACTGTCTTTATATTCCTCAAGTGCTTCATCTGTTCCTAGCCTTCCAGCCCTTACAAATGCTTCCTTTTTCTTTTTGACTAGGCTTACAATATCCCGTGTTATCCAAGCTTCCCGAAACTTGCCAAACTTGTCTTTCTTCCTCACAGGAACATGCTGGTCCTGGATTCTAATCAGCTGACGTTTGAAAGACTCCCATATGTCAGATGTTGATAAAGATAAAGATTCACAACTATTTTGAAGCAAGGTGGGGTGTCAAATATTCACACTCCGCATCACTGGCAAGAATTCACAATCCTTCTTTCACTATTATCACAGAATAATACAGTGCAGAAGAGGCCCTTCGGCCCATCGAGTCTGCACCGATGCATTAAAGACACCTGACCTGTCTACCTAATCCCATTTGCCAGCACTTGGCCCATAGCCTTGAATGTTATGACGTGCCAAGTGCTCATCCAGGTACTTTTTAAAGGATGTGAGGCAACCCGCCTCTACCACCCTCCCAGGCAGTGCATTCCCGACCGTCACCACCCTCTGGGTAAAAAAGTTCTTCCTCAAATCCCCCTTAAACCTCCTACCCCTCACCTTAAACTTGTGTCCCCTCGTAACTGACCCTTCAACTAAGGGGAACAGCTGCTCCCTTGTCCATGCCCCTCATAATCTTGTACACCTCAATTAGGTCACCCCTCAGTCTTCTCTGCTCCAGCGAAAACAACCCAAGCCTATCCAACCTCTCTTCATAGCTTAAACGTTCCATCCTAGGCACCATCCTGGTGAATCGCCTCTGCACCCTCTCCAGTGCAATCACATCCTTCCTATAATGTGGCGACCAGAATTGCACACAGTACTCCAGCTGTGGCCTTACCAAAGTTCTATACAACTCCAACATGACCTCACTGCTTTTGTAATCTATGCCTCGATTGATAAAGGCAAGTGTCCCATATGCCTTTTTCACCACCCTATTAACCTGCCCTTCTGCCTTCAGAGATCTATGGACAAACACGCCAAGGTCCCTTTGTTCCTCGGAACTTCCCAGTGCACATTACTCCCTCCAAAGTGTATCACCTCACACTTTTCAGGGTTAAATTCCATCTGCCACTTTTCTGACCATTTTACCATCCCGCCTATATCTTCCTGTAACCCAAGACACTCAACCTCACTGTTAACCACTCGGCCAATATTTGTGTCATCCGCGAACTTACTGATCCTACCCCCCCCACATAATCATCTATGTCGTTTATATAAATGACAAACAATAGGGGACCCAGCACAGATCCCTGTGGTACGCCACTGGACACTGGCTTCCGGTCACTAAAACAGCCGTCTGTCATCACTCTCTGTCTCCTACAGCTAAGCTAATTTTGAATCCACCTTATCAAGTTACCCTGTGTCCCATGTTATATAAACTAATACGATACATTTGGTTGATTTTCCTCAGACTCTCTGTTCTGATCCAGCAGGATAAGTCGTCGTTATGCTGGGAAAAATATTCATGTAGCTGACAAATAGTCTCAAGGCAGCCAAACAACAGGATTCAGGCTAGTTAAGACCAGCTGGAGCTGGGGCTCCGGGGGTCCAGCTGGGGCTCTGGGTATAGAGCAGAGTATCTCATTTTTCAAATGGACAGTCACTGATGTTGGCTACATACATTAAGTTATTAATGAGGTCAGCTAAACAGACCGTAGACCCAGTAAAAACACATAAGAGCTTAGTTGAAACAAAGGGGGATAATCACACAACAGTGTTAAAGCATAGGGGGAGCTGGGTAGCAAAGGGCCACAACACACAGATGGCCGAGGAATTGTAGATAGTAAAGATGTTGAGGAGGATCCCAGACACAGTCCTTGCATGTAGCAGATAAAGGGAGTCGTCATGGACACCAGATATGATTAAACTCATAATAGACAATGGGAAACTGTGAAGTTTCGAACAGGTTCTCACTGAGCCAAATAAGGAATTATCATTATATCATTATACCAGACCCCTATGAGTAAGTAAGAGGGTCGGTTCTTAGAAACAAGATTTAACCCCTGACTGAAACTGAGGAAAGTATGAGAACCCCGGGGAAGAACACTCGAAGATACCCTGAGCCAGGAGCTCAGAACAGAAGAGCAGCCGCAAGTCCGAGACTGATCACCTTGTGTCTCGACGGGTAGTATACTGTGCAAGTAGTGAAAGCTTGTACTTTGATAATTTTTGATACTGTACAAGTTAGTGAGAGCTTGTACTTGATGATTTAGTGCGTGAATAAAATATTGAGATACCTTTCACCAATCGGATTCCATGGATTCTTGAAGAGTAGAGTGCGTGTTCGGCACAACATAATTGGCGCCCGAACAGGGACTCGGTTGTAGTGCTATTTCAAGTTATTTTGAATAGGCTTGCTGAGTTTGAACTAAATTATAAACAAAGTTACGAGTCTGACGGATCAGATTGGTGAACCTTTGAGTAATTATGGCCCTGGCCAGGCCAGAGTGGGAGTTGGAACTCCGGAAATATTAGAAGGGCAAGTGGCCCTCGTGGATAGAGTTTGCAGTTAAACAGTACACGGGCCAGGGGTCTGTTGGGGTACAGCATTGGGAGGATGCGCATACCCACCAAGCCAAAAGGGCGCCTAAGTTAGAGAAAGCCACTGCTGAGTGGCATGATAGGGCCCTGAAGGCAGAGTCAGTTAGTTCAGTACAGGTAGTGCATTTAATCCAATTCCAGTCTCAAGCTGAAAAGGCTGAGTACAGTCGCAATAAGGCTGAGAGGGAAGTGGACAAGGCGAAAGAACAGCTCACAGGAGCGGATCAGAAATGCTCTGACTTACAGACTGCAATGAAGGTTCTGCACCGCTAACAGAAGGAGCGGGTGTACCAGTCAGCGGATCATAGCAAATGTCAGGAGGAGACATATAAATTACAGTCTCAACTCTCAGCACAGTGGGGCATAATATGCACTTTTGTGGATAGGGAGGATGATGACAATGACGACTTTAATTGGGCCGACTTGGCAGATAAGGCCAGTAAGTACCATGGGATGACCACCCCCTGTACCATCCGAACCCCCAATCGAGCCTTCAGCCCCAACCCTTACCTATTTTATTTATTTATTTATTTAGAAATACAGCACTGAAACAGGCCCTTCGGCCCACCGAGTCTGTGCTGACCATCAACCACCCATTTATGCTAATCCTACATTAATCCCATATTTCTACCACATCCCCTCAATTCCACTACCACATACCTACACTAGGGGCAATTTACAATGGCCAATTTACCTATCAACCTGCAAGTCTTTGGCTGTGGGAGGAAACCGGAGCACCCGGCGGAAACCCACGCGGTCACAGGGAGAACTTGCAAACTCCGCACAGGCAGTACCCAGAATCGAACCCGGGTTGCTGGAGCTGTGAGGCTGCAGTGTTAACCATTGTGCCACTGTGCCGCCCATTAATAACTGGGGGGGGGTGGGGGGGAGGGCTCCATGACAAAGTTTATGGCAGAGTGACATAAAAAGACTGTTTTAGTGAAATTTCAAGTGAGTAAAAACAAGTTACTGTGTCTTTTGATTTGAATGTGTGAATGCTGGAAGCTTCCATGAATGTGCAGCTTGTGTTCTGTAGAACCGACTGTCGTCATCTCTTTGTTGTCTGGCCTTAATGATGAAAGAATGAGTGTTACTTTTTCTATTTTTACAGGTGTATATTTTGTGGGAACCTATTTTGGTTGTGAATTAGTTGAACCTGTGTGTTCTCCTTGGCATTGGGACAGGGAATTTGACAGAGATTTGGTATTTTGAATTCATAACCCATTACAGGAATCAATTTTCTAAGTTGTTTGGAATTGAATGAGTGTGAAAAGTGATTGTTGAGTGTATTCATTTCAATTTAAGATTGTGCACCCGGGAATGGGATATAAAATTGAATTATATTTTAAGTTAAAGTTTTATTTTTATTTTAAAAGTTGGTTTTGCAACTGTGAAAAGGCAATGAACAATTTTCTAAGAGATAAGCTTCAGCCTTGAAGGTCTGAAGATGTCTGGCAAAAATCCAATTTGAAGTTTAAAACATTATTTAATTGGAGTTCGTTTAAAATCCGTGTTTTATTGATTGTATTTAAGTAGCAAATGACAGGAATTGGATATTGGTTTACGGGACAGAAGGATAAACAAAGGAGATATAGGAAAGATTCTGTCTGTTTAAAGTTTGTTTAAGAAGCTGGTGGTAATTTTTTTGTTTTAAGAATGTTAAATAACTTTTTCTTTAGTTTTTGGTTTTATTACAGTCATTTGAAAAGGCGCCTGAAGAAAAAACAAGAAAAATGATGTAATTTACCATCTTTAAAAATAAGCATGTGCTATTCTGTTCTGTGTGTAGTTAGTAAGTCAACGTTAAGTTTATACTATTAAGGTTAACTGACCTGTTAAGTTGAAAAACTGGAAATTTCATTTGTGGCCACAACTAACTTTCAAGTTTATTATGTCAAGTTTTGGAGGAGTCTTCAGTTCCGGACATAAGACTCGTTCATATAACATTGGCAGCTTTGATTTTTAAATATTTATTGCAGTAAATTGGAATTTGGAATCATCTTTGTTATATAAAAAAAATCCTGGCATTAGAAGTCTCTTACAAAAGATGCTAAAAGTTTGGAAACAATTGGAGTTGAATCTAAAATGCTGTCTTTCCTGATAGACGCTTTCCTTTGAAGTTGATAATGTTCCTAATGATTTTGTTGCTTTCAGACCCTAAGGATACCAAAAGGATTGAAAGAAAGTTTAAAGCGGAGTGTAGTTCTTTTCAAACAAAAAAAAGGTTACGTAAAGTGACGCAGCTGAGAGTGTTTTGCTCCGCCCCTTTGGAGACAAACAAAAAAATTAACCCTGCTGCAGCTATTGTTTTTCCATTTAATCCACCACACTATTTTTGCATTGCTGAGAGTAAAATTTATATATATTGGACATTATTAAATCTTAAATTTCTACATTGACAGATATAATTGGACAAATTAACCCATTGGGCTCAGGGGCAGAGCCACAATGGATTCTTTGTTTTTTTTAAGCAGGTGATGGTAGGTTCCAAGGCTACATGAGAACTGATGCCACAGCAAGAGATCCAGCAGCTTTAAGAATTTAAGAACTTAATTGCAGACAATCAAATGTCACAGCATCTTTATCAATGAGACAAAGTGCTGGAGAAGGAGAGATAGTTGCAAGCATTTCCGTCTTTAATGTAAAAAAGTGCAACACCACGAAGTCTTGGCATAAGAAATTGGGATTGATAAACAAAATTTAATTGATATGACTGGTTATTTAAGGCACACAAACGGAAATTTATCTGACATTTAAGAGGTCAAATAAAGTTTCAGAAAACAAAAAAAAAACAAAAACTGTCTAAGTGGTTTACTGTGTTGGACATTAGCAATGGGTTCTGGTCCAGACCACTGGCACAAGAGTGTCAATATAAATATGCATTTACATTCCAGGGACAATACACCTGGACGTGTCTCCCCCAGGGATTTCATAATAGTCCGTCGATATTCCACCTTCCTCCAGAAGGTCGGAGTGAAAGTTAACCCGAAAAAGGCACAGATATTGAAAGAAAAGGTTTCCTATTTGGGAACAGTAATAATACAGGGAAAGCATCAGATAGAGCAGATGCGAGTACGGACAATCCTCAAACTCCCCCTACCACAAGATACTAAGGCTCTGAGATCATTTTTGGGCCTTGTTGCATATTGCAGGAACCATATGGATGGATTTGCCTTAAAGGCAGCCCCTTTATATAATCTCCTGAAAAAGAACTACTACGTGCCTGGCAGACAGTTTAATCTGCTGAGTATTTCCAGCATTTCTTGTTTTTATTTCAGTGGACAATTTAATCTACCAGGGCGAACCCCATGAGTGTCAGGTTTTGACAGCAAAGGCCCTTTTGTGTCAAAATCATTAGGAGGTGTACAAGGGAAGGAGCCAGCAATCAAACCAGTACTCAAAATTTTTTGTTGATCGTTCCTCTACAGGAGAGGATGGGATTAGGCAGACAGGATGTGGATTACATGTACAGGAGGATGGAAGTCCCAGACTCAGGGACGAATTGCAGTGGGGTCTTTCTTGTAAAACGTTACTATCGGACAGTGGGTATGTGTCGAATGCCCAAAAGGGACCCACCAGGGCACCCCCCCCGACCCGAGTTCCCTGTATGGCAGTGCGATGATAAAGACTGTAAAAACCGATCAATATGTGTGAAACCACACAATGATAGGGGCTAATGGCTCTATTGTGTTGGGGAAAATAAAAAAGGACAGTTCCTATTCCAGGTCGTGAGATTAAACAGACAAGAAGCACCAACCCCCACAGTTACCCCCAAGTAAGGTTACGACCCAGCAGCCACAAGTGACTGATCTCCCTTGCCCTGCCTTAACTTCAGGACCAGAAAATGGACCTGCGATAATAAAATCTAATAAAATTGTATATGATAATATACAGCATGAGTTGGTACCGGTAATATTAAATAGCTCAGACATCCAGCTACCTGGCTGGTGCCCTGAGAAAACCCAAGAGTTGTACAAGGTACTATTGCAACAATTGCTGAGACAAGAATTTGGTGAGGAGGGAATTGTAAAGGGAAAGGAATGTAAACGTAGTTTAGTGAACGACGCAGCCACAGTCTTTAATACGGGAACTTCAATTGTCAATACTATAGATTTGGAAAATGTGGACCAGAAGGTTAGAACTCTCAGCCAGATAGTAAAGGATATTTTGAAAGACAAACAAAAGGGACAGAGTGGTGTAGCTAAAGTAGGACAGGATCTGATGAACACAGTGACAGGACTGGCGAGAGTACTGGAAGGTCATGCTCACACTATTAATGATATAATAGAAAAGGTAAAGGAGGTCTACGACATTTCAAATAATGAAAGTGTTTGTCGTGAACACAGTTCATGGATGTTAGAACAAACGAAGGAGAATTTGAGGCAAATTGATGAGGGACAGCTACCAGTTTGGATCAATGACACCAGTTAGAGTACTTAGCTAGTTACACAAATGATAAAATTACCAGGTGCCAACTCAAAACTTGTTATGTATGGAAAGGTCAGGAGTGTGTAAATACAGGATCTATGAGTATTGGAGTAGTATTGCGAATACCTGTAATTCTGAGAGATAAGTTAGGGATGCAATTATACGGGTGATAAAGGGAAATGATTACATAAAATACTATGATATATTACTCTATGTTGTGGAATTTGGAAAACAGGTAGTTGGAACAACATTGTCTGAGTGTAGTCTGGAAAACCAGGTGGTCATTAGATTAGATTAGATTAGAGATACAGCACTGAAACAGGCCCTTCGGCCCACCGAGTCTATGCCGAACATCAACCACCCATTTTTTATACTAATCCTACACTAATCCCATATTCCCAACAAACATCCCCACCTATCCCTATATTTCCCTACCACCTACCTATACTAGTAACAATTTATAATGGCCAATTTACCTATTAACCTGCAAGTCTTTTGGCTTGTGGGAGGAAACCGGAGCACCCGGAGAAAACCCACGCAGACACAGGGAGAACTTGCAAACTCCACACAGGCAGTACCCGGAATCGAACCCGGGTCCCTGGAGCTGTGAGGCTGCGGTGCTAACCACTGCGCCGCCCTATATGTGCTCATCCTATATATAAAACAGCAGAATCAAAATGTGGATTTCATGTCACTGTAACTTGCACCATGGAAACGAGGAAAGCATCGTCAGGGCTAACCCATGTGGCCTATATGGGAAAGGGGAGATATTGCTTAACGACCACAGTGAAGGAATACCAGTATGGACATAACCGGACTTGACGGTGAGCAACAGCACGTTTTGTTTCAACCCACAAATACCAACCAGAGTAGGGAAGATGGAGTTGGTAGACATACAGAAACGAAAGACAGAAATGATAACTGTGACAAAGTATTAAGGAGGATTTGACAAATTACCTCCGGGAATATGAATACTATTCAGCCATTGCCCATGCGCTTGGGTAAAGAGAGACAGCAGCTAGAAGCCATTGCTGTAGTGTACTACAATCTGGAACAACAGTTGAAGCTACAAGATGAGACTGACGAGATAAACAATTCTACCTGGTGGGAGGACTTATGGAACTGGGTGTCAATCATGCAGATACGCCCCTGGTTTAGAATTATCTCCCATGTCCTGATAGTGGTTTTGGGTGTCATGGTTATATGTGACATACTTAATTTGGCAACTTAAGAAATTAATTAGGCGATGTGAGAGGATGTATGAACACAGGATGGACAGCTACCTTAAAGGCAATCAGTGTCCGAACTTGCTCTATGAAAGGATAGACAAGTAGTTATGCCACACAAGGGTAATTGTATAACCTATTCGGATATACTTAAAATGAGTTAATGAATGATCAATATACTCTAAGAATGATTTTGTGACTGTATTATGTTCGCACAATTGATTATGTAATAGTGATGTTTAAATTGTGCTTTCTTTAACATTACACTGCTTATGCTTTGAAAATGAAATTGTAATTGCACAAGTGTACTATCTAAGAGACATGAGAGTGCGATCCCTTGGGCATATCCCGGCAGGATCAAAGGGGAGACTGTCTTATTTATTTAGAGATACAGCACTGAAACAGGCCCTTCGGCCCACCGAGTCTGTGCCGACCAACAACCACCCATTTATACTAACCCTACAGTAATCCCATATTCCCTATCACCTACCTACACTAGGGGCAATTTACAACGGCCAATTTACCTATCACCTGCAAGTCTTTGGATGTGGGAGGAAACCGGAGCACCCGGCAAAAACCCACGCAGACACAGAGAGAACTTGCAAACTCCGCACAGGCAGTACCCAGAATCGAACCCGGGTCCCTGGAGCTGTGAGGCCGCGGTGCTAACCACTGCGCCACTGGTCTCCTTATCTCGAGAGACAATGGGTAAGCGCCTGGAGGTGGTCAGTGGTTTGTGGAGCAGCGCAAGGAGTGGCTATAAAGGCCAATTCTAGAGTGACAGACTCTTCCACAGGTGCTGCAAAAAAAATTGTTTGTCGGGGCTGTTACACAGTTGGCTCTCTCCTTGCACTTCTGTCTTTTTTCCTGCCAACTGTTAAGTCTCTTCGACTCACCACACTTTAGCCCCGCCTTTATGGCTACCCGCCAGCTCTGGCGATAGCTGACAACTGCCTCCCACGACTTGTGATCAATGTCACAGGACTTCATGTCGCGTTTGCAGACGTCTTTAAAGCGGAGACATGGCGGCTGGTGGGTCTGATACCAGTGGCGAGCTCGCTGTACAATGTGTCTTTGGGGATCCTGCCATCTTCCATGCGGCTCACATGGCCAAGCCATCTCAAGCGCCGCTGACTCAGTAGTGTGTATAAGCTGGGGATGTTGGCCACCTCGAGGACTTCTGTGTTGGAGATACGGTCCTGCCACTTGATGCCAAGGATTCTCCGGAGGCAGCGAAGATGGAACGAATTGAGACGTTGCTCTTGGCTGAAATACGTTGTCCAGGTCTTGCTGCCATAGAGCAAGGTACTGAGGACACAGGCCTGATACACTCGGACTTTTGTGTTCCGTGCCAGTGCGCCATTTTCCCACAGTCTCTTGGCCAGTCTGGAACATAGCAGTGGAAGCCTTTCCCATCTGCTTGTTGATTTCTGCATCGAGAGACAGGTTACTGGTGATAGTTGAGCCTAGGTAGGTGAACTCTTGAACCACTTCCAAAGCGTGGTCGCCAATATTGATGGATGGAGCATTTCTGACGTCCTGTCCCATGATGTTCGTTTTCTTGAGGCTGATGGTTAGGCCAAATTCATTGCAGGCAGCCGCAAACCTGTCGATGAGACTCTGCAGACACTCTTCAGTGTGAGATGTTAAAGCAGCATCGTCAGCAAAGAGGAGTTCCCTGATGAGGACTTTCCGTACTTTGGTCTTCGCTCTTAGACGGGCAAGGTTGAACAACCTGCCCCCTGATCTTGTGTGGAGGAAAATTCCTTCTTCTGAAGACTTGAACGCATGTGAGAGCAGCAGGGAGAAAGAAATCCCAAAAAGTGTGGGTGCAAGAACACAGCCCTATTTCATGCCACTCAGGAAAGGAAAGGGGTCTGATGAGGTGCCGCTATGCTGAATTGTGCCTTTCATAATGTCATGGAATGAGGTGATGATACTTAGTAGCTTTGGTGGACATCCGATCTTTTCTAGTAGTCTGAAGAGACCGTAGACCCAGTAAAAACACATAAGAACTTAGTTGAAACAAAGGGGATAATCACACAACAATGAACAGTGTGTTAAAGCATAGGGGGGCTGGGTAGCAAGTGGCCACAACACACAGATGGCCGAGGAATTGTAGATAGTATAGTAAAGATGTTGAGGAGGATCCCAGACACAGTCCTTGCATGTAGCAGATAAAGGGAGTCATGGACACCAGATATGATTAAACTCATAATAGACAATGGGAAACTGTGAAGTTTCAAACAGGTTCTCACTGAGCCAAATAAGGAATTATCATTATATCATTATACCAGACCCCTATGAGTAAGTAAGAGGGGTGGGTCTTACAAACAAGATTTAACCCCTGACTGAAATTGAAGAAAGTACGAGAACCCACAGGAAGAACACTCGAGAAGATACCCTGAGCCAGGGGCTCAGAGAACAGAAGAGCAGCCGCAAGTCCGAGACTGATCACCTTGTGTCTTGACAGGTAGTATACTGTGCAAGTAGTGAAAGCTTGTACTTTGATGATTTTTGATACTGTACAAGTAGTGAGAGCTTGTACTCGATAATTTAGTGTGTGAATAAAATATTGATACACCATTCACCAATTGGATTCCGTGGATTCTTTAAGAGTAGAGTGCGTGTTAAGCACAAGAAGACTAATCAGAAATAAAATCTCACTAGGTACATGGGTGGCTCTCAATTGTGCAGTGGTTCCCCCACTCCAAAGGATCAAAGGCTTCAGTGTGTTTGTACATTACAGCTCACTCACCCTCACAATGCTTTTAAAGGGGTTGCAGGTGCATTACAGCG
This sequence comes from Heterodontus francisci, assembly GCF_036365525.1. Classification (NCBI taxonomy): domain Eukaryota; kingdom Metazoa; phylum Chordata; class Chondrichthyes; order Heterodontiformes; family Heterodontidae; genus Heterodontus; species Heterodontus francisci. The sequence goes on from NC_090403.1 coordinate 57,940,673, forward strand.
GGAATTGGCGAGGGGTGGGTGTGATGTGACAGAACGGCAGCAACCTCCCTCTTTCCCCAACACTCCATCTCGGGGCTTAGCATCAGTCTGCAAGCTGTGTCAACGTAGCACTGGTCACCAGGAGTAGCATAGAGATTAACCAGGCTGACATTACTGTCACCCTGGGAAATTATGTGAAATTTGGACATGACCTCAGACTCAATGGCTGGGATTGGAGGCTGGCCTTAAAATGGTGGACAGTCAACCTGCCTCGCTTGTGATAACAGTCACACCTATAAAAAGTAACCAGGCTTTTAAATTCTCTTTGCTCAAAAAAATAGAATTATTGTTTGGTTGAAATGGATTGTCTGGCAGTGTAACCTGCTGGTGTCGTGCTGGAATTTAGCTCATGGAATGGTTTATGTCTGGTTTCAATGCTGAGGTTGTAAGTGTCAGTGTTTAGTCTGCTTACTTCTAACACTGGCTACATTAACTGACAGACTGCACTTGCCCATAAGGTGAGGTGATTAAAGCAGTGTTGCTACCTGTGAATGGGCTCCTCAGGGCATCCATCGTCACCAGTTGTACATCTGAAAACACAAAACAGAAACCTTTAGAGAAAATACAAACCAGGAGAGGAGTTACTAAAGTTCTCACTGATTCAGCAGTTGTTATTTACTCACGAGTGACTGCAGTTTGTGGGACACAGTTGACAGAGACCATTTTCATCGGCATATTTCCACACATGCGCATGTAACCCACTCGGGCATTTCTCCACACAGCGTGTACCATCCTTGTAATGAGCACACTCCACGCAGTCATCAGCCCCCTAACAGTGAAAAGAAAAAGGTCAGCACCATTCGAGCCTCTGCACAAAGCATAACACTCACTCCTCAGTCCCTGCACCCTCAGCTGAAAGCATGACACTCACTCCTCAGTTCCTGCACCCTCAGCTAAAAGCACGACACTCGCTCCTCAGTCCCTCCACTCCTAGCTCAAATAACTCAACTGACAAAGACAGAAAGAAAATGTCTCATTTATATAGTGAGTGGCTGAGCCATATGGACCAACAACTTGCATTTATATGGCGCCCTGAATGTAGTAAAGTGTTCCAAGGTGCTATACAGCATAGTAATCAAACAAATATTGACACACCGAGCCACAAAGAGAGCTAGGACAAGCTCCCAAAATGGTTAGCCAATAGCTCTTAAGAAGTGTCTTAAGGAAGGAGACAGAGGTAGAGAGATTTAAGAAGGGGAATTCAGAGCTTAGGGTCACGGCAGCTGAAGGCACCGCCACCAATGGTGGAGCAATGGAAATCGGGCTGCGCAGTAAGCCAAAAATTGAGGAGTGCAGAGATCTCAGTATTGTAGGGCTGGAGGGGATTACACAGATACTAAGGGGGAACGAGGCCATGGAGGGATTTGAACATGAGGATAATAATTTTAAAATCAAGGCATTGCTGGACTGGGAAAGTTCATGTGATTGGTAATCTGTGCTGCATTAGCTGGGGAGACAGTGGTGTAGTGGTAATGTCACTGGACTAGTAATCCCCACCCCCTCATCTGATGTCTGGCAAAGCAGCTGTGTTGTTGAATGAGCTGGGTGTGAAGAAACCACACACATGACAAATGGCTACTTGGGGTAGGCACTGAGCACAGCCACTGCCCACGGCGGAGGACCGTCAGCAAGTTAGCGCCTTCAGTCAGGGGATCTTTCCCAGGACCCTTTCTGCAGTCGTACCTCTTGGTCTCCAAGCAGGAAGGCTAAGCATTCGTGCCCACTGCCTCACACCAAAAGCTAGCATATAAAGGGGGGATTCCACCTCACACCGAAGGAAGTACCCAGCTTAGAAAGGAGATATACAGGGACTTCTTGCGAATCGACAGTTCTCCCAGCTTTACCCAACCCGTCCCCTACCCAATATACCCCTCCCCTGTCCCCTCTACTCCTTTCCACTCCCTACCCCAGGCACCCCCTTCACTGCACCCATCTACTCCTCTATTTACTCCCTACCCGATTACTCCTCTCCAATTACTCTGAGCCACCTCTGACCCAGGGTATCTCTCACTGTTCATGCAGATAGCACAAGCTAGATGGGTTCAAAGGTTTGTAACTGGACAGCCGCTAGTGTGTTAAGCGAGCAGTCCATCTGTTCCAAGGGCAGGTTCCAGACGATTCCTTACCATTCCTCTGCAGCTCAGGTTTTTGTTCTGTGGGAAACACTCCTTATGACACTGAATACAGGACAACTCACTCAGATACTCCCTCATCTCCCTGAAATAAAGAAAAACAAAGCATGATTTAGAAAGCAGTCCAGACACCTCCCTTGGGACACATCTCTTCACAAACAGCCCCATACCACTACACACTGTGGCCTGTGAGCCTCCCACCCAAACGCCATCACATTTAGTTAGTGCACTCCTACCCCTCATATAAGTTGCATGATTCCACACACTCCTGGCCTCGGAAGAACTTTTCACAGTAGATGCAGTTTGTTGGACCTGGGCCCCAGCAGGTGCTGTTTGTGCACAGTCTGTAGCAGGTACTCCCTTCAGCATCTGCAAGAAAAAGGAAGGGAGTCAAAGGCAGAAATTGGACACAGAACTTTGAATTGTGGCCAGTTGAGTCAGCACAAGTTTAAGGGACTCTCTAGGTGTTTTCCCAACTCTGCTGACACAACTGGGCCCGACAGTACCTATGGGAGTGAATCATTTTCTTTTACCTGTGTGTACTGTACATGTGACAGAAATCACACCTACTAAATGGGGGAAATGTATTAATTTTGTCATACGGGACACTACTGAAGCTTTTTTTAAACTGGACATTTTCTCTCGTATGCATGCTAGTGTGGTTGAATCACGTATTTTAGTAATTTTAACCAAGTTCTTGCTTAAACCTAAGGAAACCTGTCTGATAGATTCATTTGCAATTACAATTAGAGTGCAGTGAGCAAAGGGCTCACTGAGGGGGTTAAGCTAAAATCACTGTGTTTTAAAAGATAAACCCTGTTACGGCCAAACCAGGAAAGGGGCAAGAGGGCAGCCAGAGACCCCTTCCTCAACCGGTCATAACAATGTACAGGAGCTGCCACTGAGACACACACCAGCTGTACTGTACCAGAAAGGAGTGACTGAGATGGTAATTTTTAGTTTTTATATACGTGGATCACACAGACAACACTGTCTGGACTCCACAGCCTAGACTTTCACTATTCCTCAAAAAATAAGCAAAACCAAAGCTGAGTATTAGCAGTGATAGATCCACACTGGCCAGTGTTTCTATCATTACCAGTTGATTGGATATTTCAGTCAGCTTTGATATTGTCAAGTGTGTGCGCGCATGGGAAGATCTTTTAAACTCTTGGCAACATCATTCTGTCACCCAATGAACACCATCTATTTTTAAAATGAATAGAAAAATATAAGTGAGTACCACACTTGTTCCGATTTTTTTTTTTTACTGATTTTATTAGATCCCTTTGTTGAAAAGGATCCAGCAACCAATGTAATGTCATTGGACTGCTTGTCCCAGTAGCTGTTGATACTCACCGCAGATGTCCTGTGGTTTGTTGGCTGTTATCAACGCCTCCTGACGCTCCTCCTTAAACAGCCGGTTCCAGGGAATGGAGTTGACATAGCAGAGGTTAGGATTCTGGTGAATGAACACCAGCCCATTACTAATTTCTTTCAGAGACCGAAATCCAAGGGATTGTATTTGGAGATTCTGCACTAACAATGCATAGGCACCACTGTAACCAGAAAGGTGGTCAAATTAAAATTCAAAACCAATTTACAAACTGTGTCCTGATTGCTTTAAGTTATTAAAACATGAAATTTTACAATTAACTCCCTCCAATGTAAGTGTAAAGTGCAGCAATTAGTGTTAGAGTGAATGCAGTAATGAGTACAGCAGCGTATCAGCGTAGCGTCTGGCGCGACCGCGGCATCTGTGCGAGTGGGGTGTCTGCTCCAAGTGAATCTCACCTGTACAACACTCGTCCGCGGATGACAGCAAGATTCTCAAATACCTTCAGATCAGTAAAATTCTGTGGCCAGGCCTCGATATATAAATACCCTGCAGAGCCAGAACAATCAGATCAATGACATTGTACATGCACAGACCAGCAGATACACAGATCTGTAGAAGCATGTTGGTGATGGGATAGTACCAGGGTTAGCACCGAGCTCGAAAGACCAGATTTTATTCGCTTGGGCAAAGACAGTGAAGAGAGATCTAATCAGGATTACAAAACAGAAAATGCTGGAAATACTCAGCAGGTCAGGCAGCATCTGTGGAGAGAAAAACAGAATTAACATTTCAGGTTTATTTGACCTTTCATCAGAACAGATGAAAGGTTACACAGACCTGAAACATTAACCGTTTCTCTCAGGCATGATGGGCTGAATGGCCTCCCACTGTGATTCTGGGAAAGTTGGGAGGGGAGACAACATTTCTCATATAGAATATGGTGTGCATTATCATACAGGGTTGCTGCTCTGAATCAGCCACAGACTTTCAGGAGGCAATTAGAGAAACTCTCATTAAAATATTGAAGGTTTTGGGAAGAGAGCAGGAAAGCGGATTAGAGTAGATAGTTCTGGTGCAGAGTTAGTACCAGAACTGGAATTGTGGGCCGAATGGCCTCCTCCTGTCCTCAAACTTCTATGATCATATTGCATTTGACCAGAGGAGTGGGAACTCTCAGTTAAAGACAGGGCTAGTTACAACAACCTGACTGAGATTCGAGACTCAGGCGGAAAGTCCATACCAGTAATCTCCATCAAAGGTCTGAAGACCTGCAGCTTCCTTGGATCCAGTGGTTTGGTCTTCGTAGCTGGGTCACTGAAAAGGAAAACAATAAATACTCAAAGAAAGTGACCAGCTCCATTGCACCAACATTTAAATGTCTTGCCTCCTCTGTGGGTTCCATGGACATTTCCCCCTCTGCCCACATCCCTCCTACAAGGGGCCATTCTTGACATGTAAATCCAACAGTGGATATCAACAGGAAGTTGGACTGTGAGGGGCCTCACAGTCAAATCGAATCATGCCCTCACTCACCAGCCACACACACAGGCACATTTATGGAATCATCAATGCACTGAAATCAAAGTGGGGCTCTGGGCGCTGTTTCATTTAGGTCTGCTTGTGTGATGGGACATGTCAGTGAGAATGACTGAAAAATCAGCATTAGCCAGCTTCAAAGTGAAAAATCACAGGTCAAATGAGGAGAAGCTCCGTCACTCAGCCTGTCTGCTCTTCAGTCATAGTCTGCAAACTCCTTACCTTCTGTTCGGTAATGGAGTTAGCTGGTGCTGAATCTCAGACCAGACAGTGCTGGACACATCTCTCAGCAAGGGGAGCTGTTCAAATGAGGTTGTAGACTTGGAATAGTCCCCATAGAGCCAGAGACCCCCTCGTCACCTCTGTCAACTGGACATGAAGGTGTGAGCCGGAGCTGAAGCCTGACTCATGGCAGCACCTGGTCTCCATCAGAGAGAGGAGACCGCAGGTGTAAATTGTGTGAAGCCAAGTTCTGGGGAGAGACTAAAGGATAGATTTTCAGATGTCAACAGAGGATACCTCGCACACTGCGAGCACACACTGGAAAATAAGTGTGCCACAATTTTCTGCTGCACATTTAAGTTAATTCAAATCATGCAAGACCTCGCAAAATCTACCCTGGAGACGGAGTGCGAGTCTGAGCAGCTCACTACTGGAGCGAGCAAGTGGACATGCAAAGTCAGAGAGTGTAATTAGAGAAGGGATCAGGGCTGACAGCAGGCAGTACTCACCCAGAGAAGGTCTCAGCAAGAAATACCAAGCTCCCAAAGATCTTGGTGCAACCAGTGAAGGAACCAATGTTGTTAGAGTTCACGGTCCTCACGCCCTTCAGGTTGTTTACACCTAAACCGCTACACACTGCAAGACAGACAAATTAGTGAGGAATAAGCAGAGAAGCAGCCAGCATCAAACAACCTCAAACACCCAGATTATATTGGCTTCCGTGTCCAGAAAATCAAATTCATCAACTCGACTGAGGCCGTGCTCACACACACACACTGAAACTGGCTCTTGCACAGAAGTGCCCGAGAGAGAAACAAGACAGAAATCAGGTTTCCTTTCACGCTCCACACAGTTCCTCAATGCTGGAGGTGGCCAGTCCCAATCTGACTCCACACCCTGCCTGTAAAGGAGAATCCAGCTCCCCCGTCACACCGCAGACCAGGAACAAGCAGCATGCATGAACCCACAGTCAACCTCGCCAATCAAAGCGGACAGGCACTAAACCTGGACCCATTTTATACAAGCCACCAAAACCAGTCACAGATTGCAGAAGCTACAGGTCTCCAGCCATCCCACACACTCTGCAGGAGGTGGAGAAATTGATGAATCTTTAGGACCACCACACTTCCATATGCCAACCCCACACCCCATTAGTTGCCAGCAGAAACTGCCACCCCATCCCTCTCCTGACTCAATACTGACCTTTGGGACAGGGGACATTGCACTTCTCACATTTCTGTTCGTCCCCCTTGTTCACTTCCTTGGTGCCATTCGGACAGTTTAGAGTGCACGAGCCGACATTAGTTGCTAAGTAATTGCCTGTGAGATTGAAGGTGGGGTGGGAGAGGAGAGAGGAGGAGGAAGGCGGGGAGAAAGAGGAGGGTGGGAGGGGGGTAAGAGGAGATATATTACAACAGGGTCAAAGATAAATTTACAGAGGAATAAAGGAGGAATGAAAAACGCAGGAGCTCCCAGAAAGTTATAACAGGAACTTACGCGGGCACTTTTTGACACAGCTGGCTCCGAAGATGTATGTTCCCTCAGGATTGGGTGCCATCTGATAGGTTTGAGCATTGTAGATGTTGAGTGGTGGACAGTCCCCGCGACACGTTCCACTGTTGCTGAAATGGTGACAGGCCTGGAAGAGATAGTCTAACTAACTTGATTGAATTTTTCGAGGAGGTGACTAGATGTGTAGATGAGGGTAAAGCAGTTGATGTAGTCTATATGGGCTTCAGTGAGGCTTTTGATAAGGTCCCGCATGGGAGATTGGTTAAGAAGGTAAGAGCCCATAGGATCCAGGGTGATTTGGCAAATTGGATCCAAAATTGGCTTAGTGGCAGGAGGCAGAGGATGATGGTCGAGGGTTGTTTTTGTGAGTGGAAGCCTGTGACCAGTGGTGTACCACAGGGATTGGTGCTGGGATCCTTGCTGTTTGTAGTGTATATTAATGATTTATACATGAATATAGGAGGTATGATCAGTAAATTCGCAGATGACACGAAAATTAGTGGTGTCGTAAATGGTGAGGAGGAAAGCCTTAGATTACAGGACAATATAGATGGGCAGAGCAGTGGCAAATTAAATTTAATCCTGAAAAGTGTGAGGTAATACATTTTGGGAAGTCTAACAAGGCAAGGGAATATACAATAGGTGGTAGGACCCTAGGAAGTATAGAGGGTCAGAGGGACCTTGGTGTACTTGTCCATAGATCACTGAAGATAGCAGAACAGGTAGATAAGGTGGTTAGGAAGGCATATGGGAATACTGGCCTTTCTTAGCCGAGGCATAAAATATGAGAGCAGGGAGGTTATGATGGAGCTGTATAAAATGCTAGTTAGGCTACAGCTGGAGTACTGTGTACAGTTCTGGGCACAACACTATAGGAACGATGTGACTGCACTGGAGAGGTTGCAGAAGAGATTCACCAGGATGTTCCCTGGGCTGGAGCATTTCAGCTATGAAGAGAGACTGGATAGGCTGGGGTTGTTTTCCTTGGAGCAGAGAAGGCTGAGGGGAGACTTGATAGAGGTATACAAAATTGTGAGAGGCATTGATAGGGTAGATAGGAAGAAACTTTTTCCCTTAGCAGAGGTGTCAATAACAAGGGGGCATAGATTTAAGTTAAGGGGCAGGAGGTTTAGAGAGGATTTGAGGAAAAATGTTTTCATACAGAGGGTGGTTGGAATCTGGAACGCACTGCCTGGGGATGTGGTAGAGGCAGGAACCCTCAACATTTAAGAAGTATCTAGATAAGCACTTGAAACGCCACTGCATACAAAGCTATGGGCCAAGTGCTGGAAAATGGGATTAGAATAGATAGGCTTGATGGCCTGCGCGGGCATGGTGAGCTGACGGGCCTGTTTCTGTGCTGTATGACTCTATGAGATGATAGAGTCACATCAGACACAGACCAAGAGGACGCTAACCAGAGACACAGAGCTGAGGCTGTTCAAAACACCTTGGGCAGGATCACAGGGTCAAAGAGACTGAAATTTCGAGAAAATTCAACTCATTTCTTTCCTTTACGCACTGAACAAAGAACAAAGAAAATTACAGCACAGGAACAGGCCCTTCGGCCCTCCAAGCCTGCGCCGATCCAGATCCTCTCTCTAAACATGTCGCCTATTTTCTAAGGGTATGTATCTCTTTTCTTCCTGCCCATTCATGTATCTGTCTAGATACATCTTAAAAGACGCCATCGTGCCCGCATCTACCACCTCCGCTGGCAACGCGTTCCAGGCACCCACCACCCTCTGCGTAAAGAACTTTCCACGCATATCCCCCCTAAACTTTTCCCCTTTCACTTTGAACTCGTGTCCTCTAGTAATTGAATCCCCCACTCTGGGAAAAAGCCTCTTGCTATCCACCCTGTCTATACCTCTCATGATTTTGTACACCTCAATCAGGTCCCCCCTCAACCTCCGTCTTTCTAATGCTCCAAAGCAGGCCCGCAGCTCAGCAGTAGCAATCCTATTTCTGGGTCAGGATGTGTGGGTTTAAACTGCAGCTCCAGACTGACCCGGCCAGGGCAGTCCGGAGGTCCAGCTCTGAATTCTGGGTCAAAATGCAGTGGGATAAATTGAGCCCAAGGATCGAGGCCCAGTCACTTACCTTGCAGGAGCGGAGAGGTGTCGGACCTGTGTGAGTAGTCCAGGTGCGCCAGAGTTTGATAAAAAGTCAACAGTGACAACACAGGAAAGCTGCAAGGTGATTGGTTGATGAATAACAGCTGTTAGTGCCTGGAAATAGCTTTAAAAAAAATCAGGGAACAGTTTTTTTTTAAACCTACCTTATAAGTGAATAAGGTTAGTACTACTAACGTGTGCTTTTTTAAATTAGTGTAATTTCTTAAGAACTTTAGATTGTAGTGGGTAGTGTTTGGAGTAGAACAAGGCTCCTAGCATAATTAGTATTCTTTAATTAAAGGGAGTAACTAAGTAATCTAAAGGTAAGTCATGGCAGGAGAGCTCAGCCCCGTGATATGCTCCTCCTGCGCAATGTGGGAAACCAGGGGCACTTCCAGTGTCCCTGATGACCATGTGTGCAGGAAGTGTATCCATCTGCAGCTACTGGCTACCCGCATTACAGAGCTGGAGCTGTGGGTGGATTCACTGTGGAGCATCCGCGATGCTGAGGATGACGTGGATAGCACATTTAGCGAGGTAGTCACACTGCAGGTAATGGTTGCACAGGCATAGGAGGGTTGGGTGACCACCAGGCAGAGTAGTAGGCGCAGGCAAGTAGTGCAGGAGTCCACTGTGGCCATCCCCCTCTCAAACAGATATACCGCTTTGGATACTGTTGGGGGGGATGGCCTCCCAGGTAAAAGCAGCAACAGCCAAGTTCGTGGCACCATGGATGGCTCTGCTGCACACCAGGGGAGAAAAAGATTGGGAGAGCCATAGTGATAGGAGATTCAATTGTAAGGGGAAGAGACAGGCGTTTCTGTGGCCGCAAACGAAACTCCAGGATGGTATGTTACCTCCCTGGTGCTCGGGTCAAGGATGTCTCGGAGCGGCTGCAGGACATTCTGAAGGGGGAGGGTAAACAGCCAGTGGTTGTGGTGCATGTCAGTACCAACGACATTGGTAGAAAAAGGGATGAGGATGAGGCAAGATGAATTTAAGGAGTTAAGAGCTAAATTAAAAAGCAAGACCTCAAAGGTAGTAATCTCAGGATTACTTCCTGTGCCACGTGTTAGTGAGTATAGGAACAGGAGAATAGACCAGATGAATGCGTGGCTGGAGAAGTGGTGCAGGAGGAAGGGACTTAGATTCCTGGGATATCGGGACCGGTTCTGGGGAAGGTGGGACCTGTATAAGCGAGACGGGTTACACCCAGGCAGGACCGGAACCAATGTCCTCATGGGGGCGTTTGCTAGTGCTATTGGGGAGGATTTAAATGAGAACGGCAGGGGGATGGGAACCTGAGCGGGGAGAGAGAGGAGGAGGAAACAAGAATAGAAACGAAAGACAGGAAACAAAAAGGCAAAAGTGGAAGGCATAGAAATCAAGGGCAAGAAACAAATAGGGCTATAGTGCAAAATAATGCTAAGATGACTAAGAATGTTAAAAAGACAAACCTAAAGGCATTGTGTATCAATGCGCGGAGTATTCGCAATAAGGCAGGCGAATTAACCGCACAAATAGATGTAAATGGATACAATATAGTTGTGATTACAGAGACATGGCTGCAAGGTGACCAAGGATGGGAACTGAACATCCAAGGGTATTCAATATTTAGGAAGGACAGGCAAAAAGGGAAAGGAGGTGGAGTAGCGTTGTTAGTAAAAGAGGAAATCAATACAATAGTGAGGAAGGATATTAGCTCAGAGAATCCTGATGTGGAATCTGTATGGGTGGAGCTAAGAAACACCAAGGGGCAGAAAACATTGGCGGGGGTTGTATATAGAACCCCAAACAGCAGTGGTGATGTAGAGGATGGCATTAAACAGGAAATTAGAGACGCATACAATAAGGGTGCAATTGTAATTATGGGTGACCTTAATCTACATGTAGATTGGGCAAACTAAATTAGCAATAATACTGGAGAGGAGAAATTCCTGGAGTGCGTACGTGATGGTTTTTTGGACCAATACGTTGAGGAACTAACTAGAGAACAGGCCATTCTAGACTGGATATTGTGCAATGAAAAAGGATTAGTGAACAATCTTGTGCGAGGTCCCTTGGGGAAGAGCGACCATAACATGATAGAAGTCTTCATTTAGATGGAGAGTGAGAGAGTTGACTGCGAGACTAGGGTCCTGAATCTAAATAAAGGAAACTATGAAGGTATGAGGTGCAAGTTGGCTATGATAGAGCGCGGAGAATGTTATTTAAAGACTTGACAGTGGATAGGCATTGGCTAACATTTAAAGAGCGCATGGATGAATTACAACAATTGTTCATTCCTGTCTGGCGCAAAAATAAAACAGGAAGGGTGGCTCAACCATGGCTTACAAAAGAAATTAGGGATAGTATTATATCCAAGGGTGAGAAATATAAAATGGCCAGAACAAGCAGCAAACCTGAGCATTGGGGGCAGTTTAGAATTCAGCAAAGGAGGACAAAGGGATTGATTAAGAAGGGGAAAATAGAGTATGAGAGTAAGTTTGCAGAGAACATAAAAACTGACTGCAAAAGCTTCTATAGATATGTGAAGAGAAAAAGGTTAGTGAAGACAAATGTGGGTCCCTTACTGTCAGAAACGGGGGAATTTGTAATGGGGAACAAAGAAATGGCAGACCAATTAAATAGATACTTTGGTTCTGTCTTCACAAAGGAGGACAAAAATCACCTCCCAGAAATGTTGGGGAACATAGGGCCTAGTGAGAAGGAGGAACTGTATGAAATCAGTATTAGTAGGGAAATGGTGTTAGGGAAATTGATGGGATTGAAGGCTGATAAATCCCCAGGGCCTGATAATCTACATCTCAGAGTACTTAAGGAAGTGGCCCGAAAAATAGTAGATGCATTGCTGGTCATTTTTCAAAATTCTATAGACTCTGGAACAGTTCCAACAGATTGGAGGGTAGCTAAAGTAACCCCACTATTTAAAAAAGGAGGGAGAAAACAGGGAATTATAGACCAGTTAGTCTGACATCAGTAGTGGGGAAAATGCTAGAGTCCATAATAAAAGATGTAATAGCAGAGCACTTGAAAAACAATGACAGGATCGGACAAAGTCAACATGGATTTACGAAAGGGAAATTGTGCTTGACAAATCTACTGGAATTTTTTCAGGATCTAACTAGTAGAATAGATAAGGGAGAACCAGTGGATGTGGTGTATTTGGACTTTCACAAGGTTTTCGATAAGTTCTCACAAGAGATTAACGTGCAAAATTAAAGCAAATGGGATTGGGGGTAAGGTACTGACATGGAGAGAGAACTGACTGACGGACAGGAAAAAAAAAAGAGTAGGAATAAATGGGTCTTTTTCCTAGTGGCAGGCAGTGACTAGTGGGGTACTGCAGGAATCAGTGCTAGGAACGCAGCTATTCACAATATATATTAATGATATAGATGAGGGAATTAAATGCAATATATACAAGTTTGCAGATGACACAAAGCTGGGTGGGAGTGGGAGCTGTGATGAGGATGCAGAGAAGCTCCAGTGTGATTTGGACAGGTTGAGTGAGTGGGCAAATACATGGCAGATGCAGTATAATGTGGATAAATGTGAGGTTATCCACTTTGGTGGCAAAAACAGAAAGGCAGATTATCTGAACGACAATAGATTGGGAAAGGGGGAGGTGCAGCGAGACCTGGGTGTCCTTGTGCACCAGTCGCTGAAAGTAAGCATGCAGGTGCAGCAGGCAGTTAAGGCGGCAAATGGTATGTTGGCCTTCATAGCGAGAGGATTCGAGTACAGGAGCAAGGATGTCTTGCTGCAATTATACAAGGTCTTGCTGAGACCACATCTGGAGTACCTTCTGGGAGCGGAGCAGAGAGGACCTGTGGGGAGAACGCGGAGAGCAGAGCCTATAAATTGAACCCGAGGATCGAGGCCCAGTCTCTTACCTTCCAGGGGAGCAGTCCAGGCGCGCCGGAGTTTGGAAAAAGGTCAACAGTGACATTACAAGAAAGCTGCAAGGTGATTGGTTGGTGAGTAGCTGCTGTTAGGGAATAGCTCTAAGTAGCTGGCTTCGTAACTAAGGTAAGAAAGGTCTACAGTTTATTTTCATATATAGTAAGTAGTGTTTTTTTAGGGAGTTCTGTGGTAACGAGGACCAGGGAGGAAGGGTCCCAGACTAATGGATATTATTTGATATTAAGCATCTCCCAAAAGGTTTAATTTAAAGGGTTAAGTCATGGCAGGAGAGCTCAAAGACGTGGTGTGCTCCATGTGGGAAGCCGGGAACCATTCCAGTGCCCGGGACCAGCAAGTGTGCAGGAAGTGTCTCCAGCTGCAGCTCCTGGAAGCCCGGGTTTCAGAGCTGGAATGGTGGCTGGGGACACTGTGAAGCATCCGCAAGGCGGCGAGTATGGTGGATAGCACGTATAGAAGGGTGGGCACATCACAGGCTCAGATTCCACAGGCAGGAAGGGAATGGGTGACCACCAGGCAGAGTAAGAGGACTAGGCAGGCAGTGCAGGAATCTCCTGTGGCTATTCCCCTGCAAAACAGATATACTGCTTTGGATACTGTTGGGGGGAATGGCCTCTCGGGGGAAAGCAGCAACAGCCCAATTCTTGCACCACGGTTGGCTCTGCTGCACAGGGGAGGAGTAAAAAGTGTGGGAATGCAATAGTTACAGGAGATTCAATTGTAAGGGGAATAGATAGACGTTTCTGTAGCCGCAAACGAGACTCCAGGATAGTATGTTGCCTCCCTGGTGCTAGGGTCAAGGATGCCTCAGAGCGGTTACAAGACATTCTGAAGGGGATGAACAGCCAGTGGTCGTGGTACACACTGGTACAAACGACGAAGACAAAAAAAAGGGATGAGGCCCTAAAAGCAGAATATAGGGAGTTAGGAAGTAAGTTGAAAAGTAGGACCTTAAAGGTAGTGATCTCAGGATTACTACCAGTGCCACGTGCTAGTCAGAGTAGAAATAGCAGGATATATCGGATGAATACGCGGCTGAAGAGATGGTGTGAGGGGGAGGGTTTTAGATTCCTGGGGCATTGGGACTGGTTCTGGGGGAGGTGGGACCAGTACAAACTGGACAGGTTACACCTGGGCAGGACCGGGACTGATGTCCTGGGGCAGTATTTGCTAGTGGTTGGGGAGGGTTTAAACTAAAATGGCAGGGGATGGGAACCTTTGCAAGGAGTCAGAGGAGGGGGGATCAAGGACAAGAACAAAAGACAGTAAGGGGAATAAGAAGTGATAGGCAGAGAAATCAAGGGCCAGAATCAAACAGGGCCACAGTAAAAAATAGTGGGAAGGGGACAAGTAATGTTAAAAAGACAAGCCTTACAGCTTTGTGCCTTAAAGCGTGGAGCATTCACAATAAGGTGGATGAATTAATCGTGCAAATAGATGTAAACGGGTATGATATAGTGGGGATTATGGAGACATGGCTGCAGGGTGACCAGGGATGGGAAATCAACATCCAGGGGTATTCAGCATTTAGGAAGGACAGACAAAAAGTAAAAGGCAGTGGAGTGGCATTGCTGGTTAAAGAGGAAATTAACACAATAGTGAGGAACGATATTAGCTCTGAAGATGTGGAATCTGTATGGGTAGAGCTGAGAAACACTAAGGGGCAAAAAACATTAGTGGGGGTTGGACATAGACCCCCAAACTGTAGTGGTGATGTTGGGAATGGCAGTAAACAGGAAATTAGAGACACATGCGATAAAGGAACATCTGTAATTATGGGTGTCTTTAATCTGCATATAGATTGGGCAAATCAAATTAGTCACAATACCGTAGAGGAGGAATTCATGGAGTCTATATGAGATGGTTTTCTGGACCAATACTTGGGGAACCAACAAGAGAACAGGCCATCCTAGACTGGGTATTGTGTAATGAGAGAGGAATAATTGACAATCTAGTTGTGCGAGACCCCTTGGGGATGAGCGACCATAATATGATAGAATTCTTCATCAAGATGGAGAGTGACGTAGTTGATTCTGAGACTAGGGTCCTGAATCTTAATGAAGGAAACTACAAAGGTATGAGGCGCGAGTTGGCTATGATGGATTGGGAAACATTACTTAAAGGGATGACAGTAGATAGGCAATGGCAAACATTCAAAGAGCACATGGATGAATTGCAACGTTTATTCCTGTCTGGCGCAAAAGTAAAACAGGAAAGGTCGCCAAACCATGGCTTACAAGGGAAATTAGAGATAGCATTAGATCGAAGAGACATATAAATTTGCCAGAAAAAACAATAGACCAGAGGATTGGGAGCAGTTTAGAATTCAGCAAAGGAGGACCAAGGGATTGATTAAGAGGAAAATAGAGTACAACAGTAAGCTTGCGGGGAACATAAAAACGTTTCTATAGGTATGTGAAGAGAAAAAGATTGGTGAAGACAAATGTAGGTCCCTTACAGTCAGAAACAGGGGAATTTATTACGGGGAACAAAGAAATGGCTGACCAACTAAATGCATACTTTGGTTCTGTCTTCACAAAGGAGCACAGAAATAACCTCCCAGAAATGTTGGGGAACACAGGGTTTAGTGAAAAGGAGGAACTGAAAGAAATCAGTATTAGTAGAGAAATGGTATTGGGGAAATTGATGGGATTGAAGGCCGATAAATCCCCAAGGCCTGATAATCTACATCCCAGAGTATTTAAGGAAGTGGCCCTAGAAATAGTGGATGTATTGGTGGTCATCTTTCAAGAGTCTATAGACTCTGGAACAGTTCCGACAGACTGGAGGGTAGCTGATGTAACACCACTACTTAAAAAGGGAGGTAGAGACAAAGCAGGAAATTATAGTCCAGTCAGCCTGACATCAGTAGTGGGGAAAATTCTAGAGTCCATTATCAAAGATTTTAGAGCAGATCACTTGGAGAACAGTGGTAGAATCGGACAGAGTCAGCATGGATTTACGAAAGGGAAATCATGCTTGACAAAGCTACTAAAATTCTTCGAGGATGTAACTAGTAGAGTTGATGAGGGAGAGCCAGTGGATGTGGTTTATTTGGACTTTCAGAAGGCTTTCGACAAAGTCCCACATAAGAGATTAGCGTGTAAAATTAAAGCGCATGGGATTGGGGGTAGTGTATTGCGATGGATAGAAAATTAGTTAGCAGACAGGAAACAGAGAGTAAGAATAAACAGGTCTTTTTCAGAATGGTAGGCAGTGACTAGTGGGGTACCGCAGGTATCGGTGCTAGGACCCCAGCTATTCACTATACATCTGAATGATTTAGATGAGGGAACTAAATGTAATATCTCCAAATTGCAGATGACACAAAACTGGGTGGGAGGGTGAGTTGTGAGGAGGATGCAGAGAGGCTTCAGGGTGATTTGGACAAGTTGAGTGAGTGGGCTAATGCATGGCAGATGCAGTATAATGTGGATAAATGTGAGGTTATCCACTTTGGTAGCAAAAACAGGAAGGCAGATTATTATCTGAACGGCTATAAACTGAGAGAGGGGATTTTGCCTGGGTGTTCTCGTACACCAGTCGCTGAAGGTAAGCATGCAGGTCCAACAGGCAGTAAAAAGGGCAAATTGTATTTTGGCCTTCACAGCAAGAGGATTTGAGTACAGGAGCAGGGATGTCTTTCTGCAATTATACAGGGCCTTGGTGAGGCCGCACCTGGAATATTGTGTGCAGTTTTGGTCTCCTTATCTGAGGAAGGATGCTCTTGCTATAGAGGGAATGCAGTGAAGGTTTACCAGACTGATTCCTGGGATGGTGGGACTGACTTATGAGGAGAGATTGAGTCGGTTAGGATTATATTCGCTGGAGTTCAGAAGAGTGAGGGGGGATCTCATAGAAACCCATAAAATTCTAACAGAACTTGACAGGGTAGATGCAGGAAGGATGTTCCTGATGGTGGGGGAGTCCAGAACCAGGGGTCATAGTCGAAGGATACAGGGTAAACCTTTCAGGACTGAGATGAGGAGAAATTTCTTCACCCAGAGTGTCGTGAGCAGTTGAGGCCAAATCATTAAATATATTCAAGAAGGAGTTAGATATAGTTCTTGGGGCTAATGGGATCAAGGGATACGGGGAGAAAGCCGGAACAGGTTACTGAGTTTGGGTGATCAGCCATGATCGTATTGAATGGCGGAGCAGGCTCGAGGGGCTGAATGGCCTACTCCTGCTCCTATTTTTCTACGTTTCTATGAGTCTGTCTGTGGCTGGCTCCCACCCCATCATCCAGTTTGTGTGAGCCTATAAAACCATCTCACTACGCTGGACTAACTGCCCCATCACTGTGATAAAGATGGTTGTGGCTGTGGAAGGAGAGCTCACGTCACAACCTATCAGACTGTTACTCAGTCTGCGGATCCTTGTACTGTTCCCCCACGGAACAGCATGAAGAAATGAAAGCAACACAGCTCTCCTCCGAATGAGTCCAGACGTTTGATGAAATCTAGCCACTGTCTATGGTGTGATCTCTGGGCTGTACATACCAGGCAGGCAGTGTCCTTGGGCCCAGTGCAGCCTGCTGCACACTGGCTGTGGCAACAATCAGTTGGGTCTCGTCCTTTACACCGAGTCAGGCACTCTGGGGCACAGATCTTCCGAGTCACTGAAATACAGCAAAATTAAGTGTGAAAGCATTATGTGATACAAATGCACACAAACCAGGACCACATGCATAGGCACAGTGGGGCTCCCATCTCCTTCCCCATCCCACACAACAATCCCCAGCTAAATGAGTACAGAGCT
This sequence comes from Heterodontus francisci, assembly GCF_036365525.1. Lineage (NCBI taxonomy): Eukaryota > Metazoa > Chordata > Chondrichthyes > Heterodontiformes > Heterodontidae > Heterodontus > Heterodontus francisci. The sequence continues at coordinate 57,958,255 of NC_090403.1, forward strand.
GGAGCCTGGGAGAGACAGAATTCTCCACCTAGCAGCTTAGCGTCAATAAACTCTGGGAGAGTCACTTGCATTGTCCATCTCTTCAGGCAATGATGCTCAGAGTGGGAGCAGGTAGGGAATCACCAGAACAGTATGCAGACCAGTGCCCAGCCATACAGAGCCTGGGTGCAGCAGCCCTCACTGGCTCTCCTACACGGAGCAGCAAACTGCTGAAATATGTGTCTCTGATGCTGCAACAAAGCTCAGCAATGCTCATTTTGCAAGATTAGTGAGAATTCAATCAGACTGGACTGGTATAGTTTGCATACAGATTGCAGTGTGATAGGAATATATTTTTAAAAAATCACTGGATAATCACTCACGTATCTGGCAATATTCAGGACCTAAGCCCCAGCACGATCCTGACTCACAGGCAGAACTGCAGCTACCACCTAAGGGGAAAGAGAAACAGAGACAGCATTAAAACAGTAGTCATGACAGATGCAGTGCCCATACACCTCCATAACAGCCGACACCACATGGCAGTTGGGGAGGTATTAATTTCCCCAATTCACTGACAGCATACTCACACGGCACAGTCCGGTTCATGTCCACTGGACCTACAAAACGAAACTTGTTGTTCTTGTCCTGAATGTCATCCCATTGGATGGTGTCTTGGTAACAGAGCCAGGGGTTATCGCTGATCCAAATATTCCCAATCAGGATTTCTGTCAAACACACGCTTACATTATTAACGGTTCCACAGCTCTCCCCCTCATTTGGTGCTGGAGTGTAAAACACGAGTCACCAAGTTCGTTAAAATTGTTCGTTGCACAGACCCCATACAATCAGGCTATGAGCACTATACACATAATTCAGCTTACACATCCATGGCCAGCACTCCTCTGAACTTCAGTTCCCCGTCCTACACACTTCTCTGCATCCTCTCAGTGCTGAGATCAAAGGTGTAGTTAACCAGCCTCTTGTTCCCAGTCACTCAGGGAGCCTGGGTTCGAGATGCGAACAGTACTGATGTGTTGGTTTTCCACCCCCATCCAGCGCAGCTCTGTTACAAGTACAAGATGGTGGAATTTACCCATGAAACTCATGGCACTGTCCCCAGTCTAGCTCAGTCACTCTCAGCATCTCGAAACTACAGCACCCCTCAACTGCCTCAGGCTCTCTCCTAAACTCTGCAGGACTTTGCCACCATCTAATCACAGTTTTATGATTTCTCTCCTCTTCTTTCCACATTGCTGGAACCCAGCACACTGCCTTACCTGGGTTTCACAACACACACACTCTCTCTCTCTGGGATTTTGGAATTCCTGCCAGTGGGATCCAGTTGGATGTCATTGTTATCTGCTGAAAGAGCACCTCCAGCTTTATTTTTTTTAACACAGGTGAAAGGACCCAGGAACGCCCAACTCGTGAAAATAAAGTGCTGCCAGGCTGTGTTGGAATTGTAAACAAATCCAGATCAAAATCACAACTCAAAGTTCCATCCAGGATTTACCTGCTGCAGCAGGTAAAGAAGAATTCCAAAAATTCCTGAGATAGGTTAGCCCATTTTCTGAGCATGATTGGCACAGACAAAGAGGGTTCAGGATCTGCTGTTGGTTTATTTGGGGAGTGCAGGAATGTTAACAACCAGCTTTTCTATTACTGGTCCCAAATCTGGGTCAATGCAGGACAGACAGGATCGGTTCACAGACTAGGTGAGATACAGGAATGGAAGAAGGTAAATTGCGAAAAGACTCTGACCTGTCAGGCTTCTCATCCGAAGCTCTCGGAGACCAGTGCCAGCAGGGTTAAAGTTAGACAGGACGACCAGTGCAAACTGGCCCTCGTACAACTGGCTTCCTCGGATGATGCGTAGATTTTCTAGGGGAATGTAGTCTACTTCATTGTGTGCGATCAAAACATAACCTTGGACTTCCTGAATATTCTGCGCAAAAAAAACACAAGATCCATAAATTCCACACTCGGAACTTGTAACAAGCAGAGAGTTCAACAACAGACAGGCAGCCTGACATTTCAGTGAATTTAGCTAGGGAGCCGCTGATTGAGAGAGCAGGAAAGCCCAGATTCCATCTCCACTCTGCACAGATCTCAGGCAAGGCTCCTGAGCATGATCCAGTGCTCCCCGCTGCTGAATCCAGGCATTCCACCAAACGCACATATCTGGTCGGTGGCGTTGGTCATTTTGGTGGACCATGGATGAAAGTAGTAAATAAGTTCTCTGGCATGGGATTGAGCCTCAGGGAGCAGGAGAGCACCAGCCCGTGTGGGACTGAGCCCCGCGGGAGCAGGAGAGCACCAGCCGGTGTGGGACAGAGCCCCGGGGCGAGCAGGAGAGCACCAGCCGGTGTGGGACTGAGCCCCGGGGTGCAGGAGAGCACCAGCCCGTGTGGGACTGAGCCCCGGGGGAGCAGGAGAGCACCAGCCCGTGTGGGACAGAGCCACGGGGGAGCAGGAGAGCACCAGCCCGTGTGGGACAGAGCCCCGGGGGAGCAGGAGAGCACCAGCCGGTGTGGGACAGAGCCCCGGGGGAGCAGGAGAGCACCAGCCGGTGTGGGACTGAGCCACGGGGGAGCAGGAGAGCACAAGCCTGTGTGGGACAGAGCCCCGGGGGAGCAGGAGAGCACCAGCCCGTGTGGGACAGAGCCCCGGGGGAGCAGGAGAGCACCAGCCGGTGTGGGACAGAGCCCCGGGGGGAGCAGAAGAGCACCAGCCCGTGTGGGACTGAACCCCGGGGGAGCAGGAGAGCACCAGCCCGTGTGGGACAGAGCCCCGGGTGAGCAGGAGAGCACCAGCCCGTGTGGGACAGAGCCCCGGGGGAGCAGGAGAGCACCAGCCCGTGTGGGACAGAGCCCCGGGGGAGCAGGAGAGCACCAGCCCGTCTGGGACTGAACCACGGGGGAGCAGGAGAGCATCAGCCGGTGTGGACTGAGCCCCGGGGTGCAGGAGAGCACCAGCCGGTGTGGGACTGAGCCCCGGGGTGCAGGAGAGCACCAGCCGGTGTGGGACTGAGCCCCGGGGGAGCAGGAGAGCACCAGCCCGTGTGGGACTGAGCCCCGGGGAGCAGGAGAGCACCAGCCGGTGTGGGACTGAGCCCCGGAGAAGCAGAGAGCACCAGCCGGTGTAGGACTGAGCCCCGGGGGAGCAGGAGAGCACCAGCCGATGTGGGACTGAGCCCCGGGGGAGCAGGAGAGCACCAGCCGGTGTGGGACTGAGCCCCGGGGGGAGCAGGAGAGCACCAGCCGGTGTGGGACTGAGCCCCGGGGGGAGCAGGAGAGCACCAGCTGGTGTGGGACTGAGCCCCGGGGGGAGCAGGAGAGCACCAGCCGGTGTGGGACTGAGCCCTGGGGGAGCAGGAGAGCACCAGCCGGTGTAGGACTGAGCCCTGGGGAGCAGGAGAGCACCAGCCCGTGTGGGACTGAGCCCTGGGGGAGCAGGAGAGCACCAGCCGGTGTGGGACTGAGCCCCGGGGGAGCAGGAGAGCACCAGCCGGTGTGGGACTGAGCCCCGGGGGAGCAGGAGAGCACCAGCCGGTGTGGGACTGAGCCCTGGGGAGCAGGAGAGCACCAGCCGGTGTGGGACTGAGCCCTGGGGAGCAGGAGAGCACCAGCCGGTGTGGGACTGAGCCCTGGGGAGCAGGAGAGCACCAGCCGGTGTGGGACTGAGCCCCGGGGGAACAGGCGAGTACTGACCGTTGAGAGAGCTACACAGGAATGAGCTACCTTCCACCCCCTATTCCGTGATCAGTTAGCTGTTCTCAGTTAGTCCACAAGATGATTTCTACAAATTGTCGCAGAGCCCTGGATCCTGAAGGGATGAGGTATAAATGAGTTTGAGCTTTGGCTAGTGACTGCAGCTAGAAAGTGCATGTTTGGGCAGTGAATGTCCAGAAGCTTAATGAAACTCAAAGTCTGGAATGGGCACAGAGATCATAGAGGGAGAACAACTTTAGCACTGGATCCAGGGGATTGGGAATAACTAAATGAGTTTCCACATAAGTTCAACTTGTGCGCACTATCATTTCCATGGTTACCTGCAGAAAGGATAGGTTGCTGTTCCCTGTCAGGTGGGTGATCTCCAGGTTGCCCTGCACCTCATGGCAGTTCTCGTACAGTTTGCGCAATGTGTAGTAATGGTTCTCTAAACTGAACGATAGCTCCAGCTTCATGTCTGTCCCGGGACACACTGAGCAAAATAGGGAGAGAAGACAAATGTGAATTGTAATGGTGTCTAATGTATCACTCACTGTAACACTGATATACCCCACACACCTCACTATAACACTGTCATATACCCCAAACCCCTCACTGTAACACCGATATACGCCACACCCCTCACTTTAACACTCTAAGATAACCCACACCCCTCACAGTAACACTATGCTTGCTATCAGCTACATTTTCAATGGATTCTAATTGCCATGTTTGGACCCTCAGAGATCCCTTTAAATTGAAACTCTCATTACACAGAGCCAACAGGTTGCGTCTCAAACCAGTTTTGCACAAAAAGCTTGATTTTAACTTGAAATCTAGTGCAGTGAGGAGCCTGCTCACTTACCCTTGGGGAAAGAGAGCTGACCTAAGCTGAGGCTTCCACACAACAACAATGCCAGTGGAGGGACAGCACCAGCCCAGGGAGCTGCAGTTTGAACAAACATCGTAGAGCCTGTGAAGAGATAGCAAGCGTAGAGCCTGAGGTGGCGAGACTGGGTTCCTGTTCTCCAGATCTTGTTGCTATATCTGAAACGGATTCAATCAGCAGGCAGTCCAAGTCAGAAGGTCGTGCTCAGCACCCGGGCCATTAGTGGACGAACTGGGCTAGCACTTCCTAAACATGGATACAGAGAGAGGGAAGGCTTACAGTCTCCTTCCGCTGAGCTATCACTGATACCTGGCACCCAGTCACATCCTATAATTACAGAACATCTGCTTAAAAGATGAGATCGTTCCGGTACACCAGCTGTCCCAAGGCAGGGGCAGCTCCACACTGAGATCCCACGAGGACAGCACAGGCCCCTCTACAGGGCTGGGGTGGTGAGAGCAGGGGAGGGCCTGGTGGGATATGTTGAGTTGGGTGGAATACAATGACCAGGATAGCAGTAAGGGTATGCAGAGAGTGAGGGAATAGGGGAGGCAGGTGGGCTGCAGGGTATTTATACCCAATCATAAATAATAAAGATCCTGTGAAAGGGAATAAGACTCCCAGTGTCGCACAGCAGGAAGAGTTGAGCCAGCATAAAGGACATTGCCCATCCCCTGACCCAGGATATAACTGCCCGAGATGTTGATGAATGCTGTGCTGACACTAAGTGCCAGTTGGAAATCCCACCCCTCTGCTCTTCCCAGGAAACCCAGCGATTATATTACACATTACCCTCAGCACAACCTTAAACTTTTAACTCCAACTGCTTCTCTCATGGCTTCTTGTTCATCTAATTCAAATAATGCTGATGACACACAGCATCCTTAAATCATTTTCTGTCCTCAAGATCTGAGTAAGGGTCACTCACCATGTAACCATACAGAGACACTATTTATTCAGGGTAAGGGTCACTCACTGTGTAACTGTAGAGTCACTGTTTATTCAGGGTGAGGATCACTCACTGTGTAACTGTACAGAGTCACTGTTTATTCAGGGTGAGGATCACTCACTGTAACTGTACAGAGTCACTGTTTATTCAGGGTGAGGGTCACTCACTGTGTAACTGTAGAGTCACTGTTTATTCAGGGTGAGGATCACTCACTGTGTAACTGTACAGTCACTGTTTATTCAGGGTAAGGGTCACTCACTGTGTAACTGTACAGAGTCACTGTTTATTCAGGGTAAGGGTCACTCATTGTGTAACTGTACAGAATCACTGTTTATTCAGGGTGAGGATCACTCACTGTAACTGTACAGAGTCACTGTTTATTCAGGGTAAGGGTCACTCACTGTGTAACTATACAGAGTCACTGTTTATTCAGGGTGAGGATCACTCACTGTGTAACTGTACAGAGTCACTGTTTATTCAGGGTAAGGGTCACTCACTGTGTAACTGTAGAGTCACTGTTTATTCAGGGTGAGGATCACTCACTGTGTAACTGTACAGAGTCACTGTTTATTCAGGGTAAGTGTCACTCACTGTGTAACTGTACAGAGTCACTGTTTATTCAGGGTGAGGATCACTCACTGTGTAACTGTACAGAGTCACTGTTTATTCAGGGTGAGGATCACTCACTGTGTAACTGTACAGAGTCACTGTTTATTCAGGGTAAGGGTCACTCATTGTGTAACTGTACAGAATCACTGTTTATTCAGGGTGAGGATCACTCACTAACTGTACAGAGTCACTGTTTATTCAGGGTAAGGGTCACTCACTGTGTAACTATACAGAGTCACTGTTTATTCAGGGTGAGGATCACTCACTGTGTAACTGTACAGAGTCACTGTTTATTCAGGGTAAGGGTCACTCATTGTGTAACTGTACAGAATCACTGTTTATTCAGGGTGAGGATCACTCACTGTAACTGTACAGAGTCACTGTTTATTCAGGGTAAGGGTCACTCACTGTGTAACTGTACAGAGTCACTGTTTATTCAGGGTGAGGATCACTCACTGTGTAACTGTACAGAGTCACTGTTTATTCAGGGTGAGGATCACTCACTGTGTAACTGTACAGAGTCACTGTTTATTCAGGGTGAGGATCACTCACTGTAACTGTACAGAGTCACTGTTTATTCAGGGTGAGGGTCACTCACTGTGTAACTGTAGAGTCACTGTTTATTCAGGGTGAGGATCACTCACTGTGTAACTGTACAGAGTCACTGTTTATTCAGGGTAAGGGTCACTCACTGTGTAACTGTAGAGAGTCACTGTTTATTCAGGGTGAGGATCACTCACTGTGTAACTGTACAGAGTCACTGTTTATTCAGGGTAAGGGTCACTCATTGTGTAACTGTACAGAATCACTGTTTATTCAGGGTGAGGATCACTCACTGTAACTGTACAGAGTCACTGTTTATTCAGGGTAAGGGTCACTCACTGTGTAACTATACAGAGTCACTGTTTATTCAGGGTGAGGATCACTCACTGTGTAACTGTACAGAGTCACTGTTTATTCAGGGTAAGGGTCACTCACTGTGCAACTGTAGAGTCACTGTTTATTCAGGGTGAGGATCACTCACTGTGTAACTGTACAGAGTCACTGTTTATTCAGGGTAAGTGTCACTCACTGTGTAACTGTACAGAGTCACTGTTTATTCAGGGTGAGGATCACTCACTGTGTAACTGTACAGAGTCACTGTTTATTCAGGGTAAGGGTCACTCATTGTGTAACTGTACAGAATCACTGTTTATTCAGGGTGAGGATCACTCACTAACTGTACAGAGTCACTGTTTATTCAGGGTAAGGGTCACTCACTGTGTAACTATACAGAGTCACTGTTTATTCAGGGTGAGGATCACTCACTGTGTAACTGTACAGAGTCACTGTTTATTCAGGGTAAGGGTCACTCACTGTGTAACTGTAGAGTCACTGTTTATTCAGGGTGAGGATCACTCACTGTGTAACTGTACAGAGTCACTGTTTATTCAGGGTAAGTGTCACTCACTGTGTAACTGTACAGAGTCACTGTTTATTCAGGGTGAGGATCACTCACTGTGTAACTGTACAGAGTCACTGTTTATTCAGGGTAAGGGTCACTCATTGTGTAACTGTACAGAATCACTGTTTATTCAGGGTGAGGATCACTCACTGTAACTGTACAGAGTCACTGTTTATTCAGGGTAAGGGTCACTCACTGTGTAACTGTACAGAGTCACTGTTTATTCAGGGTGAGGATCACTCACTGTGTAACTGTACAGAGTCACTGTTTATTCAGGGTGAGGATCACTCACTGTGTAACTGTACAGAGTCACTGTTTATTCAGGGTGAGGATCACTCACTGTAACTGTACAGAGTCACTGTTTATTCAGGGTGAGGGTCACTCACTGTGTAACTGTAGAGTCACTGTTTATTCAGGGTGAGGATCACTCACTGTGTAACTGTACAGAGTCACTGTTTATTCAGGGTAAGGGTCACTCACTGTGTAACTGTAGAGAGTCACTGTTTATTCAGGGTGAGGATCACTCACTGTGTAACTGTACAGAGTCACTGTTTATTCAGGGTAAGGGTCACTCATTGTGTAACTGTACAGAATCACTGTTTATTCAGGGTGAGGATCACTCACTAACTGTACAGAGTCACTGTTTATTCAGGGTAAGGGTCACTCACTGTGTAACTATACAGAGTCACTGTTTATTCAGGGTGAGGATCACTCACTGTGTAACTGTACAGAGTCACTGTTTATTCAGGGTAAGGGTCACTCACTGTGTAACTGTAGAGTCACTGTTTATTCAGGGTGAGGATCACTCACTGTGTAACTGTACAGAGTCACTGTTTATTCAGGGTAAGTGTCACTCACTGTGTAACTGTACAGAGTCACTGTTTATTCAGGGTGAGGATCACTCACTGTGTAACTGTACAGAGTCACTGTTTATTCAGGGTAAGGGTCACTCATTGTGTAACTGTACAGAATCACTGTTTATTCAGGGTGAGGATCACTCACTAACTGTACAGAGTCACTGTTTATTCAGGGTAAGGGTCACTCACTGTGTAACTATACAGAGTCACTGTTTATTCAGGGTGAGGATCACTCACTGTAACTGTGCAGAGTAACTGTTTATTCAACAGGCAAAGTCTCTGGATATAAAATGATTCATTTAACACATTGGCGGCACAGTGGCGCAGTGGTTAGCACCGCAGCCTCACAGCTCCAGGGACCCGGTCCGATTCTGGGTACTGCCTGTGCGGAGTTTGCAAGTTCTCCCTGTGTCTGCATGGGTTTTCGCCGGGTGCTCCGGTTTCCTCCCACATCCAAAAGACTTGCAGGTGATAGGTAAATTTGCTGTTGTAAATTGCCCCTAGTGTAGGGAGGTGATAGGGAATATGGGATTACTGTAGGGTTAGTATAAATGGGTGGCTGATGGTCGGCACAGACTCGGTGGGCCGAAGGGCCTGTTTCAGTGCTGTATCTCTAAATAAAAAAATATTTGCCACTCTAAACACAGAGATGTTGATGCAGTCATTAGAAGATTAATACAAGTGTTAAGGAGATCATACAACATGACAAGACGTTGAGTCCGACAACCCCAGGTTGGGGATACTAAACCCCTGCTAGCCCTAAACATACAGGTGTGGGGAGATTGGGGTTAATTCAATATGAAGGGAATCTGCCCCTCCGCCTGGAAACAATTAATTTTGTCAGAGCTGGGAGAGTCGCTAACAGCTGCACTCAGCTGTGGCCATCAATTCAAACCCAACAGGTGCCAACCACATTGCTGAGCCCAGGATCAGAGCAACTTCAAATACAAGGTTCGCAATGCAAGTCAGACACTGTACTGCTCATGTGTGGGTATTTCAGAGAGAGCATTGATTCATGTGTTACACCCTGCGCTCACCTCAATCCAAGTGTGTTACACACCGCACTCAGAGCTGGAGAGCACCAGCGACTATTTTCTCTTTCACGGAATGTGGGCGTCGCTGGCAATACCAGCATATGTTGCCCATCCATCATTGCTCTTGACCTGAATGGCTTACTAGGCCATTTCAAAGGGCAATTAAGAGTCAACCACAACATTGCTATGGGTCCGCAATCACATGTAGGCCAGACTACGTAAGGACAGCAGATTTTGTTCCCTAAAGGGCATTAGTGAACCAGATGAGATTTTACAACAATGATAGTTTCATGGCACCGTTACTGAGTCAAGCTTTCAATTCCCGATTTTTATTCATTAATTGAATTTAAATTCCACCAACTGCCATGGTGAGATTTGAACCGGAACCCCAGGGCATTTAATCCTGTATTACTAGTCCAGTGACATTACCCCTACGGCACTGTCTCTCCTGAGCCCCAGGGAGGTCACAGATGTGATATCTGGTCTCTGCTCAGTTGGATCTCAGTCAGCCTGCAATTGGCCTCAGCAGCTTGGGCGATGTGGAGTCAGGCTGGATGCTGCGGTCTGATCACAGTCCATTCACCCATGCTAGCCCGTGTCTGCACCTGTAGACTCCAGCTCAGTAACAGCACAGCTCTGCTCTCACAAGGCTTAGCAAGTACGTAAAGAATGTGCTAAAAAAGGGAGATTTTTGCCACGGTCTGTCAGGTGAGGTGGATCACTAACATCACTCGCTCTGCAGCCCTCTAAAATTAGCTTGCAAACAGTCAAATCATTGTAATCCCCACCAAACTGTGCCTGGGTTACCACGTGACAGTGTCTGCCTCCATAGTAATTTTACAGGAAGCATCGAGGGAGGGGGGAGGAGAGTGGCAGCAACTGGAGGTTTCACCCAACACATTAAATCTGCTCCTCCCCAGGGCTATGGGGAAAGAGTAGATGGAGTGGAACTAATTTGAAAGCGCTTTCAAATAGCTGGTAAAGGAACGATGGGCCGAGTGGCCTCCTTCTCTGAATGATTCTAAGAATCTATCAACCTTTCTGTAGGCACTAGCCCCACAGGGTGACACCCTCCCATAAGTATTAGGAACTGTTTTTTAAAATCCTATTTCCGATTTTTTTCCAAGAGCCTCAGTGCGATTGAAATTTAGAGAATTTGATCTTCGGTTGGAATGCTGTCAGACGAAAGGACACAGTCTGTGCAGCAACAAAACTGATCAGGTGGAACATTCCAGGAACTGAGGCCAGTGCCAGGACAAGGCAGACACCTTCCATCCACGCCACCATACCACAGAGCCTCAGACAGCAGGGGTTAAGGGCAGTTCCTCAGAGTGGGTGGATACGGGATGTTCCCACAGGGCTCTCAGTCACTTCTGTTCGCTGTGTGTATCAATGATTTGGATACAGGGCTAGAGGGAAATGTGTCGAAATTTGCAAATGATAAAATAGAAGCTATAGTTAATTCATTACAAGAACAAAGGAAGCTGTGAAGGGATATTAATAAGATGGTGGAATGGGGTACACAGTGGCAAGTAAAATTCAATGTCAAGAGTGTGAGGTGATCGACTATAGTAGAAAAATTAACAGCAGTAACGATACTGTGAATGTGGGCTCAGAACTGGGGGGAGCAGAGGGATTTGGGGGAACAGGTTCATAGGACACTAAAAATCAGCCTCTCAGGTTAATAAAGCTGAGAAAGAGCAAGTGGAATTCTAGATGTAAACTATTAAAAGCAAGAGATACAAGATCTGAACAACAACTTGCATTTATACAACTTATTTCTGTGGCGCCTTCAACATAATAAGGCATTCCAAGGTGCTTCACTAAAATGTTATAAATCAAAATTAGACACCAAGCCACACCAGGCAATATTATGGGCAGATGGCCAAAAGCTTTTTTTGATTCGTTCTTTGGATGTGAGCACTGCTGGCAATGCCAGCCTTTGTTGCTCATCTCTAATTGCCCTTGGGCAGGAGGTGAGCTGCCTTCTTGAACCACTGACGTCCATGTGGTGTCGGTACACCCACAGGGCCATTAGGGAGGGAGTTTCAGGATTTTGACCCAGCGACAGTAAAGCAACGGTGATGCATATATATGTTAGGACAGTGTGTGACTTGAACTTGCAGGTGGTGGTTGTTTCCATACGTCAGCTGCCCTTGTCCTTTTAGGTGGTAGAGTTCGGGGGTTTGGAAGGCACCATCGAAGGCACCTTGGCGAGTTAAAGCAGTGCATCTTGTAGATGGTGCCGCCACTGTGCACCAGTGGTGCAGGGAGTACCCATCAAGCAGGCTGCTTTGTCTGGGATGGTGTCAAGCTTCGAGTGTTGTTGGAGGCAAGTGGAGAATATTCCATCACGCTCCTGACTTGTGCCTTGTAGATGGTGGACAAGCTTTGGGGAGTCAGGAGGTGAGTTACTCAGCACAGAACTCCGAGCCTCTGCCAATGTAGCCATGGTATTTATGTAGTTGGTCCAGTTAAGTTTCTGGTCAATGGTGACCCCTAAGATGTTGACAGGGGGCGATTCAGTTATGGTAATGCCATTGAATGTCAAGGGGAACTGGTTAGATTCTATCTTGTTGGAGATAGTCATTGCCTGACACTTGTGTGGCTTGCCACTTAGCACAAGCCTAAATACTGTCCAGGTCTTGCCGCATGCGGACAGACTGCTTCAGTATCTGAGGAGTCATGAATGGTACTGAACGTTGTGCAATCAGTGAACATACCCCACTTCTGACCTCATGTTGGAGGGAAGGTCATTGATCAAACAGCTGAAGATGGTTGGGCCTAGGACATTACCCTGAGCAACTCCTACAGCGATGTCCTGGGGCTCCAACAACCACAACCACCTTCCTTTGTGTTAGGTATGACTCCAACCAGTGGAGACCTTTCCCCCCGATTCCCATTGATTTCAATTTTGTTAGGGCTCCTTGAGGTCAAATACAGCCTTGATGTCAAGGACTGGGACTCTCATCTCACCTCTGGAACTTTGCTATTTTGGCCATGTTTGATCAAGGCTGTAATGAAGTCTGGCGCTGAGTAGCCCTGGCAGAACCCAAATTGAGCAGTGAGCAGGTAATTGCTGAGCAGGTGCTGCTTGACAGCACTTTTGACAACACCTTCCATCACTTTGCTGATAATTGAGAGAAGACTGATGGGGTGTTAACTGGCTGGATTGGATTTGTCCTGCTTTTTATGGACAGGACATATCTGGGCGATTTTCCACATTCTCGGGTAGGTGTCAATGTTCTGGCTGTACAGGAGCAGCTTGGATAAGGGTTTGGTTCGTTCTAGAGCACCAGGAATGTTGTCAGGGCCCACAGCCTTTGCAGTAACCAGTGCCTTCAGCCGTTTCTTGATATCACGTGGAGTGAATCGAATGGCTGAAGACTGGCATGTGTGATGGTGAGGACCTCAAGAGGAGGTGGAGATGGATCATCCACTTGACACGTTTGGCTGCAAATTCTTCAAACTTCTCCTTTACACCAATGTGCTGGGCTCCCACATTATTGAGGATGGCGATGTTTTTGAAGCCTCCTCCTCCGGTTAGTTGTTTAATTGTCCACCACCATTCATGACTGGATGTGACAGGACTGCAGAGCTTTGATCGGATTCTTTGGTTATGGGATTGCTTTGCTCTGTCTGTAGCATGCTGCTTCTGCTATTTAGAATGGATGTAGTCCTGTGAAGTAGCTTCACCAGGTTGGCACCTCATTTTTACATATGCCTGCTGTTCTTCCTGATATGCAGGGCCATGAGGTTACAGATTGCAGTTGAATACAATTTTGCTGCTGTTGATGGCCCATAGCATCTCATTGATTCCCAATTTTGAGTTGCTAGATCTGTTCTGAGTTTATCCCATTTTGCACAGTGGTAGTGCTACACAACACAATGGAGGGCGTTGTTCCGAAGGAGGGTCACTGACCCGAAACGTTAACTCTGCTTCTCTTTCCACAGATGCTGCCAGACCTGCTGAGTGGTTCCAGCATTTCTTGTTTTTATTTCAGATTTCCAGCATCCGCAGTATTTTGCTTTTATTACAATGGAGGCTGTCCTCAGTCAAAGATGGGACTTCATCTCCACAAGGACAATGTGATGGTTACTCCTACCAATACTATCATGGACAAATACATCTGCAATAGGTCGACTGGTGAGGACGAGGTCAAGTAGGTGTTTCCCTCTTGTTGGTTCCCTCATCACCTGCCACAAGCCCATTCTGGCAGATACATCCTTTAGGACTCGACCATTTCAATCAGTAGTGGTGCTATCAAGCTACTTTTGGTGATGGACGTTGAAGTCCCCAATCCAGAGTACGTTCTGTGCCTCAGTGCTTCTTCCAAGTGGTGTTTAATATAGCTTGGTTTTAAGGAACTTCTTAAAGGAGGAAAGAGGGGTTGAGAGGTAGGAGGGGTTTAGGGAGGGAATTCCAGAGCTTAGGGCCCAGAAAGTTAAAGGTACATCTGCCAATAGTGGATTAAAACTGGGGATGCTCAAGAGGCCAGAATGAGATGACGCAGATATCTTGGAGGATTGCGGGACTGGAGGGGATTACAGAGATAGGGAGGGGTGAGGCCATGGAGAGATTTGAAAACAAGGATGAGAATTTTAAAATCGAGGCATTGCTTAACCAGGCGCCATGTAGTTCAGTAAGCACAGGGGTGATGGGTGAACGGGACTTGGCACGAGTTAGGATACAGGCAGCAGAGTTTTGGATGGGCTCAAATTTACTGAGGTTAGAATATGGGAGGCAGGCCAGTACTGTTGGAATAGTCAAGTCTAGAGGTCAAAAAGGCATGAATGAGGGTTTCAGCAGATGAGCTGAGACAGAGTGGAATCAGGCAATGTCATGAAGGCGGAAATAGGCCATCTTAACGATGGTGCAGATATGTTGTAGGAGCTAATCTCTGGGTCAAATATGACACCAAGGTTGCGAACAGTCTGGTTTACTCCCAGATAATTGCAAGGAGAGGGATGGAATTAGTAGCTGGGGAATGGAGCTTGGAGCAGGGACTGAAGACAACGGCTACAGTCTCCCAATATTTAATTGGAGGAAATTTCTGCTCATCCAGTACTGGATGTCGGGTGAGCAGCCTCACTGTGGAAGAATTGAGAGAGGTGGTGGTGAGGTAGAACTGGGTGTCATCAACATACATGTGAAAACTGTCTTTTCAAATGATGTCGCCGAGGATGATACAGCAGCTTTAACTGAGTAAAATGACCTAACGTGCTTCACAGAACCTTTGTCAAACAAAAGGTTGGGAGGCCAGCCAGGAGAGCACTGGAACAGTCAAGTCTAGAGGTAACAAACTTCAGTTAGATAGTGTGTCAGCACCAGACTATTGGAAGGCTATTGAGGCTTTTAAGATTCACAAGGATGCTGCCTGACTTGAGGGAATATAAAAACAAAGAAAGACTTGAAAAATTGGATCTTGTTTCATTAGAACAAAGGTATCAGAGCAATAGGATATGAATGTTTAGTATTACAAGAGGATGGGACAGGTTTAAATAGAAGCAGACTGTTTCCACTGGTTGAATGTCTAGGAGGAGGGCCACAGATGCAATAATAAATCCAAGAGCTTTAGATCAAAGTGCAGGAGAAACTCCTTTACAGAGAGTTGTGAGGCTGTAAAATTCACTTCCAGGGTAATAGTTATGGCAGAAATTGTGTCAACATTCAAGATTAGATTAGGTAGGTGGGCTGATGTAAGAGTGGTTGACAGGATATGGAAACAGGGCAGGTAAAAGTGATTGGGACTATTTGGACCAGAATGGTTTGTTCCTGTCGTATTTGATGGTTTTCCTGGGAAGAGGTCTATCACGGGGGATCAGCACCCCTTCCAACACCATTGTGCAGCAGGAATTGGGAGCACATCTCATGTTCAGGAAACAACGAGCCCGATTTTAACTTTGCAAGTGAATGGGTTTCGAGTGTGTTCAAATTGGGCTGACGGCATTTAAACAAGGGAGCCCATGACTCTTTTCAGCATGGAGACGTGATGCCGATGTGCGAGACACCTAACTCAATCTTTCAGCAAACACTCTCCTAGGGTATTCGTGTTGAGTTGGGAAGTCTCATGATTACACAAACCATTCCCTTGTTTCTCAGTCTCCAAATCAAATGATTGAGATAGCACGAAAAAAGAGAAATAGACTGCACACTCTATCTGGAAAGGGACACTCCTCACTTCCATAAACCCAGAGAACGCAGCAATAGGTCAGAAAATACTCTGACACACTGCTGGAGTTTAACCACTGATAAGCTCCTGCTGCTTGTCTCACCAGGAATACCCAAGTTCTTAAAGCACTTTGCTCATGAAGTCAGCGGATGGCCACAATCCTCCCCATTTCACTGAGCGAGAATCCTCCTTTCAAACTGTAACTCGGCTGGATCTGAGTGGCAGGATTTCCAACAACTTACATTAATATACCATCTATAACATAGGAAAGACGCTGCCTCCGGAGAATCCTTGGCATCAGGTGGCAGGACCGTATCTCCAACACAGAGGTCCTTGAGGCAGCCAACATCCCCAACATAAACACCCTACTGAGCCAGCGGCGCTTGAGATGGCTTGGCCATGTGAGCCGCATGGAAGATGGCAGGATCCCCAAAGACACATTATACAGCGAGCTCTTCACTGGTATCACACCCACCGGCCGTCCATGTCTCCGCTTTAAAGACGTCTGTAAATGCGACATGAAGTCCTGTGACATTGATCACAAGTCGTGGGAGTTAGCTGCCAGTGATCGCCAGAGCTGGCGGGCAGCCATAAAGGCAGGGCTAAAGAGTGGCGAGTCGAAGAGACTTAGCAGTTGGCAGGAAAAAAAGACAGAAGCGCAAGGAGAGAGCCAACTGTGAAACAGCCCCGACGACCAATTTTATCTGCAGCACCTGTGGAAAAGTCTGTCACTCTAGAATTGGCCTTTATAGCCACTTCAGGCGCTGCTTCACAAACCACTGACCGCCTCCAGGCGCTTACCCATTGTCTCTTGAGACAAGGAGGCCAAAGAAGAAGAAAAAGAACATAGGAAACCTCCCATGGTGTGGTGTACAGCCTGAAGGGGTCAATACTCAGGCAGTTACGTATACTACAACTGGGTTGGATACAGAAATCAGAACATCCCATAACACCTGAATGTATACAAATGTAGAAATCAGCTATTTCATACACTCCTACATCCTCAACCTTACAAACCCCATAAAACTTAGACACCAGTAAATCTAAACACAAAAGGTTTACTGACTGAAGTTTAACTTTCTTAGTCCTGCAACTACATTTGTTCTCATTTTGTTTTCAGTTACGAGACAGCAGCACAGGTTTCCAGGAAATCCCTGGGTGGGTGCAGACAGGTGGAGGTTAAAGGTGGACTGCGTCAGTCAGTTCACATTCTGGGCACCAGCACTGTTTGATCCAGAGCTATGCAAAGACACCAACAACCACACGACAAGTCACTGCACTGTAAACAATGAATGGTCTACATGTTAGGTGTGCGCCTGTTTTGGAAGGTGGGGGAAGCAAAGGCTGATCTGGGAGTGGCTCCTGTAACTGCAGGCACTTTTGGCTCGTATTGTGCAGAAATCTAAGACGTCAGTTGTTCCAACAAACAGGAGGGATTGTGTTTCTCTTCCCGAAACTCACCAGGTAAAAATCATCAGGAAAGAATGAACAAGGCAGAATGTGGCTCTGAGACAATTACTCTGTGAGGAAGGCACTCAAGGACAGCCATTTGATTTCAAATTTTTTTAAATATATGTTGAACCGCAAACTTCCAAGAGATTTCAGCAGTATCAATGTAAACTTCGACAAAGACGGACACAAGGGTCTGATACATCACCAGCCACTCCCTGCAACCCCTCCAAATAACCCAGCAAACTCAGGGGAAATAGATGCTCTCCTTCCTTTGCCCAACCTTTCACCTTTCCACTCCAGCACTTCCTGACCCTGGGTGGCATTGGATCACAGCTGAAAAGGCCACTTCAGAAAGAAGTTTAATCCAAGGGGTGTGGGGCCATTAACCAGGAAATGCATGGTCACGGGGCTGGGGGAGCATTAAGTGGGGAGGGCATGGGCACAGGGGCTGTTAACCCAGGGGTGCATGGGCATGGGGAGGGGTGTGTTAACCTGGGGATGCATGGACAAGGGTAGCACTAATGTCCTGTGGTTCCACTTTGCTGACAGTGCTGAACACAGTGCCTGTGGATTGAGGTGAGCTCCTCCTGGTCTGCCCAACCCGGGGCTGGGAGAGGGAAGAGGCCAGAAGCCTTGTTAGAGGCTACGCTGAATAGAACTGTGGAGCGATCACAGTGGCTCGAGTAACCAGAGGAAGCAAGATGGACTAAACTCAGCAACAGGCTCATTCATGATGTTATCGGCAGGACGGTGAAAAGTTAAGAGTGATATTCTGGGAGAGAGGGCGGCACAGTGGCGAGCACTGCAGCCTCACAGCTCCAGCGACCCGGGTTCAATTCTGGGTACTGCCTGTGTGGAGTTTGCAAGTTCTCCCTGTGTCTGCGTGGGTTTCCTCCGGGTGCTCCAGTTTCCTCCCACAAGCCAAAAGACTTGCAGGTTGATAGGTAAATTGGCCATTATAAATTGCCCCTAGTATAGGTAGGTGGTAGGGAAATATAGGGACAGGTGGGGATGTGGTAGGAATATGGGATTAGTATAAATGGGTGGTTGATGGTCGGCACAGACTCGGTGGGCCGAAGGGCCTGTTTCAGTGCTGTATCTCTAAAACATAAAACAAAAACAAAAAACAACAGGAGACAGTGTTCCTGATGGGTTCAAAGTGCAAAGTTCCCGACCTATAAAGAAGTAATCTGTAGAACCGCCTTTGAGTAAATGAGAGATGTAAACAAAGATCTCGCCACAGACACACTACACCATGTAACCCTTGCACTGCTCAGGGTGTTCCAAAGAAACAGAAAAACAGGATGAACTAGTCTGATCGACTCCAAACGACACCAACAACAACACAAACAGGTGGCTCATAGAGCTTCACAGAACAAACAACAATTAAAAACTGGCTCAACCAGAAGTTTATGAACATGCGTGGCTTTCGATACTCCCCACTGTGAGCTGACACACTCCACAAACAGAAGTTGGTGCCTGGTTCATAGAGTGATGGATTAGCCATCACACAAGGTGAAAACTAAATGACAAAGACTGTCTCGATCGGTGCATCCTAAAGATTACAACAGGGAACTTGATGACATTTCTACGTTCTCTCTCTGTGTTTCACTACTACACTGTCACTGAGTGGAGGGAGTTGGCTTGATGAACACCCCCCCCCCCCACCCCTCCCCTCCCAGTCTCTAGGTTGCAGTGTAGACTGATCACACAGAGCAAGAACAGCTCTCAAACCCTGGTCTGCTCAGGCACAGCGTACAAGCAGCTCTTCCACATTTCTTCACCCAAAATAAAATATTAGAACTTTTCTCACTATATTTAAATGTTATTCATGTGTGCATCTGGACAGTGTCTGCAGGTTTATCCACCATGTGGAGAACCATTGCTAAACCCAAACCTGTCCAACATCATGGATACTTAGCAAGGTCACAGGTCAGCAGTCAGCAGCAGGAACCCTGGCTGATTTCCCCCCGCCTGCCATACCCCTTACCATAGGGATCCTAAACCCCATCACAGCCTGGCTGAGATCAGCCAAGACGGGAGATCGACACTCACCCACTGAGCTGCCACTGAACATGCCCTCTCATAGAATTATACAGCACAGAAAAAGGCCCTTCGGCCCATTGTGTCTGTGCGCGGTCATCAAGCACCTAACTATTCTAGTCCCAGCTCTCAGTAGATTCTTAGTGGCAAATATTACCAGCACAGTTCAATGTCTAATAGCCTGATCCTAGCAGCAGCACAAACTGTGATGTGACCATTTAAACATCAGCCCAACAAAAAACTGCAAGTGTACAAAAGCTCCCCTTCAAGGCGCTGTTACGAGAGTTTATATCCAGAAACTGCTCATTTCTTTCACCAATATTTTAACTAAGCATTAAATTCTCAAACTTTCTCCCCATTTTCAGATGACAGTGGCATGCTGTTTCAGCTGGGTGTAATGCAAAGTCTGAGCAATCATCAAACAAAACAAACAGACCACAGTCTCACTGCTGCCCTTTCAAATGTCACCTGGGGCCCAACAAAGAGACTGGACAAAAAGATTTGTATCTCCTGCTAAAGTTAGACATCTGGCCTTGCGATAGCACCTGTGTGCACATTAGCCTTTCCACACAGGGCTCAGGCATGGAGCAAGTCCCTCCACTCAGGGCCCAGGCATTGAGAAAGTCCCTCCACTCAGGGCCCGGGTGCAGAGAGGGTCCGCTCCCTCTACACAGTGCCCAGGCATGGAGCAAGTCCCTCCACACAGGGCCCAGGCATGGAGCAAGTCCCTCCACACAGGACTCGGGTGCGAGCAGGTCCAGTCCCTTCATGCAGGGCCCACGGCCTCGATTACCAACGGTCAGAAACTGAGTGAGCGAGGTGACTTGAGGAAAACACTTTCCAAAATGACAACATGCTTTGCTGACAATTGATCATATTAAACAATCCCTTATCAATGAGCCCATGTCTCGATCACAAGCATCACAAACTGCCAGTGTTGTAAATATTTAAAAATTAACTTTTCAAGGGCATTTTCTCTGAGCCTTGCCTCACTCTACTGCCATTTTTCCAAATTATTTTTACTTCCTATCTAATGGCAGCTGCAGGCAAAATATTTGGCTTTTGTTGAAATATTGGTGACTCGGTGGCACCCTGTGACACCCACAATAATTCACAGGAAATTTCCATTTGCAGAGACAAGCCAGGGAGACAGCAAGTTGCAAGCACCCACCGCACGCACACTGCCGGGAAATCACTGTGAGACTAAGAGGTGTAAAATCACACCAGCAGTTAATAAATTACACACTCCTGGCATTGTGCCTTCATGTGACTGAACCACATGTTATAAACACAGACTGCAGTCATAGAGTCATTTATGGCACAGAAGGCAGCCATTCGACCCACTGAGTCCATGCCACCTCTCCACAGAGCTATCCAGTTGGTCCCACTCCCTCACTCGATCCCCGTAGCCGTACAAGTTTATTTCCTTCAAGTGGCCATCCAATTTCCCTTTCAAGTCATTGATTATCTCCGCTGCCATCACCCTGTGGGCAGCAAGTTCTGGGTCATTACCACCTGCTGCATAAAAAAGTTCTTCCTCACATTTCCCCTGCATCTCTTGCCCAAAACCTTCAATCGTGTCCTCCAGTCCTTGTACCATTAGTTAATGGGAACAGTTTGCCTTGTCTAACTATTCTAAGCCTGTCATAATCTTGTACACTTCTATTAAATCTCCCCTCTCCTTTGTTCTAAGAAGACCACCACCAGCTTCTCCAAACTAACCTTTAACTAAAATCTCCTATCCCTGGAATCATTCTGGTAAATCTCCTCTGCACCCTCTCAAGGACCCTCACATCCTTCCTAAAGTGTGGTGACCAGAACTGGATGCAATGCTCCAGTTGGGGCCTAACCCGAGCTTTATAAAGGTTCAGCATAATCTCCCTGCTTTTCTACTCAATGCTTCTGTTTATGAAGCCCAGGATCCCCATATGGTTTACTAACCACTCTCTCAATTTGTCCTGCCACCTTCAAAGATCTATGCACATAAACCCCCAGGTCCCTCTGTTTCTGCACACTCTTTCAAACTGCGCCATTAAGTATATATTGCCTCTCCCTATTCCTTTTGCCAAAATACATCACTTGTCAGTATTAAATTCCATCTGCCACCTCTCTGCCCATTCTGCTAGCCCATCTATGATCTCTTGCAGGCGGTTCATATCATCTTCACTGTTTCCCAAGTTTGGTGTCATCAGCAAATTTTGAGATTCTACTCTGTATTCCAAAATCAATGTCATTTATATATAGCAAAAAAGGCGGTAGTTCCAACACTGACCCTTGGGGAACACCACTGTCTGCCATCCTACAGTCTGAAAAACAGCTATTTATTATGACTCACTGTTTTCTGTCCTTGCCAATATTTTTATCCAACTGGACAGTGACCCTTCTATTCCATGAGCCTCAATTTCATCAGCCTTTTATATGGTACTTTATCAAAAACTTTCTTAAAATCCATATAAACATCCACCACATTCCTTTCATTAACCTTCTCTGTTACTTCATCAAAAACTTCAATTAGTCAAGTATGATCTGCCTTTTACAAATCCGTGCTGGCTATCCTTAATTAACTCGAACCTCTCCAAGTGTGTTTATTTTTTTCCCTGATTATTGTTTCTAAAACCTTATCCACCACTGATGTTAAACTAACTAGCCTGTAGCTGCTAGGACTGTCCTTACACCTTTCTTGAATAAGGGTGTCACATTTGCCACTCTCCAATCCTCTGGCAACTCCCCCATATCCAGGGAAGATCGAAATATTATGGCAAACTCTTCCGTTATCTCCATCCCCACTTCCTTTAGCAACCTGGGATGCAACTAACACAAACATTCCAATACCCACATAGGAGAAAGACACCACAAAATTCTACACCAGGTGTCAAGAACCAGACATGTTCCACAAATTGTGTTCTATTTGACACTGAGCTTCTGACTCCATTTGCTCTCCATTACCCATTTCCACATCATAACATTGCCCACATCAACCCCTGCTGCTGAAATCCTCAACTATATATTTGTTACCTCTAGATTTGACTACACCAACGCTCTCCTGATTGGCCGCTCATCTTCTACCCTCCATAAACTCGAGATCATCCAAAACTCTGCGCCCATATCCTAACCCGCACCAAGTTCACAGCTCCAGCGACCCGGGTTCAATTCTGGGTACTGCCTGTGGGGAGTTTGCAAGTTCTCCCTGTGTCTGCGTGGGTTTTCTCCGGGTGCTCCGGTTTCCTCCCACAAGCCAAAAGACTTGCAGGTTGATAGGTAAATTGGCCATTATAAATTGTCACTAGTGTAGATAGGCGGTAGGGAAATATAGAGACAGGTGGGGATGTGGTAGGAATATGGGATTAGTGTAGGATTAGTATATATGGGTGGTTGATGGTTGGCACAGACTCGGTGGGCCGAAGGGCCTGTTTCAGTGCTGTATCTCTAAACTAAAGTCAGGTTCACCCATCAACCCCCCCACACTTGCTGACTTACATACTGTCTCCCAGTCCTGCAGCACATCGATTTTAAAACTCGCATCTTTGTGTTCAAAACCATCCAGGGACTCGTCCCTCCCTATCTCTATAACATCCTCCAGTGCGACAACTCCCCCCTTCAAACACAAGTGACCGTTTGCACAGAACCCTCTCCCCATTGTTTTGGCCTGTCATTGGTGGCAAATGCCTTCAGCCATCTAGACCGCATGCTCTGCATTCCCTCCCCTAACCTCAGCCTCCTTAAAATTTACCCGTTTGACGAAGTGCTTGGTGGCACTTGTGAATATCTTCCTTACTGGCTCAGCGTCTATGCTCTCCGAGAGTATTTTTCCCTGTGACTGTGTCACAAGGTTGTTGTTTCAAGTCACACTCGAAAAACTCAAGCACAAAATCCAGGCTGATTGCCTTTCAATCAGGGCAAATGCGAGGTGATGCATTTTGGAAGATCCAATTCAAGAGTGAACTATACAGTAAATGGAAAAGTCCTGGGGAAAATTGATGTCCAGAGAGATTTGGGTGTTCAGGTCCATTGTTCCCTGAAGGTGGCAACGCAGGTAAATAGAGTGGTCAAGAAGGCATACGGCATGCTTTCCTTCATCGGACGGGGTATTGAGTACAAGAGTTGGCAGGTCATGTTACAGTTGTATAGGACTTTGGTTCGGCCACATTTGGAATACTGCGTGCAGTTCTGGTCGCCACATTACCAAAAGGATGTGGATGCTTTGGAGAAGGTGCAGAGGAGGTTCACCAGGATGTTGCCTGGTATGGAGGGCGCTAGCTATGAAGAGAGGTTGAGTAGATTAGGATTATTTTCATTAGAAAGACGGAGGTTGAGGGGGGACCTGATTGAGGTGTACAAAATCATGAGAGGTATAGACAGGGTGGATAGCAAGAAGCTTTTTCCCAGAGTGGGGGATTCAATTACTAGAGGACACGAGTTCAAAGTGAAAGAGGAAAAGTTTAGGGGGGATATGCGTGGAAAGTTCTTTACGCAGAGGGTGGTGGGTGCCTGGAACGCGTTGCCAGCGGAGGTGGTAGATGCGGGCACGATGGCGTCTTTTAAGATGTATCTAGACAGATACATGAATGGGCAGGAAGAAAAGAGATACATACCCTTAGAAAATAGGCGACATGTTTAGATAGAGGATCTGGATCGGCGCAGGCTTGGAGGGCCGAAGGGCCTGTTCCTGTCCTGTAATTTTCTTTGTTCTTTGACACTCAAGGGCAGCACTGAGGAGTGCCGCACTGTGGGAGGGGCAGCACTGAGGAGTACCATGTTGTCGAGGGGCAGCGCCAAGGGAGCATCGCACCGTTGGAGGGGCAGCGCCAAGGGAGCATCGCACTGCTGGAGGGGCAGCGCCACACCACACCATCAGAAGGGCAGAGCAGAGGGGCAGCGCCACACTGTTGGTGGGCAGAGCGGAGGGAGAGCGGCGCACCGTCGAAGGGGCAGCGCCGCACCGCGTTACCGGAGCAGTGCCAAGGGAGCGCCGCACCGTTGAAGGAGCAGCAGTGCCGAGGGAGCGCCGCACCGCGTTATCGCAGGAGCAGTGCCGAGGGAGCGCCGCACCGCGTTATCGGAGGAGCAGTGCCGAGGGAGCGCCGCACCGTTGGAGGAGCAGCAGTGCCGAGGGAGCGCCACACCGTTGGAGGGGCAGGCTTTGGGATGAGATGTTAAACTGATTCCCCATCTGCTCTCTTGGGTGTGTGTTGACCACTGCACGATTGGATGATCAGGGGGAATTCTCCCTGGTTTTGCAAAGCAGCTATTTTTCTTTCAACCAACATCACTAAACACAAATTATTTGTTCATAATCACAATGCTTTTTGTAAGCTTTGAACAGCGACTGCACTTCAAACACTCCCTCGGCCCGAGCCCACCTCACCCCCTGCCCCAAGACTTCACACCAAGCCCCTCTGACACCCCCCAACATCCCACAAGCACCCCCCAAACATCCCACCAGTACTCCCCCCAACATCCCACCAGCGCCCCCCAACATCCCACCAGCGCCCCCCCCAACACCCCACCAGCGCCCCCCCCAACACCCCACCAGCGCCCCCCCAGCGCCCCCACCAACACCCCACCAGCGCCCCCCCCAACACCCCACCAGCGCCCCCCCCAACACCCCACCAGCGCCCCCCCCAACACCCCACCAGCGCCCCCCCCAACACCCCACCAGCGCCCCCCCCAACACCCCACCAGCGCCCCCCCCAACACCCCACCAGCGCCCCCCCCAACACCCCACCAGCGCCACCCCCCCCACCAGCGCCCCCCCAGCGCGCCCCCCCAACACCCCACCAGCGCGCCCCCCCAACATCCCACCAGCGCGCCCCCCAACATCCCACCAGACGCCCCCCAACATCCCACCAGACGCCCCCCAACACCCCACCAGCGCCCCCCAACACCCCACCAGACGCCCCCCAACACCCCACCAGACGCCCCCCAACACCCCACCAGACGCCCCCCAACACCCCACCAGACGCCCCCCAACACCCCACCAGACGCCCCCCAACACCCCACCAGACGCCCCCCAACACCCCACCAGACGCCCCCCAACACCCCACCAGACGCCCCCCAACACCCCACCAGACGCCCCCCAACACCCCACCAGACGCCCCCCAACACCCCGCCAGCTCCCCCCAACATCCCGCCAGCGCCCCCCAACATCCCACCAGCGCCCAACACCCCACCAGCGCCCCCCAACACCCCACCAGCGCCCCCCAACACCCCACCAGCGCCCCCCAACACCCCACCAGCGCCCCCCAACACCCCACCAGCGCCCCCCAACATCCCACCAGCGCCCCCCAACATCCCACCAGCGCCCCCCAACATCCCACCAGCGCCCCCCAACATCCCACCAGCGCCCCCCAACATCCCACCAGCGCCCCCCAACATCCCACCAGCGCCCCCCAACATCCCACCAGCGCCCCCCAACATCCCACCAGCGCCCCCCAACATCCCACCAGCGCCCCCCAACATCCCACCAGCGCCCCCCAACATCCCACCAGCGCCCCCCAACATCCCACCAGCGCCCCCCAACATCCCACCAGCTCCCCCCCAACATCCCACCAGCTCCCCCCCAACATCCCACCAGCTCCCCCCCAACATCCCACCAGCGCCCCCCCAGCACCCCCCAGCATCCCACCAGCGCCCCCCAGCATCCCACCAGCGCCCCCCAGCATCCCACCAGCGCCCCCCCAGCACCCCACCAGCTCCCCCCAACACCCCACCAGCTCCCCCCAACACCCCACCAGCTCCCCCCAACACCCCACCAGCTCCCCCCAACACCCCACCAGCTCCCCCCAACACCCCACCAGCGCCCCCCAACACCCCACCAGCGCCCCCCAACACCCCACCAGCTCCCCCCAACACCCCACCAGCTCCCCCCAACACCCCACCAGCTCCCCCCAACACCCCATCAGACGCCCCCTCCCCCACAAACCCCGGGGCCGGTTCGGTTACCAACCGTTACCCCCTCCCAAACCTCGGCTCCCACCCTCCTCCCCGCTCTGCCGGGCCCTCTCTCACCGTGTCTCTGAGCTGAACCGAGCGCTGTGAGGAGCAGCAGCCCCGCGAGCCGCATCGTCCCGCCAGCCGCCCGAGCGCCACTTCCGGCTCGCGGGGAGGGGGCGGGGCAAGAGAGGAGGCGGGGCGAGAGGGGGAGGCGGGGCGAGAGAGGGGGAGGCGGGGCGTGAGAGGGGGAGGCGGGGCGTGAGAGGGGGAGGCGGGGCGACAGAGGAGGAGGGGCCGAGAGGTGGGGAGGGGTGTGTCCGTACAGGGGTCAAGTGAAGGGGCGGACGGTGTGCGGAACCTTTGTAGGCGGAAATGCTGGGACGGATTAAAATGAAACCCCGGAAGTGGGACGGGCCTCCCTGCTCCAGGAATCAATCCCCGGGTTTGCGCCGGCTGTGAAGCCGGGCTGCAGGATGTGGGCTGGTGCCTTGTCCGTTTGTTGTCTGGTGCTGACCTCCTGCGGCCTAACCACCGTCGGCTGCTCCCAGGGGGACCGGGAGCCGTATTACCGCCAGTGTGTCCGGCTGTGCGAGCGGCAAAACTGTACCGGCGCCAGGTACCGGGCCTTCCGCAAGTTACAGCCTCTCCACATGCTGGTGACAGGTGAGACTCTCACTGGGGTCCAGTTCCACACACACTGACTCTCTCTGGGGTACAGTTCCACACACACTGACTCTCACTGGGGTACAGTTCCACACACACTGACTCTCACTGGGGTACAGTTCCACACACACTGACTCTCACTGGGGTACAGTTCCACACACACTGACTCTCACTGGGGTACAGTTCCACACACACTGACTCACACTGGGGTCCAGTTCCACACACACTGACTCTCTCTGGGGTCCAGTTCCACACACACTGACTCTCACTGGGGTACAGTTCCACACACACTGACACTCACTGGGGTACAGTTCCACACACACTGACTCTCACTGGGGTACAGTTCCACACACACTGACTCACACTGGGGTCCAGTTCCACACACACTGACTCTCACTGGGGTACAGTTCCACACACACTGACTCTCACTGGGGTACAGTTCCACACGCACTGACTCTCACTGGGGTACAGTTCCACACACACTGACTCTCTCTGGGGTCCAGTTCCACACACACTGACTCTCACTGGGGTACAGTTCCACACACACTGACTCACACTGGGGTACAGTTCCACACACACTGACTCTCACTGGGGTACAGTTCCACACGCACTGACTCTCACTGGGGTACAGTTCCACACACACTGACTCTCTCTGGGGTCCAGTTCCACACACACTGACTCTCACTGGGGTACAGTTCCACACACACTGACTCTCACTGGGGTACAGTTCCACACACACTGACTCTCACTGGGGTCCAGTTCCACACACACTGACACTCACTGGGGTCCAGTTCCACACACACTGACTCTCTCTGGGGTACAGTTCCACACACACTGACTCTCTCTGGGGTCCAGTTCCACACACACTGACTCTCACTGGGGTCCAGTTCCACACACACTGACTCTCACTGGGGTACAGTTCCACACACACTGACACTCACTGGGGTCCAGTTCCACACACACTGACTCTCTCTGGGGTACAGTTCCACACACACTGACTCTCTCTGGGGTCCAGTTCCACACACACTGACTCTCACTGGGGTCCAGTTCCACACACACTGACTCTCACTGGGGTACAGTTCCACACACACTGACACTCACTGGGGTCCAGTTCCACACACACTGACTCTCACTGGGGTACAGTTCCACACACACTGACACTCACTGGGGTCCAGTTCCACACACACTGACTCTCTCTGGGGTACAGTTCCACACACACTGACTCTCACTGGGGTACAGTTCCACACACACTGACTCTGACTGGGGTACAGTTCCACACACACTGACTCTCACTGGGTTACAGTTCCACACACACTGACTCTCACTGGGGTACAGTTCCACACACACTGACTCTCACTGGGGTACAGTTCCACACACACTGACTCTCACTGGGGTACAGTTCCACACGCACTGACTCCCACTGGGGTACAGTTCCACACGCACTGACTCCCACTGGTGTCCAGTTCCACACGCACTGACTCCCACTGGTGTCCAGTTCCACACGCACTGACTCCCACTGGTGTCCAGTTCCACACGCACTGACTCCCACTGGGGGACTGTTCCACACGCACTGACTCTCACTGGGGGACTGTTCCACAGGCACTGACTCTCACTGGGGGACTGTTCTACAGGCACTGACTCTCACTGGGGGACTGTTCATTCTGTACCTGATGTCTGCACCCCTGCCACTCCCGCAGGATTGAGTGGGCGTTGATCAAGGGCAGGCTGAGACAATGCAGCCTTTACCCGGCCTGGTCTCTGTGGCTCGTTAATAAGCGTTGCTGCTGTTATAAATGTCGAACACATTACTGTTGTGTTGTCTTTGGGAGATGGGGCTTTTTGTCGTGAATTGCTGGTTTGCAGCAGCTGAGCTTTGACCATGTTTGTTTCTGTTGGCAGGATGGACCTGTGCTGATGACTGTAAGTACAACTGTATGTGGGCGACAGTGGGACTGTACGTTAAAGAAGGGCACAATGTGCCTCAATTTCATGGCAAGGTAATGTGGCCACTGCTGCGATGCTGTGACTCACAGGCGTGTACTTGATACCATCTTTGGCTGGCAGAATATACGGTGTTTTGGGTTCCTGGGGACCAATGAGACCCTGCCCCGTGGCCGAGACAGCGCCAGTGACCATTACCCTCGTCAAGATCATTTGTTGTGACCCCACCCACCCGTGCAGATTGTGTGGGTCAGAGAGTCGGTGTTTGAGCTTTGGGTCAGCATGCTGGGCTGTTTTTCTGCTTTGACTGCTACCTCTGTTTGTTTCCTCCTCCAGTGGCCCTTCTACCGATTCCTCTTCTTCCAGGAACCTGCCTCAGCCGTTGCCTCCATGCTGAATGGACTGGCCAACTTGGTGATGTTGGGCAGGTATCGGGCAGCAGTGCCTACAGAGTCTCCGATGTACCATTCGTGCATCTCCTTCGCCATGGTAATCACAATATTTAATTCTTGTTCTTCTGATATTGTAAAACTGTGGTGCTGTGGAAACATAAACACAGACTAATACCCCAAAATGTTCAACTCTCTGACCATCTGTACAGAGCTCCTGGCCCTAGTGTGAGGCCTGGATAACCTATTCTGCACCTCCCTGCATCGTGATTCAAACTTGTGTGTGTGGAGGATTCCTGGAAATGAGGACACCCTCCTGAGTGTTGTCAAGCTATTCACTCAGTTGCTGGGGATGGGTGGGAGGTTGTTGGGGGTGGGGGGGGGCGTCGGGGGGGAATCACCTCAAGCCCATTCCTGGTCTCACCCTTTGTCCACACATGTAGTTTCTCAGACGACTCAGGACTGGAACCCGGCCTGGTTTATCCCCTCCCAAGTCTCCAGCTAATTCTGGTGTCTGTCTGAGGGTGGGTGTAGGGGGGAAGTGAGTGTTGAGGCAATCCATTGCTCATTTCCCACCCTCTGCAGTGTTTCCTTCGTCTGAGTGACTGCACAAAGGCGGCACTTAGTTTTTTATTGGCTGTTCCCCGTGAGAGTTTTTAGTTGAAACGCAAGGAAGTTCTGCTAAACCTTTATAAATCACTGGTTTTGCCTCAGCTGGAATATTGTGTCCAATTCCGGATGTCACACTTTAGGAGGATGTCAAAGATTTGGAGAGGGTGCAGAGGAGATTTACTAAAATGGTCCCAGAGTTAAGAGATTCCAGTTATGTGGAGACACTGGAGAAGCTGGGATTGTTTTCCTTGGAGCAGAGATGGTTAAGAGAAGATTTAATAGTTATTCAAAATCATGTAAGATTTTGATGAGAGTAAATAAGGAGAAACTATTTCCAGTGGCAAGAGGGTCAGTAACAGAGGATTCATATTTAAGGTAATTAAAGCAAAATACTGCAGATGCTGGAAATCTGAAATACAAACAAGAAATGCTGGAAATACTCAGCAGGTCTGGCAGCATCTGTGGAGAGAGAAGCAGAGTTAACGTTTCAGGTCTGTGACCTGATGAATGTTAACTCTGTTTCTCTCACCACAGATGCTGCCAGACCTGCTGAGTATTTCCAACATTTCTTGTTTCTTTTTCATGTTTAAGGTGATTGCCAAAAGTAGCTGAGGGGAGATGAGAATTTGTTTTACTCAGTTGTTGTGATCTGGAATGCGCTACCTGAAAGGACAGTGGAAGCAGATTCAATAATAACTTTCAAAAGGGAACTAGATTTGAAGGGGAAAATTTCCGGGCTGTGGGGGAAGAGAAAGGGAGTGGGATTAATTGGATAGGTCTTTCATAGTGTCTTGTGACAATCAGGTGAGGGGGGGGTGTCAAAGGGTTCCCCTCTTGTCCCCCTCCTTGTTTGACTACAGCCGGTTTATTTCCTTTTTAAAAAGTGGCTATAGTTTCCAATTCAGTGAGCATTTAACTATTTACATACTATGATCATAAAAAGAGCCAATCGGAAAGGTTTTCTTGAGTTTAACAAAGGAAGAGGTTAGCTTTATTGTATTGAAACCAATTTAAGTAAAATAATAAACCACGCCCCAACTTTCTCTCTCACACACACACACACTTGTAAGTTCTCACACTCACACAAATAGGCACAGAGTGCGAAAGGATAGATTGGTCGGATTCGAGTCCGGAGCAATAAAAAGGGGGATACAGTCTGTGGAGTTTGGTGACTGGGCTGGATTCAGGCTGAATTCGGTGGTTCTAACTTAAGGCTTCCAGTTTGCAGATGAAGACATCAGATTCAGTGGTTCTCCTGGTGACAGCGATACAGATGATTTCCTTCACGGGGTCTCTGTCTGCAGCAGCGATAGACCTGGGTGGTTACGGCAGCAGGCAGAGTTCGAAGCTTGTAAGGTGGACTAGAGAGAGGGAGGGAGGAGGGATCCCACTCTGGTCGGTGTCTGGCTGCTTGTCTCGGTTGCTGCAGAGAAAACACCAGCTTAAACGCACAGATTCTGGGCCTGTCACATGACCATCATCCAGTGTTTCAACATGATGGCTCTGTGTATTCCCTCTTGCAACTTCATCAGTTCATGTCTAGGAATTCCTTTCTCTCAATCGGGATCCAATTGTTCAAGTGATTAGGTTTGAGTGGTTCGTCTCCGCCAATTTCATGTTCCAAGTGATTGCCTTAAAGGCTTGCTAATGGAAGCATGACAGGTAGTTCACTCAAATTCCCCAGGTCATTGTTCTGTAGGGGACTGGGCAGACAACGTCTCCATCTTGATGAATTGGAATGTAGGGTAAAGTAATGCAAATTGCGGTGGCCATCTTAACTGCTAGCAGTCATCTTTTATCTGTTTCTTTTTTCCTTTTTAAAAATTTAATTCAGGTTGCCAGCCGGTGAATTTAAAAAAATCATCATTTGGCATAGCACGATTTTGTGACAGTCTGCAGGGCATGATGGGCCGAATGGCCTCCTGTACTGTATGATTCTATGAAGAGGCTTGTGCTGACCCTTTCCCTACCCATTGACAGTTAGAGTGATAATGTCCTTCTCCCATAATGGGATTGGCATCTGTTGAGGCAGGGTTGAATGGTTGTCACTGTGCACTGTGTTCTGCTTACCTCAGCCCAGTCCTCTCACCACTCATCACTGTGGTGTTAGTTTGAATTGGACTCAAGTCCCGTGTTATGCCTACGCAGTGTTAAAAGTCCCTAAACTGACCTCCCCGCTGACTGCACCTAGGATTGAAAGCTGGGCTCTTTGTGACTGATGTTTAAAGTGCTTAGCAACCACTTTCTGTCTCTTCCTGTAGGTTACCCTCAATGCCTGGGTGTGGTCCACAGTGTTCCACACACGTGACACCCCACTAACAGAGGTGAGTAGCCAGATTCCCCGGGCTGCGACGTCACTCATAACCGAACAGTTGTGGTTTTAAAACAGAACCAGCACTGTTGGTTTTATTGTCATTTTAATTTTGCAGAAGATGGATTACTTCTGTGCTTCGTCTGTGGTGCTGTACTCCATCTACCTGTGCTGTGTCCGGTGAGTCTTTAATGTTGAAATTCACTGCCTGCCTTACAGCACTGCTGAGATTGATGTGCCCCATCACTGTCAGCGCCACCGTCACCAGTAGCTGGTTTCAATCTGACAGGTGGCGAATCTTCTGGTAAGGTTGTGAAATTGAACCTTTAGGATCGGCACAACATTGAACGACAGCAGTGTCCTGTACATGCTCGGACAGGGGCAGGAGATCTGTAAACCACCCCCCCACCCGAGCCTCTGGCCCTTCCCAACTTCTGATAGTGTCAGCTGTGGCTCAGTGGGTAGTACTGTTGCCTCTGAGATGGAAGGTTGTGGGTTCAAGTTCCACTCCAAGAATTGTGTGCAAAAATCCAGGCCGACACTCCCAGTGCAGTACCGAGGGAGCACTGCACTGTCGGAGGGGCAGTACTGGGAGAGCGCCGCGCTGTCGGAGGGGCTGTCTTTGGTGATGAGATGTTTAACCAAGGCTCTGTCTGCCCTCTCAGGTAGTCGTAAGAGATCCCATCACACGATTCTGAAGAAGGGAAGGGGAGTTCTCCCCAGTGTCCTGACCAATATTTATCCCTCAATCAACTTGGCATGGATTCGATGGGCTGAATGGGCCGCTTCTGTGCCATAAATGACTTTGACATCACAAAAACAGATTGCGTCAGTATCATATTGCTGTTTGTGGGATCTTGCTGTGCAAATTGGCTGCTGCATTTCCTACATTACAGCAGTGTCTACACTTCAAAAATACCTCATTAACTGTAAAGTGCCTTGAGACGTCCTGTGTTTGTGAAAGGCGCTATAGAAATGCAAGACTTTCTTTATAATGGGGGGGGAATGTTAGTGCACCCCTCCTGGCGGGAGCAGGATAATGGGGGGGGATTATATTGCAGGGCTCAGACCTACCATCCTGTTCCCGCTGGCTGCTGTTTTTCCACTCACTGCGGTTTGGGGGCTGAGGTCCCAGCCAGCAGCAGGCAGAAGCCTCACGATTGGTGCAAATCAAAGTCCCATCTTTGGTATGAGCCCCAATTAGCCTGGGCCATAGCTAGCGCAAGGGCGAAGGGCCCATCCAAAGTTAGTGCTCCTCTTTGGAGGCCTCCCCAACTAAGGTCATGGGCACCCCTGCCCACGACTCCACGCCACCCCCTACCCTACAGCAACCCCTACCCTCCTGGCAACCCTTCCTTTGGTGCTGCCCAAACCACTGCTGGCCCTGCAGGCACCTTCTGGGTGAGCAGCTGTTCAATGGCCAGGGATAAAATACCCCAGACAGAAATCTGGATCTCTGTTTGCTTCCTGCCCCCAATGTGGGGCAGTGGTCAGTGAGCGGAATGGGGGTACGGCAGGGGGGTGGCTGGGAGGGGAAT
This sequence comes from Heterodontus francisci, assembly GCF_036365525.1. NCBI lineage: Eukaryota > Metazoa > Chordata > Chondrichthyes > Heterodontiformes > Heterodontidae > Heterodontus > Heterodontus francisci. The sequence continues at coordinate 57,991,784 of NC_090403.1, forward strand.
CGGCAGGGGGGAAGGAGGAGTTAGGGAAAGTGACTGAAGGCAATTTGAAGGAATGGGCTTGGAATACGTGGCGAGAGCTGACCAAATGTCGGGTTGAGAAATTGTGTGCTTTGATATGGATAATTCCCAGGAGGTGTATGGTGTCCTTTATGGCTGCATGTAACCAGTGCATGTAACCAGTGCATGATCCAACTCCCTGTACATCAAGTCTTTAAATATTTACAGGTATTTTATGATAATTCTGTATTTAATGACAAGGCAGCAGCAGAGGCCCAATGCTTTTGTGGGCTGTCTGTAGGATGTGCCTGGCACACAGTAACTGCTGGAAGCTGCCTTACCACTTCTGGCTCTATTCATTCTCTAGGACGCTGGGTCTGTATCACCCCTGGACGTCCAGTCTCTTTGGGGCACTGCTCATCATATTGTTCGCTTGTCACGTCTGGTACCTCACCTATGTGAATTTCGACTATGGGTACAACATGGTTGCCAGCATTTTGATAGGTGAGTGAGGCTCCGTCTGGAGTCCAGCCTGTTCCTTACTTTAGTAAAAATGTGTTTTAAATACAAATGTTTCTGTACCTCTGGGTTTAAATCCATCCCAGACTGTCAGACTACAAGACAGTATCAAGGGAGCTTTACTCTGTATCTAACCCCATGCTGTACCAGTCCTGGGAGTGTTTGATAGGGACGGTGTAGAGGGAGCTTTACTCTGTATCTAACCCCGTGCTGTACCTGTCTTGGGAGTGTTTGATAGGGACGGTGTAGAGGGAGCTTTACTCTGTATCTAACCCCGTTTTTTTTTTTGTCGAGGGGGCCTTTATTCCTCAGGCCCCCTTTATATACACACTTATATTTTTTAAATCACTTTATTAAACCCAGATAAATAAACAAAAAACTCAAATTAAAATGCCATTTTCGGCGTCGACAATGCACTCCAGTCCCTGCGGTGCCCACCGGTCGCGGAAGGCCTCAAGCGTACCGGCGGACACCGCATGCTCCTTTTCCAGGGACACCCGGGCGCGAACGTAACCGCGGAAGAGGGGCAGGCAATCGGGGAGGACGGACCCCCCCCGACGGCCCGCAACCTGGACCTGTGAATTGCCACCTTGGCCAGGCCCAGGAGCAGACCGACGAGGAGATCCTCCTCCCGGCCCAAGCCCCTCCGCACCGGGTGCCCAAAGATCAGGAGCGTGGGACTGAAGTGCAGCCAGAATTTGAGGAGCAGCCCCTTCAGATACTCAAATCGGGGCTGCAACCTCGCACACTCCGTATAAATGTGGAACACGGACTCGTCCAGGCCGCAGAAAGTACAGGTGGCCTGGGAGCCCGTGAACCTACTTAAAAGCCTATTGCACGGGACTGCTCTGTGCAGCACCCTCCACCCCAGGTCCCCGATGTAAAGGGGGAAGACTCCCGCGTAGAGACCTCCATCGGGGTTTGCCCTCGCCGCCAGATGGCAACGCGGACCGCCAGGGCGTGTCCGGCCGGCTGACGAGGGCGAGGAAGTGGAGAGTGTGCAGGAGCAGCCCGTACAGGAAACCCCTCCGCGCCGATTGGAATGGCACGGAGGGCATTTCCGAGAGGCGGCTCGGGTTGTGTGGGACCGGCTCCCGAGGAGGGTTTCGGGGCCTGGGTCCGATGAGCAGTTCCGGCCGAGCAGGGGTCCGCTCGGCCAGGAGTGCTCCGCACTCCCGATCCACCTCGCCACCCGCAGTGAGGGTCGTCCCGGGGGTTTCGGCTACTCCTCCGCCCGCCGGACTGTCCCCGGAGTCGGCCGCCCGGACAGCCGAGGCGCTCTCCTCCGCCGGCGGAGGAGCGCCCTGACTGGAGGCGACCATGTTCCAGACTCGGAAAAGATCCCGGTAAAAGACAGGCAACTCCCTCAGAGAGGCGCGGCTAACGGACTCCACCGGGAGCTGCGTGTCGTCTTGAAGGCAGTGACACTGGCGGAAAAAATACGTCGCCAGCGCACACCATCTGGGAGGACGCTCGACGTACAGGTATCTCTGCAGGGTCCGAAGGCGGAGAGTCGCAGCCTGGGTGCGGACGCACACCAGCGACTGACCGCCCTCCTCGATCGGGAGACTCAGGACCGCGGCAGAGACCCAGTGTTTCCTCTTGCCCCAGAAGAAATCGACGAGTTTCTTCTGGATCTTGGTGGCAAATACAGGGGGCGGGGCCAAAGTGACCAACCGGTACCACAGCATGGAGGCCACCAGTTGGTTTATGACCAACGCTCGGCCCCTGTAGGAAAGCACTCGGAGCAGTCCTGTCCAGCGCCCCAGCCGAGCGGTGACTTTCGCCTCCAACTCCTGCCAGTTTGCCGGCCAGGCTTCCTCAGCGGGGCTAAGGTGGACTCCCAGATCGAGGAGGTGCGTGGTGCTCCACGCAAAAGGTGTCAACTCCTCCGGCAGGGAGTCCAACCACCACTGACCCACCAGGATTCCGGAACATTTCTCCCAATTGATCCTCGTGGAGGACACGGCAGAAAAGATCTGCTGGCAGTCGCGCATCCTCCGCAAGTCAACGTGATCTGTGACCGCGAGGAGCACGTCATCGGCGTAAGCCGAGAGGACGACCCGCATGGCCGGCTCGCACAGAGCCAGTCCGGTCAACCTCCTGCGAAGCAGACACAGGAAGAGTTCCACGCAGCTGGTGTACAATAGGCCGGACATGGGGCATCCCTGATGCACTCCTCTCCCAAAGCGAAGGGGCGTCGTTAAGGACCCGTTAACCTTGAATAGACACTCTGCGGCAGCAGATAAAAGTCAGACCCGGGCCTCAAATTGCAACCCGAGTACAAAAAGGTATTCGTGATCCACCCTGTCGAACGCCTTCTCCTGATCAAGGGAGAGAAAGGCGACCGACTGACCAGTCCTCTGGGAAAGGTGGATCAGGTCCCGGACCAGGTAGATGTTGTCCTGGATGGACCGGCCCTTGACCGTGGAGGACTGGAGCCCAGGCAGGCAAAGATCTTATAATCCGTGCTGAGGAGGGAGTCCGGATGCCAGTTTTTAAGCAGACGGAGATCGCCCCTCTTCGGCAGCAGGATGATGACCGCTCTGCACCACGAGAGGGACATCTCCCGTCGCCAGGCTTTCCCACAGGACCCGCGTGTAATCGTCCCCCAGGACGTCCCAGAACGCTCTGAGGAACTCTACGGTCAGCCCGTCCAGCCCCGGGGATTTGCCCCTCGAGAGCTGCAGGAGAGTGCTGGTCAGCTCCGCCAGCGTGAGCGGACCCTCCAAACCATCGGCGCCCTCCGGGCTGACCTGCAGCAGGTCCTCCCACAAAACTCTGCGCGCGTCCTCGCTGGATGGATCCGGAGAGAACAACGCACTGTAGTAAGTACGGACCAGGAGGCCCATTCCCTCCGGATCCGTGATGGAGGATCCGTCGTCGGCCAGCAGCTCAACGAGCTGCTTACGGACTCCCCGCCATTGTTCCAGCGAGTAGAAGAAGGGTGAGGCGCGGATCAAATCTTCCAGGATCTGGATCCGCGACATCACGAACGTGCCTCGGGACCCTATGAGCTGCAGGTCCCTCAGCGCGCCCTTCTTCTCTTTGTACGCCTGCCACAGGGCCGGGTCCACGACGGCATGACCGAGGCAGGACTCCAAGTCGAGCACCTCCCTCTCTAGGCGCCCGATCTCAGCTTCCCGCCTCTTGGTCGACCCCTTAGCGTACTCCTGACAGAAGACGTGGATGTGAGTCTTGCCCACATCCCACCATAGCCTCAAGGAGGGGAAGCCCCCCTGCTTCCTTCTCCAGTCGGCCCAGAATCGACAGAACGAGTCCCGAAATCGCACGTCCTCCAGCAGCCGGTTGTTAAAGTGCCAGTACGAGGACCCCGCCCGCATTCGGAGTGGAGTGAACTCTGGCCTCACCAGATGGTGGTCCGAGCACGGCACCAGCCGCATGGAGGCCGCCGAGACGCGGGAGACGTACACCTGCGAAAATTAGAGGCGGTCGATTCTGGACCCTCCTCCTTCAGACCTCCACGTGAAGGCACTGGAGTCGGGATGGAGATTCCGCCAGACGTCCACCAAGTTGAGGGAGCTGATCAGTTCCTTCTCCACCGACGCTTGGCCGCGCTGGGGACCGGAGCGATCCCCCACCTCGAGGGTGCAGATAAAATCTTTCCCGAGGATGATGTATTCACCGCTATCGATGGAGCTCAAGAGAGCGGACACTTCTTCAAAGAAGCGCGCTTGCAACGCGCCGAGCCTGGGCGCGTACACGTTCACAAAGTGGAGCGGCACGCTACCCAGGCGAACGGCGAGGTGGAGCAAGCGGCCCGGCACTAACTCCATGACCGCCAAGATCTCCGGCTGAAAAGTCGGGGCCAACAAGATAGCCACCCCACTAGAAATAGGGGTGAGATGACTCGTAGACCCCATCCCTGCCACTCCAGGAGCCAGGTGGCTTTCTCTCCCGGAACGGTGTGGGTTTCCTGCAGAAAGCTCACCGCGTATCTCCCTTCCCTGAGGACTGAGAGATTGTGAAATCTGCGGTGAGACCCCCTGCTGCCGTTGATGTTGAGGCTGGCTATGGTTATCTTCATGTCAAAGGTACTTAAAAAAAAAAGTCACCAACAGCTCACTGTGAGGAGGGAGTGGAAGTACACCTGGACTTCCACTCCCCCAGCAACCCATTGAGGAACACATTAAAACAGCGCCTCTCAACCAGTTTCACGCCCGCACCCTTGCCCGCTTTCTTGAGGGTGGCACGGATGGACTGTATGATCAGCGCCAGACTCGACCAATGGCCAAGGGCCAGCTGAACTTTATTTCGGCAACCCCTCCAAGCCGCAAGGAAATCCCGGAGTTCCGCTGTGGGGATGAGAGGAGACTCAGGAGGCACGAGGGACTCCACCATCTCGCTGGCGATGGAAACAAGGTCGTCCTCCGTGACCCACACCGATTCCCCATCCTCCTCCGGGTCATCACCGCCAGCAGTCGACACACCCACCACACACTGTGGGGCAGACGTCCTGGCCACACGAGCTAGTCCCACCTCCGTCACAATCCCACCCCCAGGATCGATGGCGGAGGAGTCCTCTCTGGGTTCTACTGTGAAACTAGAGCCTGTGGGCGGTGGCAGTTCAGGACCACCCTCCACCTCCATCCCCAGGCCAATGAGTGGTCCAAGGGAGACGGACGTTCCCGACTCCGGAAATCCAGCCAGAGCCGAGACCGGAGACAGAGAGAGGAGGCCATCTCCTGCTCCGCCAGAACCCACAGGCCCAGCAGATGGGGCAGCATTTTCAGTTATAACCGGGTCGTGTGTCTCCTGGTTGTGAGTGGATTCTGCCTGGGAGGGCCGACCCTTTGGGGCCGCGCCCTCCCTCCACTCAGGGCACCTGACCCAGTGGCAGAATGGGCGGTGTCCCCAGGATCCCCCACCACTAGCAGGCCTCCACTTGCTCCTTCAGGAGGGGCCTCATGTACAGGGGCCTTCCCCTCCCCTCCATCCTGAGGGGTAGGGAGTTCCTGCCCAGACTTTGCAGCCTTGATGATGGTGGTGGCAGGGGGACCCGAAACAGAAGACAGCTCCCCTCCAACAGATGGTCCCTGCACCTCAGGGCCCTGTGTTACCACTGTGGAGGGGTGCCTTCTCCTCTTTTTGCCAGTTGGGTGCAGAGGCTCAGAGACCTCCATGTCATCAGAGGCCTCCACCTCCGCACCCTCCTTTTATTTTTAGTCACCCTGGGCCTGAGCCGAGCCCTGGGGCAAGTGAGCTCCCCGAGATCGTGCCTTAGGCTGAGCTCAGGCTCGGGTTGTGTCAATGTGTCCAGGGTACGTGCCTCATGATGTTTATTTTTCCTTCGTGAAAATCACAGCATCCGGAACCGACTGAATGGTGTCTGTAGGAGATTTTGGGGGAGTGGAAGGAGGTGCAGTGGCGCCACCCTGGGCCGCTGATGTGGAGTTGGCGGCTGGGAGGTTGGGGCAGTTCTTACGAACATGCCCCACCCCCTTGCAGACGTGGCACCGCACCCCGTCCGAGGTCCAGAAGATGCAGTGCCATGTCTGCAAGGGAGTGGGGCATGTTCGTAAGAACATGCCCCAACCTCCTGGCCATCCCTTGGAACTCTACATCAAAATGGCCTTCCAAGACCACCTCGCACGCCAGCTGCATATATAGCTGGCGGCGGAAGGAGTAGACATGTCGGAGGCTTTGCTCCCAAAGACCGAGCGGAACTGGGGTGATCCCTGACCTTACCTCCCCCAGATGGTGCAAGTGGGGGAGGAGGAGCTCACGGGGATTGAAGGGCAGGACATTTGATAATATCCGCTGTGCAGTGGCCCCCAGAGGGTCCACCAGCAGAAAAATCCCACCCACAGTGAGCCCTTTATTCAGGGCCAGGGACACGGTCCGCTCGGTCTTCAGGAAGAAGGCAGCCTTCCCGTACATTTTTGAGGCTGCCACAATGGCCGAGGGGCCAACAACCTTGGCCATTGTCTTCACACATGCCTCCATAGACATATTGGGGTGGGTGTAACTCTTCACCCCATGCTTCGATGTCAATATTCCAAATGGTGATGGGGCCACAGAAGCAGCTGCTGCAGCATAGGAAGGCCCCACCACTGGGCAGGACTGTGAAACCATGGGGTAGAAGAGTCACGCCCACCGTTCAGAGAAAAAATAAAAATAGAAAACGAGAGAAAGGAATAACAAATAATGAATTATCCCAAAAAGCACAGACTGGAGGTTATGGCTAGGGAGAGAGGCTGAACGAGAGGAAGGTCAGGAGGAATCAGTCTCTTTGCAGATCTTATTTCAGGCAGTCCTTTTGCTGATCTTCCAGTTGGTGGTGGGAGGGGGTGCGATGTCTTCACCTGGGACAGCTGTAGCTGCCCAGACACACTCTGCTTCTGATGTGGTTTACACAGTTAAGAGAAAGTCTCTTCACCTGGGCAGCTCCAGCTATCCCAGGCTAGCTCGTTGGGGTGGGAAGGGAGCTCCTATTCAATGCTGTTAAACGCAGGAGCTCCCTGTTCAAACAAGCAACCCCACCCAAGGTCTTCCTTTCTCCCTCCCCACAACAATCAATGAAAGGGCTACAAAACCCAAACTCACACGAGCTGTCAGTTCTTCTAGCCTCCTGCTTTCTTCTTACAAAAAGAAAGATAGAAATCCTTTGTTTCAGTCTCATTCTCTCCTTGTTGCAGCAGTCCTCCAGCTTCCAGCCTCTGCACACAGCAACTGTCAGCTGCACCTCGTTGATGCACTCAGCACCTCCTATTAGCCAGCAGCCAACCCAGTGCTGTACCTGTTCTGGGAGTGTTTGATGGGGACAGTGTAGAGGGAGCTCTACTGATTCCCAGCAGAGACCCCTCATGTAGATTAGAAGGTTGCACGGTCAGTGAGTGTGTGAATAAAGTTGCACTTGGAACTGAGATGAGGAGAAATTATTTCATTCAAAGGGTTGTAAATCTTTGGAATTCTCTACCCCAGAGAGCTCGAGATGCTGCGTCATTGGGTATATTCAAATCTGAGATTGATAGATTTTTGGTCTCTAAGGGAATCAAGGGTTATGGGGATTGGTGGGAAGGTAGAGTTGAGGTAGACGTCCAGCCATGATATTGAATGGTGGAACAGGCTCGGTGGGGTTATATGGTCAACTCCTGCTCCTAATTCTCATGTTCTTAAATGCTGTGGTTCTAACTGTGTACCTGCCTCTCACACTGTGGTTCCAGGATTGATTAACCTGCTGTGGTGGCTCAGCTGGTGCCTGTGGAACTGTGCTCGCCTGCACTATGTGTGGAAGTGTATAATTGTTGTGGTGATGCTGCATGGACTGGCTTTGCTGGAGCTCCTGGACTTCCCTCCAGTGCTGTGGGTGTTCGATGCTCATGCAGTCTGGCACTTCAGCACCATCCCTGTGCCGTTCCTCTTCTACAGGTCAGTAACCAACAGGGGTTTTACTATCTGCTCTGTGGGCTCTCTCAGTCATACAATCATTGGATCATATAGCACAGTGGCGCAATGGTTAGTACCGCAGCCTCACAGCTCCAGCGACCCGGGTTCAATTCTGGGTACTGCCTGTGTGGAGTTTGCAAGTTCTCCCTGTGACCGCGGAGGTTTCCGCCGGGTGCTCCGGTTTCCTCCCACAGCCAAAGACTTGCAGGGTGATAGGTAAATTGGCCATTGTAAATTGCCCCTAGTGTAGGTAGGTGGTAGGAGAATTGAAGGTAGGTGGGGATGTGGTAGGGAATATGGGATTAATGTAGGATTAGTACAAATGGGTGGTTGATGGTCGGCACAGGCTCGGTGGGCCGAAGGGCCTGTTTCAGTGCTGTATCTCTCTATGACTATGAGAAGGAGGTCATTCGGCCCATTGTGCCTTTGGCAGCTCCTCGGTAGAGTATCCAGTTAGTCCCGCTCCCCTGCTCTTTCCCCATAGCCCTGCAAAATTTCCTTTTTGAATATTTATCCAATTCCTTTTTGAGAAACTATTGAATCTGCTTCAATCGTCCTTTCAGGCAGCGCATTCCAGATCGTAACACAAAAGCAAAATACTGTGTATGCTGGAAATCTAAAATACAACAGATCACAACAACTCTGCGTTAAAAAAAGATTTCCTCATTTCCCCTCTGAATCTTTTTCCAATTATCTTAAATCTGTGTCCTCTGGTTAGCAACACTCCTGCCAGTGGAAGTAATTTCTCCTGATTTACTCTATCAAACCCCTGCATGAGTTTGAACACCTCTACTAAATCTTTCCTTAAACTTCTGTGCTCTAAGGAGAACAGTCCCAGCTTTTCCAGTCTCTCCATATAACTGATGTCCCTCATCCCTGGTTGTCGTCAAATAAAAACGCACACAAAGGCGTTTGAAAAGAAAGGGAAATTTTGAACAGATCCTGCCCAAGTCCCTTGTTCAGAGGTTCCTGAAAACAGACCAAGCTACTCAAATCCAGAGGTCTGAGAAATCAAATGCTGAATCCTCGAGAGTAGAGACTGTCACTTCCACATCGCAAACTGAGCACCTGGTGATAGCCCCTCACTCACACTGAAGCCCGGCCCCCCTCAGTCTTCTGTGAGTTTCTTTCTCGCTCTGTGTTGGGGCTCAGTGCTCTACACATCACAATCATATCGCTGTATTTTACTTGGAGTGGTTAAGTCAGGGAGATGAGTCTCCGTTCTTCTTATACTTTCTGGAGTTGGTGGGTGGGGGTTTGAACTGTTTATTGTGGAAACTTTTGAGTTTTAATGAGATAAAGAAACTGTTTCTCAGTGAGATGTCGCGGGACAGTTGTGAGATTACACTAACTTTCTCTCTCTCTCTCTCTCCCGCAGCTTTCTGGTTGATGACAGTCTGCATCTTCTCAATGTGAAAGCAGAGTAAAGGAAGGCAGAATAAGTAGGTGACAGTGAGCTGCCGTGTTCAGTGTCTGCAGTGTGAATGTATGAGATGCTGTCACTGTGCCTGCTCATCTCAACACTTTCCCACATGTACTTTGCACTTTTTTGCATTCTGATTTTATTCTTAATGTGTTGGTTTATCATGGACAGAAGGAGCCTCCCTGTTAATGTAAGGCACTGGGAGTTACTCCAGGGCCAGAAATCATGTGGCACTGGCCTGGCCCCACATCTGCAGTCCCAGCACCGCTCCCCACTCGGCCCCTGCATGCTTTCAATCAGAAACATTGATTACTTGCAGTTTTCCATGAGGGGCTCAATCCAAGACATCAAGATCCTGCCTGCAGCCATCCCCACGTTAAAGGAAAAGGTTCCTGCAGTTCCCAGCTTGGCCACCAGGTGGTATAAGACACCCAAGCTGCCCTTGCCTTTTGTTTACCTGTGGCTGTTTCTGGCGGTAAAATCGAGCCTTGGTCAGGTTAGGGTGAGGGGACAGTCAGGGGAATGGAGGAGAGTGGTTGGGGGGTTGAAAACGGGGCCTTGTTCATTCTTTGCTCAGTTTCAGTTAACTCAAAAATGCCTCTCGCCCATTCACAAAACTACACATTCAGCCACTGGCCTTTGCTGCATTGTAATCTCTTCCCCCACCTCCAGCAGCACCCACCCCCCTCACCCTGTCCTGCTCCCCCGCTGTCCCTCACCCACTCCTTCATTCCTCCCCCTGCATGGTGGGGGCAATGTTTGTGTGAGTTCGGTGGGGGTGAGTTTGGCCATGAGGCTGGTGCATGTGCTGGAGATTATTAATCAGTAAAACGCTCTCCTGTTTATTGCGATCTCCAGGCACCTAGAAATGTCTTTGATTTGAGTGATTAAATACAACTACTGAATATCAGAAATATTTTGAATAACTGCAATTAAAAAAAATGTTGTGTTTTTAAAAATGAGTGAGTGTCCAGGAACTGCCAACCTAACAGCTTAATGGTAGCTAGTTCACCACACAGACAGCAGTGTTTGAAGAGAAAGGCCCATCACCACCACCACAGGGGAATCTAGGATGAGCAATAAATGCAGTCCCACTTGGTGTTACCATGTGTATAGTGGATCCATTCAGTTTTCGAAGAGATAGTTGCTATTTGTTGTGATGTGTCTGAGTCTTGGGAACAAAAATCTCTGAACCAATTGATATTTTAACTTTGTGTTTATTGGTGATTTATATTGTTAACAATTCATCTATCGGTATCTTTGTTTCCACACAAAAAATGAAAATGCTGAAGCTTTACAATTAGATGAGTGAACCTTACAAGCAAACAGGGCATCATACATACATCATACATGCACCTAGAACATGTATCGAATCATTACACACACCGAGAGCCACATTTTGGGAAAAGGTGTGAAGGTTTTAGAGAAGTTGGAGAAGAGATTTACTAGAATGGTTCCAGGAATGAAGGATTACAGTTACAAGAAACTGGAGAGGCTGGGGCAGTTTTTAGAGCAGAGAAGGCTGAAAGGATGTTTGATAAAGATGTTCAAAAAGCTTGAACGGTTTTGATAAAGCAAAGAGAAACTGTTTACAGTGTGGCTCAAGAGTCAATAATGAGAGGGCTCTGATTTAAAGTGATTGGCAAAAGAACCAGAGGCAACATGAGGAAAACTTTTTTTATGCGAGTGCTTAGGATTTGATATACACTGCCTGATAGGGCAGTGGATAGAGTTCAATAGTAAATACACTGCCTGATAGGGCAGTGGATAGAGTTCAATAGTAAATACACTGCCTGATAGGGCAGTGGATAGAGTTCAATAGTAAATACACTGCCTGATAGGGCAGTGGATAGAGTTCAATAGTAAATACACTGCCTGATAGGGCAGTGGATAGAGTTCAATAGTAAATACACTGCCTGATAGGGCAGTGGATAGAGTTCAATAGTAAATACACTGCCTGATAGGGCAGTGGATAGAGTTCAATAGTAACCTTCAAAAGGGAATTGGATAAATGCTTGACTCATTAAAAAAAATTGCAGGGATTCAGAGGGCAAGTGAGACTAACTGAGGAAAAGTTTTTTAACGCAGTGCGTGGTTAGGATCTGGAATGCACTTCCTTAATTGTGTGGTGGAGGCAGATTCAAACGTGGCTATCAAAAGGGAATTGGACAATTATCTGAAGAGAAAATTTGCAAGGCTACGGGGAAAAGATGGGGGAGTAGGACTAGGGGGGGTAGCTCTTGCAGAGAGCCTGCTCAGACATGACAGGCCAAATGGCCTGCATCTGTTTTGTAATCATTCTATGATTCTATGAACTAGATTGCTCTTCGCAAGAGCTGACACAGACTCATGGCCAAATAGCCGCTTACTGTGCTGTACTGTTCTATGATTCTATACACGTGCTTAGAACATGAACATCATTATTCGAATGCCAAGAACACAGGTTGCATTGTGTCTGGTACACAAATATCTATCTAATCATTACACATGTCTCTAAATGGATCTATTTGTTACACATGGTTACAGCATGCATCTAACAGGTACACAGCCTGAGTACATGTGATGATTATTGTGCAGTGTTAGCTGATCTTTCATGTTGTGGAGGTTTGGTTCATGCTACAGTTGCCTCTGCTCCATCCTCCTGAACAATAAATATCAAACACTGCCTGCAATTGGACAAATTATTTATTGGTTTCTATTTGTTTGCCTCTGGGAGTAGACGAGAATTCAACAAATTAAAACTGTAAAAGCAGCTTGTGAGTCAGCCCACAAGCAGAGCAACACGGGGAGTTGGTACAGAGAGAAACACAAAGATAACTCTCAGGGAGTGACCTGTCCCTGTGACTGTTTAACCCCAGGGTGATGTGGCTGTTTTCTAATGTCTTGTGGGAGATTCTCGCGCTGTTTTTTACTTCATTTCTGATTTAATGTTTATGAAATCTCAGTAAAGTTACAAACACCCAGATCAGATCTTTTGTGCTTGGAGATAGAAAACTCCCCGCACATCATCAACCCCAATTTTCAGTTCAGGCGGCATGTTGTATGTTTTGAAGACACAGATTCTGTAGCCAGACTTACTCACTGCCTCCTTCACGTAATCTTCATCAAGAGGAACAACACTGAGTTTCACCTCACCAGCCAGGTAATAAGATTCATCCAGCGCTCCGATCATCAGGAGGAATCCACCCGGTTTCAGGAGTGAGGTAATGTTGCCCAGTGCCTTTTCCAGTGATTTCTTATCTGGGCAGACTGACTCCAAACAGAAGGTGGTGCTGATAGCATCAACAGGATCCAGCACCTGAGGGTGCAGAGGGTTTGGCTGCATGATGTCACAGTGACAGACATCTTTAATGGTCTCCCGCAGTCTTCGCTCCTTCTCTTCCCAGTGATCGCTGCACAGAAGATCATCAATATTACTTGCCCATTCCTCACACACTGACCTCTTCTGGGGAATAGCCCTGATCCTGGGGAAGAACACACATATATTTACCTCTTCCCTTCAAGCCCGCACACATATTTGATGTAGGGGGTCCAGTTGAAAGCTCCGGCATCTCCTCGCAGCCATTTCCACAACTCCTCCCGATTCACCTCCAAATAATCAGACATCACAATCTTGTTGAAGAAGTCACAGGCGCTGATGACCTGGTACAGAGTGGGGCCCGAGCCAATGTCCAGGAGGGTCTGGCCACGGATTTCACCTGTAGTGTAGCAGAGACACAGCTTCAGTGTAAACACAAAGACTGGTTTAAACGCTGCACATACTGCCACTGGCAAACAAACGGCAGAAATAAGACAGAGTCATAACTGTCCCCTCCCTCTGTTCCAACATGTTCCTGGTCCTGGTCTGGATTAGGACAATTTGACTTCACCCCAAACGCAGAACCCACCACTCCATCAGAAATCAGGTAATGATCAAACTGCTTTATAATGTGGGTCACTCAGTATTTAGTCACAGACATGAAACGTTAACTCTGTTTCTCCACAGATGTGACCAGACCTGCTGAGTATTTCCAGCACTTTCTGTTCTCATTTCAGAGTTCCAGCATCCGCAATATTTTGCTCTTATTTTAGTATTTGGGGTTGGACGTGGAGTTGCGGTACAGATCTGCCATGAACTCATTGAATGGCGGAACAGATCTAAGGGGCTGACGGGCCTCGTCCTGTTCTTAGTGTTTCTATTACTGACCCTGCCAGTGGACATCACCTTCACTCTGAGATAGTCCCCAGACTGACCCTTCCCCCCACCTGCACACCCAGGGAGGGAGCCAGGCATTGGTCAGTAGAAAAGGTACAGATTTGAGACTTGCAGACGGATATTGAACACAAGAATCTGCACATCACTCGGCACCAACTCTGGCTGATCTGAACAAACTCCCTGCTTTCCACAGACTCTTCATGTACTGATAATACAGAGAGATTGATACTGCAATCTGCCAGTGAGATGCCCACTCAATGCTCCCACTGACCAGCAAAAATCAGCAACATACATATTGGATATTGAATCTTCTCCCCTGCCCTGGTCACTCAACAATACTGACCCCCATTCCCCAGTCACTCCACAATGCTGACCCCCATTCCCCAGTCACTCTACAATACTGACCCCCATTCCCCAGTCACTCCACAATGCTGACCCCCAGTCACTGAACAATACTGACCCCCAGTCATTCTACAATACTGACCCCCATTCCCCAGTCACTCCACAATGCTGACCCCCATTCCCCAGTCACTCCACAATGCTGACCCCCATTCCCCAGTCACTCTACAATACTGGCCCCCATTCCCCAGTCACTCCACAATGCTGACCCCCAGTCACTGAACAATACTGACCCCCATTCCCCAGTCATTCTACAATGCTGACCCCCATTCCCCAGTCACTCCACAATGCTGACCCCCATTCCCCAGTCACTCTACAATACTGACCCCCATTCCCCAGTCACTCTACAATACTGACCCCCATTCCCCAGTCACTCCACAATGCTGACCCCCAGTCACTGAACAATACTGACCCCCATTCCCCAGTCACTCCACAATGCTGACCCCCATTCCCCAGTCACTCCACAATGCTGACCCCCATTCCCCAGTCACTCTACAATACTGACCCCCATTCCCCAGTCACTCCACAATGCTGACCCCCAGTCACTGAACAATACTGACCCCCAGTCATTCTACAATACTGACCCCCATTCCCCAGTCACTCCACAATGCTGACCCCCATTCCCCAGTCACTCCACAATGCTGACCCCCATTCCCCAGTCACTCTACAATACTGGCCCCCATTCCCCAGTCACTCCACAATGCTGACCCCCAGTCACTGAACAATACTGACCCCCATTCCCCAGTCACTCCACAATGCTGACCCCCATTCCCCAGTCACTCCACAATGCTGACCCCCATTCCCCAGTCACTCTACAATACTGACCCCCATTCCCCAGTCACTCTACAATACTGACCCCCATTCCCCAGTCACTCCACAATGCTGACCCCCATTCCCCAGTCACTCCACAATGCTGACCCCCATTCCCCAGTCACTCTACAATACTGACCCCCATTCCCCAGTCACTCTACAATACTGACCCCCATTCCCCAGTCACTCCACAATGCTGACCACCATTCCCCAGTCACTCCACAATGCTGTCCCCCATTCCCCAGTCACTCCACAATGCTGACCCCCATTCCTCAGTCACTCTACAATACTGACCCCCATTCCCCAGTCACTCTACAATACTGACCCCCATTCCCCAGTCACTCCACAATACTGACCCCCATTCCCCAGTCACTCTACAATACTGACCCCCATTCCCCAGTCACTCTACAATACTGACCCCCATTCCCCAGTCACTCCACAATGCTGACCCCCATTCCCCAGTCACTCCACAATACTGACCCCCATTCCCCAGTCACTCAACAATACTGACCCCCATTCCCCAGTCACTCCACAATACTGACCCCCATTCCCCAGTCACTCTACAATACTGACCCCCATTCCCCAGTCACTCTACAATACTGACCCCCATTCCCCAGTCACTCTACAATACTGACCCCCATTCCCCAGTCACTCTACAATACTGACCCCCATTCCCCAGTCACTCCACAATACTGACCCCCATTCCCCAGTCACTCCACAATACTGACCCCCATTCCCCAGTCACTCTACAATACTGACCCCCATTCCCCAGTCACTCTACAATACTGACTCCCATTCCCCAGTCACTCTACAATACTGACTCCCATTCCCCAGTCACTCTACAATACTGACCCCCATTCCCCAGTCACTCCACAATGCTGACCACCATTCCCCAGTCACTCTACAATACTGACCCCCATTCCCCAGTCACTCAACAATACTGACTCCCATTCCCCAGTCAATCTAGCAATACTGACCCCCATTCCCCAGTCACTCAACAATACTGACGGCCATTCCCCAGTCACACTACAATACTGACTCCCATTCCCCAGTCACTCGACAATACTGACCACCATTCCCCAATCACTCTACAATACTGACTCCCATTCCCCAGTCACTCTACAATACTGACTCCCATTCCCCAGTCACTCTACAATACTGACCCCCATTCCCCAGTCACTCAACAATACTGACTCCCATTCCCCAGTCACTCTGGCAATACTGACCCCCATTCCCCAGTCACTCAACAATACTGACGCCCATTCCCCAGTCACTCTACAATACTGACTCCCATTCCCCAGTCACTCTACAATACTGACCACCATTCCCCAGTCACCACACAATACTGACCCCCATTCCCCAGTTATTCTACAATACTGACCCCCATTCCGCAGTCATTCTACAATACTGACCCCCATTCCCCAGTCACTCCACAATACTGACCGCCATTCCCCAGTCACTCGACAATACTGACCCCCATTCCCCAGTCACTCTACAATACTGACCCCCATTCCCCAGTCACTCTACAATACTGACCACCATTCCCCAGTCATTCGACAATACTGACCCCCATTCTCCAGTCGCTCCACAATACTGACCCCCATACCCCAGTCACCACCCAATACTGACCCCCATTCCCCAGTCATTCAGCAATACTGACCCCCATTCCCCAGTCACCACTCAATACTGACCTCCATTCCCCAGTTACCACACAATACTGACCCCCATTCCCCAGTCACTCTACAATACTGACCCCCATTCCCCAGTCATTCTACAATACTGACCCCCATTCCCCAGTCACTCTACAATACTGACCCCCATTCCCCAGTCACTCTACAATACTAACCCCCATTCCCCAGTCACTCAACAATACTGACTCCCATTCCCCAGTCACTCTGGCAATACTGACCCCCATTCCCCAGTCACTCAACAATACTGACGCCCATTCCCCAGTCACTCTACAATACTGACTCCCATTCCCCAGTCACTCTACAATACTGACCACCATTCCCCAGTCACCACACAATACTGACCCCCATTCCCCAGTTATTCTACAATACTGACCCCCATTCCGCAGTCATTCTACAATACTGACCCCCATTCCCCAGTCACTCCACAATACTGACCGCCATTCCCCAGTCACTCGACAATACTGACCCCCATTCCCCAGTCACTCTACAATACTGACCCCCATTCCCCAGTCACTCTACAATACTGACCACCATTCCCCAGTCATTCGACAATACTGACCCCCATTCTCCAGTCGCTCCACAATACTGACCCCCATACCCCAGTCACCACCCAATACTGACCCCCATTCCCCAGTCATTCAGCAATACTGACCCCCATTCCCCAGTCACCACTCAATACTGACCTCCATTCCCCAGTTACCACACAATACTGACCCCCATTCCCCAGTCACTCTACAATACTGACCCCCATTCCCCAGTCATTCTACAATACTGACCCCCATTCCCCAGTCACTCTACAATACTGACCCCCATTCCCCAGTCACTCTACAATACTAACCCCCATTCCCCAGTCACTCTACAATACTGACCCCCATTCCTCAGTCACCATACAATACTGACCTCCATTCCCCAGTCAACACACAATACTGACACCCATTCCCCAGTCACTCTACAATACTGACCCCCATTCCCCAGTCGCTCTACAATATTGACCCCCAATCCCCAGTCGCTCGACAATACTGACTCCCATTCTCCAGGCGCTCCACAATACTGACCCCCATACCCCAGTCATCACTCAATACTGACCCCCATTCCCCAGTCATTCTGCAATACTGACCCCCATTCCCCAGTCACTCTACAATACTGACTCCCATTCCCCAGTCACTCAACAATTCTGACCCCCAGTCACTCTACAATACTGACCCCCATTCCCCAGTCACTCTACAATACTGACCCCCATTCCCCAGTCACTCGACAATACTGACCGCCATTCCCCAGTCATTCTGCAATACTGACCCCCATTCCCCAGTCACCACACAATACTGACCTCCATTCCCCAGTTACCACACAATACTGACCCCGATTCCCCAGTCACTCTACAATACTGACCGCCATTCCCCAGTCATTCTGCAATACTGACCCCCATTCCCCAGTCACCACCCAATACTGACCTCCATTCCCCAGTCACCACACAATACTGACCCCCATTCCCCAGTCATTCTACAATACTGACCGCCATTCCCCAGTCACTCTACAATACTGACCTCCATTCCCCAGTCGACACACAATACTGACCCCCATTCCCCAGTCACTCTACAATACTGACCCCCATTCCTCAGTCACCACACAATACTGACCTCCATTCCCCAGTCAACACACAATACTGACCCCCATTCCCCAGTCGCTCTACAATATTGACCCCCAATCCCCAGTCGCTCGACAATACTGACCCCCATTCTCCAGTCGCTCCACAATACTGACCCCCATACCCCAGTCACCACTCAATACTGACCCCCATTCCCCAGTCATTCTGCAATACTGACCCCCATTCCCCAGTCACAACACAATACTGACCTCCATTCCCCAGTCACCACCCAATACTGACCCCCATTCCCCAGTCATTCTGCAATACTGACCCCCATTCCCCAGTCACTCCACAATGCTGACCCCCATTCCCCAGTCACTCCACAATGCTGACCCCCATTCCCCAGTCACTCTACAATACTGACCCCCATTCCCCAGTCACTCTACAATACTGACCCCCATTCCCCAGTCACTCCACAATGCTGACCACCATTCCCCAGTCACTCCACAATGCTGACCCCCATTCCCCAGTCACTCCACAATGCTGACCCCCATTCCTCAGTCACTCTACAATACTGACCCCCATTCCCCAGTCACTCTACAATACTGACCCCCATTCCCCAGTCACTCCACAATGCTGACCCCCATTCCCCAGTCACTCTACAATACTGACCCCCATTCCCCAGTCACTCTACAATACTGACCCCCATTCCCCAGTCACTCCACAATGCTGACCCCCATTCCCCAGTCACTCCACAATACTGACCCCCATTCCCCAGTCACTCAACAATACTGACCCCCATTCCCCAGTCACTCCACAATACTGACCCCCATTCCCCAGTCACTCTACAATACTGACCCCCATTCCCCAGTCACTCTACAATACTGACCCCCATTCCCCAGTCACTCTACAATACTGACCCCCATTCCCCAGTCACTCTACAATACTGACCCCCATTCCCCAGTCACTCCACAATACTGACCCCCATTCCCCAGTCACTCCACAATACTGACCCCCATTCCCCAGTCACTCTACAATACTGACCCCCATTCCCCAGTCACTCTACAATACTGACTCCCATTCCCCAGTCACTCTACAATACTGACTCCCATTCCCCAGTCACTCTACAATACTGACCCCCATTCCCCAGTCACTCCACAATGCTGACCACCATTCCCCAGTCACTCTACAATACTGACCCCCATTCCCCAGTCACTCAACAATACTGACTCCCATTCCCCAGTCACTCTAGCAATACTGACCCCCATTCCCCAGTCACTCAACAATACTGACGGCCATTCCCCGGTCACACTACAATACTGACTCCCATTCCCCAGTCACTCGACAATACTGACCACCATTCCCCAATCACTCTACAATACTGACCCCCATTCCCCAGTCACTCCACAATGCTGACCACCATTCCCCAGTCACCACACAATACTGACTCCCATTCCCCAGTCACTCTACAATACTGACTCCCATTCCCCAGTCACTCTACAATACTGACCCCCATTCCCCAGTCACTCAACAATACTGACTCCCATTCCCCAGTCACTCTGGCAATACTGACCCCCATTCCCCAGTCACTCAACAATACTGATGCCCATTCCCCAGTCACTCTACAATACTGACTCCCATTCCCCAGTCACTCTACAATACTGACCACCATTCCCCAGTCACCACACAATACTGACCCCCATTCCCCAGTTATTCTACAATACTGACCCCCATTCCGCAGTCATTCTACAATACTGACCCCCATTCCCCAGTCACTCCACAATACTGACCGCCATTCCCCAGTCACTCGACAATACTGACCCCCATTCCCCAGTCACTCTACAATACTGACCCCCATTCCCCAGTCACTCTACAATACTGACCCCCATTCCCCAGTCATTCGACAATACTGACCCCCATTCTCCAGTCGCTCCACAATACTGACCCCCATACCCCAGTCACCACCCAATACTGACCCCCATTCCCCAGTCATTCAGCAATACTGACCCCCATTCCCCAGTCACCACTCAATACTGACCTCCATTCCCCAGTTACCACACAATACTGACCCCCATTCCCCAGTCACTCTACAATACTGACCCCCATTCCCCAGTCATTCTACAATACTGACCCCCATTCCCCAGTCACTCTACAATACTGACCCCCATTCCCCAGTCACTCTACAATACTAACCCCCATTCCCCAGTCACTCTACAATACTGACCCCCATTCCTCAGTCACCATACAATACTGACCTCCATTCCCCAGTCAACACACAATACTGACACCCATTCCCCAGTCACACTACAATACTGACCCCCATTCCCCAGTCGCTCTACAATATTGACCCCCAATCCCCAGTCGCTCGACAATACTGACTCCCATTCTCCAGTCGCTCCACAATACTGACCCCCATACCCCAGTCATCACTCAATACTGACCCCCATTCCCCAGTCATTCTGCAATACTGACCCCCATTCCCCAGTCACTCTACAATACTGACTCCCATTCCCCAGTCACTCAACAATTCTGACCCCCAGTCACTCTACAATACTGACCCCCATTCCCCAGTCACTCGACAATACTGACCCCCATTCCCCAGTCACTCGACAATACTGACCGCCATTCCCCAGTCATTCTGCAATACTGACCCCCATTCCCCAGTCACCACACAATACTGACCTCCATTCCCCAGTTACCACACAATACTGACCCCGATTCCCCAGTCACTCTACAATACTGACCGCCATTCCCCAGTCATTCTGCAATACTGACCCCCATTCCCCAGTCACCACCCAATACTGACCTCCATTCCCCAGTCACCACACAATACTGACCCCCATTCCCCAGTCATTCTACAATACTGACCGCCATTCCTCAGTCACTCTACAATACTGACCTCCATTCCCCAGTCGACACACAATACTGACCCCCATTCCCCAGTCACTCTACAATACTGACCCCCATTCCTCAGTCACCACACAATACTGACCTCCATTCCCCAGTCAACACACAATACTGACCCCCATTCCCCAGTCGCTCTACAATATTGACCCCCAATCCCCAGTCGCTCGACAATACTGACCCCCATTCTCCAGTCGCTCCACAATACTGACCCCCATACCCCAGTCACCACTCAATACTGACCCCCATTCCCCAGTCATTCTGCAATACTGACCCCCATTCCCCAGTCATTCTGCAATACTGACCCCCATTCCCCAGTCACAACACAATACTGACCTCCATTCCCCAGTCACCACCCAATACTGACCCCCATTCCCCAGTCATTCTGCAATACTGACCCCCATTCCCCAGTCACTCCACAATGCTGACCCCCATTCCCCAGTCACTCCACAATGCTGACCCCCATTCCCCAGTCACTCTACAATACTGACCCCCATTCCCCAGTCACTCTACAATACTGACCCCCATTCCCCAGTCACTCCACAATGCTGACCACCATTCCCCAGTCACTCCACAATGCTGACCCCCATTCCCCAGTCACTCCACAATGCTGACCCCCATTCCTCAGTCACTCTACAATACTGACCCCCATTCCCCAGTCACTCTACAATACTGACCCCCATTCCCCAGTCACTCCACAATGCTGACCCCCATTCCCCAGTCACTCTACAATACTGACCCCCATTCCCCAGTCACTCTACAATACTGACCCCCATTCCCCAGTCACTCCACAATGCTGACCCCCATTCCCCAGTCACTCCACAATACTGACCCCCATTCCCCAGTCACTCAACAATACTGACCCCCATTCCCCAGTCACTCCACAATACTGACCCCCATTCCCCAGTCACTCTACAATACTGACCCCCATTCCCCAGTCACTCTACAATACTGACCCCCATTCCCCAGTCACTCTACAATACTGACCCCCATTCCCCAGTCACTCTACAATACTGACCCCCATTCCCCAGTCACTCCACAATACTGACCCCCATTCCCCAGTCACTCCACAATACTGACCCCCATTCCCCAGTCACTCTACAATACTGACCCCCATTCCCCAGTCACTCTACAATACTGACTCCCATTCCCCAGTCACTCTACAATACTGACTCCCATTCCCCAGTCACTCTACAATACTGACCCCCATTCCCCAGTCACTCCACAATGCTGACCACCATTCCCCAGTCACTCTACAATACTGACCCCCATTCCCCAGTCACTCAACAATACTGACTCCCATTCCCCAGTCACTCTAGCAATACTGACCCCCATTCCCCAGTCACTCAACAATACTGACGGCCATTCCCCAGTCACACTACAATACTGACTCCCATTCCCCAGTCACTCGACAATACTGACCACCATTCCCCAATCACTCTACAATACTGACCCCCATTCCCCAGTCACTCCACAATGCTGACCACCATTCCCCAGTCACCACACAATACTGACTCCCATTCCCCAGTCACTCTACAATACTGACTCCCATTCCCCAGTCACTCTACAATACTGACCCCCATTCCCCAGTCACTCAACAATACTGACTCCCATTCCCCAGTCACTCTGGCAATACTGACCCCCATTCCCCAGTCACTCAACAATACTGATGCCCATTCCCCAGTCACTCTACAATACTGACTCCCATTCCCCAGTCACTCTACAATACTGACCACCATTCCCAGTCACCACACAATACTGACCCCCATTCCCCAGTTATTCTACAATACTGACCCCCATTCCGCAGTCATTCTACAATACTGACCCCCATTCCCCAGTCACTCCACAATACTGACCGCCATTCCCCAGTCACTCGACAATACTGACCCCCATTCCCCAGTCACTCTACAATACTGACCCCCATTCCCCAGTCACTCTACAATACTGACCCCCATTCCCCAGTCATTCGACAATACTGACCCCCATTCTCCAGTCGCTCCACAATACTGACCCCCATACCCCAGTCACCACCCAATACTGACCCCCATTCCCCAGTCATTCAGCAATACTGACCCCCATTCCCCAGTCACCACTCAATACTGACCTCCATTCCCCAGTTACCACACAATACTGACCCCCATTCCCCAGTCACTCTACAATACTGACCCCCATTCCCCAGTCATTCTACAATACTGACCCCCATTCCCCAGTCACTCTACAATACTGACCCCCATTCCCCAGTCACTCTACAATACTAACCCCCATTCCCCAGTCACTCTACAATACTGACCCCCATTCCTCAGTCACCATACAATACTGACCTCCATTCCCCAGTCAACACACAATACTGACACCCATTCCCCAGTCACTCTACAATACTGACCCCCATTCCCCAGTCGCTCTACAATATTGACCCCCAATCCCCAGTCGCTCGACAATACTGACTCCCATTCTCCAGTCGCTCCACAATACTGACCCCCATACCCCAGTCATCACTCAATACTGACCCCCATTCCCCAGTCATTCTGCAATACTGACCCCCATTCCCCAGTCACTCTACAATACTGACTCCCATTCCCCAGTCACTCAACAATTCTGACCCCCAGTCACTCTACAATACTGACCCCCATTCCCCAGTCACTCTACAATACTGACCCCCATTCCCCAGTCACTCGACAATACTGACCGCCATTCCCCAGTCATTCTGCAATACTGACCCCCATTCCCCAGTCACCACACAATACTGACCTCCATTCCCCAGTTACCACACAATACTGACCCCGATTCCCCAGTCACTCTACAATACTGACCGCCATTCCCCAGTCATTCTGCAATACTGACCCCCATTCCCCAGTCACCACCCAATACTGACCTCCATTCCCCAGTCACCACACAATACTGACCCCCATTCCCCAGTCATTCTACAATACTGACCGCCATTCCCCAGTCACTCTACAATACTGACCTCCATTCCCCAGTCGACACACAATACTGACCCCCATTCCCCAGTCACTCTACAATACTGACCCCCATTCCTCAGTCACCACACAATACTGACCTCCATTCCCCAGTCAACACACAATACTGACCCCCATTCCCCAGTCGCTCTACAATATTGACCCCCAATCCCCAGTCGCTCGACAATACTGACCCCCATTCTCCAGTCGCTCCACAATACTGACCCCCATACCCCAGTCACCACTCAATACTGACCCCCATTCCCCAGTCATTCTGCAATACTGACCCCCATTCCCCAGTCACAACACAATACTGACCTCCATTCCCCAGTCACCACCCAATACTGACCCCCATTCCCCAGTCATTCTGCAATACTGACCCCCATTCCCCAGTCACTACCCAATACTGACCTCCATTCCCCAGTCACCACACAATACTGACCCCCATTCCCCAGTCACTCTACAATACTGACCCCCATTCCCCAGTCATTCTACAATACTGACCGCCATTCCCCAGTCACTCTACAATATTGACCCCCAATCCCCAGTCGCTCGACAATACTGACCCCCATTCTCCAGTCGCTCCACAATACTGACCCCCATTCCCCAGTCATTCTGCAATACTGACCCCCATTCCCCAGTCACAACACAATACTGACCTCCATTCCCCAGTCACCACCCAATACTGACCCCCATTCCCCAGTCATTCTGCAATACTGACCCCCATTCCCCAGTCACAACACAATACTGACCTCCATTCCCCAGTCACCACCCAATACTGACCCCCATTCCCCAGTCACTCAACAATTCTGACCCCCAGTCACTCAACAATTCTGACCCCCATTCCCCAGTCACTCTACAATACTGACCCGCATTCCGCAGTCACTCTACAATACTGACCCCCATTCCCCAGTCACTCGACAATACTGACCCCCATTCCCCAGTCACTCTACAATACTGACCCCCATTCCCCAGTCACTCTACAATACTGACCCCCATTCCCCAGTCATTCTACAATACTGACCTCCATTCCCCAGTCATTCTACAATACTGACCCCCATTCCGCAGTCACTCTACAATACTGACCCCCATTCCGCAGTCATTCTACAATTCTGACCCCCATTCCCCAGTCACTCTACAATACTGACCCCCATTCCCCAGTCACTCGACAATACTGACCCCCATTCCCCAGTCACTCTACAATACTGACCCCCATTCCCCAGTCATTCTACAATACTGACCTCCATTCCCCAGTCATTCTACAATTCTGACCCCCATTCCCCAGTCACTCTACAATACTGACCCCCATTCCCCAGTCATTCTACAATACTGACCCCCATTCCCCAGTCATTCTACAATACTGACCCCCAGTCACCACACAATACTGACCCCCATTCCCCAGTCATTCTTCAATACTGACCCCCATTCCCCAGTCATTCTACAATACTGACCCCCATTCCCCAGTCGCTCTACAATATTGACCCCCAATCCCCAGTCGCTCGACTATACTGACCCCCATTCTCCAGTCGCTCCACAATACTGACCCCCATACCCCAGTCACCACCCAATACTGACCCCCATTCCCCAGTCATTCTGCAATACTGACCCCATTCCCCAGTCGCTCTACAATATTGACCCCCAATCCCCAGTCGCTCGACAATACTGACCCCCATTCTCCAGTCGCTCCACAATACTGACCCCCATACCCCAGTCACCACTCAATACTGACCTCCATTCCCCAGTTACCACACAATACTGACCCCCATTCCCCAGTCACTCTACAATACTGACCCCCATTCCCCAGTCACCACCCAATACTGACCTCCATTCCCCAGTCACCACACAATACTGACCCCCATTCCCCAGTCACTCGACAATACTGACCCCCATTCCCCAGTCATTCTACAATACTGACCCCCATTCCCCAGTCACTCTACAATACTGACCCCCATTCCTCAGTCACCACACAATACTGACCTCCATTCCCCAGTCAACACACAATACTGACCCCCATTCCCCAGTCGCTCTACAATATTGACCCCCAATCCCCAGTCGCTCGACAATACTGACCCCCATTCTCCAGTCGCTCCACAATACTGACCCCCATACCCCAGTCACCACTCAATACTGACCTCCATTCCCCAGTCACCACCCAATACTGACCCCCATTCCCCAGTCATTCTGCAATACTGACCCCCATTCCCCAGTCACAACACAATACTGACCTCCATTCCCCAGTCACCACCCAATACTGACCCCCATTCCCCAGTCATTCTGCAATACTGACCCCCATTCCCCAGTCACCACTCAATACTGACCTCCATTCCCCAGTTACCACACAATACTGACCCCCATTCCCCAGTCACTCTACAATACTGACCGCCATTCCCCAGTCATTCTGCAATACTGACCCCCATTCCCCAGTCACCACCCAATACTGACCTCCATTCCCCAGTCACCACACAATACTGACCCCCATTCCCCAGTCACTCTACAATACTGACCCCCATTCCCCAGTCATTCTACAATACTGACCGCCATTCCCCAGTCACTCTACAATACTGACCTCCATTCCCCAGTCGACACACAATACTGACCCCCATTCCCCAGTCACTCTACAATACTGACCCCCATTCCCCAGTCATTCTACAATACTGACCCCCATTCCCCAGTCAACACACAATACTGACCCCCATTCCCCAGTCGCTCTACAATATTGACCCCCAATCCCCAGTCGCTCGACAATACTGACCCCCATTCTCCAGTCGCTCCACAATACTGACCCCCATACCCCAGTCACCACTCAATACTGACCCCCATTCCCCAGTCATTCTGCAATACTGATCCCCATTCCCCAGTCACAACACAATACTGACCTCCATTCCCCAGTCACTCTACAATACTGACCGCCATTCCCCAGTCATTCTGCAATACTAACCCCCATTCCCCTGTCACTCAACAATACTGACCCCCATTCCCCAGTCACTCGACAATACTGACCCCCATTCCCCAGTCACTCTACAATACTGACCCCCATTCCCCAGTCACTCTACAATACTGACCCCCATTCCCCAGTCATTCTGCAATACTGACCCCCATTCCCCAGACACCACACAATACTGACCCTCATTCCCCAGTCACTCTACAATACTGACCCCCATTCCCCAGTCATTCTGCAATACTGACCCCCGTTCCCCAGTCACCACTCAATACTGACCCCCATTCCCCAGTCACCAGTCAATACTGACACCCATTCCCCAGTCACTCTACAATACTGACCCCCATTCCCCAGTCATTCTGCAATACTGACCCCCGTTCCCCAGTCACCACACATACTGACCCCCACTCCCCAGTCACTCTACAATACTGACCCCCATTCCCCAGTCACTCTACAATACTGACTCCCATTCCCCAGTCACTCTACAATACTGACCCCCATTCCCCAGTCATTCTGCAATACTGTCCCCCATTCCCCAGTCATTCTGCAATACTGTCCCCCATTCCCCAGTCATTTTACAATACTGACCCCCATTCCCCAGTCACTCGACAATACTGACTCCCATTCCCCAGTCACTCTACAATACTGACCCCCATTCCCCAGTCATTCTGCAATACTGACCCCCGTTCCCCAGTTACCACACAATACTGACCCCCATTCCCCAGTCACTCGACAATACTGACCCCCATTCCCCAGTCACTCTACAATACTGACCCCCATTCCCCAGTCATTCTGCAATACTGACCCCCATTCTCCAGAGACCACACAATACTGACCCTCATTCCCCAGTCACTCTACAATACTGACCCCCATTCCCCAGTCATTCTGCAATACTGACCCCCATTCTCCAGAGACCACACAATACTGACCCCCATTCCCCAGTCACTCTCCAATACTTACCCCCATTCCCCAGTTACCACACAATACTGACCCCCATTCCCCAGTCATTCTACAATACTGACCCCCATTGCCCAGTCACCACCCAATACTGACCCCCATTCCCCAGTCACTCTACAATACAGACCCCCATTCCCCAGTCACTCTACAATACTGACCCCCAATCCCCAGTCATTCTTCAATACTGACCCCCATTCCCCAGTCATTCTACAATACTGACCCCCATTCCCCAGTCGCTCTACAATATTGACCCCCAATCCCCAGTCGCTCGACAAAACTGACCCCCATTCTCCAGTCGCTCCACAATACTGACCCCCATACCCCAGTCACCACACAATACTGACCCCCATTCCCCAGTCATTCTGGAATACTGACCCCCATTCCCCAGTCAGCACACAATACAGACCTCCATTCCCCAGTCATCACACAATACTGACCCCCATTCCCCAGTCACTCTATAATACTGACCCCCATTCCCCAGTCATTCTGCAATACTGACCCCCATTCCCCAGTCACCACAGAATACTGACCTCCATTCCCCAGTCACCACACAATACTGACCCCCATTCCCCAGTCACCACCCAATACTGACCCCCATTCCCCAGTCACTCTACAATACTGACCCCCATTCCCCAGTCATTCTACAATACTGACCCCCATTCCCCAGTCACTCTACAATACTGACCCCCATTCCCCAGTCAGCACACAATACTGACCCCCATTCCCCAGTAACCACACAATACTGACCCCCATTCCCCAGTCATTCTGCAATACTGACCCCCATTCCCCAGTCACTCTACAATACTGACCTCACGCGCCCCACCCCGGGTCACTCTACAATACTGACCCCCACTTCCTGATTATAATACTGACCCAACCCCTGGTGCCCCCACCCCAGTCACTAAATACTGACCACCCCCCCCACCCCCGCCAAATCCCTGATTATAATACTGACCCCCATTCCCCAGTCATTCTGCAATACTGACCCCCATTCCCCAGTCACTCTACAATGCTGACCTCACGCCCCCCACCCCGGGTCACTCTACAATAATGATAGAACCCACAACCCTGAGTCACTGTACATTACTGAGCCTCCTCACTCTGGCCACTGACCTGTTGAGAATGAGGATGCGAAGCAGCGGAGTTTCCAAGGAACAACACAGTCCTCACTGTCAAAGTTGGCTCGAGGATGTGTGTAGTTATTCTGAAGATATGCCTGCGGATTGAAGAGCTGGTACCTGTCAGTGATCTCAGCAGATCTCAACATCTTCACTCCCGACATGTGTAACTCTGTGCTGCTGATGTAACTTTCACCAGCAACACTTTCTGTGTGAATGGTACAGGCGATCACAGCAGAGTGACCGACGCAGCTGAGTCACAGCAGAGTGACCGACGCAGCTGAGAGTCACAGCAGAGTGACCAAAGCAGCTGTGAGTCACAGCAGAGTGACCGACTGCAGCTGAGAGTCACAGCAGAGAGACCGACTGCACCTGAGAGTCACAGCAGAGTGACCGACACAGCACAGAGTCACAGCAGAGTGACCGAAGCAGCTGAGAGTCACAGCAGGGTGACCGACTGCAGCTGAGAGTCACAGCAGAGTGACCGACTGCAGCTGAGAGTCACAGCAGAGTGACCGAAGCAGCTGAGAGTCACAGCAGAGTGACCGAAGCAGCTGAGAGTCACGGCAGAGTGACCGACCGCAGCTGAGAGTCACGGCAGAGTGACCGAAGAAGCTGTGAGTCACGGCAGAGTGACCGACGCAGCCCAGATTCACGGCAGAGTGACCGACTGCAGCCGAGAGTCACAGCAGAGTGACCGACTGCAGCCGAGAGTCACAGCAGAGTGATTGACTGCAGCCGGGAGTCACAGCAGAGTGACCGAATGCAGCCGAGAGTCACAGCAGAGTGACCGACTGCACCTGAGAGTCACAGCAGAGTGACCGACTGCAGCTGAGAGTCACAGCAGAGTGACCGACTGCAGCTGAGAGTCACAGCAGAGTGACCGACTGCACCTGAGAGTCACAGCAGAGTGACCGACACAGCACAGAGTCACAGCAGAGTGACCGAAGCAGCTGAGAGTCACAGCAGGGTGACCGACTGCAGCTGAGAGTCACAGCAGAGTGACCGACTGCAGCTGAGAGTCACAGCAGAGTGACCGAAGCAGCTGAGAGTCACAGCAGAGTGACCGAAGCAGCTGAGAGTCACGGCAGAGTGACCGACCGCAGCTGAGAGTCACGGCAGAGTGACCGAAGAAGCTGTGAGTCACAGCAGAGTGACCGACGCAGCCCAGATTCACGGCAGAGTGACCGACTGCAGCCGAGAGTCACAGCAGAGTGACCGACTGCAGCCGAGAGTCACAGCAGAGTGATCGACTGCAGCCGGGAGTCACAGCAGAGTGACCGAATGCAGCCGAGAGTCCAGCAGAGTGACCGACTGCAGCCGAGAGTCACAGCAGAGTGACCGACTGCAGCCGAGAGTCACAGCAGGGTGACCGACTGCAGCGGAGAGTCACAACAGGGTGACCTACGCAGCTGAGAGTCACAGCAGAGTGACCGACTGCAGCTGAGAGTCACAGCAGGTTGACCTACGCAGCTGAGAGTCACAGCAGAGTGACCGACTGCAGCTGAGAGTCACAGCAGGGTGACCTACGCAGCTGAGAGTCACAGCAGAGTGACCGACTGCAGCTGGGAGTCACAGCAGGGTGGCAGACACAGCTGAGAGTCACAGCAGAGTGACCGACTGCAGCTGAGAGTCACAGCAGGGTGGCAGACACAGCTGAGAGTCACAGCAGAGTGACCGACTGCAGCCGAGAGTCACAGCAGAGTGACCGACTGCAGCTGAGAGTCACAGCAGGGTGGCAGACACAGCTGAGAGTCACAGCAGAGTGACCGACTGCAGCCGAGAGTCACAGCAGAGTGACCGACTGCAGCTGAGAGTCACAGCAGGGTGGCAGACACAGCTGAGAGTCACAGCAGAGTGACCGACTGCAGCCGAGAGTCACAGCAGAGTGACCGACGCAGCCGAGAGTCACAGTAGAGTGACCGAGTGACACAGTTGAGAGGGTATTTATACCCTGAGTTCAGATTGTAGCATTGGAGCAGATTTCTAAATGATTTCATTACTGGGTTAAGGACTTTGGTAAACAGAGTTATCAGTGATGGAAATCTTTAAAAACCTTCAGGCTGGACACAGACGAATGTAATTTTATTTTAAAAGCAGCAGAGTTGGAGCAGGTGGTCGGACAGTGATTATCTGACAGGTTAGGGAACTGCAGCAGGTGAGATATTACAGTGATAGTATAAAGAGGAGTTATTCAGCCAGAACCAGGAGATACAAACAGCGAAACAGGAGCCGCCCCTGGATCATTGGAAAATATCAATAAATAGAAACTGCTCCAGACCACCAACTGGTCAACCATTATCAGAAAGAGGAAAGATCAGTTTATTGATGGTGCCACCCATTCTGTGCCAGACTGAGCCAGAAACAAAGAACAAAGAACAGTACAGCACAGGAACAGGCCATTCGGCCCTCCAAGCCTGCGCCGATCTTGATGCCTGCCTAAACTAAAACCTTCTGCACTTCCGGGGACCGTATCCCTCTATTCCCATCCTATTCATGTATTTATCAAGCTGCCTCTTAAACGTCGCTATCGTATCTGCTTCCACCACCTCCCCCGGCAGCAAGTTCCAGGCACTCACCACCCTCTGTGTAAAGAACATGCCTCGCACATCCCCTCTAAACTTTGCCCCTCTCACCTTAAACCTATGTCCCCTAGTAACTGACTCTTCCACCCTGGGAAAAAGCTTCTGACTATCCACTCTGTCCATGCCACTCATAACTTTGTAAACCTCTATCATGTCACCCCTCCACCTCCGTCGTTCCAGTGAAAACAATCCGAGTTTATCCAACCTCTCCTCATAGCTAATGCCCTCCAGACCAGGCAACATCCTGGTAAACCTCCTCTGTACCCTCTCCAAAGCCTCCACATCCTTCTGGTAGTGTGGCAACCAGAATTGCACGTAATATTCTAAGTGTGGCCTAACTAAGGTTCTGTACAGCTGCAACATGACTTGCCAATTTTTATACTCTATGCCCCGACCAATGAAGGCAAGCATGCCGTATGCCTTCTTGACTACCGTATCCACTTTCAGTGACCTGTGGACCTGTACGCCCAGATCTCTCTGCCTGCCAATACTCCTAAGGGTTCTGCCATTTACTGTATACTTCCCACCTGCATTAGACCTTCCAAAATGCATTACCTCACATTTGTCCGGATTAAACTCCATCTGCCATTTCTCCGCCCAAGTCTCCAACCGATCTATATCCTCCTGTATCCTCTGACAATCCTCATCACTGTCCGCAACTCCACCAACCTTTGTGTCGTCCGCAAACTTACTAATCAGACCAGCTACATTTTCCTCCAAATCATTTATATATACTCCAAACAGCAAAGGTCCCAGCACTGATCCCTGCGGAACACCACTAGTCACATCCCTCCATTCAGAAAAGCACCCTTCCACTGCTACCCTCTGTCTTCGATGACAGAGCCAGTTCTGTATCCAACTTGCCAGCTCACCTCTGATCCCGAGTGACTTCACCTTTTGTACCAGTCTGCCATGAGGGACCTTGTCAAAGGCTTTACTGAAGTCCATATAGATAACATCCACTGCCCTTCCTTCATCAATCATCTTCGTCACTTCCTCAAAAAACTCAATCAAATTAGTGAGACACGACCTCCCCTTCACAAAACCATGCTGCCTCTCGCTAATAAACAATTAGCACTGTCCCACATTCTGAAATTTCTACTAATAATCATAATATGTCCATCTCCCACAGCTACCTCGACGACACTTCCTCACACCCTGCCTCCTGTAAGGACTCCATTCCATTCTCCCAGTTTCTCCATCTCCCGCGCATCTGCTCTGATGATGCTACCTTCCATGACAGCGCTTCTAAAATGTCTTCCTTTTTCTCAACTGAGGATTTCCCCCCACTGTGGTTGACAGGGCCCTCAACCGTGTCCGACCTATTTCCCACACTTCTGCCCTCACCCCTTCCCCTCCCTCCCAGAACTGCGACAGGGTTCCCCTTGTCCTCAGTTTCCACCCCATCAGCCTCCACATCCAAAGGATCATCCTCCGCCATTTCCGCCGCCTCCAGCGTGATGCCACTACCAAACGCATCTTCCCCTCCCTTCCCCTGTCAGCATTCCGAAGGGATCGTTCCCTCCGTGACACCCTGGTCCACTCCTCCATTACCCCCACCACCTAGTCCCCTTCCCATGGCACTTTCCCCTGCAATTGCAGGAGGTGTAATACCTGCCCATTTACCTCCTCTCTCCTCACTATCCAAGACCCCAAACACTCCTTTCAGGTGAAGCAGTGATTTACTTGTACTTCTTTCAATGTAGTATACTGTATTCGTTGCTCACAATGTGGTCTCCTCTACATTGGGGAGACCAAACGCAGATTGGGTGACCGCTTTGCGGAACACCTCCACTCAGTCCGCAAGCAGGACCCTGAGCTTCCGGTTGCTGGCTATTTCAATGCTCCCTCCTGCTCTCAGGCTCACATTTCTGTCCTGGGATTGCTGCAGTGTTCCAGTGAACATCAACGCAAGCTCGAGGAACAGCATCTCATTTACCGATTAGGCACACTACAGCCTGCCGGAATGAACATTGAGTTCAATAATTTCAGAGCATGACGGGCCCTTTTTATTTTTAGTTTTTTCTCTTTTTTATTTGTTTATTTTATTTTAGTTTGTTTCATCATTCATTTTTTTACTCTGTGCCTACCCACTTTTTTGTCTGATTTGCACTTTGGGCCAGGACTGTTCATTTTTCTGTCATTTAACACCCTCTCTGCACTAACACTTTGTCTTTGAGCACACCATTAACATACCATTTGCCTTTGCTCCATTACCTTCTGGTCAATTATTCTCTGTGACCTAAAGCCTGGCTTGGGTATAAAATTAAAACCCGACCTGGGCCCAACCAGCCAACCCGAACCAGGCCAGAGTCCTTTAATTGTTTTTAAATGCCCGACTCGACTTGAACCCGACACATGTAGCTGGGTTTGGTTGGGTAGCCAGGCTTTACTGCAGAGTGCGGGGTCCGACTGCATGTTTCCTGCCGTGACGTCCTGAATGTTCATTTGAAGGTTACTTCCCGGAATAAAGCAGTACTGTCCACGCCCAGCCTGACCCGACCCCGACACATGTCGTCGGGTCTGGTTGAGTTCGGGTTGGGTAGCCATGCTTTACTGTGACTCTCTGTCCTATCAACACCTTCCCTTTTGTTATCTCTTGCCCCACTCCCACTTTATTTGCTGAAAACTTGTTACATTTCTAACCTTTGCCAGTTCTGCTGAAGGTCACTGACCTGAAACGTTAACTCTGTTTCTCTCTCCACAGATGCTGCCAGACCTGCTGAGTATTTCGAGCAATCCTTGTTTTTATCCCACATTCTGTATTCCCGACACTGCCTGTGCTGCCATTTCTGTTCTCTATTGATTTAATGTTTACTTGTTTATCTCAAGTGCTAATTTGCTTTCTTCTAATGCTAAATAAATTTATCCCATTAGTTCTATTCACTTTATATACTCTGGCTCCCGTTCCCATTCCCACTCCTATTCCTCATCTCGCTTCAGTTCCGGTTCCAGCTCCTGTTCCCGCTGCTACCTTAGTTACTGCTCCACTTATTAAAATGCAGTCCCCGCCATTTAAAACATCCATGTTTAAAACAGCCAGTCACATATCGGTCCAAAAGTCATGATCATTATCCAGTTGTGTTGACATCAGTTTCAGAGTTGGTTAAAGTCTTTGCTTCACTTCACTGAGTGACATTCAATCAGACAAGCTGCAAGATAAATGCAGGAATCTCTCCGCTTTGATAAATGTATTTCAGCAAAAATGAAGTTTTGTTTAACTGAAGTCACAGAAACTTCAGCTGCAAAGCCAAGAAAATCCAACTGACTTGTGGTTATCGGCAGGTCCAAAGCAGGTTAAGAATTGACGTTAATAAATGCCTTAGAAATCAATATGAGAATTTAACTTTTGTAAATAATCTTAATACACAAGACATGTACTGAGCAATAGATTATTTAATCTATAAATTATAAATGTGTGCAGGTGTGCAGGGACGTTGCTCAAATCCCAAGGCTGTGAGTACAGAAGAGTTCTGGGTAACCTCCCAAAGACTGTAAAAGCTCACTTAAAAGTGTTGCACATATTAAAGGTGGAACAATTGTGGTTCTCTCTGCACCTCCTTCCCCCTCTCTGCACCTCCTTCCCCCTCTCTGCACCTCCTTCCCCCTCTCTGCACCTCCTTCCCCCTCTCTGCACCTCCTTCCCCCTCTCTGCACCTCCTTCCCCCTCTCTGCACCTCCTTCCCTCTCTCTGCACTGCCTTCCCTCTCTCTGCACCGCCTTCCCTCTCTCTGCACCTCCTTCCCCCTCTCTGCACCTCCCTCCCCCTCTCTGCACCTCCCTCCCCCTCTCTGCACCTCCTTCCCCCTCTCTGCACCTCCCTCCCCCTCTCTGCACCGCCTTCCCCCTCTCTGCACCGCCTTCCCCCTCTCTGCACCGCCTTCCCCCTCTCTGCACCTCCTTCCCCCCCTCTCTGCACCTCCTTCCCCCCCTCTCTGCACCTCCTTCCCCCTCTCTGCACCTCCTTCCCCCTCTCTGCACCTCCTTCCCTCTCTCTGCACCTCCTTCCCTCTCTCTGCACCTCCTTCCCTCTCTCTGCACCTCCTTCCCTCTCTCTGCACCGCCTTCCCTCTCTCTGCACCGCCTTCCCTCTCTCTGCACCTCCTTCCCTCTCTCTGCACCTCCTTCCCTCTCTCTGCACCTCCTTCCCTCTCTCTGCACCGCCTTCCCTCTCTCTGCACCTCCTTCCCCCTCTCTGCACCTCCTTCCCCCTCTCTGCACCTCCTTCCCCCTCTCTGCACCTCCTTCCCTCTCTCTGCACCTCCTTCCCTCTCTCTGCACCTCCTTCCCTCTCTCTGCACCGCCTTCCCTCTCTCTGCACCGCCTTCCCTCTCTCTGCACCTCCTTCCCCCTCTCTGCACCGCCTTCCCTCTCTCTGCACCTCCTTCCCTCTCTCTGCACCGCCTTCCCTCTCTCTGCACCTCCTTCCCTCTCTCTGCACCGCCTTCCCTCTCTCTGCACCGCCTTCCCTCTCTCTGCACCTCCTTCCCCCTCTCTGCACCGCCTTCCCTCTCTCTGCACCTCCTTCCCCCTCTCTGCACCTCCTTCCCCTTCTCTGCACCTCCTTCCCTCTCTCTGCACCTCCTTCCCTCTCTCTGCACCTCCTTCCCCCTCTCTGCACCTCCTTCCCTCTCTCTGCACCTCCTTCCCTCTCTCTGCACCGCCTTCCCTCTCTCTGCACCTCCTTCCCCCTCTCTGCACCTCCTTCCCCCTCTCTGCACCTCCTTCCCCCTCTCTGCACCTCCTTCCCCCTCTCTGCACCTCCTTCCCCCTCTCTGCACCTCCTTCCCCTTCTCTGCACCTCCTTCCCTCTCTCTGCACCTCCTTCCCTCTCTCTGCACCTCCTTCCCTCTCTGCACCTCCTTCCCTCTCTCTGCACCTCCTTCCCCCTCTCTGCACCTCCTTCCCTCTCTCTGCACCTCCTTCCCTCTCTCTGCACCTCCTTCCCTCTCTCTGCACCTCCTTCCCTCTCTCTGCACCTCCTTCCCCTTCTCTGCACCTCCTTCCCTCTCTCTGCACCGCCTTCCCTCTCCCTGCACCTCCTTCCCCCTCCCTGCACCTCCTTCCCCCTCCCTGCACCTCCTTTTCCCCCTCCCTGCACCTCCTTTTCCCCCTCCCTGCACCTCCTTTTCCCCCTCCCTGCACCTCCTTTTCCCCCTCCCTGCACCTCCTTTTCCCCCTCTCTGCACCTCCTTCTCCCCCTCTCTGCACCTCCTTCTCCCCCTCTCTGCACCTCCTTCTCCCCCTCTCTGCACCTCCTTC
Organism: Heterodontus francisci; assembly: GCF_036365525.1. NCBI lineage: Eukaryota > Metazoa > Chordata > Chondrichthyes > Heterodontiformes > Heterodontidae > Heterodontus > Heterodontus francisci. The sequence goes on from NC_090403.1 coordinate 58,028,534, forward strand.
TCCCCCTCTCTGCACCTCCTTCTCCCCCTCTCTGCACTTCCTTCTCCCCCTCTCTGCACTTCCTTCTCCCCCTCTCTGCACTTCCTTCTCCCCCTCTCTGCCCCTCCCTCTCCCCTTCTGCGCCTCCCTCTCCCCTTCTGCGCCTCCCTCTCCCCCTCTCTGCACCTCCTTCCCCCTCCCTGCACCTCCTTTTCCCCCTCCCTGCACCGCCTTCCCTCTCCCTGCACTTCCTTCTCCCCCTCTCTGCACTTCCTTCTCCCCCTCTCTGCACTTCCTTCTCCCCCTCTCTGCCCCTCCTTCTCCCCAACTCTGCGCCTCCTTCTCCCCAACTCTGCGCCTCCCTCTCCCCCTCTCACCAAATGTCAATGTTAAAGTCTGTACTCTGTCTGCAGCTCATGCTGCAGTGTCAGCTGGGTGTATCCGGGATCAGAGTTCATCCTGGGTCAGACCAGAGCCCAGGTCAGAGTGTATCCATCTCTCCAATCAGGTTTTTGTCTCTGCCACTGTACCGAAACAGCTCCTATAAAAGACACAAATGACATCCTATGCAACTGTGGCAAAGGTAAACTATCGCTCCTCATCCTTCACAACCTGTCTACAGCCTTTGACATGGTTGACCACACCATCCTCCTCCAAAACCTCTCCACTGTCGTCCAGTTGGGTGGGACTGCACTCACTTGGTTCCATTCTTATCTATTAAATTGTAGCCAGAGAATAGCCTACAATGACTTCTCTTCCTGCTCTCATTCACCCATCACCCCTGTGCTTGCTGACCTACATTAGCTCCCGGTCAAACAAAATCTTGATTTTAAAATTCTTATCCTTGTTTTCAAATCCCTCCATTGCCTGGCCCCTCCCTTTCTCTGTCACCTCCTCCAGCCCCACAACCCTCCGCGATATCTGCATTCATCTAATTCCAACCTCTTGAGCATCTCTGATTTTAATCACTCTACCATTGGCGGTCGTGCCTTCAGCTGCCTGGGCCCCAAGCTCTGGAATTTGCTCCCTAAACCTCTCCACCTCTCTATTTCTCCACCTCTCTCTCTGCCTTTAAGACCACTTTGACTAAGCTTTTGGTCATCTGACCTAATATATCTTTGTGGCTCGGTGTCAAATGTTGTTTTACAATGCTTCTGTGAAGTGTCTTGGATGCTTTAAAGTGTTAAAGGCGCAATATAAATATAAGTTGTTTTTGTTGTATCCCAGATCAGATTATATCTTGGGGTTAAATTTTGGGTTATAGTTTGTCAGATCTGTGGTTTGGGATGTGAAGCTGGTAAATTGTTACTGTGTTTCTGCACTGATAATGTGAGCTGATCCTTCACCTCCTGTACAGGGCTGCCTCTGGCAGAGATCTTATCAGCTCCAGTTATCAGTTTAACACAACAATAACTTGACATGGATTTCAACAACTCTCTGTGATTATATTATAAAGATTTGATAAAGTGAAGAGGCGCCAAGCAGGAGAGGGGAGTCATTTAGAATTTGGTAACGTCATTACACAAGATGGCCAACACATTTCCTGCACACTCACATCTCCATCTAACTGGACTTACAAATAACAGATACAAAACAGAGTTGGGAAATAATACAGTTACAGATTTTTATAGATAAGAAAATTGTCACAAGCTGAATTGTGTTGCTTGAAACAGAACACTGAGCATGTCTCATTGCTAAAGGACATTGTCCATTGGGGTTAATTGAACATTCACTGTCCTAATGTGATTGAAAAGACTCCTGATATGACACAGGCTCAACACATTTTGCACATTTCACCTTTATTACATTTGCTGCAAAAAGCATTGTGTTGATAAAACTCTCGTTTGGTATACATGACAAAACTGTCCTCTCACTCCTGAAACAAGGTGTTGAGGGCACTATCCCACACAGTCATTGTCGCCCTCCCTCCGCGCTGCCCTCCCTCTGCACTGCACTCCCTCCGCCCTTCTCCATGTCACCCTCCCTCCATGCAGGTGAAACTGTTTCCAGTGGCAGGAGGGTCATACACACATATGAATTAGGAGCAGGAATAGGCCACTCGGCCCTTCGAGCCTGCTCCATCATTCAATAAGTTCATGGCTGAACCTCAACTCCACATTTCCACCTACCCCCGATAACCTTCCACCCCCTTGCTTATCAAGAATCTATCTCCTTCAGCCTTAAAAATATTCAAAGGCTGTTTTCACTGCCTTTTGAGGAAGAGAATTCCAAAGACTCACGACCCTCTGAGAGAAAAAAATTCTCCTCATCTCTGTTCTAAATGGGTGACCCCTTATTTTTAAACAGTGACCCCTAGTTCTAGATTCTCCCACAAGGGGAAACATCCTTTCCACATCCACCCTGTCAAGACCCCTCAGGATCTTATATGTTTCAATCAAGTCACCTTTTACTCTTCTGAACTCCAGCGGATACGAGCCTAGCCTGTCCAATCTTTCCTCATAAGACAGCCCGCCCATTCCAGGTATTAGTCTAGTAAACCTTCTCTGAACTGCTTCCAACACATTTACATCCTTCCTTAAATAAGGAGACCAATACTGTACACAGTACTCCAGATGTGGTCTCACCAATGCCCTGTATAGCTGAAGCATAACCTCCCTACTTTTGTATTCAATTCCCCTCGCAATAAACAATAACATTCTATTAGCTTTCCTAATTAAGTGCTGAACCTGCATACTAACCTTTTGTGATTCATGCACTAGGACACCCAGATCTCTCTGCATCTCAGAGCTCTGCAATCTCTCACCATTTAGATAATATGCTTCTTTTTTATTCTTCCTACCAAAGTGAACAATTTCGCACTTTTCCACATTATACTCCATTTGTCAGATCTTTGCCCACTCACTTAACCTATCTGTATCCCTTTGTAGCCTCCTTATGTCCTCTTCACAACTTACTTTCCTACCTATCTTTGTGTCATCAGCAAATTTAGCAATCATACCTTCGGTCCCTTCATCCAAGTCATTTATATAAATTGTAAAAAATTGAGGCCCCAGCACAGATCCCTGTGGCACACCACTCGTTACATCTTACCAACTGGAAAATGACCCATTTATGCCTACTCTCTGTTTCCTGTGAGCTAGCCAATCTTCTATCTATGCCAATATGTTACCTAAAGGCCTGCTCGGGTCTGCAAATGAAACTCAACCTAAGCCCAACAGAACCACATCCGACCCGGCTCGAGTCCTTTCATTTTTTCCCACGCCCGACCTGACCTGACCTGACCACCGGAATAAAGTTGGTTATATTAAAGAGATTGTGCTCTACCTTCGATGGAATCGCTCGCTGCAGACTAGTGCGGAGTGTTTCCCGGCTTGACGTCCTGGCTGTCACTGTGTCCGACCTGAGCCCAAATGCCGGACCCGGAAGAGTGACCCGATCCGAACCCGACACATGTCGTTGGGTCCCATTGCGTTCGGGTCGGGTAGCCTTGCTCTAATGTTACCCCCATACCATGAGCTTTTATTTTGTGCAATACCCTTTCATGTGGCACCTTATCAAATGCCTTCTGAAAATGCTATAAGGTCTTTAAGAATAGCTTCCTACATTTTCCAGATGACAGATGTTAGGCTAACTGGCCTGTAGTTTCCTGTTTTCTGTCTTCCCTCTCTTTTTGAATAAAGGCGTTACATTTGCTATTTTCCAATCTAACGGAACTTTCCCAGAATCTAAGGAATTTTAGAAATTTTGGGTCAGTAACCAGAGGACACAGATTTAAGATAATCAGCAAAGGAACAGGAGGGGAGATGAGGAGAATGTTTTTTCCGCAGTGAGTATTTGTGATCTGGAATGTGCTGCCTGAAAGGGCAGTGGAAACAGATTCAATAATAACTTTCTAAAGGAAATTGGATAAATATTTGATGGGGATTGAATTGCAGGGTTATGGGGAAAGAGCAGCAGAATGGGACTAATTGGATGCTCTTTCAAAGAGACAGCACAGGCAGAATGGGCCGAATGGGCTCCTCCTGTGCTCTCAGATTCTGAGCTTGTTTCGCAGTTGCAGTCAGGGGCCAAGCGGACAAAGTTCCTGAACAATCTGCTGTCATTCCTGGGCTCAGTCTGACTCGGAGCCGCTCTCACTGATTCTGGCTCCGGATTAATGCGGATTCCCGGTGGAGACATCGCCCTTCTCCCGGGACTGAGTGTGCATTTAGACGGTGATAACACGGCCCGAAAATAGCCCCCAGCCGGGTTATATAAACGCCGCTTTCGTGGCCAACACAGACAGAGTGAAATGTGAGGGTGCTCTCGGCACAGAAACTCCTCATCGCCTGAAGCTGACATCGCCACAGTGACAGGGAGATCCCAGGCTGGGATGGAGCTGTCCCCAAGAGCAATTCTCAGCTCCTCACTCAATGAGGAGAACAGACAGAGTCAAGAGTTTTACACGGCACAATGGGAGGACCAGGTCATGAAAACTCGGCCTCAGGACCGGTGAGTTTACACCGATCATCAGTGGTTCAGGTGGGAGAGAGGAAGCGTTTGTCAGTGGGGCAGGACAGCACTGAGAGATTGAAGAATAACTGGCTGCAGAGCCAAGGATGACTCAGTAACAGAGAGAGAGAGACAGAGAGAGAGTCACAGAGAGGGAGAGAGACTGGGTCACAGAGAGAGAGAGTCACAGAGAGAGAGAGAGACTGGGTCAGAGAGAGAGAGACTGGGTCACAGAGAGAGAGAGAGACTGGGTCACAGAGAGAGAGAGTCACAGAGAGAGAGACTGGGTCACAGAGAGAGAGAGTCACAGAGAGAGAGAGAGACTGGGTCAGAGAGAGAGAGACTGGGTCACAGAGAGAGAGAGTGACTGGGTCACAGAGAGAGAGAGTCACAGAGAGAGAGAGTCACAGAGAGGGAGAGTGACTGGGTCACAGAGAGAGAGAGTCACAGAGAGAGAGAGAGACTGGGTCACAGAGAGAGAGACTGGGTCACAGAGAGAGAGAGTCACAGAGAGAGAGAGAGACTGGGTCACAGAGAGAGAGAGACTGGGTCACAGAGAGAGAGAGTGACTGGGTCACAGAGAGAGAGAGTGACTGGGTCACAGAGAGAGTGAGTCACAGAGAGAGAGAATGGGTCACAGAGAGAGCGAGTCACAGAGAGGGAGAGTGACTGGGTCACAGAGAGAGAGAGTCACAGAGAGAGAGAGAGACTGGGTCACAGAGAGAGAGACTGGGTCACAGAGAGAGAGAGTCACAGAGAGGGAGAGAGACTGGGTCACATGGAGAGTGAGAGTGACTGGGTCACACACAGAGAGAGTCACACAGAGAGAAAGTCACAGAGAGAGAGAGAGACTGGGTCACAGAGAGGGAGAGAGACTGGGTCACAGAGAGAGAGAGACTGGGTCACAGAGAGAGAGAGTGACTGGGTCACAGAGAAAGAGAGTCACAGAGAGAGTGACTGGGTCACAGAGAGAGAGAGTCACAGAGAGAGAGAGAGACTGGGTCACAGAGAGAGAGAGTGACTGGGTCACAGAGAGAGAGAGTCACAGAGAGAGAGAGTCACAGAGAGGGAGAGAGACTAGGTCACAGAGAGAGAGACTGGGTCACAGAGAGAGAGAGACTGGGTCACAGAGAGAGAGAGACTGGGTCACAGAGAGAGAGAGAGACTGGGTCACAGAGAGAGAGTGTGACTGGGTCACAGAGAGAGAGAGTCACAGAGAGAGAGACTGGGTCACAGAGAGAGTGACTGGGTCACAGAGAGAGAGAGTCACAGAGAGAGAGAGTCACAGAGAGGGAGAGAGACTAGGTCACAGAGAGAGAGACTGGGTCACAGAGAGAGAGAGTGACTGGGTCACAGAGAGAGAGAGTCACAGAGAGAGAGAGTCACAGAGAGGGAGAGAGACTAGGTCACAGAGAGAGAGACTGGGTCACAGAGAGAGAGAGACTGGGTCACAGAGAGAGAGAGAGACTGGGTCACAGAGAGAGAGAGTGACTGGGTCACAGAGAGAGAGAGTCACAGAGAGAGAGACTGGGTCACAGAGAGAGCGAGTCACAGAGAGGGAGAGTGACTGGGTCACAGAGAGAGAGAGTGACTGGGTCACAGAGAGAGAGAGTCACAGAGAGAGAGACTGGGTCACAGAGAGAGAGAGTGACTGGGTCACAGAGAGAGAGAGTCACAGAGAGAGAGACCAGGTCACAGAGAGAGCGAGTCACAGAGAGGGAGAGTGACTGGGTCACAGAGAGAGAGAGAGTCACAGAGAGGGAGACTCACATAGAGAGTCACAGAGAGGGAGAGAGACTGGGTCACAGAGAGAGAGAGTGACTGGGTCACAGAGAGAGAGAGTCACAGAGAGAGAGACTGGGTCACAGAGAGAGCGAGTCACAGAGAGGGAGAGTGACTGGGTCACAGAGAGAGAGAGTCACAGAGAGAGAGACTGGGTCACAGAGAGAGTGACTGGGTCACAGAGAGAGAGAGTCACAGAGAGAGAGACTGGGTCACACAGAGCGAGTCACAGAGAGGGGGAGTGACTGGGTCACAGAGAGAGAGAGTCACAGAGAGAGAGACTGGGTCACACAGAGCGAGTCACAGAGAGGGAGAGTGACTGGGTCACAGAGAGAGAGAGTCACAGAGAGAGAGCGAGACTGGGTCACAGAGAGAGAGAGAGTGACTGCGTCACAGAGAGATAGAGTCACAGAGAGAGAGAGAGACTGTGTCACAGAGAGAGAGACTGGGTCACAGAGAGAGAGAGTCACAGAAAGGGAGAGAGACTGGGTCACAGAGAGAGAGAGTCACAGAGAGAGAGAAAGACTGGGTCACAGAGAGAGAGACTGGGTCACAGAGAGAGAGAGAGTCACAGAGAGGGAGAGAGACTGGGTCACAGAGAGAGAGAGTCACAGAGAGAGAGAAAGACTGGGTCACAGAGAGAGAGACTGGGTCACAGAGAGAGAGAGTCACAGAGAGGGAGAGTGACTGGGTCACAGAGAGAGAGAGTCACAGAGAGAGAGACTCACATAGAGAGAGAGTCACAGAGAGGGAGAGAGACTGGGTCACAGAGAGAGAGAGTCAGAGAGAGAGAGAGTCACAGAGAGAGAGAGTGACTGGGTCACACAGAGAGAGAGAGTGACTGGGTCACAGAGAGAGAGAGTCAGAGAGAGAGAGAGTCACAGAGAGAGAGAGAGACTGGGTCACAGAGAGAGAGAGTGACTGGGTCACACAGAGAGAGAGAGTGACTGGGTCACAGAGAGAGAGAGTCACAGAGAGAGAGAGTCACAGAGAGGGAGAGAGACTGGGTCACAGAGAGAGAGAGTGACTGGGTCACAGAGAGAGAGAGTCACAGAGAGAGAGAGTCACAGAGAGGGAGAGAGACTGGGTCACAGAGAGAGAGAGTCAGAGAGAGAGAGAGTCACAGAGAGGGAGAGAGACTGGGTCAAAGAGAGAGTGAGAGTGACTGGGTCACACAGAGAGAGAGTCACAGAGAGAGAGAGTCACAGAGAGAGAGAGAGACTGGCTCACACAGAGAGAGAGTCACAGAGAGAGAGAGTCACAGAGAGGGAGAGAGACTGGGTCACAGAGAGAGAGACTGGGTCACAGAGAGAGAGAGTCACAGAGAGGGAGAGAGACTGGGTCACAGAGAGAGTGAGAGTGACTGGGTCACACAGAGAGAGAGTCACAGAGAGAGAGAGTCACAGAGAGAGAGAGAGACTGGGTCACAGAGAGAGAGAGTCACAGAGAGGGAGAGTGACTGGGTCACAGAGAGAGAGAGTCACAGAGAGGGAGAGAGACTGGGTCACAGAGAGAGAGAGTGACTGGGTCACACAGAGAGAGAGTCACAGAGAGAGAGAGTCACAGAGAGGGAGAGAGACTGGGTCACAGAGAGAGAGAGTCACAGAGAGGGAGAGAGACTGGGTCACAGAGAGAGAGAGTCACAGAGAGGGAGAGAGACTGGGTCACAGAGAGAGAGAGTCACAGAGAGGGAGAGAGACTGGGTCACAGAGAGAGTGAGAGTGACTGGGTCACACAGAGAGAGAGTCACAGAGAGAGAGAGTCACAGAGAGAGAGACTGGGTCACAGAGAGAGCGAGTCACAGAGAGGGAGAGTGACTGGGTCACAGAGAGAGAGAGTCACAGAGAGGGAGAGAGACTGGGTCACAGAGAGAGAGAGAGTCACAGAGAGGGAGAGAGACTGGTTCACAGAGAGAGAGAGAGTGACTGGGTCACAGAGAGAGAGACAGAGAGAGAGAGTGACTGGCTCACACAGAGAGAGAGTCACAGAGAGGGAGAGTGACTGGGTCACAGAGAGAGAGAGTCACAGAGAGAGAGACTGGGTCACAGAGAGAGAGAGTCACAGAGAGAGAGAGAGACTGGGTCACAGAGAGAGAGAGACTGGGTCACAGAGAGAGAGAGTGACTGGGTCACAGAGAGAGAGAGTCACAGAGAGAGAGACTGGGTCACAGAGAGAGCGAGTCACAGAGAGGGAGAGTGACTGGGTAACAGAGAGAGAGAGAGTCACAGAGAGAGAGAGAGACTGGGTCACAGAGAGAGAGAGTGACTGGGTCACAGGGAGAGAGAGTCACAGAGAGAGAGACTGGGTCACAGAGAGAGAGAGAGAGACTGTGTCACAGAGAGACAGAGTCACAGAGACAGAGTCACACAGAGACAGACAGTCACAGAGAGAGAGACAGAGTCACACAGAGACAGAGAGTCACAGAGAGAGAGACAGAGTCACACAGAGACAGAGAGTCACAGGGAGAGAGAGAGACTGGGTCACAGAGAGAGAGAGTGACTGGGTCACAGAGAGAGAGAGTCACAGAGAGAGAGACTGGGTCACAGAGAGAGCGAGTCACAGAGAGGGAGAGTGACTGGGTCACAGAGAGAGAGAGTCACAGAGAGAGAGACTGGGTCACAGAGAGAGAGAGTGACTGGGTCACAGAGAGAGAGAGTCACAGAGAGAGAGACTGGGTCACAGAGAGAGCGAGTCACAGAGAGGGAGAGTGACTGGGTCACAGAGAGAGAGAGTCACAGAGAGAGTGACTGGGTCACAGAGAGGGAGAGTCACAGAGAGAGAGAGAGACTGGGTCACAGAGAGAGAGAGAGTGACTGGGTCACAGAGAGAGAGAGTCACAGAGAGAGAGAGAGACTGGGTCACAGAGAGAGAGAGAGTGACTGGGTCACAGAGAGAGAGAGAGTGACTGGGTCACAGAGAGAGAGAGTCACAGAGAGAGAGAGAGAGACTGTGTCACAGAGAGAGAGAGTCACAGAAAGGGAGAGAGACTGGGTCACAGAGAGAGAGAGTCACAGAGAGAGAGACTGGGTCACACAGAGCGAGTCACAGAGAGGGAGAGTGACTGGGTCACAGAGAGAGAGAGTCACAGAGAGAGAGAGAGACTGGGTCACAGAGAGAGAGAGAGTGACTGGGTCACAGAGAGAGAGAGTCACAGAGAGAGAGAGAGACTGTGTCACAGAGAGAGAGACTGGGTCACAGAGAGAGAGAGTCACAGAAAGGGAGAGAGACTGGGTCACAGAGAGAGTCACAGAGAGAGAGAAAGACTGGGTCACAGAGAGAGAGACTGGGTCACAGAGAGAGAGAGTCACAGAGAGGGAGAGAGACTGGGTCACAGAGAGAGAGAGTCACAGAGAGAGAGAGAGACTGGGTCACAGAGAGAGAGACTGGGTCACAGAGAGAGAGAGTCACAGAGAGGGAGAGAGACTGGGTCACAGAGAGAGTGAGAGTGACTGGGTCACAGAGAGAGAGAGAGTCACAGAGAGAGAGAGAGTCACAGAGAGAGAGAGAGACTGGGTCACAGAGAGAGAGAGTGACTGGGTCACAGAGAGAGAGAGTCACAGAGAGAGAGACTGGGTCACAGAGAGAGCGAGTCACAGAGAGGGAGAGTGACTGGGTCACAGAGAGAGAGAGTCACAGAGAGGGAGAGAGACTGGGTCACAGAGAGAGAGAGAGTCACAGAGAGGGAGAGAGACTGGTTCACAGAGAGAGAGAGAGTGACTGGGTCACAGAGAGAGAGACAGAGAGAGAGAGTGACTGGCTCACACAGAGAGAGAGTCACAGAGAGGGAGAGTGACTGGGTCACAGAGAGAGAGAGTGACTGGGTCACAGAGAGAGAGACAGAGAGAGAGAGTGACTGGCTCACACAGAGAGAGAATCACAGAGAGGGAGAGTGACTGGGTCACAGAGAGAGAGAGTCACAGAGAGAGAGACTGGGTCACAGAGAGAGAGAGTCACAGAGTGAGAGAGAGACTGGGTCACAGAGAGAGAGAGTGACTGGGTCACAGAGAGAGAGAGTGACTGGGTCACAGAGAGAGAGAGTCACAGAGAGAGAACCTGGGTCACAGAGAGAGAGAGTCACAGAGAGAGAGACTGGGTCACAGAGAGAGCGAGTCACAGAGAGGGAGAGTGACTGGGTCACAGAGAGAGAGAGTCACAGAGAGGGAGAGAGACTGGGTCACAGAGAGAGAGAGAGTCACAGAGAGGGAGAGAGACTGGTTCACAGAGAGAGAGAGAGTGACTGGGTCACAGAGAGAGAGACAGAGAGAGAGAGTGACTGGCTCACACAGAGAGAGAGTCACAGAGAGGGAGAGTGACTGGGTCACAGAGAGAGAGAGTGACTGGGTCACAGAGAGAGAGACAGAGAGAGAGAGTGACTGGCTCACACAGAGAGAGAATCACAGAGAGGGAGAGTGACTGGGTCACAGAGAGAGAGAGTCACAGAGAGAGAGACTGGGTCACAGAGAGAGAGAGTCACAGAGTGAGAGAGAGACTGGGTCACAGAGAGAGAGAGTGACTGGGTCACAGAGAGAGAGAGTGACTGGGTCACAGAGAGAGAGAGTCACAGAGAGAGAACCTGGGTCACAGAGAGAGCGAGTCACAGAGAGGGAGAGTGACTGGGTCACACAGAGACAGAGTCACAGAGAGAGAGAGAGACTGGGTCACAGAGAGAGAGAGTGACTGGGTCACAGAGAGAGAGAGTCACAGAGAGAGAGACTGGGTCACAGAGAGAGAGAGAGAGACTGTGTCACAGAGAGACAGAGTCACAGAGACAGAGTCACACAGAGACAGACAGTCACAGAGAGAGAGACAGAGTCACACAGAGACAGAGAGTCACAGAGAGAGAGACAGAGTCACACAGAGACAGAGAGTCACAGGGAGAGAGAGAGACTGGGTCACAGAGAGAGAGAGTGACTGGGTCACAGAGAGAGAGAGTCACAGAGAGAGAGACTGGGTCACAGAGAGAGAGAGTGACTGGGTCACAGAGAGAGAGAGTCACAGAGAGAGAGACTGGGTCACAGAGAGAGCGAGTCACAGAGAGGGAGAGTGACTGGGTCACAGAGAGAGAGAGTGACTGGGTCACAGAGAGAGAGAGTCACAGAGAGAGAGACTGGGTCACAGAGAGAGAGAGTCACAGAGAGAGAGACCAGGTCACAGAGAGAGCGAGTCACAGAGAGGGAGAGTGACTGGGTCACAGAGAGAGAGAGAGTCACAGAGAGAGAGACTCACATAGAGAGAGAGTCACAGAGAGGGAGAGAGACTGGGTCACAGAGAGAGAGAGTCACAGAGAGAGAGAGTCACAGAGAGAGAGACTGGGTCACAGAGAGAGCGAGTCACAGAGAGGGAGAGTGACTGGGTCACAGAGAGAGAGAGTCACAGAGAGACTGGGTCACAGAGAGAGAGAGTGACTGGGTCACAGAGAGAGAGAGTCACAGAGAGAGAGAGTCACAGAGAGAGAGACTGGGTCACAGAGAGAGCGAGTCACAGAGAGGGAGAGTGACTGGGTCACAGAGAGAGAGAGTCACAGAGAGACTGGGTCACAGAGAGAGAGAGTGACTGGGTCACAGAGAGAGAGAGTCACAGAGAGAGAGAGTCACAGAGAGAGAGACTGGGTCACAGAGAGAGCGAGTCACAGAGAGAGAGAGAGACTGGGTCACAGAGAGAGAGAGTGACTGGGTCACAGAGAGAGTGACTGGGTCACAGAGAGAGAGAGTCACAGAGAGAGAGACTGGGTCACACAGAGCGAGTCACAGAGAGGGAGAGTGACTGGGTCACAGAGAGAGAGAGTCACAGAGAGAGAGCGAGACTGGGTCACAGAGAGAGAGAGAGTGACTGGGTCACAGAGAGAGAGAGTCACAGAGAGAGAGAGAGACTGTGTCACAGAGAGAGAGACTGGGTCACAGAGAGAGAGAGTCACAGAGAGAGAGAAAGACTGGGTCACAGAGAGAGAGACTGGGTCAGAGAGAGAGAGTCACAGAGAGGGAGAGAGACTGGGTCACAGAGAGAGAGAGTCACAGAGAGAGAGAGTGACTGGGTCACAGAGAGAGAGAGTGACTGGCTCACACAGAGAGAGAGTCACAGAGAGGGAGAGTGACTGGGTCACAGAGAGAGAGAGTCACAGAGAGGGAGAGAGACTGGGTCACAGAGAGAGAGAGAGTCACAGAGAGGGAGAGAGACTGGTTCACAGAGAGAGAGAGAGTGACTGGGTCACAGAGAGAGAGAGTGACTGGCTCACACAGAGAGAGAGTCACAGAGAGGGAGAGTGACTGGGTCACAGAGAGAGAGAGTGACTGGGTCACAGAGAGAGAGACAGAGAGAGAGAGTGACTGGCTCACACAGAGAGAGAGTCACAGAGAGGGAGAGTGACTGGGTCACAGAGAGAGAGAGTCACAGAGAGAGAGACTGGGTCACAGAGAGAGAGTCACAGAGAGAGAGAGAGACTGGGTCACAGAGAGAGAGAGTGACTGGGTCACAGAGAGAGAGAGTCACAGAGAGAGAGACTGGGTCACAGAGAGAGCGAGTCACAGAGAGGGAGAGTGACTGGGTCACAGAGAGAGAGAGTGACTGGGTCACAGAGAGAGAGAGTCACAGAGAGAGAGACTGGGTCACAGAGAGAGAGAGTGACTGGGTCACAGAGAGAGAGAGTCACAGAGAGAGAGACCAGGTCACAGAGAGAGCGAGTCACAGAGAGGGAGAGTCACAGAGAGAGAGACTCACATAGAGAGAGAGTCACAGAGAGGGAGAGAGACTGGGTCACAGAGAGAGAGAGTGACTGGGTCACAGAGAGAGAGAGTCAGAGAGAGAGAGAGTCACAGAGAGAGAGAGAGACTGGGTCACAGAGAGAGTGACTGGGTCACAGAGAGAGAGAGTCACAGAGAGAGAGACTGGGTCACAGAGAGAGAGAGTCACAGAGAGGGAGAGAGACTGGGTCACAGAGAGAGAGAGTCACAGAGAGAGAGAGAGACTGGGTCACAGAGAGAGAGACTGGGTCACAGAGAGAGAGAGTCACAGAGAGGGAGAGAGACTGGGTCACAGAGAGAGTGAGAGTGACTGGGTCACACAGAGAGAGAGTCACAGAGAGAGAGAGTCACAGAGAGAGAGAGAGACTGGATCACAGAGAGAGAGACTGGGTCACAGAGAGAGCGAGTCACAGAGAGGGAGAGTGACTGGGTCACAGAGAGAGAGAGTCACAGAGAGGGAGAGAGACTGGGTCACAGAGAGGGAGAGAGACTGGTTCACAGAGAGAGAGAGAGTGACTGGGTCACAGAGAGAGAGACAGAGAGAGAGAGTGACTGGCTCACACAGAGAGAGAGTCACAGAGAGGGAGAGTGACTGGGTCACAGAGAGAGAGAGTGACTGGGTCACAGAGAGAGAGACAGAGAGAGAGAGTGACTGGCTCACACAGAGAGAGAGTCACAGAGAGGGAGAGTGACTGGGTCACAGAGAGAGAGAGTCACAGAGAGAGAGACTGGGTCACAGAGAGAGAGAGTCACAGAGAGAGAGAGAGAGACTGGGTCACAGAGAGAGAGAGACTGGGTCACAGAGAGAGAGAGTGACTGGGTCACAGAGAGAGAGAGAGTGACTGGGTCACAGAGAGAGAGAGTCACAGAGAGAGAGTGGGTCACAGAGAGAGGGAGTCACAGAGAGGGAGAGTGACTGGGTAACAGAGAGAGAGAGAGTCACAGAGAGAGAGAGAGACTGGGTCACAGAGAGAGAGAGTCACAGAGAGAGAGACTGGGTCACAGAGAGAGAGAGAGAGACTGTGTCACAGAGAGACAGAGTCACAGAGACAGAGTCACACAGAGACAGACAGTCACAGAGAGAGAGACAGAGTCACACAGAGACAGAGAGTCACAGAGAGAGAGACAGAGTCACACAGAGACAGAGAGTCACAGGGAGAGAGAGAGACTGGGTCACAGAGAGAGAGAGTGACTGGGACACAGAGAGAGAGTGTCACAGAGAGAGAGACTGGGTCACAGAGAGAGAGAGTGACTGGGTCACAGAGAGAGAGAGTCACAGAGAGAGAGACTGGGTCACAGAGAGAGAGAGTGACTGGGTCACAGAGAGAGAGAGTCACAGAGAGAAAGAGTGACTGGGTCACAGAGAGAGAGAGTGACTGGGTCACAGAGAGAGAGAGTCACAGAGAGAGAGACTGGGTCACAGAGAGAGAGAGAGAGACTGTGTCACAGAGAGACAGAGTCACAGAGACAGAGACTCACAGAGAGAGAGACTGGGTCACAGAGAGAGAGAGTCACAGAGAGGGAGAGAGACTGGGTCACAGAGAGAGAGAGTCACAGAGAGAGAGAGTGACTGGGTCACAGAGAGAGAAAGTCACAGAGAGAGAGACTGGGTCACACAGAGCGAGTCACAGAGAGGGAGAGTGACTGGGTCACAGAGAGAGAGAGTCACAGAGAGAGAGAGAGACTGGGTCACAGAGAGAGAGAGAGTGACTGGGTCACAGAGAGAGAGAGTCACAGAAAGGGAGAGAGACTGGGTCACAGAGAGAGTCACAGAGAGAGAGAAAGACTGGGTCACAGAGAGAGAGACTGGGTCACAGAGAGAGAGAGTCACAGAGAGGGAGAGAGACTGGGTCACAGAGAGAGAGAGTCACAGAGAGAGAGAGAGACTGGGTCACAGAGAGAGAGACTGGGTCACAGAGAGAGAGAGTCACAGAGAGGGAGAGAGACTGGGTCACAGAGAGAGTGAGAGTGACTGGGTCACACAGAGAGAGAGTCACAGAGAGAGAGAGTCACAGAGAGAGAGAGAGACTGGGTCACAGAGAGAGAGAGTGACTGGGTCACAGAGAGAGAGAGTCACAGAGAGAGAGACTGGGTCACAGAGAGAGCGAGTCACAGAGAGGGAGAGTGACTGGGTCACAGAGAGAGAGAGTCACAGAGAGGGAGAGAGACTGGGTCACAGAGAGAGAGAGAGTCACAGAGAGGGAGAGAGACTGGTTCACAGAGAGAGAGAGAGAGTGACTGGGTCACAGAGAAAGAGACAGAGAGAGAGAGTGACTGGCTCACACAGAGAGAGAGTCACAGAGAGGGAGAGTGACTGGGTCACAGAGAGAGAGAGTGACTGGGTCACAGAGAGAGAGAGACAGAGAGAGAGAGTGACTGGCTCACACAGACAGAGAGTCACAGAGAGGGAGAGTGACTGGGTCACAGAGAGAGAGAGTCACAGAGAGAGAGACTGGGTCACAGAGAGAGAGAGTCACAGAGTGAGAGAGAGACTGGGTCACAGAGAGAGAGAGACTGGGTCACAGAGAGAGAGAGTGACTGGGTCACAGAGAGAGAGAGTGACTGGGTCACAGAGAGAGAGAGTCACAGAGAGAGAGACTGGGTCACAGAGAGAGCGAGTCACAGAGAGGGAGAATGACTGGGTCACAGAGAGAGAGAGTCACAGAGAGAGAGAGAGACTGGGTCACAGAGAGAGAGAGTGACTGGGTCACAGAGAGAGAGAGTCACAGAGAGAGAGACTGGGTCACAGAGAGAGAGAGAGAGACTGTGTCACAGAGAGACAGAGTCACAGAGACAGAGTCACACAGAGACAGACAGTCACAGAGAGAGAGACAGAGTCACACAGAGACAGAGAGTCACAGAGAGAGAGACAGAGTCACACAGAGACAGAGAGTCACAGGGAGAGAGAGAGACTGGGTCACAGAGAGAGAGAGTGACTGGGTCACAGAGAGAGAGAGTCACAGAGAGAGAGACTGGGTCACAGAGAGAGCGAGTCACAGAGAGGGAGAGTGACTGGGTCACAGAGAGAGAGAGTGACTGGGTCACAGAGAGAGAGAGTCACAGAGAGAGAAACTGGGTCACAGAGAGAGAGAGTGACTGGGTCACAGAGAGAGAGAGTCACAGAGAGAGAGACCAGGTCACAGAGAGAGCGAGTCACAGAGAGGGAGAGTGACTGGGTCACAGAGAGAGAGAGAGTCACAGAGAGAGAGACTCACATAGAGAGTCACAGAGAGGGAGAGAGACTGGGTCACAGAGAGAGAGAGTGACTGGGTCACAGAGAGAGAGAGTCACAGAGAGAGAGACTGGGTCACAGAGAGAGCGAGTCACAGAGAGGGAGAGTGACTGGGTCACAGAGAGAGAGAGTCACAGAGAGAGAGAGTCACAGAGAGAGAGAGAGACTGGGTCACAGAGAGAGAGAGTGACTGGGTCACAGAGAGAGAGAGTCACAGAGAGAGAGACTGGGTCACACAGAGCGAGTCACAGAGAGGGAGAGTGACTGGGTCACAGAGAGACAGAGTCACAGAGAGAGAGCGAGACTGGGTCACAGAGAGAGAGAGAGTGACTGCGTCACAGAGAGATAGAGTCACAGAGAGAGAGAGAGACTGTGTCACAGAGAGAGAGAGTCACAGAGAGAGAGACTGGGTCACACAGAGCGAGTCACAGAGAGGGAGAGTGACTGGGTCACAGAGAGAGAGAGTCACAGAGAGAGAGCGAGACTGGGTCACAGAGAGAGAGAGAGTGACTGCGTCACAGAGAGATAGAGTCACAGAGAGGGAGAGTGACTGGGTCACAGAGAGAGAGAGTCACAGAAAGGGAGAGAGACTGGGTCACAGAGAGAGAGAGTCACAGAGAGAGAGAAAGACTGGGTCACAGAGAGAGAGACTGGGTCACAGAGAGAGAGAGTCACAGAGAGGGAGAGAGACTGGGTCACAGAGAGAGAGAGTCACAGAGAGAGAGAGAGAGACTGGGTCACAGAGAGAGAGAGTCACAGAGAGGGAGAGAGACTGGGTCACAGAGAGAGTGAGAGTGACTGGGTCACACAGAGAGAGAGTCACAGAGAGAGAGAATCACAGAGAGAGAGAGAGACTGGGTCACAGAGAGAGAGAGTGACTGGGTCACAGAGAGAGAGAGTCACAGAGAGAGAGACTGGGTCACAGAGAGAGTGAGTCACAGAGAGGGAGAGTGACTGGGTCACAGAGAGAGAGAGTCACAGAGAGGGAGAGAGACTGGGTCACAGAGAGAGAGAGAGTCACAGAGAGGGAGAGAGACTGGTTCACAGAGAGAGAGAGAGTGACTGGGTCACAGAGAGAGAGACAGAGAGAGAGAGTGACTGGCTCACACAGAGAGAGAGTCACAGAGAGGGAGAGTGACTGGGTCACAGAGAGAGAGAGTGACTGGGTCACAGAGAGAGAGACAGAGAGAGAGAGTGACTGGCTCACACAGAGAGAGAGTCACAGAGAGGGAGAGTGACTGGGTCACAGAGAGAGAGAGTCACAGAGAGAGAGACTGGGTCACAGAGAGAGAGTCACAGAGAGAGAGAGAGACTGGGTCACAGAGTGAGAGAGAGACTGGGTCACAGAGAGAGAGAGTGACTGGGTCACAAAGAGAGAGAGTCACAGAGAGAGAGACTGGGTCACAGAGAGAGCGAGTCACAGAGAGGGAGAGTGACTGGGTCACAGAGAGAGAGAGTCACAGAGAGAGAGAGAGACTGGGTCACAGAGAGAGAGAGTGACTGGGTCACAGAGAGAGAGAGTCACAGAGAGAGAGACTGGGTCACAGAGAGAGAGAGAGAGACTGTGTCACAGAGAGACAGAGTCACAGAGACAGAGTCACACAGAGACAGACAGTCACAGAGAGAGAGACAGAGTCACACAGAGACAGAGAGTCACAGGGAGAGAGAGAGACTGGGTCACAGAGAGAGAGAGTGACTGGGTCACAGAGAGAGAGAGTCACAGAGAGAGAGACTGGGTCACAGAGAGAGAGAGAGAGAGAGACTGTGTCACAGAGAGACAGAGTCACAGAGACAGAGTCACACAGAGACAGAGAGTCACAGAGAGAGAGACAGAGTCACACAGAGACAGAGAGTCACAGGGAGAGAGCGTCACAGAGACAGACTAACAGTCATGAAGAGAGTCACAGAGAGAGTTACAGAGAGGGTGTCACAGAGACAGAGTCACAAAGAGAGATGTGTGTTAATGAGTGGAGAGTTAATAAAGGGAGAGTTATTGAGGGGAATATTAATGAGGATCCAGGTAAATCTCGGATGTGTTAATCTACCTCTTCCTTTTCGTGACAGGTGCACTTTAAATGAGGTGAATCGTGTCCGTAAGGAGAGTTACGACAGGAAATATCAGCTGACCTACTTGGTGCAACGAAGCCCGAACAACATTATGAGGATGGGCCCCCTGGGCGTGAATCTAACGGAATACCACCTGCCATATCGCAACCTGCTGCCACTCCCCATCTTCACCCCAGCTCACATCAGCGCTAAAGTGGAGCGGGCAATGACTCCGCCGGAGCTGAGTAGGATCATGGAGTTTGAGCAGGCTCTGGGCTTGGGCGGGACCTGTCAGGACAAGAGAGACATCTCGGAAATCACCAAGGAACTGCCTCCAGTCATGCAGCCTGTCAGACTGGACGGCAAGAAATCAGACATGGTTCAAAGATCCCTGTCAAGGTCGATGTCTCACGAGGCTCAGAGAGGCTGAGGGTGACAGGGCAGCAGTGGGAGGGATTGTGGTGTTAGTACTTGTCTGGCTAGTGGTTTGATGCAGTGTACAAGTTAGTGAGGATGTGACTCAGTGTGATTTTCGAAGAATGAGAGGTGATCTAATTGAAATATATAAAATTTTTAAGAGGCTTGTCAGGGTAGATGCGGAGAAAATGTTTCCCCCTGGCTGGGGGGGTCTAGAACACGGGGTCACAGTCTCAGGATAAGGGGTCGGCCATTTAGGACTGAGATGAGGAGAAATTACTTCACTCGAAGGGTTGTGAATCTTTGGAATTCTCGATCCCAGAGAGCTGTGGATGCTGAGTTGTTCAGGATATTCAAGACAGAGATTGATAGACTTTTGGGTACAGAGAGAATTGAGGGATATTGGGATAGTGCGGGAAGCTGCAGTTAAGATAGAAGATCAACCCTGATCTTGTTGAATGGTGGAGCAGGCCCGAGGGGCCGAATGGCCTCCTCCAGCGTCTATTTGCTCTGATCTTGTGTTTGGTACCAGTGTGGAATTTGATGCACTCACTGCATGATAGCTGGCAGCTGGGAAAGGTTTGGAAAGCTCTGATACAGGATTGGGAGAGAGTAAACAAGGAATAACAGGATGTAAAGGAGTGATGGATGTGATTTTATTTTAAAATATTATATGTATCAGTGACCCTTTCATCACAGAGATTTTATTTTAAAATGTGATTGTTTTGTACAGATTTTTGATGTTGAAATAAAGCCTGATAGAATTCTGACTGATTCACTGAAGTTCTCATTGCTGCCCATCACTTGGGAACACACTCAGCTGGAAGTTGACATCACCGTAGGCAGCAACACACAACGCTGGGGCTGGTACACACTGTGTGATATACCTCCTCCAACGCCTCTCCACCATCATCCAGCTGGGTGGGACTGCACTCACCCGGTTCCATTCTTATCTATCTAATCATAGCCAGAGAATCACCTGCAATGGCTTCTCTTCCTGCTCCTGCACAGTTACCTCTGGTGTTCCCCAAGGATCGATCCTTGGCCCCCTCCTATTTCTCAACTACGTGTTGCTCCTCAGCGACTTCATCCACAAACACCATATCAGGTTCCACATGTATGCTGATGACTCCCAGCTCTACCTCACCACCACTGCTCTCAACTCCTCCACTGTCTCTGAATTGTCAAGCTGCTTGTCCAACATCCAGTACTGGATGAGCAGAAATTTCCTCCAATTAAATATTGTGAAGACTGAAGCCATTGCTTTTGGTCCCCACTCCAAACTCCACTCCCTAGCCTCCGACTGCATCCCTCTCCCTGGCAATTGTCTGAGGCTGAACAAGTCTTTTTGTAACCTTGGTGTCATATTTGACTCTGTGACGAGCTTTTGATCGTATCTCAAAATTATCTTAAAATTCTCATCTTTGCTTTCAAATCCTCCATGGTCTCATCCTCCCTATCTCTAGAATCTTCTCCAACCCGCCAAGATATCTGCGTTCCTTCAATTCTGGCCTCTGGAGCATCCACAATTTTAGTTGCTCCACCTTTGGCAGCTGTGCCTTCAACCACCTGGGTGCTATGCTCTGGAACATTCTCCCTAACTCTCTCTGACTCTCCACTAAAGGCATGCTGGGGTCTGCAAAAAAAAAAACCCGACTGGAGCCTGACAGAACCACATCTGACCCGGCCCCAGTCCTTCCATTTTTTTCTGTGCCCGACCTGACCATCAGTTAAATTACCTTCCGTTTTTCACTTGGTTGCTGATCTGCACAAGCTTAAATTAACTCTAACAAAACCACCTTTCAAGTCCAAAAGTTAAATTAACGTTGGAGCCACTTACCTGTGATGGAGCGTGTCCGACCCAGCCCGACCCGAGCCCGAATGCTGGACCCGGAAGTGCGACCCGACCTGAACACGACACTTGTAGTCGGGTCCCGTCAGGTTTGGGTCGGGTAGCAGGCCTTTACTCTCTACCTCTCTTTCCTCCTTTAAGTCACACCTTAAATCTGACTTCTTTGTTCAAGCTTTTGGTCACCTGTCCTAATATCTCCTTATATGCCTCAGTGTCAAAATGTGTTTAATAATTTGTTTAATAATTTGTTTAATAATTTGTTTAATAATTTGTTTAATAATTTGTTTAATAATTTGTTTAATAATTTGTTTAATAATGCTCATGTGAAGCACATTGGGATGTTTTACATTATAGGTGAGATATAAAAGCAAGTTGTTACTGGGGTCGTTGCACACATAGCACTGGCATTTGAGCTGTCTTCCACCAATTCCTCCCAGAATCACAGAATTGTTTATTTATTTAGAGATTCAGCACTGAAACAGGCCCTTCGGCCCACCGAGTCTGTGCCGACCATAAACCACCCATATATACTAACCCTACACTAATCCCTTATTCCTACCACATCCCCTCAATTCCCCTACCAGCTACCTACACTAGGGGCAATTTACAATGGCCAATTTACCTATCAACCTGCACGTTTTTGGCTGTGGGAGGAAACCGGAGCACCCAGTGAAAACCCACACGGTCACAGGGAGAACTTGCAAACTCCGCACGGGCAGTACCCAGAATTGAACCCGGGTCGCTGGAGCTGTGAGACTGCGGTGCTAACCACTGCGCCGCCCTAACAGAAGGAGGCCATTCAGCCCATCATGTCTGCACTGGCTCTCCAAATGAGCAATTCACTTAGTGCCATTCCCTTGCCTTCTCCCGGTAACCCTGCACATTCTTCCTTTTCATATAACTGTCTAATTCCCTTTTGAATGCTTCAATTGAACCTGCCTCCACCACGTTCTCAGGCAGCGCATTCCAGACCTGAACCACTTGCTGCATGAAAAAGTTTTTCCTGATGTCACTTTTGCTTCTGTTACCAAATACTTTAAATCTGTGCCCTCTCATTCTCGATCCTTTCACAAGTGGGAACAGTTTCTCTCTATCTACTCTGTCCAGACCCCTCATGATTTTGAATACCTCTATCAAATCACCTCTCAGCCTTCTCTTCAAGGAAAACAGTCCTAACTTCTCCAATCTATCTTCATAACTGAAATTCCTCATCCCTGGAACCATTCTCGTGAATCTTTTCTGTACTCTCTCCAATGCCCTCACATCTTTCCTAAAGTGCGGTGCCCAGATCTAGATGCAATACTCCAGCTGAGGCCAAACTAGTGTCTTATACAAGTTCAACATAACTTCCTTGCTCTTGTACTCTATGCCCCTATTAATAAAGCCCAGGATACTGTCTGCTTTATTAACTGCTCTCTCAACCTGTCCTGCCACCTTCAATGACTTATGTACATATACACTCATGACCCTCTGCTCCTTCACCCCCCCTTTAGAGTTATACCCTTTATTTTATATTGACTCTCCACTTTTACTTTCTAACCCCGTTTTTTTTGTTTTTTTTCTTTTTTTGTTGAAGGTGGCCTTTATACCCCAGGCCCCTTTTGATTTTGTCAAGGGGACATTGTCCCTCCATGTACTTCTGACCAAAATGAATCACTTCACACTTCTTCACATTGAACTTCATCTGCCACCTGTCTGCCCATTCCACCAACTTGTCTATGTCCTTTTGAAGTTCTACATTATCCTCCTCATAGCTCACAATGCTTCCGAGTTTCAATTCATCCGCAAATTTTGAAATTGTGCCCTGCACACCAAGGTCTAGGTCATTCAGTGTACAGATATCCCCCTGAGAGAGAGGGATTGAGAGACACCAGTCAGTGTACAGAAATCTCCCTGAGACAGAGGGATTGAGAGACACCAGTCAGTGTACAGATATCACCCTGAGAGAGAGGGATTGAGAGACACCAGTCAGTGTACAGAAATCTCCCTGAGAGAGCGGGATTGAGAGACACCAGTCAGTGTACAGATATCTCCCAAAGAGAGAGGGACTGAGAGACACCAGTCAGTGTACAGATATCCCCCTGAGAGAGAGAAGAGAGGGGTCTGAGAGACACTAGTCAGTGTACAGATATCTCCCGAAGAGAGAGGGATTGAGAGACACCAGTCAGTGTACAGAAATCTCCCTGAGAGAGCGGGATTGAGAGACACCAGTCAGTGTACAGATATCTCCTTAAGAGAGAGGGACTGAGAGACACCAGTCAGTGTACAGATATCTCCCGAAGAGAGAGGGACTGAGAGACACCAGTCAGTGCACAGATGTCTCCCGAAGAGAGAGGGACTGAGAGACACCAGTCAGTGTACAGATATCTCCCGAAGAGAGAGGGACTGAGAGACACCAGTCAGTGCACAGATGTCTCCTTAAGAGAGAGGGACTGAGAGACACCAGTCAGTGTACAGATATCTCCCGAAGAGAGAGGGACTGAGAGACACCAGTCAGTGCACAGATGTCTCCCGAAGAGAGAGGGACTGGGAGACACCAGTCAGTGCACAGATGTCTCCCGAAGAGAGAGGGACTGAGAGACACCAGTCAGTGCACAGATGTCTCCCGAAGAGAGAGGGACTGAGAGACACCAGTCAGTGCACAGAAATCTCCCTAAGAGAGAGGGACTGAGAGACATCAGTCAGTGTACAGATATCTCCGAGAGAGAGGGACTGAGACACCAGTCTGTGTAAAGATATCACCCTGAGAGAGACGGACTGAGAGACACCAGTCTGTGTATAGATATCACGCTGAGAGAGAGGGACTGAGAGACACCAGTCAGTGTACAGATATCTCCGAGAGAGAGGGACTGAGACACCAGTCTGTGTAAAGATATCACCCTGAGAGAGAGGGACTGAGAGACACCACTCAGTGTAAAGATATCACCCTGAGAGAGACGGACTGAGAGACACCAGTCTGTGTATAGATATCACCCTGAGAGAGGGAACTGAGAGACACCAGTCAGTGTACAGATATCTCCCAAAGAGAGAGGGACTGAGAGACACCAGTCAGTGTACAGATATCCCCCTGAGAGAGAGAAGAGAGGGGTCTGAGAGACACTAGTCAGTGTACAGATATCTCCCGAAGAGAGAGGGACTGAGAGACACCAGTCAGTGTACAGATATCTCCCGAAGAGAGAGGGACTGAGAGACACCAGTCAGTGTACAGATATCTCCTTAAGAGAGAGGGACTGAGAGACACCAGTCAGTGTAACGATATCTCCCGAAGAGAGAGGGACTGAGAGACACCAGTCAGTGCACAGATGTCTCCCGAAGAGAGAGGGACTGAGACACCAGTCAGTGTACAGAAATCTCCCGAAGAGAGAGGGACTGACACACCAGTCAGTGCACAGATATCTCCGAGAGAGAGGGACTGAGACACCAGTCTGTGTAAAGATATCACCCTGAGAGAGAGGGACTGAGAGACACCACTCTGTGTAAAGATATCACCCTGAGAGAGACGGACTGAGAGACACCAGTCTGTGTATAGATATCACCCTGAGAGAGGGAACTGAGAGACACCAGTCAGTGTACAGATATCTCCCTAAGAGAGAGGGACTGAGAGACAGTAGTCAGTGTACAGATATCTCCCTAAGAGAGAGGGACTGAGAGACAGTAGTCAGTGTACCGATATCTCCCTAAGAGAGAGGGACTGAGAGACACTAGTCAGTGTACAGATATCTCCGAGAGAGAGGGACTGAGACACCAGTCTGTGTAAAGATATCACCCTGAGAGAGAGGGACTGAGAGACACCACTCTGTGTAAAGATATCACCCTGAGAGAGAGAGACTGAGACGCCAGTCTGTGTAAAGATATCACCCTGAGAGAGAGGGGACTGAGAGACACCAGTCAGTGTACAGATATCACCCAGAGAGAGAGGGACTGAGAGACACCAGTCAGTGTACAGATATCACCCTGAGAGAGAGGGGACTGAGAGACACCAGTCAGTGTACAGATATCTCCCGAAGAGAGAGGGACTGAGAGACACCAGTCAGTGTACAGATATCTCCCGAAGAGAGAGGGACTGAGAGACACCAGTCAGTGTACAGATATCTCCTTAAGAGAGAGGGACTGAGAGACACCAGTCAGTGTACCGATATCTCCTGAAGAGAGAGGGACTGAGAGACACCAGTCAGTGCACAGATGTCTCCCGAAGAGAGAGGGACTGAGACACCAGTCAGTGTACAGAAATCTCCCTAAGAGAGAGGGACTGACACACCAGTCAGTGTACAGATATCTCCCTAAGAGAGAGGGACTGAGAGACATCAGTCAGTGTACAGATATCTCCGAGAGAGAGGGACTGAGACACCAGTCTGTGTAAAGATATCACCCTAAGAGAGAGGGACTGAGAGACACCAGTCTGTGTAAAGATATCACCATGAGAGAGAGAGACTGAGAGACGCCAGTCTGTGTAAAGATATCACCCTGAGAGAGAGGGACTGAGAGACACCACTCTGTGTAAAGATATCACCCTGAGAGAGACGGACTGAGAGACACCAGTCTGTGTATAGATATCACCCTGAGAGAGGGAACTGAGAGACACCAGTCAGTGTACAGATATCTCCCTAAGAGAGAGGGACTGAGAGACACTAGTCAGTGTACAGATATCTCCCGAAGAGAGAGGGACTGAGAGACACCAGTCAGTGTACCGATATCTCCCTAAGAGAGAGGGACTGAGAGACACTAGTCAGTGTACAGATATCTCCGAGAGAGAGGGACTGAGACACCAGTCTGTGTAAAGATATCACCCTGAGAGAGAGGGACTGAGAGACACCACTCTGTGTAAAGATATCACACTGAGAGAGAGAGACTGAGACGCCAGTCTGTGTAAAGATATCACCCTGAGAGAGAGGGGACTGAGAGACACCAGTCAGTGTACAGATATCACCCTGAGAGAGAGGGACTGAGAGACACCAGTCAGTGTACAGATATCACCCTGAGAGAGAGGGGACTGAGAGACACCAGTCAGTGTACAGATATCTCCGAGAGAGAGGGACTGAGACACCAGTCTGTGTAAAGATATCACCCTGAGAGAGAGGGACTGAGAGACACCAGTCAGTGTACAGATATCTCCGAGAGAGAGGGACTGAGACACCAGTCTGTGTACAGATATCACCCTGAGAGTGGGGGACTGAGAGACACCAGTCAGTGTACAGATATCACCCTGAGAGAGAGGGACTGAGAGACACCAGTCAGTAAACAGATATCACCCTGAGAGAGAGGGACTGAGAGACACCAGTCAGTGTACAGATATCTCCCGAAGAGAGAGGGACTGAGAGACACCAGTCAGTGTACAGATATCTCCCTAAGAGAGAGGGACTGAGAGACACCAGTCAGTGTACAGATATCTCCCGAAGAGAGAGGGACTGAGAGACACCAGTCAGTGTATAGATATCTCCCTGAGAGTGAGGGACTGAGAGACACCAGTCAGTGTACAGATATCACCCTGAGAGAGAGGGACTGAGAGACACCAGTCAGTGTACAGATATCACCCTGAGATAGAGGGACTGAGAGACATCAGTCAGTATAAAGATATCACCCTGAGAGTGAGGGACTGAGAGACACCAGTCAGTGTACAGATATCACCCTGAGAGAGAGGGACTGAGAGACACCAGTCAGTGTACAGATATCACCCTGAGAGAGAGGGACTGAGAGACACCAGTCAGTGTACAGATATCACCCTGAGAGAGAGGGACTGAGAGACACCAGTCAGTGTACAGATATCACCCTGAGAGAGAGGGACTGAGAGACACCAGTCAGTGTAAAGATATCACCCTGAGAGAGAGGGACTGAGAGACACCAGTCAGTGTACAGATATCACCCTGAGAGAGAGGGGTCTGAGAGACACCAGTCAGTGTACAGATATCACCCTGAGAGAGAGGGACTGAGAGACACCAGTCAGTGTACAGATATCACCCTGAGAGAGAGGGACTGAGAGACACCAGTCAGTGTACAGATATCACCCTGAGAGAGAGGGACTGAGAGACACCAGTCAGTGTACAGATATCACCCTGAGAGAGAGGGATTGAGAGGCACCAGTCAGTGTACAGATATCACCCTGAGGGAGAGGGGTCTGAGAGACATCAGTCAGTGTACAGATATCACCCTGAGAGAGAGGGACTGAGAGACACCAGTCAGTGTACAGATATCACCCTGAGAGAGAGGGACTGAGAGACACCAGTCAGTGTACAGAAATCTCCCTGTGAGAGAGGGATTGAGAGACACCAGTCAGTGTACAGATATCACCCTGTGAGAGAGGGACTGAGAGACACCAGTCAGTGTACAGATATCACCCTGAGAGAGAGGGACTGAGAGACACCAGTCAGTGTACAGATATCACCCTGAGAGAGAGGGGTCTGAGAGACACCAGTCAGTGTACAGATATCACCCTGAGAGAGAGGGACTGAGAGACACCAGTCAGTGTACAGATATCACCCTGAGAGAGAGGGACTGAGAGACACCAGTCAGTGTACAGATATAACCCTGAGAGAGAGGGACTGAGAGACATCAGTCAGTGTAAAGATATCACCCTGAGAGTGAGGGACTGAGAGACACCAGTCAGTGTACAGATATCACCCTGAGAGAGAGGGACTGAGAGACACCAGTCAGTGTACAGATATCACCCTGAGAGAGAGGGACTGAGAGACACCAGTCAGTGTACAGATATCACCCTGAGAGAGAGGGACTGAGAGACACCAGTCAGTGTACAGATATCACCCTGAGAGAGAGGGTCTGAGAGACACCAGTCAGTGTACAGATATCACCCTGAGAGAGTGAGGGACTGAGAGACACCAGTCAGTGTACAGAAATCTCCCTGTGAGAGAGGGATTGAGAGACACCAGTCAGTGTACAGATATCACCCTGTGAGAGAGGGACTGAGAGACACCAGTCAGTGTACAGATATCACCCTGAGAGAGAGGGACTGAGAGACACCAGTCAGTCTACAGATATCACCCTGAGAGAGAGGGACTGAGAGACACCAGTCAGTGTACAGATATCACCCTGAGAGAGAGGGATTGAGAGGCACCAGTCAGTGTACAGATATCACCCTGAGAGAGAGGGTCTGAGAGACATCAGTCAGTGTACAGATATCACCCTGAGAGAGAGGGACTGAGAGACACCAGTCAGTGTACAGATATCACCCTGAGAGAGAGGGACTGAGAGGCACCAGTCAGTGTACAGATATCACCCTGAGAGAGAGGGTCTGAGAGACATCAGTCAGTGTACAGATATCACCCTGAGAGAGAGGGACTGAGAGACACCAGTCAGTGTACAGATATCACCCTGAGAGAGAGGGGTCTGAGAGACACCAGTCAGTGTACAGATATCACCCTGAGAGAGAGGGGTCTGAGAGACACCAGTCAGTGTACAGATATCACCCTGAGAGAGAGGGACTGAGAGACACCAGTCAGTGTACAGATATCACCCTGAGAGAGAGGGACTGAGAGACACCAGTCAGTGTACAGATATCACCCTGAGAGAGAGGGATTGAGAGGCACCAGTCAGTGTACAGATATCACCCTGAGGGAGAGGGGTCTGAGAGACATCAGTCAGTGTACAGATATCACCCTGAGAGAGAAGGACTGAGAGGCACCAGTCAGTGTACAGATATCACCCTGAGAGAGAGGGACTGAGAGACACCAGTCAGTGTACAGAAATCTCCCTGTGAGAGAGGGATTGAGAGACACCAGTCAGTGTACAGATATCACCCTGTGAGAGAGGGACTGAGAGACACCAGTCAGTGTACAGATATCACCCTGAGAGAGAGGGACTGAGAGACACCAGTCAGTGTACAGATATCACCCTGAGAGAGAGGGGTCTGAGAGACACCAGTCAGTGTACAGATATCACCCTGAGAGAGAGGGACTGAGAGACACCAGTCAGTGTACAGATATCACCCTGAGAGAGAGGGACTGAGAGACACCAGTCAGTGTACAGATATCACCCTGAGAGAGAGGGACTGAGAGACATCAGTCAGTGTAAAGATATCACCCTGAGAGTGAGGGACTGAGAGACACCAGTCAGTGTACAGATATCACCCTGAGAGAGAGGGACTGAGAGACACCAGTCAGTGTACAGATATCACCCTGAGAGAGAGGGACTGAGAGACACCAGTCAGTGTACAGATATCACCCTGAGAGAGAGGGACTGAGAGACACCAGTCAGTGTACAGATATCACCCTGAGAGAGAGGGTCTGAGAGACACCAGTCAGTGTACAGATATCACCCTGAGAGAGTGAGGGACTGAGAGACACCAGTCAGTGTACAGAAATCTCCCTGTGAGAGAGGGATTGAGAGACACCAGTCAGTGTACAGATATCACCCTGTGAGAGAGGGACTGAGAGACACCAGTCAGTGTACAGATATCACCCTGAGAGAGAGGGACTGAGAGACACCAGTCAGTGTACAGATATCACCCTGAGAGAGAGGGATTGAGAGGCACCAGTCAGTGTACAGATATCACCCTGAGAGAGAGGGTCTGAGAGACATCAGTCAGTGTACAGATATCACCCTGAGAGAGAGGGACTGAGAGACACCAGTCAGTGTACAGATATCACCCTGAGAGAGAGGGACTGAGAGGCACCAGTCAGTGTACAGATATCACCCTGAGAGAGAGGGTCTGAGAGACATCAGTCAGTGTACAGATATCACCCTGAGAGAGAGGGACTGAGAGACACCAGTCAGTGTACAGATATCACCCTGAGAGAGAGGGACTGAGAGACACCAGTCAGTGTACAGGTATCACCCTGAGAGAGAGGGATTGAGAGGCACCAGTCAGTGTACAGATATCACCCTGAGAGAGAGGGGTCTGAGAGACACCAGTCAGTGTACAGATATCACCCTTTTTTTTTTCTTTTTTTTTCTTAGGTAGCCTTTATTCCTCATGCCCCCTTTATATACATATTTTAAAATAACTTTATTAAAAACAGATAAATAAACCAAAAAACTCAAATTAAAATGCCATTCTCGGCGTCGATGATGCACTCCAGTCCCTGCGGTTGCGGAAGGCCTCAAGCGTACCGGTGGACACAGCATGCTCCTTCTCCAGGGACACCCGGGCACGAACATAACCGCGGAAGAGGGGCAGGCAATCGGGGAGGACGGACCCCCCGACGGCCCGCAACCTGGACCTGTGAATTGCCACCTTGGCCAGGCCCAGGAGCAGACCGACGAGGAGATCCTCCCCTCGGCCCAAGCCCCTCCGCACCGGGTGCCCAAAGATCAGGAGCGTGGGACTGAAGTGCAGCCAGAATTTGAGGAGCAGCCCCTTCAGATACTCAAATAGGGGCTGCAACCTCGCACACTCCGTATAAATGTGGAACACGGACTTGTCCAGGCCGCAGAAAGTACAGGAGGCCTGGGAGTCCGTGAACCTACTTAAAAGCCTATTGCACGGGACTGCTCTGTGCAGCACCCTCCACCCCAGGTCCCCGATGTAAAGGGGGAAGACTCCCGCGTAGAGAGACCTCCGGCCGGCTGACGAGGGCGAGGAAGTGGAGAGTGTGCAGGAGCAGCCCGTACAGGAAACCCCTCCGCGCCGATTGGAATGGCACGGAGGGCATTTCCGAGAGGCGGCTCGGGTTATGCGGGACCGGCTCCCGAGGAGGGTTTCGGGGCCTGGGTCCGATGAGCAGTTCCGGCCGAGCGGGGGTCAGCTCGGCCGGGATCGCTCCGCACTCCCGAGCCCCCTCGCCACCCGCAGTGAGGGACGTCCCGGGGGTTTCGGCTACTCCTCCGCCCGCCGGACCGTCCCCGGAGTCGGCCGCCCGGACAGCCGAGGCGCTCTCCTCCGCCGGCGGGGAAGCGCCCTGACTGGAGGCGACCATGTTCCAGACTCGGAAAAGATCCCGGTAAAAGACAGGCAACTCCCTCAGAGAGGCGCGGTTAACGGACTCCACCGGGAGCTGCGTGTCGTCTTGAAGGCAGTGACACTGGCGGAAAAAATACGTCGCCAGCGCACACCATCTGGGAGGACGCTCGACGTACAGGTATCTCTGCAGGGTCCGAAGGCGGAGAGTCGCAGCCTGGGTGCGGACGCACACCAGCGACTGACCGCCCTCCTCGATCGGGAGACTCAGGACCGCGGCAGAGACCCAGTGTTTCCTCTTGCCCCAGAAGAAATCGACGAGTTTCTTCTGGATCTTGGTGGCAAATACAGGGGGCGGGGCCAAAGTGACCAACCGGTACCACAGCATGGAGGCCACCAGTTGGTTTATGACCAACGCTCGGCCCCTGTAGGAAAGCACTCGGAGCAGTCCTGTCCAGCGCCCCAGCCGAGCGGTGACTTTCGCCTCCAACTCCTGCCAGTTTGCCGGCCAGGCTTCCTCAGCGGGGCTAAGGTGGACTCCCAGATAGAGGAGGTGCGTGGTGCTCCACGCAAAAGGTGTCATCTCCTCCGGCAGGGAGTCCACCCGCCACTGACCAACCAGGAGTCCGGAACATTTCTCCCAATTGATCCTCGCGGAGGACGCGGCAGAAAAGGTCTGCTGGCAGTCGCGCATCCTCCGCAAGTCAACGGGATCTGTGATTGCGAGGAGCACGTCGTCGGCGTAAGCCGAGAGGACGACCCGCATGGCCGGCTCGCGCAGAGCCAATCCCGTCAACCTCCTGCGAAGCAGGCACAGGAAGGGCTCCACGCAGATGGTATACAATTGGCCGGACATGGGGCACCCCTGACGCACTCCTCTCCCAAATCGAAGGGGCGCCGTCAAGGACCCGTTAACTTTGACTAGACACTCTGCGGCGGCGTATAAAAGTCGGACCCGGGCCACAAAATGCGGCCCGAGTCCGAAAGCGCGCAGAGTCCCGAAAAGGTAATCGTGATCCACCCTGTCGAACGCCTTCTCCTGATCGAGGGAGAGAAAGGCGACCGACTGACCAGTCCTCTGGGAAAGATGGATCAGGTCCCGGACCAGGTGTATGTTGTCCTGGATGGACCGGCCCGGGACCGTGTAGGACTGGTCGGGGTGGATCATGTGGGCCAGCACGGAGCACAGGCGGGTAGACATAGCCCGGGCAAAGATCTTATAATCCGTGCTGAGGAGGGAGACCGGACGCCAGTTTTTAAGCAGGCGGAGATCGCCCCTCTTCGGCAGCAGGACGATGACCGCCCTGCGCCACGAGAGGGGCATCTCCCCGGTCGCCAGGCTTTCCCCCAGGACCCGCGCGTAATCGTCCCCCAGGACGTCCCAGAACGCCCTGAGGAACTCCACGGTCAACCCATCCAGCCCTGGGGATTTGCCCCTCGAGAGCTGGTGGAGGGCGCCAGTCAGCTCCGCTAACGTGAGCGGAGCCTCCAATCCTTCGGCGCCCTCCGGGCTGACCTGCGGCAGGTCCTCCCACAAAACTCTGCGCGCATCCTCGCTGGACGGATCCGGAGAGAACAACGCACTGTAATACGTCCGGACCAGGAGGCCCATTCCCTCCGGATCCGTGATGGAGGATCCGTCGTCGGCCAGCAGCTCGACGAGCTGCTTACGGACCCCCCGCCATTTTTCCAGCGAGTAGAAGAAGGGTGAGGCGCGGTCCAAATCTTCCAGGATCTGGATCCGCGACCTCACGTACGCGCCTCGGGACCCTATGAGCTGCAGGTCCCTCAGCGCGCCCTTCTCTTTGTACGCCTGCCACAGGGCCGGGTCCGCGACGGCATGACCCAGGCGGGATTCCAAGTCGAGCACCTCCCTCTCAAGGCGCCCGATCTCGGCTTCCCGCCTCTTGGTCGACCCCTTCGCGTACTCCTGACAGAAGACGCGGATGTGAGTCTTGCCCACATCCCACCATAGCCTCAAGGAGGGGAAGCCCCCCTGCTTCCTTCTCCAGTCGGCCCAGAATCGACAGAACGAGTCCCGAAATCGCACGTCCTCCAGCAGCCGGTTGTTAAAGTGCCAGTACGCGGACCCCGCCCGCGTGCGGAGCGGAGTAAACTCCGCCCACACCAGGTGGTGGTCCGAGCACGGCACCAGCCGCATGGAGGCCGCCGAAACGCGGGAGACGTACGCCTGCGAAATGTAGAGGCGGTCGATTCGCGACCCCCCTCCTCCAGACCTCCACGTGAAGGCGCTGGAGTCGGGATGGAGATTCCGCCAGACGTCCACCAAGTTTAGGGAGCTGATCAGTCCCCTCAACTTCTCCACCGACGCTAGGCCGCGCTGGGGACCGGAGCGATCCCCCACCTCGAGGGTGCAGTTAAAATCCCCCCCGAGGATGATGCATTCACCGCTATCGATGGAGCTCAAGAGAGCGGACACTTCTTCAAAGAAGCGCGCTTGCAAAGCGCCGGGCCTGGGCGCGTACACGTTCACAAAGTGGAGCGGCACGCTACCCAGGCGAACGGCGAGGTGGAGCAAGCGGCCCGGCACTCGCTCCTTGACCCCCAAGATCTCCGGCTGAAAAGTCGGGGCCAACAAGATAGCCACCCCACTAGAAATAGTGGTGAGGTGACTCATGTAGACCCCACCCTGCCACTCCAGGAGCCAGGTGGCTTCGTCTCCCGGAACGGTGTGGGTTTCCTGCAGAAAGCTCACCGCGTATCTCCCTTCCCTAAGGACTGAGAGATTGTGAAATCTGCGGTGAGCCCCTCTGCTGCCGTTGATGTTGAGGCTGGCTATGGTTATCTTCATGTCAAAGGTAATTAAAACCCGTCACAAACACCTCACTGTGAGGAGGGAGTGGAAGTGCACCTGGCCCTCCACTCCCCCAGCAACCCATTGAGGAACACATTAAAACGGCGCCTCTCAACCAGTTTCACGTCCGCGCGCTTGCCCGCTATCTTAAGGGCGGCACGGACGGACTGTATGATTAGCGCCAGATTCGACCAACGGTCGAGGGCCAGCTGAACTTTATTGCGGCAACCTCTGCAAGCCGCGAGGAAATCCCGGAGTTCCGCCGTGGGGATGAGAGGAGATTCGGTGGGAGGCACGAGGGACTCCACCACCTCACTGGCGATGGAATCAAGATCATCCTCCGTGCCCCGCACCGAATCCCCATCCTCCTCCGGGTCATCACCGCCAGCGGTCGACACATTCACCACACACTGTGGGGCGGACGTCCCGGCCGCGCCAGCTGGTCCCGCCTCCGTCACGATCCCACCCCCAGGATCGATGGCGGAGGAGTCCTCTCTGGGTTCTATTGTGAAACTGGAGCCTGTAGGCACCAGCGGTTCAGGACCCCCCTCCACCTCCATCCCCAGGCCAATGAGTGGTCCAGGGGTGACAGAAGTTCCGGACTCCGGGAAACCAGCCGGAGCCGAGACTGGAGGCGGCGAGAGGAGGCCATCTCCCGCTCCGCCAGCACCCACAGGCCCAGCAGATGGGGCAGCATTCTCAGTTATAACTGGATCGGGTGTCTCCTGGTTGGTGGTGGACTCCGGCTGGGAGGCCCGACCCTCTGGGGCCTCATCCTCCCCTTCATTCAGGGCACCCGACCCAGTAGCAGTGGCGGAATGGGCAGTTTCCCCAGGCTCCCCCACCACAAGCAGGGCCCCACTTACTCCTTCAGGAGGGGCCTCAAGTACCGGGGCCATCCCCTCCCCTCCATCCTGAGGAATAGAGTGCTCCTGCCCGGACTTTGCAGCCTTGGTGGTGGCGGTAGGGGGAACCTGAGGACCAGAAACAGGAGGCAGCTCCCCTCCAACAGATGGGCCCTGCACCTCAGGGCCCTGTGTTATTTCTGTGGAGGGGTGCCTTCTCCTCTTTTTCGCACTTGGGCGCGGAGACTCAGAGACCTCCATGTCATCAGAGGCCTCCGCCTCCGCACCCTTTTTTCCCTTTTTAGTCACCCTGGGCCTGAGCCCAGCCCTGGGACAGGTGGATTCCATGGGAATGGGCTTTGGGCTGAGCTCAGGCTCAGGTTGAGTCAAAGTGTCCAGGGGACGCGCCTCATGATGTTTCTTTTTTCCCCGCGTCTTCCTTCCGCTCGGACGGACGCTCCCCTCCCCGCCAGAGGCTGTGAAAACCACAGCCTCCGGAACCGACTGAGCGGTGTCTGTTGGATCTGCGGGGGGAGTGGGAGGAGGTGCTGTGGAAACACTCTGGGCCGCCGAGGTGGAGCTGGCGGCCGGGAGGTTGGGGCAGTTCTTACGAACATGCCCCACCCCCTTGCAGACGTGGCACCGCGCTCCATCCGAGGTCCAGAAGACGCGGTAGGCCGTCCGCTGAAACTCTATACCGAAGTGGCCCTCCAAGACCTCCTCCCGCGCCAGCTGCATGAATAGCTGGCGGCGGAAGGAGTAGATATGTCGGAGGCTGTGCTCCCGAAGACCGAGCGGGACTGGGGTGATCCCTGACCTCACCTCCCCCAGATGGTGTAGGTGGGGGAGGAGGAGCTCATCAGGAATGAAGGGTGGGACGTTCGACAAGGTTACCCGATGTGCAGTGGCCCCCAGAGGGTCCACTGGCAGGAAAATCCCACCCACTGTGAGCCCCGTACTTAGGGCGAGGGACACAGCCCGCTCGGTCTTCAGGAAGAACACAGCCTTCCCATACATCTTTGAGGCTGCAACAATGGCCGAGGGGCCGACAACCACGGCCATTGCCTTAACACAAGCCTCAATAGTCATATTAGGATGGGTGTAACTCTTCACCCCATGCTTTGATGTTAAGATTTTAAATGGTGACGGGGCCACAGGAGCAGCTGTCGCAGCTGCTGCAGCATAGGAGGGCCCCGCCACCGGAGAGGACTGAGAAGTCATGGGGTAGAAGAGTTACAAGCACTTTGTTGAGAGCAAAAAAAAAGAAAAGAGCAAATACAATAAATCAAAAATGTAACACTTAAAGGATGTAGCACAGGGGAAGAGGCTGAGGGAGAGGAAGGCCAAGAGGAATCAGTCTTTGTTAGTATTGCACAAGTCTTGTAGCTGGTCTTCCAGTTGGGAGGGTGGGGTGATGTCTTCACCTGGGTCAGCTGTAAGCTGCCCAGGCACACGCCTCCTTCGATGTTCAGATAATAAGTCTCTTCACCTGGGCAGCTCCAGCTGTCCCAGGCTTAGTAGTTGGGGTGGGGAGGGAGCTCCCTATCCAAAGATGTTAAACACAGGAGCTCCCTATTGAACAATACAGCCCCACCCAAGGTCTTCAGGTCTCTTCTTTCCCCACCCCCAACAATCAATGAAAAAGACTTTCAGTACAAAACAAACTCACAAAAAGAGCTTCCAGTTCTTTGCCTTCCTTCCTTTGTTGAAAATGTGGAAAAACCCTTCTTTCAGTTTCAGTTTCAGTTTCAGTCTCAGTCTCAGTCTCAGTCTCTCCCTCTTGCAGCAGTCACACAGCCTGCAGCCTCCAACCTGTGCACACAGCAACAGTCAGCTGCACCTCGTTGATGCACTCAGGCTCCCAAATCAGAGAGCAGCCAATCCCAGTTGTTTTTTTTTCAGTGTAGAGGAAGCTTTACTCTGTATCTAACCCCCGTTTTTTTTTTTAATCTAACCCCCGTTTTTTTTTTAGAGGGAGCTTTACTCTGTATCTAACCCCGTTTTTTTTTTTTCACAAGGTGACCTTTATACCCCAGGCCCCTTTTATATTTTTCACATCGAGGGGGCCTTTATCCCTCAGGCCCCCTTTATGTACATATTTACAGTTTTAAAATAACTTTATTAAAACAGATAAGTAAACAAAAAACTCAAATTAAAATGCCATTCTCGGCGTCGACGATGCACTCCAGTCCCTGCGGTGCCCACCGGTCGCGGAAGGCCTCAAGCGTACCGGCGGACACCGCATGCTCCCTTTCCAGGGACACCCGGGCGCGAACGTAACCGCGGAAGAGGGGCAGGCAATCGGGGAGGACGGAACCCCCGACGGCCCGCAACCTGGACCTGTGAATTGCCACCTTGGCCAGGCCCAGGAGCAGACCGACGAGGAGATCCTCCTCCCGGCCCAAGCCCCTCCGCACCGGGTGCCCAAAGATCAGGAGCGTGGGACTGAAGTGCAGCCAGAATTTGAGGAGCAGCCCCTTCAGATACTCAAATAGGGGCTGCAACCTCGCACACTCCGTATAAATGTGGAACACGGACTCGTCCAGGCCGCAGAAAGTACAGCTGGCCTGGGAGTCCGTGAACCTACTTAAAAGCCTATTGCACGGGACTGCTCTGTGCAGCACCCTCCACCCCAGGTCCCCGATGTAAAGGGGGAAGACTCCCGCGTAGAGACCTCCATCGGGGTTTCCCCTCGCCGCCAGATGGCAACGCGGACCGCCAGGGCGTGTCCGGCCGGCTGACGAGGGCGAGGAAGTGGAAAGTGTGCAGGAGCAGCCCGTACAGGAAACCCCTCCGCGCCGATTGGAATGGCACGGAGGGCATTTCCGAGAGGCGGCTCGGGTTGTGCGGGACCGGCTCCCGAGGAGGGTTTCGGGGCCTGGGTCCGATGAGCAGTTCCGGCCCAGCGGGGGTCAGCTCGGCCGGGATCGCTCCGCACTCCCGAGCCCCCTCGCCACCCGCAGTGAGGGGCGTCCCGGGGGTTTCGGCTACTCCTCCGCCCGCCGGACCGTCCCCGGAGTCGGCCGCCCGGACAGCCGAGGCGCTCTCCTCCGCCGGCGGGGGAGCGCCCTGACTGGAGGCGACCATGTTCCAGACTCGGAAAAGATCCCGGTAAAAGACAGGCAACTCCCTCAGAGAGGCGCGGCTAACGGACTCCACCGGGAGCTGCGTGTCGTCTTGAAGGCAGTGACACTGGCGGAAAAAATACGTCGCCAGCGCACACCATCTGGGAGGACGCTCGACGTACAGGTATCTCTGCAGGGTCCGAAGGCGGAGAGTCGCAGCCTGGGTGCGGACGCACACCAGCGACTGACCGCCCTCCTCGATCGGGAGACTCAGGACCGCGGCAGAGACCCAGTGTTTCCTCTTGCCCCAGAAGAAATCGACGAGTTTCTTCTGGATCTTGGTGGCAAATACAGGGGGCGGGGCCAAAGTGACCAACCGGTACCACAGCATGGAGGCCACCAGTTGGTTTATGACCAACGCTCGGCCCCTGTAGGAAAGCACTCGGAGCAGTCCTGTCCAGCGCCCCAGCCGAGCGGTGACTTTCGCCTCCAACTCCTGCCAGTTTGCCGGCCAGGCTTCCTCAGCGGGGCTAAGGTGGACTCCCAGATAGAGGAGGTGCGTGGTGCTCCACGCAAAAGGTGTCATCTCCTCCGGCAGGGAGTCCACCCGCCACTGACCAACCAGGAGTCCGGAACATTTCTCCCAATTGATCCTCGCGGAGGACGCGGCAGAAAAGGTCTGCTGGCAGTCGCGCATCCTCCGCAAGTCAACGGGATCTGTGATTGCGAGGAGCACGTCGTCGGCGTAAGCCGAGAGGACGACCCGCATGGCCGGCTCGCGCAGAGCCAATCCCGTCAACCTCCTGCGAAGCAGGCACAGGAAGGGCTCCACGCAGATGGTATACAATTGGCCGGACATGGGGCACCCCTGACGCACTCCTCTCCCAAAGCGAAGGGGCGCCGTCAAGGACCCGTTAACTTTGACTAGACACTCTGCGGCGGCGTATAAAAGTCGGACCCGGGCCACGAAATGCGGCCCGAGTCCGAAAGCGCGCAGAGTCCCGAAAAGGTAATCGTGATCCACCCTGTCGAACGCCTTCTCCTGATCGAGGGAGAGAAAGGCGACCGACTGACCAGTCCTCTGGGAAAGATGGATCAGGTCCCGGACCAGGTGGATGTTGTCCTGGATGGACCGGCCCGGGACCGTGTAGGACTGGTCGGGGTGGATCATGTGGGCCAGCACGGAGCCCAGGCGGGTAGACATAGCCCGGGCAAAGATCTTATAATCCGTGCTGAGGAGGGAGACCGGACGCCAGTTTTTAAGCAGGCGGAGATCGCCCCTCTTCGGCAGCAGGACGATGACCGCCCTGCGCCACGAGAGGGGCATCTCCCCGGTCGCCAGGCTTTCCCCCAGGACCCGCGCGTAATCGTCCCCCAGGACGTCCCAGAACGCCCTGAGGAACTCCACGGTCAACCCATCCAGCCCTGGGGATTTGCCCCGCGAGAGCTGGTGGAGGGCGCCAGTCAGCTCCGCCAACGTGAGCGGGGCCTCCAATCCTTCGGCGCCCTCCGGGCTGACCTGCGGCAGGTCCTCCCACAAAACTCTGCGCGCATCCTCGCTGGACGGATCCGGAGAGAACAACGCACTGTAATAAGTCCGGACCAGGAGGCCCATTCCCTCCGGATCCGTGATGGAGGATCCGTCGTCGGCCAGCAGCTCGACGAGCTGCTTACGGACCCCCCGCCATTTTTCCAGCGAGTAGAAGAAGGGTGAGGCGCGGTCCAAATCTTCCAGGATCTGGATCCGCGACCTCACGTACGCGCCTCGGGACCCTATGAGCTGCAGGTTCCTCAGCGCGCCCTTCTTCTCTTTGTACGCCTGCCACAGGGCCGGGTCTGCGACGGCATGACCGAGGCGGGATTCCAAGTCGAGCACCTCCCTCTCAAGGCGCCCGACCTCGGCTTCCCGCCTCTTGGTCGACCCCTTCGCGTACTCCTGACAGAAGACGCGGATGTGAGTCTTGCCCACATCCCACCATAGCCTCAAGGAGGGGAAGCCCCCCTGCTTCCTTCTCCAGTCGGCCCAGAATCGACAGAACGAGTCCCGAAATCGCACGTCCTCCAGCAGCCGGTTGTTAAAGTGCCAGTACGCGGACCCCGCCCGGGTGCGGAGTGGAGTGAACTCCGCCCACACCAGGCGGTGGTCCGAGCACGGCACCAGCCGCATGGAGGCCGCCGAAACGCGGGAGACGTACGCCTGCGAAATGTAGAGGCGGTCGATTCGCGACCCCCCTCCTCCAGACCTCCACGTGAAGGCGCTGGAGTCGGGATGGAGATTCCGCCAGACGTCCACCAAGTTAAGGGAGCTGATCAGTCCCCTCAACTTCTCCACCGACGCTTGGCCGCGCTGGGGACCGGAGCGATCCCCCACCTCGAGGGTGCAGTTAAAATCCCCCCCGAGGATGATGCACTCGCCGCTATCGATGGAGCTCAAGAGAGCGGACACTTCTTCAAAGAAGCGCGCTTGCAAAGCGCCGGGCCTGGGCGCGTACACGTTCACAAAGTGGAGCGGCACGCTACCCAGGCGAACGGCGAGGTGGAGCAAGCGGCCCGGCACTAGCTCCTTGACCCCCAAGATCTCCGGCTGAAAAGGCGGGGCCAACAAGATCGCCACCCCACTAGAAATAGGGGTGAGGTGACTCATGTAGACCCCACCCTGCCACTCCAGGAGCCAGGTGGCTTCGTCTCCCGGAACGGTGTGGGTTTCCTGCAGAAAGCTCACCGCGTATCTCCCTTCCCTAAGGACTGAGAGATTGTGAAATCTGCGGTGAGCCCCTCTGCTGCCGTTGATGTTGAGGCTGGCTATGGTTATCTTCATGTCAAAGGTACTTAAAACCCGTCACCAACAGCTCACTGTGAGGAGGGAGTGGAAGTGCACCTGGCCCTCCACTCCCCCAGCAACCCATTGAGGAACACATTAAAACGGCGCCTCTCAACCAGTTTCACGTCCGCGCGCTTGCCCGCTATCTTAAGGGCGGCACGGACGGACTGGATGATCAGCGCCAGATTCGACCAACGGTCGAGGGCCAGCTGAACTTTATTGCGGCAACCTCTGCAAGCCGCGAGGAAATCCCGGAGTTCCGCCGTGGGGATGAGAGGAGATTCGGTGGGAGGCACGAGGGACTCCACCACCTCACTGGCGATGGAATCAAGATCATCCTCCGTGCCCCGCACCGAATCCCCATCCTCCTCCGGGTCGTCACCGCCAGCGGCCGACACATCCACCACACACTGTGGGGCGGACGTCCCGGCCGCGCCAGCTGGTCCCGCCTCCGTCACGATCCCACCCCCAGGATCGATGGCGGAGGAGTCCTCTCTGGGTTCTATTGTGAAACTGGAGCCTGTAGGCACCAGCGGTTCAGGACCCCCCTCCACCTCCATCCCCAGGCCAATGACTGGTCCAGGGGAGACAGAAGTTCCGGACTCCGGGAAACCAGCCGGAGCCGAGACTGGAGGCGGCGAGAGGAGGCCATCTCCCGCTCCGCCAGCACCCACAGGCCCAGCAGATGGGGCAGCATTCTCAGTTATAACTGGGTCGGGTGTCTCCTGGTTGGTGGTGGACTCCGGCTGGGAGGCCCGACCCTCTGGGGCCTCGCCCTCCCCTTCATTCAGGACACCCGACCCAGTAGCAGTGGCGGAATGGGCGGTTTCCCCAGGCTCCCCCACCACAAGCAGGGCCCCACTTACTCCTTTAGGAGGGGCCTCACGTACCGGGGCCATCCCCTCCCCTCCATCCTGAGGAATAGGGAGCACCTGCCCGGACTTTGCAGCCTTGGTGGTGGCGGTAGGGGGCACCTGAGGACCAGAAACAGGAGGCAGCTCCCCTCCAACAGATGGGCCCTGCACCTCAGGGCCCTGTGTTATTTCTGTGGAGGGGTGCCTTCTCCTCTTTTTCGCACTTGGGCGCGGAGACTCAGAGACCTCCATGTCATCAGAGGCCTCCGCCTCTGCACCCTTTTTTCCTTTTTTAGTCACCCTGGGCCTGAGCCCAGCCCTGGGACAGGTGGATTCCATGGGAATGGGCTTTGGGCTGAGCTCAGGCTCGGGTTGAGTCAAAGTGTCCAGGGGACGCGCCTCACGATGTTTCTTTTTTCCCCGCGTCTTCCTTCCGCTCGGACGGACGCTACCCTCCCCGCCAGAGGCTGTGAAAACCACAGCCTCCGGAACCGACTGAGCGGTGTCTGTTGGATGTGCGGGGGGAGTGGGAGGAGGTGCTGTGGAACCACTCTGGGCCGCCGAGGTGGAGCTGGCGGCCGGGAGGTTGGGGCAGTTCTTCCGAACATGCCCCACCCCCTTGCAGACGTGGCATCGCGCCCCGTCCGAGGTCCAAAAGACGCGGTAGGCCGTCCCCTGGAACTCCACATTAAATTGGCCCTCCGTGTCCTCCTCCCGCGCCAGCTGCATAAATAACTGGCGGCGGAAGGAGTAGACATGTTGGAGGCTGTGCTCCCGAAGACCGAGCCGGACTGGGGTGATCCCCGACCTCACCTCCCCCAGATGGTGCAGGTGGGGGAGGAGGAGCTCACTGGGAATGAAGGGTGGGACGTTGGACAACATTATCCGATGCGCAGTGGCCCCCAGAGGGTCCACTGGCAGGAAGGTCCCCCCCACAGTGAGCCCTTTACTCAGGGCCAGGGACACCGCCCGCTCGGTCTTCAAAAAGAACACAGCCTTCCCATACATCTTTGAGGCCGCAACAATGGCCGAGGGGCCGACAACCACGGCCATTGCCTTAACGCAGGCCTCAATAGACATGTTGGGGTGGGGATAGCTCTTCACCCCATGGCTGCATGTCAATAATTTAAAGGGTGACGGGGCCACGTGGGCAGCCACAGAAGCTGCAGCTGCGTAGGTAGTAGAGGGCCCCGCCACCGGTGATGAAGGGCTTGCCATGGGTCCAAGAGCTAAACCCACCCCAAATTGTGGACCTGCACACTAAATAACAGATTCACAGAAAAATTTGAAAAGACAAACAAACAAACAACAGGTTAGTGGAGAGGCTGAGGTAATAGAGGAGAGGCAAAGGCAGGCTGGAAGGGATGACTTGCTTTCTGGAGGTGGTGCTCACAGTACACTTAAAACAAACAGTCTTTGAAGTTGGTCTTCCGGTCTTCTGGTTGGGGGAGTCGTCTTCACCTGGGTCAGCTGAAGCTGCCCAGGCACTATCTATCCCCTTCCGTCTGTTTAGCTGGGCAGCTTCAGCTGACCCAGGCTTGGCAATTGGGGTGGGGAGGGAGCTTCCCTGTGTGCTTTTGCAGCAGCACAGATTCCTGTTGAATTGGCAGCCCCACCCCTTGTTGTTCCAGCCACTTGTTCCTCCCCCAACAGTCCAAAGTAAATTACTGGTGTTCAGCACCCACCTCCAGACAAAGCCTTGTTTCCAACAAAAAAAGAATGTCACTTTCTTCTCTTTAATGGAGACTGTTGTTGGAGTTTTCCTCTGCTTGTTG
Organism: Heterodontus francisci; assembly: GCF_036365525.1. Classification (NCBI taxonomy): domain Eukaryota; kingdom Metazoa; phylum Chordata; class Chondrichthyes; order Heterodontiformes; family Heterodontidae; genus Heterodontus; species Heterodontus francisci. The sequence continues at coordinate 58,071,053 of NC_090403.1, forward strand.
GTAGCTGCTCTCCCTTGCTCAGTGCAGCTCCTCTCTCCACCTCTGCAACCTCCAACTGCCACCAGCACTCTCAGCTGCACCTCGTTGAGGCTCTCAACACTCAGGCTCCCAAATCAGAGAGCAGCCAATCCCAGTGCTGTATCTGTCCTGGGAGTGTTTGATGGGACAGTGTAGAGAGAGCTTTACTCTGTATCTAACCCCGTGCTGTACCTGTTTTGGGAGTGTTTGATGGGGACAGTGTGGAGGGACCTTTACTCTGTATCTAACCCCCTTGCTGTATCTGTCCTGGGAGTGTTTGATGGGACAGTGTGTAGAGAGTTGTCTTGCATGAATGACCTGACCTTTTTCATGGGTGAGTCTTTGTGCAGATGCCCCTATCTAAATTCATAGGGATCAAGAACCGAATGAGAGAGGCGGGAATGGCGTTTGCTAACATTCGCATCCTGACTAAACATAGATTAGACAGCTGCTGTTTACAGACTGTGTAATGCACCGAGGTAACCAGGCAGTCAACACTCTGGAGTGTTACCTTCCACCAGCTCTCACTCAAACAGTGCTCACTGATTAAGGCGCCAGCTTTCATTAAGGGAAAATCAGATACTCCCCCACATGATGCTCACCTTTAACCATCTCATGGGCGGTGAACTGTGAGCCAAGCTGCCACTCTAGGAATGAGACTTCCGCTGATTGATGGCCAGATGCCTTGAATCCCAGGATCTTCCACCTCCCCCACCCTGCGTCTCCTTGTCACGTGGCAGGATGATCCCTTCCCATCGCCGAGTACCTCGTCCTGTGACATGGAGCATGTGGGCATGAAGCTTGCTGCAAGGTATTAGCAGTGTGATGGGAGGGAGCCTGTCCCCAGGGGATCCACTGGAACTGCCTCTCCCAGAGGTTGATGGATTTGCTATGTATTTCTAGCAGTCTCTGTCTTCATTTTAGATTTTCAGTGTTTTCCATTCCTTTCCTTTCTGTCATCACTTTATGCATTTATTTGTTTATCCGACTTTCGGATGAGACTTTAAACTGAGGCCGAGTCTGTCCTCTCAAGTGGATTATAAATGATCACATGGCTCTATTTCGAAGTAGAGCAGGGGAATTCTCCTCGGTGTCCTGGACAATATTTATCCCTCAACCAACATCACTAAAAACAGGTTATCTGCTCATTATCTCATTTCTGTTTGTGGGATCTTGCTGTGTGCACATTGCCTGCTGTATTCCCTACATTACAACAGTGACCACACCTCAGAAAGTACTTTATTGACTGGAAAGTGCTTTGTGATGCTGAGTTCATGTAAGGTGCTGGAGAAATTCAACTCTTCCTTATTTTTGTTCTTTTGTTCTTTTCATTCTGATTCCAGACTCTGTCCTCTGCTTATCCAACCTCCTGTCAGTGGAAACAGTTTCTCCTTATTTACTCTATTGTTAACGTTACTCGGGACGGTCCCGTATGAAGCTGTTCAGGGACATGGCTGAACAAAGCAGCCCTACACTGACTAAGATGTTCCACCTCTTCCTACAGACTCTCTCTTTGCCTGTGATATGATTGCATATGATTGACATTCAGAACATCAGGGCCTGAGAAACGTATGACAAATGGACAGCTCAGGACATCATGTACTCAAGTTGCAAATGTTTTACATCTGTCACATATTCACTGAGAACAGAGAACCTGTAACAGCCACAGTGGGAGAGAGTCACTGAAACTGAGAGAGAGATAATAAAGTTCTGACAAAGAGACTGGGTCAGAGAGACAGTAGACATTGGGGAGAAATGTAACTCTGTCCATTTTTCCAATGTAAAGTCAGTGTTAGAACTCCAACATTTGCATCATAATCTGCTGCACCCTAACTGTGGTGAGAACTGGATAATTATCTGGAGAGAAAGAATTTGCAGGACTAGAGGAAAAGGCAGGGGAGTGGCACAAGGTGAGTTGCTCTTGCAGAGAACCTGCATGGACACAATGGGCCAAATGGCCTCCTTTTGTGTTAAAACCATTCTATGATTCTATAACATGCAGCAGATCCCATATTGGATTGGGCAACTTTGCCAGGTACCTGAAGTAATTGCACCAGTCTTACACTGATTTTAAACTGGTTGGAATTGCACTGGTTGTAAATGCTCTGGTTTTACACTGTGTTTCTATGTGTCAAAATAAAAACAGAATCGCTGGGGTAAATGTGAAAACTGCTCTCCCCTAAGGGAGCCATTAGATCCATCAGTTAAGTGTGTGCCTCAGAAGCTTCCAGAACATGATTAGGAGTCTAGCTGTATTTATGCTGGAAACTTGGATGGTGTGTGGAATGTACTAATTACCCAAGCTCAGACTGTTCCTGGCAGAAAGCCTCTATTTTGATGAGATGTTGCCAGTTTCCAGAAGGAGCCTTGTCTCTTGACTGATCGTGCTCTATTTCTGGAGCAGGGCTGTTCCTGTTATCATTAAAATAACTGAAGTACAACAGTGGAGACACTGACCTGCTCCAGGAAACAATTCCCAAACCTATTGCTTTAAAAACAGTTCCCATTTTCCACTTGTCTCAGTGTTTAAACTTGTCTCAGATTAGTCTCACTCTTTGTCCAATATCTCAGTCCTGACATTTCTCCCAATTCTCCCTAATGTCTCAACTCATTCATACAAATTTTGCAGCTCAGGAGTAGATCTCCATTCGGGCTATCATGTCTGTGCTAGCTTTATGAATGAATTTTCCATTACCTTGCCATTTCTTCAGATGCTTTTAATTAAATTCCTTTCATATATTTATCCACTTCCTTTTGAAAAGCATTTTGGATTGTGGCTCCTTCATTACACCTGGTCAATAAATATTACATCCTACCACTTTCTGCATAAAACAATTCCTCCTCACCTCTCCCTTTGTGATTTTGCTAAATGATAAACGTACAGCCTCTTGTTACTCGCTCATCGACCAATGGACAGCTTTTACTTTATTGTAACCTCTCATCATTTCAAACTCCTCTGTCTGATCTCCGCTTCTGCTCCAATGACAGATTCCTCCTTTCTCAACTTCCTCCTCATGACTAAAGTCAGAGATTAAGGGTGTAGACTTTACCCACAGCAATGGCAGTGGCTTCAACAGCTTCATATCTGACACAGAGTGAAAATGGAGGTTCACAGCAGAACCCCTGAGAGCATGGGAGACAGGATCCAAGGAGATGGGACACAATTGCTTTGAGGGAACCAGTTACAGTCACTTTGATGTGGAGACCAAGAGCATCAAACGAAAGCAAGGATACGAAAGACAAACCATCAGACCTTTCAGAAAGGCTGTTATTTTTGATCAGATCAAGTGAAGCAGGTTGAGGTGCTCGATGTTAGATAACCAAAGAGATAGTTAACTGCAACTAGAGCGGTTACCAAATAGGTTATTACACTTATTATTAGGGTGGCCATCAATGGTCTGACTTCAAACTGGAAATCACAACCAGCAAAGAAAGAAAGATTTACATTTAGATTAGAGATACAGCAGTGAAACAGGCCCTTTGGCCCACCGAGTCTGTGCCGAACATCAACCACCCATTTATACTAATCCTACACTAATCCCATATTCCTACCAAACATCCCCACCTGTCCCTATATTTCCCTACCACCTACCTATACTAGTGACAATTTATACTGGCCAATTTACCTATCAACCTGCAAGTCTTTTGGCTTGTGGGAGGAAACCGGAGCACCCGGAGAAAACCCACGCAGACACAGGGAGAACTTGCAAACTCCACACAGGCAGTACCCGGAATCGAACCCGGGTCCCTGGAGCTGTGAGGCTGCGGTGCTAACCACTGCACCACTGTGCCGCCTTGTATTTATATAACACCTTGACTACCAGATGTCTCAAAGCATTTTACAGCCAATAAGTACAGTCGATGTTGTAATGTGGGAAACATGGCAGCCAATTTGTGCATAGAAAGCTCCACTGCTCTTTGAGAGAATGCTGTGGGATCTTTTATATCCACATGAGCAGGCAGATGAGGCCTTGGTTTAACATCACATCCAAAAGACACATCTTCAACAGTACTGTACTGGAGGAACAACCTTGATTTTTGCCTTCATGCTCTGGAGTGGGACTTGAACCCAGAACCTTGTGATTGCAAGACACAAGTGTCACTGATTGAGACACAGGTAATGGATGCAAAATGGTAGAAAATTAGACAATATCTGCTTTCAGCCTCCGGGAGCGATTGGCATCCAGTCAGTGACGAAATAGCCAGGACATCGAGCAGGATAGAAATACAAATAATCCAGTTGTCTCCCAGGCAGAGTCCATCACAGGACTGGGGCAGACAGGGACCCAGATACTATTGCTGATTGGTGGAACCCATTGTCCCTCCCTAAACCTCTCTGCCCCTCTCCCTCCTCCTTAAAAGCCATCTCTTTGAACAATCTTTTGGTCCTCCTGTCCAAATATGACCTATCTGTGGCTCGGTGTCAAATTTTGTTTCATAACACTCCTGTGAAGCGCCTTGGGGTGTTTAATTACATTAGAGGCGCTATATAAATGCAAGTTGTTGTTGTTGGTGGTGCTGTGGTTACACTCAGGGATAACAATTCCCACTGCACACTGTCACACTGACTCACTGTGGAGAGGGGGCGTCATGGATGTTTTTGGCCTTGGGCGATTTTCAGAGGAACACAAACTGTCCAAATTTCATGAACTTGGTTCAAGTTCTTTATAACTAAAGATTAAATTAAAAGTGTTAACTTTATTAAATTCTAAAACCATATGATATATCATATAAACAGCAGAAGAGTCTCTGGTGACAGAAACTCCATCATCAATAATTTGCAACAACGCCAACAGAATTAAATGTTTTTTGATATTCTTCAGGGATTGTCCCCACATCACAAGCTTCACCTGTCCTGAAACAGTGAGCTGGATATTAGCCGGAGCCTTGGGGAGAGCGAGGGGGATGGTTTTAAAACGCAGAGGTACAGGGGTTCCCTGAATGCCGGCAGATTATAACTGCAGGGAGCCTTGAGATAGGTTTCTGCCCACAACCAGAGTGATTGACGGGATGATTGATGGGGTGATTGACAGGGTGAAGGCCTGTCAGGTTTGAACTCCTGTAGCCCAAGGCCACAGCTAAGCTGAGCTGAGATAAGAGAGGAGGTGGCATTGCACTGTTGGTCAAGGGGTCAATTACTGCAGTAAGGAGGGATGATATCTTAGAAGGTTCCTCAAATGAGGCCATATGGGTAGAACTTAAAAACAAAAAGGAGGCAATCACTTGGCTGGGAGTGTACTACAGGCCTCCAAACAGTCAGGGTGAGATAGAGGAGCAGATATGTAGGCAAATCTCAGAGAGGTGCAAAAATAATCAGGTAAAATTGGGTGGCACAGTGGCGCAGTGGTTAGCACTGCAGCCTCACAGCTCCAGTGACCCGGGTTCAATTCTGGGTACTGCCTGTGTGGAGTTTGCAAGTTCTCCCTGTGTCTGCGTGGGTTTCCTCCGGGTGCTCCGGTTTTCTCCCACATGCCAAAGACTTGCAGGTTGATAGGTAAATTGGCCATTAGCAATTGCCCCTAGTGTAGGTAGGTGGTAGGGAAATATAGGGACAGGTGGGGATGTGGTAGGAATATGGGATTAGTGCAGCATTCGTATAAATGGGTGGTTGATGGTCAGCACAGACTCGGTGGGCCGAAGGGCCTGTTTCAGTGCTGTATCTCTAAACTAAACTAAAGTAAAATAGTAGGGGAATTTCAACTTCCCCAATATTAACTGGGATAGTCTTAGGACAAAAGGCTTAAAGGGGGAGGAATTCTTAAAATGCATACAGGAGAGCTTTTTGAGCCAGTATGTAGAAAGTCCGACAAGAGAAGGGGCAGTACTCGACCTAATCCTAGGGAATGAAGCTGGACAAGTGGTAGAAGTGTCCGTGGGGGAACATTTCGGGGATAGTGACCATAACTCTGTAAGATTTAAGGTAGTTATGGAAAAGGACAAAGCTGAACCGGAAATAAAGGTACTGAATTGGGGGAAGGCCGATTTCAATATGATAAAACAGGGTCTGGCCAAAGTGGACTGAGAGCAGCTACTTGTAGGAAAGTCTATATCAGACCAGCGGGAGTCATTCAAAAAGGAAATCGTGAGAGTTCAGGGCCAACATGTTCCTGTAAAGGTGAAGGGTAGGACCAACAAGTCCAGGAAATCCTGGATGCCAAGGGATATAGAGGATTGGATAAGGAAAAAAAAGGAGGCTTATGGCAGATTCAGAGGGCTGAAAACAGCAGAGACACTAGAGGAGTATAGAGAGTGTAGGGGGGGGGGGGTACTTAAAAAAGTAATTAGGAGAGCGAAGAGGGGACATGCAAAAACACTGGCAGGCAAGATAAAGGAAAATCCTAAGGCATTTTATAAGTATATTAAGGGCAAGAGGATAACCAGGGAAAGAGTAGGGCCCATTAGGGACCATGTGGCAATCTGTGTGTGGAGCCGGAGGACATAGGTGAGGTTTTAAATGATTACTTTTCATCTGTTTTCACTCTGAAGAAGGACGATGTAGGTGTAGAGATCAGGGAGGGGGATTGTGATATACTTGAACATATTAGCATTGAAACGAAGGAAGTATTAGCTGAGTTAGCAGGCTTAAAAGTGGATAAATCCCCAGGCCCAGATGAGATGTCTCCCAGGCTGTTATGTGAGGCAACGGACGAGATTGCAGGGGCTCTGACACAAATTTTCAAATCCTTTCTGGCCACAGGAGAGGTACCAGAGAACTGGAGGTCAGTGAATGTGGTACCATTATTCAAGAAGGGTAGCAGGGATAAACCAGGTAATTACAGGCCGGTGAGTCTAACATCAGTGGTTGGGAAACTATTGGAAAACATTCTGAGGGACAGGATTAATCTCCACTTGGAGAGACAGGGATTAATCAGAAATAGTCAGCATGGCTTTGTCAGGGGGAGATTGTGTCTAACTAACTTGATTGAATTTTTTGAAGAGGTGACTGGATGTGTAGATGAGGGTAAAGCAGTTGATGTAGTCTACATGGACTTCAGTAAGGCTTTTGATAAGGTCCAGCATGGGAGATTGGTTAAGAAGATAAGAGCCCATGGGATCCAGGGCAATTTGGCAAATTGGATCCAAAATTGGCTTAGTGGCAGGAAACAGAGGGTGATGGTCGAGGGTTGTTTTTGCGAATGGAAGCCTGTGACCAGTGGTGTACCGCAAGGATTGGTGCTGGGAACCTTGCTGTTTGTAGTGTACATTAATGATTTGGACGTGAATATAGGAGGTATGATCAGTAAGTTCACAGATGACACGAAAATTAGTGGTGTCGTAAACAGTGGAGGAGGAAAGCCTTAGATTACAGGACGATATAGATGGGCTGGTAGGATGGGCGGAGCAGTGGCAAATAGAATTTAATCCTGAGAAATGTGAGGTGATGCATTTCGGGAGGACTAACAAGGCAAGAGAATATACAATGGATGGTAGGATCCTAGGAAGTACAGAGGGTCAGAGGGACCTTGGTGAACTGTCAATAGATCACTGAAGGCAGCAGCACAGGTAGATAAGGTGGTTAGGAAGGCATATGGGATACTTGCCTTTATCAGCCAAGGCATAGAATATAAGAGCAGGGAGGTTATGATGGAGCTGTATAAAACACTAGTTAGGCCACAGCTGGAGTACTGTGTACAGTTCTGGGCATCACACTATAGGCAGGATGTGATTGCACTGGAGAGGGTGCAGAGGAGATTCACCAGGATGTTGCCTGGGCTGGAGCATTTCAGCTATGAAGAGAGACTGAAAAGGCTCGGGTTATTTTCCTTAGAGCAGAGAAGGCTGAGGGGGGACCTGATTGAGGTGTACAAAATTATGAGGGGCATTGATAGGTTAGATAGGAAGAAACTGTTTCCCTTAGCAGAGGGGGCAATAACCAGGGGGCATAGATTTAAGGTAAGGGGCAGGAGGTTTAGAGTGGATTTGAGGAAAAATGTTTTCACCCAGAGGGTGGTTGGAATCTGGAATGCACTGCCTGAAGAGGTGGTAGAGGCAGGAACCCTCACAACATTTAAGAAGTATTTAGATGAGTATTTGAAAAGCCATAGCATACAAAACTACGGGCCAAGTGCTGGAAAATGGGATTAGAATAGATAGGTGCTTGATGGCCAGCACAGACAGGATGGGCCGAACCACCTGTTTCTGAGCTGTATAACTCTATGACTCTATGAGAGCAGGTAGGTCCAGTTGGGGTATGGGAGTAATCAAGGGAGGGATGGTCTGTTCATGGGGGAACTGGTTCTGGGAGGGGGGTGTGATGGTGGTTTGGGAGGGTGCTAATCGAACAGACAGATCATGTTGGGGTGGGGCCTTGCTCACTAGCTAGCCGGGCCTGGGGGAACTGCCTCTGGAAAGATATTTACCTCCTGGATGGTGCCCCCCACCCTGGCAGTCTCCCCGCCTCCCTTCACCTTCCAGTTTCCTTGAGGCCTGAGGAATTGTCCACTGTAGTTGAACGTAGAATGACAGTAAAACTGAAGGCGTGCAGCCTCATTAAGATAGTTACGATTGGTCGCCTCATTCCACCTCCATTAAAGCTGAGAGTGGGTGGGTTTGAGCCAGGTTGAATTCCCGTTTACAATTTCTGTGATTTTAACCTCCCACTCAAACCAAACCCCCTGGATTTTGGGAGTTAAAATTCCACCCAGAGTCTGTTACTGAGATAAAATGAAGTGTCAGAATTGCCACATCTCTGGAGTGACCCTCAGGTAAGGGGCTGTTAAAGGATCTTCCAGTTTTGAATAGGCAGAATGTTGAAATCTACAAGTTTACAATTTCCAACCAACCCCCTCTGCTCCTCACTGAGAGAGGCTGGTCAGCGAAATCTGTCCTTGTACCATCTGACAGGGACTCTTCAGCCTGACAGTGCTTCTGTTTGTTGTCCATTGCCAGCCTTCCCATGGGCCTTGCACAAGATCAATGTGGCTAAGTGACCACGCAGGGAGTCTGCCAGGCTAATGGCTTAAAATTGAAAGACAGACACAATGTACATGTTACATAATTAAAATTGTGAGGGATATGAGCTGACAATCGGCAAATCTGAAGAAGGCCACAGATTAGATAAAGACATTCTCACAGAACAGAGAGACGTCACCAGCTAATGTGAATTAAAAGGATCTGGATGATACTGGGGGATGAAAGGGTTGACAATTCTAAGGGTAAATACCAACACAGAATGAATTACTCTGTGACTTCCACACTGTTCTGAACAGTGTGATCTGTTGAAATCAACTGGTTAGGATTACATTTTTGGACTGAGAGGTCAGAAGTAATGCCTTACTCCCTGGAGAGTTTTCCCTAGGCTGTGCCTTCGAAGAGATAGAAGTCACATATGCAGAGAGAAAGAAGGGGCAATGCAGAGATAGAGACAAAGAATGGGAGAGAGAGTGAGATAGAGAGAGAAACAGAGAGAGAGAGAGAGAGAGACCGACAGAGACAGAGAGACAGAGACAGACAGAGAGAGACAGATACAAGAGAGAGACAGATAGAGAGAGAGACAGAGAAAGAGAGAGAGGCAGAGAAAGACAGACAGAGAGAGACAGAGAGACAGAGAGAGAGAGACAGAGAGAGACAGAGAAAGAGAGAGAGGCAGAGACAGACAGACAGAGAGAGACAGAGAGACAGAGAGAGAGAGACAGAGAGAGACAGACAGACAGAGAGAGACAGACAGAGACAGAGAGACAGACAGAGAGAGAGAGAGACAGACTAACAGAAGGCGAGAATATGCAGCAGCTCCTGCTGGTAAAGTATTATGTGTGTAGGGACAGGATGAAGCCGGGTGTGATGCCCCCCAGGGCTGACCCTCACTGTGAGCACGCACATGAAAAAATCAGCCTCTTGGACAAGATGCCAAAGGACAATCAGTCATCGCAAAAGTGTTTGGGCAGGTGCCCTGGGCACAGAATGTGCTGGTCTGATCCCAGGCAGACTCCAATTACCAATTACACTTCTCATCCTGTCTGTTTACAATCTGCAGCCTGGCTACCCTTGGTAACCACTTCAATGACATTGAAGGACACAAAGAGAGACGTCTCCTGACAACATTGTCTGCTGTTGCAGGCAAATCAATGCCTCATACCAAAGCTGTGAGCAGGGGCTGAATCTCATTGGGGTGCAGCTACATTAGCACTAACTATCACTCGGGCAGTTACACTGGCACTAACTATCACTCAGCTACAGTTACACTGGCACTAACTATCACTCGGGCAGTTACACTAGCACTAACTATCACTTGGGCAGTTACACTGGCACTAACTATCACTCAGCTACAGTTACACTAGCACTAACCATCACTCGGGCAGTTACACTGGCACTAACTATCACTCAGCTACAGTTACACTGGCACTAACTATCACTCAGCTACTGTTACACTAGCACTAACTATCACTCGGGCAGTTACACTGGCACTAACTATCATTCAGCTACTGTTACACTGGCACTAACTATCACTCAGGTATAGTTACACTGGCACTATCAGTCAGGTAAGGTTATACTGGCACTAACTATCACTCAGGTATAGTTACACTGGCACTAACTATCACTCATTTATAGTTACACTGGCACTAACTATCACTCAGGCATGGTTATACTGACACTAACTATCACTCAGGTAAGGTTATACTGGCACTAACTATCACTCAGGTATAGTTACACTGGCACTAACTATCACTCATTTATAGTTACACTGGCACTAACTATCACTCAGGCATGGTTATACTGACACTAACTATCACTCAGGTAAGGTTATACTGGCACTAACTATCACTCAGGCACGGTTATACTGGCAGTAACTATCCCTCAGGCATGGTTATACTGACACTAACTATCACTCAGGTAAGGTTATACTGGCACTAACTATCACTCAGGTATAGTTACACTGGCACTAACTATCACTCATTTATAGTTACACTGGCACTAACTATCACTCAGGCACGGTTATACTGGCAGTAACTATCACTCAGGCATGGTTATACTGACACTAACTATCACTCAGGTATAGTTACACTGGCACTAACTATCACTCAGGCATGGTTATACTGGCAGTAACTATCCCTCAGGCATGGTTATACTGACACTAACTATCACTCAGGCATGGTTATACTGGCAGTAACTATCCCTCAGGCATGGTTATATTGACACTAACTATCACTCAGGTAAGGTTATACTGGCACTAACTATCACTCAGGTATAGTTACACTGGCACTAACTATCACTCAGGTATAGTTACACTGGCACTAACTATCACTCATTTATAGTTACACTGGCACTAACTATCACTCAGGAACGGTTATACTGGCAGTAACTATCACTCAGGCATGGTTATACTGACACTAACTATCACTCAGGTATAGTTACACTGGCACTAACTATCACTCAGGCATGGTTATACTGGCAGTAACTATCCCTCAGGCATGGTTATACTGGCACTAACTATCATTCAGGTACAGTTACACTGGCACTAACTATCCCTCAGGCATGGTTATACTGACACTAACTATCACTCAGGTATAGTTACACTGGCACGAACTATCCCTCAGGCACGGTTATACTGGCACTAACTATCATTCAGGTACAGTTACACTGGCACTAACTATCACTCAGGTATAGTTACACTGGCACTAACTATCACTCAGGCATGGTTATACTGGCACTAACTATCATTCAGGTACAGTTACACTGGCACTAACTATCACTCAGGTATAGTTACACTGGCAGTAACTATCCCTCAGGCATGGTTATACTGGCACTAACTATCATTCAGGTACAGTTACACTAGCACTAACTATCACTCAGGTACAGTTACACTGGCACTAACTATCCCTCAGGTACAGTTACACTGGCACTAACTATCACTCAGGTACAGTTACACTGGCACTAACTATCCCTCAGGCATGGTTATACTGGCACTAACTATCATTCAGGTACAGTTACACTGGCACTAACTATCACTCAGGTATAGTTACACTGGCACTAACTATCACTCAGGTATAGTTACACTGGCACTAACTATCCCTCAGGCATGGTTATACTGGCACTAACTATCATTCAGGTACAGTTACACTGGCACTAACTATCACTCAGGTATAGTTACACTGGCACTAACTATCATTCAGGTACAGTTATACTGGCACTAACTATCATTCAGGTACAGTTACACTGGCACTAACTATCACTCAGGTACAGTTACACTGGCACTAACTATCACTCAGGTATAGTTACACTGGCACTAACTATCCCTCAGGCATGGTTATACTGACACTAACTATCACTCAGGTATAGTTACACTGGCACGAACTATCCCTCAGGCACGGTTATACTGGCACTAACTATCATTCAGGTACAGTTACACTGGCACTAACTATCACTCAGGTATAGTTACACTGGCACTAACTATCACTCAGGCATGGTTATACTGGCACTAACTATCATTCAGGTACAGTTACACTGGCACTAACTATCACTCAGGTATAGTTACACTGGCAGTAACTATCCCTCAGGCATGGTTATACTGGCACTAACTATCATTCAGGTACAGTTACACTGGCACTAACTATCACTCAGGTACAGTTACACTGGCACTAACTATCCCTCAGGCATGGTTATACTGGCACTAACTATCATTCAGGTACAGTTACACTGGCACTAACTATCACTCAGGTATAGTTACACTGGCACTAACTATCACTCAGGTATAGTTACACTGGCACTAACTATCCCTCAGGCATGGTTATACTGGCACTAACTATCATTCAGGTACAGTTACACTGGCACTAACTATCACTCAGGTATAGTTACACTGGCACTAACTATCATTCAGGTACAGTTATACTGGCACTAACTATCATTCAGGTACAGTTACACTGGCACTAACTATCACTCAGGTACAGTTACACTGGCACTAACTATCACTCAGGTATAGTTACACTGGCACTAACTATCCCTCAGGCATGGTTATACTGACACTAACTATCACTCAGGTATAGTTACACTGGCACGAACTATCCCTCAGGCACGGTTATACTGGCACTAACTATCATTCAGGTACAGTTACACTGGCACTAACTATCACTCAGGTATAGTTACACTGGCACTAACTATCACTCAGGCATGGTTATACTGGCACTAACTATCATTCAGGTACAGTTACACTGGCACTAACTATCACTCAGGTATAGTTACACTGGCACTAACTATCCCTCAGGCATGGTTATACTGGCACTAACTATCATTCAGGTACAGTTACACTGGCACTAACTATCACTCAGGTACAGTTACACTGGCACTAACTATCCCTCAGGCATGGTTATACTGGCACTAACTATCATTCAGGTACAGTTACACTGGCACTAACTATTACTCAGGTATAGTTACACTGGCACTAACTATCACTCAGGTATAGTTACACTGGCACTAACTATCCCTCAGGCATGGTTATACTGGCACTAACTATCATTCAGGTACAGTTACACTGGCACTAACTATCACTCAGGTATAGTTACACTGGCACTAACTATCATTCAGGTACAGTTATACTGGCACTAACTATCATTCAGGTACAGTTACACTGGCACTAACTATCACTCAGGTACAGTTACACTGGCACTAATTATCACTCAGGTATAGTTATACTGGCACTAACTATCACTCAGGTATAGTTATACTGGCACTAACTATCACTCAGGCATGGTTAAACTGGCAGTAACTATCCCTCAGGCATGGTTATACTGGCACTAACTATCACTCAGGTACAGTTACACTGGCACTAATTATCACTCAGGTATAGTTATACTGACACTAACTATCACTCAGGTATAGTTACACTGGCACTAACTATCACTCAGGTACAGTTACACTGGCACTAATTATCACTCAGGTATAGTTATACTGACACTAACTATCACTCAGGTATAGTTACACTGGCACTAACTATCACTCAGGTATAGTTACACTGGCACTAACTATCCCTCAGGCATGGTTATACTGGCACTAACTATCATTCAGGTACAGTTACACTGGCACTAACTATCACTCAGGTATAGTTACACTGGCACTAACTATCATTCAGGTACAGTTATACTGGCACTAACTATCATTCAGGTACAGTTACACTGGCACTAACTATCACTCAGGCATGGTTAAACTGGCAGTAACTATCCCTCAGGCATGGTTATACTGGCACTAACTATCACTCAGGTACAGTTACACTGGCACTAATTATCACTCAGGTATAGTTATACTGACACTAACTATCACTCAGGTATAGTTACACTGGCACTAACTATCACTCAGGTATAGTTACACTGGCACTAACTATCACTCATTTATAGTTATACTGGCACTAACTATCACTCAGGCATGGTTATACTGGCACTAACTATCACTCAGGCATGGTTATACTGGCACTAATTATCACTCAGGTACAGTTACACTGGCACTAACTATCACTCAGGCATGGTTATACTGACACTAACTATCACTCAGGTAAGGTTATACTGGCACTAACTATCACTCAGGTATAGTTACACTGGCACTAACTATCACTCATTTATAGTTACACTGGCACTAACTATCACTCAGGTAAGGTTATACTGGCACTAACTATCACTCAGGTATAGTTACACTGGCACTAACTATCACGCATTTATAGTTATACTGACACTAACTATCACTCAGGTAAGGTTATACTGGCACCAACTATCACTCAGGTATAGTTACACTGGCACTAACTATCACTCATTTATAGTTATACTGGCACTAATTATCACTCAGGCATGGTTATACTGACACTAACTATCACTCAGGTAAGGTTATACTGGCACTAACTATCACTCAGGTATAGTTACACTGGCACTAACTATCACTCATTTATAGTTACACTGGCACTAACTATCACTCAGGCACGGTTATACTGGCAGTAACTATCACTCAGGCATGGTTATACTGGCACTAATTATCACTCAGGTACAGTTACACTGGCACTAACTATCACTCAGGTACAGTTACACTGGCACTAATTATCACTCAGGTATAGTTATACTGGCACTAATTATCACTCAGGTACAGTTACACTGGCACTAATTATCACTCAGGTATAGTTATACTGGCACTAATTATCACTCAGGTACAGTTACACTGGCACTAACTATCACTCAGGTACAGTTAC
Organism: Heterodontus francisci; assembly: GCF_036365525.1. NCBI lineage: Eukaryota > Metazoa > Chordata > Chondrichthyes > Heterodontiformes > Heterodontidae > Heterodontus > Heterodontus francisci. The sequence continues at coordinate 58,086,231 of NC_090403.1, forward strand.
ACTGGCACTAACTATCATTCAGGTACAGTTACACTGGCACTAACAATCACTCAGGTATAGTTATACTGGCACTAACTATCATTCAGGTACAGTTACACTAGCACTAACTATCACTCAGGTATAGTTACACTGGCACTAACTATCACTCAGGTACAGTTACACTGGCACTAACTATCATTCAGGTACAGTTACACTGGCACTAACTATCACTCAGGTATAGTTACATTGGCACTAATTATCATTCAGGTATAGTTCTACTGGCACTAACTATCACTCAGGTATAGTTACATTGGCACTAACTATCATTCAGGTACAGTTACACTGGCACTAATTATCACTCAGGTATAGTTCTACTGGCACTAACTATCACTCAGGTATAGTTACATTGGCACTAACTATCATTCAGGTACAGTTACACTGGCACTAATTATCACTCAGGTATCGTTCTACTGGCACTAACTATCACTCAGGTATAGTTACACTGGCACTAACTATCACTCAGGCATGGTTATACTGGCAGTAACTATCCCTCAGGCATGGTTATACTGGCACTAACTATCATTCAGGTACAGTTACACTGGCACTAACTATCACTCAGGCATGGTTATAGTGGCAGTAACTATCCCTCAGGCATGGTTCTACTGGCACTAACTATCACTCAGGTATAGTTCTACTGGCACTATCACTCAGGTATAGTTACACTGGCACTAACTATCACTCAGGCATGGTTATACTGGCAGTAACTATCCCTCAGGCATGGTTATACTGGCACTAACTATCATTCAGGTACAGTTAGACTGGCACTAACTATCACTCAGGTACAGTTACACTGGCACTAATTATCACTCAGGTATAGTTATACTGGCACTAACTATCACTCAGGTATAGTTACACTGGCACTAATTATCACTCAGGTATAGTTATACTGGCACTAACTATCACTCAGGTATAGTTATACTGGCACTAACTATCATTCAGGTGCAGTTACACTGGCACTAACTATCACTCAGGTATAGTTATACTGGCACTAACTATCATTCAGGTACAGTTACACTAGCACTAACTATCACTCAGGTATAGTTACACTCGCACTAACTATCACTCAGGTATAGTTATACTGGCACTAACTATCATTCAGGTGCAGTTACACTGGCACTAACTATCACTCAGGTATAGTTATACTGGCACTAACTATCATTCAGGTACAGTTACACTAGCACTAACTATCACTCAGGTATAGTTAGACTGGCACTAATTATCACTCAGGTATAGTTCTACTGGCACTAACTATCACTCAGGTATAGTTACACTGGCACTAACTATCATTCAGGCATGGTTAGACTGGCACTAACTATCATTCAGGTACAGTTACACTGGCACTAATTATCACTCAGGTATAGTTCTACTGGCACTAACTATCACTCAGGTATAGTTACACTGGCACTAACTATCACTCAGGCATGGTTATACTGGCAGTAACTATCCCTCAGGCATGGTTATACTGGCACTAACTATCCCTCAGGCATGGTTAGACTGGCACTAACTATCATTCCGGTACAGTTACACTAGCACTAATTATCACTCAGGTATAGTTATACTGGGACTAACTATCACTCAGGCACGGTTATACTGGCAGTAACTATCCCTCAGGCATGGTTATACTGGCAGTAACTATCACTCAGGTATAGTTATACTGGCACTAACTATCATTCAGGTACAGTTACACTAGCACTAACTATCACTCAGGTATAGTTATACTGGCACTAACTATCATTCAGGTACAGTTACACTAGCACTAACTATCACTCAGGTATAGTTATACTGGCACTAACTATCATTCAGGTACAGTTACACTGGCACTAATTATCACTCAGGCATGGTTATACTGGCAGTAACTATCCCTCAGGCACGGTTATACTGGCAGTAACTATCACTCAGGTACAGTTATACTGGCACTAACTATCACTCAGGTGCAGTTACACTGGCACTAACTTTCACTCAGGTATAGTTACACTGGCACAAACTATCACTCAGGTGCCATTACACTGGCACTAACTATCACTCAGGTGCAGTTACACTGGCAATAACTATCACTCGGGCAGTTACACAGGCACTAACTATCACTCGGGCAGTTACACTGGCACTAACTATCATTCAGCTGCAGTTACACTGGCACGAACTATCACTCGGGCAGTTACACTGGCACTAACGGCAGCAAGTTAGTGCTGCAGAGAAATTTGTTTGTTGGGGCTGTTGCACAGTTGGCTCTCCCCTTGCGCCTCTGTCTTTTTTCCTGCCAACTACTAAGTCTCTTCGACTCGCCACAATTTAGCCCTGTCTTTATGGCTGCCCGCCAGCTCTGGCGACAGCACTAACTTGCTCTACGGCAGCGAGGCCTGGACAACGTATGCCAGCCAAGAGCGACGTCTCAATTCATTCCATCTTCGCTGCCTTCGGAGAATACTTGGCATCAGGTGGCAGGACTATATCTCCAACACAGAAGTCCTTGAAGCGGCCAACACCCCCAGCTTATACACACTACTGAGTCAGCGGCGCTTGAGATGGCTTGGCCATGTGAGCCGCATGGAAGATGGCAGGATCCCCAAAGACACATTGTACAGCGAGCTCGCCACTGGTATCAAACCCACCGGCCGTCCATGTCTCCGTTATAAAGACGTCTGCAAACGCGACATGAAATCGTGTGACATTGATCACAAGTCGTGGGAGTCAGTTGCCAGCATTCGCCAGAGCTGGCGGGCAGCCATAAAGACAGGGCTAAATTGTGGCGAGTCGAAGAGACTTAGTAGTTGGCAGGAAAAAAGACAGAGGCGCAAGGGGAGAGCCAACTGTGCAACAGCCCCGACAAACAAATTTCTCTGCAGCACCTGTGGAAGAGCCTGTCACTCCAGAATTGGCCTTTATAGCCACTCCAGGCGCTGCTTCACAAACCACTGACCACCTCCAGGCACTTACCCATTGTCTCTCGAGATAAGGAGGCCCAAAAGAAAAAGAAAAGAAACTATCACTCAGGTATAGTTATACTGGTGCAAACTATCACTCAACTATAGTTACACTGGCGCTAACTATCACTCGGGCAGTTACACTGGCACGAACTATCATTCAGCGACAGTTACACTAGCACTAACTATCACTCAACTACAGATACACTAGTACTAACTATCACTCGGGCAGTTACACTGGTGCTAACTATCACTCAGCTACAGTTACACTAGCACTAAATATCACTCGGGCAGTTACACTGGCACGAACTATCATTCAGCTACTGTTAGATGGGTACTAACTATCACTCAGCTACAGTTACACTAGCACTAACTATCACTCGGGCAGTTACACTGGTACTAACTATCACTCAGCTACAGTTACACTAGCATTAACTATCACTCGGGCAGTTACACTGGTGCTAACTATCACTCAACTACAGTTACACTGGTGCTAACTATCACTCGGGCAGTTACACTGGTACTAACTATCATTCAGCTACAGTTACACTAGCACTAACTATCATTCAACTACAGTTACACTGGTGCTAACGATCACTCAGCTACAGTAACACTAGCACTAACTATCACTCAGGCAGTTACACAGGCACTAACTATCACTCGGGCAGTTACACTGGCAGTAAGTATCACTTGGGCAGTTACACTGGTGCTAACTATCAGTCAGCTGCAGTTACACTAGCACTAACTATCACTCAACTACAGATACACTAGTACTAACTATCACTCGGGCAGTTACACTGGTGCTAACTATCACTCAGCTACAGTTACACTGGCACTAACTATCACTCGGGCAGTTACACTGGCACTAACTATCACTCAGCTACAGTTACACGAGCACTAACTATCACTTGGGCAGTTACACTGGCACTAACTATCATTCAGCTACAGTTACACGGGTACTAACGATCACTCAGCTACAGTAACACTAGCACTAACTATCACTCGGGCAGTTACACAGGCACTAACTATCACTCGGGCAGTTACACTGGCAGTAAGTATCACTTGGGCAGTTACACTGGTGCTAACTATCAGTCAGCTGCAGTTACACTAGCACTAACTATCACTCAACTACAGATACACTAGCACTAACTATCACTCGGGCAGTTACACAGGCACTAACTATCACTCGGGCAGTTACACTGGCAGTAAGTATCACTTGGGCAGTTACACTGGTGCTAACTATCAGTCGGCTGCAGTTACACTGGTACTAACTATCACTCGGGCAGTTACACTGGCACTAACTATCACTTGGGCAGTTACACTGGTGCTAACTATCAGTCAGCTGCAGTTGCACTGGTACTAACTATCACTCGGGCAGTTACACTGGCACTAACTATCACTCGGGCAGTTACACTGGCAGTAAGTATCACTTGGGCAATTACACAGGTGCTAACTATCAGTCAGCTGCAGTTACACTAGCACTAACTATCACTCAAATATAGATACACTAGTACTAACTATCACTCGGGCAGTTACACTGGTGCTAACTATCACTCAGCTACAGTTACACTGGCACTAACTATCACTCTGGCAGTTACACTGGCACTAACTATCACTCAGCTACAGTTACACGAGCACTAACTATCACTTGGGCAGTTACACTGGCACTAACTATCATTCAGCTACAGTTACACGGGTACTAACGATCACTCAGCTACAGTAACACTAGCACTAACTATCACTCGGGCAGTTACACAGGCACTAACTATCACTCGGGCAGTTACACTGGCAGTAAGTATCACTTGGGCAGTTACACTGGTGCTAACTATCAGTCAGCTGCAGTTACACTAGCACTAACTATCACTCAACTACAGATACACTAGCACTAACTATCACTCGGGCAGTTACACAGGCACTACCTATCACTCGGGCAGTTACACTGGCAGTAAGTATCACTTGGGCAGTTACACTGGTGCTAACTATCAGTCGGCTGCAGTTACACTGGTACTAACTATCACTCGGGCAGTTACACTGGCACTAACTATCACTTGGGCAGTTACACTGGTGCTAACTATCAGTCAGCTGCAGTTGCACTGGTACTAACTATCACTCGGGCAGTTACACTGGCACTAACTATCACTCGGGCAGTTAAACTGGTGTTAACTGTCATTCAGCTGCAGTTACACTGGCACTAACTATCACTCGGGCAGTTACACTTGTGCTAACTATAATTCAGCTGCAGTTACACTGGTACTAACTATCACTTGGGCAGTTACACTGGCACTAACTATCACTCGGGCAGATAAACTGGTGCTAACTATCATTCAGCTGCAGTTACACTGGCAATAACTATCACTCGGGCAGTTACACTGGCACTAACTATCATTCAGCTCCAGTTACACTGGCACTAACTATCACTCGGGCAGTTACACTAGCACTAATTATCATTCAGCGACAGTTACACTGGCACTAACTATCACTCGGGCAGTTACACTGGTGCTAACAATCACTCGGGCAGTTATACAGGTGCAAACTATCACTCAGCGATAGTTACACTGGCACTAACTATCATTCAGCTGCAGTTACATTGGCACTAACTATCACTCGGGCAGTTACAATGGTGCTAACTATCATTCAGCGGCGGTTACACTGGCACTAACAATCACTCGGGCAGTTACACTGGCACTAACTATCATTCAGCTGCAGTTACACTGGCACGAACTATCACTCGGGCAGTTACACTGGCACTAACTATCACTCAGGTATAGTTGCACTGGCACTAACTATCACTCAGGTATAGTTACACTGGCACTAATTATCACTCAGGTGCAGTTACACTGGCACTACCTATCAATCAGGTATAGTTACACTGGCACTAACTATCACTCAGGTGCAGTTACGCTGGCACTAACTATCACTCAGGTATAGTTACACTGGCACTAACTATCACTCAGGTATAGTTACACCGGCACTAACTATCACTCATTTGCAGTTACACTGGCACTAACTGTCACTCAGGTGCAGTTATACTGGCACTAACTATCACTCAGGTATATTTACACTGGCACTAACTGTCACTCAGGTCCAATTACACTGGCACTAACTATCACTCATTTGCAGTTACACTGGCACTAACTATCACTCAGGTAAAGTTACACTGGCACTAACTATCACTTATGTGCAGTTACATTGGCACTAACTTTCACTCAGGTATAGTTACACTGGCACTAACTAGCACTCATTTATAGTTGCACTGGCACTAACTGTCACTCAGGTACAGTTACATTGGCACTAACTATCACTCGGGTATAGTTACACTGGCACTATCTAGCAATCGGGTATAGTTACACTGGCACTAATTATCACTCAGGTGCAGTTACACTGGCACTAACTATCATTCAGGTATATTTGCACTGGCACTAACTATCACTCAGGTATAGTTACACTGGCACTAACTGTCACTCAGGTGCAGTTACACTGGCACTAATTATAACTCAGCTGCAGTTGCATTGGCACTAACCATCACTCAGGTATAGTTGCACTGGCACTAACTGTCACTCAGGTGCAGTTATACTGGCACTAACTATCACTCAGGTATATTAACACTGGTAATAACTATCACTCAGGTGCTGTTATACTGGCACTAACTATCACTCAGGTATATTTACACTGGCACTAACTGTCACTCAGGTCCAATTACACTGGCACTAACTATCACTCATTTGCAGTTACACTGGCACTAACTATCACTCAGGTAAAGTTACACTGGCACTAACTATCACTCATGTGCAGTTACATTGGCACTAACTTTCACTCAGGTATAGTTACACTGGCACTAACTAGCACTCATTTATAGTTGCACTGGCACTAACTGTCACACAGGTGCAGTTGCACTGGCACTAACTATCACTCAGGTATATTTACACTGGCACTAATTATCACTCAGGTGCAGTTACACTGGCACTAATTATCACTCAGGTGCAGTTACACTGGCACTAACTATCACTCAGGTATAGTTACACTGGCACTAACAATCACTCAGGTACAGTTACACTGGCACTAACTGTCACTCAGTTACAGTTACACTGGCACTAACTGTCACTCAGGTGCAGTTACACTGGCACTAACTATCACTCAGGTGCAGTTACACTGGCACTAACTATCACTCAGCTACAGTTACACGAGCACTAACTATCACTTGGGCAGTTACACTGGCACTAACTATCATTCAGCTACAGTTACACGGGTACTAACGATCACTCAGCTACAGTAACACTAGCACTAACTATCACTCGGGCAGTTACACAGGCACTAACTATCACTCGGGCAGTTACACTGGCAGTAAGTATCACTTGGGCAGTTACACTGGTGCTAACTATCAGTCAGCTGCAGTTACACTAGCACTAACTATCACTCAACTACAGATACACTAGCACTAACTATCACTCGGGCAGTTACACAGGCACTAACTATCACTCGGGCAGTTACACTGGCAGTAAGTATCACTTGGGCAGTTACACTGGTGCTAACTATCAGTCGGCTGCAGTTACACTGGTACTAACTATCACTCGGGCAGTTACACTGGCACTAACTATCACTTGGGCAGTTACACTGGTGCTAACTATCAGTCAGCTGCAGTTGCACTGGTACTAACTATCACTCGGGCAGTTACACTGGCACTAACTATCACTCGGGCAGTTACACTGGCAGTAAGTATCACTTGGGCAATTACACAGGTGCTAACTATCAGTCAGCTGCAGTTACACTAGCACTAACTATCACTCAAATATAGATACACTAGTACTAACTATCACTCGGGCAGTTACACTGGTGCTAACTATCACTCAGCTACAGTTACACTGGCACTAACTATCACTCGGGCAGTTACACTGGCACTAACTATCACTCAGCTACAGTTACACGAGCACTAACTATCACTTGGGCAGTTACACTGGCACTAACTATCATTCAGCTACAGTTACACGGGTACTAACGATCACTCAGCTACAGTAACACTAGCACTAACTATCACTCGGGCAGTTACACAGGCACTAACTATCACTCGGGCAGTTACACTGGCAGTAAGTATCACTTGGGCAGTTACACTGGTGCTAACTATCAGTCAGCTGCAGTTACACTAGCACTAACTATCACTCAACTACAGATACACTAGCACTAACTATCACTCGGGCAGTTACACAGGCACTACCTATCACTCGGGCAGTTACACTGGCAGTAAGTATCACTTGGGCAGTTACACTGGTGCTAACTATCAGTCGGCTGCAGTTACACTGGTACTAACTATCACTCGGGCAGTTACACTGGCACTAACTATCACTTGGGCAGTTACACTGGTGCTAACTATCAGTCAGCTGCAGTTGCACTGGTACTAACTATCACTCGGGCAGTTACACTGGCACTAACTATCACTCGGGCAGTTAAACTGGTGTTAACTGTCATTCAGCTGCAGTTACACTGGCACTAACTATCACTCGGGCAGTTACACTTGTGCTAACTATAATTCAGCTGCAGTTACACTGGTACTAACTATCACTTGGGCAGTTACACTGGCACTAACTATCACTCGGGCAGATAAACTGGTGCTAACTATCAGTCAGCTGCAGTTACACTGGCAATAACTATCACTCGGGCAGTTACACTGGCACTAACTATCATTCAGCTCCAGTTACACTGGCACTAACTATCACTCGGGCAGTTACACTAGCACTAATTATCATTCAGCGACAGTTACACTGGCACTAACTATCACTCGGGCAGTTACACTGGTGCTAACAATCACTCGGGCAGTTATACAGGTGCAAACTATCACTCAGCGATAGTTACACTGGCACTAACTATCATTCAGCTGCAGTTACATTGGCACTAACTATCACTCGGGCAGTTACAATGGTGCTAACTATCATTCAGCGGCGGTTACACTGGCACTAACAATCACTCGGGCAGTTACACTGGCACTAACTATCATTCAGCTGCAGTTACACTGGCACGAACTATCACTCGGGCAGTTACACTGGCACTAACTATCACTCAGGTATAGTTGCACTGGCACTAACTATCACTCAGGTATAGTTACACTGGCACTAATTATCACTCAGGTGCAGTTACACTGGCACTACCTATCAATCAGGTATAGTTACACTGGCACTAACTATCACTCAGGTGCAGTTACGCTGGCACTAACTATCACTCAGGTATAGTTACACTGGCACTAACTATCACTCAGGTATAGTTACACCGGCACTAACTATCACTCATTTGCAGTTACACTGGCACTAACTGTCACTCAGGTGCAGTTATACTGGCACTAACTATCACTCAGGTATATTTACACTGGCACTAACTGTCACTCAGGTCCAATTACACTGGCACTAACTATCACTCATTTGCAGTTACACTGGCACTAACTATCACTCAGGTAAAGTTACACTGGCACTAACTATCACTTATGTGCAGTTACATTGGCACTAACTTTCACTCAGGTATAGTTACACTGGCACTAACTAGCACTCATTTATAGTTGCACTGGCACTAACTGTCACTCAGGTACAGTTACATTGGCACTAACTATCACTCGGGTATAGTTACACTGGCACTAACTAGCAATCGGGTATAGTTACACTGGCACTAATTATCACTCAGGTGCAGTTACACTGGCACTAACTATCATTCAGGTATATTTGCACTGGCACTAACTATCACTCAGGTATAGTTACACTGGCACTAACTGTCACTCAGGTGCAGTTACACTGGCACTAATTATAACTCAGCTGCAGTTGCATTGGCACTAACCATCACTCAGGTATAGTTGCACTGGCACTAACTGTCACTCAGGTGCAGTTATACTGGCACTAACTATCACTCAGGTATATTAACACTGGTAATAACTATCACTCAGGTGCTGTTATACTGGCACTAACTATCACTCAGGTATATTTACACTGGCACTAACTGTCACTCAGGTCCAATTACAATGGCACTAACTATCACTCATTTGCAGTTACACTGGCACTAACTATCACTCAGGTAAAGTTACACTGGCACTAACTATCACTCATGTGCAGTTACATTGGCACTAACTTTCACTCAGGTATAGTTACACTGGCACTAACTAGCACTCATTTATAGTTGCACTGGCACTAACTGTCACACAGGTGCAGTTGCACTGGCACTAACTATCACTCAGGTATATTTACACTGGCACTAATTATCACTCAGGTGCAGTTACACTGGCACTAATTATCACTCAGGTGCAGTTACACTGGCACTAACTATCACTCAGGTATAGTTACACTGGCACTAACAATCACTCAGGTACAGTTACACTGGCACTAACTGTCACTCAGTTACAGTTACACTGCCACTAACTGTCACTCAGGTGCAGTTACACTGGCACTAACTATCACTCAGGTGCAGTTACACTGGCACTAACTATCACTCAGCTGAAGTTACACTGGCATTAACTATCACTCTCAGGTGCAGTTACACTGGCACTAACGATCAATCAGGTGCAGTTACACTGGCACTAACTATCACTCAGGTACAGTTACACTGGCTCTAACTGTCACTCCGGTGCAGTTACACTGGCACTAACTATCACTCAGGTGCAGTTACACTGGCACTAACTATCATTCGGGTACAGTTACACTGGCACTAACTGTCACTCAGGTACAGTTACACTGGCACTAACTGTCACTCAGGTGCAGTTACACTGGCACTAACTATCACTCAGGTGCAGTTACACTGGCACTAACTGTCACTCAGGTGCAGTTACACTGGCACTAACTATCACTCAGGTGCAGTTACACTGGCACGAACTATCACTCAGTTGAAGTTACACTGGCATTAACTATCACTCTTAGGTGCAGTTACACTGGCACTAACTATCACTCAGGTGCAGTTACACTGGCACTAGCTATCACTCAGTTGAAGTTACACTGGCATTAACTATCACTCTCAGGTGCAGTTACACTGGCACTAACTGTCGCTCAGGTACAGTTACACTGGCACTAACTATCACTCAGGTACAGTTGCACTGGCACTAACTATCACTCGGGTATAGTTACACTGGCTCTAACTGTCACTCAGGTGCAGTTACACTGGCACTAACTATCACTCAGGTACACTTACACTGGCACTAACTGTCACTCAGATACAGTTACACTGGCACTCACTGTCACTCAGGTACAGTTACACTGGCACTAACTGTCACTCAGGTGCAGTTACACTGGCACTAACTATCACTCAGGTGCAGTTACACTGGCACTAACTGTCACACAGGTGCAGTTACACTGGCACTAACTATCACTCAGGTACAGTTACACTGGCACTAACTGTCACTCAGGTACAGGTACACTGGCACTAACTATCACTCAGGTACAGTTACACTGGCACTAACTGTCACTCAAGTACAGTTACACTGGCACTAACTATCACTCGGGCAGTTACACAGGCACTAACTATCACTCGGGCAGTTACACTGGCAGTAAGTATCACTTGGGCAGTTACACTGGTGCTAACTATCAGTCAGCTGCAGTTACACTAGCACTAACTATCACTCAACTACAGATACACTAGCACTAACTATCACTCGGGCAGTTACACAGGCACTAACTATCACTCGGGCAGTTACACTGGCAGTAAGTATCACTTGGGCAGTTACACTGGTGCTAACTATCAGTCAGCTGCAGTTACACTGGTGCTAACAATCACTCGGGCAGTTATACAGGTGCAAACTATCACTCAGCGATAGTTACACTGGCACTAACTATCACTCAGCTGCAGTTACATTGGCACTAACTATCACTCGGGCAGTTACACTGGTGCTAACTATCATTCAGCGGCGGTTACACTGGCACTAACAATCACTCGGGCAGTTACACTAGCACTAACTATCATTCAGCTGCAGTTACACTGGCACGAACTATCACTCGGGCAGTTACACTGGCACTAACTATCACTCAGGTATAGTTGCACTGGCACTAACTATCACTCAGGTATAGTTACACTGGCACTAATTATCACTCAGGTGCAGTTACACTGGCACTACCTATCAATCAGGTACAGTTACACTGGCACTAACTATCACTCAGGTGCAGTTACGCTGGCACTAACTATCACTCAGGTATAGTTACACTGGCACTAACTATCACTCAGGTATAGTTACACCGGCACTAACTATCACTCATTTGCAGTTACACTGGCACTAACTGTCACTCAGGTGCAGTTATACTGGCACTAACTATCACTCAGGTATATTAACACTGGTAATAACTATCACTCAGGTGCTGTTATACTGGCACTAACTATCACTCAGGTATATTTACAATGGCACTAACTGTCACTCAGGTCCAATTACACTGGCACTAACTATCACTCATTTGCAGTTACACTGGCACTAACTAGCACTCATTTATAGTTGCACTGGCACTAACTGTCACACAGGTGCAGTTGCACTGGCACTAACTATCACTCAGGTATATTTACACTGGCACTAATTATCACTCAGGTGCAGTTACACTGGCACTAATTATCACTCAGGTGCAGTTACACTGGCACTAACTATCACTCAGGTATAGTTACACTGGCACTAACAATCACTCAGGTACAGTTACACTGGCACTAACTGTCACTCAGTTACAGTTACACTGGCACTAACTGTCACTCAGGTGCAGTTACACTGGCACTAACTATCACTCAGCTGCAGTTACATTGGCACTAACTATCACTCGGGCAGTTACACTGGTGCTAACTATCATTCAGCGGTGGTTACACTGGCACTAACAATCACTCGGGCAGTTACACTGGCACTAACTATCATTCAGCTGCAGTTACACTGGCACGAACTATCACTCGGGCAGTTACACTGGCACTAACTATCACTCAGGTATAGTTGCACTGGCACTAACTATCACTCAGGTATAGTTACACTGGCACTAATTATCACTCAGGTGCAGTTACACTGGCACTACCTATCAATCAGGTATAGTTACACTGGCACTAACTATCACTCAGGTGCAGTTACGCTGGCACTAACTATCACTCAGGTATAGTTACACAGGCACTAACTATCACTCAGATGCAGTTACACTGGCACTAACTATCACTCAGGTATAGTTACACTGGCACTAACTATCACTCAGGTATAGTTACACCGGCACTAACAATCACTCATTTGCAGTTACACTGGCACTAACTGTCACTCAGGTGCAGTTATACTGGCACTAACTATCACTCAGGTATATTAACACTGGTAATAACTATCACTCAGGTGCTGTTATACTGGCACTAACTATCACTCAGGTATATTTACAATGGCACTAACTGTCACTCAGGTCCAATTACACTGGCACTAACTATCACTCATTTGCAGTTACACTGGCACTAACTATCATTCAGGTAAAGTTACACTGGCACTAACTATCACTCATGTGCAGTTACATTGGCACTAACGTTCACTCAGGTATAGTTACACTGGCACTAACTAGCACTCATTTATAGTTGCACTGGCACTAACTGTCACTCAGGTACAGTTACATTGGCACTAACTATCACTCGGGTATAGTTACACTGGCACTAACTAGCACTCGGGTATAGTTACACTGGCACTAATTATCACTCAGGTGCACTTACACTGGCACTAACTATCATTCAGGTATATTTGCACTGGCACTAACTATCACTCAGGTATAGTTACACTGGCACTAACTGTCACTCAGGTGCAGTTACACTGGCACTAATTATAACTCAGGTGCAGTTGCATTGGCACTAACCATCACTCAAGTATAGTTGCACTGGCACTAACTGTCACTCAGGTGCAGTTATACTGGCACTAACTATCACTCAGGTATATTAACACTGGTAATAACTATCACTCAGGTGCTGTTATACTGGCACTAACTATCACTCAGGTATATTTACACTGGCACTAACTGTCACTCAGGTCCAATTACACTGGCACTATCACTCATTTGCAGTTACACTGGCACTAACTACTCAGGTATAGTTACACTGGCACTAACTATCACTCAGGTATATTTACACTGGCACTAACTATCACTCGAGTATCGTTACACTGGCACTAATTATCACTCAGGTGCAGTTACACTGGCACTAACTATCACTCAGGTGCAGTTACACTGGCACTAACTATGACTCAGGTGCAGTTACACTGGCACTAACTATCACTCAGGTATAGTTACACTGGCACTAACAATCACTCAGGTACAGTTACACTGGCACTAACTGTCACTCAGTTACAGTTACACTGGCACTAACTGTCACTCAGGTGCAGTTACACTGGCACTAACTATCACTCAGGTGCAGTTACACTGGCACTAACTATCACTCAGTTGAAGTTACACTGGCATTAACTATCACTCTCAGGTGCAGTTACACTGGCACTAACGATCACTCAGGTGCAGTTACACTGGCACTAACTATCACTCAGGTACAGTTACACTGTCTCGAACTGTCACTCCGGTGCAGTTACACTGGCACTAACTATCACTCAGGTTCATTTACACTGGCACTAACTATCATTCGGGTACAGTTACACTGCCACTAATTGTCACTCAGGTACAGTTACACTGGCACTAACTGTCACTCAGGTGCAGTTACACTGGCACTAACTTTCACTCTGGTGCAGTTACACTGGCACTAACTATCACTCAGGTGCAGTTACACTGGCACTAACTGTCACTCAGGTGCAGTTACACTGGCACTAACTATCACTCAGGTGCAGTTACACTGGCACGAACTATCACTCAGTTGAAGTTACACTGGCATTAACTATCACTCTTAGGTGCAGTTACACTGGCACTAACTATCACTCAGGTGCAGTTACACTGGCACTAGCTATCACTCAGTTGAAGTTACACTGGCATTAACTATCACTCTCAGGTGCAGTTACACTGGCACTAACTGTCGCTCAGGTACAGTTACACTGGCACTAACTATCACTCAGGTACAGTTGCACTGGCACTAACTATCACTCGGGTATAGTTACACTGGCTCTAACTGTCACTCAGGTGCAGTTACACTGGCACTAACTATCACTCAGGTACACTTACACTGGCACTAACTGTCACTCAGATACAGTTACACTGGCACTCACTGTCACTCAGGTACAGTTACACTGGCACTAACTGTCACTCAGGTGCAGTTACACTGGCACTAACTATCACTCAGGTGCAGTTACACTGGCACTAACTGTCACACAGGTGCAGTTACACTGGCACTAACTATCACTCAGGTACAGTTACACTGGCACTAACTGTCACTCAGGTACAGGTACACTGGCACTAACTATCACTCAGGTACAGTTACACTGGCACTAACTGTCACTCAGGTACAGTTACACTGGCACTAACTATCACTCGGGCAGTTACACAGGCACTAACTATCATTCAGCGACAGTTACACTGGCACTAACTATCACTCGGGCAGTTATACAGGTGCAAACTATCACTCAGCGATAGTTACACTGGCACTAACTATCATTCAGCTGCAGTTACATTGGCACTAACTATCACTCGGGCAGTTACACTGGTGCTAACTATCATTCAGCGGCGGTTACACTGGCACTAACAATCACTCGGGCAGTTACACTGGCACTAACTATCATTCAGCTGCAGTTACACTGGCACGAACTATCACTCGGGCAGTTACACTGGCACTAACTATCACTCAGGTATAGTTGCACTGGCACTAACTATCACTCAGGTATAGTTACACTGGCACTAATTATCACTCAGGTGCAGTTACACTGGCACTACCTATCAATCAGGTATAGTTACACTGGCACTAACTATCACTCAGGTGCAGTTACGCTGGCACTAACTATCACTCAGGTATAGTTACACTGGCACTAACTATCACTCAGGTATAGTTACACCGGCACTAACTATCACTCATTTGCAGTTACACTGGCACTAACTGTCACTCAGGTGCAGTTATACTGGCACTAACTATCACTCAGGTATATTTACACTGGCACTAACTGTCACTCAGGTCCAATTACACTGGCACTAACTATCACTCATTTGCAGTTACACTGGCACTAACTATCACTCAGGTAAAGTTACACTGGCACTAACTATCACTTATGTGCAGTTACATTGGCACTAACTTTCACTCAGGTATAGTTACACTGGCACTAACTAGCACTCATTTATAGTTGCACTGGCACTAACTGTCACTCAGGTACAGTTACATTGGCACTAACTATCACTCGGGTATAGTTACACTGGCACTAACTAGCAATCGGGTATAGTTACACTGGCACTAATTATCACTCAGGTGCAGTTACACTGGCACTAACTATCATTCAGGTATATTTGCACTGGCACTAACTATCACTCAGGTATAGTTACACTGGCACTAACTGTCACTCAGGTGCAGTTACACTGGCACTAATTATAACTCAGCTGCAGTTGCATTGGCACTAACCATCACTCAGGTATAGTTGCACTGGCACTAACTGTCACTCAGGTGCAGTTATACTGGCACTAACTATCACTCAGGTATATTAACACTGGTAATAACTATCACTCAGGTGCTGTTATACTGGCACTAACTATCACTCAGGTATATTTACACTGGCACTAACTGTCACTCAGGACCAATTACACTGGCACTAACTATCACTCATTTGCAGTTACACTGGCACTAACTATCACTCAGGTAAAGTTACACTGGCACTAACTATCACTCATGTGCAGTTACATTGGCACTAACTTTCACTCAGGTATAGTTACACTGGCACTAACTAGCACTCATTTATAGTTGCACTGGCACTAACTGTCACACAGGTGCAGTTGCACTGGCACTAACTATCACTCAGGTATATTTACACTGGCACTAATTATCACTCAGGTGCAGTTACACTGGCACTAATTATCACTCAGGTGCAGTTACACTGGCACTAACTATCACTCAGGTATAGTTACACTGGCACTAACAATCACTCAGGTACAGTTACACTGGCACTAACTGTCACTCAGTTACAGTTACACTGCCACTAACTGTCACTCAGGTGCAGTTACACTGGCACTAACTATCACTCAGGTGCAGTTACACTGGCACTAACTATCACTCAGCTGAAGTTACACTGGCATTAACTATCACTCTCAGGTGCAGTTACACTGGCACTAACGATCAATCAGGTGCAGTTACACTGGCACTAACTATCACTCAGGTACAGTTACACTGGCTCTAACTGTCACTCCGGTGCAGTTACACTGGCACTAACTATCACTCAGGTGCAGTTACACTGGCACTAACTATCATTCGGGTACAGTTACACTGGCACTAACTGTCACTCAGGTACAGTTACACTGGCACTAACTGTCACTCAGGTGCAGTTACACTGGCACTAACTATCACTCAGGTGCAGTTACACTGGCACTAACTGTCACTCAGGTGCAGTTACACTGGCACTAACTATCACTCAGGTGCAGTTACACTGGCACGAACTATCACTCAGTTGAAGTTACACTGGCATTAACTATCACTCTTAGGTGCAGTTACACTGGCACTAACTATCACTCAGGTGCAGTTACACTGGCACTAGCTATCACTCAGTTGAAGTTACACTGGCATTAACTATCACTCTCAGGTGCAGTTACACTGGCACTAACTGTCGCTCAGGTACAGTTACACTGGCACTAACTATCACTCAGGTACAGTTGCACTGGCACTAACTATCACTCGGGTATAGTTACACTGGCTCTAACTGTCACTCAGGTGCAGTTACACTGGCACTAACTATCACTCAGGTACACTTACACTGGCACTAACTGTCACTCAGGTGCAGTTACACTGGCACTAACTATCACTCAGGTGCAGTTACACTGGCACTAACTGTCACACAGGTGCAGTTACACTGGCACTAACTATCACTCAGGTACAGTTACACTGGCACTAACTGTCACTCAGGTACAGGTACACTGGCACTAACTATCACTCAGGTACAGTTACACTGGCACTAACTGTCACTCAAGTACAGTTACACTGGCACTAACTATCACTCGGGCAGTTACACAGGCACTAACTATCACTCGGGCAGTTACACTGGCAGTAAGTATCACTTGGGCAGTTACACTGGTGCTAACTATCAGTCAGCTGCAGTTACACTAGCACTAACTATCACTCAACTACAGATACACTAGCACTAACTATCACTCGGGCAGTTACACAGGCACTAACTATCACTCGGGCAGTTACACTGGCAGTAAGTATCACTTGGGCAGTTACACTGGTGCTAACTATCAGTCAGCTGCAGTTACACTGGTGCTAACAATCACTCGGGCAGTTATACAGGTGCAAACTATCACTCAGCGATAGTTACACAGGCACTAACTATCATTCAGCTGCAGTTACATTGGCACAAACTATCACTCGGGCAGTTACACTGGTGCTAACTATCATTCAGCGGCGGTTACACTGGCACTAACAATCACTCGGGCAGTTACACTAGCACTAACTATCATTCAGCTGCAGTTACACTGGCACGAACTATCACTCAGGCAGTTACACTGGCACTAACTATCACTCAGGTATAGTTGCACTGGCACTAACTATCACTCAGGTATAGTTACACTGGCACTAATTATCACTCAGGTGCAGTTACACTGGCACTACCTATCAATCAGGTACAGTTACACTGGCACTAACTATCACTCAGGTGCAGTTACGCTGGCACTAACTATCACTCAGGTATAGTTACACTGGCACTAACTATCACTCAGGTATAGTTACACCGGCACTAACTATCACTCATTTGCAGTTACACTGGCACTAACTGTCACTCAGGTGCAGTTATACTGGCACTAACTATCACTCAGGTATATTTACAATGGCACTAACTGTCACTCAGGTCCAATTACACTGGCACTAACTATCACTCATTTGCAGTTACACTGGCACTAACTAGCACTCATTTATAGTTGCACTGGCACTAACTGTCACACAGGTGCAGTTGCACTGGCACTAACTATCACTCAGGTATATTTACACTGGCACTAATTATCACTCAGGTGCAGTTACACTGGCACTAATTATCACTCAGGTGCAGTTACACTGGCACTAACTATCACTCAGGTATAGTTACACTGGCACTAACAATCACTCAGGTACAGTTACACTGGCACTAACTGTCACTCAGTTACAGTTACACTGGCACTAACTGTCACTCAGGTGCAGTTACACTGGCACTAACTATCACTCAGCTGCAGTTACATTGGCACTAACTATCACTCGGGCAGTTACACTGGTGCTAACTATCATTCAGCGGCGGTTACACTGGCACTAACAATCACTCGGGCAGTTACACTGGCACTAACTATCATTCAGCTGCAGTTACACTGGCACGAACTATCACTCGGGCAGTTACACTGGCACTAACTATCACTCAGGTATAGTTGCACTGGCACTAACTATCACTCAGGTATAGTTACACTGGCACTAATTATCACTCAGGTGCAGTTACACTGGCACTACCTATCAATCAGGTATAGTTACACTGGCACTAACTATCACTCAGGTGCAGTTACGCTGGCACTAACTATCACTCAGGTATAGTTACACAGGCACTAACTATCACTCAGATGCAGTTACACTGGCACTAACTATCACTCAGGTATAGTTACACTGGCACTAACTATCACTCAGGTATAGTTACACCGGCACTAACTATCACTCATTTGCAGTTACACTGGCACTAACTGTCACTCAGGTGCAGTTATACTGGCACTAACTATCACTCAGGTATATTAACACTGGTAATAACTATCACTCAGGTGCTGTTATACTGGCACTAACTATCACTCAGGTATATTTACAATGGCACTAACTGTCACTCAGGTCCAATTACACTGGCACTAACTATCACTCATTTGCAGTTACACTGGCACTAACTATCACTCAGGTAAAGTTACACTGGCACTAACTATCACTCATGTGCAGTTACATTGGCACTAACTTTCACTCAGGTATAGTTACACTGGCACTAACTAGCACTCATTTATAGTTGCACTGGCACTAACTGTCACTCAGGTACAGTTACATTGGCACTAACTATCACTCGGGTATAGTTACACTGGCACTAACTAGCACTCGGGTATAGTTACACTGGCACTAATTATCACTCAGGTGCACTTACACTGGCACTAACTATCATTCAGGTATATTTGCACTGGCACTAACTATCACTCAGGTATAGTTACACTGGCACTAACTGTCACTCAGGTGCAGTTACACTGGCACTAATTATAACTCAGGTGCAGTTGCATTGGCACTAACCATCACTCAGGTATAGTTGCACTGGCACTAACTGTCACTCAGGTGCAGTTATACTGGCACTAACTATCACTCAGGTATATTAACACTGGTAATAACTATCACTCAGGTGCTGTTATACTGGCACTAACTATCACTCAGGTATATTTACACTGGCACTAACTGTCACTCAGGTCCAATTACACTGGCACTATCACTCATTTGCAGTTACACTGGCACTATCTATCACTCAGGTATAGTTACACTGGCACTAACTATCACTCATGTGCAGTTACATTGGCACGAACTTTCACTCAGGTATAGTTGCACTGGCACTAACTATCACTCAGGTATATTTACACTGGCACTAACTATCACTCGAGTATCGTTACACTGGCACTAATTATCACTCAGGTGCAGTTACACTGGCTCTAACTATCACTCAGGTGCAGTTACACTGGCACTAACTATGACTCAGGTGCAGTTACACTGGCACTAACTATCACTCAGGTATAGTTACACTGGCACTAACAATCACTCAGGTACAGTTACACTGGCACTAACTGTCACTCAGTTACAGTTACACTGGCACTAACTGTCACTCAGGTGCAGTTACACTGGCACTAACTATCACTCAGGTGCAGTTACACTGGCACTAACTATCACTCAGTTGAAGTTACACTGGCACTAACTATCACTCAGGTACAGTTACACTGGCACTAACTGTCACTCAGGTGCAGTTACTCTGGCACTAACTATCACTCAGGTACACTTACACTGGCACTAACTGTCACTCAGGTACAGTTACACTGGCACTAACTGTCACTCAGGTGCAGTTACACTGGCACTAACTATCACTCAGGTGCAGTTACACTGGCACGAACTATCACTCAGTTGAAGTTACACTGGCATTAACTATCACTCTTAGGTGCAGTTACACTGGCACTAACTATCACTCTCAGGTGCAGTTACACTGGCACTAACTGTCGCTCAGGTACAGTTACACTGGCACTAACTATCACTCAGGTACAGTTGCACTGGCACTAACTATCACTCGGGTATAGTTACACTGGCTCTAACTGTCACTCAGGTGCAGTTACACTGGCACTAACTATCACTCAGGTACACTTACACTGGCACTAACTGTCACTCAGGTACAGTTACACTGGCACTAACTGTCACTCAGGTGCAGTTACACTGGCACTAACTATCACTCAGGTACAGTTACACTGGCACTAACTGTCACTCAGGTACAGGTACACTGGCACTAACTATCACTCAGGTACAGTTACACTGGCACTAACTGTCACTCAAGTACAGTTACACTGGCACTAACTATCACTCGGGCAGTTACACAGGCACTAACTATCACTCGGGCAGTTACACTGGCAGTAAGTATCACTTGGGCAGTTACACTGGTGCTAACTATCAGTCAGCTGCAGTTACACTAGCACTAACTATCACTCAACTACAGATACACTAGCACTAACTATCACTCGGGCAGTTACACAGGCACTAACTATCACTCGGGCAGTTACACTGGCAGTAAGTATCACTTGGGCAGTTACACTGGTGCTAACTATCAGTCAGCTGCAGTTACACTGGTGCTAACAATCACTCGGGCAGTTATACAGGTGCAAACTATCACTCAGCGATAGTTACACTGGCACTAACTATCATTCAGCTGCAGTTACATTGGCACAAACTATCACTCGGGCAGTTACACTGGTGCTAACTATCATTCAGCGGCGGTTACACTGGCACTAACAATCACTCGGGCAGTTACACTAGCACTAACTATCATTCAGCTGCAGTTACACTGGCACGAACTATCACTCAGGCAGTTACACTGGCACTAACTATCACTCAGGTATAGTTGCACTGGCACTAACTATCACTCAGGTATAGTTACACTGGCACTAATTATCACTCAGGTGCAGTTACACTGGCACTACCTATCAATCAGGTACAGTTACACTGGCACTAACTATCACTCAGGTGCAGTTACGCTGGCACTAACTATCACTCAGGTATAGTTACACTGGCACTAACTATCACTCAGGTATAGTTACACCGGCACTAACTATCACTCATTTGCAGTTACACTGGCACTAACTGTCACTCAGGTGCAGTTATACTGGCACTAACTATCACTCAGGTATATTTACAATGGCACTAACTGTCACTCAGGTCCAATTACACTGGCACTAACTATCACTCATTTGCAGTTACACTGGCACTAACTAGCACTCATTTATAGTTGCACTGGCACTAACTGTCACACAGGTGCAGTTGCACTGGCACTAACTATCACTCAGGTATATTTACACTGGCACTAATTATCACTCAGGTGCAGTTACACTGGCACTAATTATCACTCAGGTGCAGTTACACTGGCACTAACTATCACTCAGGTATAGTTACACTGGCACTAACAATCACTCAGGTACAGTTACACTGGCACTAACTGTCACTCAGTTACAGTTACACTGGCACTAACTGTCACTCAGGTGCAGTTACACTGGCACTAACTATCACTCAGCTGCAGTTACATTGGCACTAACTATCACTCGGGCAGTTACACTGGTGCTAACTATCATTCAGCGGCGGTTACACTGGCACTAACAATCACTCGGGCAGTTACACTGGCACTAACTATCATTCAGCTGCAGTTACACTGGCACGAACTATCACTCGGGCAGTTACACTGGCACTAACTATCACTCAGGTATAGTTGCACTGGCACTAACTATCACTCAGGTATAGTTACACTGGCACTAATTATCACTCAGGTGCAGTTACACTGGCACTACCTATCAATCAGGTATAGTTACACTGGCACTAACTATCACTCAGGTGCAGTTACGCTGGCACTAACTATCACTCAGGTATAGTTACACAGGCACTAACTATCACTCAGATGCAGTTACACTGGCACTAACTATCACTCAGGTATAGTTACACTGGCACTAACTATCACTCAGGTATAGTTACACCGGCACTAACTATCACTCATTTGCAGTTACACTGGCACTAACTGTCACTCAGGTGCAGTTATACTGGCACTAACTATCACTCAGGTATATTAACACTGGTAATAACTATCACTCAGGTGCTGTTATACTGGCACTAACTATCACTCAGGTATATTTACAATGGCACTAACTGTCACTCAGGTCCAATTACACTGGCACTAACTATCACTCATTTGCAGTTACACTGGCACTAACTATCACTCAGGTAAAGTTACACTGGCACTAACTATCACTCATGTGCAGTTACATTGGCACTAACTTTCACTCAGGTATAGTTACACTGGCACTAACTAGCACTCATTTATAGTTGCACTGGCACTAACTGTCACTCAGGTACAGTTACATTGGCACTAACTATCACTCGGGTATAGTTACACTGGCACTAACTAGCACTCGGGTATAGTTACACTGGCACTAATTATCACTCAGGTGCACTTACACTGGCACTAACTATCATTCAGGTATATTTGCACTGGCACTAACTATCACTCAGGTATAGTTACACTGGCACTAACTGTCACTCAGGTGCAGTTACACTGGCACTAATTATAACTCAGGTGCAGTTGCATTGGCACTAACCATCACTCAGGTATAGTTGCACTGGCACTAACTGTCACTCAGGTGCAGTTATACTGGCACTAACTATCACTCAGGTATATTAACACTGGTAATAACTATCACTCAGGTGCTGTTATACTGGCACTAACTATCACTCAGGTATATTTACACTGGCACTAACTGTCACTCAGGTCCAATTACACTGGCACTATCACTCATTTGCAGTTACACTGGCACTATCTATCACTCAGGTATAGTTACACTGGCACTAACTATCACTCATGTGCAGTTACATTGGCACGAACTTTCACTCAGGTATAGTTGCACTGGCACTAACTATCACTCAGGTATATTTACACTGGCACTAACTATCACTCGAGTATCGTTACACTGGCACTAATTATCACTCAGGTGCAGTTACACTGGCACTAACTATCACTCAGGTGCAGTTACACTGGCACTAACTATGACTCAGGTGCAGTTACACTGGCACTAACTATCACTCAGGTATAGTTACACTGGCACTAACAATCACTCAGGTACAGTTACACTGGCACTAACTGTCACTCAGTTACAGTTACACTGGCACTAACTGTCACTCAGGTGCAGTTACACTGGCACTAACTATCACTCAGGTGCAGTTACACTGGCACTAACTATCACTCAGTTGAAGTTACACTGGCACTAACTATCACTCAGGTACAGTTACACTGGCACTAACTGTCACTCAGGTGCAGTTACACTGGCACTAACTATCACTCAGGTACACTTACACTGGCACTAACTGTCACTCAGGTACAGTTACACTGGCACTAACTGTCACTCAGGTGCAGTTACACTGGCACTAACTATCACTCAGGTGCAGTTACACTGGCACGAACTATCACTCAGTTGAAGTTACACTGGCATTAACTATCACTCTTAGGTGCAGTTACACTGGCACTAACTATCACTCAGGTGCAGTTACACTGGCACTAGCTATCACTCAGTTGAAGTTACACTGGCATTAACTATCACTCTCAGGTGCAGTTACACTGGCACTAACTGTCGCTCAGGTACAGTTACACTGGCACTAACTATCACTCAGGTACAGTTGCACTGGCACTAACTATCACTCGGGTATAGTTACACTGGCTCTAACTGTCACTCAGGTGCAGTTACACTGGCACTAACTATCACTCAGGTACACTTACACTGGCACTAACTGTCACTCAGGTACAGTTACACTGGCACTAACTGTCACTCAGGTGCAGTTACACTGGCACTAACTATCACTCAGGTGCAGTTACACTGGCACTAACTGTCACACAGGTGCAGTTACACTGGCACTAACTATCACTCAGGTACAGTTACACTGGCACTAACTGTCACTCAGGTACAGGTACACTGGCACTAACTATCACTCAGGTACAGTTACACTGGCACTAACTGTCACTCAAGTACAGTTACACTGGCACTAACTATCACTCGGGCAGTTACACAGGCACTAACTATCACTCGGGCAGTTACACTGGCAGTAAGTATCACTTGGGCAGTTACACTGGTGCTAACTATCAGTCAGCTGCAGTTACACTAGCACTAACTATCACTCAACTACAGATACACTAGCACTAACTATCACTCGGGCAGTTACACAGGCACTAACTATCACTCGGGCAGTTACACTGGCAGTAAGTATCACTTGGGCAGTTACACTGGTGCTAACTATCAGTCAGCTGCAGTTACACTGGTGCTAACAATCACTCGGGCAGTTATACAGGTGCAAACTATCACTCAGCGATAGTTACACTGGCACTAACTATCATTCAGCTGCAGTTACATTGGCACAAACTATCACTCGGGCAGTTACACTGGTGCTAACTATCATTCAGCGGCGGTTACACTGGCACTAACAATCACTCGGGCAGTTACACTAGCACTAACTATCATTCAGCTGCAGTTACACTGGCACGAACTATCACTCAGGCAGTTACACTGGCACTAACTATCACTCAGGTATAGTTGCACTGGCACTAACTATCACTCAGGTATAGTTACACTGGCACTAATTATCACTCAGGTGCAGTTACACTGGCACTACCTATCAATCAGGTACAGTTACACTGGCACTAACTATCACTCAGGTGCAGTTACGCTGGCACTAACTATCACTCAGGTATAGTTACACTGGCACTAACTATCACTCAGGTATAGTTACACCGGCACTAACTATCACTCATTTGCAGTTACACTGGCACTAACTGTCACTCAGGTGCAGTTATACTGGCACTAACTATCACTCAGGTATATTTACAATGGCACTAACTGTCACTCAGGTCCAATTACACTGGCACTAACTATCACTCATTTGCAGTTACACTGGCACTAACTAGCACTCATTTATAGTTGCACTGGCACTAACTGTCACACAGGTGCAGTTGCACTGGCACTAACTATCACTCAGGTATATTTACACTGGCACTAATTATCACTCAGGTGCAGTTACACTGGCACTAATTATCACTCAGGTGCAGTTACACTGGCACTAACTATCACTCAGGTATAGTTACACTGGCACTAACAATCACTCAGGTACAGTTACACTGGCACTAACTGTCACTCAGTTACAGTTACACTGGCACTAACTGTCACTCAGGTGCAGTTACACTGGCACTAACTATCACTCAGCTGCAGTTACATTGGCACTAACTATCACTCGGGCAGTTACACTGGTGCTAACTATCATTCAGCGGCGGTTACACTGGCACTAACAATCACTCGGGCAGTTACACTGGCACTAACTATCATTCAGCTGCAGTTACACTGGCACGAACTATCACTCGGGCAGTTACACTGGCACTAACTATCACTCAGGTATAGTTGCACTGGCACTAACTATCACTCAGGTATAGTTACACTGGCACTAATTATCACTCAGGTGCAGTTACACTGGCACTACCTATCAATCAGGTATAGTTACACTGGCACTAACTATCACTCAGGTGCAGTTACGCTGGCACTAACTATCACTCAGGTATAGTTACACAGGCACTAACTATCACTCAGATGCAGTGACACTGGCACTAACTATCACTCAGGTATAGTTACACTGGCACTAACTATCACTCAGGTATAGTTACACCGGCACTAACTATCACTCATTTGCAGTTACACTGGCACTAACTGTCACTCAGGTGCAGTTATACTGGCACTAACTATCACTCAGGTATATTAACACTGGTAATAACTATCACTCAGGTGCTGTTATACTGGCACTAACTATCACTCAGGTATATTTACAATGGCACTAACTGTCACTCAGGTCCAATTACACTGGCACTAACTATCACTCATTTGCAGTTACACTGGCACTAACTATCACTCAGGTAAAGTTACACTGGCACTAACTATCACTCATGTGCAGTTACATTGGCACTAACTTTCACTCAGGTATAGTTACACTGGCACTAACTAGCACTCATTTATAGTTGCACTGGCACTAACTGTCACTCAGGTACAGTTACATTGGCACTAACTATCACTCGGGTATAGTTACACTGGCACTAACTAGCACTCGGGTATAGTTACACTGGCACTAATTATCACTCAGGTGCACTTACACTGGCACTAACTATCATTCAGGTATATTTGCACTGGCACTAACTATCACTCAGGTATAGTTACACTGGCACTAACTGTCACTCAGGTGCAGTTATACTGGCACTAACTATCACTCAGGTATATTAACACTGGTAATAACTATCACTCAGGTGCTGTTATACTGGCACTAACTATCACTCAGGTATATTTACACTGGCACTAACTGTCACTCAGGTCCAATTACACTGGCACTATCACTCATTTGCAGTTACACTGGCACTATCTATCACTCAGGTATAGTTACACTGGCACTAACTATCACTCATGTGCAGTTACATTGGCACGAACTTTCACTCAGGTATAGTTGCACTGGCACTAACTATCACTCAGGTATATTTACACTGGCACTAACTATCACTCGAGTATCGTTACACTGGCACTAATTATCACTCAGGTGCAGTTACACTGGCACTAACTATCACTCAGGTGCAGTTACACTGGCACTAACTATGACTCAGGTGCAGTTACACTGGCACTAACTATCACTCAGGTATAGTTACACTGGCACTAACAATCACTCAGGTACAGTTACACTGGCACTAACTGTCACTCAGTTACAGTTACACTGGCACTAACTGTCACTCAGGTGCAGTTACACTGGCACTAACTATCACTCAGGTGCAGTTACACTGGCACTAACTATCACTCAGTTGAAGTTACACTGGCATTAACTATCACTCTCAGGTGCAGTTACACTGGCACTAACGATCACTCAGGTGCAGTTACACTGGCACTAACTATCACTCAGGTACAGTTACACTGGCTCGAACTGTCACTCCGGTGCAGTTACACTGGCACTAACTATCACTCAGGTTCATTTACACTGGCACTAACTATAATTCGGGTACAGTTACACTGGCACTAATTGTCACTCAGGTACAGTTACACTGGCACTAACTGTCACTCAGGTGCAGTTACACTGGCACTAACTTTCACTCTGGTGCAGTTACACTGGCACTAACTATCACTCAGGTGCAGTTACACTGGCACTAACTGTCACTCAGGTGCAGTTACACTGGCACTAACTATCACTCAGGTGCAGTTACACTGGCACGAACTATCACTCAGTTGAAGTTACACTGGCATTAACTATCACTCTTAGGTGCAGTTACACTGGCACTAACTATCACTCAGGTGCAGTTACACTGGCACTAGCTATCACTCAGTTGAAGTTACACTGGCATTAACTATCACTCTCAGGTGCAGTTACACTGGCACTAACTGTCGCTCAGGTACAGTTACACTGGCACTAACTATCACTCAGGTACAGTTGCACTGGCACTAACTATCACTCGGGTATAGTTACACTGGCTCTAACTGTCACTCAGGTGCAGTTACACTGGCACTAACTATCACTCAGGTACACTTACACTGGCACTAACTGTCACTCAGATACAGTTACACTGGCACTCACTGTCACTCAGGTACAGTTACACTGGCACTAACTGTCACTCAGGTGCAGTTACACTGGCACTAACTATCACTCAGGTGCAGTTACACTGGCACTAACTGTCACACAGGTGCAGTTACACTGGCACTAACTATCACTCAGGTACAGTTACACTGGCACTAACTGTCACTCAGGTACAGGTACACTGGCACTAACTATCACTCAGGTACAGTTACACTGGCACTAACTGTCACTCAGGTACAGTTACACTGGCACTAACTATCATTCGGGTACAGTTACACTGGCACTAACTGTCACTCAGGTACAGTTACACTGGCACTAACTGTCACTCAGGTGCAGTTACACTGGCACTAACTATCACTCAGGTGCAGTTACACTGGCACTAACTGTCACTCAGGTGCAGTTACACTGGCACTAACTATCACTCAGGTGCAGTTACACTGGCACGAACTATCACTCAGTTGAAGTTACACTGGCATTAACTATCACTCTTAGGTGCAGTTACACTGGCACTAACTATCACTCAGGTGCAGTTACACTGGCACTAGCTATCACTCAGTTGAAGTTACACTGGCATTAACTATCACTCTCAGGTGCAGTTACACTGGCACTAACTGTCGCTCAGGTACAGTTACACTGGCACTAACTATCACTCAGGTACAGTTGCACTGGCACTAACTATCACTCGGGTATAGTTACACTGGCTCTAACTGTCACTCAGGTGCAGTTACACTGGCACTAACTATCACTCAGGTACACTTACACTGGCACTAACTGTCACTCAGATACAGTTACACTGGCACTCACTGTCACTCAGGTACAGTTACACTGGCACTAACTGTCACTCAGGTGCAGTTACACTGGCACTAACTATCACTCAGGTGCAGTTACACTGGCACTAACTGTCACACAGGTGCAGTTACACTGGCACTAACTATCACTCAGGTACAGTTACACTGGCACTAACTGTCACTCAGGTACAGGTACACTGGCACTAACTATCACTCAGGTACAGTTACACTGGCACTAACTGTCACTCAGGTACAGTTACACTGGCACTAACTATCACTCGGGCAGTTACACAGGCACTAACTATCATTCAGCGACAGTTACACTGGCACTAACTATCACTCGGGCAGTTACACTGGTGCTAACAATCACTCGGGCAGTTATACAGGTGCAAACTATCACTCAGCGATAGTTACACTGGCACTAACTATCATTCAGCTGCAGTTACATTGGCACTAACTATCACTCGGGCAGTTACACTGGTGCTAACTATCATTCAGCGGCGGTTACACTGGCACTAACAATCACTCGGGCAGTTACACTGGCACTAACTATCATTCAGCTGCAGTTACACTGGCACGAACTATCACTCGGGCAGTTACACTGGCACTAACTATCACTCAGGTATAGTTGCACTGGCACTAACTATCACTCAGGTATAGTTACACTGGCACTAATTATCACTCAGGTGCAGTTACACTGGCACTACCTATCACTCATTTGCAGTTACACTGGCACTAACTATCACTCAGGTAAAGTTACACTGGCACTAACTATCACTCATGTGCAGTTACATTGGCACTAACTTTCACTCAGGTATAGTTACACTGGCACTAACTAGCACTCATTTATAGTTGCACTGGCACTAACTGTCACACAGGTGCAGTTGCACTGGCACTAACTATCACTCAGGTATATTTACACTGGCACTAATTATCACTCAGGTGCAGTTACACTGGCACTAATTATCACTCAGGTGCAGTTACACTGGCACTAACTATCACTCAGGTATAGTTACACTGGCACTAACAATCACTCAGGTACAGTTACACTGGCACTAACTGTCACTCAGTTACAGTTACACTGCCACTAACTGTCACTCAGGTGCAGTTACACTGGCACTAACTATCACTCAGGTGCAGTTACACTGGCACTAACTATCACTCAGCTGAAGTTACACTGGCATTAACTATCACTCTCAGGTGCAGTTACACTGGCACTAACGATCAATCAGGTGCAGTTACACTGGCACTAACTATCACTCAGGTACAGTTACACTGGCTCTAACTGTCACTCCGGTGCAGTTACACTGGCACTAACTATCACTCAGGTGCAGTTACACTGGCACTAACTATCATTCGGGTACAGTTACACTGGCACTAACTGTCACTCAGGTACAGTTACACTGGCACTAACTGTCACTCAGGTGCAGTTACACTGGCACTAACTATCACTCAGGTGCAGTTACACTGGCACTAACTGTCACTCAGGTGCAGTTACACTGGCACTAACTATCACTCAGGTGCAGTTACACTGGCACGAACTATCACTCAGTTGAAGTTACACTGGCATTAACTATCACTCTTAGGTGCAGTTACACTGGCACTAACTATCACTCAGGTGCAGTTACACTGGCACTAGCTATCACTCAGTTGAAGTTACACTGGCATTAACTATCACTCTCAGGTGCAGTTACACTGGCACTAACTGTCGCTCAGGTACAGTTACACTGGCACTAACTATCACTCAGGTACAGTTGCACTGGCACTAACTATCACTCGGGTATAGTTACACTGGCTCTAACTGTCACTCAGGTGCAGTTACACTGGCACTAACTATCACTCAGGTACACTTACACTGGCACTAACTGTCACTCAGGTACAGTTACACTGGCACTAACTGTCACTCAGGTGCAGTTACACTGGCACTAACTATCACTCAGGTGCAGTTACACTGGCACTAACTGTCACACAGGTGCAGTTACACTGGCACTAACTATCACTCAGGTACAGTTACACTGGCACTAACTGTCACTCAGGTACAGGTACACTGGCACTAACTATCACTCAGGTACAGTTACACTGGCACTAACTGTCACTCAAGTACAGTTACACTGGCACTAACTATCACTCGGGCAGTTACACTGGCAGTAAGTATCACTTGGGCAGTTACACTGGTGCTAACTATCAGTCAGCTGCAGTTACACTAGCACTAACTATCACTCAACTACAGATACACTAGCACTAACTATCACTCGGGCAGTTACACAGGCACTAACTATCACTCGGGCAGTTACACTGGCAGTAAGTATCACTTGGGCAGTTACACTGGTGCTAACTATCAGTCAGCTGCAGTTACACTGGTGCTAACAATCACTCGGGCAGTTATACAGGTGCAAACTATCACTCAGCGATAGTTACACTGGCACTAACTATCATTCAGCTGCAGTTACATTGGCACAAACTATCACTCGGGCAGTTACACTGGTGCTAACTATCATTCAGCGGCGGTTACACTGGCACTAACAATCACTCGGGCAGTTACACTAGCACTAACTATCATTCAGCTGCAGTTACACTGGCACGAACTATCACTCAGGCAGTTACACTGGCACTAACTATCACTCAGGTATAGTTGCACTGGCACTAACTATCACTCAGGTATAGTTACACTGGCACTAATTATCACTCAGGTGCAGTTACACTGGCACTACCTATCAATCAGGTACAGTTACACTGGCACTAACTATCACTCAGGTGCAGTTACGCTGGCACTAACTATCACTCAGGTATAGTTACACTGGCACTAACTATCACTCAGGTATAGTTACACCGGCACTAACTATCACTCATTTGCAGTTACACTGGCACTAACTGTCACTCAGGTGCAGTTATACTGGCACTAACTATCACTCAGGTATATTAACACTGGTAATAACTATCACTCAGGTGCTGTTATACTGGCACTAACTATCACTCAGGTATATTTACAATGGCACTAACTGTCACTCAGGTCCAATTACACTGGCACTAACTATCACTCATTTGCAGTTACACTGGCACTAACTAGCACTCATTTATAGTTGCACTGGCACTAACTGTCACACAGGTGCAGTTGCACTGGCACTAACTATCACTCAGGTATATTTACACTGGCACTAATTATCACTCAGGTGCAGTTACACTGGCACTAATTATCACTCAGGTGCAGTTACACTGGCACTAACTATCACTCAGGTATAGTTACACTGGCACTAACAATCACTCAGGTACAGTTACACTGGCACTAACTGTCACTCAGTTACAGTTACACTGGCACTAACTGTCACTCAGGTGCAGTTACACTGGCACTAACTATCACTCAGCTGCAGTTACATTGGCACTAACTATCACTCGGGCAGTTACACTGGTGCTAACTATCATTCAGCGGCGGTTACACTGGCACTAACAATCACTCGGGCAGTTACACTGGCACTAACTATCATTCAGCTGCAGTTACACTGGCACGAACTATCACTCGGGCAGTTACACTGGCACTAACTATCACTCAGGTATAGTTGCACTGGCACTAACTATCACTCAGGTATAGTTACACTGGCACTAATTATCACTCAGGTGCAGTTACACTGGCACTACCTATCAATCAGGTATAGTTACACTGGCACTAACTATCACTCAGGTGCAGTTACGCTGGCACTAACTATCACTCAGGTATAGTTACACAGGCACTAACTATCACTCAGGTATATTAACACTGGTAATAACTATCACTCAGGTGCTGTTATACTGGCACTAACTATCACTCAGGTATATTTACACTGGCACTAACTGTCACTCAGGTCCAATTACACTGGCACTATCACTCATTTGCAGTTACACTGGCACTAACTATCACTCAGGTATAGTTACACTGGCACTAACTATCACTCATGTGCAGTTACATTGGCACTAACTTTCACTCAGGTATAGTTGCACTGGCACTAACTATCACTCAGGTATATTTACACTGGCACTAACTATCACTCGAGTATCGTTACACTGGCACTAATTATCACTCAGGTGCAGTTACACTGGCACTAACTATCACTCAGGTGCAGTTACACTGGCACTAACTATGACTCAGGTGCAGTTACACTGGCACTAACTATCACTCAGGTATAGTTACACTGGCACTAACAATCACTCAGGTACAGTTACACTGGCACTAACTGTCACTCAGTTACAGTTACACTGGCTCTAACTGTCACTCAGGTGCAGTTACACTGGCACTAACTATCACTCAGGTATAGTTACACTGGCACTAATTATCACTCAGGTGCAGTTACACTGGCACTACCTATCAATCAGGTATAGTTACACTGGCACTAACTATCACTCAGGTGCAGTTACGCTGGCACTAACTATCACTCAGGTATAGTTACACAGGCACTAACTATCACTCAGATGCAGTTACACTGGCACTAACTATCACTCAGGTATAGTTACACTGGCACTAACTATCACTCAGGTATAGTTACACCGCCACTAACTATCACTCATTTGCAGTTTCACTGGCACTAACTGTCACTCAGGTGCAGTTATACTGGCACTAACTATCACTCAGGTATATTAACACTGGTAATAACTATCACTCAGGTGCTGTTATACTGGCACTAACTATCACTCAGGTATATTTACAATGGCACTAACTGTCACTCAGGTCCAATTACACTGGCACTAACTATCACTCATTTGCAGTTACACTGGCACTAACTATCATTCAGGTAAAGTTACACTGGCACTAACTATCACTCATGTGCAGTTACATTGGCACTAACTTTCACTCAGGTATAGTTACACTGGCACTAACTAGCACTCATTTATAGTTGCACTGGCACTAACTGTCACTCAGGTACAGTTACATTGGCACTAACTATCACTCGGGTATAGTTACACTGGCACTAACTAGCACTCGGGTATAGTTACACTGGCACTAATTATCACTCAGGTGCACTTACACTGGCACTAACTATCATTCAGGTATATTTGCACTGGCACTAACTATCACTCAGGTATAGTTACACTGGCACTAACTGTCACTCAGGTGCAGTTACACTGGCACTAATTATAACTCAGGTGCAGTTGCATTGGCACTAACCATCACTCAGGTATAGTTGCACTGGCACTAACTGTCACTCAGGTGCAGTTATACTGGCACTAACTATCACTCAGGTATATTAACACTGGTAATAACTATCACTCAGGTGCTGTTATACTGGCACTAACTATCACTCAGGTATATTTACACTGGCACTAACTGTCACTCAGGTCCAATTACACTGGCACTATCACTCATTTGCAGTTACACTGGCACTAACTATCACTCAGGTATAGTTACACTGGCACTAACTATCACTCATGTGCAGTTACATTGGCACGAACTTTCACTCAGGTATAGTTGCACTGGCACTAACTATCACTCAGGTATATTTACACTGGCACTAACTATCACTCGAGTATCGTTACACTGGCACTAATTATCACTCAGGTGCAGTTACACTGGCACTAACTATCACTCAGGTGCAGTTACACTGGCACTAACTATGACTCAGGTGCAGTTACACTGGCACTAACTATCACTCAGGTATAGTTACACTGGCACTAACAATCACTCAGGTACAGTTACACTGGCACTAACTGTCACTCAGTTACAGTTACACTGGCACTAACTGTCACTCAGGTGCAGTTACACTGGCACTAACTATCACTCAGTTGAAGTTACACTGGCATTAACTATCACTCTCAGGTGCAGTTACACTGGCACTAACGATCACTCAGGTGCAGTTACACTGGCACTAACTATCACTCAGGTACAGTTACACTGGCTCGAACTGTCACTCCGGTGCAGTTACACTGGCACTAACTATCACTCAGGTTCATTTACACTGGCACTAACTATCATTCGGGTACAGTTACACTGGCACTAATTGTCACTCAGGTACAGTTACACTGGCACTAACTGTCACTCAGGTGCAGTTACACTGGCACTAACTTTCACTCTGGTGCAGTTACACTGGCACTAACTATCACTCAGGTGCAGTTACACTGGCACTAACTGTCACTCAGGTGCAGTTACACTGGCACTAACTATCACTCAGGTGCAGTTACACTGGCACGAACTATCACTCAGTTGAAGTTACACTGGCATTAACTATCACTCTTAGGTGCAGTTACACTGGCACTAACTATCACTCAGGTGCAGTTACACTGGCACTAGCTATCACTCAGTTGAAGTTACACTGGCATTAACTATCACTCTCAGGTGCAGTTACACTGGCACTAACTGTCGCTCAGGTACAGTTACACTGGCACTAACTATCACTCAGGTACAGTTGCACTGGCACTAACTATCACTCGGGTATAGTTACACTGGCTCTAACTGTCACTCAGGTGCAGTTACACTGGCACTAACTATCACTCAGGTACACTTACACTGGCACTAACTGTCACTCAGATACAGTTACACTGGCACTCACTGTCACTCAGGTACAGTTACACTGGCACTAACTGTCACTCAGGTGCAGTTACACAGGCACTAACTATCACTCAGGTGCAGTTACACTGGCACTAACTGTCACACAGGTGCAGTTACACTGGCACTAACTATCACTCAGGTACAGTTACACTGGCACTAACTGTCACTCAGGTACAGGTACACTGGCACTAACTATCACTCAGGTACAGTTACACTGGCACTAACTGTCACTCAGGTACAGTTACACTGGCACTAACTATCACTCGGGCAGTTACACAGGCACTAACTATCACTCGGGCAGTTACACTGGCAGTAAGTATCACTTGGGCAGTTACACTGGTGCTAACTATCAGTCAGCTGCAGTTACACTGGTACTAACTATCACTCGGGCAGTTACACTGGCACTAGCTATCACTTGGGCAGTTACACTGGAGCTAACTATCAGTCAGCTGCAGTTGCACTGGTACTAACTATCACTCGGGCAGTTACACTGGCACTAACTATCACTCGGGCAGTTAAACTGGTGTTAACTGTCATTCAGCTGCAGTTGCACTGGCACTAACTATCACTCAGGTACAGTTACACTGGCACTAACTATCACTCAGGTTCATTTACACTGGCACTAACTGTCACTCAGGTGCAGTTACACTGGCACTAACTATCACTCGGGTATAGTTACACTGGCACTAACTATCACTCAGGTACAGTTACACTGGCACTAACTGTCACTCAGTTACAGTTACACTGGCACTAACTGTCACTCTGGTGCAGTTACACTGGCACTAACTATCACTCAGGTACAGTTACACTGGCACTAACTGTCACTCAGGTGCAGTTACACTGGCACTAACTGTCACTCAGGTGCAGTTACACCGGCACTAACTATCACTCAGGTACAGTTACACTGGCACTAACTGTCACTCAGGTGCAGTTACACTGGCACTTTCTATCACTCAGGTGCAGTTACACTGGCACTAACTATCACTCAGTTGAAGTTACACTGGCATTAACTATCACTCTCAGGTGCAGTTACACTGGCACTAACTATCACTCAGGTGCAGTTACACTGGCACTAACTATCACTCAGTTGAAGTTACACTGGCATTAACTATCACTCTCAGGTGCAGTTACACTGGCACTAACTATCACTCAGGTATAGTTACACTGGCACTAACTATCACTGAGGTACAGTTACACTGGCACTAACTGTCACTCAGGTACAGTTACACTGGCACTAACGGTCACTCAGGTGCAGTTACACTGGCACTAACTATCACTCAGGTACAGTTACACTGGCACTAACTGTCACTCAGGTGCAGTTACACTGGCACTAACTTTCACTGAGTTGCAGTTACACTGGCACTAACTATCACTCAGGTGCAGTTACACTGGCACTAACTATCACTCAGGTACAGTTACACTGGCACTAACTGTCACTCAGGTGCAGTTACACTGGCACTAACTATCACTCAGGTGCAGTTACACTGGCACTAACTATCACTCAGTTGAAGTTACACTGGCATTAACTATCACTCTCAGGTGCAGTTACACTGGCACTAACTATCACTCAGGTGCAGTTACACTGGCACTAACTTTCACTCAGGTGCAGTTACACTGGCACTAACTGTCGCTCAGGTACGGTTACACTGGCACAAACTATCACTCAGGTACAGTTACTCTGGCACTAACTATCACTCAGATACAGTTACACTGGCTCTAACTGTCTCTCAGGTGCAGTTACACTAGTACTAACTATCACTCAGGTACACTTACACTGGCACGAACTGTCACTCAGATACAGTTACACTGGCACTCACTGTCACTCAGGTACAGTTACACTGGCACTAACTGTCACTCAGGTGCAGTTACACTGGCACTAACTATCACTCAGGTGCAGTTACACTGGCACTAACTGTCACTCAGGTACAGTTACACTGGCACTACCTATCACTCAGGTATAGTTATACTGGCACTAACTGTCACTCAGGTACAGTTACACTGGCACTAACTATCACTCAGGTTCATTTACACTGGCACTAACTGTCACTCAGGTGCAGTTACACTGGCACTAACTATCACTCAGGTGCAGTTACACTGGCACTAATTATCACTCAGGTATAGTTACACTGGCACTAAGTATCACTCAGGTACAGTTACACTGGCACTAACTGTCACTCAGGTGCAGTTACACTGGCACTAACTGTCACTTAGGTGCAGTTACACTGGCACTAACTGTCACTCAGGTGCAGTTACACTGGCACTAACGATCACTCAGGTGCAGTTACACTGGCACTAACTATCTCTCAGGAGCAGTTACACTGGCGCTAACTATCACTCAGGTACAGTTACACTGGCACTAACTATCACTCAGGTGCAGTTACACTGGCACTAACTATCACTCAGGGATAGTTACACTGGCACTAACTATCACTCAGGTGTAGTTACACTGGCACTAACTATCACTCAGGTGCAGTTACGCTGGCACTATCTGTCACTCAGGTGCAGTTACACTGGCACTAACTATCACTCAGGTGCAGTTCCACTGGCACTAACTACCACTCAGGTTCAGTTACACTGGCACTAACTATCACTCAGGTGCAGTTCCACTGGCACTAACTACCACTCAGGTGCAGTTACACTGGCACTAACTATCACTCAGGTATAGTTACACTGGCACTAACTTTCACTCAGGTACAGTTACACTGGCACTAACTATCACTCAGGTATAGTTACACTGGCACTAACTTTCACTCAGGTACAGTTACACTGGCACTAACTATCTCTCAGGAGCAGTTACACTGGCGCTAACTATCACTCAGGTACAGTTACACTGGCACTAACTATCACTCAGGTGCAGTTACACTGGCACTAACTATCACTCAGGGATAGTTACACTGGCACTAACTATCACTCAGGTGTAGTTACACTGGCACTAACTATCACTCAGGTGCAGTTACGCTGGCACTATCTGTCACTCAGGTGCAGTTACACTGGCACTAACTATCACTCAGGTGCAGTTCCACTGGCACTAACTACCACTCAGGTTCAGTTACACTGGCACTAACTATCACTCAGGTGCAGTTCCACTGGCACTAACTACCACTCAGGTGCAGTTACACTGGCACTAACTATCACTCAGGTATAGTTACACTGGCACTAACTTTCACTCAGGTACAGTTACACTGGCACTAACTATCACTCAGGTATAGTTACACTGGCACTAACTTTCACTCAGGTACAGTTACACTGGCACTAACTATCACTCAGGTGCAGTTACACTGGCACTAACTATCACTCAGGTACAGTTACACTGGCACTAACTATCACTCAGGTAAAGTTACACTGGCACTAACTGTCACTCAGGTGCAGTTACACTGGCACTAACTGTCACTCAGGTATAGTTCCATTGGCACTAACTATCACTCATGTGCAGTTACACTGGCACTAACTATCACTCAGGTACAGTTACACTGGCACTAACTATCACTCAGGTACAGTTACACTGGCACTAACTATCACTCGGGTATAGTTACACTGGCACTAACTAGCACTCGGGTATAGTTACACTGGCACTAATTATCACTCAGGTGCACTTACACTGGCACTAACTATCATTCAGGTATATTTGCACTTGCACTAACTATCACTCAGGTATAGTTACACTGGCACTAACTGTCACTCAGGTGCAGTTACACTGGCACTAATTATAACTCAGGTGCAGTTGCATTGGCACTAACCATCACTCAGGTATAGTTGCACTGGCACTAACTGTCACTCAGGTGCAGTTATACTGGCACTAACTATCACTCAGGTATATTAACACTGGTAATAACTATCACTCAGGTGCTGTTATACTGGCACTAACTATCACTCAGGTATATTTACACTGGCACTAACTGTCACTCAGGTCCAATTACACTGGCACTATCACTCATTTGCAGTTACACTGGCACTAACTATCACTCAGGTATAGTTACACTGGCACTAACTATCACTCATGTGCAGTTACATTGGCACGAACTTTCACTCAGGTATAGTTGCACTGGCACTAACTATCACTCAGGTATATTTACACTGGCACTAACTATCACTCGAGTATCGTTACACTGGCACTAATTATCACTCAGGTGCAGTTACACTGGCACTAACTATCACTCAGGTGCAGTTACACTGGCACTAACTATGACTCAGGTGCAGTTACACTGGCACTAACTATCACTCAGGTATAGTTACACTGGCACTAACAATCACTCAGGTACAGTTACACTGGCACTAACTGTCACTCAGTTACAGTTACACTGGCACTAACTGTCACTCAGGTGCAGTTACACTGGCACTAACTATCACTCAGTTGAAGTTACACTGGCATTAACTATCACTCTCAGGTGCAGTTACACTGGCACTAACTATCACTCAGGTGCAGTTACACTGGCACTAACTATCACTCAGTTGAAGTTACACTGGCATTAACTATCACTCAGGTATAGTTACACTGGCACTAACAATCACTCAGGTACAGTTACACTGGCACTAACTGTCACTCAGTTACAGTTACACTGGCACTAACTGTCACTCAGGTGCAGTTACACTGGCACTAACTATCACTCAGGTAT
Organism: Heterodontus francisci; assembly: GCF_036365525.1. Taxonomy (NCBI): domain Eukaryota; kingdom Metazoa; phylum Chordata; class Chondrichthyes; order Heterodontiformes; family Heterodontidae; genus Heterodontus; species Heterodontus francisci. Next base: position 58,127,044 of record NC_090403.1, read on the forward strand.
AGTTGCACTGGCACTAACTATCACTCAGGTATAGTTACACTGGCACTAATTATCACTCAGGTGCAGTTACACTGGCACTACCTATCAATCAGGTATAGTTACACTGGCACTAACTATCACTCAGGTGCAGTTACGCTGGCACTAACTATCACTCAGGTATAGTTACACAGGCACTAACTATCACTCAGATGCAGTTACACTGGCACTAACTATCACTCAGGTATAGTTACACTGGCACTAACTATCACTCAGGTATAGTTACACCGCCACTAACTATCACTCATTTGCAGTTTCACTGGCACTAACTGTCACTCAGGTGCAGTTATACTGGCACTAACTATCACTCAGGTATATTAACACTGGTAATAACTATCACTCAGGTGCTGTTATACTGGCACTAACTATCACTCAGGTATATTTACAATGGCACTAACTGTCACTCAGGTCCAATTACACTGGCACTAACTATCACTCATTTGCAGTTACACTGGCACTAACTATCATTCAGGTAAAGTTACACTGGCACTAACTATCACTCATGTGCAGTTACATTGGCACTAACTTTCACTCAGGTATAGTTACACTGGCACTAACTAGCACTCATTTATAGTTGCACTGGCACTAACTGTCACTCAGGTACAGTTACATTGGCACTAACTATCACTCGGGTATAGTTACACTGGCACTAACTAGCACTCGGGTATAGTTACACTGGCACTAATTATCACTCAGGTGCACTTACACTGGCACTAACTATCATTCAGGTATATTTGCACTTGCACTAACTATCACTCAGGTATAGTTACACTGGCACTAACTGTCACTCAGGTGCAGTTACACTGGCACTAATTATAACTCAGGTGCAGTTGCATTGGCACTAACCATCACTCAGGTATAGTTGCACTGGCACTAACTGTCACTCAGGTGCAGTTATACTGGCACTAACTATCACTCAGGTATATTAACACTGGTAATAACTATCACTCAGGTGCTGTTATACTGGCACTAACTATCACTCAGGTATATTTACACTGGCACTAACTGTCACTCAGGTCCAATTACACTGGCACTATCACTCATTTGCAGTTACACTGGCACTAACTATCACTCAGGTATAGTTACACTGGCACTAACTATCACTCATGTGCAGTTACATTGGCACGAACTTTCACTCAGGTATAGTTGCACTGGCACTAACTATCACTCAGGTATATTTACACTGGCACTAACTATCACTCGAGTATCGTTACACTGGCACTAATTATCACTCAGGTGCAGTTACACTGGCACTAACTATCACTCAGGTGCAGTTACACTGGCACTAACTATGACTCAGGTGCAGTTACACTGGCACTAACTATCACTCAGGTATAGTTACACTGGCACTAACAATCACTCAGGTACAGTTACACTGGCACTAACTGTCACTCAGTTACAGTTACACTGGCACTAACTGTCACTCAGGTGCAGTTACACTGGCACTAACTATCACTCAGTTGAAGTTACACTGGCATTAACTATCACTCTCAGGTGCAGTTACACTGGCACTAACAATCACTCAGGTACAGTTACACTGGCACTAACTGTCACTCAGGTCCAATTACACTGGCACTAACTATCACTCATTTGCAGTTACACTGGCACTAACTATCATTCAGGTAAAGTTACACTGGCACTAACTATCACTCATGTGCAGTTACATTGGCACTAACTTTCACTCAGGTATAGTTACACTGGCACTAACTAGCACTCATTTATAGTTGCACTGGCACTAACTGTCACTCAGGTACAGTTACATTGGCACTAACTATCACTCGGGTATAGTTACACTGGCACTAACTAGCACTCGGGTATAGTTACACTGGCACTAATTATCACTCAGGTGCACTTACACTGGCACTAACTATCATTCAGGTATATTTGCACTTGCACTAACTATCACTCAGGTATAGTTACACTGGCACTAACTGTCACTCAGGTGCAGTTACACTGGCACTAATTATAACTCAGGTGCAGTTGCATTGGCACTAACCATCACTCAGGTATAGTTGCACTGGCACTAACTGTCACTCAGGTGCAGTTATACTGGCACTAACTATCACTCAGGTATATTAACACTGGTAATAACTATCACTCAGGTGCTGTTATACTGGCACTAACTATCACTCAGGTATATTTACACTGGCACTAACTGTCACTCAGGTCCAATTACACTGGCACTATCACTCATTTGCAGTTACACTGGCACTAACTATCACTCAGGTATAGTTACACTGGCACTAACTATCACTCATGTGCAGTTACATTGGCACGAACTTTCACTCAGGTATAGTTGCACTGGCACTAACTATCACTCAGGTATATTTACACTGGCACTAACTATCACTCGAGTATCGTTACACTGGCACTAATTATCACTCAGGTGCAGTTACACTGGCACTAACTATCACTCAGGTGCAGTTACACTGGCACTAACTATGACTCAGGTGCAGTTACACTGGCACTAACTATCACTCAGGTATAGTTACACTGGCACTAACAATCACTCAGGTACAGTTACACTGGCACTAACTGTCACTCAGTTACAGTTACACTGGCACTAACTGTCACTCAGGTGCAGTTACACTGGCACTAACTATCACTCAGTTGAAGTTACACTGGCATTAACTATCACTCTCAGGTGCAGTTACACTGGCACTAACGATCACTCAGGTGCAGTTACACTGGCACTAACTATTACTCAGGTACAGTTACACTGGCTCGAACTGTCACTCCGGTGCAGTTACACTGGCACTAACTATCACTCAGGTTCATTTACACTGGCACTAACTATCATTCGGGTACAGTTACACTGGCACTAATTGTCACTCAGGTACAGTTACACTGGCACTAACTGTCACTCAGGTGCAGTTACACTGGCACTAACTATCACTCAGTTGAAGTTACACTGGCATTAACTATCACTCAGGTATAGTTACACTGGCACTAACAATCACTCAGGTACAGTTACACTGGCACTAACTGTCACTCAGTTACAGTTACACTGGCACTAACTGTCACTCAGGTGCAGTTACACTGGCACTAACTATCACTCAGGTATAGTTGCACTGGCACTAACTATCACTCAGGTATAGTTACACTGGCACTAATTATCACTCAGGTGCAGTTACACTGGCACTACCTATCAATCAGGTATAGTTACACTGGCACTAACTATCACTCAGGTGCAGTTACGCTGGCACTAACTATCACTCAGGTATAGTTACACAGGCACTAACTATCACTCAGATGCAGTTACGCTGGCACTAACTATCACTCAGGTATAGTTACACTGGCACTAACTATCACTCAGGTATAGTTACACCGCCACTAACTATCACTCATTTGCAGTTTCACTGGCACTAACTGTCACTCAGGTGCAGTTATACTGGCACTAACTATCACTCAGGTATATTAACACTGGTAATAACTATCACTCAGGTGCTGTTATACTGGCACTAACTATCACTCAGGTATATTTACAATGGCACTAACTGTCACTCAGGTCCAATTACACTGGCACTAACTATCACTCATTTGCAGTTACACTGGCACTAACTATCATTCAGGTAAAGTTACACTGGCACTAACTATCACTCATGTGCAGTTACATTGGCACTAACTTTCACTCAGGTATAGTTACACTGGCACTAACTAGCACTCATTTATAGTTGCACTGGCACTAACTGTCACTCAGGTACAGTTACATTGGCACTAACTATCACTCGGGTATAGTTACACTGGCACTAACTAGCACTCGGGTATAGTTACACTGGCACTAATTATCACTCAGGTGCACTTACACTGGCACTAACTATCATTCAGGTATATTTGCACTTGCACTAACTATCACTCAGGTATAGTTACACTGGCACTAACTGTCACTCAGGTGCAGTTACACTGGCACTAATTATAACTCAGGTGCAGTTGCATTGGCACTAACCATCACTCAGGTATAGTTGCACTGGCACTAACTGTCACTCAGGTGCAGTTATACTGGCACTAACTATCACTCAGGTATATTAACACTGGTAATAACTATCACTCAGGTGCTGTTATACTGGCACTAACTATCACTCAGGTATATTTACACTGGCACTAACTGTCACTCAGGTCCAATTACACTGGCACTATCACTCATTTGCAGTTACACTGGCACTAACTATCACTCAGGTATAGTTACACTGGCACTAACTATCACTCATGTGCAGTTACATTGGCACGAACTTTCACTCAGGTATAGTTGCACTGGCACTAACTATCACTCAGGTATATTTACACTGGCACTAACTATCACTCGAGTATCGTTACACTGGCACTAATTATCACTCAGGTGCAGTTACACTGGCACTAACTATCACTCAGGTGCAGTTACACTGGCACTAACTATGACTCAGGTGCAGTTACACTGGCACTAACTATCACTCAGGTATAGTTACACTGGCACTAACAATCACTCAGGTACAGTTACACTGGCACTAACTGTCACTCAGTTACAGTTACACTGGCACTAACTGTCACTCAGGTGCAGTTACACTGGCACTAACTATCACTCAGTTGAAGTTACACTGGCATTAACTATCACTCTCAGGTGCAGTTACACTGGCACTAACTATCACTCAGGTGCAGTTACACTGGCACTAACTATCACTCAGTTGAAGTTACACTGGCATTAACTATCACTCAGGTATAGTTACACTGGCACTAACAATCACTCAGGTACAGTTACACTGGCACTAACTGTCACTCAGTTACAGTTACACTGGCACTAACTGTCACTCAGGTGCAGTTACACTGGCACTAACTATCACTCAGGTATAGTTGCACTGGCACTAACTATCACTCAGGTATAGTTACACTGGCACTAATTATCACTCAGGTGCAGTTACACTGGCACTACCTATCAATCAGGTATAGTTACACTGGCACTAACTATCACTCAGGTGCAGTTACGCTGGCACTAACTATCACTCAGGTATAGTTACACAGGCACTAACTATCACTCAGATGCAGTTACACTGGCACTAACTATCACTCAGGTATAGTTACACTGGCACTAACTATCACTCAGGTATAGTTACACCGCCACTAACTATCACTCATTTGCAGTTTCACTGGCACTAACTGTCACTCAGGTGCAGTTATACTGGCACTAACTATCACTCAGGTATATTAACACTGGTAATAACTATCACTCAGGTGCTGTTATACTGGCACTAACTATCACTCAGGTATATTTACAATGGCACTAACTGTCACTCAGGTCCAATTACACTGGCACTAACTATCACTCATTTGCAGTTACACTGGCACTAACTATCATTCAGGTAAAGTTACACTGGCACTAACTATCACTCATGTGCAGTTACATTGGCACTAACTTTCACTCAGGTATAGTTACACTGGCACTAACTAGCACTCATTTATAGTTGCACTGGCACTAACTGTCACTCAGGTACAGTTACATTGGCACTAACTATCACTCGGGTATAGTTACACTGGCACTAACTAGCACTCGGGTATAGTTACACTGGCACTAATTATCACTCAGGTGCACTTACACTGGCACTAACTATCATTCAGGTATATTTGCACTTGCACTAACTATCACTCAGGTATAGTTACACTGGCACTAACTGTCACTCAGGTGCAGTTACACTGGCACTAATTATAACTCAGGTGCAGTTGCATTGGCACTAACCATCACTCAGGTATAGTTGCACTGGCACTAACTGTCACTCAGGTGCAGTTATACTGGCACTAACTATCACTCAGGTATATTAACACTGGTAATAACTATCACTCAGGTGCTGTTATACTGGCACTAACTATCACTCAGGTATATTTACACTGGCACTAACTGTCACTCAGGTCCAATTACACTGGCACTATCACTCATTTGCAGTTACACTGGCACTAACTATCACTCAGGTATAGTTACACTGGCACTAACTATCACTCATGTGCAGTTACATTGGCACGAACTTTCACTCAGGTATAGTTGCACTGGCACTAACTATCACTCAGGTATATTTACACTGGCACTAACTATCACTCGAGTATCGTTACACTGGCACTAATTATCACTCAGGTGCAGTTACACTGGCACTAACTATCACTCAGGTGCAGTTACACTGGCACTAACTATGACTCAGGTGCAGTTACACTGGCACTAACTATCACTCAGGTATAGTTACACTGGCACTAACAATCACTCAGGTACAGTTACACTGGCACTAACTGTCACTCAGTTACAGTTACACTGGCACTAACTGTCACTCAGGTGCAGTTACACTGGCACTAACTATCACTCAGTTGAAGTTACACTGGCATTAACTATCACTCTCAGGTGCAGTTACACTGGCACTAACAATCACTCAGGTACAGTTACACTGGCACTAACTGTCACTCAGGTCCAATTACACTGGCACTAACTATCACTCATTTGCAGTTACACTGGCACTAACTATCATTCAGGTAAAGTTACACTGGCACTAACTATCACTCATGTGCAGTTACATTGGCACTAACTTTCACTCAGGTATAGTTACACTGGCACTAACTAGCACTCATTTATAGTTGCACTGGCACTAACTGTCACTCAGGTACAGTTACATTGGCACTAACTATCACTCGGGTATAGTTACACTGGCACTAACTAGCACTCGGGTATAGTTACACTGGCACTAATTATCACTCAGGTGCACTTACACTGGCACTAACTATCATTCAGGTATATTTGCACTTGCACTAACTATCACTCAGGTATAGTTACACTGGCACTAACTGTCACTCAGGTGCAGTTACACTGGCACTAATTATAACTCAGGTGCAGTTGCATTGGCACTAACCATCACTCAGGTATAGTTGCACTGGCACTAACTGTCACTCAGGTGCAGTTATACTGGCACTAACTATCACTCAGGTATATTAACACTGGTAATAACTATCACTCAGGTGCTGTTATACTGGCACTAACTATCACTCAGGTATATTTACACTGGCACTAACTGTCACTCAGGTCCAATTACACTGGCACTATCACTCATTTGCAGTTACACTGGCACTAACTATCACTCAGGTATAGTTACACTGGCACTAACTATCACTCATGTGCAGTTACATTGGCACGAACTTTCACTCAGGTATAGTTGCACTGGCACTAACTATCACTCAGGTATATTTACACTGGCACTAACTATCACTCGAGTATCGTTACACTGGCACTAATTATCACTCAGGTGCAGTTACACTGGCACTAACTATCACTCAGGTGCAGTTACACTGGCACTAACTATGACTCAGGTGCAGTTACACTGGCACTAACTATCACTCAGGTATAGTTACACTGGCACTAACAATCACTCAGGTACAGTTACACTGGCACTAACTGTCACTCAGTTACAGTTACACTGGCACTAACTGTCACTCAGGTGCAGTTACACTGGCACTAACTATCACTCAGTTGAAGTTACACTGGCATTAACTATCACTCTCAGGTGCAGTTACACTGGCACTAACTATCACTCAGGTGCAGTTACACTGGCACTAACTATTACTCAGGTACAGTTACACTGGCTCGAACTGTCACTCCGGTGCAGTTACACTGGCACTAACTATCACTCAGGTTCATTTACACTGGCACTAACTATCATTCGGGTACAGTTACACTGGCACTAATTGTCACTCAGGTACAGTTACACTGGCACTAACTGTCACTCAGGTGCAGTTACACTGGCACTAACTTTCACTCTGGTGCAGTTACACTGGCACTAACTATCACTCAGGTGCAGTTACACTGGCACTAACTGTCACTCAGGTGCAGTTACACTGGCACTAACTATCACTCAGGTGCAGTTACACTGGCACGAACTATCACTCAGTTGAAGTTACACTGGCATTAACTATCACTCTTAGGTGCAGTTACACTGGCACTAACTATCACTCAGGTGCAGTTACACTGGCACTAGCTATCACTCAGTTGAAGTTACACTGGCATTAACTATCACTCTCAGGTGCAGTTACACTGGCACTAACTGTCGCTCAGGTACAGTTACACTGGCACTAACTATCACTCAGGTACAGTTGCACTGGCACTAACTATCACTCGGGTATAGTTACACTGGCTCTAACTGTCACTCAGGTGCAGTTACACTGGCACTAACTATCACTCAGGTACACTTACACTGGCACTAACTGTCACTCAGATACAGTTACACTGGCACTCACTGTCACTCAGGTACAGTTACACTGGCACTAACTGTCACTCAGGTGCAGTTACACAGGCACTAACTATCACTCAGGTGCAGTTACACTGGCACTAACTGTCACACAGGTGCAGTTACACTGGCACTAACTATCACTCAGGTACAGTTACACTGGCACTAACTGTCACTCAGGTACAGGTACACTGGCACTAACTATCACTCAGGTACAGTTACACTGGCACTAACTGTCACTCAGGTACAGTTACACTGGCTCTAACTGTCACTCAGGTGCAGTTACACTGGCACTAACTATCACTCAGGTACACTTACACTGGCACTAACTGTCACTCAGATACAGTTACACTGGCACTCACTGTCACTTAGGTACAGTTACACTGGCATTAACTGTCACTCAGGTGCAGTTACACAGGCACTAACTATCACTCAGGTGCAGTTACACTGGCACTAACTGTCACACAGGTGCAGTTACACTGGCACTAACTATCACTCAGGTTCATTTACACTGGCACTAACTGTCACTCAGGTGCAGTTACACTGGCACTAACTATCACTCAGGTACAGTTACACTGGCACTAACTATCACTCAGGTGCAGTTACACTGGCACTAACTATCACTCAGTTGAAGTTACACTGGCATTAACTATCACTCTCAGGTGCAGTTACACTGGCACTAACTATCACTCAGGTGCAGTTACACTGGCACTAACTATCACTCAGTTGAAGTTACACTGGCATTAACTATCACTCAGGTATAGTTACACTGGCACTAACAATCACTCAGGTACAGTTACACTGGCACTAACTGTCACTCAGTTACAGTTACACTGGCACTAACTGTCACTCAGGTGCAGTTACACTGGCACTAACTATCACTCAGGTATAGTTGCACTGGCACTAACTATCACTCAGGTATAGTTACACTGGCACTAATTATCACTCAGGTGCAGTTACACTGGCACTACCTATCAATCAGGTATAGTTACACTGGCACTAACTATCACTCAGGTGCAGTTACGCTGGCACTAACTATCACTCAGGTATAGTTACACAGGCACTAACTATCACTCAGATGCAGTTACACTGGCACTAACTATCACTCAGGTATAGTTACACTGGCACTAACTATCACTCAGGTATAGTTACACCGCCACTAACTATCACTCATTTGCAGTTTCACTGGCACTAACTGTCACTCAGGTGCAGTTATACTGGCACTAACTATCACTCAGGTATATTAACACTGGTAATAACTATCACTCAGGTGCTGTTATACTGGCACTAACTATCACTCAGGTATATTTACAATGGCACTAACTGTCACTCAGGTCCAATTACACTGGCACTAACTATCACTCATTTGCAGTTACACTGGCACTAACTATCATTCAGGTAAAGTTACACTGGCACTAACTATCACTCATGTGCAGTTACATTGGCACTAACTTTCACTCAGGTATAGTTACACTGGCACTAACTAGCACTCATTTATAGTTGCACTGGCACTAACTGTCACTCAGGTACAGTTACATTGGCACTAACTATCACTCGGGTATAGTTACACTGGCACTAACTAGCACTCGGGTATAGTTACACTGGCACTAATTATCACTCAGGTGCACTTACACTGGCACTAACTATCATTCAGGTATATTTGCACTTGCACTAACTATCACTCAGGTATAGTTACACTGGCACTAACTGTCACTCAGGTGCAGTTACACTGGCACTAATTATAACTCAGGTGCAGTTGCATTGGCACTAACCATCACTCAGGTATAGTTGCACTGGCACTAACTGTCACTCAGGTGCAGTTATACTGGCACTAACTATCACTCAGGTATATTAACACTGGTAATAACTATCACTCAGGTGCTGTTATACTGGCACTAACTATCACTCAGGTATATTTACACTGGCACTAACTGTCACTCAGGTCCAATTACACTGGCACTATCACTCATTTGCAGTTACACTGGCACTAACTATCACTCAGGTATAGTTACACTGGCACTAACTATCACTCATGTGCAGTTACATTGGCACGAACTTTCACTCAGGTATAGTTGCACTGGCACTAACTATCACTCAGGTATATTTACACTGGCACTAACTATCACTCGAGTATCGTTACACTGGCACTAATTATCACTCAGGTGCAGTTACACTGGCACTAACTATCACTCAGGTGCAGTTACACTGGCACTAACTATGACTCAGGTGCAGTTACACTGGCACTAACTATCACTCAGGTATAGTTACACTGGCACTAACAATCACTCAGGTACAGTTACACTGGCACTAACTGTCACTCAGTTACAGTTACACTGGCACTAACTGTCACTCAGGTGCAGTTACACTGGCACTAACTATCACTCAGTTGAAGTTACACTGGCATTAACTATCACTCTCAGGTGCAGTTACACTGGCACTAACGATCACTCAGGTGCAGTTACACTGGCACTAACTATTACTCAGGTACAGTTACACTGGCTCGAACTGTCACTCCGGTGCAGTTACACTGGCACTAACTATCACTCAGGTTCATTTACACTGGCACTAACTATCATTCGGGTACAGTTACACTGGCACTAATTGTCACTCAGGTACAGTTACACTGGCACTAACTGTCACTCAGGTGCAGTTACACTGGCACTAACTTTCACTCTGGTGCAGTTACACTGGCACTAACTATCACTCAGGTGCAGTTACACTGGCACTAACTGTCACTCAGGTGCAGTTACACTGGCACTAACTATCACTCAGGTGCAGTTACACTGGCACGAACTATCACTCAGTTGAAGTTACACTGGCATTAACTATCACTCTTAGGTGCAGTTACACTGGCACTAACTATCACTCAGGTGCAGTTACACTGGCACTAGCTATCACTCAGTTGAAGTTACACTGGCATTAACTATCACTCTCAGGTGCAGTTACACTGGCACTAACTGTCGCTCAGGTACAGTTACACTGGCACTAACTATCACTCAGGTACAGTTGCACTGGCACTAACTATCACTCGGGTATAGTTACACTGGCTCTAACTGTCACTCAGGTGCAGTTACACTGGCACTAACTATCACTCAGGTACACTTACACTGGCACTAACTGTCACTCAGATACAGTTACACTGGCACTCACTGTCACTCAGGTACAGTTACACTGGCACTAACTGTCACTCAGGTGCAGTTACACAGGCACTAACTATCACTCAGGTGCAGTTACACTGGCACTAACTGTCACACAGGTGCAGTTACACTGGCACTAACTATCACTCAGGTACAGTTACACTGGCACTAACTGTCACTCAGGTACAGGTACACTGGCACTAACTATCACTCAGGTACAGTTACACTGGCACTAACTGTCACTCAGGTACAGTTACACTGGCACTAACTATCACTCGGGCAGTTACACAGGCACTAACTATCACTCGGGCAGTTACACTGGCAGTAAGTATCACTTGGGCAGTTGCACTGGTGCTAACTATCAGTCAGCTGCAGTTACACTGGTACTAACTATCACTCGGGCAGTTACACTGGCACTAGCTATCACTTGGGCAGTTACACTGGAGCTAACTATCAGTCAGCTGCAGTTGCACTGGTACTAACTATCACTCGGGCAGTTACACTGGCACTAACTATCACTCGGGCAGTTAAACTGGTGTTAACTGTCATTCAGCTGCAGTTACACTGGCACTAACTATCACTCAGGTGCAGTTACACTGGCACTAACTGTCACACAGGTGCAGTTACACTGGCACTAACTATCACTCAGGTACAGTTACACTGGCACTAACTGTCACTCAGGTACAGGTACACTGGCACTAACTATCACTCAGGTACAGTTACACTGGCACTAACTGTCACTCAGGTACAGTTGCACTGGCACTAACTATCACTCAGGTACAGTTACACTGGCACTAACTATCACTCAGGTTCATTTACACTGGCACTAACTGTCACTCAGGTGCAGTTACACTGGCACTAACTATCACTCGGGTATAGTTACACTGGCACTAACTATCACTCAGGTACAGTTACACTGGCACTAACTGTCACTCAGTTACAGTTACACTGGCACTAACTGTCACTCAGGTGCAGTTACACTGGCACTAACTGTCACTCAGGTGCAGTTACACTGGCACTAACTGTCACTCAGGTGCAGTTACACTGGCACTAACTGTCACTCAGGTGCAGTTACACTGGCACTAACTGTCACTCAGGTGCAGTTACACCGGCACTAACTATCACTCAGGTACAGTTACACTGGCACTAACTGTCACTCAGGTGCAGTTACACTGGCACTTTCTATCACTCAGGTGCAGTTACACTGGCACTAACTATCACTCAGTTGAAGTTACACTGGCATTAACTATCACTCTCAGGTGCAGTTACACTGGCACTAACTATCACTCAGGTGCAGTTACACTGGCACTAACTATCACTCAGTTGAAGTTACACTGGCATTAACTATCACTCTCAGGTGCAGTTACACTGGCACTAACTATCACTCAGGTATAGTTACACTGGCACTAACTATCACTGAGGTACAGTTACACTGGCACTAACTGTCACTCAGGTACAGTTACACTGGCACTAACGGTCACTCAGGTGCAGTTACACTGGCACTAACTATCACTCAGGTACAGTTACACTGGCACTAACTGTCACTCAGGTGCAGTTACACTGGCACTAACTTTCACTGAGTTGCAGTTACACTGGCACTAACTATCACTCAGGTGCAGTTACACTGGCACTAACTATCACTCAGGTACAGTTACACTGGCACTAACTGTCACTCAGGTGCAGTTACACTGGCACTAACTATCACTCAGGTGCAGTTACACTGGCACTAACTATCACTCAGTTGAAGTTACACTGGCATTAACTATCACTCTCAGGTGCAGTTACACTGGCACTAACTATCACTCAGGTGCAGTTACACTGGCACTAACTTTCACTCAGGTGCAGTTACACTGGCACTAACTGTCGCTCAGGTACGGTTACACTGGCACAAACTATCACTCAGGTACAGTTACTCTGGCACTAACTATCACTCAGATACAGTTACACTGGCTCTAACTGTCTCTCAGGTGCAGTTACACTAGTACTAACTATCACTCAGGTACACTTACACTGGCACTAACTGTCACTCAGATACAGTTACACTGGCACTCACTGTCACTCAGGTACAGTTACACTGGCACTAACTGTCACTCAGGTGCAGTTACACTGGCACTAACTATCACTCAGGTGCAGTTACACTGGCACTAACTGTCACTCAGGTACAGTTACACTGGCACTACCTATCACTCAGGTATAGTTATACTGGCACTAACTGTCACTCAGGTACAGTTACACTGGCACTAACTATCACTCAGGTTCATTTACACTGGCACTAACTGTCACTCAGGTGCAGTTACACTGGCACTAACTATCACTCAGGTGCAGTTACACTGGCACTAATTATCACTCAGGTATAGTTACACTGGCACTAAGTATCACTCAGGTACAGTTACACTGGCACTAACTGTCACTCAGGTGCAGTTACACTGGCACTAACTGTCACTTAGGTGCAGTTACACTGGCACTAACTGTCACTCAGGTGCAGTTACACTGGCACTAACGATCACTCAGGTGCAGTTACACTGGCACTAACTATCTCTCAGGAGCAGTTACACTGGCGCTAACTATCACTCAGGTACAGTTACACTGGCACTAACTATCACTCAGGTGCAGTTACACTGGCACTAACTATCACTCAGGGATAGTTACACTGGCACTAACTATCACTCAGGTGTAGTTACACTGGCACTAACTATCACTCAGGTGCAGTTACGCTGGCACTATCTGTCACTCAGGTGCAGTTACACTGGCACTAACTATCACTCAGGTGCAGTTCCACTGGCACTAACTACCACTCAGGTTCAGTTACACTGGCACTAACTATCACTCAGGTGCAGTTCCACTGGCACTAACTACCACTCAGGTGCAGTTACACTGGCACTAACTATCACTCAGGTATAGTTACACTGGCACTAACTTTCACTCAGGTACAGTTACACTGGCACTAACTATCACTCAGGTATAGTTACACTGGCACTAACTTTCACTCAGGTACAGTTACACTGGCACTAACTATCACTCAGGTGCAGTTACACTGGCACTAACTATCACTCAGGTACAGTTACACTGGCACTAACTATCACACAGGTAAAGTTACACTGGCACTAACTGTCACTCAGGTGCAGTTACACTGGCACTAACTGTCACTCAGGTATAGTTCCATTGGCACTAACTATCACTCATGTGCAGTTACACTGGCACTAACTATCACTCAGGTACAGTTACACTGGCACTAACTATCACTCAGGTACAGTTACACTGGCACTAACTATCACTCAGGTTCATTTACACTGGCACTAACTGTCACTCAGGTGCAGTTACACTGGCACTAACTATCACTCAGGTACAGTTACACTGGCACTAACTATCACTCAGGTGCAGTTACACTGGCACTAACTATCACTCAGTTGAAGTTACACTGGCATTAACTATCACTCTCAGGTGCAGTTACACTGGCACTAACTATCACTCAGGTATAGTTACAATGGCACTAACTATCACTGAGGTACAGTTACACTGGCACTAACTGTCACTCAGGTACAGTTACACTGGCACTAACTGTCACTCAGGTGCAGTTACACTGGCACTAACTTTCACTGAGTTGCAGTTACACTGGCACTAACTATCACTCAGGTGCAGTTACACTGGCACTAACTATCACTCAGGTACAGTTACACTGGCACTAACTGTCACTCAGGTGCAGTTACACTGGCACTAACTATCACTCAGGTGCAATTACACTGGCACTAACTATCACTCAGTTGAAGTTACACTGGCATTAACTATCACTCTCAGGTGCAGTTACACTGGCACTAACTATCACTCAGGTGCAGTTACACTGGCACTAACTTTCACTCAGGTGCAGTTACACTGGCACTAACTGTCGCTCAGGTACGGTTACACTGGCACAAACTATCACTCAGGTACAGTTACTCTGGCACTAACTATCACTCAGATACAGTTACACTGGCTCTAACTGTCTCTCAGGTGCAGTTACACTAGTACTAACTATCACTCAGGCACACTTACACTGGCACTAACTGTCACTCAGATACAGTTACACTGGCACTCACTGTCACTCAGGTACAGTTACACTGGCACTAACTGTCACTCAGGTGCAGTTACACTGGCACTAACTATCACTCAGGTGCAGTTACACTGGCACTAACTGTCACTCAGGTACAGTTACACTGGCACTACCTATCACTCAGGGATAGTTATACTGGCACTAACTGTCACTCAGGTACAGTTACACTGGCACTAACTATCACTCAGGTTCATTTACACTGGCACTAACTGTCACTCAGGTGCAGTTACACTGGCACTAACTATCACTCAGGTGCAGTTACACTGGCACTAATTATCACTCAGGTATAGTTACACTGGCACTAAGTATCACTCAGGTACAGTTACACTGGCACTAACTGTCACTCAGGTGCAGTTACACTGGCACTAACTGTCACTTAGGTGCAGTTACACTGGCACTAACTGTCACTCAGGTGCAGTTACACTGGCACTAACGATCACTCAGGTGCAGTTACACTGGCACTAACTATCTCTCAGGAGCAGTTACACTGGCGCTAACTATCACTCAGGTACAGTTACACTGGCACTAGCTATCACTCAGGTGCAGTTACACTGGCACTAACTATCACTCAGGGATAGTTATACTGGCACTAACTATCACTCAGGTGTAGTTACACTGGCACTAACTATCACTCAGGTACAGTTACACTGGCACTAACTGTCACTCAGGTGCAGTTACACTGGCACTAACTGTCACTTAGGTGCAGTTACACTGGCACTAACTGTCACTCAGGTGCAGTTACACTGGCACTAACGATCACTCAGGTGCAGTTACACTGGCACTAACTATCTCTCAGGAGCAGTTACACTAGCGCTAACTATCACTCAGGTACAGTTACACTGGCACTAACTATCACTCAGGTGCAGTTACACTGGCACTAACTATCACTCAGGGATAGTTACACTGGCACTAACTATCACTCAGGTGTAGTTACACTGGCACTAACTATCACTCAGGTGCAGTTACGCTGGCACTATCTGTCACTCAGGTGCAGTTACACTGGCACTAACTATCACTCAGGTGCAGTTCCACTGGCACTAACTACCACTCAGGTTCAGTTACACTGGCACTAACTATCACTCAGGTGCAGTTCCACTGGCACTAACTACCACTCAGGTGCAGTTACACTGGCACTAACTATCACTCAGGTATAGTTACACTGGCACTAACTTTCACTCAGGTACAGTTACACTGGCACTAACTATCACTCAGGTATAGTTACACTGGCACTAACTTTCACTCAGGTACTGTTACACTGGCACTAACTATCACTCAGGTGCAGTTACACTGGCACTAACTATCACTCAGGTACAGTTACACTGGCACTAACTATCACTCAGGTAAAGTTACACTGGCACTAACTGTCACTCAGGTGCAGTTACACTGGCACTAACTGTCACTCAGGTATAGTTCCATTGGCACTAACTATCACTCATGTGCAGTTACACTGGCACTAACTATCACTCAGGTACAGTTACACTGGCACTAACTATCACTCAGGTACAGTTACACTGGCACTAACTATCACTCAGGTTCATTTACACTGGCACTAACTGTCACTCAGGTGCAGTTACACTGGCACTAACTATCACTCAGGTACAGTTACACTGGCACTAACTATCACTCAGGTGCAGTTACACTGGCACTAACTATCACTCAGTTGAAGTTACACTGGCATTAACTATCACTCTCAGGTGCAGTTACACTGGCACTAACTATCACTCAGGTGCAGTTCCACTGGCACTAACTACCACTCAGGTTCAGTTACACTGGCACTAACTATCACTCAGGTGCAGTTCCACTGGCACTAACTACCACTCAGGTGCAGTTACACTGGCACTAACTATCACTCAGGTATAGTTACACTGGCACTAACTTTCACTCAGGTACAGTTACACTGGCACTAACTATCACTCAGGTATAGTTACACTGGCACTAACTTTCACTCAGGTACTGTTACACTGGCACTAACTATCACTCAGGTGCAGTTACACTGGCACTAACTATCACTCAGGTACAGTTACACTGGCACTAACTATCACTCAGGTAAAGTTACACTGGCACTAACTGTCACTCAGGTGCAGTTACACTGGCACTAACTGTCACTCAGGTATAGTTCCATTGGCACTAACTATCACTCATGTGCAGTTACACTGGCACTAACTATCACTCAGGTACAGTTACACTGGCACTAACTATCACTCAGGTACAGTTACACTGGCACTAACTATCACTCAGGTTCATTTACACTGGCACTAACTGTCACTCAGGTGCAGTTACACTGGCACTAACTATCACTCAGGTACAGTTACACTGGCACTAACTATCACTCAGGTGCAGTTACACTGGCACTAACTATCACTCAGTTGAAGTTACACTGGCATTAACTATCACTCTCAGGTGCAGTTACACTGGCACTAACTATCACTCAGGTGCAGTTACACTGGCACTAACTATCACTCAGTTGAAGTTACACTGGCATTAACTATCACTCTCAGGTGCAGTTACACTGGCACTAACTATCACTCAGGTATAGTTACAATGGCACTAACTATCACTGAGGTACAGTTACACTGGCACTAACTGTCACTCAGGTACAGTTACACTGGCACTAACGGTCACTCAGGTGCAGTTACACTGGCACTAACTATCACTCAGGTACAGTTACACTGGCACTAACTGTCACTCAGGTGCAGTTACACTGGCACTAACTTTCACTGAGTTGCAGTTACACTGGCACTAACTATCACTCAGGTGCAGTTACACTGGCACTAACTATCACTCAGGTACAGTTACACTGGCACTAACTGTCACTCAGGTGCAGTTACACTGGCACTAACTATCACTCAGGTGCAATTACACTGGCACTAACTATCACTCAGTTGAAGTTACACTGGCATTAACTATCACTCTCAGGTGCAGTTACACTGGCACTAACTATCACTCAGGTGCAGTTACACTGGCACTAACTTTCACTCAGGTGCAGTTACACTGGCACTAACTGTCGCTCAGGTACGGTTACACTGGCACAAACTATCACTCAGGTACAGTTACTCTGGCACTAACTATCACTCAGATACAGTTACACTGGCTCTAACTGTCTCTCAGGTGCAGTTACACTAGTACTAACTATCACTCAGGCACACTTACACTGGCACTAACTGTCACTCAGATACAGTTACACTGGCACTCACTGTCACTCAGGTACAGTTACACTGGCACTAACTGTCACTCAGGTGCAGTTACACTGGCACTAACTATCACTCAGGTGCAGTTACACTGGCACTAACTGTCACTCAGGTACAGTTACACTGGCACTACCTATCACTCAGGGATAGTTATACTGGCACTAACTGTCACTCAGGTACAGTTACACTGGCACTAACTATCACTCAGGTTCATTTACACTGGCACTAACTGTCACTCAGGTGCAGTTACACTGGCACTAACTATCACTCAGGTGCAGTTACACTGGCACTAATTATCACTCAGGTATAGTTACACTGGCACTAAGTATCACTCAGGTACAGTTACACTGGCACTAACTGTCACTCAGGTGCAGTTACACTGGCACTAACTGTCACTTAGGTGCAGTTACACTGGCACTAACTGTCACTCAGGTGCAGTTACACTGGCACTAACGATCACTCAGGTGCAGTTACACTGGCACTAACTATCTCTCAGGAGCAGTTACACTGGCGCTAACTATCACTCAGGTACAGTTACACTGGCACTAACTATCACTCAGGTGCAGTTACACTGGCACTAACTATCACTCAGGGATAGTTATACTGGCACTAACTATCACTCAGGTGTAGTTACACTGGCACTAACTATCACTCAGGTGCAGTTACGCTGGCACTATCTGTCACTCAGGTGCAGTTACACTGGCACTAACTATCACTCAGGTGCAGTTCCACTGGCACTAACTACCACTCAGGTTCAGTTACACTGGCACTAACTATCACTCAGGTGCAGTTACACTGGCACTAACTATCACTCAGGTATAGTTACACTGGCACTAACTTTCACTCAGGTACAGTTACACTGGCACTAACTATCACTCAGGTATAGTTACACTGGCACTAACTTTCACTCAGGTACAGTTACACTGGCACTAACTATCACTCAGGTGCAGTTACACTGGCACTAACTATCACTCAGGTACAGTTACACTGGCACTAACTATCACTCAGGGGCAGTTACACTGGCACTAACTGTCACTCAGGTGCAGTTACACTGGCACTAACTATCACTCAGGTATAGTTCCATTGGCACTAACTATCACTCATGTGCAGTTACACTGGCACTAACTATCACTCAGGTACAGTTACACTGGCACTAACTATCACTCAGGTACAGTTACACTGGCACTAACTATCACTCAGGTTCATTTACACTGGCACTAACTGTCACTCAGGTGCAGTTACACTGGCACTAACTATCACTCAGGTACAGTTACACTGGCACTAACTATCACTCAGGTGCAGTTACACTGGCACTAACTATCACTCAGGTACAGTTACACTGGCACTAACTGTCACTCAGGTGCAGTTACACTGGCACTAACTATCACTCAGGTATAGTTACACTGGCACTAACTATCACACAGGTACAGTTACTCTGGCACTAACTGTCACTCAGGTGTAGTTACACTGGCACTAACTATCACTCAGCTATAGTTACACTGGCACTATCTATCACTCAGGTACAGTTACACTGGCACTAACTGTCACTCAGGTTCATTTACACTGGCACTTACTCACTCAGGTACATTTACACTGGCACTAACTATCAATCAGGTTCATTTACACTGGCACTAACTACTGGCTCTGGTGACACACCTGAAAATGACACCGTCCCTGTGACAGACAGCAAAATGTTTGGTGACTGAGGGGGGAAATTGAGGCCCAGGGAATTATCTATTTTAGCATTGTCCCGGGATGGCGCTGGGAACAGAATGTCCCTGGAAAGAGGACTGTCCCACGATATTGCTGGGACTGGATTGTCCCGGGTTGGAGCTGAGAGGACACTGTCCTGGGATAGAGCTGGGAGCAGCATGGAGGTGATAATAGTTCACAGGCCAGGTACTTATTGTTTGTGTGGAGGGATATCAGTGGGTATGACGATTCTGTGGGTGAATTCTGGCCTTATGTATTCCTGCACACTCCCCCCCCAACCCTCCCCATTCTGCTCCCACCACACCCCCACCTCCCCTTCACCCTGCTCCTCCCTCCTGCCTCTGCCCCTCTGTCACCCCCTCTGCTTTGCTCCATCATTGGTGGCCATGTCTTTTGCTGTTAAGTCTCCAGAATTTTCACCTTAAAGCTCCTGCCTTCTTTAAGACACTCCTTAAAAGCCACAGCTTCGAGTAAGTTTACAGCCTCTCATGTGAACAACTCCTTCTTTGTCTCGGTGTCAATTTTTTTCTGGTGACATTTTGTGAAGCTCTTTTGCACAATTTTCTATGTTAGAGGCATCATATAAACAATCAGTTGTTGTTGGTGTGTTTCTCACAGGACAGAGTTGAGCTACAGTCAGACATCAGAAAGCTTGATATAGAGTTCCGTAAACTTTATGTTTATTAAAAATAAAATAAAACTTTCCAGTGATCAATTACAAAAATAAGTCATGAAACACCTACTTAAATAAAATCATGTCAATTCAGTGCCTTCTATACATTTGACATCATTTCTGAACTTTCACAGTTAAACACATTCCTTTTCTTCACTCCATCGTTATCACCGTGACAAACCCAAAATCTACTCCCGCTGACATTATCCAACACACTCTGTCCTTTCCCTTAGTCTCATCCACCCTCAGCCTCTCTGAGCCTCGTGAGACATCGACCTTGACAGGGATCTTTGAACCATGTCTGATTTCTTGCCGTCCAGTCTGACAGGCTGCATGACTGGAGGCAGTTCCTTGGTGATTTCCGAGATGTCTCTCTTGTCCTGACAGGTCCCGCCCAAGCCCAGAGCCTGCTCAAACTCCATGATCCTACTCAGCTCCGGCGGAGTCATTGCCCGCTCCACTTTAGCGCTGATGTGAGCTGGGGTGAAGATGGGGAGTGGCAGCAGGTTGCGATATGGCAGGTGGTATTCCGTTAGATTCACGCCCAGGGGGCCCATCCTCATCATGTTGTTCGGGCTTCGTTGCACCAAGTAGGTCAGCTGATATTTCCTGTCGTAACTCTCCTTACGGACACGATTCACCTCATTTAAAGTGCACCTGTCACGAAAAGGAAGAGGTAGATTAACACATCCGAGATTTACCTGGATCCTCATTAATATTCCCCTCAATAACTCTCCCTTTATTAACTCTCCACTCATTAACACACATCTCTCTTTGTGACTCTGTCTCTGTGACACCCTCTCTGTAACTCTCTCTGTGACTCTCTTCATGACTGTTAGTCTGTCTCTGTGACGCTCTCTCCCTGTGACTCTCTGTCTCTGTGTGACTCTGTCTCTCTCTCTGTGACTCTCTGTCTCTGTGTGACTCTGTCTCTGTGACTCTGTCTCTCTGTGACACAGTCTCTCTCTCTCTCTCTCTCTGTGACCCAGTCTCTCTCTCTGTGACTCTCTCTCTCTGTGACCCAGTCACTCTCTCTCTCTGTGACCCAGTCTCTCTCTCTCCCTGTGACTCTCTGTCTCTGTGTGACTCTGTCTCTCTCTCTGTGACTGTCTGTCTCTGTGTGACTCTGTCTCTGTGACTCTGTCTCTCTGTGACACAGTCTCTCTCTCTCTCTCTGTGACCCAGTCTCTCTCTCTGTGACTCTCTCTCTCTGTGACGCTCTCTCCCTGTGACTCTCTGTCTCTGTGTGACTCTGTCTCTGTGACTCTGTCTCTCTGTGACACAGTCTCTCTCTCTCTCTGTGACTCTCTCTCTCTCTCTGACTCTCTCTCTCTGTGACCCAGTCACTCTCTCTCTCTGTGACCCAGTCTCTCTCCCTCTCTGTGACTCTCTCTCTCTGTGAGTCTCTCTCTCTGTGACTCTCTCTCTCTGTGACCCAGTCACTCTCCCTCTCTGTGACTCGCTCTCTCTGTGACCTGGTCTCTCTCTCTGTGACTCTCTCTCTCTGTGACCCAGTCACTCTCTCTCTCTGTGACCCAGTCTCTCTCTCTGTGACTCTCTCTCTCTGTGACCCAGTCACTCTCTCTCTCTGTGACCCAGTCACTCTCCCTCTCTGTGACTCGCTCTCTCTGTGACCCAGTCTCTCTCTCTGTGACTCTCTCTCTCTGTGACCCAGTCACTCTCTCTCTCTGTGACCCAGTCTCTCTCTCTGTGACTCTCTCTCTGTGTGACCCAGTCACTCTCTCTCTCTGTGACCCAGTCTCTCTCCCTCTCTGTGACTCTCTCTCTCTGTGACCCAGTCTCTCTCTCTGTGACCCAGTCTTTCTCTCTCTCTGTGACTCTCTCTCTCTGTGACCCAGTCACTCTCTCTCTCTGTGACCCAGTCTCTCTCTCTGTGACTCGCTCTCTCTGTGACCCAGTCTCTCTCTCTCTCTGTGACTCTCTCTCTCTGTGACTCTCTCTCTCTGTGACCCAGTCACTCTCTCTCTCTGTGACTCTCTCTCTCTGTGACTCTCTCTCTCTGTGACCCAGTCACTCTCTCTCTCTGTGACCCAGTCTCTCTCTCTGTGACTCGCTCTCTCTGTGACCCAGTCTCTCTCTCTGTGACTCTCTCTCTCTGTGACCCAGTCACTCTCTCTCTCTGTGACTCTCTCTCTCTGTGACCCAGTCACTCTCTCTCTCTGTGACCCAGTCTCTCTCTCTGTGACTCTCTCTCTCTGTGACCCAGTCACTCTCCCTCTCTGTGACTCACTCTCTCTGTGACCCAGTCTCTCTCTCTGTGACTCTCTCTCTCTGTGACCCAGTCTCTCTCTCTCTCTGTGACTCTCTCTCTCTGTGACCCAGTCACTCTCCCTCTCTGTGACTCACTCTCTCTGTGACCCAGTCTCTCTCTCTGTGACTCTCTCTCTCTGTGACCCAGTCACTCTCTCTCTCTGTGACTCTCTCTCTCTGTGACCCAGTCACTCTCTCTCTCTGTGACCCAGTCTCTCTCTCTGTGACTCTCTCTCTCTGTGACCCAGTCACTCTCCCTCTCTGTGACTCACTCTCTCTGTGACCCAGTCTCTCTCTCTGTGACTCTCTCTCTCTGTGACCCAGTCACTCTCTCTCTCTGTGACTCTCTCTCTCTGTGACCCAGTCACTCTCTCTCTCTGTGACCCAGTCTCTCTCTCTGTGACTCTCTCTCTCTGTGACCCAGTCACTCTCCCTCTCTGTGACTCACTCTCTCTGTGACCCAGTCTCTCTCTCTGTGACTCTCTCTCTCTGTGACCCAGTCTCTCTCTCTCTCTGTGACTCTCTCTCTCTGTGACCTAGTCTCTCTCCCTCTCTGTGACTCTCTCTCTCTGTGACTCTCTCTCTCTGTGACCCAGTCACTCTCTCTCTCTGTGACCCAGTCTCTCTCTCTGTGACCTAGTCTCTCTCCCTCTCTGTGACTCTCTCTCTCTGTGACTCTCTCTCTCTGTGACCCAGTCACTCTCTCTGTGACCCAGTCTCTCTCTCTGTGACTCTCTCTCTCTGTGACCCAGTCACACTCTCTCTCTGTGACCCAGTCTCTCTCTCTCTCTGTGACCCAGTCTCTCTCTCTCTGTGACCCAGTCTCTCTCTCTGTGACCTAGTCTCTCTCCCTCTCTGTGACTCTCTCTCTCTGTGACTCTCTCTCTCTGTGACCCAGTCACTCTCTCTCTCTGTGACCCAGTCTCTCTCTCTCTCTGTGACTCTCTCTCTCTGTGACCCAGTCACTCTCTCTGTGACTCTCTTTCTCTGTGACCCAGTCACTCTCTCTCTCTGTGACCCAGTCTCTCTCTCTCTGTGACCCAGTCTCTCTCCCTCTCTGTGACCCAGTCTCTCTCTCTCTCTGTGACTTTCTCTCTGTGTGACTCTCTCTGTGTGTGACCCAGTCACTCTCACTCTCCATGTGACCCAGTCTCTCTCCCTCTCTGTGACTCTCTCTCTCTGTGACCCAGTCTCTCTCTCTGTGACCCAGTCTCTCTCTCTCTCTGTGACTCTCTCTCTCTGTGACCCAGTCACTCTCCCTCTCTGTGACTCGCTCTCTCTGTGACCCATTCTCTCTCTCTGTGACTCACTCTCTCTGTGACCCAGTCACTCTCTCTCTCTGTGACCCAGTCACTCTCTCTCTCTGTGACCCAGTCTCTCTCTCTCTGTGACCCAGTCTCTCTCTCTCTCTGTGACTCTCTCTCTCTGTGACCCAGTCTCTCTCTCTGTGACCCAGTCTCTCTCTCTCTCTGTGACTCTCTCTCTCTGTGACCCAGTCACTCTCCCTCTCTGTGACTCTCTCTCTCTGTGACTCTCTCTCTCTGTGACCCAGTCACTCTCTCTCTCTGTGACCCAGTCTCTCTCTCTCTGACCCAGTCTCTCTCTCTCTCTGTGACTCTCTCTCTCTGTGACCCAGTCTCTCTCTCTGTGACTCTCTCTCTCTGTGACCCAGTCTCTCTCTCTCTCTGTGACTCTCTCTCTCTGTGACCTAGTCTCTCTCCCTCTCTGTGACTCTCTCTCTCTGTGACTCTCTCTCTCTGTGACCCAGTCACTCTCTCTCTCTGTGACCCAGTCTCTCTCTCTGTGACCTAGTCTCTCTCCCTCTCTGTGACTCTCTCTCTCTGTGACTCTCTCTCTCTGTGACCCAGTCACTCTCTCTGTGACCCAGTCTCTCTCTCTGTGACTCTCTCTCTCTGTGACCCAGTCACACTCTCTCTCTGTGACCCAGTCTCTCTCTCTCTCTGTGACCCAGTCTCTCTCTCTCTGTGACCCAGTCTCTCTCTCTGTGACCTAGTCTCTCTCCCTCTCTGTGACTCTCTCTCTCTGTGACTCTCTCTCTCTGTGACCCAGTCACTCTCTCTCTCTGTGACCCAGTCTCTCTCTCTCTCTGTGACTCTCTCTCTCTGTGACCCAGTCACTCTCTCTGTGACTCTCTTTCTCTGTGACCCAGTCACTCTCTCTCTCTGTGACCCAGTCTCTCTCTCTCTGTGACCCAGTCTCTCTCCCTCTCTGTGACCCAGTCTCTCTCTCTCTCTGTGACTTTCTCTCTGTGTGACTCTCTCTGTGTGTGACCCAGTCACTCTCACTCTCCATGTGACCCAGTCTCTCTCCCTCTCTGTGACTCTCTCTCTCTGTGACCCAGTCTCTCTCTCTGTGACCCAGTCTCTCTCTCTCTCTGTGACTCTCTCTCTCTGTGACCCAGTCACTCTCCCTCTCTGTGACTCGCTCTCTCTGTGACCCATTCTCTCTCTCTGTGACTCACTCTCTCTGTGACCCAGTCACTCTCTCTCTCTGTGACCCAGTCACTCTCTCTCTCTGTGACCCAGTCTCTCTCTCTCTGTGACCCAGTCTCTCTCTCTCTCTGTGACTCTCTCTCTCTGTGACCCAGTCTCTCTCTCTGTGACCCAGTCTCTCTCTCTCTCTGTGACTCTCTCTCTCTGTGACCCAGTCACTCTCCCTCTCTGTGACTCTCTCTCTCTGTGACTCTCTCTCTCTGTGACCCAGTCACTCTCTCTCTCTGTGACCCAGTCTCTCTCTCTCTGACCCAGTCTCTCTCTCTCTCTGTGACTCTCTCTCTCTGTGACCCAGTCTCTCTCTCTGTGACTCTCTCTCTCTGTGACCCAGTCTCTCTCTCTCTCTGTGACCCAGTCTCTCTCTCTCTGACCCAGTCTCTCTCTCTCTCTGTGACTCTCTCTCTCTGTGACCCAGTCTCTCTCTCTGTGACTCTCTCTCTCTGTGACCCAGTCTCTCTCCCTCTCTGTGACTCTCTCTCTGTCTCTCTCTCTCTGTTACTGAGTCATCCTTGGCTCTGCAGCCAGTTATTCTTCAATCTCTCAGTGCTGTCCTGCCCCACTGACAAACGCTTCCTCTCTCCCACCTGAACCACTGATGATCGGTGTAAACTCACCGGTCCTGAGGCCGAGTTTTCATGACCTGGTCCTCCCATTGTGCCGTGTAAAACTCTTGACTCTGTCTGTTCTCCTCATTGAGTGAGGAGCTGAGAATTGCTCTTGGGGACAGCTCCATCCCAGCCTGGGATCTCCCTGTCACTGTGGCGATGTCAGCTTCAGGCGATGAGGAGTTTCTGTGCCGAGAGCACCCTCACATTTCACTCTGTCTGTGTTGGCCACGAAAGCGGCGTTTATATAACCCGGCTGGGGGCTATTTTCGGGCCGTGTTATCACCGTCTAAATGCACACTCACAGCTCACAGCAGAATTGGGGAGGTGTTGCCAGGGAATTCCAGCTGTCAGCATCGAAAGTTCAATCTTCACAGCTGTCAGTCTGGCTTCCCAGAGCTGGGATTTTATTCCTGAGTGGAGATCAGTCACTCAGAGTGCGTGGGCTCAATGTGTCCCAATAACATCTCTCAGTCAGAAGATTGTGTGACAAGCCCCACTGCAGGGATTTGAACAGTACTGTGTCACTGTCGGAGGGTCAGTACTGAGGGAGTGCTGCACTGTCAGAGGGTCATTACTGAGTGAGTGCTGCACTGTCAGAGGGTCAGTACTGAGGGAGTGCTGCACTGTCAGAGGGTCATTAGTGAGGGAGTGCTGCACTGTCAGAGGGTCAGTACTGAGGGAGTGCTGCACTGTCAGAGGGTCAGTACTGAGGGAGTGCTGCACTGTCAGAGGGTCAGTACTGAGGGAGTGCTGCACTGTCAGAGGGTCATTACTGAGTGAGTGCTGCACTGTCAGAGGGTCAGTACTGAGGGAGTGCTGCACTGTCAGAGGGTCAGTACTGAGGGAGTGCTGCACTGTCAGAGGATCAGTACTGAGGGAGTGCTGCACTGTCGGAGGGTCAGTACTGAGTGAGTGCTGCACTGTCAGAGGGTCAGTACTGAGGGAGTGCTGCACTGTCAGAGGGTTCAGTACTGAGTGAGTGCTGCACTGTCAGAGGGTCATTACTGAGGGAGTGCTGCACTGTCAGAGGGTCAGTACTGAGTGAGTGCTGCACTGTCAGAGGGTCAGTACTGAGGGAGTGCTGCACTGTCAGAGGGTCAGTACTGAGTGAGTGCTGCACTGTCAGAGGGTCAGTACTGAGGGAGTGCTGCACTGTCAGAGGGTCAGTACTGAGTGAGTGCTGCACTGTCAGAGGGTCAGTACTGAGGGAGTGCTGCACTGTCGGAGGGTCAGTACTGAGGGAGTGCTGCACTGTCAGAGGGTCATTACTGAGTGAGTGCTGCACTGTCAGAGGGTCAGTACTGAGGGAGTGCCGCACTGTCAGAGGGTCAGTACTGAGTGAGTGCTGCACTGTCAGAGGGTCAGTACTGAGTGAGTGCTGCACTGTCAGAGGGTCAGTACTGAGTGAGTGCTGCACTGTCAGAGGTTCAGTACTGAGGGAGTGCTGCACTGTCAGAGGGTCAGTACTGAGTGGGTGCTGCACTGTCAGAGGGTCAGTACTGAGGGAGTGCTGCACTGTCAGAGGGTCATTACTGAGTGAGTGCTGCACTGTCAGAGGGTCAGTACTGAGGGAGTGCTGCACTGTCAGAGGTTCATTACTGAGGGAGTGCTGCACTGTCAGAGGGTCAGTACTGAGTGAGTGCTGCACTGTCAGAGGGTCAGTACTGAGGGAGTGCTGCACTGTCAGAGGGTCAGTACTGAGTGAGTGCTGCACTGTTGGAGGGTCAGTACTGAGGGAGTGCTGCACTGTCAGAGGGTCAGTAATGAGGGAGTGCTGCACTGTCAGAGGGTCAGTACTGAGTGAGTGCTGCACTGTCAGAGGGTCATTACTGAGTGAGTGCTGCACTGTCAGAGGGTCAGGACTGAGGGAGTGCTGCACTGTCAGAGGGTCAGTACTGAGTGAGTGCTGCACTGTCAGAGGGTCATTACTGAGTGAGTGCTGCACTGTCAGAGGGTCATTACTGAGTGAGTGCTGCACTGTCAGAGGGTCAGGACTGAGGGAGTGCTGCACTGTCAGAGGGTCAGTACTGAGTGAGTGCTGCACTGTCAGAGGGTCATTACTGAGTGAGTGCTGCACTGTCAGAGGGTCATTACTGAGTGAGTGCTGCACTGTCAGAGGGTCAGTACTGAGTGAGTGCTGCACTGTCAGAGGGTCAGTACTGAGTGAGTGCTGCACTGTCAGAGAGTCATTACTGAGTGAGTGCTGCACTGTCAGAGGGTCATTACTGAGTGAGTGCTGCACTGTCAGAGGGTCAGTACTGAGTGAGTGCTGCACTGTCAGAGGGTCAGTACTGAGGGAGTGCTGCACTGTCAGAGGGTCATTAGTGAGGGAGTGCTGCACTGTCAGAGGGTCAGTACTGAGGGAGTGCTGCACTGTCAGAGGGTCAGTACTGAGGGAGTGCTGCACTGTCAGAGGGTCAGTACTGAGTGAGTGCTGCACTGTCAGAGGGTAATTAGTGAGGGAGTGCTGCACTGTCAGAGGGTCAGTACTGAGGGAGTGCTGCACTGTCAGAGGGTCATTACTGAGTGAGTGCTGCACTGTCAGAGGGTCAGTACTGAGGGAGTGCTGCACTGTCAGAGGGTCATTAGTGAGGGAGTGCTGCACTGTCAGAGGGTCAGTACTGAGGGAGTGCTGCACTGTCAGAGGGTCAGTACTGAGGGAGTGCTGCACTGTCAGAGGGTCATTAGTGAGGGAGTGCTGCACTGTCAGAGGGTCAGTACTGAGGGAGTGCTGCACTGTCAGAGGGTCAGTACTGAGGGAGTGCTGCACTGTCAGAGGGTCATTACTGAGTGAGTGCTGCACTGTCAGAGGGTCAGTACTGAGGGAGTGCTGCACTGTCAGAGGGTCAGTACTGAGGGAGTGCTGCACTGTCAGAGGATCAGTACTGAGGGAGTGCTGCACTGTCGGAGGGTCAGTACAGAGTGAGTGCTGCACTGTCAGAGGGTCAGTACTGAGGGAGTGCTGCACTGTCAGAGGGTTCAGTACTGAGTGAGTGCTGCACTGTCAGAGGGTCATTACTGAGGGAGTGCTGCACTGTCAGAGGGTCAGTACTGAGTGAGTGCTGCACTGTCAGAGGGTCAGTACTGAGGGAGTGCTGCACTGTCAGAGGGTCAGTACTGAGTGAGTGCTGCACTGTCAGAGGGTCAGTACTGAGGGAGTGCTGCACTGTCAGAGGGTCAGTACTGAGTGAGTGCTGCACTGTCAGAGGGTCAGTACTGAGGGAGTGCTGCACTGTCGGAGGGTCAGTACTGAGGGAGTGCTGCACTGTCAGAGGGTCATTACTGAGTGAGTGCTGCACTGTCAGAGGGTCAGTACTGAGGGAGTGCTGCACTGTCAGAGGGTCATTACTGAGGGAGTGCTGCACTGTCAGAGGGTCAGTACTGAGTGAGTGCTGCACTGTCAGAGGGTCAGTACTGAGGGAGTGCTGCACTGTCAGAGGGTCAGTACTGAGTGAGTGCTGCACTGTCAGAGGTTCAGTACTGAGGGAGTGCTGCACTGTCAGAGGGTCAGTACTGAGTGGGTGCTGCACTGTCAGAGGGTCAGTACTGAGGGAGTGCTGCACTGTCAGAGGGTCATTACTGAGTGAGTGCTGCACTGTCAGAGGGTCAGTACTGAGGGAGTGCTGCACTGTCAGAGGTTCATTACTGAGGGAGTGCTGCACTGTCAGAGGGTCAGTACTGAGTGAGTGCTGCACTGTCAGAGGGTCAGTACTGAGGGAGTGCTGCACTGTCAGAGGGTCAGTACTGAGTGAGTGCTGCACTGTCAGAGGGTCAGTACTGAGGGAGTGCTGCACTGTCGGAGGGTCAGTACTGAGGGAGTGCTGCACTGTCAGAGGGTCATTACTGAGTGAGTGCTGCACTGTCAGAGGGTCAGTACTGAGGGAGTGCTGCACTGTCAGAGGGTCATTAGTGAGGGAGTGCTGCACTGTCAGAGGGTCAGTACTGAGGGAGTGCTGCACTGTCAGAGGGTCAGTACTGAGGGAGTGCTGCACTGTCGGAGGGTCAGTACTGAGTGAGTGCTGCACTGTCAGAGGGTCAGTACTGAGTGAGTGCTGCACTGTCAGAGGGTCAGTACTGAGTGAGTGCTGCACTGTCAGAGGGTCAGTACTGAGGGAGTGCTGCACTGTCAGAGGGTCAGTACTGAGGGAGTGCTGCACTGTCAGAGGGTCAGTACTGAGGGAGTGCTGCACTGTCGGAGGGTCAGTACTGAGGGAGTGCTGCACTGTCAGAGGGTCAGTACTGAGTGAGTGCTGCACTGTTGGAGGGTCAGTACTGAGTGAGTGCTGCACTGTCAGAGGGTCAGTACTGAGTGAGTGCTGCACTGTCAGAGGGTCAGTACTGAGGGAGTGCTGCACTGTCAGAGGGTCATTACTGAGGGAGTGCTGCACTGTCAGAGGGTCAGTACTGAGTGAGTGCTGCACTGTCAGAGGGTCAGTACTGAGGGAGTGCTGCACTGTCAGAGGATCAGTACTGAGGGAGTGCTGCACTGTCGGAGGGTCAGTACAGAGTGAGTGCTGCACTGTCAGAGGGTCAGTACTGAGGGAGTGCTGCACTGTCAGAGGGTTCAGTACTGAGTGAGTGCTGCACTGTCAGAGGGTCATTACTGAGGGAGTGCTGCACTGTCAGAGGGTCAGTACTGAGTGAGTGCTGCACTGTCAGAGGGTCAGTACTGAGGGAGTGCTGCACTGTCAGAGGGTCAGTACTGAGTGAGTGCTGCACTGTCAGAGGGTCAGTACTGAGGGAGTGCTGCACTGTCAGAGGGTCAGTACTGAGTGAGTGCTGCACTGTCAGAGGGTCAGTACTGAGGGAGTGCTGCACTGTCGGAGGGTCAGTACTGAGGGAGTGCTGCACTGTCAGAGGGTCATTACTGAGTGAGTGCTGCACTGTCAGAGGGTCAGTACTGAGGGAGTGCTGCACTGTCAGAGGGTCATTACTGAGGGAGTGCTGCACTGTCAGAGGGTCAGTACTGAGTGAGTGCTGCACTGTCAGAGGGTCAGTACTGAGGGAGTGCTGCACTGTCAGAGGGTCAGTACTGAGTGAGTGCTGCACTGTCAGAGGTTCAGTACTGAGGGAGTGCTGCACTGTCAGAGGGTCAGTACTGAGTGGGTGCTGCACTGTCAGAGGGTCAGTACTGAGGGAGTGCTGCACTGTCAGAGGGTCATTACTGAGTGAGTGCTGCACTGTCAGAGGGTCAGTACTGAGGGAGTGCTGCACTGTCAGAGGTTCATTACTGAGGGAGTGCTGCACTGTCAGAGGGTCAGTACTGAGTGAGTGCTGCACTGTCAGAGGGTCAGTACTGAGGGAGTGCTGCACTGTCAGAGGGTCAGTACTGAGTGAGTGCTGCACTGTCAGAGGGTCAGTACTGAGGGAGTGCTGCACTGTCGGAGGGTCAGTACTGAGGGAGTGCTGCACTGTCAGAGGGTCATTACTGAGTGAGTGCTGCACTGTCAGAGGGTCAGTACTGAGGGAGTGCTGCACTGTCAGAGGGTCATTAGTGAGGGAGTGCTGCACTGTCAGAGGGTCAGTACTGAGGGAGTGCTGCACTGTCAGAGGGTCAGTACTGAGGGAGTGCTGCACTGTCGGAGGGTCAGTACTGAGTGAGTGCTGCACTGTCAGAGGGTCAGTACTGAGTGAGTGCTGCACTGTCAGAGGGTCAGTACTGAGTGAGTGCTGCACTGTCAGAGGGTCAGTACTGAGGGAGTGCTGCACTGTCAGAGGGTCAGTACTGAGGGAGTGCTGCACTGTCAGAGGGTCAGTACTGAGGGAGTGCTGCACTGTCGGAGGGTCAGTACTGAGGGAGTGCTGCACTGTCAGAGGGTCAGTACTGAGTGAGTGCTGCACTGTTGGAGGGTCAGTACTGAGTGAGTGCTGCACTGTCAGAGGGTCAGTACTGAGGGAGTGCTGCACTGTCGGAGGGTCAGTACTGAGGGAGTGCTGCACTGTCGGAGGGTCAGTACTGAGGGAGTGCTGCACTGTCAGAGGTTCAGTACTGAGGGAGTGCTGCACTGTCAGAGGGTCAGTACTGAGTGAGTGCTGCACTGTTGGAGGGTCAGTACTGAGGGAGTGCTGCACTGTCAGAGGGTCAGTACTGAGGGAGTGCTGCACTGTCAGAGGGTCAGTACTGAGGGAGTGCTGCACTGTCAGAGGTTCAGTACTGAGGGAGTGCTGCACTGTCAGAGGGTCAGTACTGAGTGAGTGCTGCACTGTTGGAGGGTCAGTACTGAGGGAGTGCTGCACTGTCAGAGGGTCAGTACTGAGGGAGTGCTGCACTGTCAGAGGGTCAGTACTGAGGGAGTGCTGCACTGTCGGAGGGTCAGTACTGAGGGAGTGCTGCACTGTCAGAGGGTCAGTACTGAGTGAGTGCTGCACTGTTGGAGGGTCAGTACTGAGTGAGTGCTGCACTGTCAGAGGGTCAGTACTGAGGGAGTGCTGCACTGTCGGAGGGTCAGTACTGAGGGAGTGCTGCACTGTCGGAGGGTCAGTACTGAGGGAGTGCTGCACTGTCAGAGGTTCAGTACTGAGGGAGTGCTGCACTGTCAGAGGGTCAGTACTGAGTGAGTGCTGCACTGTTGGAGGGTCAGTACTGAGGGAGTGCTGCACTGTCAGAGGGTCAGTACTGAGGGAGTGCTGCACTGTCAGAGGGTCAGTACTGAGGGAGTGCTGCACTGTCAGAGGTTCAGTACTGAGGGAGTGCTGCACTGTCAGAGGGTCAGTACTGAGTGAGTGCTGCACTGTTGGAGGGTCAGTACTGAGGGAGTGCTGCACTGTCAGAGGGTCAGTACTGAGGGAGTGCTGCACTGTCAGAGGTTCAGTACTGAGGGAGTGCTGCACTGTCAGAGGGTCAGTACTGAGTGAGTGCTGCACTGTCAGAGGGTCAGTACTGAGGGAGTGCTGCACTGTCAGAGGTTCAGTACTGAGGGAGTGCTGCACTGTCAGAGGGTCAGTACTGAGTGAGTGCTGCACTGTTGGAGGGTCAGTACTGAGGGAGTGCTGCACTGTCAGAGGGTCAGTACTGAGTGAGTGCTGCACTGTTGGAGGGTCATTACTGAGTGAGTGCTGCACTGTCAGAGGGTCAGTACTGAGTGAGTGCTGCACTGTCAGAGGGTCATTACTGAGTGAGTGCTGCACTGTTGGAGGGTCAGTACTGAGTGAGTGCTGCACTGTTGGAGGGTCAGTACTGAGGGAGTGCTGCACTGTCAGAGGGTCAGTACTGAGGGAGTGCTGCACTGTCAGAGGTTCAGTACTGAGGGAGTGCTGCACTGTCAGAGGGTCAGTACTGAGTGAGTGCTGCACTGTCAGAGGGTCAGTACTGAGGGAGTGCTGCACTGTCAGAGGTTCAGTACTGAGGGAGTGCTGCACTGTCAGAGGGTCAGTACTGAGTGAGTGCTGCACTGTTGGAGGGTCAGTACTGAGGGAGTGCTGCACTGTCAGAGGGTCAGTACTGAGTGAGTGCTGCACTGTTGGAGGGTCATTACTGAGTGAGTGCTGCACTGTCAGAGGGTCAGTACTGAGTGAGTGCTGCACTGTCAGAGGGTCATTACTGAGTGAGTGCTGCACTGTTGGAGGGTCAGTACTGAGTGAGTGCTGCACTGTTGGAGGGTCAGTACTGAGGGAGTGCTGCACTGTTGGAGGGTCAGTACTGAGGGAGTGCTGCACTGTCAGAGGGTCAGTACTGAGGGAGTGCTGCACTGTCGGAGGGTCAGTACTGAGTGAGTGCTGCACTGTCAGAGGGTCATTACTGAGGGAGTGCTGCACTGTCAGAGGGTCAGTACTGAGTGAGTGCTGCACTGTCAGAGGGTCATTACTGAGTGAGTGCTGCACTGTCAGAGGGTCAGTGCTGAGTGAGTGCTGCACTGTCAGAGGGTCAGTACTGAGGGAGTGCTGCACTGTCAGAGGGTCAGTGCTGAGTGAGTGCTGCACTGTCGGAGGGTCAGTACTGAGGGAGTGCTGCACTGTCAGAGGGTCAGTACTGAGGGAGTGCTGCACTGTCGGAGGGTCAGTACTGAGGGAGTGCTGCACTATCAGAGGGTCATTACTGAGTGAGTGCTGCACTGTCAGAGGGTCATTACTGAGTGAGTGCTGCACTGTCAGAGGGTCAGTACTGAGTGAGTGCTGCACTGTCAGAGGGTCAGTACTGAGTGAGTGCTGCACTGTCAGAGGGTCATTACTGAGTGAGTGCTGCACTGTCAGAGGGTCATTACTGAGTGAGTGCTGCACTGTCAGAGGGTCAGTACTGAGTGAGTGCTGCACTGTCAGAGGGTCAGTACTGAGTGAGTGCTGCACTGTCAGAGGGTCATTACTGAGTGAGTGCTGCACTGTCAGAGGGTCAGTACTGAGTGAGTGCTGCACTGTCAGAGGGTCATTACTGAGTGAGTGCTGCACTGTCAGAGGGTCATTACTGAGTGAGTGCTGCACTGTCAGAGGGTCAGTACTGAGTGAGTGCTGCACTGTCAGAGGGTCAGTACTGAGTGAGTGCTGCACTGTCAGAGGGTCATTACTGAGTGAGTGCTGCACTGTCAGAGGGTCATTACTGAGTGAGTGCTGCACTGTCAGAGGGTCAGTACTGAGTGAGTGCTGCACTGTCAGAGGGTCAGTACTGAGGGAGTGCTGCACTGTCAGAGGGTCATTAGTGAGGGAGTGCTGCACTGTCAGAGGGTCAGTACTGAGGGAGTGCTGCACTGTCAGAGGGTCAGTACTGAGGGAGTGCTGCACTGTCAGAGGGTCAGTACTGAGGGAGTGCTGCACTGTCAGAGGGTCAGTACTGAGTGAGTGCTGCACTGTCAGAGGGTCATTAGTGAGGGAGTGCTGCACTGTCAGAGGGTCAGTACTGAGGGAGTGCTGCACTGTCAGAGGGTCATTACTGAGTGAGTGCTGCACTGTCAGAGGGTCATTACTGAGTGAGTGCTGCACTGTCAGAGGGTCAGTACTGAGGGAGTGCTGCACTGTCAGAGGGTCATTAGTGAGGGAGTGCTGCACTGTCAGAGGGTCAGTACTGAGGGAGTGCTGCACTGTCAGAGGGTCAGTACTGAGGGAGTGCTGCACTGTCAGAGGGTCAATAGTGAGGGAGTGCTGCACTGTCAGAGGGTCAGTACTGAGGGAGTGCTGCACTGTCAGAGGGTCAGTACTGAGTGAGTGCTGCACTGTCAGAGGGTCAGTACTGAGGGAGTGCTGCACTGTCGGAGGGTCATTACTGAGTAAGTGCTGCACTGTCAGAGGGTCAATACTGAGGGAGTGCTGCACTGTCAGAGGGTCATTACTGAGTGAGTGCTGCACTGTCAGAGGGTCAGTACTGAGTGAGTGCTGCACTGTCAGAGGGTCATCACTGAGTGAGTGCTGCACTGTCGGAGGGTCAGTACTGAGTGAGTGCTGCACTGTCAGAGGGTCAGTACTGAGGGAGTGCTGCACTGTCAGAGGGTCAGTACTGAGGGAGTGCTGCACTGTCGGAGGGTCAGTACTGAGGGAGTGCTGCACTGTCAGAGGGTCAGTACTGAGGGAGTGCTGCACTGTCGGAGGGTCAGTACTGAGGGAGTGCTGCACTGTCAGAGGGTCATTACTGAGTGAGTGCTGCACTGTCATAGGGTCATTACTGAGTGAGTGCTGCACTGTCAGAGGGTCAGTACTGAGGGAGTGCTGCACTGTCAGAGGGTCAGTACTGAGGGAGTGCTGCACTGTCAGAGGGTCAGTACTGAGGGATTGCTGCACTGTCAGAGGGTCATTACTGAGTGAGTGCTGCACTGTCAGAGGGTCAGTACTGAGGGAGTGCTGCACTGTCAGAGGGTCAGTACTGAGGGAGTGCTGCACTGTCAGAGGGTCAGTACTGAGTGAGTGCTGCACTGTCAGAGGATCAGTACTGAGGGAGTGCTGCACTGTCGGAGGGTCAGTACTGAGTTTTTGCTGCACTGTCAGAGGGTCAGTACTGAGGGAGTGCTGCACTGTTGGAGGGTCAGTACTGAGTGAGTGCTGCACTGTCAGAGGGTCATTACTGAGGGAGTGCTGCACTGTCAGAGGGTCAGTACTGAGTGAGTGCTGCACTGTCAGAGGGTCAGTACTGAGGGAGTGCTGCACTGTCAGAGGGTCAGTACTGAGTGAATGCTGCACTGTCAGAGGGTCAGTACTGAGGGAGTGCTGCACTGTCAGAGGGTCAGTACTGAGTGAGTGCTGCACTGTCAGAGGGTCAGTACTGAGGGAGTGCTGCACTGTCGGAGGGTCAGTACTGAGGGAGTGCTGCACTGTCAGAGGGTCATTACTGAGTGAGTGCTGCACTGTCAGAGGGTCAGTACTGAGTGAGTGCTGCACTGTCAGAGGGTCAGTACTGAGTGAGTGCTGCACTGTCAGAGGGTCAGTACTGAGTGAGTGCTGCACTGTCAGAGGGTCAGTACTGAGGGAGTGCTGCACTGTCAGAGGGTCAGTACTGAGTGAGTGCTGCACTGTCAGAGGGTCAGTACTGAGGGAGTGCTGCACTGTCAGAGGGTCAGTACTGAGTGGGTGCTGCACTGTCAGAGGGTCAGTACTGAGGGAGTGCTGCACTGTCAGAGGGTCATTACTGAGTGAGTGCTGCTCTGTCAGAGGGTCAGTACTGAGGGAGTGCTGCACTGTCAGAGGTTCATTACTGAGGGAGTGCTGCACTGTCAGAGGGTCAGTACTGAGTGAGTGCTGCACTGTCAGAGGGTCAGTACTGAGGGAGTGCTGCACTGTCAGAGGGTCAGTACTGAGTGAGTGCTGCACTGTCAGAGGGTCAGTACTGAGGAAGTGCTGCACTGTCAGAGGGTCAGTACTGAGTGAGTGCTGCACTGTCAGAGGGTCAGTACTGAGGGAGTGCTGCACTGTCGGACGGTCAGTACTGAGGGAGTGCTGCACTGTCAGAGGGTCATTACTGAGTGAGTGCTGCACTGTCAGAGGGTCAGTACTGAGGGAGTGCTGCACTGTCAGAGGGTCATTACTGAGTGAGTGCTGCACTGTCAGAGGGTCAGTACTGAGGGAGTGCTGCACTGTCAGAGGGTCATTAGTGAGGGAGTGCTGCACTGTCAGAGGGTCAGTACTGAGGGAGTGCTGCACTGTCAGAGGGTCAGTACTGAGGGAGTGCTGCACTGTTGGAGGGTCAGTACTGAGTGAGTGCTGCACTGTCAGAGGGTCAGTACTGAGTGAGTGCTGCACTGTCAGAGGGTCAGTACTGAGTGAGTGCTGCACTGTCAGAGGTTCAGTACTGAGGGAGTGCTGCACTGTCAGAGGGTCAGTACTGAGGGAGTGCTGCACTGTCAGAGGGTCAGTACTGAGGGAGTGCTGCACTGTCAGAGGGTCAGTACTGAGGGAGTGCTGCACTGTTGGAGGGTCAGTACTGAGGGAGTGCTGCACTGTCAGAGGGTCAGTACTGAGTGAGTGCTGCACTGTTGGAGGGTCAGTACTGAGTGAGTGCTGCACTGTCAGAGGGTCAGTACTGAGTGAGTGCTGCACTGTCGGAGGGTCAGTACTGAGGAAGTGCTGCACTGTCGGAGGGTCAGTACTGAGGGAGTGCTGCACTGTCAGAGGTTCAGTACTGAGGGAGTGCTGCACTGTCAGAGGGTCAGTACTGAGTGAGTGCTGCACTGTTGGAGGGTCAGTACTGAGGGAGTGCTGCACTGTCAGAGGGTCAGTACTGAGGGAGTGCTGCACTGTTGGAGGGTCATTACTGAGTGAGTGCTGCACTGTCAGAGGGTCAGTACTGAGTGAGTGCTGCACTGTCAGAGGGTCATTACTGAGTGAGTGCTGCACTGATGGAGGGTCAGTACTGAGTGAGTGCTGCACTGTTGGAGGGTCAGTACTGAGGGAGTGCTGCACTGTCGGAGGGTCAGTACTGAGGGAGTGCTGCACTGTCAGAGGGTCAGTACTGAGGGAGTGCTGCACTGTCGGAGGGTCAGTACTGAGTGAGTGCTGCACTGTCAGAGGGTCATTACTGAGTGAGTGCTGCACTGTCAGAGGGTCAGTACTGAGTGAGTGCTGCACTGTCAGAGGGTCATTACTGAGTGAGTGCTGCACTGTCAGAGGGTCAGTGCTGAGTGAGTGCTGCACTGTCAGAGGGTCAGTACTGATGGAGTGCTGCACTGTCAGAGGGTCAGTGCTGAGTGAGTGCTGCACTGTCGGAGGGTCAGTACTGAGGGAGTGCTGCACTGTCAGAGGGTCAGTACTGAGGGAGTGCTGCACTGTCGGAGGGTCAGTACTGAGGGAGTGCTGCACTATCAGAGGGTCAGTACTGAGGGAGTGCTGCACTGTCGGAGGGTCAGTACTGAGGGACTGCTGCACTGTCGGAGGGTCAGTACTGAGGGAGTGCGTCACTGTCAGAGGGTCAGTACTGAGGGAGTGCTGCACTGTCAGAGGGTCAGTACTGAGGGAGTGCGTCACTGTCAGAGGGTCAGTACTGAGGGAGTGCTGCACTGTTGGAGGGTCAGTACTGAGTGAGTGCTGCACTGTTGGAGGGTCAGTACTGAGGGAGTGCTGCACTGTCGGAGGGTCAGTACTGAGGGAGTGCGTCACTGTCAGAGGGTCAGTACTGAGGGAGTGCGTCACTGTCAGAGGGTCAGTACTGAGGGAGTGCTGCACTGTCAGAGGGTCAGTACTGAGGGAGTGCTGCACTGTCGGAGGGTCAGTACTGAGGGACTGCTGCACTGTCGGAGGGTCAGTACTGAGGGAGTGCTGCACTGTCGGAGGGTCAGTACTGAGGGAGTGCTGCACTGTCGGAGGGTCAGTACTGAGTGAGTGCTGCACTGTCGGAGGGTCAGTACTGAGTGAGTGCTGCACTGTCGGAGGGTCAGTACTGAGTGAGTGCTGCACTGTCGGAGGGTCAGTACTGAGTGAGTGCTGCACTGTCGGAGGGTCAGTACTGAGTGAGTGCTGCACTGTCGGAGGGTCAGTACTGTGAGTGCTGCACTGTCAGAGGGTCAGTACTGAGGGAGTGCTGCACTGTCAGAGGGTCAGTACTGAGGGAGTGCTGCACTGTCGGAGGGTCAGTACTGAGGGAGTGCTGCACTGTCGGAGGGTCAGTACTGAGGGAGTGCTGCACTGTCGGAGGGTCAGTACCTAGTGAGTGCTGCACTGTCGGAGGGTCAGTACTGAGTGAGTGCTGCCCTGTCGGAGGGTCAGTACTGAGTGAGTGCTGCACTGTCGGAGGGTCAGTACTGAGTGAGTGCTGCACTGTCGGAGGGTCAGTACTGAGGGAGTGCTGGACTGTCGGAGGGTCAGTATTGAGGGAGTGCTGCACTGTCGGAGGGTCAGTACTGAGGGAGTGCTGCACTGTCGGAGGGTCAGTACTGAGGGAGTGCTGCACTGTCGGAGGGTCAGTACTGAGGGAGTGCTGCACTGTCGGAGGTTCAGTACTGAGGGAGTGCTGCACTGTCGGAGGGTCAGAACTGAGGGAGTGCTGCACTGTCAGAGGGTCAGTACTGAGGGAGTGCTGCACTGTCAGAGGGTCAGTACTGAGGGAGTGCTGCACTGCCAGAGGGTCAGTACTGAGAGAGTGCTGCACTGTCAGAGGGTCAGTACTGAGGGAGTGCTGCACTGTCAGAGGGTCAGTACTGAGGGAGTGCTGCACTGTCAGAGGGTCAGTACTGAGGGAGTGCTGCACTGTCGGAGGGTCAGTACTGAGGGTGTGCTGCACTGTCAGAGGGTCAGTACTGAGGGAGTGCTGCACTGTCGGAGGGTCAGTACTGAGGGAGTGCTGCACTGTCGGAGGGTCAGTACTGAGGGAGTGCTGCACTGTTGGAGGGTCAGTACTGAGTGAGTGCTGCACTCAGAGGGTCAGTACTGAGTGAGTGCTGCACTGTCAGAGGGTCATTACTGAGTGAGTGCTGCACTGTCAGAGGATCATTACTGAGTGAGTACTGCACTGTCAGAGGGTCATTACTGAGTGAGTGCTGCACTGTCAGAGGGTCATTACTGAGTGAGTGCGTCACTGTCAGAGGGTCAGTACTGAGGGAGTGCTGCACTGTCAGAGGGTCATTACCGAGTGAGTGCTGCACTGTCAGAGGGTCAGTACTGAGTGAGTGCTGCACTGTTGGAGGGTCAGTACTGAGTGAGTGCTGCACTGTCAGAGGGTCATGACTGAGTGAGTGCTGCACTGTCGGAGGGTCAGTACTGAGTGAGTGCTGCACTGTTGGAGGGTCAGTACTGAGTGAGTGCTGCACTGTCAGAGGGTCAGTACTGAGTGAGTGCTGCACTGTCAGAGGGTCATTACTGAGTGAGTGCTGCACTGTCAGAGGGTCAGTACTGAGTGAGTGCTGCACTGTTGGAGGGTCAGTACTGAGAGAGTGCTGCAATGTCGGAGGGTCAGTACTGAGGGAGTGCTGCACTGTCAGAGGGTCAGTACTGAGGGAGTGCTGCACTGTCAGAGGGTCAGTACTGAGTGAGTGCGTCACTGTCAGAGGGTCAGTACTGAGGGAGTGCTGCACTGTCAGAGGGTCAGTACTGAGTGAGTGCGTCACTGTCAGAGGGTCAGTACTGAGTGAGTGCGTCAATGTCAGAGGGTCATTACTGAGGGAGTGCTGCACTGTCGGAGGGTCAGTACTGAGTGAGTGCCGCACTGTCAGAGGGTCAGTACTGAGTGAGTGCTGCACTGTCAGAGGGTCAGTACTGAGGGAGTGCTGCACTGTCAGAGGGTCAGTACTGAGGGAGTGCTGCACTGTCGGAGGGTCAGTACTGAGGGAATGCTGCACTGTCGGAGGGTCAGTACTGAGGGAGTGCTGCACTGTCGGAGGGTCAGTACTGAGTGAGTGCTGCACTGTCAGAGGGTCAGTACTGAGGGAGTGCTGTACTGTCAGAGGGTCAGTACTGAGGGAGTGCTGCACTGTCAGAGGTTCAGTACTGAGTGAGTGCTGCACTGTCGGAGGGTCAGTACTGAGGGAGTGCTGCACTGTCAGAGGGTCAGTACTGAGTGAGTGCTGCACTGTAGGAGGGTCAGTACTGAGAGAGTGCTGCAATGTCGGAGGGTCAGTACTGAGGGAGTGCTGCACTATCAGAGGGTCAGTACTGAGGGAGTGCTGCACTGTCAGAGGGTCAGTACTGAGTGAGTGCGTCACTGTCATAGGGTCAGTACTGAGGGAGTGCTGCACTGTCAGAGGGTCAGTACTGAGTGAGTGCGTCACTGTCAGAGGGTCAGTACTGAGTGAGTGCGTCACTGTCAGAGGGTCATTACTGAGGGAGTGCTGCACTGTCGGAGGGTCAGTACTGAGTGAGTGCCGCACTGTCAGAGGGTCAGTACTGAGTGAGTGCTGCACTGTCAGAGGGTCAGTACTGAGGGAGTGCTGCACTGTCAGAGGGTCAGTACTGAGGGAGTGCTGCACTGTCGGAGGGTCAGTACTGAGGGAGTGCTGCACTGTCGGAGGGTCAGTACTGAGGGAGTGCTGCACTGTCGGAGGGTCAGTACTGAGTGAGTGCTGCACTGTCAGAGGGTCAGTACTGAGGGAGTGCTGTACTGTCAGAGGGTCAGTACTGAGGGAGTGCTGCACTGTCAGAGGGTCAGTACTGAGTGAGTGCTGCACTGTCAGAGGGTCAGTACTGAGGGAGTGCTGCACTGTTGGAGGGTCATTACTGAGTGAGTGCTGCACTGTCAGAGGGTCAGTACTGAGTGAGTGCTGCACTGTCGGAGGGTCAGTACTGAGTGAGTGCTGCACTGTCGGAGGGTCAGTACTGAGTGAGTGCTGCACTGTCGGAGGGTCAGTACTGAGGGAGAGCTGCACTGTCGGAGGGTCAGTACTGAGGGAGTGCTGCACTGTCAGAGGTTCAGTACTGAGTGAGTGCTGCACTGTCAGAGGGTCAGTACTGAGTGAGTGCAGCACTGTCAGAGGGTCAGTACTGAGTGAGTGCAGCACTGTCAGAGGGTCAGTACTGAGTGAGTGCTGCACTGTCAGAGGGTCAGTACTGAGGGAGTGCTGCACTGTCAGAGGGTCATTACTGAGTGAGTGCTGCACTGTCAGAGGGTCAGTACTGAGTGAGTGCTGCACTGTAGGAGGGTCAGTACTGAGAGAGTGCTGCAATGTCGGAGGGTCAGTACTGAGGGAGTGCTGCACTATCAGAGGGTCAGTACTGAGGGAGTGCTGCACTGTCAGAGGGTCAGTACTGAGTGAGTGCGTCACTGTCAGAGGGTCAGTACTGAGGGAGTGCTGCACTGTCAGAGGGTCAGTACTGAGTGAGTGCGTCACTGTCAGAGGGTCAGTACTGAGTGAGTGCGTCACTGTCAGAGGGTCATTACTGAGGGAGTGCTGCACTGTCGGAGGGTCAGTACTGAGTGAGTGCCGCACTGTCAGAGGGTCAGTACTGAGTGAGTGCTGCACTGTCAGAGGGTCAGTACTGAGGGAGTGCTGCACTGTCAGAGGGTCAGTACTGAGGGAGTGCTGCACTGTCGGAGGGTCAGTACTGAGGGAGTGCTGCACTGTCGGAGGGTCAGTACTGAGGGAGTGCTGCACTGTCGGAGGGTCAGTACTGAGTGAGTGCTGCACTGTCAGAGGGTCAGTACTGAGGGAGTGCTGTACTGTCAGAGGGTCAGTACTGAGGGAGTGCTGCACTGTCGGAGGGTCAGTACTGAGGGAGTGCTGCACTGTCAGAGGGTCAGTACTGAGGGAGTGCTGCACTGTTGGAGGGTCATTACTGAGTGAGTGCTGCACTGTCAGAGGGTCAGTACTGAGTGAGTGCTGCACTGTCGGAGGGTCA
Source organism: Heterodontus francisci (assembly GCF_036365525.1). NCBI lineage: Eukaryota > Metazoa > Chordata > Chondrichthyes > Heterodontiformes > Heterodontidae > Heterodontus > Heterodontus francisci. Next base: position 58,170,166 of record NC_090403.1, read on the forward strand.
GTACTGAGGGAGTGCTGCACTGTCGGAGGGTCAGTACTGAGGGAGTGCTGCACTGTCAGAGGTTCAGTACTGAGTGAGTGCTGCACTGTCAGAGGGTCAGTACTGAGGGAGTGCTGTACTGTCAGAGGGTCAGTACTGAGGGAGTGCTGCAGTGTCAGAGGGTCAGTACTGAGTGTGTGCTGCACTGTTGGAGGGTCAGTACTGAGGGAGTGCTGCACTGTCAGAGGGTCAGTACTGAGTGAGTGCTGAACTGTTGGAGGGTCATTACTGAGTGAGTGCTGCACTGTCAGAGGGTCATTACTGAGTGAGTGCTGCACTGTTGGAGGGTCAGTACTGAGTGAGTGCTGCACTGTAGGAGGGTCAGTACTGAGTGAGTGCTGCACTGTCAGAGGGTCAGTACTGAGTGAGTGCTGCACTGTCAGAGGGTCATTACTGAGTGAGTGCTGCACTGTCAGAGGGTCAGTACTGAGTGAGTGCTGCACTGTCAGAGGGTCAGTACTGAGGGAGTGCTGTACTGTCAGAGGGTCAGTACTGAGGGAGTGCTGCAGTGTCAGAGGGTCAGTACTGAGTGTGTGCTGCACTGTTGGAGGGTCAGTACTGAGTGAGTGCTGCACTGTCAGAGGGTCAGTACTGAGTGAGTGCTGCACTGTTGGAGGGTCAGTACTGAGTGAGTGCTGCACTGTCAGAGGGTCATTACTGAGTGAGTGCTGCACTGTTGGAGGGTCAGTACTGAGTGAGTGCTGCACTGTAGGAGGGTCAGTACTGAGTGAGTGCTGCACTGTCAGAGGGTCAGTACTGAGTGAGTGCTGCATTGTCAGAGGGTCATTACTGAGTGAGTGCTGCACTGTCAGAGGGTCAGTACTGAGTGAGTGCTGCACTGTCAGAGGGTCATTACTGAGTGAGTGCTGCACTGTCAGAGTCAGTACTGAGGGAGTGCTGCACTGTCAGAGGGTCAGTACTGAGTGAGTGCTGCACTGTCAGAGGGTCAGTACTGAGTGAGTGCTGCACTGTTGGAGGGTCAGTACTGAGGGAGTGCTGCACTGTCGGAGGGTCAGTACTGAGTGAGTGCCGCACTGTCAGAGGGTCAGTACTGAGTGAGTGCTGCACTGTCAGAGGGTCAGTACTGAGGGAGTGCTGCACTGTCAGAGGGTCAGTACTGAGGGAGTGCTGCACTGTCGGAGGGTCAGTACTGAGGGAGTGCTGCACTGTCGGAGGGTCAGTACTGAGGGAGTGCTGCACTGTCGGAGGGTCAGTACTGAGTGAGTGCTGCACTGTCAGAGGGTCAGTACTGAGGGAGTGCTGTACTGTCAGAGGGTCAGTACTGAGGGAGTGCTGCACTGTCAGAGGGTCAGTACTGAGTGAGTGCTGCACTGTTGGAGGGTCAGTACTGAGGGAGTGCTGCACTGTCAGAGGGTCAGTACTGAGGGAGTGCTGCACTGTTGGAGGGTCATTACTGAGTGAGTGCTGCACTGTCAGAGGGTCAGTACTGAGTGAGTGCTGCACTGTCGGAGGGTCAGTACTGAGGGAGTGCTGCACTGTCGGAGGGTCAGTACTGAGGGAGTGCTGCACTGTCAGAGGTTCAGTACTGAGTGAGTGCTGCACTGTCAGAGGGTCAGTACTGAGTGAGTGCAGCACTGTCAGAGGGTCATTACTGAGTGAGTGCTGCACTGTCAGAGGGTCAGTACTGAGTGAGTGCTGCACTGTCAGAGGGTCAGTACTGAGGGAGTGCTGCACTGTCAGAGGGTCATTACTGAGTGAGTGCTGCACTGTCAGAGGGTCAGTACTGAGTGAGTGCTGCACTGTTGGAGGGTCAGTACTGAGAGAGTGCTGCAATGTCGGAGGGTCAGTACTGAGGGAGTGCTGCACTGTCAGAGGGTCAGTACTGAGTGAGTGCTGCACTGTCAGAGGGTCAGTACTGAGTGAGTGCGTCACTGTCAGAGGGTCAGTACTGAGGGAGTGCTGCACTGTCAGAGGGTCAGTACTGAGTGAGTGCGTCACTGTCAGAGGGTCAGTACTGAGTGAGTGCGTCACTGTCAGAGGGTCATTACTGAGGGAGTGCTGCACTGTCGGAGGGTCAGTACTGAGTGAGTGCCGCACTGTCAGAGGGTCAGTACTGAGTGAGTGCTGCACTGTCAGAGGGTCAGTACTGAGGGAGTGCTGCACTGTCAGAGGGTCAGTACTGAGGGAGTGCTGCACTGTCGGAGGGTCAGTACTGAGGGAGTGCTGCACTGTCGGAGGGTCAGTACTGAGGGAGTGCTGCACTGTCGGAGGGTCAGTACTGAGTGAGTGCTGCACTGTCAGAGGGTCAGTACTGAGGGAGTGCTGTACTGTCAGTGGGTCAGTACTGAGGGAGTGCTGCACTGTCAGAGGGTCAGTACTGAGTGAGTGCTGCACTGTTGGAGGGTCAGTACTGAGGGAGTGCTGCACTGTCAGAGGGTCAGTACTGAGGGAGTGCTGCACTGTTGGAGGGTCATTACTGAGTGAGTGCTGCACTGTCAGAGGGTCAGTACTGAGTGAGTGCTGCAATGTCGGAGGGTCAGTACTGAGGGAGTGCTGCACTGTCAGAGGGTCAGTACTGAGGGAGTGCTGCACTGTCAGAGGTTCAGTACTGAGGGAGTGCTGCACTGTCGGAGGGTCAGTACTGAGGGAGTGCTGCGCTGTCAGAGGTTCAGTACTGAGGGAGTGCTGCAGTGTCAGAGGGTCAGTACTGAGTGTGTGCTGCACTGTTGGAGGGTCAGTACTGAGGGAGTGCTGCACTGTCAGAGGGTCAGTACTGAGTGAGTGCTGAACTGTTGGAGGGTCATTACTGAGTGAGTGCTGCACTGTCAGAGGGTCATTACTGAGTGAGTGCTGCACTGTTGGAGGGTCAGTACTGAGTGAGTGCTGCACTGTAGGAGGGTCAGTACTGAGTGAGTGCTGCACTGTCAGAGGGTCAGTACTGAGTGAGTGCTGCACTGTCAGAGGGTCATTACTGAGTGAGTGCTGCACTGTCAGAGGGTCAGTACTGAGTGAGTGCTGCACTGTCAGAGGGTCAGTACTGAGGGAGTGCTGTAGTGTCAGATGGTCAGTACTGAGGGAGTGCTGCAGTGTCAGAGGGTCAGTACTGAGGGAGTGCTGCACTGTCAGAGGGTCAGTACTGAGGGAGTGCTGCACTGTCAGAGGGTCAGTACTGAGTGAGTGCTGCACTGTTGGAGGGTCAGTACTGAGGGAGTGCTGCACTGTCAGAGGGTCAGTACTGAGGGAGTGCTGCACTGTTGGAGGGTCATTACTGAGTGAGTGCTGCACTGTCAGAGGGTCAGTACTGAGTGAGGGCTGCACTGTCGGAGGGTCAGTACTGAGGGAGTGCTGCACTGTCAGAGGGTCAGTACTGAGGGAGTGCTGCACTGTCAGAGGTTCAGTACTGAGGGAGTGCTGCACTGTCGGAGGGTCAGTACTGAGGGAGTGCTGCACTGTCAGAGGTTCAGTACTGAGGGAGTGCTGCAGTGTCAGAGGGTCAGTACTGAGTGTGTGCTGCACTGTTGGAGGGTCAGTACTGAGGGAGTGCTGCACTGTCAGAGGGTCAGTACTGAGTGAGTGCTGAACTGTTGGAGGGTCATTACTGAGTGAGTGCTGCACTGTCAGAGGGTCATTACTGAGTGAGTGCTGCACTGTTGGAGGGTCAGTACTGAGTGAGTGCTGCACTGTAGGAGGGTCAGTACTGAATGAGTGCTGCACTGTCAGAGGGTCAGTACTGAGTGAGTGCTGCACTGTCAGAGGGTCATTACTGAGTGAGTGCTGCACTGTCAGAGGGTCAGTACTGAGTGAGTGCTGCACTGTCAGAGGGTCAGTACTGAGTGAGTGCTGCACTGTCAGAGGGTCAGTACTGAGGGAGTGCTGTAGTGTCAGAGGGTCAGTACTGAGGGAGTGCTGCAGTGTCAGAGGGTCAGTACTGAGTGTGTGCTGCACTGTTGGAGGGTCAGTACTGAGGGAGTGCTGCACTGTCAGAGGGTCAGTACTGAGTGAGTGCTGCACTGTTGGAGGGTCAGTACTGAGTGAGTGCTGCACTGTCAGAGGGTCATTACTGAGTGAGTGCTGCACTGTCAGAGGGTCATTACTGAGTGAGTGCTGCACTGTCAGAGGGTCATTACTGAGTGAGTGCTGCACTGTCAGAGTGTCAGTACTGAGGGAGTGCTGCACTGTCAGAGGGTCAGTACTGAGTGAGTGCTGCACTGTCAGAGGGTCAGTACTGAGTGAGTGCTGCACTGTCAGAGGGTCAGTACTGAGGGAGTGCTGCACTGTCAGAGGGTCAGTACTGACGGAGTGCTGCACTGTCAGAGGGTCAGTACTGAGTGAGTGCTGCACTGTCAGAGTGTCAGTACTGAGGGAGTGCTGCACTGTCAGAGGGTCAGTACTGAGGGAGTGCTGCACTGTCAGAGGGTCAGTACTGAGTGAGTGCTGCACTGTCAGAGGGTCAGTACTGAGGGAGTGCTGCACTGTCAGAGGGTCAGTACTGAGGGAGTGCTGCACTGTCAGAGGGTCAGTACTGAGGGAGTGCTGCACTGTCAGAGGGTCAGTACTGAGTGAGTGCTGCAGTGTCAGAGGGTCAGTACTGAGGGAGTGCTGCACTGTCAGAGGGTCAGTACTGAGGGAGTGCTGCACTGTCAGAGGGTCAGTACTGAGTGAGTGCTGCACTGTCAGAGGGTCATTACTGAGGGAGTGCTGCACTGTCAGAGGGTCAGTACTGAGTGAGTGCTGCACTGTCGGAGGGTCAGTACTGAGGGAGTGCTGCACCGTCAGAGGGTCAGTACTGAGGGAGTGCTGCACTGTCAGAGGGTCAGTACTGAGTGAGTGCTGCACTGTTGGAGGGTCAGTACTGAGGGAGTGCTGCACTGTCAGAGGGTCAGTACTGAGGGAGTGCTGCACTATCAGAGGGTCAGTACTGAGGGAGTGCTGCACTGTCAGAGGGTCAGTACTGAGTGAGTGCTGCACTGTCAGAGGGTCAGTACTGAGGGAGTGCTGCACTGTCGGAGGGTCAGTACTGAGTGAGTGCTGCACTGTCAGAGGGTCAGTACTGAGGGAGTGCTGTACTGTCAGAGGGTCAGTACTGAGGGAGTGCTGCAGTGTCAGAGGGTCAGTACTGAGTGTGTGCTGCACTGTTGTAGGGTCAGTACTGAGGGAGTGCTGCACTGTTGGAGGGTCAGTACTGAGTGAGTGCTGCACTGTCAGAGGGTCATTACTGAGTGAGTGCTGCACTGTTGGAGGGTCAGTACTGAGTGAGTGCTGCACTGTAGGAGGGTCAGTACTGAGTGAGTGCTGCACTGTCAGAGGGTCAGTACTGAGTGAGTGCTGCACTGTCAGAGGGTCATTACTGAGTGAGTGCTGCACTGTCAGAGGGTCAGTACTGAGTGAGTGCTGCACTGTCAGAGGGTCATTACTGAGTGAGTGCTGCACTGTCAGAGGGTCAGTACTGAGTGAGTGCTGCACTGTGAGAGGGTCAGTACTGTGGGAGTGCTGCACTGTCAGAGGGTCAGTGCTGAGGGAGTGCTGCACTGTCAGAGGTTCATTACTGAGTGAGTGCTGCACTGTCAGAGGGTCAGTACTGAGGGAGTGCTGCACTGTCGGAGGGTCAGTACTGAGGGAGTGCTGCACTGTCAGAGGGTCAGTACTGAGGGAGTGCTGTACTGTCAGAGGGTCAGTACTGAGGGAGTGCTGCAGTGTCAGAGGGTCAGTACTGAGTGTGTGCTGCACTGTTGGAGGGTCAGTACTGAGGGAGTGCTGCACTGTCAGAGGGTCAGTACTGAGTGAGTGCTGCACTGTTGGAGGGTCATTACTGAGTGAAAGCTGCACTGTCAGAGGGTCAGTACTGAGTGTGTGCTGCACTGTTGGAGGGTCAGTACTGAGGGAGTGCTGCACTGTCGGAGGGTCAGTACTGAGTGTGTGCTGCACTGTCGGAGGGTCAGTACTGAGGGAATACTGCACTGTCGGAGGGTCAGTACTGAGGGAGTGCTGCACTGTCAGAGGGTCAGTACTGAGTGAGTGCTGCACTGTTGGAGGGTCATTACTGAGTGAGTGCTGCACTGTCAGAGGGTCATTACTGAGTGAGTGCTGCACTGTTGGAGGGAAAGTACTGAGTGAGTGCTGCACTGTAGGAGGGTCAGTACTGAGTGAGTGCTGCACTGTCAGAGGGTCAGTACTGAGTGAGTGCTGCACTGTCAGAGGGTCATTACTGAGTGAGTGCTGCACTGTCAGAGGGTCAGTACTGAGTGAGTGCTGCACTCTCAGAGGGTCAGTACTGAGGGAGTGCTGTACTGTCAGAGGGTCAGTACTGAGGGAGTGCTGCAGTGTCAGAGGGTCAGTACTGAGTGTGTGCTGCACTGTTGGAGGGTCAGTACTGAGGGAGTGCTGCACTGTCAGAGGGTCAGTACTGAGTGAGTGCTGCACTGTTGGAGGGTCAGTACTGAGTGAGTGCTGCACTGTCAGAGGGTCATTACTGAGTGAGAGCTGCACTGTTGGAGGGTCGGTACTGAGTGAGTGCTGCACAGTAGGAGGGTCAGTACTGAGTGAGTGCTGCACTGTCAGAGGGTCAGTACTGAGTGAGTGCTGCATTGTCAGAGGGTCATTACTGAGTGAGTGCTGCACTGTCAGAGGGTCAGTACTGAGTGAGTGCTGCACTGTTGGAGGGTCAGTACTGAGTGAGTGCTGCACTGTCAGAGGGTCATTACTGAGTGAGTGCTGCACTGTTGGAGGGTCGGTACTGAGTGAGTGCTGCACTGTCAGAGGGTCAGTACTGAGTGAGTGCTGCACTGTTGGAGGGTCAGTACTGAGTGAGTGCTGCACTGTCGGAGGGTCATTACTGAGTGAGTGCTGCACTGTTGGAGGGTCAGTACTGAGGGAGTGCTGCACTGTCAGAGGGTCAGTACTGAGTGAGTGCTGCACTGTTGGAGGGTCAGTACTGAGTGAGTGCTGCACTGTCGTAGGGTCATTACTGAGTGAGTGCTGCACTGTTGGAGGGTCGGTACTGAGTGAGTGCTGCACTGTAGGAGGGTCAGTACTGAGTGAGTGCTGCACTGTCAGAGGGTCAGTACTGAGTGAGTGCTGCACTGTAGGAGGGTCAGTACTGAGTGAGTGCTGCACTGTCAGAGGGTCAGTACTGAGGGAGTGCTGCACTGTCAGAGGGTCAGTACTGAGTGAGTGCTGCACTGTCAGAGGGTCAGTACTGAGTGAGTGCTGCACTGTCAGAGGGTCATTACTGAGTGAGTGCTGCACTGTCAGAGTGTCAATACTGAGGGAGTGCTGCACTGTCACAGGGTCAGTACTGAGTGAGTGCTGCACTGTCAGAGGGTCAGTACTGAGGGAGTGTTGCACTGTCAGAGGGTCAGTACTGAGGGAGTGCTGCACTGTCAGAGGGTCAGTACTGAGGGAGTGCTGCACTGTCAGAGTGTCAGTACTGAGGGAGTGCTGCACTGTCAGAGGGTCAGTACTGAGGGAGTGCTGCACTGTCAGAGGGTCAGTACTGAGTGAGTGCTGCACTGTCAGAGGGTCAGTACTGAGGGAGTGCTGCACTGTCAGAGGGTCAGTACTGAGGGAGTGCTGCACTGTCAGAGAGTCAGTACTGAGGGAGTGCTGCACTGTCAGAGGGTCAGTACTGAGGGAGTGCTGCACTGTCAGAGGGTCAGTACTGAGTGAGTGCTGCACTGTCAGAGGGTCAGTACTGAGGGAGTGCTGCACTGTCAGAGGGTCAGTACTGAGTGAGTGCTGCACTGTCAGAGGGTCAGTACTGAGTGAGTGCTGCACTGTCGGAGGGTCAGTACTGAGGGAGTGCTGCACCGTCAGAGGGTCAGTACTGAGGGAGTGCTGCACTGTCAGAGGGTCAGTACTGAGTGAGTGCTGCACTGTCAGAGGGTCAGTACTGAGGGAGTGCTGCACTGTCAGAGGGTCAGTACTGAGTGAGTGCTGCACTGTCAGAGGGTCAGTACTGAGGGAGTGCTGCACTGTCGGAGGGTCAGTACTGAGTGAGTGCTGCACTGTCAGAGGGTCAGTACTGAGGGAGTGCTGTACTGTCAGAGGGTCAGTACTGAGGGAGTGCTGCAGTGTCAGAGGGTCAGTACTGAGTGTGTGCTGCACTGTTGTAGGGTCAGTACTGAGGGAGTGCTGCACTGTTGGAGGGTCAGTACTGAGTGAGTGCTGCACTGTCAGAGGGTCATTACTGAGTGAGTGCTGCACTGTTGGAGGGTCAGTACTGAGTGAGTGCTGCACTGTAGGAGGGTCAGTACTGAGTGAGTGCTGCACTGTCAGAGGGTCAGTACTGAGTGAGTGCTGCACTGTCAGAGGGTCATTACTGAGTGAGTGCTGCACTGTCAGAGGGTCAGTACTGAGTGAGTGCTGCACTGTCAGAGGGTCATTACTGAGTGAGTGCTGCACTGTCAGAGGGTCAGTACTGAGTGAGTGCTGCACTGTCAGAGGGTCAGTACTGAGGGAGTGCTGCACTGTCAGAGGGTCAGTGCTGAGGGAGTGCTGCACCGTCGGAGGGTCAGCACTGAGTGAGTGCTGCACTGTCAGAGTGTCAGTACTGAGGGAGTGCTGCACTGTCAGAGGGTCAGTACTGAGGGAGTGCTGCACTGTCAGAGGGTCAGTACTGAGTGAGTGCTGCACTGTCAGAGGGTCAGTACTGAGGGAGTGCTGCACTGTTAGAGGGTCAGTCCTGAGGGAGTGCTGCACTGTCAGAGGGTCAGTACTGAGTGAGTGCTGCACTGTCAGAGGGTCAGTACTGAGGGAGTGCTGCACTGTCAGAGGGTCAGTACTGAGGGAGTGCTGCACTGTCAGAGTGTCAGTACTGAGGGAGTGCTGCACTGTCAGAGGGTCAGTACTGAGTGAGTGCTGCACTGTCGGAGGGTCAGTCCTGAGGGAGTGCTGCACTGTTGGAGGGTCAGTACTGAGGGAGTGCTGCACTGTCAGAGGGTCAGTACTGAGTGAGTGCTGCACTGTTGGAGGGTCAGTACTGAGTGAGTGCTGCACTGTCAGAGGGTCAGTACTGAGGGAGTGCTGCACTGTCGGAGGGTCAGTACTGAGGGAGTGCTGCACTGTCGGAGGGTCAGTACTGAGGGAGTGCTGCACTGTCAGAGGGTCAGTACTGAGGGAGTGCTGCACTGTCGGAGGGTCAGTACTGAGTGAGTGCTGCACTGTCAGAGGGTCAGTACTGAGGGAGTGCTGCACTGTCAGAGGGTCAGTACTGAGGGAGTGCTGCACTGTTGGAGGGTCAGTACTGAGGGAGTGCTGCACTGTCAGAGGGTCAGTACTGAGGGATTGCTGCACTGTTGGAGGGTCATTACTGAGTGAGTGCTGCACTGTCAGACGGTCAGTACTGCGTGAGTGCTGCACTGTTGGAGGGTCAGTACTGAGTGAGTGCTGCACTGTCAGAGGGTCATTATTGAGTTAGTGCTGCACTGTTGGAGGGTCAGTACTGAGTGAATGCTGCACTGTTGGAGGGTCAGTACTGAGGGAGTGCTGCACTGTTGGAGGGTCAGTACTGAGGGAGTGCTGCACTGTTGGAGGGTCAGTACTGAGGGAGTGCTGCACTGTCAGAGGGTAAGTACTGAGTGAGTGCTGCACTGTCAGAGGGTCATTACTGAGTGAATGCTGCACTGTCAGAGGGTCAGTACTGAGTGAGTGCTGCACTGTCAGAGGGTCAGTACTGAGGGAGTGCTGCACTGTCGGAGGGTCAGTACTGAGTGAGTGCTGCACTGTCAGAGGGTCAGTACTGAGGGAGTGCTGTACTGTCGGAGGGTCAGTACTGAGGGAGTGCTGCAGTGTCAGAGGGTCAGTACTGAGTGTGTGCTGCACTGTTGGAGGTTCAGTACTGAGGGAGTGCTGCACTGTCAGAGGGTCAGTACTGAGGGAGTGCTGCACTGTCGGAGGGTCATTACTGAGTGAGTGCTGCACTGTCAGAGGGTCAGTACTGAGTGAGTGCTGCACTGTTGGAGGGTCAGTACTGAGGGAGTGCTGTACTGTCAGAGGGTCAGTACTGAGGGAGTGCTGCAGTGTCAGAGGGTCAGTACTGAGTGTGTGCTGCACTGTTGTAGGGTCAGTACTGAGGGAGTGCTGCACTGTTGGAGGGTCAGTACTGAGTGAGTGCTGCACTGTCAGAGGGTCATTACTGAGTGAGTGCTGCACTGTTGGAGGGTCAGTACTGAGTGAGTGCTGCACTGTAGGAGGGTCAGTACTGAGTGAGTGCTGCACTGTCAGAGGGTCAGTACTGAGTGAGTGCTGCACTGTCAGAGGGTCATTACTGAGTGAGTGCTGCACTGTCAGAGGGTCAGTACTGAGTGAGTGCTGCACTGTCAGAGGGTCATTACTGAGTGAGTGCTGCACTGTCAGAGGGTCAGTACTGAGTGAGTGCTGCACTGTCAGAGGGTCAGTACTGAGGGAGTGCTGCACTGTCAGAGGGTCAGTGCTGAGGGAGTGCTGCACCGTCGGAGGGTCAGCACTGAGTGAGTGCTGCACTGTCAGAGTGTCAGTACTGAGGGAGTGCTGCACTGTCAGAGGGTCAGTACTGAGGGAGTGCTGCACTGTCAGAGGGTCAGTACTGAGTGAGTGCTGCACTGTCAGAGGGTCAGTACTGAGGGAGTGCTGCACTGTCAGAGGGTCAGTACTGAGGGAGTGCTGCACTGTCAGAGGGTCAGTACTGAGTGAGTGCTGCACTGTCAGAGGGTCAGTACTGAGGGAGTGCTGCACTGTCAGAGGGTCAGTACTGAGGGAGTGCTGCACTGTCAGAGTGTCAGTACTGAGGGAGTGCTGCACTGTCAGAGGGTCAGTACTGAGTGAGTGCTGCACTGTCGGAGGGTCAGTCCTGAGGGAGTGCTGCACTGTTGGAGGGTCAGTACTGAGGGAGTGCTGCACTGTCAGAGGGTCAGTACTGAGTGAGTGCTGCACTGTTGGAGGGTCAGTACTGAGTGAGTGCTGCACTGTCAGAGGGTCAGTACTGAGGGAGTGCTGCACTGTCGGATGGTCAGTACTGAGGGAGTGCTGCACTGTCGGAGGGTCAGTACTGAGGGAGTGCTGCACTGTCAGAGGGTCAGTACTGAGGGAGTGCTGCACTGTCGGAGGGTCAGTACTGAGTGAGTGCTGCACTGTCAGAGGGTCAGTACTGAGGGAGTGCTGCACTGTCAGAGGGTCAGTACTGAGGGAGTGCTGCACTGTTGGAGGGTCAGTACTGAGGGAGTGCTGCACTGTCAGAGGGTCAGTACTGAGGGATTGCTGCACTGTTGGAGGGTCATTACTGAGTGAGTGCTGCACTGTCAGACGGTCAGTACTGCGTGAGTGCTGCACTGTTGGAGGGTCAGTACTGAGTGAGTGCTGCACTGTCAGAGGGTCATTATTGAGTTAGTGCTGCACTGTTGGAGGGTCAGTACTGAGTGAATGCTGCACTGTTGGAGGGTCAGTACTGAGGGAGTGCTGCACTGTTGGAGGGTCAGTACTGAGGGAGTGCTGCACTGTTGGAGGGTCAGTACTGAGGGAGTGCTGCACTGTCAGAGGGTAAGTACTGAGTGAGTGCTGCACTGTCAGAGGGTCATTACTGAGTGAATGCTGCACTGTCAGAGGGTCAGTACTGAGTGAGTGCTGCACTGTCAGAGGGTCAGTACTGAGGGAGTGCTGCACTGTCGGAGGGTCAGTACTGAGTGAGTGCTGCACTGTCAGAGGGTCAGTACTGAGGGAGTGCTGTACTGTCGGAGGTTCAGTACTGAGGGAGTGCTGCACTGTCAGAGGGTCAGTACTGAGGGAGTGCTGCAGTGTCAGAGGGTCAGTACTGAGTGTGTGCTGCACTGTTGGAGGTTCAGTACTGAGGGAGTGCTGCACTGTCAGAGGGTCAGTACTGAGGGAGTGCTGCACTGTCGGAGGGTCATTACTGAGTGAGTGCTGCACTGTCAGAGGGTCAGTACTGAGTGAGTGCTGCACTGTTGGAGGGTCAGTACTGAGTGAGTGCTGCACTGTCAGAGGGTCATTACTGAGTGAGTGCTGCACTGTTGGAGGGTCAGTACTGAGTGAGTGCTGCACTGTAGGAGGGTCAGTACTGAGGGAGTGCTGCACTGTTGGAGGGTCAGTACTGAGTGAGTGCTGCACCCTCAGAGGGTCAGTACTGAGTGAGTGCTGCACTGTCAGAGGGTCATTACTGAGTGAGTGCTGCACTGTCAGAGGGTCAGTACTGAGTGAGTGCTGCACTGTTGGAGGGTCAGTACTGAGGGAGTGCTGCACTGTCAGAGGGTCAGTACTGAGTGAGTGCTGCACTGTCAGAGGGTCAGTACTGAGGGAGTGCTGCACTGTCAGAGGGTCAGTACTGAGGGAGTGCTGCACTGTCAGAGTGTCAGTACTGAGGGAGTGCTGCACTGTCAGAGGGTCAGTACTGAGTGAGTGCTGCACTGTCGGAGGGTCAGTACTGAGGGAGTGCTGCACTGTCAGAAGGTCAGTACTGAGGGAGTGCTGCACTGTCAGAGGGTCAGTACTGAGTGAGTGCTGCACTGTTGGAGGGTCAGTACTGAGTGAGTGCTGCACTGTCGGAGGGTCAGTACTGAGTGAGTGCTGCACTGTCAGAGGGTCAGTACTGAGGGAGTGCTGCACTGTCGGAGGGTCAGTACTGAGGGAGTGCTGCACTGTCAGAGGGTCAGTACTGAGGGAGTGCTGCACTGTCGGAGGGTCAGTTTTGAGTGAGTGCTGCACTGTCATAGTGTCAGTACTGAGGGAGTGCTGCACTGTCAGAGGGTCAGTACTGAGGGAGTGCTGCACTGTCAGAGGGTCAGTGCTGAGGGAGTGCTGCACCGTCGGAGGGTCAGCACTGAGTGAGTGCTGCACTGTCAGAGTGTCAGTACTGAGGGAGTGCTGCACTGTCAGAGGGTCAGTACTGAGGGAGTGCTGCACTGTCAGAGGGTCAGTACTGAGTGAGTGCTGCACTGTCAGAGGGTCAGTACTGAGGGAGTGCTGCACTGTCAGAGGGTCAGTACTGAGGGAGTGCTGCACTGTCAGAGGGTCAGTACTGAGTGAGTGCTGCACTGTTGGAGGGTCAGTACTGAGGGAGTGCTGCACTGTCAGAGGGTCAGTACTGAGGGAGTGCTGCACTGTCAGAGTGTCAGTACTGAGGGAGTGCTGCACTGTCAGAGGGTCAGTACTGAGTGAGTGCTGCACTGTAGGAGGGTCAGTACTGAGGGAGTGCTGCACTGTTGGAGGGTCAGTACTGAGGGAGTGCTGCACTGTCAGAGGGTCAGTACTGAGTGAGTGCTGCACTTTTGGAGGGTCAGTACTGAGTGAGTGCTGCACTGTCAGAGGGTCAGTACTGAGGGAGTGCTGCACTGTCGGAGGGTCAGTACTGAGGGAGTGCTGCACTGTCGGAGGGTCAGTACTGAGGGAGTGCTGCACTGTCAGAGGGTCAGTACTGAGGGAGTGCTGCACTGTCGGAGGGTCAGTACTGAGTGAGTGCTGCACTGTCAGAGGGTCAGTACTGAGGGAGTGCTGCACTGTCAGAGGGTCAGTACTGAGTGAGTGCTGCACTGTTGGAGGGTCAGTACTGAGGGAGTGCTGCACTGTCAGAGGGTCAGTACTGAGGGATTGCTGCACTGTTGGAGGGTCATTACTGAGTGAGTGCTGCACTGTCAGACGGTCAGTACTGCGTGAGTGCTGCACTGTTGGAGGGTCAGTACTGAGTGAGTGCTGCACTGTCAGAGGGTCATTATTGAGTTAGTGCTGCACTGTTGGAGGGTCAGTACTGAGTGAATGCTGCACTGTTGGAGGGTCAGTACTGAGGGAGTGCTGCACTGTTGGAGGGTCAGTACTGAGGGAGTGCTGCACTGTTGGAGGGTCAGTACTGAGGGAGTGCTGCACTGTCAGAGGGTAAGTACTGAGTGAGTGCTGCACTGTCAGAGGGTCATTACTGAGTGAATGCTGCACTGTCAGAGGGTCAGTACTGAGTGAGTGCTGCACTGTCAGAGGGTCAGTACTGAGGGAGTGCTGCACTGTCGGAGGGTCAGTACTGAGTGAGTGCTGCACTGTCAGAGGGTCAGTACTGAGGGAGTGCTGCACTGTCGGAGGGTCAGTACTGAGTGAGTGCTGTACTGTCGGAGGGTCAGTACTGAGGGAGTGCTGCAGTGTCAGAGGGTCAGTACTGAGTGTGTGCTGCACTGTTGGAGGTTCAGTACTGAGGGAGTGCTGCACTGTCAGAGGGTCAGTACTGAGGGAGTGCTGCACTGTCGGAGGGTCAGTACTGAGGGAGTGCTGCACTGTCAGAGGGTCAGTACTGAGGGAGTGCTGCACTGTCGGAGGGTCAGTTTTGAGTGAGTGCTGCACTGTCATAGTGTCAGTACTGAGGGAGTGCTGCACTGTCAGAGGGTCAGTACTGAGGGAGTGCTGCACTGTCAGAGGGTCAGTGCTGAGGGAGTGCTGCACCGTCGGAGGGTCAGCACTGAGTGAGTGCTGCACTGTCAGAGTGTCAGTACTGAGGGAGTGCTGCACTGTCAGAGGGTCAGTACTGAGGGAGTGCTGCACTGTCAGAGGGTCAGTACTGAGTGAGTGCTGCACTGTCAGAGGGTCAGTACTGAGGGAGTGCTGCACTGTCAGAGGGTCAGTACTGAGGGAGTGCTGCACTGTCAGAGGGTCAGTACTGAGTGAGTGCTGCACTGTTGGAGGGTCAGTACTGAGGGAGTGCTGCACTGTCAGAGGGTCAGTACTGAGGGAGTGCTGCACTGTCAGAGTGTCAGTACTGAGGGAGTGCTGCACTGTCAGAGGGTCAGTACTGAGTGAGTGCTGCACTGTCGGAGGGTCAGTACTGAGGGAGTGCTGCACTGTTGGAGGGTCAGTACTGAGGGAGTGCTGCACTGTCAGAGGGTCAGTACTGAGTGAGTGCTGCACTGTTGGAGGGTCAGTACTGAGTGAGTGCTGCACTGTCAGAGGGTCAGTACTGAGGGAGTGCTGCACTGTCGGAGGGTCAGTACTGAGGGAGTGCTGCACTGTCGGAGGGTCAGTACTTTGGGAGTGCTGCACTGTCAGAGGGTCAGTACTGAGGGAGTGCTGTACTGTCGGAGGGTCAGTACTGAGTGAGTGCTGCACTGTCAGATGGTCAGTACTGAGGGAGTGCTGCACTGTCAGAGGGTCAGTACTGAGTGAGTGCTGCACTGTTGGAGGGTCAGTACTGAGGGAGTGCTGCACTGTCAGAGGGTCAGTACTGAGGGATTGCTGCACTGTTGGAGGGTCATTACTGAGTGAGTGCTGCACTGTCAGACGGTCAGTACTGCGTGAGTGCTGCACTGTTGGAGGGTCAGTACTGAGTGAGTGCTGCACTGTCAGAGGGTCATTATTGAGTTAGTGCTGCACTGTTGGAGGGTCAGTACTGAGTGAATGCTGCACTGTTGGAGGGTCAGTACTGAGGGAGTGCTGCACTGTTGGAGGGTCAGTACTGAGGGAGTGCTGCACTGTCAGAGGGTCATTACTGAGTGAGTGCTGCACTGTCAGAGGGTCAGTACTGAGTGAGTGCTGCACTGTTGGAGGGTCAGTACTGAGGGAGTGCTGCACTGTCAGAGGGTCAGTACTGAGGGAGTGCTGCACTGTCGGAGGGTCAGTACTGAGTGAATGCTGCACTGTCAGAGTGTCAGCACTGAGGGAGTGCTGCACTGTCAGAGGGTCAGTACTGAGGGAGTGCTGCACTGTCAGAGGGTCAGTACTGAGTGAGTGCTGCACTGTCAGAGGGTCAGTACTGAGGGAGTGCTGCACTGTCAGAGGGTCAGTACTGAGGGAGTGCTGCACTGTCAGAGGGTCAGTACTGAGTGAGTGCTGCACTGTCAGAGGGTCAGTACTGAGGGAGTGCTGCACTGTCAGAGGGTCAGTACTGAGGGAGTGCTGCACTGTCAGAGTGTCAGTACTGAGGGAGTGCTGCACTGTCAGAGGGTCAGTACTGAGTGAGTGCTGCACTGTCGGAGGGTCAGTACTGAGGGAGTGCTGCACTGTCAGAGGGTCAGTACTGAGGGAGTGCTGCACTGTCAGAGGGTCAGTACTGAGTGAGTGCTGCACTGTTGGAGGGTCAGTACTGAGTGAGTGCTGCACTGTCGGAGGGTCAGTACTGAGTGAGTGCTGCACTGTCAGAGGGTCAGTACTGAGGGAGTGCTGCACTGTCGGAGGGTCAGTACTGAGGGAGTGCTGCACTGTCAGAGGGTCAGTACTGAGGGAGTGCTGCACTGTCGGAGGGTCAGTTTTGAGTGAGTGCTGCACTGTCATAGTGTCAGTACTGAGGGAGTGCTGCACTGTCAGAGGGTCAGTACTGAGGGAGTGCTGCACTGTCAGAGGGTCAGTACTGAGTGAGTGCTGCACTGTCAGAGTGTCAGTACTGAGGGAGTGCTGCACTGTCAGAGGGTCAGTACTGAGGGAGTGCTGCACTGTTGGAGGGTCAGTACTGAGGGAGCGCTGCACTGTCGGAGGGTCAGTACTGAGGGAGTGCTGCACTGTTGGAGGGTCAGTACTGAGTGAGTGCTGCACTCAGTGGGTCAGTACTGAGGGAGTGCTGCACTGTCGGAGGGTCATTACTGAAGGAGAGCTGCACTGTCAGAGGGTCAGTACTGAGGGAGTGCTGCACTGTCAGAGGGTCATTACTGAGTGAGTGCTGCACTGTCGGAGGGTCAGTACTGAGGGAGTGCTGCACTGTCGGAGGGTCAGTCCTGAGGGAGTGCTGCACTGTCGGAGGGTCAGTGCTGAGGGAGTGCTGCACTGTCGGAGGGTCAGTGCTGAGGGAGTTCTGCACTGTCGGAGGTGTCTTCTTTCTGATCAAATGCTCTCTTGAGTAAATGTAGATGGTCCCATGGCTGTTATTTCAAAGATAAGAAAGACTTGCATTTCTGTGGCACCTTTCACGAGTGCTGGACGTCTTCAAGCGCTTTACAGCCAATGAAATACTTTTGAAGTGCTTGCACTGTTGCAATGTAGGAAACACATCGGTCAATATGTGCACAGCAAGATGTCACAAACAACAACACCACAATGACCAGATCGTCTGTTTTTAGTGATTTTGGTTGGGGGATAAATATTGGCCCCAGGACCCCGGGGAGAACTTCCCCGTACACCCACCTGAGCAGGCAGACAGGGCCTTGCTTCACCATCTCCTCTGAAAGAAGAAGGGCCAATATTAATCTGTCACCAACATCACTAAAACGGATTCTCTGGTCATTATCACATTGATGTTTGCAGGAGCTTGCTCTGTGAAAATTGGCTGTTATATTTCCTACAACAGTGACTGCACTTTAAAATTGCCTCATGGTCTGTAAGGAGCTTTGCAATGTCCTGAGGTGGTGAACGGTAACATATAAATGCAACTCTTTTCCTTCTATTTCAGAGACAGAACTGTGGGATAGTGTAGTCATCAATTCAATTACAGGAAATGGTCCTCCTCACAACAGACCAGTGAAATACATTCCTCTCACACCTCTCACCCGATCACTTAGAATTCAGTGAATGTACAGACAATCACCTGTCCCACCCACACCCTCCATGGGTCCCCCACCCTTTCTCTGCCCTTCCCAGGGTCCATCCTGCCTCTCCCGGGGGCCCCTGACCCTCCATGTCCCAGCATCTCCATTTCGACTGAGAAAAATTCATCAAAACAACAATTACTTGTGCAGGAATTTCACAACAGCCAGAAACTGAACATCAAACAGCCAGGGATGTGACCCCCCCCCCTTTCCCCCAGGGATGTGACTCCCCCCTTTCCCCCAGGGATGTGATTCCCCCCTTTCCCCCAGGGATGTGACTCCCCTACTTTCCCCCGGGATGTGACTCCCCCCTTTCCCCCAGGGATGTGATTCCCCCCTTTCCCCCAGGGATGTGATTCCCCCCTTTCCCCCAGGGATGTGACTCCCCCCTTTCCCCCAGTGACACAGAGCGATCTCTTGGATTTTTGTATGTTCCTATAGGTTCCACAATGTGTGCAAATTAAAGACTAGCTCTTAAAATATTTTTTAATACTTTTTTATTTACAAAATAGCAGACCCAGCCAGAGGCTAATGGATCAGAGAGAAAGCAAACAGGACAAGTCAGTAAAAATAAAATGAAACATCCAACTTGCCCTTTCACACACACTGAACCCCATCCAACCCACCAACAACTTGCATTTATATAGCGTCTTTAACTTCTTTAGTTTGCAGTGCTGGAAGGGCAGTTCTGAGGAAGTGCCGCACTGTTGGAAGGTCAGTACTGAAGGTGTGCAGCACTGTCGGAGTGTCCATAGTGAGGGAGTGCTGCACTGTCGGAGTGTCCGTAGTGAGGGAGAGCTGCTGTGTCGGACGAGCAGCACTGAGGGAGCACAGCATTGATGGAGGGTCAGTACGGAGGGAGAGTTGCACTGAGAGTGTGCTGCACTGTCGGAGGGTCAGTACTCAGGGAGTGCTGCACTGTTGGAGGGTAGGTACTGAGGGAGAGCTGCTCTGTCGTGGGGTCAGTCCAGAGGGAGTGCTACACTCTCAGAGGGTCAGTATTGAGGGAGCCCCTCACTGTCAGAGGGTCTGTACTGGGGGAGTGCTGCACTGTCAGTGGGTCAGTACAGAGGGTGTGCTGCACTGTCAGAGGGTCAGTACTGAGGGAGTGCTGCACTGTCAGAGGGTCAGTACTGAGGGAGCGCAGCCCTGTCGGAGGGTCTGTACTGAAGGTGTGCAGCACTGTTGGAAGGGCAGTACTTGGGGAGTCCTGTACTGTTGAAGGGTCTGTACTGTGGGAGCGGAGCACTGTCGGAGGGTCAGTACTGAGGGAGCGCTGCACTGGCGGAGGGTCAGCACTGGAGGAGTGCCGCACTGTCGGAGGGTCAGTACTGAGGGTGCGCAGCACTGTCGGAGGGTCAGTACTGAGGGAGAGCTGCACTGTCGGGGAGTCAGTACTGAGAGATCACCTCACTGTCGGAGGGTCTGTATTGAGGGAGTGCTGCACTGTTGGAGGGTCAGTACTGAGGGAGCGCTGCACTGTTGGAGGGTCAGTCCTGAGGGAGCGCTGCACTGTCGGAGGTTTTTTTTATTCATTCATGGGATGTGGGTGTCACTGGCTATGCCAGCATTTATTGCCCATCCCTTTGGAAGGTGCTGTCTAAGGAGCCTTGGTGCATTGCTGCAGTGCATCTTGTAGATGGTACACACTGCTGCCACTGTGCGTCGGTGGTGGAGGGAGTGAATGTTTGTGGATGGGGTGCCAATCAAGTGGGCTGCTTTGTCCTGGATGGTGTCGAGCTTCTTGAGTGTTGTTGGAGCTGCACCCATTCGGGCAAGTAGAGAGTATTCCATCACACTCCTGACTTGTGCCTTGTAGATGGTGGACAGGCTTTGGGGAGTCAGGAGGTGAGATACTTGCCTCAGGATTCCTAGCCTCTGACCTGCTCTTGTAGCCACAGTATTTATATGGCTACTCTAGTTCAGTTTCTGTCAATGGTAGCCCCTAGGATGTTGATAGTGGGGGATTCAGCAATGGTAATGCCATTGAATGTCAAGGGAGATGGTAGATTCTCTCTTGTTGGAGATGGTCACTGCCTGGCACTTGTGTGGCGCGAATGTTACTTACCACTTATCAGCCCAAGCCTGGATATTGTCCAGGTCTTGCTGCATTTCTACACGGACTGCTTCAGTATTTGAGGAGTCACAAATTGTGCTGAACATTGTGCAATCATCAGCGAACATCCCCACTTCTGACCTTATGATTGAAGGAAGGTCATTGATGAAGCAGCTGAAGATGGTTGGGCCGAGGACACTACCCTGAGGAACTCCTGTAGTGATGTCCTGGAGCTCAGATGATTGACCTCCAACAACCACAGCTATCTTCCTTTGCGCTAAGTATGACTCTAACCAGCAGAGTTTTCCCCCTGATTCCTATTTACTCCAGTTTTGCTAGGGCTCCTTAACGCCATACCCGGTCAAATGCTGCCTTGATGTCAAGGGCAGTCACTCTCACCTCACTTCTTGAGTTCAGCTCTTTTATCCATGTTTGAACCAAGGCTGAAATGAGGTCAGGAGCTGAGTGGCCCTGGCAGAACCCAAACTGAGCATCATTGAGCAGGTTATTGCGAAGCAAGTGCCGCTTGATGGCACTGTTGATGACATCCTCCATCACTTTACTGATGATTGAGAGTGGGCTGATGGGGCGGTAATTGACTGGGTTGGACTTGTCCTGCTTTTTGTGTACAGGACAAAACTTTCGCAATTTTCCACATTGCCGGGTAGATGCCAGTGTTGTAGCTTTACTGGAACAGCTTGGCTAGGGGCGCGGCAAGATCTGGAGCACAGGTCTTCAGTACTATTGCCGGAATATTTTCAGGACCCATAGCTTTTGCAGTATCCAGTGCCTTCAGTCGTTTCTTGATATCACGGGGAGTGAATCGAATTGGCTGAAGTCTGGCATCTGTGATGCTGGGGACTTCAGGAGGAGGCCGAGATGGATCATCAACTCGGCACTTCTGGCTGAAGATTGTTGCAAATGCTTCAGCCTTATCTTTCGCACTGATGTGCTGGGCTCCCTCATCATTGAGGGTGTGGATATTTGTGGAGCCACCTCCTCCAGTTAGTTGTTTAGTTGTCCACCACCATTCATGACTGGATGTGGCAGGACTGCAGAGATTAGATCTGATCCATTGGTTATGGGATCGCTTAGTTCTGTCTATTGCATGCTGTGTATGCAGTTTGGCACGCAGGTAGTCCTGGGTTGGAGCTTCACCAGGTTGACACCTCATATTGAGGTATGCCTGGTGCTGCTCCTGGCATGCCCTCCTGCACTCTTCATTGAACCAGGGTTGTTTTCCGGGCTTGATGGTAATGGTAGAGTGGGGGATATGCCGGGCCATGAGGTTACAGATTGTGGTTGAGTACAATTCTGCTTCTACTGATGGCCCACAGCGCCTCATGGATGCCCAGTTTTGCATTGCTAGATCTGTTTGAAATCTATCCCATTTAGCACGGTGATAGTGCCACACAAAACGATGGAGGGTATCCTCGATGTGAAGGCAGGACTTTGTCTCCACAAGGACTGTGCGGTGGTCGCTCCTACCAATACTGTCATGGACAGATGCAGCTGCGACAGGTAGGTTGGTGAGGACGAGGTCAAGTATGTTTTTCCCTCGTGTTGGTGCCATCACCACCTGCCGCAGACCCAGTCTAGCAGATATGTCCGTTAGGACTCAGCCAGTAGTGGTGCCTCTGAGCCTGTCTTGGTGATGGACATTGAAGTCCCCCACCCAGAGTACATTTTGTGCCCTTGCCACCCTCAGTGCTTCCTCCAAGCGGTGTTCAACATGGAGGAGTACTGACTCATCAGCTGAGGGAGGGCAGTAGGTGGTAATCAGTAGGAGGTTTTCTTGCCCATGTTTGACCTGATGCCATGAGACTTCATGGGATCCAGAGGCGATGTTGAGGACTCCCAGGGCAACTCCCTCCCTACTGTATACCACTGTGCCTCCACCTCTGCTGGGTCTGTCCTGCCGGTGGGACAGGACATACCCGGGGATGGTGATGGCAGTGTCTGGGACATTGTCTGTAAGGTATGATTCCGTGAGTATGGCTATGTCAGACTGTTGCTTGACTAGTCTGTGGGACCCAGATGTTAGTAAGGTGGACTTTGCAGGGTTGACAGGGTTGGGTTTGCCGTTGTCGTTTTCGGTGCCTAGGTCGATGTCGGGTGGTCCGTCCGGTTTCATTCCTTTTTGTTATTGACTTTGTAGTGGTTCGATACAACTGAGTGTCTTGCTGGGCCATTTCACAGGGTGTGTAAGAGTTAACCACATTGCTGTGGGTCTGGAGTCACATGTAGGCCAGACCAGGTAAGGACAGCAGATTTCCTTCCCTAAAGGACATTAGTGAACCAGATGGGTTTTAACAACAATCGACAATGGTTTCATGGCCATCATTAGACTGGCATTTGTTAATTCCAGATTTATTAATTAAATTAAATGGGTGGCACAGTGGTTAGCACCGCAGCCTCACAGCTCCAGGGACCCGGGTTCGATTCTGGGTACTGCATGTGCAGAGTTTGCAAGTTCTCCCTGTGACCGCGTGGGTTTTCGCCGGGTGCTCCGGTTTCCTCCCACTGCCAAAGACTTGCAGGTTGATCGATAAAGTGGCTGTTGTAAATTGCCCCTAGTGTAGGTCGGTGGTAGGGAATATGGGATTACTGTAGGGTTAGTATAAATGGGTGGTTGTTGGTCGGCACAGACTCGGTGGGCCGAAGGGCCTGTTTCAGTGCTGTATCTCTAAATAAATAAATTCAAATTCCACCTTCTGCTGTGGTGGGATTCAAACCCATTTCCCCAAATCAATATCCTGGGTCTCTGGGTTACTAGTCCAGTGATAATACAACTACGCCACACCCTCCCCAGTCAGTACTGAGGCAGCGCTGCACTGTCAGAGGATCAGTACTGAGGGAGCGTAGCATTGTCGGAGGGTCAGTACGAGGGAGTGCTGTACTGTCGGAGGGTCAGTACTGAGGGATCACCTCACTGTCGGAGGGTCAGTATTGCGGGAGTGCTGCACTGTCAGAGGGTCAGTACTGAGGGATCGCCGCACTGTCGGAGGGTCAGTATTGAGGGAGTGCTGCACTGTCGGAGGATCAGTACTGAGGGAGTGCTGCACTGTCGGAGGATCAGTACTGAGGGATCGCCGCACTGTCGGAGGGTCAGTACTGAGGGAGCGCCGCACTGTCGGAGGATCAGTACTGAGGGAGCGCTGCACCGTCGGAGGGTCAGAATTGAGGGAGTGCTGCACTGTCATGGTATCAGTACTGAGGGATCGCCGCACTGTCGGAGGGTCAGTACTGAGGGAGCGCTGCACTGTTGGAGGATCAGTATTAAGGGAGTGCTGCACTGTCGGAGGGTCAGAATTGAGGGAGCGCTGCACTGTCGGAGGGTCAGTACTGAGGGATCACCTCACTGTTGGAGGGTCAGTATTGAGGGAGTGCTGCATGCACTGTTGGAGGGTCAGGACTGAGGTAGCGCTGCACTGTTGGAGGGTCAGGACTGAGTGTGTGCTGCACTGTTGGAGGGTCAGTACTGAGGGAGCGCTGCACTGTCGGAGGGTCAGTACTGAGGGAGCGCTGCACTGTCGGAGGGTCAGTACTGAGGGAGTGCTACACTGTCGGAGGATCAGTACTGAGTGTGTGCTGCACTGTCGGAGGGTCAGCACTGGGAGAGAGCTGCACTGTTGGAGGGTCAGGACTGAGGGAGTGCTGCACTGTTGGAGGGTCAGGACTGAGGGATTGCAGCAATATCGTAGGGTCTGTACTGAAGGTGTGCAGCACTGTTGGAAGGGCAGTACTGGGGGAGTGCTGTACTGTCGGAGGGTCAGTACCGAGGGCGCGCAGCCCTGTTGCAGGGTCAGTACTGAGGGAGTGCTGCCCTGTCGGAGAGTCAGTACTGAGGGATCACCTCACTGTCAGAGGGTCAGTACTGAGGGAGTGCTGCACTGTCAGAGGTATCACCTTTCTGATGAGATGTTAAATCAAGGCCCCTGTCTACCCTATCAGATGCTGATCTGAAATTCCATGGCCCCTGTTTGGAACTGGAGTAGGGGGGAGTTCTCCGCCTTGTCCTGGGGCCAATATCTATCTCTCAGTGAACCTCACCAAAACAGATGATCTGGTAATTATCACATTAAATCACAGAATAATACAGTGCAGAAGAGGCCCTTCGGCCCATCGAGTCTGCACCGATACATTAAAACACCTGACCTGTCTACCTAATCCCATTTGCCAGCACTTGGCCCATAGCCTTGAATGATGTGTCAAGTGCTCATCCAGGTACTTTTTAAAGGATGTGAGGCAACCCGCCTCTACCACCCTCCCAGGCAGGGCATTCCAGACCGTCACCACCCTCTGGGTAAAAATGTTCTTCCTCAAATCCCCCTTAAACCTCCTGCCCCTCACCTTAAACTTGTGACCCCTCGTAACTGACCCTTCAACTAAGGGGAACAGCTGCTCCCTATCCACCCTGATCTTGCCCCTCATAATCTTGTACACCTCGATCAGGTCACCCCTCAGTCTTCTCTGCTCCAGCGAAAACAACCCAAGCCTATCCAACCTCTCTTCATAGCTTAAATGTTCCATCCCAGGCAACATCCTGGTGAATCGCCTCTGCACCCCCTCCAATGCAATCACATCCTTCCTATAATGTGGCGACCAGAATTGCACACAGTACTCCAGCTGTGGCCTTACCAAAGTTATATACAACTCCAACTTGACCTCCCTGCTTTTGTAATCTATGCCTCGATTGATAAAGGCAAGTGTCCCATATGCCTTTTTCACCACCCTATTAACCTGCCCTTCTGCCTTCAGAGACCTATAGACAAACACGCCAAGGTCCCTTTGTTCCTCGGAACTTCCCAGTGTCAGGCCATTCATTGAATACTTCCGTGTCACATTGATGTTTGTGGGATCTTGCTGTGTGCAAATTGGATGTCTTGTTTCCTACATAACAACAGTGAATACTGTCAGGCAAACCCACCACCTGCCAAGAGTGTGGAAAATTAATTTCGCCACATGAACATTGATTTTAAATAGATGTTGGTGAAGAAAGAACTTGCTTTAAAAAACAATTGGAGACTTTGGCTGGAGAGACATTAGCATATCAACAGACAAGTGCTTCAAAGGACAATGGGGCCATTCCCTGCTCCAATCTAATCCACAATGGACTTTTGATTACCAGACATTAAAGCATTCCAGGTTAACCACTAAGATGGCCAAATACACAAACAGACCTGTTCAGACCAGTTTAGTCACATGACAACCTGACTGTTGGAGATTTTTTGAATTTGAACTTGCCACAGGGTTAAAACTCAGAAAGCTGTTTGCTCCTGGACTGAGAACACCTCTCTCCTATCTGCTCCCACCTCTTTCTCATGGAACGGAAGATTCATTGAAGACACGTAAAGTCAAAGAGAGACAAGTCTCCTACGTGAACAAGGTTTAAGAAGAATACTGGGCCCCAACGAAAAGTAAGAGCTGTCTACAATCAAAGACTTTACGGCGAGCTGGAAACACAGAAACAGTAACAATAAACCCCCTTCAGAGACTGCCTCAAACCTTTCTACTTTATTTTTCTTCTGCTCTTTTCTGTCCCTCTTTGCATGTATGTATCCCATGTGCATGCTAGCGTGGGTGCATCGTATATCCGTAGGCGTTAACCGAATTAAAGTAAGTTTAATAAATTTCACTTTTCTTCTTTAAACCGAAGAAAACTTGGTGTGCTCATTTCTTTGCCTTATAATTGGAAAGCGGTGAACAAGGATTCACCAAGGGGGAACTCAAAACACAGTGTGTTTAAAAAAAATTAAACCCTGTTACAATAAGACCAGGTGAAGACAGTAACAGACCCCTAGACACCTTTCTCAACTGGTTGTAACACTACACTTCCAAGGATGAGCACGTGAAACGCCACAGAATAAAGGCTATGGGCCAAGTGGGAGAAAATGGGATTAGATTGGATGGGTGCTTGATGGTCGGCGCAGACGCATTGGGCCGAAGGGCCTGTTTCTGTGCTGTGTAACTCTATGACTCTGTGACTCTGAGTACTTCATTGGCTTTAAAACACTTTGGGATGTCCTGAGCTTGTGAAAGGCGCTACAGAAATGCAAGACTTTCTTTACCTTCCATTCATTCCAACAGGAAAGATGGTCAATTACTGCAACAACCGTTGGAAAACATGGATGAGGAATTCCAGGTTGGACTGATAATCACAATTCCAACGATCTGGACAGCAAGGCATCTTCATCAACCTCTTCCAGCTCCTCATCTGTTACTGCGTTGATTTCATTGGTTTTTTTAATTAGAACGGCTGAATTGTGTTCATCCTTCTCGGTCTCAGGGCTCAGCTCGTGGGGATAATACATTTTGGCCTTTAACAGAAAGTCTTCTGCAGCATCCAGTGTGATCAGACGGTCCTGCACACACACAAATCATCTCTCACTTTATCACCAGTTTCCTCTGTTTCAGCCAACCTCAACACCTCTACTCGCACTAGTTACAGTCTGACCAGCTGCTGACCTAATATTCACACACAGAGGAGTCACAGGACAGCAATCTGCAGGAGCATCATCTCACTGGTTATTGGGGACAGAGCCCGTTTTAATGGTTATAGGGTACAGGCCCCACTTACTGATTATAAGGAACAGTCCTGCCAATGCACAGAATGATTTCCTCTCTCTATGTTGATGTGTGCTGTCATTTAAAGGGGCAGTCACATTCAAATAAGAACTGATTTCAATTTGACCAAGCAAAGAACCAGCACAGACTCGATGGACCAAATAGTCTCATTCTATGTCAGAGTCATTACGGCATAGCAGGGTGACATTCAGCCCATCGAATTCATGCCAGCTCTCTGTAGAGCAATCCATTCAGCCCCACTCCCCCACTCAATCCCCGAAGCCCGGCAAATTTATTTCCCTCAAGTGCCTATCCAATTTCCTTTTGAAATCATTCATCCTCTCTGCTTCCACCACCCTTGTAGACAGCAAGTTCCGGGTCATTACCACTCACTGCGTAAAAATGTGTTTTCTTATATTCCCTCTGCATCTCCTGCCTAAACCTTCAATCTGTGTCCCCTAGTCCTTGTACCATTTGTTAATGGGAACAATCTTTCCTTGTCTAACTTAACTAAACCTGTCATAATCTTGTACACCTCTATTAAATCTCCCCTCAATCTCCTTTGCTCCAAGGAGAACAACCCTAGCTTCTCCAAACTAACCTTGTAACTAAAATCCCTCATCCCTGGACCCATTCTGATAAATCTACTCTGCACCCTCTCAAGGACCCTCACATCCTTCCTAAAGTGCGGTGACCAGAACTGGATGCAATTCTCCAGTTGGGCCTTACCAGAGCTTTATAAAGGTTCAGCATAACTTTCCTGCTTTTGTACTCAATACCTCTGTTTATGAAGCCCAAGATCCCATATGCTTTATTAACCACTCTCTCAATATGTCCTGTCACCTTCAAAGATTGATGCACATGCACCCCCAGGTCCCTCTGTTCCTGCACACTCTTTAGAACTGTGCCATTAAGTATATATTGCCTCTCCCTATTCCTTCTGCCAAAATGCATCACCTCACATTTCTCTGTATTAAATTCCATCTGCCACCTGTCTGCCCATTCTGCTAGTTGATCTATGTCCTGTTGCAGTTGACTGGTATGATCCTCACTGTCTGCCACTCCTCCGAGTTTGGTCACATTGGCGAATTTTGAAATTTTACTCTGTATTCCAATATCCAAGTCATCAATGTGTATATATTAAAAAAGCGGTGATACTAACACTGATCCTTGGGAAACACCACTGTCTTCCATCCTCCAGTCTGAAAAACAATCATTTACCATGACTCACTGTTTTCTGTCCTTAAGCCAATTTTTTATCCAAGCTGACACTGACTATTCCATGAGCATCAATTTTGTTAACCATCCTTTAACATGGTACTTTGTCAAACACTTTCTTAAAATCCAGATAGACAACATCCATCGCATTCCCTTCATCAAACTGCTCTTACTTCATCAAAAAATTCAATTTGAGAAGTCAAGCATGATCTGCCTTTTACAAATCTGTGCTGACTCTCCTTAATTAACTCAAACCTCTCCGAGTGCCTGTTCATTTTTTCCCTGATTACTGTTTCGACAATCTTACCCACCATTGACATTAAACTGGCCTGTGGTTACTAGGAATGTCCTTACACCCATTCTTGAATTAGGGTGTTGCATTTATTTATTCATTCATGGGATGTGGGTGTCACTGGCCAGGCCAGCATTTATTGCCCATCCCGAATTGCCCTTGAGAAGGTGGTGGTGAGCTGCCTTCTTGAACTCCTGCTGTCCTTGGGGTATAGGTATACCATCAGTGCTGTTAGGGAGGTAGTTCCAGTATCTTGATCCAGTGACAGTGAAGGAACGGCGATATAGTTCCAAGTCAGGATGGCGTGTGACTTGGAGGGGAACTTGCAGGTGGTGGTGTTCCCATGCATCTGCTGCCCTTGTCCTTCTAGGTGGTAGAGGTCGCGGGTTTAGGAGGTGCTGTCTAAGGAGCCTTGGTGAGTAGATGGTACACACTGCTGCCACTGTGTGTCGGTGGTGAAGGCAGTGAATGTTTAAGGTGGTGGATGGGGTGCCAATCAAGCGGGCTGCTTTGTCCTGGATAGTGTTGAGCTTCTTGAGTGTTGTTGGAGCTGCATCCATCCAGGCAAGTGGAGAGTATTCCATCACACTCCTGACTTGTGCCTTGTAGATGGTGGACAGGCTTTGGGGAGTCAGGAGGTGAGTTACTCACTGCTGAATTCCGAGCCTCTGACCTGCTCTTGTAGCCATGGTATTTATATGGCTACTCCAGTTCAGTTTCTGGTCAATGGTAACCCCCAGGATGTTGATAGTGGGGGATTCAGTGATAGTAATGCCATTGAATGTCAAGGGGAGATGGTTAGATTCTCTCATTTGAGATGGTCATTGCCTGGCACTTGTGTGGTGCGAATATTACTTGCCATTTATCAGCCCAAACCTGGATATTGTCCAAGTCTTGCTGCATCTGGACACAGCCTACTTCAGTATCTGAGAAGTTGTGAATGGTGCTGAACATTGTGCAATCATCAGCGAATATCACCACTTCTGACCTTATGATGGAGGGAAGGTCATTGATGAAGCAGCTGAAGATGGTTGGGCCTAGGACACTACCCTGAGGAACTCCTGCAGTGATGTCCTGGGACCGAGATGATTGACCTCCAACAACCACAACCATCTTCCTTTGCGCTAGGTATGACTCCAGCCAGTGGAGGGTTTTCCCCCTGATTCCCATTGACCTCAGTTTTGCTTGGACTCCTTGATGCCATACTCGGTCAAATGCTGTCTTGATATCAAGGGCAGTCACTCTCACTTCACCTCTTGAGTTCAGCTCTTATGTCCATGTCTGGACCAAGGCTGTAATGAGGTCAGGAGCTGAGTGGCTCTGGCAGAACACAGACTGAGTGTCAGCGAGCAGGTAGTTGTTAAGTAAGTGCAGAAGTGATTAATTTCCGCTGCTCGGGTTGGGTTGGGCGCGGGAAAAAAAATCAAAGGACTCGGGCCTGGCGGGCTCGGAGCGGGTTTCAATTGCAGACTCAAGCCGGCCTTTAGCACAGGTCTTCAGTACTATTAGTGGAAAGTTGTCAGGGATCATAGCCTTTGCAGTATCCAGTACCTTCAATCGTTTTTTGATTGCCACTCTCCAGTCCTCTGACACCTCCCCCATACTGTCCTTTGACGTCAATGCTTGCCTTTGGAAATACACCAATCAGATCTGTGATATTTCACTTCGCCCGCACTGCGCTCTCTCTCTCTCTTTTATTCCCAATGCCACCCCCCCCCCCCACTGCGCTCTCTCTCTCTTTTATTCCCAATGGCTCCCCCCACATCACTCTCTCTCTCTCTTTCTCTTTTATTCCCAATGGCTCCTCCCACTGCGCTCTCTCTCTCTATTTTATTCCCAATGGCTCCCCCCACATCACTCTCTCTCTTTCTCTCTCTTGTATTCCTAATGCCTCCCCCCACTGCACTCTCTCTCTCCCTTTTATTCCCAATGGCTCCCCCCACATCACTCTCTCTCTTTCTCTCTCTTGTATTCCTAATGCCTCCCCCCACTGCACTCTCTCTTTCTCTCTCTCTTTTATTCCTAATGCCTCCCCCCACTGCACTCTCTCTCTCTCTTTCTCTCTCTCTTTTATTCCCAATGCCTCCCCCCACTGCACTCTCTCTCTCTCTCTCTCTCTCTTTTATTCCCAATGCCTCCCCCCACTGCACTCTCTCTCTCTCTTTTATTCCTAATGCCTCCCCCACTGCACTCTCTCTCTCTCTCTCTCTTTTATTCCTAATGCCTCCCCCCACTGCACTCTCTCTCTCTCTTTTATTCCTAATGCCTCCCCCACTGCACTCTCTCTCTCTCTCTCTCTTTTATTCCCAATGCCTCCCCCCACAGCACTCTCTCTCTCTCTCTCTCTCTCTTTTATTCCTAATGCCTCCCCCCACTGCACTCTCTCTCTCTCTTTTATTCCCAATGCCTCCCCCCACTGCACTCTCTCTCTCTCTCTTTTATTCCTAAAGCCTCCCCCCACTGCACTCTCTCTCTCTTTTATTCCCAATGCCTCCCCCCACAGCACTCTCTCTCTCTCTCTTTTATTCCCAATGCCTCCCCCCACTGCACTCTCTCTCTCTTTTATTCCCAATGCCTCCCCCCACTGCACTCTCTCTCTCTTTCTCTCTCTTTTATTCCCAATGCCTCCCCCCACTGCACGCTCTCTCTCTTTTATTCCCAATGCCTCCCCCCACATCACTCTCTCTCTTTCTCTCTCTTTTATTCCCAATGCCTCCCCCCACTGCACTCTCTCTCTCTTTTATTCCCAATGCCTCCCCCCACTGCACTCTCTCTCTCTTTCTCTCTCTTTTATTCCCAATGCCTCCCCCCACTGCACGCTCTCTCTCTTTTATTCCCAATGCCTCCCCCCACATCACTCTCTCTCTTTCTCTCTCTTGTATTCCTAATGCCTCCCCCCACTGCACTCTCTCTCTCTCTTTCTCTCTCTCTTTTATTCCCAATGCCTCCCCCCACTGCACTCTCTCTCTCTCTTTCTCTCTCTCTTTTATTCCCAATGCCTCCCCCCACTGCACTCTCTCTCTCTCTCTTTTATTCCTAATGCCTCCCCCCACTGCACTCTCTCTCTCTCTTTTATTCCCAATGCCTCCCCCCACTGCACTCTCTCTCTCTCTCTTTTATTCCTAATGCCTCCCCCCACTGCACTCTCTCTCTCTCTTTTATTCCCAATGCCTCCCCCACTGCACTCTCTCTCTCTCTTTTATTCCCAATGCCTCCCCCCACTGCACTCTCTCTCTCTCTCTTTTATTCCTAATGCCTCCCCCCACTGCACTCTCTCTCTCTCTCT
This sequence comes from Heterodontus francisci, assembly GCF_036365525.1. Taxonomy (NCBI): domain Eukaryota; kingdom Metazoa; phylum Chordata; class Chondrichthyes; order Heterodontiformes; family Heterodontidae; genus Heterodontus; species Heterodontus francisci. Next base: position 58,201,056 of record NC_090403.1, read on the forward strand.
CTCTCTCTCTTTTATTCCCAATGCCTCCCCCCACAGCTCTCTCTCTCTCTCTCTCTCTTTTATTCCTAATGCCTCCCCCCACTGCACTCTCTCTCTCTCTTTCTCTCTCTCTTTTATTCCCAATGCCTCCCCCCACTGCACTCTCTCTCTCTCTTTTATTCCTAAAGCCTCCCCCCACTGCACTCTCTCTCTCTCTTTTATTCCTAATGCCTCCCCCCACTGCACTCTCTCTCTCTCTTTCTCTCTCTCTTTTATTCCCAATGCCTCCCCCCACTGCACTCTCTCTCTCTCTTTTATTCCTAATGCCTCCCCCCACTGCACTCTCTCTCTCTCTTTCTCTCTCTCTTTTATTCCCAATGCCTCCCCCCACAGCTCTCTCTCTCTCTCTCTCTTTTATTCCTAATGCCTCCCCCCACTGCACTCTCTCTCTCTCTTTCTCTCTCTCTTTTATTCCCAATGCCTCCCCCCACATCACTCTCTCTCTTTCTCTCTCTTGTATTCCTAATGCCTCCCCCCACTGCACTCTCTCTCTCTCTTTTATTCCTAAAGCCTCCCCCCACTGCACTCTCTCTCTCTCTTTTATTCCTAATGCCTCCCCCCACTGCACTCTCTCTCTCTCTTTCTCTCTCTCTTTTATTCCCAATGCCTCCCCCCACATCACTCTCTCTCTTTCTCTCTCTTGTATTCCTAATGCCTCCCCCCACTGCACTCTCTCTCTCTCTTTTATTCCCAATGCCTCCCCCCACTGCACTCTCTCTCTCTCTCTTTTATTCCTAATGCCTCCCCCCACTGCACTCTCTCTCTCTCTCTTTTATTCCTAATGCCTCCCCCCACTGCACTCTCTCTCTCTCTTTTATTCCCAATGCCTCCCCCCACTGCACTCTCTCTCTCTCTCTTTTATTCCTAATGCCTCCCCCCACTGCACTCTCTTTCTCTCTCTTGTATTCCTAATGCCTCCCCCCACTGCACTCTCTCTCTCTCTTTTATTCCCAATGCCTCCCCCCACTGCACTCTCTCTCTCTCTCTTTTATTCCTAATGCCTCCCCCCACTGCACTCTCTCTCTCTCTTTTATTCCCAATGCCTCCCCCCACTGCACTCTCTCTCTCTCTCTTTTATTCCTAATGCCTCCCCCCACTGCACTCTCTCTCTCTCTTTTATTCCCAATGCCTCTCCCCACTGCACTCTCTCTCTCTCTCTTTTATTCCTAATGCCTCCCCCCACTGCACTCTCTCTCTCTCTTTTATTCCCAATGCCTCCCCCCACTGCACTCTCTCTCTCTCTCTCTCTCTTTTATTCCCAATGCCTCCCCCCACAGCACTCTCTTTCTCTCTCTCTCTCTTTTATTCCTAATGCCTCCCCCCACTGCACTCTCTCTCTCTCTTTCTCTCTCTCTTTTATTCCCAATGCCTCCCCCCACTGCACTCTCTCTCTTTCTCTCTCTTGTATTCCTAATGCCTCCCCCCACTGCACTCTCTCTCTCTCTCTCTCTTTTATTCCTAATGCCTCCCCCCACTGCACTCTCTCTCTCTCTTTTATTCCCAATGCCTCCCCCCACTGCACTCTCTCTCTCTCTCTCTCTCTTTTATTCCCAATGCCTCCCCCCACAGCACTCTCTTTCTCTCTCTCTCTCTTTTATTCCTAATGCCTCCCCCCACTGCACTCTCTCTCTCTCTTTCTCTCTCTCTTTTATTCCCAATGCCTCCCCCCACTGCACTCTCTCTCTTTCTCTCTCTTGTATTCCTAATGCCTCCCCCCACTGCACTCTCTTTCTCTCTCTCTCTCTTTTATTCCTAATGCCTCCCCCCACTGCACTCTCTCTCTCTCTTTCTCTCTCTCTTTTATTCCTAATGCCTCCCCCCACTGCACTCTCTCTCTTTCTCTCTCTTGTATTCCTAATGCCTCCCCCCACTGCACTCTCTCTCTCTCTCTCTCTTTTATTCCCAATGCCTCCCCCCACTGCACTCTCTCTCTTTCTCTCTCTTGTATTCCTAATGCCTCCCCCCACTGCACTCTCTCTCTCTCTCTCTCTTTTATTCCCAATGCCTCCCCCCACAGCACTCTCTTTCTCTCTCTCTCTCTTTTATTCCTAATGCCTCCCCCCACTGCACTCTCTCTCTCTCTTTCTCTCTCTCTTTTATTCCCAATGCCTCCCCCCACTGCACTCTCTCTCTTTCTCTCTCTTGTATTCCTAATGCCTCCCCCCACTGCACTCTCTCTCTCTCTCTCTCTTTTATTCCCAATGCCTCCCCCCACTGCACTCTCTCTCTTTCTCTCTCTTGTATTCCTAATGCCTCCCCCCACTGCACTCTCTCTTTCTCTCTCTCTTTTATTCCCAATGCCTCCCCCCACTGCACTCTCTCTCTCTCTTTCTCTCTCTCTTTTATTCCCAATGCCTCCCCCCACTGCACTCTCTCTCTCTCTTTCTCTCTCTCTTTTATTCCCAATGCCTCCCCCCACTGCACTCTCTCTCTCTTTCTCTCTCTCTTTTATTCCCAATGCCTCCCCCCACTGCACGCTCTCTCTCTTTTATTCCCAATGCCTCCCCCCACATCACTCTCTCTCTTTCTCTCTCTTGTATTCCTAATGCCTCCCCCCACTGCACTCTCTCTCTCTCTCTCTCTTTTATTCCTAATGCCTCCCCCCACTGCACTCTCTCTCTCTCTCTTTTATTCCTAATGCCTCCCCCCACTGCGCTCTCTCTCTCTCTCTCTCTTTTATTCCTAATGCCTCCCCCCACTGCACTCTCTCTCTCTCTCTCTCTTTTATTCCTAATGCCTCCCCCCACTGCACTCTCTCTCTCTCTCTTTTATTCCTAATGCCTCCCCCCACTGCACTCTCTCTCTCTCTCTTTTATTCCTAATGCCTCCCCCCACTGCACTCTCTCTCTCTCTCTTTTATTCCTAATGCCTCCCCCCACTGCACTCTCTCTCTCTCTTTCTCTCTCTCTTTTATTCCCAATGCCTCCCCCCACTGCACTCTCTCTCTCTCTTTCTCTCTCTCTTTTATTCCCAATGCCTCCCCCCACTGCACTCTCTCTCTCTCTTTTATTCCTAATGCCTCCCCCACTGCACTCTCTCTCTCTCTCTCTCTTTTATTCCCAATGCCTCCCCCCACATCACTCTCTCTCTTTCTCTCTCTTGTATTCCTAATGCCTCCCCCCACAGCACTCTCTCTCTCTCTTTCTCTCTCTCTTTTATTCCCAATGCCTCCCCCCACTGCACTCTCTCTCTCTCTTTTATTCCTAATGCCTCCCCCACTGCACTCTCTCTCTCTCTCTCTTTTATTCCCAATGCCTCCCCCCACAGCACTCTCTCTCTCTCTCTCTCTCTCTTTTATTCCTAATGCCTCCCCTCACTGCACTCTCTCTCTCTCTTTCTCTCTCTCTTTTATTCCCAATGCCTCCCCCCACAGCACTCTCTCTCTCTCTCTTTTATTCCCAATGCCTCCCCCCACTGCACTCTCTCTCTCTTTTATTCCCAATGCCTCCCCCCACTGCACTCTCTCTCTCTTTCTCTCTCTTTTATTCCCAATGCCTCCCCCCACTGCACGCTCTCTCTCTTTTATTCCCAATGCCTCCCCCCACTGCACTCTCTCTCTCTCTTTCTCTCTCTTTTATTCCCAATGCCTCCCCCCACTGCACTCTCTCTCTCTCTTTCTCTCTCTTTTATTCCCAATGCCTCCCCCCACTGCACTCTCTCTCTCTTTCTCTTTTATTCCTAATGCCTCCCCCCACTGCACTCTCTCTCTCTTTCTCTCTCTCTCTTATTCCCAATGCCTCCCCCCACATCACTCTCTCTCTCTCTCTTTCTCTTTTATTCCCAATGCCTCCCCCAACTGCGCGCTCTCTCTCTCTCTCTTTCATTCCTAATGCCTCCCCCCACTGCACTCTCTCTTTTATTCCCAATGCCTCCCCCCACTGCACTCTCTCTCTCTTTCTCTCTCTCTTTTATTCCCAATGCCTCCCCCCACTGCACTCTCTCTCTCTTTCTCTCTCTCTTTTATTCCCAATGCCTCCCCCCACATCACTCTCTCTCTTTCTCTCTCTCTCTTTTATTCCCAATGCCTCCCCCCACTGCACTCTCTCTCTCTTTCTCTCTCTCTTTTATTCCCAATGCCTCCCCCCACATCACTCTCTCTCTTTCTCTCTCTCTTTTATTCCCAATGCCTCCCCCCACTGCACTCTCTCTCTCTTTCTCTCTCTCCCTTTTATTCCCAATGGCTCCCCCCCCACTGCACTCTCTCTCTCTCTTTTATTCCCAATGGCTCCCCCCACATCACTCTCTCTCTCTCTCTTTTATTCCTAAAGCCTCCCCCACTGCGCTCTCTCTCTCTCTCTCTTTTATTCCTAAAGCCTCCCCCACTGCGCTCTCTCTCTCTCTTTTATTCCTAATGCCTCCCCCCACTGCACTCTCTCTCTCTCTCTTTTATTCCTAATGCCTCCCCCCACTGCACTCTCTCTCTCTCTCTTTTATTCCCAATGCCTCCCCCCACTGCGCTCTCTCTCTCTCTTTTATTCCCAATGCCTCCCCCCCACTGCGCTCTCTCTCTCTCTTTTATTCCCAATGCCTCCCCCCACTGCGCTCTCTCTCTCTTTTATTCCCAATGCCTCCCCCCACTGCGCGCTCTCTCTCTTTTATTCCCAATGCCTCCCCCCACTGCACTCTCTCTCTCTCTCTTTTATTCCTAATGCCTCCCCCCACTGCACTCTCTCTCTCTCTCTTTTATTCCTAATGCCTCCCCCCACTGCACTCTCTCTCTCTTTTATTCCCAATGCCTCCCCCCCACTGCACTCTCTCTCTCTCTTTTATTCCCAATGCCTCCTCCCACTGCGCTCTCTCTCTCTTTTATTCCCAATGCCTCCCCCCACTGCACTCTCTCCCTTTCTCTCTCTCTTTTATTCCTAAAGCCTCCCCCCACTGTGCTCTCTCTCTCTCTTTTATTCCCAATGCCTCCCCCCACTGCACTCTCTCCCTTTCTCTCTCTCTTTTATTCCCAATGCCTCCCCCCACTGCACTCTCTCCCTTTCTCTCTCTCTTTTATTCCCAATGCCTCCCCCCACTGCACACTCTCTCTCTCTCTCTTTTATTCCCAATGCCTCCCCCCACTGCACTCTCTCCCTTTCTCTCTCTCTTTTATTCCTAAAGCCTCCCCCCACTGTGCTCTCTCTCTCTCTTTTATTCCCAATGCCTCCCCCCACTGCACTCTCTCCCTTTCTCTCTCTCTTTTATTCCCAATGCCTCCCCCCACTGCACTCTCTCCCTTTCTCTCTCTCTTTTATTCCCAATGCCTCCCCCCACTGCACTCTCTCCCTTTCTCTCTCTCTTTTATTCCCAATGCCTCCCCCCACTGCGCTCTCTCTCTCTTTTATTCCCAATGCCTCCCCCCACTGCACTCTCTCTCTCTCTCTTTTATTCCCAATGCCTCCCCCCACTGCACTCTCTCCCTTTCTCTCTCTCTTTTATTCCCAATGCCTCCCCCCACTGCACTCTCTCCCTTTCTCTCTCTCTTTTATTCCCAATGCCTCCCCCCACTGCACTCTCTCCCTTTCTCTCTCTCTTTTATTCCCAATGCCTCCCCCCACTGCGCTCTCTCTCTCTTTTATTCCCAATGCCTCCCCCCACTGCACTCTCTCTCTCTCTCTCTCTCTCTTTTATTCCTAATGCCTCTGCTGATGACTCTGATCAACTTCATTGGTTTTAAATTCAGACTTTTCCAAGTAAATTTAAATCAGTCTGTTTTGGGTTTCACCATGTCACCTCCAATACTGAATCTATCTATTGCTCATCCCCTCCCCCATCCCCTTCCTCTCTCTCACCCTCATTCCCATCCTCACTTTCATCCCCTCGCTCACCCTAACCTCACCCACCAGAACAAAGATGTATCTCTCTGCCGGCATTTTATTTTCAAATATCGATGTTTCCTGAGCGAGGATGTCCAGCAGCTTCTTTGCCTTGGGCGCATTCCGCATGCTGTACGATGTTGCAGATGTCACATTCAATAGCAGATCAGTCTCTGCAAGAAAACCTGCAGAACAACACAGTCACTGAGAGTACAATGGATACACAGCAATGGATACACAGCAACACCACAATGCAGTGCACAACTGATTCAAACGGCACAGGAAACTGGGCCAAGGTTGGCTTCTGAGGGAGGGAGGGAGGTGAGAGGGTGCCAGAGGGATAGGAGGGACACAGAGAGAGTGGGGGGGGGGGGGGGGGGGGAACAAGGAAAGGGAGGAGGGTGAAAGGAAGAGGGAGGGAGTCAGAGGGAGGGAGGGAAAGAGAAAGGGGAGAGCACAAAAGGGCAGGACTGAGGGAGAGAGAAAGGGAGGAAATAGCAGAGGGGCAGAGAGAGAGGGTTGGGAGGGAAGAAGCTAGAATGTACTTTGTGGGAAACTGAATTATCATTTCTCCCTTGAGGTAAAACATTTTTACATACCCAGCTTTTCTAAAATCATCTTCCACTTCTCCAGTATGTCTCTGCGTTCCTGTCGAACAGCGTGAATGTCAAAGCTGAGGCGACGGTAACCCTAGGACAGAGGAGACAGGGTTTTACCTGCATCCGATCATACATTCAGCTCCCAGGGTCATTGCCCCGCACTCTGACCTGTCCGGGGTCACTCCCCCGCACACTGACCTGTCCGGGGTCACTCCCCCGCACTCTGACCTGTCCGGGGTCACTTCCCCGCACTCTGACCTGTCCGGGGTCACTCCCCCGCACACTGACCTGTCTGGGGTCCTCCAGGTTTATACCTTAACCTTGTACCTGTATTTTCCTGGCTATTTCATGCTGTGTACTTCCAGCTTTTCCAATTTTCCTTTGTGTAAAATCATTCGTTTTTGTCCCTGCCTCAGTTTATCAGCTCTAAAACCCTGTGCCTTTGTCACCTCCATACTTGACTATTCCAATGCTGTCCTGGCCGGCGTCCCATTTTCAGCCTCGGTAAGCTTCAGCTCATGCAAAGCCCTGCTGCTCCTGTCCTATCTCGTACTAAGTCTTATTTATCTATCACCCCCTGCCCCATCCTCACTGATCCACCTTGACTCTCACTTACATTGTCGCTTCGGTTTAACATTCTCACCCTGATCTTTAAATCCCTCCATGAGCTCATCCCACATCCAACAAACCCATCCCTTAATTCCACATTCTTCCAACTCTGGCTTGTTGTACAGACCCTCTCCCTTCAACCTACCCTTGGTGGCTGCACCTTCACTACCTGAGCCCCACCTTTTGAAATCCCTCCCGAAGCCTCTCAAACCACCCCCTGGCCTCTATCTGATTATTCCTCTGTAAATTTCCCTGGGACCTTTGTCTATGTTAAAGTTATTCTATGAATGCATATTGCTGTCATTTGTAAAGCTAAAGTTAATTGAAACTCATAATTCACCTGAGAGCCCCTCCGGGTCCGAGACCGTTTCTGCAGCAAGTTGTAAAGTTCCCGATCATCATCTCTTTCCATGTGGGACGTATCATGGGGCTCATTCCACAAGTTTGTTTGTTCAGATCTTCTGCGCTGAGCTTCTTGGGCAAAATACAGCAACGTCTCGCTGTTCATATAAAGGACAAAGGAGTCTGGTCACTTGCTACTTTCTCTAATTAACTTACAGAAGGATACCTATTTAAATGACGACAGATCACTTAGAAATGAACATTAGTATAAAAGGCATGGAATACAAAAGCAAGGAAGTTATGATGAACCTTCACAAAACATTGGTTCAGCCTCAACTGGAGTATTGTGTCCAATTGTGGACACCACACTTTAGGAAGGATGTGAAGACTTGAGAGAGGGTGCAGAAAAGATTTATGAGAATGGTTCTGGGAATGAGAGACTTCAGTTATGAGGACAGATTTGGAGAAACTGGGATTGTTCACCTTAAAGAGAAGGTTGGGAGGAGATTTGATAGAGGTGTTCAAAATCATGAAGGGTCTGGACAGAGTAGACAGAGAGAAACTATTCCCATTGGTGAAAGGGTCGAGAACCAGAGAACGCCAATTTAAGGTGATTGGCAAAAGAACCGATGGCGACATGAGGAACAACATTTTATGCAGCGAGTGTTTAGGATTTGGAATGCACTGTCTGAGAGTGTGGTAGAGGCAGGTTCAGTGACTGTTTAGGATCTGGAATGCACTGTCTGAGAGTGTGGTGGAGGCAGGTTCAGTGAGTGTTTAGGATCTGGAATGTACTGTCTGAGAGTGTGGTGGAGGCAGGTTCAGTGAGTGTTTAGGATCTGGAATGCACTGTCTGAGAGTGTGGTGGAGGCAGGTTCAGTGAGTGTTTAGGATCTGGAATGCACTGTCTGGGAGTGTGGTGGAGGCAGGTTCAGTGAGTGTTTAGGACCTGGAATGCACTGTCTGAGAGTGTGGTGGAGGCAGGTTCAGTGAGTGTTTAGGATCTGGAATGCACTGCCTGAGAGTGTGGTGGAGGCAGGTTCAGTGAGTGTTTAGGACCTGGAATGCACTGTCTGAGAGTGTGGTGGAGGCAAGTTCAGTGAGTGTTTAGGATCTGGAATGCACTGCCTGAGAGTGTGGTGGAGGCAGGTTCAGTGTGTGTTTAGGATCTGGAATGCACTGCCTGAGAGTGTGGTGGAGGCAGGTTTAGTGAGTGTTTAGGATCTGGAATGAACTGCCTGAGAGTGTGGTGGAGGCAGGTTCAGTGAGTGTTTAGGATCTGGAATGCACTGCCTGAGAGTGTGGTGGAGGCAGGTTCAGTGTGTGTTTAGGATCTGGAATGCACTGCCTGTGAGTGTGGTGGAGGCAGGTTCAATCAGGTTTTTCAAAAGGGAATTGGATAATTATCTGAAGGGAAAAGATTTGCAGGGCTACAGGGAAAAGGCAGGAGAGTGGGACTAGCTGAGTTGCCCTCCAGAGAGCCGACATGAATATGATGGGCTGAATGGCCTCCTCTTGACCTGTAACCATTCTACTATTCTATGATTAAGGGCTATGTAAAAACCAGCCTCACTGTCTAGTGCAGGATTACATATGGCTGCTGGATGGTTCAGATTAACTTTCGTTAAGCGACCACTGTTGTTCATCATTTACAAAACCGATTTGGACAAGGAAGTACAATTTCAAAATTTGCAGATGATGCCAAGTTGTGGGGTGAAGTTAAACACAGAAGGACTGCAATAAAATACAGGAAGACATTAATAAACTTGCAGATTGGGCATGTAAATGACAAATGAACTTCAATATAGTTAAGTGTGAGGCGATACATTTTGGTAGGAAGAATAAGGAGAACTTAGTTCTTGGAAAATAAGAGTTTAAGTGGCGGAGGAGCAGAGGGACCTGGGAGGACCGATACACAAATCACTAAAAGCAACGGTACAGGTTGATAAGGCCATAAAAAAAGCAAACAAAGCACTGGGGTCAATTTCTATAAGGAATAGAATTGATAAGCAGAGAATTTACATTAAACTTATACAGAACCTTGGTTAGACCTCACCTGCCGTATTGTGAACATATATTAGAGAAAGGATTTCGAAGCATTGGAGAAGGTACAAAAAAGATTGACTAGAATGATACCAGACTGAGAGATTATAAATATCAGGAAAGACTGAAGAGGCTGGAGTTCTTTTCCCTAAAAAAGAGAGAAAACTGAGGGTGATCCAGTAGAAGTCTTTAAAATTATAAAGGGTTTGATAAGGTAAATGTAGTGAAGAAGTTTCCAGTTTCAGATGAGACCAGAACCAGGGGCCATAAATATAAGATTGTCATGAATGAATCCAATAGGGAATTCAGGAGGAACTTCTTTACCCAGGGAGTGGTGAGAATGTGCAACTTGGAACCACAGGGAGGGGTTGAGGCATAGATTGGATACAATTAAGGAAAAGCTAGATAAACACACGAGAAAGAAAGGAATAGAAGGAAATATTGATAGGGTTACATGAAGAAAGGTGAGAGGAGATGCGTGTGGAGCAGAAACACCAGCATGGACTTGTTAGGCCGAATACTTTGCAGTGAATACTTTGGAATGGTCAATGCTTAGTTGCGGACCTCAACTGGAGGAGAAATAGGAGCTACAGTTGCTCTTAGCATCTTGGACTGGGGAGAGGAAACTCCAGGATTCCTTCTGCTAATCAATTCCAGTTTACTCAATCTGATCTCCTTACCTGAGCCAATCCCATCCCAACCCAACCCAACCCATATAACCCAACACAAATCAACTTCACCATGCAAACCAATCTAACTCCACACTACATAATCCAACTTTCACCCCCCCCCCCCCCCCCAAAGCAATTCAAAGTAAACCCATATAACTCCTGACCCTGAACCCTACATGCATCTAGCTCCCTCTCTGAAAAATCCTAAGAACCCATTCACCTGCCTGCTTTGGAAAGATGCAATAGATAGATATGAGTCACCAATTATTACATAAAACTCTTTGCTGCCTGTTTATCCCACATCAGCTGCCTGATCAAAACAGATTTCCAGCTTAAAATCTTGCAAGTAAATCAGAGTTTGTGTGCAATGTTTACCTGATGATTGGTGTCTTCTCCTCTGGCTCATCTTCCCCACAGCACGAGCAGCAGATGCGATAAAAGACATTCCTATCCCCCATTTCACAGTGCTTCAATCTTAGTCAGACTACAGCAGCAGAGACAGGTAGCCCCAGAGAAAGGAAACATGCAGCAGTTGGGGGAAAATTAACCAACAGCAGGGAATTCAACTAGCTGAGAGATCAGCCTGCGTTTGAGGTGTTTCTCACTAATGGCACTCCTGTGGTTTGTATAATATTAAATTCATGGATTATATGAATATTTTTTCTTGAGAGGATCAAGTCATGGGTGATCATGTGAAAGCTTTGGTGATTAACTCTCCCCTCCAGCTAAACAAAGAAACATAAAGTACATTGAAAGGTCTGATAAAAACAAGTTCCATGTAATGGCTCACAACTGAGATTCAGCCAAGCTGACTTGCGTTGAACAACACTGGCTGGAATTCTGAATATTATAGCAACATTGCCAAACAAAAATAAAATGTCTTCATTAGAAACAAACTATTCACATTTGAAGTTAGCAACCATTATACTTGTGACATGTGAAAGTCAGCACTGCTTCAGAGGTCCAGCTCAGTATATGTGCTTTTGTGCATTCTTCAATGTGGAGACGGCTGTCAAAGCTGAATTTATTGTTCATGCCTTGAACCACTGGGAAGTTTGATACAACTGAGTGGCATGTTGGCCACTGTGGAGGACAATTAAGGGTCAACAACATTGATCTGGCCTCAGAGAGAGTGCAGTGTAGATTTACTAGAATCATACCTGGACTCCAAGGGTTAAATTACAAGGAGAGATTACACACACTAGGATTGTATTCCCTGGAATTTAGAAGGTTAAGGGGTGATTTGATTAAAGTTTTCAACATATTAAGGGGAACAGATAGGGTAAATAGAGAGAAACTATTTCTGCTGGTTGGGAGTCCAAGACTAGAGGGCAGAGTCTAAAAATTAGAACTAGACCTTTCAGGAGTGAAATTAGGAAACACTTTTACACACAAAGGGTGGTAGAAGTTTGAAACTCTCTTCCTCAAACAGCAATTGATTCTGGATCAATTGTTAACTTTAAAACTGAGTTTGATAGAGTTTTGTTATCCAAAATTATTAAGGGATATGAAACAAAGGTTCGTATATGGAGTTAGGTCACAGATCAGCCATGAGCTTAATGAATGGCAGAACAGCTTGAGGGGTTGAATGGCCTCCTCCTGTTCCTCTGAACACACTCATTTCATTAGCTGTGGTTTCAGCTCTACACAGTCTATTTTAAGATGTCATTCTCTTTCAGTCTTGCTCCATTTGGGTGAAAAAATACATTTCCTGCAGACCGACAATTGAATGCTTTTTGCTCCATTTTTAACTGGCTTTTTCTCATTTTAGTAATTTTTCCATATCCTTGCACAGATCCTTGGTTTTGGCCCAACCTCTCATTTACTCCCCATTAACCTCACCAGCTTCAGCTGTCCCTTTCTCACTTCACCATGTTGAATCTTGACAGCAGTCTCCCAACTGTTTCTTCAGTATTACACATTAGGTAAATCCTTGACTATTTACTGTGTCAGATATCAGTGGAGCGTCAACGAAGAGGGCAATGGGAACTCAGCAGAGCATAGCTGTCTTCTGCACAGCAGTCTGTCTGAGCTGAGAAACTCAATAGGTTCACTGGGAAGCAAAAGAAAAAGTGAGGACAGAATTTAAGTATGCATTGCAGCTCCCTGCACTAGCCTGGTGTGCTCACATTACACCATACCAATTAGATGAAAACTATTGCAATTTGTCCATTCTCCTCTTCCATCTGCCTGCCTGTGACATCTCTTATTCAGGGGTAGTTGCCCTCTGATACCAGGCTGTCTCCACTGTTCCTCTCCCTGGTGCCAGGCAGATTCAAGCCACCCGTTCCCCCTCTGCAGGAAGACTTGGCACAGTGGGACGTGATCAGAGAGAGGGTCAATCCCCACCATGGACTGTTGTGCTGCCAGTAATAGGATTTTATTTTTAGTCACCCTCCTCAGCTCCAACAATGCAGACTCTGTTCAGTATATCACCAGGCTGCTATTTAAAGGTCAGGTGATTTGAAATTGGAAGCATTTTCAGAGAATCTCATGATTCGAACCACAATTTGTTTTGATTTCCAAATGATTTTCCCTTTGATGCCAGTTGTAAGTGGGTGTAAGTTTTTGAATTGCATTGTTTTGTCAGGTCTTGGGCTTACAAGCTCACAGTAAAGACCCAAGCCGCCAGAAAATGACCAGCTTGGAATCTTCAGCAACCAAGTATTTAACTAGCAGCTTTAAAAAATGTAACAGAAACTGGGAGGATAAAAGGATAAAGAAGTTAGACCCAAATAGCAAGTCACAGATAGAGGGGTGGGTGAATGAAAGACTCAGTGTTGATAACATTCAGACTGATAATATTACTCAAGAATCTGGGCAATGAGAGGGAGCACAGGAGGGTAAAAATTCTGCTTCTAGTTATATTCAGCCAACTGCACCGAGTGACCCTGCAACATAGTCACTGTATGAATGACAGCAATAGAAACTGAGGTCATGTTTGTTACAGAACTTCCCTGACACCTCACCTTGTTTTTTCATTTTTCCTCTCACTTTAGCAGCCACTAATTGTTGCTAGGATACTGTTTCAAAGTTAACCGCCTCACCGTCCTTGATACCGTATCAAGTTTACTCTTAATCTAGGAATCCGAACACTCTGTCTGTCAGGTGAATGATCAAATCTGCTGCCAGTATTCACACAGGCATTTCCCAGCAACAAAGCATGTCGATCAGCAGCAGTGGCTGGGAAGATGGGATTAAGTTAGCTCAGTGCCTGTGTGATGACATCAGCTAACCTCCACAGAGCAATACCGCATGGCATGGTGCACTTACTCATTAACTCTGGGAGCAAGTCACTTCAAAACAAATGGCTTTCTTTATCAATCAAACAGCAGTTACTTTACACAAAAGCAAATACATGGAAATTACAACACAGAAACAGGCCACACAGTCCATGCTGGCGTTTATCCTCCACACAACCAGTATCCTAATCCCATGTTCCCACATCCCTTTATTCTCCAGTACTAATGAAAGACGCAGCTTCCACAGTGCGGACTGCGACACCGACCACTCCCTGGTGTGCAGCAAAGTTAGACTCAAACCAAAGAAGCTGCATCACTCCAAGCAGAAGGGCCGCCCGCGCATCAACACTAACAGAATTTCTAATCCACAGCTGTTACATAATTTCTAAATTCACTTGAAAAAGCCCTTCAAAACACTCCTGCAGGGGATGCAGAGACCAAGTGGGCCCACATCAAAGATGCCATCTATGACTCAGCAATGACCACCTTTGGCAAACGTGAGAAGCAGAATGCAGACTGGTTTCAATCTCACTTTGAAGAGCTGGAACCTGTCATAGCCGCTAAGCGCATTGCACTGTTGAACTACAAGAATTAACATCCTTAGCACTTAAAACAGCCAGAAGCGCTGCACAAAGAACAGCTAGGCGCTGTGCAAATGACTACTGGCAACACCTATGCAGTCATATTCAGCTGGCCTCAGACACCGGAAATATCAGAGGAATGTATGATGGCATTAAGAGAGCTTTTGGACCAACCATCAAGATCGCCCCCCTCAAATCTAAATCAGGGGACATAATCACTGACCAACGCAAGCAAATGGACCGCTGGGTTGAGCACTACCTAGAACTGTACTCCAGGGAGAATGTTGTCACTGATACCCCCCTCAATGCAGCCCAGTCTCTACCAGTCATGGATGAGCTGGACGTACAGCCAACAAAATCGGAACTCAGTGATGCCATTGATTCTCTAGCCTGCGAAGGACGGCATTACCCCTGAAATAATCAAGAGTGCTAAGCACTCTACGAATTGCTTTGCCTGTGCTGGGACGAGGGAGCAGTACCACAGGACATACGCGATGCCAATATCATCACCCTCTATTAAAACAAAGGTGACCACGGTGACTGCAACAAGTACCTTGGAATCTCCCTGCTCAGCATAGTGGAGAAAGTCTTCGCTTGAGTCGTTTTAAACAGGCTCCAGAAGCTGACTGAGCGTGTCTACCCTGAGGCACAATGCGGCTTTCGAGCAGAGAGATCCACCATTGACATGCTGTTCTCCCTTTGCCAGCTACAGGAGAAATGCCGCGAACAACAGTTGCCCCTCTACATTGCTTTCATAGATCTCACCAAAGCCTTTGACCTCATCAGCAGACGTGGTCTCTTCAGACTACTAGCAAAGATTGGATGTCCACCAAAGCTACTAAGTAACATCACCTCATTCCATGACAATATGAAAGGCACAATTCAGCATAGCGGTGCCTCATCTGACCCCTTTCCTATCCTGAGTGGCGTGAAACAGGGCTGTGTTCTCGCACCTACACTGTTTGGGATCTTCTTCTCCCTGCTGCTCTCACATGCGTTCAAGTCTTCAGAAGAAGGAATTTTCCTCCACACAAGATCAGGGGGCAGGTTGTTTAACCTTGCCCATCTAAGAGCGAAGACCAAAGTTCAGTAAGTCCTCATCAGGGAACTCCTCTTTGCTGACGATGCTGCATTAACATCTCACACTGAAGAGTGTCTGCAGAGACAAAAACAAGAAATGCTGGAGTCACTCAGCAGGTCTGGCAGCATCTGTGGAAAGAGAAGCAGAGTTAACGTTTCAGGTCAGTGACCCTTCTTCGGTTCCGAAGAAGGATCACTGACCCGAAACGTTAACTCTGCTTCTCTCTCCACAGATGCTGCCAGACCTGCTGAGTGACTCCAGCATTTCTTGTTTTTGTTTCATATTTCCAGCATCCGCAGTATTTTGCTTTTATTTTAGTGTCTGCAGAGACTCATCGACAGGTTTGCGGCTGCCTGCAACAAATTTGGCCTAACCATCAGCCTCAAGAAAATGAACATCATGGGACAGGACGTCAGAAATGCTCCATCCATCAATATTGGCCACCACGCTCTGGACGTGGTTCAAGAGTTCACCTACCTAGGC
Organism: Heterodontus francisci; assembly: GCF_036365525.1. Lineage (NCBI taxonomy): Eukaryota > Metazoa > Chordata > Chondrichthyes > Heterodontiformes > Heterodontidae > Heterodontus > Heterodontus francisci. The sequence goes on from NC_090403.1 coordinate 58,216,547, forward strand.
TAAACTATCACCAGTAACCTGTCTCTAGATGCAGAAATCAACAAGTGCATGGGTAAGGCTTCCACTGCTATGTCCAGACTGGCCATGTGAGTGTGGGAAAATGGCGCACTGACACGGAACACAAAAGTCCAAGTGTATCAAGCCTGTGTCCTCAGTACCTTGCTCTACAGCAGCGAAGCCTGGACAACGTATGTCAGCCAAGAGCGACATCTCAATTCATTCCATCTTCGCTGCCTCCGGAGAATCCTTGGCATCAGGTGGCAGGACCGTATCTCCAACGCAGAGGTCCTCGAGGCGGCCAATATCCCCAGCATATACACCCTACTGAGCCAGTGGCGCTTGAGATGGCTTGGCCATGTGAGCTGCATGGAAGTTGGCAGGATCCCCAAGGACACATTGTACAGTGAGCTCGTCACTGGTATCAGACCCACTGGCCGTCCATGTCTCCGCTTTAAAGACGTCTCCAAACGCCACATGAAGTCCTGTGACATTGATCACAAGTCGTGGGAGTCAGTTGCCAGTGATCACCAGAGCTGGCGGACAGCCATAAAGGCGGGGCTAAAGAGTGGTGAGTCAAAGAGGCATAGCTGTTGGCAGGAAAAAAGACAGAAGTGCAAGGGGAGAGCCAACTGTGAAACAGCCCCGACAACCAATTTTATCTGCAGTGCCTGTGGAAGACTCCGTCACTCTAGAATTGGCCTTTATAGCCACTCCAGGAGCTGCTTCACAAACCACTGACCACCTCCAGGCGCTTAATCATCATCTCTCGAGACAAGGAGGCCAAAGAAGACTAATGAAAGATTATTGACCTGAAACGTTAACTCTGTTTGTCTCCCCACAGATGCTGCCTGATCTTGATCCGTTGCTGAGTGTTTCCATTCCAGATTTTCAGCATCTGCAGCATTTTGCTTTTATTTTTCTTAATTCCCCTTTCCTTCAGCCACTTGTCAAATCTGCTCTTCAGTGTTGACCTGGTCTCTGCTTCGATCACCATTTCTGGTTGTGCATTCGGCAGCCTCAAAATCCTTTGTGTAAAACCACTTTCTCCAGTTGCTAAATATGGAATTGTTGCAGCACAGAAAGAGGCCATTCAGCCCATTGGGTCAGCATTAGCTCTCCGAATGAGCAATTCACCTAATTCCATTCCCCCGCCTTCTCCCCATAACCCTGCACATTCTTCCTTTTCATATAACTGTCTAATTCCCTTTTGAATGCTTCAATTGAACCTGCCTCCACCACGTTCTCAGGCAGCGCATTCCAGACCTTAAACACTCGCTGCATGAAAAACATTTTCTCTCATATTGCTTTTGCTTCTCTTGTCAATTACTTTAAATCTGTGCCCTCTCGTTCTCGATCCTTTCACGAGTGGGAACAGTTTCTCTCTATCTACTCTGTCCAGGCCCCTCATGATTTTGAATACCTCTATCAAATCACCTCTCAGCCTTCTCTTCTCCAAGGAAAACAGACCTAACTTCTCCAATCTATCTTCATAACTGAAATTCCTCATCCCTGGAACCATTCTCGTGAATCTTTTCTGTACTCTCTCCACTGCCCTCACGTTTTTCCTAAAGTGCGGTGCCCAGAACTAGACGTAATACTCCAGCTGAGGCCAAACTAGTGTCTTACACAAGTTCAACATAACTTCCTTGCTCTTGTACTCTATGCCCCTATTAATAAAGCCCAGGATACTGTCTGCTTTATTAACTGCTCTCTCAACCTGTCCGGTCACCTTCAATGACTTATGCACATATACACCTAGCTCCCTCTGCTCCTGCACCCCCTTTAGAATTGTACCTTTATTTTATATTGTATCTCCAAGTTCTTCCTACGGTTATTACCAGGTGAGAACGGGGTCTAGGGCTCCTTCACAGCCTTCACCTGGTCTTACAGGAACAGGGTTTAATTTTAAACACACTGTTTTTAGCTCCCCCTTAGCGAATCCTTGTTCACTAACTTCCAATTATTAGGCAAAGAAACTAGCCAAACAGGTTTTCTTAGGTTTAAAGAAAAAATTGAACTATATTAAACTTAAACTCTAACTCGGTTAACACCTACAGATACGCCACACACCCACTCTAGCATGCATACAAGATACACACATGCAGATAGAGACAGAGAAGAGCAGAAGAAATAAAGTGGAAAAGTTTAAGGCAATATCTGAGATGGCTTTGGTTACTGTTCTTTGAGCTGGCTGTAAAGTCCTTGGCTGTAGGTAGGTCTTGCTTTTCGTTGGGGCCCATTATTCTTCTTAAACCTTGTTCGATGTAGGAGACTTTTCTCTCCTGACTTTCATGTGCCCTCAATGGGTCCAGAGGCTTGTGAGAAAGAGATGGGAGCAGACAGGAGAGGTCTTCTCACTCCAGCAGCAGTCTTTTCCAGTTCAAAAACTCTGTGGCTTGTTCAAAAAACCCTGGGCCAGCCAGTTAGTCATGTGACCAGCTGGTTTACCCAGTCCTGGCTTTTGTGGATTGTATCACCTTAGTAGTCTCTGGAATGCTCTTCCTTACACCTTCAATGAATGACGTCACATTTCGCCCCATTCAACTTCATCTGCCACTTGTCCGCCCATTGCACCAACTTGTCTATGTCCTTTTGAAGTTCTACACTATCCTCCTCATAGCTCACAATGCTTCCAAGTTTCACATCCACAAATTTTGAAATTGTGCCCTGTACACCAAGGTCTGGGTCATTACTATATATCAGGAAGAGCAAGGGTCCCAACACTGACCCCTGGGGAACTCCAGTGAAAATCTTTCTCCAGCCCAAAAAACATCCATTAATCACTACTCTCGGTTTCCTGTCACTCAGCCAATTTCTTATCCATGTTGCTACTGTCCCTTTTATTCCATGAACTATAACTTTACTCACAAGCCTGTTGTGTGGCACTGTATCAAATGCCTGTTGGAAGTCCATGTACACCACATCAACACCATTACCCTCATCAACCCTCTCTCTTCCCTCTTGAAAAATCTCCAGCAAGTTAGTTAAACACAAATTTCCCTTAACAACTCTATGCTGGCTTTCCTTAATTAACCCGCATTTGTTCACATGCCTATTAATTTTGCCCCAATCAAAGACATCAAGAGGAAGTTGGACGGCCACCTGAGAGAAATAGATTTGCAGGGCTATGGGGAAATCAAGCCGTGGAGTGGGACTGACTGCAGAGCTCTGTGGAAAGGCAGCTTGGACTCGATGGGCCGAATGGCCTCCTTCTGTGCCATAAATGACTCTAGCAGTTTCTCCACCACGAAAGTTAAACTGACTGGCCTGTGGTCCTCTAGCTAAGGAAGACTAGAAAATTAAGGCCAATGTCTCTGCAATTTCCACTTTCACTTCCTTCAGCATCTTGTCTGCGTCACATCTGGCCCTGGTGCTTTATCAACTTTAAGCACAGATAGCCTATCTAATACCGTTAACCTAGAAGCAACGTATAGACAAATAAAATTATTGTGCTTAGTGGAATTTCCTGCTCGCCAGTTCTGGGATGTTTGCTCTGTAAAACAAAAGGCAGAACTGACCAAAGGATCAAGTGGTGGGGAGAAAATTGAACTAATTTCAAAGTTGCAGATGACACAAAACTCAAAAATGTAGTAAATAGTGAGGAGGATAGCAACAGACTTCAGGGGGACACAGACTGGCGAAATGGACAGACACTGCAGATGCAATTTAATCCACAGGAGTGTGAGGTGTTGCATTTTGGTGGCAAGAAGAGGAGAGGCAACATAGACTATTTTAAAGGGGGTGCAGGAACAGAGACTGGGGCTGTATGTACACAAATATTTGAAGGTGGCAGGACAAGTTGATTAGCCTGTTAAAAAAAGACAGGATCCTTGGCTTTAAAAACAGGCACAGAGTATGAAAGCAAGGAAGTTATGCTGAACCTAGATCAATCACTGGTTAGTGTCCAATTCTGGAAACTGCACATTAGAAAGGATGTCAAGATCTTCGGGAAGTTACAGAACAGATTTACTAGAATGGTACCAGGGATGACAGACTTTAGTTATGCGGAGAGACTCCGTACAGCAGAGAAAGTTAAGGGGGAGATTTAATAGACGTGTTCAAAATCATGAAGGGATTTGACAGAGTACATGGAGTGGCAGGATCAGTAATCAGAGGACACAGATGTAAGGCAATTGGTAAAAGAACCAGAGGGGAGATGAAAAGAAATGTCTTTACACAGTGAGTTGTTGTGATCTGAAATATGCTTCCTTAAATGGTGGTGGAAGCAGATTCAAGAACAACTTTCAAAAGGGAACCTGATAAATACTTAAGGGAGAAGATTTGCAGGGCTATGGGAAAAGGAGAGTGGGACTAATTGGATGGCTCTTTCAAAGAGCCAACATAGGCACAGTGGGCCGAATTGCCTCCTTCTGTGCTGTAAGATGCTATGATTTTGTGATGGGGGGTGAGAAGGGTTAGAGTGCAGCTTCGCCAAGAAAGCTTTGAACAATTGAAAGTGTGCAGTGTATTTGTTTTCCGCTATCAGACTTTCCACACAGCTGAACTCATTAAAATAGCCTCTCAATTCACTCTGGTTAAGAGAATAAACAGGTTTATGGTATTATTCTAGGTTAAAACTTTTTTTAAATTATTTCCTATTCCTTTTAGAATACAGCCCTGGCCCTGGGACAGGACATTTTACCATTCATCAGGTCAGTGTAAAAAACTTGGGAAGAAATGGGAGTACATGGAAAATGTGGGAGACAGGGAACAAGTATTGAGATTGGATGAGGAATTAACAGTGAGAAAGCAAGTCATTCACAGAGGCCTTCATCCACAATTGTGCAATAAGTCACTTTGCACACCCAGCCCTGACTGCTGACTGTGTGTTTTCTGAGGTAACGTCAAAGTAGTGGCTACCTCCCCCTTTCCTGACGGCACAGACGCTTATCAGAGTATGGGCTCCATTCACACAATCTCCCTCCAGCACCTCACTCAAATGTTCAAAATTCAAAGGTGAATCCAGCGAGTAGCAGCAGGATATTCCACCTCAGAGGGCATCATATCTGATCCTTTAATCACAAGACACCCACATGCATTGTCCAAAAGGCAACTGGATGGATAGTTATCAGGAGCAGGAATTCCAACTGACTCTCCATCCCCAACCCCTAGGACTCTGAAGGGGTAAAGCATCTGAGATCAGCCACTTCAGCAGAATCCAGGATTGAACTTTGAACCTTCCTGCTCCCGGGACTCAGTCCCACACCAGGCAGAGCAATTACCCATTGAGCCACAAAAGGAGTTTTTATCCACGCTTAGAAACTATTTTCATTTATCTACCGCCCCCCTCAAAAAAGGGGAAGCAAACAATCCCTGTCACAATGGAAACATGGACACCCCCTGATCACGTGCTAAGTGGCACTGACTCTTGATGTGTGGTTCTGATTATAAACAGCAACTGCCTCCACCTGCCTACCAGCAGCACCTGATGGATGCAGCAAGTATTTCAGCCCGACGGCACTGAGTGAACCTGCACCGTCTATCAGGGAACCACAAAGAGTCTTCAGCTCAAAGGCATCCGATGAAAAGAGCCAACATTTGCTTCTCTGCATAAAACTCCCACAGCAGCAGGTTTTCCAGCAGGAGTCAGGCAACACAATACAAAAACGGCATCATATAAAAATAAAAAAGTTCAGTATTGTATCTCAATTCTCTTTTGTTCTTCATGTATAGTTCAATCAGGGCAGTCATGTAAGAATAATGTTAAAAAAAAAAATCATTCAGTGATTAGTACAAAGATCTATGGATGTTGCTTCAGTCAGTCCTGGTCGGGAATTGCTAATTTGGACATTGTGCTTGCTGCAGATGGAGTTGATGTGATGTTACACACTGCAGTCACTAATATGCTGCCTCGTTCATCTCACTGATCCGCTGCCTCAGGTTTGCGATGAACTCGAACATGGTGGCTGCAAGGCTCTGCTGGATCAGGTATCGCGGGAGCCGGCCCTGCTCGAGAAACAGACAGACACGACGTTACAGCCCAGGCACAGACCTAATAAAACCAGGACCCACTGCACTAAATCCACTGAGATTAAACACAGCCATGAAATTTCACTTACTGTGCATGGTCAATACTGTTGGAGAAGAGCCCATGAAATCTTTTGAAAGGGAAAGATAGTTATTTGAAATAAAGGAATAATAACTGGTACGGGGAGTGTTGGGGAGCAGCAGCACAGCTTCTGGCAACTGCTGCCCAGGAATGGCCGGAAAACCAGGCACTGGTTACACCAGCCAATTAATCTCTAGGAACAGCATCTGCAATCTTCGGGGGGATGGGGAGGGGAGGGAGGCGTGGGAAAGGAAGGGGCGAGGCAAGATGGCAAGATGAGACAAGGAGGTCTCCCTTTATTAGGGAGCAAACTGTGAGAACAGTGGCCACTTTGGGAATAAATCATTGATGCATCACCCACATCCTGTGTTGCTACTTTCTGGCCGTCTCAAGCGTCAACTCTGTCAGCACTCCAGCTCCAAGCAGGAATGTGACCTCCAATCCCAACCGGCTGACACGCATTCTCTCTCTCTCGCAGATATTTCCCCCTCTCTCTGTGAAGCAGCACACATTGTTTCAGGAGAAATCTGGCAACTCTAGTAAGGCAGATGAATTGAGGGCATTGATTAGCACATGGGAAATTATATTATTGCTATCACAGAGACATGGTTGAGGGAAGGGCAGGACTGGCAACTCAATATCCCAGGGTATAGAATCTTCAGGCGTGACAGGGGAGGAGGTAAAAGAGGAGGTGACATTGCACTGTTGATCAAGGAGTCAATTACTGCAGTAAGGAGGGATGATATCTTAGAAGGTTCCTCAAATGAGGCCATATGGGTAGAACCTAAAAGCAAAAAGGGGGCAATCACTTGGCTGGGAGTGTACAACAGGTCTCCAAACAGTCAGGAAGAGATAGAGGAGCAGATATGTAGGCAAATCTCAGAGGTGTAAAAATAATAGGGTAAAAATAGGAGGGGATTTCAACTTCCCCAATATCAACTGGGAGAGTCTTAGTGCAAAAGGCTTAAAGGGGGCGGAATTCTTAAAGTGCATCCAGGAGAGCTTTTTGAGCCAGCACGTAGAAAGTCCTACAAGAGAAGGGGCAGTACTTTACCTAATCTTAGGGAATGAAGCCAGACAAGTGGTAGAAGTGTCAGTGGGGGAGCATTTCGGGGATAGTGACCATAACTCTATGATTTAAGGTTGTTATGGAAAAGGACAAAGATGGACCGGAAATAAAGGTACTGAATTGGGGGAAGGCCGATTTCAATATGATATAACAAGATCTGGCCAAAGTGGACTGGGAGCAGCTACTTGTAGGAAAGTCTACATCAGACCAGTGGGAGTCATTCAAAAAGGAAATAGTGTGTGTTCAGGGCCAACATGTTCCCGTAAAGTGAAGGGTAGGACCAACAAGTCCAGGGAACCCTGGATGTCAAGGGATATAGAGGATTGGATAAGGCAAAAAAAGGAGGCTTAGGGCAAATTCAGAGAGCTGAAAACAGCACAGGCCCTACAGGAGTATAGAAAGTGTAGGGGGGGTACTTAAAAAAGTAATTAGGAGAGTGAAGAAGGGACATGATAAAACACTGGCGGGCAAGATAAAGGAAAATCCCAAGGTGTTTTGTAAGTATATTAAAGGCAAAAGGATAACCAGGGAAAGAGTAGGGCACATTAGGGACCAAAGTGACAATGTGTGTGTGGAGTCGGAGGACATAGGTGAGGTTTTAAATGATTACTTTTCATCTGTGTTCACTATGGAGAAGGACGATGTAGGTATAGAGATCAGGGAAGGGGATTGAGATATACTTGAACGAATTAGTATTGAAAGGGAGGAAGTATTAGCTGTTTTAGTGGGCTTAAAAGTGGATAAATCCCCAGGCCCAGATGAGATGTATCCCAGGCTGTTATGTGAGGCAAATGAGGTGCTGGCAGGGGCTCTGTCACAAATTTTCAAATCCTCTCTGGCCACAGGAGAGGTACCAGAGGACTGGAGGACAGCAAGTGTGGTACCATTATTCAAGAAGGGTAGCAGGGATAAACCAGGTAACTACAGGCCAGTGAGTCTAACATCAGTGGTTGGGAAACTATTGGAAAAAAATTCTGAGGGACAGGATTAATCTCCACTTGGAGAAGCAGGGATTAATCAGGGATAGTCAGCATGGCTTTGTCAGGGGGAGATAGTGTCTAACAAACTTGATTGAATTTTTCGAGGAGGTGACTAGAGGTATAGATGAGGATAAAGCAGTTAATGTAGTCTACATGGACTTCAGTAAGGCTTTTGATAAGGTACCACATGGGAGATTGGTTAAGAAGGTAAGAGCACATGGGATCCAGGGCAATTTGGATCCAAAATTGGCTTAGTGGCAGGAAACAGAGGGTGATGGTCAAGGGTTGTTTTTGCGAGTGGAAGCCTGTGACCAGTGGTGTACCACAGGGATTGGTGCTGGGACCCTTGCTGTTTGTAGTGTACATTAATGATTTAGACGTGAATATAGGAGGTGTGATCAGTAAGTTCACAGATGATACTAAAATTGGTGGTGTCATAAATAGTGAGGAGGAAAGCCTTAGATTACAGGACGATATAGATGGGCTGGTAAGATGGGCGGAGCAGTGGCAAATGGAATTTAATCCTGAGAAGTGTGAGGTAAGACAAGGGAATATACAATGGATGGTAGGACCCTAGGAAGTACAGAGGGTCAGAGGGACCTTGGTGTATATGTCCATAGATCACTGAAGGCAGCAGCACAGGTAGATAAGGTGGTTAGGAAGGCATATGGGATACTTGCCTTTATTAGTTGAGGCATAGAATACAAGAACAGGGAGGCTATGATGGAGCTGTATAAAACACTAGTTAGGCCACAGCTGGAGTACTGTGTACAGTTCTGGGCACCGCACTATAGGAAGGATGTTATTGCACTGGAGAGGGTGCAGAGGAGATTCACCAGGATGTTGCCTGGGCTGGAGCATTTCAGCTATGAAGAGACACTGGAAAGGATCGGGTTGTTTTCCTTGGAGCTGAGAAGGCTGAGGGGAGACCTGATTGAGGTATACAAAATTATGAGGGACATTGATAAGATAGACAGGAAGAAACTTTTTCCCTTAGCGGATGGATCAATAACCAGGGGCATAGATTTAAGGTAAGGGGCAGGACGTTTAGAGGGGATTTGAGGAAAAATTTTTTCACCCAGAGGGTGGTTGGAATCTGGAACACACTGCCTGAAGGGGTGATAGAGGCAGGAACCCTCACAACATTTAAGTATTTAGATGAGCACTTGAAACGCCATAGCATACAAGGCTACGGGCCAAGTGCTGGAAAATGGGATTAGAATAGTTAGGTGCTTGATGGCCAGCACAGACACGATGGGCCGAAGGGCCTGTTTCTGTGCTGTATAACTCTATGACACCTTACTGCCCCAGGTTAGATGATGAGTGAACTGGGGAACCTCGAAGAGTTTTCAGACATTTTAAATCCCAATTCTAACCTCTAGACATGTCCGTGCTAATTGCCCTCCACAATGAGCATTGCAAACTCCACTGCTCCCAGCCCCTCGATCTATCATGATCAAGTAACTCCTCCTTGGCCTTTTAATACTTGCCTTTAGGTCTGTGTTCAGTATCCAAACAAAGGTGCAGACACTTGGATTCCGGGGAGATTTCAGCACCACAAACCCTCCAGGCCCAGTCTCGCCTCTGTAATGAGAGTCAAAGGAATCAGTAAAGACTCTCAGTACTGACGGAGCTTAATGTGGAGCACAACACAGGCAAAGAACATCATCACCATCTGCTGGCTAGTGAAGGGATTTCAGTACGAAGCTTTCATCACTCCTAGTCTGGATTGGAATACACTGTAACACTCGATTTTAAAAGTAAAGTGATACTAAGCAGTCCCAGAGCTTCACACAGGCATATTCTTCTTCCAGCACCAATGCACCTGGGGGCTCAACTCTTGTTTGGTGTTTCTCATTGACCTTCCATTGGCCAATAGACCATTTTTCCATCCTAACTGAGAATTACATTACTGAAAAAACAGGGTAAGGTGCATCAAAAGTTAAAAAAAAATCTTTTCCCAAAGACACCAATCACACTGCTGCTTAATGTCACTTATCACTTCAGTATCATGTATCCTTCACTCCACTCCCTCAGTCTGTGTACAGCACTGTCCCTGTATCCTTCACTGTATATACAGTAATTTCTGTATACAATATCCTCCACTCCCCCAGATGTGTACAGCACTGTCTGCTCTCTCTGGATTGCTCCCGTCCTATGCTGCCTCTCTGCCCTGGTGCCTGCTTGCTCTGCAATTTCCCAGCTTGGTTCCTCCTGATAGCCTCAGGGATCTCAGGACTTTTATCATGTTTGGGAGAGGTCCCACAGACTGAATGGTGCAGAGTAGTAATGTTCTGTGTGTCATTCCACCAGTGTACCCTTCATACACGCATGTCAAGTTTTATCCCTTTCCATCCCCAACATTAATGTTCTTGTTCTCTTCCTCGGACAGTAACAGCTGTTGCCTCTGAATTAATCGGATGCCTCGTACCTGACGTATTTGTTCAGTGGAGGTCTGGAATCGTGAGTGGTTGACATTCCTGAAGAAATGTACATCTCCTTCTTCCTCTCAATACGACGCACATTCACAAAGTCCCTGCAAATTGACCATTACCGCTACACATTAGCAATCATCGCACCAACATTCGACGGTTTCACCGCAATGGTGAAAAACATCACGACCGCAGCCTTTGAAAACTCTGTATTGAAACCCAGGGCAATGGGACTGTAAGGAGACCATTGTTCAGTCCTCAGCACATGGAAAGCAGCAAACACAATGTGGCAAACCTGGGCTCCTATCCCTTTCAAAGACATCTGGTCAGCTGTTCTGCTGGTTTGGTGGGTAAATAGGTCAGCTGGGGCAGAGCTGCAGACACCATCCTGGTCCGACTGATAACAATGCACCTGGGCTAGGACAGGGAACAGAAATCAGTCGAGACTTGTGTTTCTGACTCCTTCCCACTAACCCCCACTGGAAAGCGTGCACACCCATGTCGTTGAGGAGAAAGGTGATCTTTGCTGTGAAGCACCCCACAGTTGATTAGGCTACCAACACAGACCCAAACATGAAGAATGTTATTAGGGCTGCAAATTTCTGAAACCCACACTCGGCATGAGTCAGAACTTAAGAACGTAGGAGCAGGAGCAAGCCATTCGGCTCTTCGAGCCTGCTACTTCATTCAATAAGATCATGGTTGAGCTGATTGTGGTCTCAACTCCACTTTCCTGTCTGCCCCCATAACCCTTGACACTCTTGTCTATCAATAATCTAACTCAGCCTTGAATAAATTCCAAGACCCAGCCTCCACTGCTTTCTGGGGCAGAGAATTCCACAGACAAAGCACCTTTTGAGAAAAGTAAAGTTCTCCTCATCTCAGTCTTAAAAGAGAGACCTCATTCTCAAACTGTGTCCCCTAGTTCTCGTCTCCCCCACTATCAAGTCCCCTCAGGATCTTATATGTTTCAATAAGATCACCTCTCATACTTCTAAACTCTAATGGGTAAAGGCCCAACTGGTTCAATCTTTCTTCATAAGATAACCCCTTCACTCTAGGAATGAATTCAGTGAACCTTCTCTGAACTGCCTCTAATGCAATTATATCATTCTTCAAATAAGGAAGCCAAAACTGTACACAGTACTCCAGATGTGGTCTCACCAGGGCCCTGTACAGCTGCACTAAAAGTTCCCTACTTTTATATTCCATTCTCTTGCAACAACCGACAAGATTCCATTTGCCTTCTTAATCACTTGCTGTACCTGAATACTAAGTTTTTGTGATTCATGTAACAAGACAGCCTAATTCCTCTGTACTGCAGAGTTCTGCAATCTCTCCCAATTTAAATATACAGCTTTTCTATTCCTCCTGCCAAAGTGGACAAGTTCACATTTTCACACATTATACTCCATTTGCCAAATTTTTGCCCACTCACTTAACCTATCTATATCCCTTTGTAGACTTTTTACCCCCTCTTGACAACCTACTTTCCCATCTATCTTGGTGTCATCGGCAAATTTAGCAACCATACATTCTGTCCCTACATCAAGCCATTAATGTAGATTGTAAATAGTTGAGACACCAGCACTGATCCCTGTGGCACTCCACCAGTTACAGCTTGCAAACCCGAACCCAGCACAGAATCACCTGGTTTTCCTGTATTAGATTGTGTGCGTGCCTGTGTACATCCCTGTGCATCTGTGTGTATGACCATGTTGACCCATCTATGTCCATGTGTATCGCCTATATCTATGTGATTAGGTATGAGATTGGGTCGATTAGGCTTGTATTCACTAGAATTTAGAAGAATGAGAGGGGATCCCATAGAAACCTACAAAATTCTAACAGGACTGGACAGACTAGATGCAGGAAGGATGTTCTCGATGGTGGGGGAGTTCAGGACCGGGGGGTCTAAGGATAAGGGGTAAGCCATTTAGGACTGAGATGAGGAGGGATTTCTTCACCCAGAGAGTGGTGAACCTGTGGAATTCTCTACCACAGAAAGCAGTTGAGGCCAAATCATTAAATATATTCAAGAAAGAGATAGATATAGTTCTTAGGGCTAAAGGGATCAAGAGATACGGGGAGAAAGCGGGAACAGGGTACTGAGTTTAGATGATCAGCCATGATCGTATTGGAATGGCGGAGTAGGCTCGAAGGGCCGAATGGCCTACTCCTGCTCCTATTTTTCTATGTGAATGTGTGTGCTCCTGTGTATGTGATCGCGTCTTACTGCGTGTACTTGTGTGAATGTGCGTGCCTTTGTGAATGTGAGTGTTGTATGTATCTATGTGATCACGTGTCAGTGTTCTTGGGACTATGTGTGCTTGTATGTCACTGTATGTAGTTGTGACTGTATGCCTGCAATCAGCTGTCCCTAGAAGCACAACCATCTTCCAGGGCGAGTGGAGGCAAGGGGTCTCTCAGATGTCAAGGTGGTTCCACATAGCCAATGATAGAGGTTTGGGATCAAGCCTTGGTGGTAGGCCCTGTAATCGATACCAGTTCCAGGCTGCAGTGAACACTGACCAGTCAGCCTGGCACACCACTGAAACCGAGAGGAATCAGCTGGCGGGACAAGAGTTGGCTCGTTTGTACTCAGCTTCATATAACTCCACAAGTCAATGACCCAACGGGCAAGGCGGTCCTGTGAAATGAGAACAGAAAGTGCCAGAAATACTCAGCAGGTCTGGCAGCATCTGTGTAGAGAGAAACAGAGTTAATGTTTCAGGTCTACGACCCTTCATCACAACTGGCAAAGGTTAGAAATGTAATGGGCTTTCAGCAAGTGGGGGGGGGGGGTGGGGTGGGGCGCGAGGGGAAGAACAAGGAGGACTGTGATAGGACAGAGCGGGGAGAGATTAAATGACAGATGTCATGGAACAGAATGCAAATGAAGTGCTAAATAGTTGTAACGAAAGTCAAAGCACGAGTCCAGAGACAGTGTTAATGGCAGAATAATGAACAGCTTTGTACAAAAGCAAAAACATGACAAATAAGTTAAAGACTAGCACATGGTTAAAAAATAAACAAAATATATAAAAATAAAATAAAAATAACAAAAAATAAATGGGGCTCATGGCCTAAAATGATTGAACTCAATGTTTAGTCCGGCAGGCTGTAGTGTGATTAATTAGAAGATGAGATGCAGTTCCTCGAGCTTGCTTTGATGTTCACCGGAACACTGCAGCAATCCCAGGACAGAAACATGGGCATGAGAACAAGGTGGTGAATTGAAATGGCAAACAACCAGAAGCTCTGGATCATTCTTGCGGACCAAGCGGAGGTGTTCTGCAAAGCGGTCACCCAGTCTGCGTTTGGTCTCCCCAGTGTAGAGGAGACTACATTGTGAGCAGCGAATACAGTATACTACATTGAAAGAAGTACAAGTAAATCGCTGCTTCACCTGGAAGGAGCGTTTGGGGCCTTGGATAGTGAGGAGAGAGGAGGTAAATGGGCAGGTATTACAGCTCCTGTGATTGCAGGGGAAGGTGCTATGGGAAGGGGACGAGGTGTCGGGGGTAATGGAGGAGTGGACCAGGGTGTCACAGAGTTAACGGTCCCTTCGGAATGCTGACAGAGGAGGGGAGGGGAAGATGTGTTTGGTAGTGGCATCATGCTGAAGGCGGTGGAAATGGCAGAGGCTGATCCTGTGGATATGGAGGCTGGTGGGGTGGGAAGTGGGGAAAAGGGGAACCCTGTTCACGGTTCTGGGAGGGAGGGGAAGGGGTGAGGGCAGAAGTGTGAGAAATGGGTCGGGCACGGTGGAGGGCCCCGTCAACCACTGGGGGCGGGGGGGGAATCCTCAGTTGAGGAAAAAAGGAAGACATATCAGAGGCGCTGTTATGGAAGGTTGCATCATTACAGCAGATGCGTCGGAGACGGAGAAACTGGGAGAATGGAATGGAGTCCCTACAGGAGGCAGGGTGTGAGGAAGTGTAGTCGAGGTAGCTGTGGGAGTCGGTGAGCTTATAATAAATATTAGTCGACAGCCTATCCCCAGAGATGGAAACAGAGAAGTCGAGGCAGGGAAGGGATGTGTCGGAGATTGACCATGTGAAGGTGAGAGAAGGGTGTAAATTAGAAGCAAAGTTGATAAAGTTTTCCAATTCGGGGCGGGAGCAGGAAGCGGCACTGATACAGTCATCAATGTACCGGAAAAACAAGTTGGGGGATGGGGCCTGAGTAGGACTGGAACAAAGAATGCTCCACATAACCCACAAAAAGGGAGGCATAACTAGGACCCATGTGGGTACCCATAGCAACACCTTTTATTTGGATGAAGTGAATGGAGTTGAAGAAGAAGTTGTTCAATGTGAGAACAAGTTCAGCCAGGCGGAAGAGGGTGGTGGTGATAGGGATTGGTTGGGCCTCTGTTCAAGGAAGAAGCGGAGAGCCCCCAGACCCTCCTAGTGGGGGATGGAGGTGTAGAGAGATTGCACGTCCTTAGTGAAGAGGAAGCGGTTAGGGCCAGGAAACTGGAAACTGTTGAAATGATGTAGGGCGTCAGAAGGGACAGAACAGGGGAGAAAAAAATAGAATCACGATAGGAGAAAATAAGTTCAGTGAGGCAGGAACAGGCTGAAAAGAAGGGTCTACCAGGACAATGCAGTTTGCGGATTTTAGGAAGGAGATAGAAGCGGGTGGTCTGGGGTTGCGGGACTATGAGGTTGGAAGCTGTAGAGGGAAGATCTCCAGAGGAGGAGAGGTCAGTGACAGTCCCGGAGACAGTAGCTTGATGTTCAATGGTGGGGTCCTGGTCCAAGGGGAGGTAGGAAGAAATGTCTGAGAGTTGGCGCTGAGCCTCTGCAAGGTAGAGGTTGGTGTGCCAGACAACAACAGCACCACCCTTGTCAATGGGTTTGATCATAATGTTAGGGTTAGACCCGAGAGAATGGAGTGCAGCAAGTTCAGAGGGCGAGAGGTTAGTGAGGGAGTCAGAAAAATTAAGACGGCCGATATCAAGCCAACAGGTTTCAATGAAAAGATCAAGAGCAGGTAAGAGGCCAGTGGGAGGGGTCCAGGTGAAGGGAGACTACTGGAAGTGGGTGAATGAGTCCGTTGATCACAGGGAGGATTCCTGGACTAAGAAGTATGCCTGGAGGCGAAGACGACAGAAGAAAAGCTCAACATCATGTCGAGTGTGAAATTCATTGAGGTTGGGGCATAAGGGGATAAAACTGAGTGCTTTACTAAGTACAGATCGTTCAGCAGCAAGGTGGTCCTGGCTGGCTCAGCAGCAGGCATTTAACCAGTGTGATGTACTGGTGCAATCTAATGCTGACGATTAAACTGCAGCAAAACATCAGCCCACCAACTCAATTTTCCTGCTAAGCTGTGGGACTGCACAGCAGCCTGAAAGGTACCACTCACGCCTTGTTCTGGGATAAATAACACGTGCATAAGGCCGCGCAAAAAAGTTTAGAGGGACTGCATACAGTAACTAAATTTTAAAGGGAACCGTGGTCCTATTCCACCTGAGGCACATTTAAGGGACCCCAAGACCTGGCTCACAACATATTGCATCTCAGTTTTCTGTATTTAGGGGAATGCATCTGTCCCTGCGTGGGAGAGTTTGGAGACGCAAACAATGGGGATGGGTTGCTGTGTGTGCTGGGTGCTCTTCATTAGCTGTAGAATCAATCCCCAGTGAATGGCAGCTGGACATGTTTCACTATGCTGCTGCTCAAGGTCACTGGCCAAGATCCAGGAATCTTTTTCTAAAACTCATTCTTGGGATGTGGGCAGCACCGGCAAGGCCAACATTTATTGCCCATCCCTAGATGCCCTCAAGAAAATGGTGCGCCTTCTTCTTGAACTGCTGCAGTCTGTGTGGTAAAGGTCCATGCACATTGGTATGGTGTATGACTCAGGGAAGTACTGGCAGGTGGTGGTGTTCCATTGTGTCTGCTGCCCTTATCCTTCTAGGTGGTAGAGGTCACGGGTTTGGAAGGTGCTGTTGAAGGAGCCTTGGTGAGTTGCTGTAGTGCACCATGTCACTGGGACATACTGCAACCATGGTGACCTGGTGGTGGAGAGAATGGATGTGTAAGGTAGTGGTGGGTGGGTGGCAAATCAAGCAGGCTACTTTGTCCTGGATGGTGTGGAGTTTCTTGTGTGTTGTTGGAGCTGCACCCATCCAGGCAAGTGGAGAGTATTCCATCACACTCCTGACTTGTGCCCTGAAGGTGGTGGCCAGACATTGGGGAGTCAGGAGGTGGGTTACTCGCCGCAGAATTCCCAGCCTCTGACCTGCTCTTGCAGCCATGGTATTTATGTGGCTGGTGCAGTTCAGTTTCTGGTCAATGGTAACCCCCGCCCCGCACCCCCCAGGATGTTGATAGTGGGAGATTCAACAATGGTAATGCCATTGAATATTAAGGGCAGACGGTTAGAGTTTTTCTTGTTGAAGATGGTAATTGTCTGGCACTTGTCACTTATCAACCCAAGTCTGAATGTTGTCCAGGTCATGCTGCACTTAGTACAGACTGCTTCAGTATCCAAGGAACTGCGACTGGAACTGACACGGTGCAATCAGCAAACGGTAGTCACAAAACATGCCGTATTAAAATCTGTTAATCTGACCTGGGAGAAACGACGCCTCCAGCAGCTCCAGCAGAAACATCGTAGGTGATCAGAGTGTTGTCATCGACCCGCTGCAGAACCTGAAAAACAATGATAGGATCAGCGTCACAGGTACTGCCCTCAACCCGTGTTTTCCCTCTACTGCAGACTCCCGTCAATTGAGGCAGTGATCAGACTGAACAAACAACATAGCAAAAAACAGAACGTGGAGGCGCTGATAAACCTCATTTAGACTGGAGCTGGAGCACAGCAACACGAGAGCAACCTTTGGCCACTACAGAATGGAATTTTATGGAAACATAACTGGAAAACTCTTATTTGACATTCAGCTGTGGGACTGTACCCCAGTGACAGTCAGCACGTGCGGGACTGTACCCCAGTGAGAGTCAGAACGTGCGGGACTGTACCCCAGTGAGAGTCAGCACGTTAGGGACTGTACCCGAGTAAGAGTCAGCACATGCGGGACTGTACCCAAGTAAGAGACAGTGCGTGTGGGACTGTACCCGAGTGAGAGACAGTGCGTGTGGGACTGTACCCCAGTGCGAGTCTGTGTGTGGGACTGTACCCCAATGAGAGTCAGTGTGAAAACACAGAAAATAGGAGCAGGAGTAGGCCATTCAGCCCATCGAGCCTGCTCCGCCATTCATTATGATCATGGCTGATCATCCAACTCAGTAACCTGTTCCAAGCTTTCGCTCCATACCCTTTGATTCCATTCACCCCAAGAGCCATACCTAACTGCTTCCGAAAACATACAATGTTTTGGCCTCAACTGATTTTTGTGGTGGTGAATTCCACAGGCTCACCACTCTCTGGGTGAAAAAATTTCTCCTCATCTCCGCCCCAAAAGGTTTACCCCGTATCCTTAGACTATGACCCCTGGTTCTGGACTCCCCCACCATCGGGAACATCCTTCCTGCAACTACCCTGTCAAGTCCTGTTAGAATTTTATAGGTTTCTATGAGATCCCCCCTCACTCTTCTGAACTCCAGCGAATATAATCCTAACCGACTCAATCCCTCCTCATAGGTCAGTCCCGCCATCCCAGGAATCAGTCTGGTAAACCTTCGCTGCACTCCCTCTATAGCAAGAACATCCTTCCTCAGATAAGGAGACCAAAACTCTCACAATATTCCAGGTGTGGCCTCACCAAGGCCCTGTATAATTGCAGCAAGACATCCCGGCTCCTATACTCGAATTCTCTCGCTATGAAGGCCAACATACCATTTGCCTTTTTTACTGCCTGTTGGACCTGCATGTTTACCTTCAGCGACTGGTGTACGAGAACACCCAGGTCTTGCTGCATATTCCCCTCTCTCAGTTTATCACTGTTCAGATAATAATCTGCCTTCCTGCTTTTGCTACCAAAGTGGATAACCTCACATTTATCCACATTATACTGCATCTGCCATGCATTAGCCCACTCACTCAACTTGTCCAAATCACCCTGAAGCCTCTCTGCATCCTCCTCACAACTCACCCTCCCACCCAGTTTTGTGTCATCTGCAAATTTGGAGATATTACATTTAGTTCCCTCATCTAAATCATTAATATATATTGTGAATAGCAGAGGTCCTAGCACCGATCCCTGGGGTACCCCACTAGTCACTGCCTGCCATTTCGAAAAAGACCCATTTATCCCTACTCTTTCTTTCCTGTCCGCCAACCAATTTTCTATCCATCGCAATACACTACCCCCAATCCCATGCGCTTTAATTTTACATGCTAATCTCTTATGTGGGACTTTGTCAAAAGCCTTCTGAAAGTCCAAATAAACCACATCCACTGGCTCCCCCTCATCAACTCTACTAGCTACATCCTCAAAGAATTCTAGTAGATTTGTCAAGCATGATTTCCCTTTCGTAAATCCATGCTGACTCTGCCTGATTCTACCACTGTTCTCTAAGTGCTCTGCTATAAAATCGTTGATAATGGACTCTGGAATTTTCCCCACTACTAACGTCAGGTTGACTGGTCTATAATTCCCTGCTTTCTCTCTACCTCCCTTTTTAAATATTGGTGTTACATTAGTTACCCTCCAATCTGTAGGAACTGTTCCAGAGTCTGTAGAATCTTGGAAGATGACCACCAATACATCCACTATTTCTAGGGCCACTTCCTTAAGTACTCTGGGATGCAGACCATCAGGTCCTGGGGATTTATCGGCCTTCGATCCCATCAATTTCCCCAACACCATTTCTCTACTAATACGGATTTCCTTCAGTTCCTCTCTCTCACTAAGCCCTGTGTTCCCTAACATTTCTGGTAGGATATTTGTGTCCTCCTTTGTGAAGACAGAACCAAAGTATGCATTTAGTTGGTCAGCCATTTCTTTGTTCCCCATAATAAATTCCCCTGTTTTTGACTGTAAGGGACCTACATTTGTCTTCACCAATCTTTTTCTCTTCACATACCTATAGAAACTTTTACAGTCAGCTTTTATGTTCCCCGCAAGCTTGCTCTCATACTCTATTTTCCCCTTCTTAATCAATCCCTTGGTCCTCCTTTGCTGAATTCTAAATGGCTCCCAATCCTCACGTCTGTTGTTTTTTCTGGCAGATTTATATGCCTCTTCCTTGGATCTAATGCTATCTCTAATTTCCCTTGTAAGCCATGGTCTGTCTTCATGAGGAAGATACAAGAAATCTCCCAGAATTAGAGAACCAAGGGATTAGGGGGAATGAGGAATTGAAGGAAATTAGTATTGGTAAGAAGGTTGTATTGGAGAAATTAATGGGGCTGAAGGTTGATAAGTCCCCAGGACCTGATATTCTACATCCCAGAGTGTTGAAAGAGGTAGCTATGGAGATAGTGGATGCATTGGTGATCATCCAAAATTCTATAGATTCTGGAAAGGTTTCTGCAGATTGGAAGGTAGCAAATGTCACCCCACTATTTAAAATGGGAGGGAGAAAGAAAACAGGGAACTACAGACTTGTTAGCCTTACATCAGTAGTAGGGCAAATGTTAGAATCTATTCTAAAGGTTGTGAGAAACGGACTGTCTCGTGTCATTTTTTTCTTTTTTTTTGGTTTAGGTCAAGTAACTTAAATCAGGCGACGTCAAATTAATTAATTAAATAGAACAGAGATGGCTGGGCAAGCGATGTGTTGCAGCTGTAGTATGTGGGAGCTGGTGGACACCGGTGCAATCCACGGTGACCACATCTGCAGTAAGTGTTGGCTGCTCGAGGAACTTCGGCTCAGAGTTGATGAGCTGGAGTCTGAACTGTGGACACTGTGACACATCAGGAAGGGGAGAGCTACCTGGACACTGTGTTTCAGGAGACAGTCACACCCCTTAGATTAATTACATCCAATCTGGACCATGGTCAGGGACAGGAGGATGTGACTGCGAGTGAGGCAGGTATGGGGATCCAGAATTTAGCTTTGGAGGAGCCTCAGCCAGTGCCCTTATCCAATAGGTACAGGGTTCTTTCTCCCAGTGTGGACGAGGGCACAGACTGCAGGGAGGATGAGCGAACTGACCACAGCACCGTAGTTCAGAGTGCCATTCAAGTGGGGGGGGGGGGGGGGGGGGGGGAGAAAAGAGAAATGTAGTTGTATTAGGGGATAGCATAGTTAGGGGAATAGATACTGTTCTCTGCAGCAAAGACAGGGAGTCCTGAAGGCTGTGTTGCCTACCTGGTGCCAAGGTTAAGGACATCTCTTCTGGGCTGGAGAGGAACTTGGAGTGGGAGGGAAAAGATCCAGTTGTCGTGGTCCACGTAGGTACCAATGACAAAGGTAGGACTAGGAAAGAGGTTCTGCTGAGTGACTATGGGCAGCTCGGGGCCAAATTAAAAAGCAGAACCACAAAGGTAATAATCTCTGGATTATTACCTGAGCCATGTGCTAATTGGCAAAGGGTAAATAAGATTAGAAAGGTAAATGTGTGGCTCAAAGATTGGTGTGGGAGAAATGGGTTCCGATTCATGGGACACTGGCACCAGTACTGGGGAGAGAGCTGTTCCGTTGGGATGGGCTTCACTTGAGCCATGCTGGGACCAGTGTCCTGGCGAATCATATAACTAGGGTTGTAGATAAGGCTTTAAACTAAATAGTGGGGGGGGAAGGGTTCAATTGAAGGGAAGTTTAAAAAGTCGAAAAGTAAAGAGAGCAGAGGTGCAGGATAGTGAAGGTGCATACATTAACTGTGTAACAGCCCCGACAAACAAATTTCTCTGCAGCACCTGTGGAAGAGCCGGTCACTCTAGAATTGGCCTTTATAGCCACTCCAGGCGCTGCTTCACAAACCACTGACCACCTCCAGGCGCTTATCCATTGTCTCTCGAGATAAGGAGGCCAAAGATACATTAATCAGAGTGACAGGAAGGGACAGAGAATGCAAGCATAAGAGTACAGCAGAAATTGGAACCAGAGTAGGTAAAAGTGGTAAAATGTCAAAGCTTAAGGCTCTTTATCAGAATGTATGTAGCATTTGTAACAAGATAGATGAGCTGACGGCACAGATAGAAATAAATGAATATGATTTGATAGCTATCACAGAAACGTGGTTGCAGGATGACCAGGACTGGAATCTCAATGTTTAAGGATATTCAACATTCCAGAAGAATAGGTAGAAAGGTAGAGGAGGTTGGGTAGCTTTGTTATTAAAGGAAGTGATCAGTGCAGTTGTGAGTAATGATATAGGTGTAATAGATCATGATGTAAAATCAGTTTGGGTGGAAATAAGGAATAGCAAGGGAAAGAAATCACAGGTGGGAGTGGTCCATAGGCCCCCGAAGAGTTGCTTCTCTGTAGGACAAGATATTAATCAGGAAATAATGGAGGCGTGTAAGAAGGGCACTGCAATTATCATGGGTAATTTTAATCTGCATATAGACTGGACAAATCAAATTGGCAAGGGTAAAATGGAAGACGAATTTGTAAAATGCCTCAGGGATTGTTGCTTAGAGCAATATGTTGCAGAACCTACCTGGGAACAGGCTATTTTAGATTTGGTATTGTGTAATGAGGTAGGATTAATAAGAGATCTCATTGTTTAGGATCCTTTAGGGGAAGGCGATCATAACATGGCAGAATTTCAAATTCAGTTTGAGGGAGAGCAACTCGGGTCTCAAACCAGTGTCTTCAACTTAAACAAGGGCAGTTACAGAGGTATGAAGGAAGAGTTGTCTAAAGCGGGCTGGGAAAATAGACTACAGGGGAAGTCAGTAGATGAGCAGTGGCAGACATTTAAGCAGATATTTCATAACACTCAACAAACATTTATTCCAGTCAGAAGGAAGGACTCGAAGAGAACAATGAACCACCCGTGGATAACAAAGGAAGTTAAGGAGAATATCAAATCAAAATTAAAGGCATACAATGCGGTGAAAAAGAGTGGTAGGCCAGAGGATTGGGAAGTTTTTAGAAACCAGCAGCAGATGACTAAAAAACTAATAAAGAGGGAGAAAGTTGATTATGTGAGTAAATTGGCAAGAAATATAAAAACTAACAGTAAGAGCTTCTATGGGTATATTAAAGGAAGAGAGTAGCTAAAGTAAGTGTGGGACCCTTAGAGGATGAGACTGGGGAATTAACAGGGAAAAGGGAAATGGCAGATAATTTAAACCAATATTTTGCATCAGTCTGCACAGTGCAGGACACTATAAACATCCCAACAATAATAGATGAACAAGGTGTAAATGGGAGGGAGGAACTTGTAACAATCTCTATCACGAGTGAAAAGGTGCTGGACAAACTGATGGGACTAAAGGCAGACAAGTCGCCTGGACCTGATGGTCTGCACCCAAGGGTTTTAAAAGAAGTGGCTGCAGAGATAGTGGAGGCATTGGTTGTAATATACTAAAACTCATTGGATTCCGGTCGGGTACCAGTGGATTGGAAAACCACTAATGTGACATCCCTATTCAAGAGAGGAAGACAGAAAGCAGGAAACTACAGACCAGTTAGCTTAACATCGGTCATTGGGAAAATGCTAGAGTCCATTATTAAGGAAGAAATAGTAGGACATTTAGAAAAACATAATGCAGTCAAACAGGGTCAACATGATATGAAAGGGAAATCATGTTTGACAAATTTGTTAGAGTTCTTTGAGGATATAACAAGCAGAGTGGATAAAGGGGAACCAGTAGATGTTGTGTATTTGGATTTTCAGAAGGCGCTTGATAAGGTGCCACATAAAAGGTTATTGCACAAAATAGGAGCTCAGGGTATTGGGGGGAATGTGTTGGCATGGATTGAGGATTGGGTAACACAGAGAAGGCAGAGAGTCAGGATAAATGGGTCTTTTTCAGGTTGGAAAGCCACAACTAGTGGGGTGCCACAAGGATCGGTCCTAGGGCCTCAACTATTTACTATCTATATTAATGACTGAGAGGAAGGGACAGAGTGTAGTGTATCCAGATTTGCTGGCGATACAAAAATAGGTGGGAAGGCATGTTATGATGAGGACACAAAGAATCTGCAAAGGGATATAGATAGGTTAAGTGAGTGGGCAAAAACTTGGCAGATGGTGTTCAATGTGGAAAAGTGTGAGGTCATCCACTTTGGTAGGAAGAATAAAAAGGCAGATTATTATTTAGATGGAGAAAGACTACAAAATACTGCAGTACAGAGGGATCTGGGTGTTCTTGTGCATGAAACACAAAAAGTTAGCATGCAGGTGCAGCAAGTAATTAGGAAGGCAAATGGAATTTTGGCCTTTATTGCTAGGGGGTTAGAGTTTAAAAATAGGGAAGTCTTGTTACAACTGTACAGGGTGTTGGTGAGGCCACACCTGGAGTACTGCGTACAGTTTTGGTTCCCATATTTAAAGAAGGATAGACTAGAATTGGAGGCAGTTCAGAAAAGGTTCACTAGGCTGATTCCTGGGATGAAGGGGTTGTCTTATCAAGAACGGATAATCAGGTTAGGCCTTTATTCATTGGAGTTTAGAATAATGAGAGGTGATCTTATAGAAACATACAAGATTTTAAGGGGGCTCGACAGGGTAGATGTTGAGAAGATGTTAGCACTAGTGGGGGAATCGCGAACTAGGGGACATAGTTACAGAATAAGGGGGGCACACATTTAAAACTGAGATGCGAAGGAGTTTCTTCTCTGAGGGTGGTGAATCTCTGGAATTCTCTGCCTCAGAGTTGTGGAGGCTAGGTCAATACATGTATTTGAGGAGGTAGATGGATTTTTGAAATCTCAGGGAGTCAAGGGTTAGGCGGAGCAGACCTGAAAGAGAAGTTGAGGTCTGGGACAGATCAGTCAAGATCTTATTGAATGGTGGGGCAGGAGGGGTTGAATGGTCTACTCCTGCTCCTATGTACCTCTTGGTAGATTCTGAATGAATGATAATGAATAAAAGACGGGACTGGTGAAGAACAGGGATACTCAGCGATGTTAACATTCGGATTCAGGAAAAGGGAGACTGGAGGGTATTGCTGTATCAGGCTGCAGCCTGGCCCACCAACCTCCATTGCAGGAAGCTGTTTCACTGCAGGGACACTGCTCGGCCAGTTTATAAACTCTGGATGATGGGCACTGTTTCCCTCAACTCCCATTGCCTCTGAAAGTTTAGTTTGGATTAGTTGTTGTCAGCTGAATCGTAGCGCTGGAATTTACTATTCCCAGGGGATATGTGATTACAGATAGTAGCAGTACCTGACAAACAGTAATTGTTTTGTTCCAAATGACCAGTTTCTCAGGTTGAAGAATGACCTCCTGGTATACCAGCTCTGCAGAGCACTGCAGGAATGCCTGAAGGAGAAACACATGTTAACGTGGACACCGCAAACCTCCCAACTTTGAGAGTGTGGACACAGACCAGGACATAGGTGAGGCTGCACAGTGTTACTGGGACCTGGATACACTATGGAGGTGGTCAAACAAACCCAAACTGGACATACCACTGACCCAGTGACTGTCCTCTGTGCTGCTGCACGCTGATGTGATGCTTTCTGCATCAGGCTAGCATGGAATAGAAAACAAGTGAACTGGGATTGCTCCAGTAAAAAACTCAGCCGATAGGACCAAGCTTGGCTTCCTGGGCAATTGCACGGTTTGGTGTGAAACTCAGTCCCATCCATCAGGAATGCCCCAATTTCTAGAACTTTAATTTCCTGGTCAATTATTTTTGCATGGTTATCAAAATGATGGAAGTGTAGGCATGGAGTTAGATACAGAGTAAAGCTCCCTCTACACTGTCCCCATCAAACACTCCCAGGGCAGGTACAGCACGGGGTTAGATACAAAACGGGGTTAGATACAGAGTAAAGCTCCCTCGACACTGTCCCCATCAAACACTCCCAGGACAGGTACAGCACGGGGTTAGATACAGAGTAAAGCTCCCTCCACACTGTCCTCATCAAACACTCCCAGGACAGGTACAGCACGGGGTTAGATACAGAGTAAAGCTCCCTCTACACTGTCCCCATCAAACACTCCCAGCAAAGAAAAAAATTGGGATTAGATAGAGAGTGGATCTCAGCTCCTCAGTCTACTGTCAGCCAGTTACCCTGTGGGTTATTGGGGGTATTTACAGCTTTACACAGTAAGATTAATCCATTGTGATCCTCCCATCTTTCCAGGTCAATGGACAAAAGAGATTAATGATGGAGACAAATCCCTCTCACCAGCTGGAGTACAAAGAACAAAAAAAAAGGGGGTTAGATACAGAGTAAAAAAAAACGGGGCTAGAAAAAAAGAAAAAACAGGGTTAGATACAGAGTAAAGCTCCCTCGACACTGTCCCATCAAACACTCCCAGGACAAGTACAGCACGGGGTTAGATACAGAGTAAAGCTCCCTCTACACTGTCCCCATCAAACACTCCCAGGACAGGTACAGCATGGGGCGAGATACAGTGTAAAGCTCCCTCTACACTGTCCCATCAAACACTCCCAGGACAGGTACAGCATGGGGTTAGATACAGAGTAAAGCTCCCTCTACACTGTCCCCATCAAACACTCCCAGGACAGGTACAGCACGGGGTTAGATACAAAAACAAAGAGAAAAGAAAAGAAACGGGTTTGATACAGAGTGAAATTCCCAATTTCTACTTCAGCAATGTTTCAGTGAGAGATTTTTGCATTTCCCACAGCAGCCACCCTGTGGTCATCCTGACTGAGTTACAGCCATTTAGTGCTGAGTCATTCCCCCTGGGAATTCCCACCCAAAATGTCCAGAACAACCAACAAAGCAGTCAGACCTGCGCCCGATTTCTGACTCTCCTTCTTGGGGTGAGCACTAATTCTCTTTGGGCCATACTAGATGCTGCTCGAACTGGGTGAACCTTCACCAACTGCATGGTGACCACTCCAAGCAGCTCCACTGGAGTCTGTTGGCCAGTGACGTGTCTGTACTACTCAGGAAGTTGCAGCAAGTCTGGGGAATTGAACTGATCCTAGCAGTGCTTGTACTGCTACTTGGTCCCAAGTCCTGGAGCAATTGTTTGTGTCTGAATGACTGCAACATCCAGTCCCACTGGGAAGATCCCAGATGCAATCGCTAGAATATCAGTGCTAGATCACTCCTCAGCTCTGCTTCAACCATACAGGCCACTGTCCCCCACTCTCCAGTCAGCCACCCTAACCCCCACAACTTACTCCCTCCACCCCTGCTTCAGAGTGTTTATTTGGTTTAAGCAGAATGAAATTTTTGGGTGGGGGTGGTGGTAGATGGAAGAGTACATGAGAGAGCAGGGATGATCAAGAGAGTGGGGGGGGGGGGGGGGTGGAGAGAGAGAGATGGATGCTAGCAGTGCCTATGGAAGCAAACCCTAGGAATGAGTGGATTTATCGTGGGTGCGGTCCCAACACCAACATTTCCTGGGAAAGCTACAACACAGAGGCAGATTTAAAGGGAACAATTGCTTTATTGATTCTGCACAGATGGACTTGAATCAGTCTGTTCACACAGTGAACCTTCAAGGTGCTGCTGCTGAAGGGAAAACTAAGAAGATTTTATGTTTAATGAATTTCTTCCTGGAGGAAATTCTCTTCCCTCAGGCCCAGGAAGTCCCTGTCCTGTTGCTCAAAGTTCTTACCTTCAGAATGAAGCTCTTGCCCTGATACGGGATTTCAAATGTGTAAACAATATCACTGTTCTCCTGTAATAGAGATTCCAGATTCATGAGCTTCATAAAAGCTAAACACAATCCCCACCTCATTCAACCCACACTCTCATTGTATATGTTAAACTATAAACATGAAGAGATTTCAGAATTGGAGTCACAAACAGACTCCATGCAATCTGCAAACTTCACACACAAAACAGCAATTACTCTCTGACTGTGCTGTGGACTTATTTAGACCACAGTCCCGAGCACTGGCAATATGCAGATAAGACAGGATAGTGACTAAACATCACATGTATGCTCCAAAACCAAGATCTGATAATATCACCACGGGAGCTTCACTGTTACAAAGCTAATAAATAGCTCACATTTAGAACAATAGATTCTCAGGTGCGAATGAGATGCTGTGATCTAATTGAGGGGTTCAGATCAATGCACCCAGAATGCCAGAACAACCAACAAAGCAGTCAAGACCTGTGCCCGATTTCTGACTCTCATTCTTGGGGCGAGCACCAATTCCTTTTGGGCCATTCTAGATGCTGCTCGACTGGGTGAACCTTCACCAACCCCATGGTGACCACTCCAAGCAGCTCCACTGGAGTCTGTTGGCCAGCGACGTGTCTGTACTACTTAGGAAGTTGCAGTAAGTCTGGGGAACTCAGATGGGGAGGGAAAGAGTGCAGGAAACACAAACATTGCAATAGTTTCAAGTGTTTTAAAAGGTTCCGTTGCAAATAAAGATTGTGAGTTAACATGAACTTTTATTTAGCAAGTTAGTATTAGTGATTCTACTGCCATTAGCAAATGAAATGCCTCTGTCCTGCCTCCCCAGAACAGGGTGGAGTTCTGCATTTTTGCAGTTCACAGCACTATTTCGGAAACTTGAATCTTTTATCAGTTACATCTGTGGTTGCTGTACAGAAAGTCTTTGAAAAGTCAAACAGCTGCTATAAAACACACGTAACAGACAAAGAATGTGTACGGCAGAGACTTCTAAACAAGCTCATAGCCAGTTACTCACATTCTCTTTCTCAAACTTCCAGTACTCCTCCTGCCCCAGTATTTGTTCCATCACTTTCATTGCCTCCCGACCCTGACGCACATATTCCTTCTCCTGCAGAAACAAAATAAACAGTGACTTGCCCGCTCGCCCCTGGGTCAGCAACGTGCTCGCCCGCTCGCCCCCCGTGTCAGCGACTTGCTCACTGCCCGGGTCAGTGTCTCTGATGGAGGATGTTCGATGAGTGAGTGAGACTCTGCAGTGTGTTGCCAGTTGGTGCAGTGAGTGCTGATTCTCGCTGATTCTCTGCATCACCCTCTGGACTGGGGCAGTGATTGCATCATATCGAAAACCTGCCCCTGGATAACACAGTCTGTATGAGCTCCCAGACTAGTGTCAATCACCTGAAAGGGCTGAAGAGGAATTTTCTAGATTTTTATTTTATTTATTCGTGGGATGTGGGCGTTGCTGGCCAGGTCAGCATTTGTTGCCCATTCCTAATTGCCCTCGAACTGAGTGGCTTGCTAGGCCATTTCAGGCAGTTAAGAGTCAACCACATTGCTGTCACATGTAGGCCAGACCAGGTAGGGGTAGCAGATTTCCTTCCCTAAAGGACATTAGTGAACTTGATGGGTTTTTACAACAATTGATGATGGTTTCATGAAACTATTACTGAGACTAGCTTTCAATTCCAGGTCCAGATTTTTATTACTTAATTGAATTTATTAACTAACTGAATTTAAATTCTACCAGCTGCCATGGTGGGATTGGAACCCATGTCCCCAGGGCATTGCCCAAGTCTCAGGATTACTAGTCCAGTGACATTACCACGATGCCACCATCTCCCAGCTTACTGGTCTTGTCGTTTTACTGTCTATTTAGCCTCTCCCGGGAGATTACAAGGCTGTGGTGGGTAGGTGGGGGGGGGGGGGGGGGGGTGGAGGGGGGGGTTGCGGGGAAGGGGTGGTGGGTGGTAGGGAGATAGTGGGGGGGGTAAGAAAGAGGGGGAAGATTTACAGATTAAAAAGTAACAGCACCTGAACTTAGAATCAGGCCCCTCTTCCCCCACCACTGACTGCGGCTCATTATCCCCAGTCAGAATTTGCTTTAAACATTTAGGATTAGCCCTCACCTGAGGCGTTACTGCTCTCCTTCCGATACCTTCGCTTTCAAACTCGTCTTCAGAGCCTGTTGAGCGAAGCAGGTTTACAATATGAGTGGCAGAAAACACTAGCACACAAGGGATCAAATGGCCTGTTTTTGTGCTTGAACTTTCTATCAACAAGACAATGGCTTTAAATATCCTTGGCCCAATTCAGCCCTCAGTTTAATACTTAGGAGAGTTGATTTTGTTTTGGAGGCAGGAAGTACACATATTCACAAAAACAATAAGGTTACACAAATTCCCTAACCCGACATGCTCTACGGGTTCACATCCCTCGCCCCATCCCCTCCCTGCCCTCTCCCCTCCCCACCCAGTCCTCTCCCCTCCCCATCCTGCCCTCTCCTCACCCCGCCCTCTCCCAACCTCTCCCCACCCCGCCCTCTCCCAACCTCTCCCCACCCCGCCCTCTCCCAACCTCTCCCCACCCCGCCCTCTCCTCTCCTCACCCCGCCCTCTCCTCTCCTCACCCCGCCCTCTCCCAACCTCTCCCAACCCCGCCCTCTCCCAACCTCTCCCAACCCCGCCCTCTCCCAACCTCTCCCCACCCCGCCCTCTCCCCTCCAAACCCCGCCCTCTCCCCTCCAGTTGCTGTTTCTCCATCCCCACCCTCCCTGTCCCCCTCTGAAGGGCATGTAATGAAGTGAGAAGCCGCCACACAGTAAACTACCTGCAAGGGACTCTGGTGGAGAGTAGAACTGTCCTTCGGACACAGCACTGGGGTACAGAAGGGGTGCGTGCATGAACCGTGGTGTTTGGTACACTGTGAAACAGACAGAAACAAATTACATTACATCCAGGAGAAACCCACAATCACCTGGGGTACTAGAGATTAACATGGGCAAAGAGACCTTAATGTTCACATCCACAAAGCCTCTGAAAAATAATAGCAAAATACGGAAATATAAAAATTAGGATTAATGTATAACTTTAAAATGGGGGACTGAACTACATCTGGTGCCCAGTCCAATTATCCCTCACCTCTCATCCTGCTTCACCTGAACACTACAGTTAATCCCGACTCTCTTGTCATGCAACATCAGCCAGCAAAATATTAAAACCTGTGACACAAGTTCATTGAAATCAACAGTCAGCACTACAGCCCAACACCTCTGCATCTGTATATGTTCACCATAAACATTATACACACACTACTAGATTATATATCATATAAGCTATATGCAATGCTGTTTGCACATATGTAACATAGAATATATGCACAGATTGAAATTATAGTTAGAGAGGATTGTTATATAATAAATATAGATCACATACTATGTATAAATCACACAGCAGTGTTTTATATCCCCAGGTAATCCACTGAATATTATATTGCAGTAATTTTGCAGCACTGGTTCCCAAGGAATACGACTGTGTGTTTTATAAATTACTGACACATTACACATAATCAGGATTAGTCATCCAATGAGATGACTCTACCATAATCATTCTTACCCACTTGTTACTCTCAGTTGTTTACTCCGTGGTTATTAGGTAATGATAATAGCCAGGTGAAGAGAGGGTCAGAACAGCTAAGGGTCAATGTTAGTTCAATTAAAGTAGAGATTCAAACATTTACTCACATCGCTCATCCTCTGCCTCTTGAATTAATACTTTGAAATCAAGAAACCAGGTCTCCAGCCAGGCGAGGACAAAGGAGACAATTGGGAGAACGTAGCCAAACGCACCTCTGGTCTGGAACTGGATAAAGAGAGGATCTGTGTAAATACCACTCTCATTCATAGGAACAGCAGAGTGACACTATAATGCAGCACAATTAAACAGCACACAAACTTGGACATATTCAGCTTGGGAGAATGTGTGTCATGGACACACAAACAACCAGGATCACCACTACTAGCAGATCCAGTACTGCCGGGGAGCTGGCAGATCCAGTACTGCCGGGGAGCTGGCAGATCCAGTACTGCCGGGGAGCTGGCCTACGAGGTCAGACAGCTCTCTCTCCTCCACCAGTTAAGTCAGTCATCGTCCTCTCTGATTGGTCACTGGGAGCGTTATGAATTGAGGTCTGTTGCAAGCATCTACTGGGATTCAGTGGTGTCAGTCACTCCCTAAGCCGACCGCTTTGTTACGGAAGCTGACTCCCACTGCCCTGTATCTGCTCGTGTGGCAGCTAGACCAGGTAGCAGAGTAATGAAACTCCATCATGATTTGGTCCAGATCTCTGACCGAAATGTGTTTTTCAGCCTCTCTGAAGGTGTAGTTGGTTAACACTAGATGAGGTGATGTTCAGTACCTAAGCTGCTTTATTCCACAGTAGGTAAAACATACACACACAGTATGGAGAATGACGAGAGTCACTGGGTCCGTGTTTTGTGGCGGAAGTGGAGACCATATCCGCTGGCCCATTGTGCTGAATCTTACTTAGTGCAGCGAGTCTCTCTTGCTACATTATCTGTCCTGCTGACAGTGCAGAGGCTATT
Organism: Heterodontus francisci; assembly: GCF_036365525.1. Taxonomy (NCBI): domain Eukaryota; kingdom Metazoa; phylum Chordata; class Chondrichthyes; order Heterodontiformes; family Heterodontidae; genus Heterodontus; species Heterodontus francisci. Next base: position 58,248,302 of record NC_090403.1, read on the forward strand.
GCTCCCTTGCAGCCTCTAAAAAAATCTTCTTTTCAAAGACTAGTAGAGACGAAAGCAATTTGCTTGCACAAAGGTGCTAGATATCTCTGGATTGACCAGACTTGGGTCACTGCTTGGGAATTCTTCAAAACAACATCTCATCCTGCATTCATATCACTTCTCAACAACCAGAGCATAGGGAAAAGCTGATCATTTTCAGGCAAAAGGCATTTTAAGACAGTTTATGTCAGGTTCTGATCATCGAACAAATGGCCACAGAATTCTAAACTGTGACAGGGAGCCGCAAGATTCAGGGTGCCCAAGACTTCACCACTTTCAAGTGTTAATGATTTGATAAAACTCGCAACTATCAAACACACAACACTGCCTCAAACTTTAAGTGGCTTTTTCCCAAAACTTCCAGGAATTAACTCACTGGATCAAGCATGGTGAATTAAAGTGAAGGCTACTCTGAAGAAGAGTTCTCTGTGGCTTCTCTGACAGGCCAATGTATACAGCATGTCAGTGAGACATCAGACCTTATAGTGAGGGGCTCTGGGCATTTTGTTGCAAACTTACGGAGATAAAATTAAAGCCACCGCTATGGGAACAAGTAGAGCACAAAGAAAAGGCGGAGTGAGAGAGGAACGACTGTAAAATGAAAGTCTCCCTACCTGAATTGAAAGAATGACTTTTATAATTAAAAAGCCGCTGGTAATCAAAGTGGTGACCTATAACAAAACACAAGAGTCAGTGACAGCGCTGATGGAGAGAGATGCAGGCCACACAAAGCAGCAGAGAGCTTAACAATAACCAGAGAGCTGACCTGCTCAGTCACTCCTCCAACATATCCTTCACATCCAGACCAGCCTAGGAAGTCAGCAAGGTGAATTTCCAGGGACTCCTGAGATTTCCCTCTCTGTACACTGACTTGTTAAACGAATAGATTCTGCAGATGTGTCCTTTTCCTTCACAGAATGATACGGCACAGAAAGAGACCATTCGGCCCAATGTGTCTGTGCCGGCTCTAATTAAGAGCTATCCAATTAGACCCACTTCCCTGCCCCGGTTCACCACTCCAACATAAGCTGCTGCCACCTATGATCAACTCAAGAACACTGAATAGATTTATAAATGATGAGCTTTAATTAGTAATTAATAAGAAGCCTAAGAGATACTAGAGGCACTGACCGTTACTCTGAGTGGAGTCTCTGGACAGTAAAACTGCTCACCATTACTCTGGTGGTGGAGCCTCTGGTCAATCATGGTGTTGACCGTTAATCTGTCGATTGACTCTGTAGTTATAGCCTCTGCTGTCTCCCCAAATGAGTGAAAGTAACTGAGAGCAGGAACGGAATCTGGGATCTCCGTGGCCTATCCAGTTCAGTACTGCACTGGACTGTATATTTGATCCATGAGGAGACCTGACCGATACCCATCATTTTAAATCAGACAGAATATCCGCAAGTATCCACTGCATATGAATTGTCCCAAAACCAGAACACAAACATCTTGGATCAGTGGACAGACTGGCAGGAGAAGGAAAAGCCACAACACAGGGAATGACAAGTGCACAAGGTGCTAAACAGTTTATCGGACCCCACAGGCACGGAGCTCATTGAAAAACCAGTGAAAACCTGCTCTTTAGTTAAAGCCACATCCTGTAAATGAAATAAAAAAACAGAGACCCATGGAAACATGCAAGTCAGTCAATATCTATAATGGGGACAGATTAATGGTTCAGGTGTGTGCCCATAGTCAGAGCTGATCAAAAACATTCCGAGCTCAGATTCTGGCTAACCTGCAGTGTACTTTCAGCACTTTCTATTTTTATTTCAGTCTATGTGGAATCAAGTGAGAATTCTGCACCTCTCCTGTTACTTTGAGCCTTTTGCCCCACTGGACTGTTGTAAACAGCGTGAACAGATCCAGAGTTCCCAAAGCAAAGGCTGCAAAACACCACCATTCCCGTTCCCTCCCCAAATACAGGTACAAAGCGGCAGTGAAAATTCTCTGGGATCCTTACCGCAATCACCCACCAGTGACGGAGTCTCAAAAGCGCATAGGCCATCAGCAACACCAGGAAGCGAAACACAGCCAGTGACTGGAGGGAACAAAGGGACAAAGGTGAATGATTGTTTGGAGTGAGGCATGGTGGAGCAGTGGATTTCTGGTTTGATAAATGAGATACAATACTTACAAATATGTCAAAGAATGAAGTTTTGAAATCATAATTTAATATTTCATCCTCCAGATTTTTTTCAATGCCATCTTTTGTCTGAGAAACAAAGAACATGTTAAGTTTTAGACTCAGTATTTTTTCTAAGAGAGATCAGAGATGATATTACCCAAAGCCCTCAGTCCTCCGCTCACTGAAAGACTGAGGCTGAATCTTCATGCTCTGTGCTCGAGGCAGAGAACAGCTGATTACTCAGTAATGACTGGAGGAGGACTTTGAGGTTTGGAAGAGCTCTTCAGTCCAGCTAGAAAATGGGTGATGGAGGCTGTGGTCCGAAACTCAGCGACACTGCAAATTCATGAAATAAGGAACTTGCATTTGTATAGTGCCTTTCACGTCCTCAGGACGTCCCAAAGCACTTTACCACCAATGATGTACCATTAAGTGTAGTCACAGTTGTAATGTTCAAAATGCAGCAGCCAATTTGCACATAGCAAGCTCCCAAAAATAGCAATGGGGTAATGACCAGACAACTTTTTTTTAGTAATGTTGGTTGAGGGATAATTAAATCAGCCAGGGCACCAGGAAAACTCACCTGCTTTTCTTCAAATATACTCTGGGAACTTTTACATTCACCTTAGAGGACAGATGGGGCCTTGGTTTAACGTCTCATCCAAAAGACAGCATATCCGACAGTGTAGCTCTCCCTCAGAACTGACCTTCTGACAGTGCAGCACTCCCTTCCCCAGTATGGCCCTTCCCACTCGACAGTGCACCCTCAGTACCAGAGTTTCATCCTGGACTATGTGGTCACGTGTCAGAAGTGAGACTTGAACCCATGACCTTCTGACTCTGAGACAGTGCTGTTGTATGTGGTGTGGCATGAGTGAGCACACGAGTGAGTGTCAGAGAGTGGCGTGAGTATGGCACGAGTGAGTGCTGAGACCATGTGCTGTGAGTGTGTGAGTGCTGTGAGCGAGCGAGTGTCTTGCAAGCAGTTCTAAACTTCTCCTAAATCTAGAGATGGAGAAAGGATCTTGCGCTTGAAGTGTGATGTGCAATTGCTTTGTGAAAATGTCTCGTGGGTACTGAAGTTGGACAAAAGACTGGGAGAAATGCAGGAACTTGGTTCTGGTCCTTTTGAATGTATGTATGTCACACTAGCTTTACCCAAACTATCGAGTCACCTGAAAGATGTTCAGAGACAAAAAGTTTTGTGGAAGTAAAACTGAATGCTACTAATATTAAGCTTGAAACAATGGAACCTTCAAAAATATTTCCCATGCACACAAAGGAAAAAATTTTTAAAACTCCAAACCTGAGTTCCAACACAGACCATTGCTGTCTGGAGTACAAACAGAAACAGAATACAAGTTACATGCTCTGTTGAAGATTTTGTTCATTATTGTAGGACAGACAATGTTTTCATGCAGCTAAAATGCTCTCTCCAAATGCAACTTTAATTTGGAAAGTATCTGTCTCATGTCTCTACGGCTAGGATGATGATTGGTAAAAACACAGAAAAACAGAAGGAATGACACTCAAGACATGTACTGAGGGAACGTGGGCTGTCAAAACCCAAACCACCTAAGCCTGAGCAGTTAGGGAAACAGGTTTTTACAATGGAGATCTAATCACTAAAGTACTCCTGCAGCCATTAAAAGGCCAGAAGCACCAGCTGATGGCCTGTTGAAGCTCTGTAGGGAATCCCATAGCGGGTGACTTCACCTACAGCTAGAAGACAGAGAGCAGCCCTGTTCATACGATGCTTCATTCCCACCAGCTGCAGATCCTGTGGACATCATACACTTGGACTGCCATTGGGAACTGGGCTCGTATGTCAACATTTGTATGACATAATCATGGACTGAAAGGCAAGCGTGTAACAAAACTATGTGCCGACAACAGCGTTCTTGGAGTTCAAGCAGAGAAAATACAGGCAGGAAAAACAAGTGAAGAGGCAGAGGAAGAGAGACAGGGGAAGAGAGACAGAGGTGCAGCAGCGGGTAAATGAATGAGCTTTATGACTGAGGCCTATTTTGTCTGAAAGCTAAGGCAACATTAATTCCTCAGTCACCAAGGTCATTTATGTTAGCTTGTTGCCAATCCAGCTCCAGCTAGAAACCACATCAATGAGGAACACCTGACCTCTACCAGCAATTCCTGTAAACAGCATCATCACAACCACTCCCAAGGAGAAAATACAGAAATAGGCCAGCAAGAGGCAGAAATTCAATTATAAACCAGCTTTTCTCAGAGTTTAACGCTTCTATTTAGGCTCAAGAGAATGATGGTGAGATCATTTCTGCACATCCATTATCAGCACTGATGTTCTTCCTCATTTTTCAAACTGTGTTTGTTCTATTCTTGGTTCTCCCCACAGCAGCTGACCTCACACTGCAGTGATAACACTGCGGCTCAGATCAGCAACTCAGTGCAAAGGATCACAGCCTCAACCCCAGAGTGTTAATTCACAGGACACTTACTCTCATACGCTGCTGCTCATTAATGTTCTGTAAACAGTTTACATAATGAATCATGAGACTGCTAAATAAACAGTGACTCTGTACAGTTACACAATGAGTGACCGTTACCCTGAATAAATAGTGACTCTGTACAGTTACACAGTGAGTGACCCTGACCCTGAATAAACAGTGACTCTGTACAGTTACACAATGAGTGACCCTGACCCTGAATAAACAGTGACTCTGTACAGTTACACAATGAGTGACCCTCACCCTGAATAAACAGTGATTCTGTACAGTTACACAGTGAGTGACCCTCACCCTGAATAATCAGTGACTCTGTAGTTACACAGTGAGTGACCCTCACCCTGAATAAACAGTGATTCTGTACAATTACACAGTGAGTGACCCTTACCCTGAATAAACAGAGTCTGTACAGTTACACAGTGAGTGACCCTCACCCTGAATAAACAGTGATTCTGTACAATTACACAGTGAGTGACCCTTACCCTGAATAAACAGAGTCTGTACAGTTACACAGTGAGTGACCTTCACCCTGAATAATCAGTGACTCTGTACAGTTACACAGTGAGTGACCCTCACCCTGAATAATCAGTGACTCTGTACAGTTACACAGTGAGTGACCCTCACCCTGAATAATCAGTGACTCTGTACAGTTACACAATGAGTGACCCTCACCCTGAATAAACAGTGACTCTGTACAGTTACACAGTGAGTGACCCTCACCCTGAATAAACAGTGACTCTGTACAGTTACACAGTGAGTGACCGTTACCCTGAATAAACAGTGACTCTGTACAGTTACACAGTGAGTGACCCTCACCCTGAATAAACAGTGACTCTGTACAGTTACACAGTGAGTGACCCTCACCCCAAATAAACAGTGACTCTGTACAGTTACACAGTGAGTGACCTTCACCCTAAATAAACAGTAACTCTGTACGGTTACACAGTGAGTGAACCTCACCTCGAATAAACAGTGACTCTGTACAGTTACACAGTGAGTGACCTTCACCCTGAATAAACAGTGACTCTGTACGGTTACACAGTGAGTGACCTTCACCCTGAATAAACAGTGACACTGTACAGTTACACAGTGAGTGACCTTCACCCTGAATAAACAGTGACTCTGTACGGTTACACAGTGCGTGACCCTCACCCTGAATAAACAGTGACACTGTACAGTTACACAGTGAGTGACCTTCACCCTGAATAAACAGTGACTCTGTACAGTTACACAGTGCGTGACCTTCACCCTGAATAAACAGTGACTCTGTACGGTTACACAGCGCGTGACCCTCACCCTGAATAAACAGTGATTCTGTACAATTACACAGTGAGTGACCCTTACCCTGAATAAACAGAGTCTGTACAGTTACACAGTGAGTGACCCTCACCCTGAATAAACAGTGATTCTGTACAATTACACAGTGAGTGACCCTTACCCTGAATAAACAGAGTCTGTACAGTTACACAGTGAGTGACCTTCACCCTGAATAATCAGTGACTCTGTACAGTTACACAGTGAGTGACCCTCACCCTGAATAATCAGTGACTCTGTACAGTTACACAGTGAGTGACCCTCACCCTGAATAATCAGTGACTCTGTACAGTTACACAATGAGTGACCCTCACCCTGAATAAACAGTGACTCTGTACAGTTACACAGTGAGTGACCCTCACCCTGAATAAACAGTGACTCTGTACAGTTACACAGTGAGTGACCGTTACCCTGAATAAACAGTGACTCTGTACAGTTACACAGTGAGTGACCTTCACCCTAAATAAACAGTAACTCTGTACGGTTACACAGTGAGTGAACCTCACCTCGAATAAACAGTGACTCTGTACAGTTACACAGTGAGTGACCTTCACCCTGAATAAACAGTGACTCTGTACGGTTACACAGTGAGTGACCTTCACCCTGAATAAACAGTGACACTGTACAGTTACACAGTGAGTGACCTTCACCCTGAATAAACAGTGACTCTGTACGGTTACACAGTGCGTGACCCTCACCCTGAATAAACAGTGACACTGTACAGTTACACAGTGAGTGACCTTCACCCTGAATAAACAGTGACTCTGTACAGTTACACAGTGCGTGACCTTCACCCTGAATAAACAGTGACTCTGTACGGTTACACAGCGCGTGACCCTCACCCTGAATAAACAGTGACACTGTACAGTTACACAGTGAGTGACCTTCACCCTGAATAAACAGTGACTCTGTACAGTTACACAGTGCGTGACCTTCACCCTGAATAAATAGTGACTCTGAACAGTTACACAGTGCGTGACCCTCACCTAGTGACTCTACAGTTTCAGAGGGAGTAATGAAATCACATTGAAGTTCATTTTAAAAATATTACATATGGAAATAAGCAGCCTGAACTGTATTTGTATTCACCATTTATAATTTGAGACTGAGGACATAGAACAAGTTGTGTGAAGCTAACACTGCAGTTTCTAATCCTGTTCCTGTGTCTGTGCTTCCTCCTAATGTACTGGTGAGAAAACACTCACATTCAACTCAATTATCCACAGGAGAGAAACAAACAGCAAGTCGAACGTTACAAAGAGACAGAAAGTCCTGCGGACATCGGAAATTGCTTTCTTTTCCTCATGTGACTGGCATTGCTCTGGCAGCCTGGGCTGGCTCTGAGAATACGACGTATTGATTGAGGTAATGGTTGGGACACTCTGTTCCAGCGGGTTCATCCTGTGTCCTCCTCGCTATCAGGCAACAGGACCCTCAGTCAACGGTAACACTGCAGAGCAAACAACAGCCATCAGAACACAAGAGACGCACACAGAGTGGGAAGCAAAGTGCTGGGGATAACCAATCACAATCACTGTTCAACTTCAAATCATTGCCTCCAAACAGTGTTCATTATTCCCCCAGACATGGCCCTAGCCCACACACATGGCTCTGTAGCTGCCTGGTCTACAGTCATTGTACTAATTCATTGGCTGAAACAACTCCAGATGTTTTTCTCCGATGAGGTGCTTTATAAATACAACTATTAGACAGTCAGCAGAAAGGTCCCAGTGTCTCAGTTGGTTAATTCACTGCACAATGTTTTACTGACACATGGGTCGGAATTTTACGCTGGGTGGACGGGAGCCAGAATCCGACGTAAATGTCGGTGCCGATCCCACGCCCGCCCAGCCTGGGGATCCGTCCCGTATTTTACGGATCCCCAGGCTTTAACTGGCCTGAGGCAGGACTTCCACCCACTTGAGGGAGGAGGTCCTGCCTCAGTGAGCTGCCGGCCAATCAGCGTGCCAGCTCTTAGTCTCAGCAGCGCCACCGGAAGCGGTGGCCATTGCTGAGACTGCAGCCCAGCCGAACGAGGAGGACCCAATGGAACCGGGACAGAAGGTAAGTTCGGGCAGCCTCACCAGGGGAATCAGTCGTGCCCTGATGAGGCTAGGGTGGTCGTTTGGGGGGGGGGGGGGGGGGGCGTCTTGGATCCCGGGGTTGGATTGGGAAGCGGGGGCGGCCCTCATTCGGGCACCCTGTGCCCCATTGCCAGTCCCCCCGGGGTGCGGAAAGGCCGGCAGCTATAGCTGCGCGGCCTTTCACGTCTCCGGCATACCCGCTTGCCATGGGTAAAATACCCGTGGAGGTGGGCGAGAGCCCTTAAGTGGCCGTTAAGTGGCCACTTAAGGGTCTTGATTGGCCTTGGGCGGGCGGGCCGTTTCTCACCCCACCCGCCCTCCCCCGCCGGACCTCCGTAAACTTGGTCGGAGGCAGAATCGGGGCGGTTAGGCCTCCCGGAGCCTGCCGCTCAATTGTACGCCGCCCCCACGCCACCATCCGACCTGCTGGGGCTGTGCAAAATTCCAGCCATGTAGTCTGGTCAGGTCCCAGTTTCTATACCCAGTTTGTGGCGTTAGACTATCGCAGCTTGGACAGGGGTTGGCACATTAGAGGCAGTGGCATAGTGGTATTGTCACTGGACTAGTAACCCAGAGACCCAGGCGGTGTGAATAAATCACCAATTGGTGTCCGGAGCGGTTTTGCTCTCATGTCCAATACTGCTGAATCAACTGCCAGTGCTCACTGCCCTGACTCTCTCAGCAAATGGCACCTTGGGTAAGGTGGCAGTATCAGTGCCCACGCAACCACCTCCCAACAAGGAGTTAATGTGTTCTGGAAAAAGACAAAAAAAAGCTTGTCGACAAGGGCCCCTCCCCCTCCTACAACATCCATCACCAACACACTGTGTTCTATTCCAGAAAGCCAGTTGGTGAAAAATAGAACTGGAGCTAATCTTTACAGTTTGATATTTATTAACAGAGCTACACATAACAAACATACACCTCCAAACCCAACAAGCACAACTTCAGTCAGTGTCTATTTATTGGAGCACAAGTGAATCCCCAGTTAACATCCACCACCTGCACAATTAAACACAATTAATATACAATTAACACCCTGCCCCATCACCCCGAGTCTCTATAGTACATGGCATGGGCAAGAAAATGAGAAATGGGGAAAACTTGCATCAACACAAGCAATTAAGTGCCGTTAGATTATTAGATCGAAGGAAAGTGTGTTATTTAAATAAATAAGCTGAAAATTCTATTGGATCATGTTCTAAAATGTGTGTTGAGTAAACTTTCCTCCAGTTTCATTACACAGAATCACTCGCTCATACTTATCACACAACAGATTGCGCAAACAGAAACTGAACTAGTACCAATCTGGTGCAAGGGCATCGACACACAAGGAAGTCACACAGTTCAGAGAAGGCAGCGAGGGCTGACAGCTCCTGTCTTTACCCAGTTTCTGACACACTGGGGCTGAAAGGTTGAGAATCAGGAAACAGAAACAGACAACAGTCACACATGTAATGGTCCTGTGCACAGCCAACCTGGCTCCAGCTAGTGGACACTCCCAGCTGGGCACAGGATGGTGCTTTATGGATGGTTTTTATACCACAAGTGACTGTTTCAGGAATGTCACAAACCTGGGACTGCTGGTGACAGCTCCTCATTGCAACAATAACTGAGAGCCCAAACAGACCTCGAACCCAGATCCTGGAGCCAAACACAGACACAGGGAGCCACTGGCACTGGCTTCACTGTCTGTCGAATACCCGTTCTCAGACTCTGACACAGTTCCAGTTCTATTCCTACATGCTTTAATTTCAGATTCATTTACACTGCTGACCCCTTTAGCTGCCTGCAGGACTACATGTCTCCTTCCTAAGGATTTATGAGTCTGTTGCCAGACCCCAGGTTACCTGCAATGATCGGTGCCAAAACCACAAGTGGCTCACGGTTGCTGGACTCCTGGATTCAGTCCAGAACCATCCCTAAAATAGCAGCTAAACGGGAACAGAAACATCAGAACCAGACCCTGGCCCCAGTTCCCTACGGTCAGTCACAGGAACAGGAGGAGGCCATTCAGCCCCTCGAATCTGTTCCACCATTCAGTTAGAACATGGCTGATTTAACTCCATTTACCCTCCTCCTTAATCCCCTCCCCCAACAGAAATCTCTCTATGGCAGTTGTGAAGTTATTAATTGACCTCCCTCACACTGGGAGAGAGTTGCAGGTTTCACCCTGGCTCTAGTGTTAATTTCTGCCCTTGTTCTCTCTCTCTCTCTCTCTCTCTCCACCTGAGGGAATACTTTTTCTCTCTCTCTCTCTCTCTCTCTCTCTCCACCTGAGGGAATACTTTCTCTCTCTCTCTCTCTCTCCATCGAATCCTCAATCAGATCAAACCTTCATCCTCCAAGGACCAGCCCCCACAGGGAGACTCACCACAGTCCGGGGACAGAGGCCGCAGGGTGGGGCCAAGTCCACCGGCTGACTCCCTGCAGCAGCCGGGCCTCTCTCTCTCTCCCTCTCTCCCACCCCCACCGACACCCCGCAGGCCCCCGGCCTCCCGCCCTTACCTCAGGCCGCCACCCGCACTCGCTGCCCCGGAACCCGAGCTCCGGACTCACCCGGAAGCAGATCCTTGCGCACCGCTCAGCGCGGGATAGAGCGGATTCCGAGCGGTGTCACCCCCCCCAATAACCCGCCTCCCGGCTTCCGGGCAGCATCCACTTCCTGTCTGCAGAATGAATGCCTGGAACCTCTCTTAGTAGTGGAAACTTTTAAAATAAATTAATTTCATCTGTAAAGAATCACCGACATTAGTGTATGTTTTTACTTTGATGCTGTTTATGTTTTGTTTTTATCTTTAAAATTAGTAGGTTTTGAAGAAAAGTAGGTACTAAGCATAATAATAATGTATAATATGTCATGAAACGACTTACAGAACGCCATTCTAGGTATACAAATATATTTGAGGGCATAACCTATCAGCCTTCATCAATACACAGTGGTGGTGCAGTGGTTAGCACCGCAACCTCACAGCTCCAGCTACCCGGGTTCAATTCCGGGTACTGCCTGTGTGGAGTTTATAAGTTCTCCCTGTGTCTGTGTGGGTTTCCTCCGGGTGCTCTGGTTTCCTCCCACAGCCAAAAGACTTGCAGGTTGATAGATAAATTAGCCATTATAAATTGCCCCTAGTATAGGTAGGTGGTAGGGGAATATAGGGACAGGTGAGGATGTGGTAGGAATATGGGATTAGTGTAGGATTAGTAGAAATGGGTGGTTAATGGTTAGTACAGACTCGGTGGGCCAAAAGGCCTGTTTCAGTGCTGTATATCTAAATACATTACGAAAAGTAGTTTTTGTGTGAATATACAAACATACAAATTAGGAGCAGGGGTAGGCCATTCGGCCCCTCGACCCTGCTCCACCATTTGATAAGATCATGGCTGTTCTGATTGTGGCCTCAACTCCACTTTCCAGTCTACCCACTATACCCTTTGACTCCCTTGTAAATCAAGAATCTATCTAACTTAGCCTTAAAAATATTCAATGACACAGCCTCCACTGTACTCTGGGGAAGAGAATTCCACAGATTAACAATCTCTGTGAGAAAAAATTTCCCTCATCTCCATCTTAAATGGGAGACCCCTTATTTTTAAACTGTGTCCCCTAGTTCCAGTCTCTCCCACAAGGGGAAACGTCCTTTCAATATACGCCCTGTCAAGTCCCCTCAGGATCTTATATGTTTCAGTAAGATCACCTCTCATTCTTCTAAACTCTAATAGATACAAGCCCAACCTGTCCAACCTTTCCTCATAAGTAACCCCTACATCCCTGGAATCAGTGGAGTGAACTTTCTTTGAACTGCTTCTAATGCAATCATATCCTTTCTTAAGGAAGGAGACCAAACCGTACACAGTACTCCATATGTGATCTCACCAGCAGCCCCCTGTACAACTGTAGCAAAACTTCCTTACTTTTATATTCCATTCCCCTTGCAACAAAACGACAACATTTCATTTGCCTTCTCAATCACTTGCTGTAACTGCATACTAACGTTTTGTGATTCATGTTGTCATGCTAGGCCCCCACCTACCAAAAATGAGGCACATCAATTTTGTCATGAACATTGATTTTTAACTGTTGTTGGAGCGAGGAAATGACTTGTTAAACAGACCAGCCGTGGCTGGAAAAAAACCTTTACATACTAACTGTAGACCGGGGAACGGAGTCAACTCCCCCTTTGGCCCCTTACTTCCCTTCGCCCACTTGGTCCTGGCCGTCACATGGAACTAAGTCCTCTTAATTCAGGCTCAGGCTGGGTGATTGGGATATTGGGGTCACAGGAGAGCCGCCCTCCACCTAATTCACCGGCTACGGTTATTGGCTTAGTACAAAGAGGAGGAAACTCAGTCCTTTCTTTAACTAACAATTTACTTTATTCACGTTGTTATACAATGTAAGAATAAGGCTTATACACTTGGTTAGACAAAAGCATGCAACTCAAACTGGGTTATACAGTTTCTGACAAAACTAGAATCGATAAGCACACCCACTAGGTTCCTCTGACAGTTCCTGGCCTAGTCACAGAAAATAAAGGCTAATACCTGAAAAGGGGAGAGCTGACGCTGGCCAGGCGTTCCATTCTCTCTCTCTTTCACGTCATCTCCGCTTTGCTGACGCAGGGTCTTCCACTTCCGTGATGGTTGGTCTCCGGAGTTTTCGCTGGCTCTATGCCCGAGATTCTCCATACTTATTCTCTTTCTTATCTCTTCGAGCTGTGCTGTCTCTTTCCTGTTGGTTTAGGCCTGCTCACCTCGTTTGTATCTTCTCCTTATTGGACCAGGCCCAAGGACCCCGGTGTCACTCCTTGTCCAAATAAGGCTCCATTCTTGTGATATCTCCCTTGTTTTTCACATAACTTAATTAATCTCCCTTGTTCTTCACATAACTTAATTAATCTCCCTTGTTCTTCACATAACTTAATTAATTCGAACTGGTTTTTACCAGCACAGGCCAGTGTCTGAACTCAGGTTACTTTAGTTCACAAGCCGTGTTTCATACATGTCAGCAGTTCGTAACAGACTCAGTAGTTCTTGCAGCCCCTGGCCAACATAACAGACATCGAAGGTGAGGAAGTGCATTCCAGGGCCTGCTACAGAGGATACAATCCACAAGGACCAGGACTGGTTAGAACAGCTGGTCACATGACTAACTGGCTGTTCCAGGGATTCTTTTGAACTAGCCCCAGAGAGTCTGAACTCAGAAAGACTGTTTGCTCCTGGACTGAGAAGATCTCTCCTGGCTGGCTCGCCACAGCCTCTCCTATCTGTCTGCTCCCATCTCTTTCTCACAAGCCTCTGAATTCACTGAAGACACATGAACCCCAAGAGAGAAAAGTCTCCTACAGCGAACAAGGTTTAAGAAGAATACTGGGCCCCAACGAAAAGCAAGATCTACCTACAATCAAGGACTCTACAATGAGCTCAAAAAACTGTAATAAAAACTCTTCAGATATTGCCTCAAACTTTTCCATTTTCTTTTTCTTTTACTCCTTTCTGTCTCTATTTGCATGTGTGTATCACGTATGCATGCTAATGTGGGCATGTCGTGTATCCGTACGCATCAACCAAATTAGAGTTTATGTTCAAGTTTAATAAATTTCAACTTTCCTTCTTTAAACCTAAGAAAACCTGTTTGTGCTGGTTTCTTTGCCTTATAATTGGAAGTTATACCAAGGGGGAGCTAAAAACATGGTGCATTTAAAATTAAACCCTGTTACTGTAAGACCAGGTGAAGGCTGAGAGGGACCCCCAGACATCTTTCTCACCTGGTCGTAACAATGTACCAGGACACCCAGAACCATCTGCACTGCAGAGTTCTGCAATCTTTCGTCATTTAAATAATATACTGCTTTTCTATTCTTCCTGCCAAAGTGGGTAAGTCCATATTTTCCTACATTATACTCCATCTGCCAAATCTGTGCCCACTCACTTAACCTATCTTTCACCCCTTTGCTTATCAAGAATCTATCTACCTCTGCCTTAAAAATATTCAAATACTCTGCTTCCACCGCCTTTGAGGAAGAGAATTCCAAAGACTCACAACCCTCTGAGAGAAAACAATTCTCCTCATCTCTGTCTTAAATGGGCGACCCCTTATTTTTAAACAGTGACCCCTAGTTCCAGATTCTCCCACAAAGGGAAACATCCTTTCCATATCCACCCTGTCAAGACCCCTCAGGATCTTATGTGTTTCAATCAGGTCATCTCTTACTCTTCTAAACTCCAGCAGATACAAGCCTAGCCTGTCCAACCTTTCCTCATAAGACAACCCACCCATTCCAGGTATTAGTCTAGTAAACCTTGTCTGAACTGCTTCCAACGCATTTACATCTTTCCTTAAATAAGACTAATACTGTACACAGTACTCCAGTATACTTTCTTGAGTTCCCCCCTCTTCCATTTCCTGACTTACAGCTAATACAGGGATGTTACTTATATCCTCAATAGTGAAGACTGAGCGAAATGTCTGTTCAATTCATCTGCCATCTCCTTGTTATCCATTATTAATTCCCCAGACTCACTTTCTATAGGACCAACGCTCACTTTGTTAACTCTTCTTTTTTTAAAAACTATAGAAACTCTTACTATCTGTCTTTATATTTCTACCCAGCTTTCTCTTGTATTCTAATTTTTCCTTCCTTATTAATCTTTTAGTCATTCTTTGCTGTTTTTTATATTCTGTCCAATCTTCTGACCTGTCACCCATCTTTGCGCAATTATATTCTTTTTCTTTAAGTTTGATACTATCTTTAACTTTCTTCGTTAACCACGGATGGTGGGTCCTCCTCTTGGAATCTTTCTTTCTCATTGGAATGTATCTATTCCGTGTATTTTGAAGTATCCCCTTAAATATCTGCCACTGCATCTCTATTGACCTATCCCTTAACCTAATTTGCCAGGTCACTTTAGCTAGCTCTGCTTTCATGCCCTCATAATTGCCCTTATTTAAGTTTAAAATACTAGTCTTAGACCTTCTTCTCTCCCTCAAACTGAATGTAAAATTCAATCATATTATGATCACTCCTGCCTAGTGGCACCTTCACTGTGAGGTCATTAATTAATCCTATCTTGTTGCACAATACCTGGTCTAGTATAACCTGCTCTCTGGTTGGCTCCAGAACGTGTTGTTCTAAGAAACTATCCAGAAAACATTCTATGAACTCCTCATCTAGGCTACCTTTGCCCATGTGATTCTTCCAGTCAAATGTAGATTAAAATCCCCCATGATCATCGCCGTATCTCTCTGACAAGCACCCATTATTTCTTCCTTTATACGCCGTCCTATCATGTGGTTACCGTTAGGTGGTCTGTACACAAATCCCACAAGTGACTTCTTGCTTTTATCATTTCTCATCTTGACCCAAACCGCTTCTGAACCTAGGTCATCCCTCTTTAATGTGCGAATACCATCATTAATTAACAGAGTTACCCCTCCACCTTTTCCGAGCTTCTTGTTCTTCCTAACTGTCATGTATCCTTCAATATTCAGGTCCCAATCTGTGTCATCCTGCAGCCATGTCTCTGTAATGGCTATCAGATCATACTTATTTATTTCTATTTGCACTATCAGTTCATCTGTTTTGTTTTGAATGCTACATGCATTCAGATGCAGAGACTTTAGTTTTGTCCTTTTATTATTTTTGTAACGTCTAGTCTAGTCTGCTAATTTACTCTTAAATTTGTACTCACTGTCCCTTTCTGTCACAGTCTGTTTATCTTTTCCCATATTAATACCTTTCTCTCTTGCTTTGTCTCTACTCTTTGATTTACCAAATCTTCCCAATTTTGATCCTTTGCCCCCACTATTTAGTTTAAAACCCTCTCTACTTTGTTAGTTATTTGGCTAGAACACTGGTCCCAGCACCACTCAGGTGTAGACCGTCACAACGATACTGCCCCAGGTTCCCCAGTACTGGTGCCAGTGCCCCACAAACTTGAGCCCAATTCTACCACACCAATCTTTGAGCCATGCATTCATTTCTCTAATCTTATTTGCCCCATGCCAATTTGCACGTGTCTCAGGTAATAATCCAGAGATTACCTTTGAGGTTCTTCTTCTTAATTTGGTGCCTAGCTCCTCATACTGACTATGTACAGCCTTTTTCCTTGTCCAGCCTATGTTCAATGGACCGACATAAACCACGATGACTGAACCTCCCCCTCCTATTGTAAGTTCCTCTCCAGCGCTGAGCAGATGTCCCGAACCCTGGCACTGGGCAAGCAACACAACCTGTACAGTGGCGCAGTGGTTAGCACTGCAGCCTCACAGCTCCAGTGACCCGGGTTCAATTCTGGGTACTGTCTGTGTGGAGTTTGCAAGTTCTCCCTGTGTCTGCGTGGGTTTCCTCCGGGTGCTCCGGTTTCCTCCCACATGCCAAAGACCTGCAGGTTGATAGGTAAATTGGCCATTAGCAATTGCCCCTAGTATAGGTAGGTGGTGGGGAAATATAGGGACAGGTGGGGATGTGGTAGGAATATGGAATTAGTGTAGGATTAGTATAAATGGGTGGTTGATGGTCGGCACAGACTCGGTGGGCCGAAGGGCCTGTTTCAGTGCTGTATCTCTAAACTAAACTAAACTCCTGGACTCTCGTTCTTTGCTGCAGTGAACAGTGTCAATCCCCCTCACTATACTGTCCCCTACTACCACTACTTTCCTTTTTGCTGCCCCCGCTTGAACAGCTCCCTCGCTCTTGTCCATACAAGCTGCAAGAACCTCAAACTTGTTGCTCAATTACAAAGGTTGAGGCTCCTCCACTCCCACCTTCTCGATCCCCTTACCTGTCTGACTCGCAGTCACACCCTCCTGTCCCTGACCACTGACCAAAACAGATGATCCTATCCTAAGGGGTGTAACTGCCTTCTGGAACAAAGTGTGTAGGTAACTTTCCCCCTCACTCACCAAACTCCCTTGTTCACATTGTGTGTCCTGCAGCAGCACTCAGTGCAGACAGTTTACTGCTTCTGCCTCCCTTCTTTCCTGAGTAAAGCTGTTAAATTTGCTTTTTTCCAATCTGATGAGACCTTTCCAGAATCTGGGGAATTTTGGAAAATTACAACCAATGCCTCTACTATCTCAGCAATCACTTTTTTTAAGACCCTAGGATGCAAACCATCAGGTTCTGGGAATTTGTCAGCTTTTAGTTCGAAGGATTTTCTTAGTACCCTTTCCCTAATGGTTGTAATAAAAACAAGAAATGCTGGAACCACTCAGCAGGTCTGGCAGCATCTGTGGAAAGAGAAGCAGAGTTAACGTTTCGGGTCAGTGACCCTTCATCACCATTCCTGCCTAATGGTTGTAATTGTTTTAAGTTCCTCCCTCTCACCTTATGATTTGCAAGTGTTTCTGGGATGTTACTTGTATCTTCTACAGTGAAGACAGACACAAATTATCTGTCCAGTGCTTCCACCAATTCCTTATTTCCCATGATTAATTCCCCAGTCTCACCCTCTCAGGGACCAACGCTCACTTGAGTTACTCTTTTCCTTTTTAAATACTTGTAAAACCTCTTACTGATTTTATATTTCGAGACAGCTTTCTCTCATACTCTAATTTATCCCTCCTTTTTTTAGCCATTCTTCGCTGGTTTTTAAATACTGTCCAATCTTCTGACCTGCCACTAATCTTCGCAGAATTGTACACTTTTTCTTTCAATTTGATACCATCTTTAACTTCCTTCGCTAGCCACAGATGGTGCATCCTTCTCATAGTCTTTCTTTCTCACTGGAATGTATCTTTATAGTCATAGAGTCATAGAGTTATACAGCACAGAAACAGGCTCTTCGGCCCATCGTGTCCGTGCTGGCCATCAAGCACCTATCTATTCTAATCCCATTTTCCAGCACTTGGCCCGTAGCCTTCTATGCTATGGCGTTTCAAGTGCTCATCTAAATGCTTCTTAAATGTTGTGAGGGTTCCTGCCTCTACCACCCCTTCAGGCAGTGTGTTCCAGATTCCAAACACCCTCTGGGTGAAAAAATGTTTCCTCAAATCCACTCTAAACTTCTTGCCCCTTACCTTAAATCTATGCTCCCTGGTTATTGACACCTCCGCTAAGGGAAAAAGTTTCTTCCTATCTATCCTATCAATGCCCCTCATAATTTTGTATACCTCAATCAGGTCCCCCCTCAGCCTTCTCTGCTCTACGGAAAACAACCCTAGCCTATCCAGTCTCTCTTCATAGCTGAAATGCTCCAGCCCAGGCAACATCCTGGTGAATCTCCTCTGCACCCTCTCCAGTGCAATCACATCCTTCCTATAGTGTGATGCCCAGAACTGTACACAGTACTCCAGCTGTGGCCTAACTAGTGTTTTATACAGCTCCATCATAACCTCCGTGCTCTTATATTCTATGCCTCAGCTAATAAAGGCAAGTATCCCATTTGACTTCCTAACCACCTTATCTACCTGTGCTGCTGCCTTCAGTGATCTATGGACAAGTACACCAAGGTCCCTCTGATCCTCTGTGCTTCCTAGGGTCCTACCATCCATTGTATATTCCCTTGCCTTGTTAGTCCTCCCAAAATGCATCACCTCACACTTCTCAGGATTAAATTCCATTTGCCACTGCTCTGCCCATCTTACCAGCCCATCTATATCGTCCTGTAATCTAAGGCTTTCCACCTCACTATTTACGACACCACCAATTTTTGTGTCACTGCTGAGTGTTATGAAATATCTTCTTAAAAGTCTGCCACTGCATCTCTACTGTTCTACCCATTAACCTAATTTCCCAGTTCACTTTGGCCATCTCTGTCTTCATACCCTTGTAATTTATTTTATTTAAATTTAAAATACTAGTCTTAGACCCACACTTCTCATCCTAAAATTGAATGTGAAATTCAATCATATTATGATCACTGCTACCTCGAGGCTCCTTCGCTTTGAGGTCATTAACTATTTTTTTTTTAGGGATATAGCACTGAAACAGGCCCTTCAGCCCACTCAGTCTGTGCCGACCATCAACTACCCATTTATACTAATCCTACATTAATCCCATTACCCTCTCACATCCCCACCTTCCCTCAATTCCCCTACCACCTACCTATACTAGGAGCAATTTATAATGGCCAATTTACCTATCAACCTGCAAGTCTTTGGCTGTGGGAGGAAACCGGAGCACCCAGTGAAAACCCACACGGTCACAGTGAGAACTTGTAAACTCCGCACAGGCAGTACCCAGAACTGAGCTCATGTCACTGGAGCTATGAGGCTGTGGTGCTAACCACTGCGCCACTGTGCCGCCCAAATTCTGTCTCATTGCACATTAGCAGGTCTAGAATAGCCTGTTCTCTGGTTGGCTCTAGAACATGCCTCACTAAGAAATTGTTCCGAAAACACTCTATGAACTGCCAATCTGATTTGTCCAATCTATATGTAGATTAAAATCACCTATGATTATTACCGTATCTTTCTTACAAGCCCACATTATTTCTTCCTGTATATTCCGTCCTACAGTGTAGTTACTGTTAGAGGATCTATAAACTACTCCCACAAGTGACTTCTTACCTTTGCTATTTCTTATCTCTATGTCAGGTACCCTTGAACATTCAGGTCCCAGCCTTGATCACCTGGCAGCCATGTCTCAGTAATGGCTATCAGGTCATACCTATTTATTTCTATTTGAGCTGTCAAGTCATCTGTTTTGTTACAAATACCATCTACATTCAGATACAGAGCCTTTAATTCTGTCTTTTTACCACTTTTGCTAATTCTGGCCTTCTGTGCTGGTGTACTCTTATGTTTGTATGCTCTGTCATTTCCTGTCACACTCTGGTTATCATTACCCATGTCACTACCTTGTACTATTGCCTTGTTCTTTCCCTTTAATTTATCACATCTCCCATCACTTGATCCCTCCCCCTCCCCTCCCTCCCCCCACCCCCCACCACTATTTAGTTTAAAGCTGTCTTTGCTGCCCTAGTTATAAGACTCACCAGAACACCAGTCCCAGCATGGTTAAAGTGAAGACACAGTGGCGCAGTGGTTAGCACCGCAGCCTCACAGCTCCAGGGACCTGGGTTTGATTCCAGGTACTGCCTGTGTGGAGTTTGCAAGTTCTCCCTGTGTCTGCGTGGGTTTTCTCCGGGTCTCCGGTTTCCTCTCACAAGCCAAAAGACTTGCAGGTTGGTAGGTAAATTGGCCATTATAAATTGTCACTAGTATAGGTAGGTGGTAGGGAAATATAGGGACAGGTGGGGATGTTTGGTAGGAATATGGGATTAGTGTAGGATTAGTATAAATGGGTGGTTGATGTTCGGCACAGACTCGGTGGGCCGAAGGGCCTGTTTCAGTGCTGTATCTCTAAAAAAAAAGACTATCCAAACGGTACAGCTCTCACTTTCCCCAGTACTGGTGCCAGTGCCGGATGAATCAAAACCCATAAAACCTCCAAGATCAGACAGTGTAGCATCCAAAGCAATCCTCTCGATGCTGCACAAAATACCTGAGATTTGGTCCTGTGCTGGGCTTTCTTTACTTCTGTACCTGATCTAATGATGGGATACAGCTTTCAACTAGTTTTCCTCCTAACCATGTTTATATCAGTTCTGCTTTACCCTGTTTAAAGAGGGGTACCGGTACGACCCAGCCACTGTCTGCTTTGTTGCATTGATTGCATTAAACAAATTGCAGCTCGTTCTGATTGTAAGAGTGAAGGATGACTGGAGGAGGAGAAAGTCCACAGCTTTAGAGACCCTAGGAGAGAATGATTTAGAGCAAGAGTTGGAGCCATGAGATTCGATGAAGGAAGATGAAGAGCAAATAGGACAGTTCAGTTGGAGCTTAGAAGCAAGAAGAGGAGAGAGTTCAAAGGAGCACTAATCATACTAGTATTTAGAAAATGAGGAGCACTGCAGGGGAGAAAGGGATGACAGGGACGATGGATCACTTATTGATCGCTACATCCCATCTCTAGTTCAGAGTGGTAGAGTGGTGCTGGAAGAGATTCCCCAGACATTAGAATGATATTCAAGTGTTGAATGGATTTAGAATTCATAGTGTATTAAGATTTTTTGAGGGGAAACAAGTGTTTGACACAATGAGAAACCAAGCTTCTTGGAGCTTCAGTGATGTGTGACTTATATTTGAGATCTTCAAGGATGCTGATGGCAAGAATGCTGATAGATGAAGAGTAGGGGTGGAACCATTGGAGATAGGAGCAGTTGCTTAGATCTATATGAGGGATGAAGAAACTGTCTTTGAGGAATTAATGAAACAGACTTTCATTGCCCCATTGAAGCATGGGATCGTGCTGCATGGAGGGAACTCAGTGGCAGGAAACAAAGGGTAATTGTTGACAGGTGTTTTTGCGACTGGAAGGCTGTTTCCAGTGGCATTCCGCAGGGCTCAGTACTGGGTCCCCTGCTTTTTGTGGTATATATTAACGATTTGGACATAAATGTAGGGGGCATGATCAAGAAGTTTGCAGACGACACAAAAGATTGGCCGTGTGGTAGATAGTGAGGTTAGCTGTAGGCTGCAGGAAGATATTGATGATCTGGTCAGGTGGGCAGAAAAGTGGCAAATGAAATTTAACCCAGAGGAGTGTGAGGTGATGCATTTGGGGAGGTCAAACAAGGCAAAGGAATACACGATTAATGGGAAAATACTGAGAAGAGTAGAGGAAGTGAGGGACCTTGGAGTGAATGTCCACAGATCCCTGAAGGTAGCAGGACAGGTTGATAAGGTGGTTAAGGAGGCATATGGAATCCTTTCCTTTATTAACCAAGGTATAGAATATAAGAGCAGGGATGTTATGCTGGAACTGTATAAATCATTGGTTAGGCCATATCTTGAGTACTGTGTGCAGTTCTAGTCACCTCTTACAGAAAAGAGGTAATTGCACTAGAGAGGTTACAGAGGAGATTTACGAGGATGTTGCCAGGATTGGAAAAATGCAGCTATGAGGAAAGATTGGATAGGCTGGGGTTGTTCTCCTTGGAACAGAGAAGGTTGAGGGGCCTGGATAGAGTGGAGGTGAAGGGTCTATTCACCTTAGCAGAGAGTTCAGTGACTGGGGGCATATATTTAAAGTGATTGGTAGAAAGATTAGAGAGGAGATTGAGGAAATATTTTTTCACCCAGAGGGTGGTGGGGGTCTGGAACTCACTGCCTGAAAGGATAGTTGAGGCAGAAACTCTCAACTCATTCAAAAGGAGTCTGGATATGCACCTCAAGTGCCATAATCTGCAGGGCAATGGCCCAAATGCTGGAAGGTGGGATTAGAGTCGGGCGATCGTTTTTCAGCCAGCACAGACATGATGGGCCAAGTGGCCTCTTTCTGTGCCTTAAACTTTCTATGATTCTAACTGCAGATTGTGAGTACTGAGGGGCCTGGATCTGAAGGGAGCTCAGTGTAGAGTTTGTTGATAGTGGAGAATGGGTTGATGATGAATGAAGGAGGTTATTAATGTGCAGAAGGAACAGAGTTGGAGCACAGAGCCCTGGGAACTCGTGGTTTAATGGAAAGATTCAGAGGATCAGATACAAACAGCTTGAATAGACCGATGTGGCAGGAGACTGGGAAGCCTTGAACAGAGATTTGGTGGGAGGACACGATGAGAACATGTTTAGAAGTGTTTGGTGCCAGAACCTGTTAAAACCTTTGGAGACATTCAAAGCGACAAAGAAGTCTTACCAAAGTGGTCAAGCGTAGATTTGCAGAGGTGTTTAAAAGAGGTTCTAAGGTCACCTGGGGATGGCAATACTGGAAACCAAACTGCTGAATGTAGATTGGGCCAGAACTGACCCACTGGAAATAAACCTCGACGTTGTTCAAAATATTAGAATACAAGCCCAGGTACCTGCTGAGCTGATGGGGATTTGCTCCTCCAGCCAGACTGTGCTGGGCCCCTGTACAGAAACCAGACTGCGTGGAACTTTGCTAGTGGGCAGTCAGTGGGCTTCTGTACTGCAGGGCCTGGAGGTCTGTGCTCAGAGCTGGGGCCCAGCCACTCGCTCTCCTGGGAGAGTTTATTGCCTTCCAGGTGTCTCGAACAGAGGAAATAGAGGCGTTGAAAGAGATGAATGGATTAATTTACAAACATGCAATCATGTTATGTTTTGCTTGGATTTTTGGCTGCTCCTGAAATCATCACACATTTTCCTTACTAAAGGTTGCAACTTCAAAGTTAAATACTTGAATGGTGTTTGTCACATGATTATGTCTCTCAGAATTAGCTGGTGATCTGTGGTAAACTTATTCAAATAAACATGGCCAGATATTGTATTGCAGGGCACACAGTGAGCAGATTAAAGCAGAATTTATTGTTATAGTCAGTGACAGACATTCAAAGTACAGAGATTATATTCTACAGCTCCACATATGAATCTTTGCGGAGAAGTCCTGGGGTTAGTGACATACACACCCAACCTCCATTGCACCAGGGACTGTAATCACTATAACACATAATGCCTAGTATTGCAATGAGAATACAAAGCAAGGAGTACTATTAATGAGGTGGCAGCAGGACAGAGGAGCTGGGTACAGCAAGGTGAGTGGGCATGGACTGAACCTCTGGCACTGTGTGTCAGAGCAGTGTGGAAGCAGAGGTGAGCTCGCTGGGACAGTTCCCCATAGCCAGTGGACCTGAAAGGTGGGGCTGGTGAGAGCTTAAACCTGAAGTTTCAAACAAGAGCTCGTCACAATTGGGTTGCCCCATTGCCATTCAAGTTATTAATTGAATGAAACTGTGCTTTTAAACATGAACCATGCGATGGTGGGAGGGGAGCAGTTATTTTCCTTTACCAAGGTCACAACATCTGAAATTCTGTTGTGCACCATGCTCACTGCAATTTCATTCAGTTATTAAAGGCTGTGGGCTCAGAACTTCAGCTGCTGTTAGGATCCTGAAGGGAGATTCGTGGTACTGAGGACAGGACTCGTCATTCACTCGCATCGCAACATGAGGGGATGAGCCTGAAGGAGGCTGTGGAGGATGATCAGGGAACTCAGGGATGTAACCTCATCATTATCCTCCTGCCAACATCTGCCACCTACTCGATATTACCCCTTACTGCCCCTCCTCACATTCTCCCTACTGGGGCCACCTTTGACCTTAGTGGCTTTCAGGTGTCTCGCTGAGTCTGGGATAGAAATACCACTCATGGCTGTGTACATTCTGGCTCAGTGATCAGCTGTGACTCAGGCTCGGCCTGAGATTGGTGGCACAGGAGAGAATAGTAAATTAAAAAAACTGAAAAAGAGACATCCCAAAGCATTTTACAGCCAATGAAGTACTTTTGAAGTGTAGGCACTGTTAAAATGTAGGAAACATAGAGCCAATATGTGCACAGAAAGATCCCAGGAACAGCAATGAGCAGATAAGCTATTGTTGTTGATTTAGGAATAAATATTGGCCAGGACACTGGGGAGAACTCCCCTGCTCTTCTTCAAAATAGTGTCACAGGAGCATTTATGTCCACCTGAGAGGGCTGACAAGGCCTTGCTATAATGTCTCATCTGAAAGATGGCGACTCTGATAGGCAGCACTCCCTCAGTACTGCCCCTCTGACAGTGCAGCATTCCCTCAGTACTGTCCCTGACAATGCAGCACTCCCTCAGTACTGCCCCTCTGACAGTGCAGCATTCCCTCAGTACTGTCCCTGACAATGCAGCACTCCCTCTGTACTGCCCCTCTGACAATGCAGCACTCCCTCAGTACTGCCCCTCTGACAGTGCAGCATTCCCTCAGTACTGCCCCTCTGACAATGCAGCACTCCCTCCGTATTGCCCCTCTGACAATGCAGCACTCCCTCTGTACTGCCCCTCTGACAATGCAGCACTCCCTCAGTACTGCCCCTCTGACAATGCAGCACTCCCTCCTTATTGCCCCTCTGACAATGCAGCACTCCCTCAGTACTGCCCCTCTGACTGTGCAGCATTCCCTCAGTACTGTCCCTCTGACAGTGCAGCACTCCCTCAGTACTGCCCCTCTGACAGTGCAGCATTCCCTCCGTATTGCCCCTCTGACAGTGCAGCACTCCCTCAGTATTGCCCCTCTGACAGTGCAGCACTCCCTCAGTACTGACCCTCCAACAGTGCGGCACTCCCTCAGTACTGACCCTCTGACAATGCAGCACTCCCTCAGTACTGCCCTTCTGACAATACAGCACTCCCTCAGTACTGCCCCTCTGACAGTGCAGCATTCCCTCAGTACTGTCCCTCTGACAGTGCAGCACTCCCTCAGTACTGCCCCTCTGACAGTGCAGCACTCCCTCAGTACTGCCCCTCTGACAGTGCAGCATTCCCTCCGTATTGCCCCTCTGACAGTGCAGCACTCCCTCCGTATTGCCCCTCTGACAGTGCAGCACTCCCTCAGTATTGCCCCTCTGACAGTGCAGCATTCCCTCAGTATTGCCCCTCTGACAGTGCAGCACTCCCTCCGTATTGCCCCTCTGACAGTGCAGCATTCCCTCCGTATTGCCCCTCTGACAGTGCAGCACTCCCGACAGTTCAGCGCTCCCTCGTTTCTGCAATGGGAGTGTTGTTCTGGAATTATGGGCTCAAGTCCCTGGGGCAGAACCTGAAGCCACGATCTCTTCCAGGAACATGATGAGGTTGCTGGAGGGTTTAAAAACAATGTAAAAATCTAAATGTATGATTTCAATTTGATACAAAACTTGATCAGAAACAAGATGATTGTCAGCAAAGCCACTCAAACTAAACAGAGCAAAGCATTTCAGCAGAAGTCGAGCGGGATCCCGAAGCAGCTGGTGATCAAGGCATCTCGCATCCCAGCTTCTCAGTGAGTGACTTCCCCCCGACAGTCAGAGTGGAAATTCTCCTCCGCTGTGGCTGGCACTGTAAATCAGGACAGAATGTTATTCTGAGGGTCAGGGGTGGCGCCAAAATCAAACAGTAACTTACAACATGGCATTCTAACCCATCAACAGTGCTCTGTACCCAGGCTAAGCCATTGGAAATATTTCCATAACCTTGAACTACCAGCCTTGAAATTCCTAGGATCCAGTAGGTAGGAAAACATGACTTCCACCCATTGGACAGATACGAGTACAACAACAAGAAGTCATCAAATATGCAAGAAGAAAAAGAAAATACTATTTAAAAAAATTATGAACATTTAAAGAAGTTTGGGGCAGGAATTTGGGAAGCAGCCTGGTCACATCCAGATTTTGTTAGGGGATTTGTGGGTGGAACTAAAGTTCTCCTATCAACAGGGCAATGCAGCTCAGGCGGGGAGGGTGGGGGGGTGGGGGTTAAGGGGAGGGGTGGGGGGGGGTGGCAGGGAGTCCTCGGCTCTACAGGGAATTCAGTGCCCCAAGTAAGTCTTGGAGAACTCATTCTAACTGAACTGGAGTGACTCTCCCTGAGAGCTTGTGTGACTCTCCTCGAGGGCTGGTGAGGATGTGCCAGTCCTGGTTGGAGTGTGAGCTGTTCCTAGATAGAGACAGTCAGACCTGCCCTGCCCCCAGAGGTCACTGCTTGTTCTGTTGGCAATGGAAGCTGCAAAGAGTATATTTCTGTGTTGCTGGGTCTCTCCTCTGCTTTCTTCTATCTCTCTCCCTCCTCCTTACTCTCTGTCTCTCATTCCCCCCTCTTTCTGTAGCACTGAAACTATGGATACAGTAAGAAACTGGTCTCGGGATGTCAGTGGTGAGTTCTCCCTCATACTCACCCTACCTCCCTTCCTCCCTCACTGCCAGCCTCTGTGTGCTACTAGAGTGACCCACTTTACACAGGATCTAACCCCACACCTCTGTGCACCCTACCTTGTTGTGAAGTAGAGTTATTCCCATTGGCTGATGGCAGTGCTTTGATAGCTGTTAATCGTTTCTGCAATGTCCCCTGTGTTATCTGATTGTGCTGAGCTCGCCTGATGTGATCCATTCCGAGGGAGAAAATTCAGGAGATTGTGTTCAATGAGATCTCTGGTGTCAGTGTCACAGTTTAGTGCCAGTCTATGACTGCTTGCATATTGGTTTCAGTGTGTGGGTCCCTGGGTACCCTCTGGCTATGTTGGCCTCTGGCAGATAGATTCCCAGGCATATGTAGTTGTGTGTAAGTGGATTGTTTTGGAGTGTTCCTGTGTTGTGTGGGTGTCTGTCAGTAGGAGAAGTGCAGCAATGGCTCAGTCCCAACAAGTTATTCCCTAATTTGCCAGCAACTCTGGCCAATGCTAATGCACCACTTTAAGTGATCATCGTGGTGCAGAAAACCTAGCCCTCAGAGTTTAACTATGTTGGTTTATTCTTTCAAACAAACTGCCAGAAGACGATCAGCACCGGGAGAGGCTCTCCTGCTCCCCGGCACTCAGTCCCACACCGGGCGGGGCTCTCTTGCTCCCCGGCACTCAGTCCCACACCGGGCGGGGCTCTCCTGCTCCCTGGGGCTCAGTCCCACACTGGGCGGGGCTAAATCCTACACTGGGTGGGGCTCTCCTGCTTCCCAGGGCTCAGTCCTCATCATTAATCACACTGCTTGTGGCAGATTAAACTCCCCGAACCTGTTTTCAGTGCGTTCTGTCACCAGGTCCATCATTATCTCATGATAACTATTCTTCCCACTTACTGGCACCACTTGCTATTGGCATTCCATGGCTGTTTTTCTGAGGTTCCCGATCTGTCAGCTGCTCCTTTCCTGTGTGGAGAGGCAGCGGAAACTGAGCGTCTGTGTCAGAGGAATCGGACTGAATGCTGTCACGCTCTGCCATATCTGGGTGCATCTCATCCAGCAGCAAATGTGTGGACTCAGCTCCAAGGTGGGAATGCACAATGCGCTGGACAGCTGGAAAATACAGACACACATGATCCAAAACACATCATACTCACACGGCCCAAAACATGCGCTGTGGGATAGCGTGGGATAGGATGGAGGGGAAACTAGGGTATTGGGGAGTGGGGTGTGGGACAGGGTTTGGGGGGACTGGGGTAATGGGGAGTGGGACAGGGTGGGTGGGGGTTGAGGCTGTTGGAGTAATTGAGTGTGGAGATGAGAAAGCATGACAATCAGTTTCAACAGCAGTAAAGCTGAGGTAGGGGCGGGAGGCAGAGGTATTACACAGTTGGAAGAAAGCGATCTAAATGATGGATTGGATGTGGGATTTGAAATCCACTCTGGGTCCAATATTGCTGAGGTTTGACACAGCCGGGTTTAGCCAGAGTGAGTGTCCAGGGTGGGGATGGAGTCAGTGGAAAGGAAGCAGAGTTTGTGGCCAGGGCCAAAACATGTGATGTTCACCTGGAGGAAATGTTGACTCATCCTTGACCTGATGTCAACCCAGCAGCCTATCAGCACGTGGTTGATAATGGGGTGGGTGGATATGGTGGACACCTACAGCTGAGTGTAATCAGCAGCTGCAGTTATGTTTTGTCTTTCCTGAGACATAAG
This sequence comes from Heterodontus francisci, assembly GCF_036365525.1. Classification (NCBI taxonomy): domain Eukaryota; kingdom Metazoa; phylum Chordata; class Chondrichthyes; order Heterodontiformes; family Heterodontidae; genus Heterodontus; species Heterodontus francisci. The sequence goes on from NC_090403.1 coordinate 58,276,701, forward strand.
GACTGCTCCTGTGTTTATGTTTACTCTATTGCCAGGTTAATGGTGAATGTACCTATACTGAACGGAACCCAGGCTAGAGATAGGTTGGCTATCGCCCTGGGGTTCTACACTGCTCCAGGCTCCTTCTGCATTTCCCAGATGTGCTTTCAGGTTACCGGCACCCTCTGGAAGAGAAGATCTGTAAACTGTCTCTGGATTTAACCAGGTTCGTTCCTACAATGTACAGAACAGGGGAAGAGCATAGAGGTGATACCCACTGTTATAAATTGTTATTCTATCTGAAAAGAGCTAGGAACTATTTGTTATGTGTAAGTGTTCCAGTGGGGCCACGTTCATGGCTGCACTGGAAAGTCATGGGATATGTAACACAAAAACCAGTCTCACCAGTCCTACAGCAGGCAGCATGGTGCCTGAACAAATAAGTGAAAAGCTCAAGCCTTTCCAAGTTTAAAGTGTGATTATTTCCAGCATCTGAGAACCAGAAAACAACAAGAAGATGTAATATGGTGGCAGCGAGTGTCTGTGAGTAAACCGAGAACATTTTAAAAGAATTAGATTGGGAAAATTGACCCAAATTAGTGGCAGAGAGAGAGAAAGAAAAACTAAGTGACTCACGCGAAAACGAAATGTCAGCCAGGACAGTAATGAATGCATAGCTACAACCCATAATGAATTGGGAAGCTGATGGTGTTGTGGAGGCATTTGAGAAGTTTAAACAAGAGTGCAGATTGACATTCAGTAGTTTCCTAAAAGGCACTAATGAAGAGGAGAGGGTCAGCTATAGCCTTCTGTGGGCTGGAGATAAAGGATTAAATTTATTTAACAGCTGGGACCTAAGTGAAGAGGACAGCAGAAACCTAGACAAAATTTTTGAAAGATTCAGCACCCATCTCCAGCCAAAATCAAATCATCGGATATACCGATATGAATTTCAAGGCCTCAGACAGGAATTAGGTAAGCCTATTGTCAATTTTGTAGCAAGATTGAAAAATGCACCCAGAAAATGTAAATTTAAGGACACAGATGAATGGCTGATAGATCAGCTCATTTGGGGTTCTGCACATCCTGAAGTACAGAAAGCTCTAATCGGACAGGACAAGCTCACAATATCGCAGGCTGTAGACACTGCCAGATCACATGAAGCCACGAGTAGACAGATGAAGACACTGACTACCCAAACAGCTAGCCTTCAGTTAAGCCAAGAGAAAGGCAGCAGGGTTGATGCAGTGAAACAACAACAAAAGAATGTACACCAGACAGAGAGAAAGACGTGCAGGAGATGTGGACAACCACACGAATTGACAGATAGAAGGAAATGTCCCACAAATGGATCAATCTGCGGAGCTTGTGGAAAGACCAACCACTGGGAAAAGATGTGCAGAATAAGGCAAGAAGGTGGTAGACGAGACACTAGAGCCAGAGTAACAGGGCAAATGAATAGTGAAAGAAACCAAAACATCCACACCCTGGAAGATGGCGATGATAGACATAGGAACCATAAAATTGCATGAAATGTCTGGATGTGACAGTTCTCAGAGAAAAGAAATTCATACAACCATTCAGATCAGGAAGAGGCTGAGAAATAAACCCACAACGATCAATCTGAAGGTGAAGATTGATATTGGAGCACAGAGTAACATCATCCCGCTCAGACTATACCAGAAGATCTTTCCTGAAAATTTGGAGGAAAATGGTTATCCAGGGAAAAGTGCTCTGAATCCAAACAACATCATGCTAACAACATACGGGGGAACTGAAATTTGACAGCTAGGAACAACCCAAATCAGAGGGACACACAAAGGAAGATGTTAACTGTATGTTCTACGTCACAGAAACAGATGGTCCAGCTATCCCGTGGTTGAGCAGTTGTGAAGAGCTGGAGATTATCTCAGTAAACCATGAGGTGAAGGAGGTGACACTGAGGGTTGAAGACAGTACACCCATTGAAAAGCACCCTCCGATCAGAAACAAAGAGGATCTGGTACAAATGTAACCAAAGTGTTGCAATGAGACAGTTGGATGCTTTGAAGATTTTGAGTATTACATCACTATTGACCCAGCGATGAAACCAATGATTCATCCCCCACATAAAGTACCAGTAGAACTAAAAGGAAAGCTTGAAAAAGAGCTCCAAGAAATGTAAAAGAAGAAGGTGATCGCCAGAGTCCGAGAGCCCACAGATTGGGTAAATTCCATCGTGGAGAGAGAGAAGCCAAATGGACGGCTAAGAATTTGCCTGGATCCCAAAGATATTAACCAAGAAATAAAGAGGGATCACTATCCTATTCCAGCATTAAAAGATATCGCACCAGCACTGGCAAGGGCGAAAGTTTTCAGCAAGCTTGATGCCAGAAATGGCTACTGGAATGTGAAACTAGATGGAGAACCTTCACTGTTGACAACATTCAACACATCCTTTGGACGATACAAATTCCTGCATCTACCTTTTGGCCTCAAAGTGAGCCAGGATGTGTTCCAAAAGAAAGTAGACGAGGCATACAGGGGATGCAAAGGAGCAGTCGGCATAGCTGATGATATCCAGATATATGGTGTAGATGGAAAAGATCATGACAACCATTTACATGAAGCCATGGAGAGAAGCAGGAAAGCTGGGATTAAGCTAAACGCAGACAGATGCATTGTGAAAGTGACAGAATGCCAGCTCTCCAGAATGGTGTACACACCTGACAGAGTCAAGCCTAGTCCTGAAAGAATCTCAGCCATCTCTGGGATGGAAGCCCCAAGAGATAAGAGAAAGTTGAGAAGTTTCCTTGGTTTGATCCAATACATGAGTTCCTTTGTTCCGCACATGTCGGAACACACAGCAAACCTGTGGGAGCTGAGGAAAGAAGATGTAGAGTAGCAGTGGTCAGAGTCACATGACAGGAGTTTCAACAAACTCTAAAAGATAGAATGGAAGGAGACAAGTCTGTCGTATTACAACAGAAAGAAACCTGTCACTCTGCAAGTAGATGCTTCCATTAAAGGATTGGGAGCAGCCCTGGTACAAGAGGGAAAGCCAATAGCATTTGCATCCAAAGCTCTAACATCAGCTGAGACAACATAGAAAGAGAGCTTTTGGCAGTCGTGTATGGATGTGAGAAGTTCCACACATATCTCTATGGGAGAAAGTTCATAGTGAAGAGTGATCATCGTCCACTGGAGCAGATCTACAAGAAAAATCTATGTAAAGCACCAGCAAGACTGCAGAGGTTACTCTTGAGGTTTCAGAGTTATGATTTCACTCTGAAATATAAACCAGGAAGAGAAATGGTGCTGGCAGACACCCTATCTCAGTTGTCACCACAGGAGAAACACGAGATAGAAGATCTAGATATAAAGATTCATCACCGAGTGAATGTAACACCACCGAAACTGAGTCAAATTAGAGATGAGACCAGCAAAGACGAGGAGTTACAGATGCTCTCTCAGCAAGTGATCCAGGAATGGCCTGATAGGATACAGCACACACAGCCAGCTATACGGCAGTATTGGTCTATCAGAGATGACATCCCACTAGAAGATGGTGTTCTGCTGGTCGGATCCAGAATAATCATTCCCAAAACAATGTAGGAAGAACTTCTCCAAAAGATACACAAAGGCCGTATGGGAATGGAGAAGCTCAGAGCCAAATCAGCTGTGTACTGGATAGGCATATACAAAGATATCAAAAATATGGTGTCTACATGCAATGTATGCCAGAAGTACCGAAACTCACAGCAGAAAGAGGAGATGATAGCTACTGATGCACCACCCAGACTATGGCCATACTGTAGGAATCGATTTATTCACACATAATCAAAAATGATATCTCATAGTCGCAGACTACTACTCAAAATTCCCTTTTATCTGGAAGGTGAAATACCTGAGAGCTACAACAATCATCTCAGCAGTACGAGTTCTGTTCGCTGAGCAAGGGATTCCTGAAAGGTTAATAAGTGACAAAGGCACCCAATTCACATCCAGAGTATTTAAGAAATTCGCTGACCAGCATGGGTTCAACACCATCACCTCGTCACAACACCACCCACGGGGACATGGATTTATAGAAAGACACATCCAGATGGTCAAAAGAACACTTATGAAATGCCGAGAGATGAAGGGAGACCCAATCCTGGCCTTATTGTCACTCCGATCCACACCTCTCAAGGCTAACATGAAATCACCGGCAGAGCTGTTAAATGGAAGAAAATATAAGACAACTCTGCCAAGCAAAATACATCCTTCAAGTGACCAGGAGGAAGTGAGACAACAACTCACTGAAGCACAGGTAAGAGGAGAGCAACACTTCAACAAGCGTGCTAAATCCCTACCTGAACTGTTGAAATGACAAACTGAACATGTATAGGATCCAATCATGAAACCCTGGGGCCCAGCAAAAGTTGTTGCTGAAGCTGAGGCTCCAAGGTCATATATCATTGAGACCGAAACCGTAACCAAATGAGGAGGAACATATTCGACCTACACCTGAGCTAAAACAACAGAAAAGACCATCAACAACACCAGAAACATCACTATCCAGCAGGACAACATTAACAACATCACCAGCAAGTCTCACAACATCGTCTGTACTGCGTGCCAACTCACCACTGAGAGCAACAAATGCCAAATCTACAAGATGGAGGCACAACATCTTACCATCCAAGCGATACCGTGAATAATATTTTTTAGAAAAGAATACATGCTATAAAAGACTCTAAAAAGGGGCTCAGATTATTTCCGAAAGTCGGTTGATAATCTTCTTTAGTTATATTGACAGTTATATTGATATAGGGGCATTATGTTTTAAAGAAAGAGGAATGTTATATATTGTTATACTATCTGTAAAGTGCAAGGAACTAATTAGCTAGGAACTAGTTGTTATGTGTAAGTGTTCCAGTGGGGCCACATTCACAGCTGCACTGGAGAGTCTTGCGATATGTAACACAAAACCAGTTTCACCAGTCTTACAGCAGGCAACATGGTGGCTGAACAAAAAATGAAAAGCTCAAGCCTTTCTAAGTTTAAAGTGTGATTATTTCCAACATCTGGGAAGCAGAAAATAACAAGAAGACACAGAACACACCTTTTAGTGAGGGAGGTGTGTAAGACCAGGATGGGGCAGCTCGTTTGGGGTTCAGTGTCCCACCATCAGTGGAGGGCGATCTCTGCAAACAGACAAAAGGCACATCCGTTACTTTCAAATCTCAACATCACTTATCAACCAACTTATAGGAACAGGAGGAGGCCATTCAGCCCCTCAAGCCTGTTCCGCCATTTAATTAGATCATGGCTGATCTGTACCTTAACATCATCTACCTGCCTTAATACCCTGACCCAACAAACTCCAATCTGTCCTGAAGTTTTCATTTGACCCCCAACCTCAACAGCTTTTTGGAGGAGAGCGTTCTGGATTTCCACTAGCCTTTGTGTGAAGAACTGCTTCCTGACATCACCCTGAACGGCCTGCAGGCTTAAAGCTTATATTCCCTTATGGGGAAACCAGTTAATCTGGGTAATGGAGCTGAGGCAAAACAAGTGAGAACAACTGGCAGAAGAACCCAGATTCTAATCAGAATTTCTTCAAAAATAATTTTAAAAAAATAAAGAAATCATTTTAAAAACAACAGAATCAATTTCCTTAATGAAATCAGCTCAGTGGAGCTGGAAATTTAAAAATGGTGCAGCAGAGCCAGAAGAGCAGGCCCAGTGTGGAACTGAGGCTCATAGACCGGGAGAGCAGGCCCAGTGTGGAACTGAGGCTCATAGACCGGGAGAGCAGGCCCAGTGTGGAACTGAGGCCCACAAACCAGGAGAGCAGGCCCAGTGTGGAACTGAGGCCTACAGACCAGGAGAGCAGGCCCAGTGTGGAACTGAGGCCTACAGACCAGGAGAATAGGCCCACTGTGGAACTGAGGCCGACAGACCAGGAGAACAGGCTCACTGTGGAACTGACGCCCACAGACCAGGAGAGCAGGCCCAGTGTGGAACTGAGGCCTACGGACCAGGAGAATAGGCCCACTGTGGAACTGACGCCTACAGACCACTCAAGGACAGAGATGGGAATCTATGTGTGGAGGAAATGGGCGAGGTGCTAAATGAGTACTTTGCATCAGTATTCACCAGAGAGAAGGACTTGGTGGATGATGAGCCTAGGGAAGGGAGTGCAGATAGTCTCAGTCATCTCATTATCAAAAAGGAGGAGGTGTTGGGTGTCTTGCAAAGCATTAAGGTAGATAAGTCCCCAGGGCCTGATGGGATCTACCCCAGAATACTGAGGGAGGCAACGGAAGAAATTGCTGGGGCCTTGACAGAAATCTTTGCATCCTCATTGGCTACAGGTGAGGTCCCAGAGGACTGGAAAATAGCCAATGTTGTGCCTTTGTTTAAGAAGGGTGGCAAGGATAATCCAGGAAATTATAGGCCGGTGAGCCTTACGTCAGTGGTAGGGAAACTATTAGAGAGGATTATTTGGGACAGGATTTACTCCCATTTGGAAACAAACAAACTTATTAGCGAGAGGCAGCATGGTTTTGTGAAGGGGAGGTCGTGTCTCACTAATTTGATTGAGTTTTTTGAGGAAGTGACGAAGATGATTGATGAAGGAAGGGCAGTAGATGTTATCTATATGGACTTTAGAAAAGCCTTTGACAAGGTACCTCATGGCAGACTGGTACAAAAGGTGAAGTCACATGGGATCAGACGTGAGCTGGCAAGATGGATACAGAACTGGCTTAGTCATAGAAGACAGAGGGTATCAGTGGATGGGTGTTTTTCTGAATGGAGGGATGTGACTAGTGGTGTTCCGCAGGGATCAGTGCTGGGACCTTTGCTGTTTGTAGTATATATAAATGATTTGGAGGAAAATGTAGCTGGTCTGATTCGTAAGTTTGCGGATGACACAAAGGTTGGTGGAGTTGCGGATAATGATGAGGATTGTCAGAGGATACAGCAGGATATCGATCGGTTGGAGACTTGGGCGGAGAAATGGCAGATGGAGTTTAATCTGGACAAATGTGAGGTAATGCATTTTGGAAGGTCTAATGCAGGTGGGAGGTATACAGTAAATGGCAGAACCCTTAGGAGTATTGACAGGCAGAGAGATCTGGGCGTACAGGTCCACAGGTCACTGGAAGTGGCAAAGCAGGTGGATAAGGTAGTCAAGAAGGCATACGGCATGCTTGCCTTCATCGGTCGGGGCATAGAGTATAAGAATTGGCAAGTCATGTTGCAGCTGTACAGAACTTTAGTTCAGCCACACTTAGAATATTGCGTGCAATTCTGGTCGCCACACTACCAGAAGGATGTGGAGGCTTTGGAGAGGGTACAGAGGAGGTTTACCTGGATGTTGCCTGGTATGGAGGGCATTAGCTATGAGGAGAGGTTGGATAAACTCGGATTGTTTTCACTGGAACGACGGAGGTGGAGGGGTGACATGACAGAGGTTTACAAAGTTATGAGCGGCATGGACAGAGTGGATAGTCAGAAGCTTTTTCCCAGGGTGGAAGAGTCACTTACTAGGGGACATAGGTTTAAGGTGCGAGGGGCAAAGTTTAGAGGGGATGTGCGAGGCAAGTTTTTTACACAGAGGGTGGTGAGTGCCTGGAACTTGCTGCCGGGGGAGGTGGTGGAAGCAGATACGATAGCGACGTTTAAGAGACATCTTGACAAATACATGATTAGGAAGGGAATAGAGGGATATGGGCCCCGGAAGTGCAGAAGATGTTAGTTTAGGCAGGCATCAAGATCGGCGCAGGCTTGGAGGGCCGAATGGCCTGTTCCTGTGCTGTACTGTTCTTTGTTCTTTGAGAACAGGCCCAGTGTGGGACTGAGCCCATAGACCGGGAGAGCAGGCCCAGTGTGGAACTGAAGCCTACAGACCGGGAGAGCAGGCCCACTATGGAACTGAGGCCCATAGACCGGGAGAGCAGGCTTCTCCATTGCCGCCCCCACCACATGACTGGGGGGATGGCCGCCGTTATTATGTTAAATGGCCGCCCACTATGTAATCACAGCAGAGCGGCTGCTGATGTCACAGGTGGAACCGCCATCATTTTGCAAAGTTGCTGCTGCTTCCAGTTGTGGGCCAACTAAATTCAGGCCAGTGTAACCCAGTCCCAAAACCAATATTATCAGACTGACCTGATGGGGTATTGGTTCCTCTTCTAGAGAAAAAAAGAAAAGGAAACAGGTGAGTAGGGTGTTATAAACATCAGCACAGCATGATTTAATCAGACTGCTATGTTCCATAGTAACACTAAACCCCAGTGAGAGCCAGACCGGACAGAGAGTGGCACGTTGATGGTTGTACAATCTCTCATTGTTGCTGCCACCTCTTCACCCAGCATCTGCTTTATGCCCCCTTGGATGAAACCTTTCAGCCCGATAGCAGTTATATTTGTATCACTGGGAATCATGAACAGATTGTGTGTCAATTGAATGGAGTTACGCAGTGAGTTGTTGTGATCTGGAATGTACTGACTGAAAGGGCGGTGGAAGCAGATTCAACAGTAAATTTCAAAAGGGGAATAAATACTTGAAAAGGAAAAATTTACAGGCCTTTGGGAAAAGAGCATGGGGGAGTGGGGCTAATTGGATAGATCTTTCAAAGTGCCGGAACTGGCACGATGGGCCGAATGGCCTCCTTCTGTGCTGTCTCATTCTCAGAAACTAAGAGTTTCCTCACTCTGAACTGTGTAACATTAGTGATCCCTCTGGGGTAGGTACTGCTGGCTGGTATAGGAGGGCACTGGAGTGAGGTATCGGCTGGTATAGGAGGGCACTGGAGTGAGGTATCGGTTGGTATAAGAGGGCACTGGAGTGAGGTATCGGCTGGTATAGGAGGGCACTGGAGTGAGGTATCGGTTGGTATAAGAGGGCACTGGAGTGAGGTATCGGCTGGTATAGCAGGGCACTGGAGTGAGGTATCGGCTGGTATAGAAGGGCGCTGGAGTGAGGTATCGGCTGGTATAGGAGGGCACTGGAGTGAGGTATCGGCTGGTATAGGAGGGCACTGGAGTGAGGTATCGGCTGGTATAGGAGGGCGCTGGAGTGAGGTATCGTCTGGTATAGAAGAGCACTGGAGTGCGGTATCGGCTGGTATAGAAGAGCACTGGAGTGAGGTATCGGCCTTTCCTGATGCCTGTGGAACACATAGCTTAACAAGAGGTTAATCCTTTGGGGAAGTGGTATTGGGAAAGGGGTGATTGGGGGTAAGGGGCAGAGGGGAGGTGAGGGGTATGGAGGGATAGGAGCGGGGGGTTGGGATGGAATATGAGAGGCGGGAGGGCTGAGGGGTGAGTGAGATGAAGGGAGGGGTAGAGGAGGGGGAAGGTGAGGTGAGGGGCGGGGAAGGCGTGGGTGCAGACAGGGAGGGAGGTAACGGGGAGGGGGAAGTGAGGGGCGGGGAGGGTGGGGGTGCAGACAGGGAGGGGGTGAGGTGAGTGGAGGGGGAAGTGAGGAGAGGGGGAAGTAACGGGGAGGGGAATGTAAGAGGCAAGGGGGTTTGATGGGGCAGATGAGGGGGTGCTGGGATGGGAGTGGTTGTGAGGGCTGTTCCCTCATTGCCACTACCCTGGTTTCTGGTCTCTCAGTCCTGCCAGGCTGTTAGAGTTGTGCAGCCTATATGAGCTCTGCATTGGTGCACGTTTCACTCCCCAGTCCCCATCCTGGCTGTGGTATTATGGGTTACCTGGAGACGAGTGATCCGAGACCCTGAACAGTGTTGCCGGTGTCGGTCTCCGTCTTCGAATCTACATAAAGAAACAGGAGACAGTTGCTGTAATCTGACAGTGACTTTGATGTGTCCTTCAAATGTTGATCAGGTCTCTGATTACTCCAGTCTCTAGCTTAACCAGCATCTTAATCCAGTCCCTGAGGGGGCAGGGTCACTTCCTCACGACTGATCCAGGCCAGGTTCACTAGGCCTCGCCACAGTGTCAAACACACAGTAAACTAACTCGGTGAAATTGGAGAAATCTAGACCCCAACCCCTTCCCCAGGGCCCAGACGCCAACCGCTTCCACAGGGCCCAGCCCCCAAACCCTTCCCCAGGGCCCAGCCCCCAAACCCTTCCTCAGGGCCCAGACCCCAACCCCTTCCCCAGGGCCCAGCGCCCAACCCCTTCCCCAGGGTCCAGCCCCCAACCCCTTCTCCAGGGCCCAGCGCCCAAACCCTTCCCCAGGGCCCAGCCCCCAACCCCTTCCCCAGGGCCCAGCTCCCAACTCCTTCCCCTGGGCCCAGACCCCAACCGTTTCCCCAGGGCCCAGCTCCCAACCCCTTCCCCAGGGCCCAGACCCCAACCGCTTCCCCAGGGCCCAGCCCCCAACCCCTTCCCCAGGGCCCAGTCCCCAAACCCTTCCCCAGGGTCCAGCCCCCAACCCCTTCCCTAGGGCCCAGCCCCCAACCCCTTCCCCAAGGTCCAGCGCCCAAACCCTTCCCCAGGGCCCAGCCCCCAACCCCTTCCCCAGGGCCCAGCTCCCAACTCCTTCCCCTGGGCCCAGACCCCAACCGTTTCCCCAGGGCCCAGCTCCCAACCCCTTCCCCAGGGCCCAGACCCCAACCGCTTCCCCAGGGCCCAGCCCCCAACCCCTTCCCCAGGGCCCAGCCCCAAACCCTTCCCCAGGGTCCAGCCCCCAACCCCTTCCCTAGGGCCCAGCCCCCAACCCCTTCCCCAAGGTCCAGCGCCCAAACCCTTCCCCAGGGCCCAGCCCCCAACCCCTTACCCAGGGCCCAGCGCCCAACCCCTTCCCCAGGGCCCAGCCCCCAACCCCTTCCCCAGGGCCCAGCTCCCAACTCCTTCCCTTGGGCCCAGACCCCAACCGTTTCCCCAGGGCCCAGCTCCCAACCCCTTCCCCAGGGCCCAGACCCCAACCGCTTCCCCAGGGCCCAGCCCCCAAGCCCTTCCCCAGGGCCCAGCCCCCAAACCCTTCCCCAGGGTCCAGCCCCCAACCCCTTCCCTGGGGCCCAGCCCCCAACCCCTTCCCCAGGGCCCAGCCCCCAAACCCTTCCCCAGGGCCCAGCCCAAAAAATCAGGGTCCAGTTACAGCAGACTGGGACTGGGATTGGAGTTTGAATTGAAGTTGGGGGCTGGCTTTTGAGGTTATGGTCAAGGGTGGGGTTGGGGTGGGGATTGGGAAGGGGCTGGGGGCTGGGGTTGAGTTTGGGTTTGGTAGTGGGTTGGGGTAGGGGAGGGGGGTGGGGTTTGGAGTTGGGGGTTTGGGGCAGTGCCATCATTAAAGGAAAAGGTCTTTTATGCTGCAAGGAATTTAAAAGTTCTTTTCCTGGATATCTGCTGATTAGTGAATAAATATCCAGCTTAATGTCTTGGTGAGATTCAGGCTCCAGCTTACACACAGACTGATTGCAGAATAAATCCCAGCCACCAACTTCAGTGCTGGGGGCCCTGCAAGAAGTTTACTGATTAGCCAAAGTGTTATAAATATCCTCACTGCAGCCCCACACCGGCTTTTACCTTATCCACTGCTCTGGGATCCAGGTGACTGTCTGTTACCGGCACTGAGAAATGGATTTTCTTCCTGTTTTTCGGTTCCATATTTCTCTTCTTTCCCAGCTGTAAGACTCCGTCAGTTCACACCAGGCTGATGCTGGATACTCTCCCAGTCAGGTGCTGCTCTCTCCCAGCTCTGAGACTGACAGATGCTCCTTTAGCTGCTCTGCCCCGTCCCACTTGTCCCCGTGTCAGTCTGAGGTGATGATCCCGAAGGTTTTGCTCTTGCCACCATCAACGCCACATGCCGAGCAGCAGGAGGGCCATGAATTATGTATCTGTAACTGAGGGACAGGCTCGTAATGAGCTTCTCGAAGGACAGATTGAAAGAGAGTGTTTAGACCCAGGAGCAGGAACCTATTGTCTGGTCCCAGGAAGTGTCAGATTAGAAGAGAGCAAAAGTAATTTGTTGCATCAGCATCAGTCTATCATTAAAAATAGCAGTTAGTGTTGGAATGTGGGCTCTGCTGTGACTGGCTGACCTTTATCAGCTCAAAGTGCTGTGCACTTTCACAGGAACTGCTGGGGAGAGATGCAAAAAGCATGTGGTGAAACTGAGCAATTAGAAATATGAAAGGAGCAGAATCTCTGCCCAATTACCAAGTGACAATTCCGCTTCCTTAGAGGCTGCAGCTCGAAACTGATCGCTGATAGTGGAATGGTCCTGATTCCATTTAAACTCTTTCCTCTAATGAGTTTGGGTGAGTTTTAGGATTTCAGTGTCAATGTCACCTGCAGTTTGACATTGCAAAGTCAGCAGCAGCTCCCAGGTAATACAGACTCACTGGGCTGCATTTTCCCAGCCCTGGGAGCGGGTGGAGGCAGGAAGACCATTAGGACAATTGAAGCCCCATTCTGGGGCCATTTTACACGGGCGCTGGTATTTTCCTGCTGCCGTGTGCGGAGCCGCCAGTTCAATCAAGGCAGTGTCCCAGGGCAGGCCAGTGACCATCAGAGCTGGAGGCTGCCTGCCCCAATGACAGGGCTGCAAGGATCAAAGGTCCCGACTGTCTGTCACTCCTCCTGCTACCGACCTGGGGGGGGGTCTCGCGGCCCCCATAACAGCTCAACGCCTGCTGGAAAATCCAGCCCACAGATTCAGTCCCACACTCTGAGACTCAGGGCAGAATCTTCTGCTGAGGGATTATTTTCAGGAGTCGGGACCATCTCCAGGTCCCAACCCCACACAGGTGTGCAGTGCACCCTCTGGTGCAGTCTGTCAACACGTGACCTCAAAGAAGCTGCTGTTCTCTACACTCGGCTGGATTTTACGCTTCTCTGGAAGGCAGAGGTGCTACTTCCTGATTCTGTCGGAGGCGGCGAATGCCGCGGGAGCATTTCCGCCCTGACATGACAGCACGATCATTTCCATCTGTTAAATATTATTTAGCATTCATTTGAGTTTCATTCATTGTGAATTTACCAGGCGTTTACAATCTTGAGTTGGACGTGTGGTACTCACGTGCCTTCAGCGTAACGTCTTTGAAAAGCTGGTGCCACCAAGGCGAGAGTCCTCAGAGCCTCGAGAGGGTAAGTGACTTTCCTGGTGTTATGTAGGGGAAGTGGATAGCTGGGAGAACACTGCAAGTGAATTATCTGTGAAACCTCAGGGAGATATTGATGGAAACACACCAGTGCGAATTCAGGACTGGCAGCCTTTTAAAGATGGTGCCAGCACCTGCTCCAGCCTCAGGTGATGCCGTGAACGTCTTCTCCATTGCCGCCCTCACCACATGACTGGGGGATGGCTGCATTATTATATTAAATGGCTGCCCACCATGTAATCAAAGCAGAGCGACCGCTGATGTCACAGGTGGAACCACCGTCATTTTTCACAGTCGCTGCTGCTTCCCAACAGCGGGATAATAAAATTCAGCCCAGCGGGGGTCGGCGCCCTCACCGGGAAGGGCATCTGCTCCAGTACCGGGAAGGGCGTCTGCTCTGGTACCGGGAAAGGGGTCTGCTCCGGTACCGGGAAAGGGGTCTGCTCCCGCACCAGGAAGGGCGTCTGCTCCAGTACCGGGAAAGGGGTCTGCTCCCACACCGGGAAGGGCGTCTGCTCCAGTACCGGGAAAGGCGTCTGCTCCAGTACCGGGAAGGAGGTCTGCTCTGGTACTGGGAAGGGTGTCTGCTCCAGTACCGAGAAGGAGGTCTGCTCCGGTACCGGGATGAAGGTCTTCTCCGGTACCGGGATGGAGATCTGCTCCGGTACCGGGAAGGAGGTCTGCTCCTGCACCGGGAAGGGCGTCTGCTCCAGTACCGAGAAGGAGGTCTTCTTCGGTACCGGGATGGAGATCTGCTCCGGTACTGGGAAGGAGGTCTGCTCTGGAACTGGGATGGAGGTCTGCTCCGGTACTGGGAAGGAGGTCTGCTCTGGAACTGGGATGGAGGTCTGCTCCGGTACTGGGAAGGAGGTCTGCTCTGGAACTGGGATGGAGGTCTGCTCCGGTACTGGGAAGGAGGTCTGCTCCGGTACTGGGAAGGAGGTCTGCTCCGGTACCAGGATGCAGGTCTGCTCCGCTACCGGGATGGAGGTCTGCTCCGGTACCAGGATGGAGGTCTGCTCCGGTACCGGGATGGAGGTCTGCTCCGGTACCGGGATGGAGGACTGCTCCCGCACCGGGAAGGAGGTCTGCTCCCGCACCGGGAAGGAGGTCTGCTCCGGTACCAGGATGGAGGTCTTCTCCGGTACTGGGATGGAGGTCTGCTCTGGTACCGGGAAGGAAGTCTGCTCTGGAACTGGGAAGGAGGTCTGCTCCGGTACTGGGAAGGAGGTCTGCTCCGGTACTGGGAAGGAGGTCTGCTCCGCTACCGGGAAGGAGGTCTTCTCCGGTACTGGGATGGAGGTCTGCTCTGGAACTGGGAAGGAGGTCTGCTCCGGTACTGGGAAGGAGGTCTGCTCCGGTACTGGGAAGGAGGTCTGCTCCGCTACCGGGAAGGAGGTCTGCTCCGCTACCGGGAAGGAGGTCTGCTCCGGTACCAGGATGGAGGTCTGCTCCGGTACCAGGATGGAGGTCTGCTCCGGTACCGGGATGGAGGTCTGCTCCCGCACCGGGAAGGAGGTCTGCTCCGGTACCAGGATGGAGGTCTGCTCCCGCACCGGGAAGGGGGTCTGCTCCAGCACCGGGAAAGGGGTCTGCTCCGGCACCGGGAAAGGGGTCTGTTCCCGCACCGGGAAAGTGGTCTGCTCCCACACCGGGAAGGAGGTCTGCTCCGGTACCAGGATGGAGGTCTTCTCCGGTACTGGGATGGAGGTCTGCTCCGCTACCAGGAAGGAGGTCTGCTCCGGTACCGGGATGGAGGTCTGCTCCCGCACTGGGAAAGTGGTCTGCTCCCACACAGGGAAGGAGGTCTGCTCCGGTACCAGGATGGAGGTCTTCTCCGGTACTGGGATGGAGGTCTGCTCCGCTACCAGGAAGGAGGTCTGCTCTGGTACCGGGATGGAGGTCTGCTCCCGCACTGGGAAAGTGGTCTGCTCCCACACAGGGAAGGAGGTCTGCTCCGGTACCAGGATGGAGGTCTTCTCCGGTACTGGGATGGAGGTCTGCTCCGCTACCAGGAAGGAGGTCTGCTCCGCTACCGGGAAGGAGGTCTGCTCCGGTACCGGGATGGAGGTCTGCTCCCGCACTGGGAAGGGGGTCTGCTCCGGCACCGGGAAAGGGGTCTGCTCCCGCACCGGGAAAGTGGTCTGCTCCCGCACCGGGAAGGGGGTCTGCTCCGGTACTGGGAAAGGGGTCTGCTCCGGTACTGGGAAAGGGGTCTGCTCCGGCACCGGGAAAGGGGTCTGCTCCGGCACCGGGAAAGGGGTCTTCTCCGGCACCGGAATGATGTCTGCTCCTGCACTGGGGAATTGGTCTGCTCCGGTACCAGGAAAGCCCTGGCAGAGTCCTCACCGTTAGCCACATTCGACAATAATTGGCCTAAGTGGACCCTGACTGCTGCCACCGTCAAGATGGAATCGGGAACACGCCGGGGCTCCAGCCCCAGCCCATGCCCTTATATCCAATTTTGTTCCCGATCCTGCCTTCCAACCTACTTCCGTGGAACTGGGCAGATTCCGCCCTCAGTATTTATATGGAACAGATGAAGTGAGCAGGGGGAAGTGAGGGGCATCACTGTCGAGTACAAGACCCCCTCCCGCTCCCCACTGTAAAGTACAAGACCCCCTCCCACTCCCCACCCAGGGCCAGGTCTCAAACTAAACACAGCACAGGAGAGGTGCCTGACCAGGGTAATGGTCCAGGTGCTTTGAATTTTGCTGTTTGCTGATAAAAAATTATTGCATGTATGAATAATTAATAAAATCCACATCACAAGGCACAGAATGAGGGCAAGAACCACCTCCGAGTGAGGAGAAGCTAATATTTGTGTTGGATTAATGTTTGGGAAAGTTACAGATGTCACAGTGAACCCTGTACCATGAGGGAATGGCTGGAGATCCAGACTGACAATTGCTCGTCTCACGAAGTGAAGACAGGGCACATCGCTGGTGTTCCAGCGTCACAGATACAACGATGAAAACTTTAGTGTGAATTTTACAATTTTTGAAGTAAGATATGTTACCTTTCCAAAAGAAAAAAAAACAGGGGTTAGATACAGAGTAAAGCTCCCTCTACACTGTCCCCATCAAACACTCCCCAGGACAGGTACAGCACGGGGTTAGATACAGAGTAAAGCTCCCTCTACACTGTCCCCATCAAACACTCCCCAGGACAGGTACAGCACGGGGTTAGATACAGAGTAAAGCTCCCTCTACACTGTTCTCATCAAACACTCCCAGGATAGGTACAGCACGGGATTGGCTGGGCAATTTTGAGCACTTCCTGCCTGCAATCAGGGGGAGCAGCTGCACCTGTGTTGCAGCAACTGCAGAGTGGAGAGAGGAGACTGCAGTAACTGGAGAGAGGTGAATGCAGAGTGGATTGAAACCATCAAGGAAGGCTGCAATTGTTTTGGAGAGGTGGGTGTCAGGGCACCCGAAGAACTCTTAAGTTTGAACTGTTTGGGGGAGGGAGTAGAGGCCGGAAGACTTGGGTGGGGCTGCCAAATCCAGTAGGGGGCCTCTGTGTTTGTATTGGTGCTTGCACACAGGGAGCTCCCTCCCCACCCCAACTGCCTGCTCGGGACAGCTGGAGTTGCCCGGGTGAAGACTTTCTTGTTAAAAGCAGAAGAGGAGAGTACCGGGCGGCTCCAGCCGTCCCGGGCGAAGAAGCCTCCCCCAACTGGAAGACGACAATAGTTTTGGACTAATTGTGATAAAGGTGCTCCAACTGGCAGTTGGAACAAACATCCTTTTTAGCCTTTCTCTCCCTTCCTCCACTCAGTCGCCTCAGTCACCTATCCTCCCCTTTTCCTTTACCTTCCTACCCCTATCCTCCTCTACTCCCACTCCACCTTGTTTAAAGTTTGCTTTTTTTTGTTTAAACTGTGTAAAATTGCTTTGCTTCTTGGGGGTGGACGTGGTTATTAGACCCCATGGCAAGCCCTCCTTCGCCGGTGGCGGGGCCTTCCCGTACATATGCTGCTGCGGCTGCACCTGTTGCCCCGTCACCGTTTGCATTATTAACATCGAAGCATGGGGTCAAGAGCTACATCCACCCGAACATGACTTTCGAGGCATGTGTGAAAACAATGGCCGAGGTTGTCAGCCCTTCAGCCATTGTTGCAGCCTCTAAAATGTACGGGAAGGCAGTGTTATTCCTGAGGACCGAGCGGGCGGTGTCCCTGGCTCTGAACAAGGGGCTCACCATGGGCGGGACCTTTCTGCCAGTGGACCCCCTGGAGGCCATTGTGCAAAGGCTCATTCTATCTAATGTCCCGCCCTTCATTCCTGGTGAGCTCCTCCTTCCCCACCTGCACCATCTGGGGGAGGTAAAGACGGGGCTCACCCAAGACCCGCTCGGTCTTCGGGAGAACAGCCTCCGGCAAGTGTACTCCTTCCACCACCAGCTATTCATGCAGCTGGCGCGGGAGGAGGTTACAGAGGGCGACTTCAATGTAGAGTTCCAGGGACGGCCTACCGCGTCTTCTGGACCTTGGAAGGGGTGCGGTGCCATGTCTGTAAGGGGGTGGGGCATGTTCATAAGAACTGCCCCAACCTCCCGGCTGCCAACTCCAACTCGGCGGCCCAGGGTGGCGCCGCTGCACCTCCTCCCACCCCCCGCTACACCTCCACCAGATTCAATTCAGTCGGTACCGGAGGCTGTGGTTTTCACGGCCTCCGGCAGGGAGGGGGGTGACCGTCCAAGTGGAAGGAAGGCGCGGAGGCGAAATAAACATCGAGAGGCGCGTCCCCTGGACACCGTGACATTACCCGAGTCTGAGCTCAGCACAAAGCCCGATCTCAGGAAGTCAACCTGCCCCAGGGCTGGGCTCAGGCCCAGGGTGAATAAAAAAAAAAGAGTGCAGAGGCCTCTGATGACATGGAGGTCTCTGAGCCTCTGCGCCCAACTGGGAAAAAGAGGAGAAGGCACCTCTCCACAGAGGTGACACAGGGCCCTGAGATATGGGGCCCATCTGTTGGAGGGGAGCTGTCTCCTGTTTCGGGTCCCCAGGTTTCTCCTACCACCACCACCAAGGCTACAAAGTCTGGGCAGGAGCTCCCTATTCCTCAGGATGGAGGGGAGGGGGAGGGCCCTGTACATACGGCCCCTCCTGAAGGAGTAAGTGGAGCCCTGCCTGCGGTGGGGGAGCCTGGGGACGCCGCCCATTCCGCCACTGCCACTGGGTCGGGTGCCCTGAGTGGAGGGGAGGACGGGGCCCCAAAGGGTCGGCTGTCCCTGCCAGAGTCCTCCACTGCCCAGGAGACACCCGACCTGGGTGCAATTGAAAATGTTGTCCCTGTTGCTGGGCCTGTGGGTGCTGGCGGAGCGGGAGATGGCCTCCTCTCTCCGCCTCCGGTCTTGGCACCGGCTGGATTTCCGGAGTCGGGAACTTCCGTCTTCCCTGGACCGCTCATTGGCCTGGGGATGGAGGTGGAGGGGGGTCCTGGACTGCTGGTACCCACAGGCTCCAGTTCCATCTTAGAACCCAGAGAGGACTCCTCCGCCATCGATCCTGGGGGTGGGATCCTGACGGAGGCGGGACCAGCTGGCGCGGCCGGGACGTCCGCCCCACAGTCTGTAGTGGATGTGTCGGCCGCTGGCGGTGATGACCTGGAGGAGGATGGGGATTCGGTGTGGGGCACGGAGGATGACCTTGATTCCATCACCAGTGAGGTGGTGGAGTCCCTCGTGCCTCCCACCGAATCTCCTCTCATCCCCACGGCGGAACTCTGGGATTTCCTCGTGGCTTGCAGGGGTTGCTGCAATAAAGTTCAGCTGGCCCTTGGCCATTGGTCGAATCTGGCGCTGATCATACAGTCTGTCCGTGCTGCCCTCAAGAAAGCGGGCAAGCGCGCGGGCGTGAAACTGGTTGAGAGGCGCCGTTTTAATGTGTTCCTCAATGGGTTGCTGGGGGAGTGGAAGGCCAGGTGCACTTCCACTCCCTCCTCACAGTGAGGTGTTGGTGACGGGTTTTAAGTACCTTTGACATGAAGATAACCATAGCCAGCCTCAACATCAACGGCAGCAGGGGGTCTCACCGCAGATTTCACAATCTCTCAGTCCTCAGGGAAGGGAGATACGCGGTGAGCTTTCTGCAGGAAACCCACACCGTTCAGGGAGACGAAGCCACCTGGCTCCTGGAGTGGCAGGGTGGGGTCTACATGAGTCACCTCACCCCTATTTCTAGTGGGGTGGCTATCTTGTTGGCCCCGACTTTTTAGCCGTAGATCTTGGGGGTCAAGGAGCTAGTGCCGGGCCACTTGCTCCACCTCGCCGTTCGCCTGGGTAGCGTGCCGCTCCACTTTGTGAACGTGTACGCGCCCAGGCCCGGCGCGTTGCAAGCGCGCTTCTTTGAAGAAGTGTCCGCTCTCTTGAGCTCCATCGATAGCGGCGAGTGCATCATCCTCGGTGGGGATTTTAACTGCACCCTCGAGGTGGGGGATCGCTCCGGTCCCCAGCGCGGCCAAGCGTCGGTGGAGAAGTTGAGGGGACTGATCAGCTCCCTTAACTTGGTGAACGTCCGGCGGAATCTCCATCCCGACTCCAGCGCCTTCACGTGGAGGTCTGGAGGAGGAGGGTCCCGAATCGACTGCCTCTACTTTTCGCAGGTGTACGTCTCCCGCGTCTCGGCGGCCTCCATGCGGCTGGTGCCGTGCTTGGACCACCACCTGGTGTGGGCGGAGTTCACCCCGCTCTGCACACGGGCGGGGTCCGCGTACTGTCACTTTAACAACCGGCTGCTGGAGGACGAGCGATTCCGGGACTCGTTCTGTCGATTCTGGGCCGACTGGAGAAGGAAGCAGGGGGGCTTCCCTTCCTTGAGGCTATGGTGGGATGTGGGCAAGACTCACATCCGCGTCTTCTGTCAGGAGAACGCGAAGGGGTCGACCAAGAGACGGGAAGCCGAGATCGGGCGCCTTGAGAAGGAGGTGCTCGACTTGGAGTCCCGCCTCGGTCATGCCGTCGTGGACCCGGCCCTGTGGCAGGCGTACAAAGAGAAGAAGGGCGCGCTGAGGGACCTGCAGCTCCTAGGGTCCCGAGGCGCGTACGTGAGGTCGCGGATCCAGATCTACTCGCTGGAAAAATGGTGGGGGGTCCGTAAGCAGCTCGTTGAGCTGCTGGCCGATGACAGATCCTCCATCACGGATCCGGTGGGAATGGGCCTCCTGGTCCGTACTTATTACAGTGCGTTGTTCTCTCCGGATCCGTCCATCGAGGACGCATGCAGAGTTTTGTGGGAGGATCTGCCGCAGGTCAGCCCGGAGGCCACCAGCTCTCGAGGGGCAAATCCCCAGGGCTGGATGGGTTGACCGTGGAGTTCCTCAGGGCGTTCTGGAACGTCCTGGGGGACGATTACACGCGGGTTCTGGGAGAAAGCCTGGCGACCGGGGAGATGCCCCTCTCGTGGCACAGGGTAGTCATCGTCCTGCTGCCGAAGAGGGGCGATCTCCATCTGCTTAAAAACTGGCGTCCGGTCTCCCTCCTCAGCACGGATTATAAGATCTTTGCCCGGGCTATGTCTACCCGCCTGGGCTCCGTGCTGGCCCACATGATCCACCCCAACCAGTCCTACACGGTCCCGGGCCGGTCCATCCAGGACAACATCCACCTGTTCTGGGACCTGATCCATCTTTCCCAGAGGACTGGTCAGTCGGTCGCCTTTCTCTCCCTCGATCAGGAGAAGGCGTTCGACAGGGTGGATCACGAATACCATTTCAGGACTCTGCGCGCTTTCGGACTCGGGCCGCATTTTGTGGCCCAGGTTCAACTTTTATACGCCGCCGCAGAGTGTCTAGTCAAGGTTAACGGGTCCTTGACGGCGCCCCTTTGCTTTGGGAGAGGAGTGCGTCAGGGATGTCCCATGTCCGGCCAATTGTATACCATCTGCGTGGAGCCCTTCCTGTGCCTGCTTCGCAGCAGGTTGACGGGATTGGCTCTGTGCGAGCTGGCCATGCGGGTTGTCCTCTCGGCTTACGCCGATGACGTGCTCCTTGCGGTCACAGATCCCGTTGACTTGCGGTGGATGCGCGACTGCCAGCAGACCTTTTCTGCCGCATCCTCAAATAACAAAGAACAAAGAAAATTACAGCACAGGAACAGGCCCTTCGGCCCTCCAAGCCTGCGCCGATCCAGATCCTCTATCTAAACATGTCGCCTATTTTCTTAGGGTCTGTATCTCTTTGCTTCCTGCCCATTCATGTATCTGTCTAGATACATCTTCAAAGATGCTATCGTGCCCGCGTCTACCACCTCCGCTGGCAACGCGTTCCAGGCACCCACCACCCTCTGCGTAAAGAACTTTCCACGCATATCCCCCCCTAAACTTTTCCCCTCGCACTTTGAACTCGTGACCCCTAGTAATTGAATCCTCCACTCTGGGAAAAAGCTTCTTGCTATCCACCCTGTCTATACCTCTCATGATTTTGTACACCTCAATCAGGTCCCCCCTCAACCTCCGTCTTTCTAATGAAAATAATCCTAATCTGCTCAACCTCTCTTCATAGCTAGCGCCCTCCATACCAGGCAACATCCTGGTGAACCTCCTCTGCACCCTCTCCAAAGCATCCACATCCTTTTGATAATGTGGCGACCAGAACTGCACGCAGTATTCCAAATGTGGCCGAACCAAAGTCTTATACAACTGTAACATGACCTGCCAACCCTTGTACTCAATACCCCGTCCGATGAAGGAAAGCATGCCGTATGCCTTCTTGACCACTCTATTGACCTGTGTTGCCAGCTTCAGGGAACAGTGGACCTGAACACCCAAATCTCTCTGTACATCAATTTTCCCCAGGACTTTTCCATTTACTGTATAATTCACTCTTGAATTGGATCTTCCAAAATGCATCACCTCGCATTTGCCCTGATTGAACTCCATCTGCCATTTTTCTGCCCAACTCTCCAATCTATTTATATTCTGCTGTATTCTCTGACAGTCCCCTTCACTATCTGCTACTCCACCAATCTTAGTGTCGTCTGCAAACTTGCTAATCAGACCACCTATACTTTCCTCCAAATCATTAATGTATATCACAAACAACAGTGGTCCCAGCACGGATCCCTGTGCAACACCACTGGTCACACGTCTCCATTTTGAGAAACTCCCTTCCACTGCTACTCTCTGTCTCCTGTTGTCTAGCCAGTTCTTTATCCATCTAGCTAGTACACCCTGGACCCCATGCGACTTCACTTTCTCCATCAGCCTACCATGGGGAACCTTATCAAACGCCTTACTGAAGTCCATGTATATGACATCTACAGCCCTTCCCTCATCAATCAACTTTGTCACTTCCTCAAAGAATTCTATTAAGTTGGTAAGACATGACCTTCCCTGCACAAAACCATGTTGCCTATCACTGATAAGCCCATTTTCTTCCAAATGGGAATAGATCCTATCCCTCAGTATCTTCTCCAGCAGCTTCCCTACCACTGACGTCAGGCTCACCGGTCTATAATTACCTGGATTATCCCTGCTGCCCTTCTTAAACAAGGGGACAACATTAGCAATTCTCCAGTCCTCCGGGACCTCACCCGTGTTTGAGGATGCTGCAAAGATATCTGTTAAGGACCCAGCTATTTCCTCTCTCGCTTCCCTCAGTAACCTGGGATAGATCCCATCCGGACCTGGGGACTTGTCCACCTTAATACCTTTTAGAATACCCAACACTTCTTCCCTCCTTATGCCGACTTGACCTAGAGTAATCAAACATCTGTCCCTAACCTCAACATCCGTCATGTCCCTCTCCTCGGTGAATACCGATGCAAAGTACTCGTTTAGAATCTCACCCATTTTCTCTGACTCCACGCAGAACTTTCCTCCTTTGTCCTTGAGTGGGCCAATCCTTTCTCTAGTTACCCTCTTGCTCCTTATATATGAATAAAAGGCTTTGGGATTTTCCTTAACCCTGTTTGCTAAAGATATTTCATGACCCCTTTTCGCCCTCTTAATTCCTCGTTTCAGATTGGTCCTACATTCCCGATATTCTTTCAAAGCTTCGTCTTTCTTCAGCCTCCTAGACCTTATGTATGCTTCCTTTTTCCTCTTTGCTAGTCTCACAATTTCACCTGTCATCCATGGTTCCCTCATCTTGCCATTTCTATCCCTCATTTTCACAGGAACATGTCTCTCCTGCACGCTAATCAATCTCTCTTTAAAAGCCTCCCAGATATCAAATGTGGATTTACCTTCAAACAGCTGCTCCCAATCTACATTCCCCAGCTCCTGCCGAATTTTGGTATAGTTGGCCTTCCCCCAATTTAGCACTCTTCCTTTGGGACCACTCTCGTCTTTGTCCATGAGTATTCTAAAACTTACGGAATTGTGATCACTATTCCCAAAATAGTCCCCTACTGAAACTTCAACCACCTGGCCGGGCTCATTCCCCAACACCAGGTCCAGTATGGCCCCTTCCCGAGTTGGACTATTTACATACTGCTCTAGAAAACCCTCCTGGATGCTCCTTACAAATTCTGCTCCATCTGGACCTCTAACACTAAGTGAATCCCAGTCAATGTTGGGAAAATTAAAATCTCCTATCACCACCACCCTGTTGCTCCTACATCTTTCCATAATCTGTTTACATATTTGTACCTCTATCTCACGCTCGCTATTGGGAGGCCTGTAATACAGCCCCAACATTGTTACCGCACCCTTCCTATTTCTGAGTTCTGCCCATATTGCCTCACTGCTCGAGTCCTCCATAGTGCCCTCCTTCAGCACAGCTGTGATATCCTCTTTGACCAGTAATGCAACTTCTCCACCCCTTTTACCTCCCTCTCTATCCCGCCTGAAGCATCGATATCCTGGGATATTTAGTTGCCAATCATGCCCTTCCCTCAACCAAGTCTCAGTAATAGCAATAACATCATACTCCCAGGTACTCATCCAAGCCCTAAGTTCATCTGCCTTACCTACTACACTTCTTGCATTAAAACAAATGCACCTCAGACCACCAGTCCCTTTGCGTTCATCATCTGCTCCCTGTCTACTCTTTTCCTTAGTCACGCTGACTTCATTATCTAGTTCCTTACAGGCTTTAGTTACTACCTCCTTACTGTCCACTGACCTCCTCATTTGGTTCCCATCCCCCTGCCACATTAGTTTAAACCCTCCCCAACAGCGTTAGCAAAAGCACCCCCAAGGACATTGGTTCCAGCCCGGCCCAGGTGTAGACTATCCAATTTGTAATAGTCCCACCTCCCCCAGAACCGGTCCCAATGTCCCAAAAATCTGAACCCCTCCTTCCTGCACCATCTCTCAAGCCACGCATTCATCCTGACTATTCTTTCATTTCTACTCTGACTATCACGTGGCACTGGTAGCAATCCTGAGATTACTACCTGAGGTCCTACTTTTTAACTTAGCTCCTAACTCCCTAAATTCTGCTTGTAGGACCTCATCCCGTTTTTTACCTATATCATTAGTGCCTATGTGCACAACGACAACTGGCTGTTCACCCTCCCCTTTCAGAATGTTCTGCAGCCGATCTGAGACATCCCTGACCCGTGCACCTGGGAGGCAACATACCATTCGGGAGTCTTGTTTTCGACCACAGAATCGCCTATCTACTCCCCTTACAATCGAATCCCCTATGACTATAGCCCTTCCACTCTTTTTCCCGCCCTTCCGAACAGCAGAGCCAGCCACGGTGCCATGAACCTGGCGACTGCTGCCTTCCCCTGGTGAGCCATCTCCCTCAACAGTATCCAAAACGGTTTACCTGTTGTGGAGGGAGATGACCGCAGGGGACACCTGCGCTGCCTTCCTGCTCTTTCTCTGCCTTTTGGTCACCCATTCCCTTTCTCCCTCAGCAATCCTAATCTGCGGTGTGACCAATTCGCTAAACGTGCTATCCACGACCTCCTCAGCATCGCGGATGCTCCAAAGTGAGTCCATCCGCAGCTCCAGAGCCGTCATGCGGTCTAACAAGAGCTGCAGCTGGACACACTTCCAGCACGTGAAGGAGTCAGGGACATCAGCCGTGTCCTTGAGCTCCCACATTGAGCAAGAGGAGCATAACACGGGTCTGAGATCTCCTGCCATTTTCAATCTTAAGCTTAAGTTATTCTTAACTTAGATAAATGAAAAAGGAACGAAAAGCTTTCACCAATCACAGGAAAAAAAAAAATAGAAAAAGCCTTACCTTATCTGCACACAACCGAGTCCTTTTTTTTTGGTTACAGGAGGAGGGCGGGTGGGAGACACTACAGGTGTAGTGTCTCGGGTTCAGAAACGGCCAAAATATATAGGACTTACTTACCCAGCTGCCACCTCACTCTCCCTGTCGCCGCTGCAAAAAGAAATCCGCGAGGATCAATTGGGAGAAATGTTCCGGACTCCTGGTTGGTCAGTGGCGGGTGGACTCCCTGCCGGAGGAGATGACACCTTTTGCGTGGAACACCACGCACCTCCTCTATCTGGGAGTCCACCTTAGCCCCGCTGAGGAAGCCTGGCCGGCAAACTGGCAGGAGTTGGAGACGAAAGTCACCGCTCGGCTGGGGCGCTGGACAGGACTGCTCCGAGTGATTTCCTACAGGGGCCGAGCGCTGGTCATAAACCAACTGGTGGCCTCCGTGTTGTGGTACCGGTTGGTCACTTTGGCCTCGCCCCCTGCATTCGCCACCAAGAATAAGCTTGTCGATTTCTTCTGTGGCAAGAGGAAACACTGGGTTTCTGCCGCGGTCCTGAGTCTCCCGATCGAGGAGGGCGGCCAGTCGCTGGTGTGTGTCCACACCCAGGCTGTGACTCTCCGCATTCGAACCCTGCAGAGATACCTGTACGTCGAGCATCCTCCCAGATGATGTGCGCTGGCGACGTATTTTTTCCGCCAGTGTCACTGCCTTCAAGATGCCATGCAGCTCCTGGTGGAGTCCGTTAGCTGTGCCTCTCTGAGGGAGTTGCCTGTCTTTTACCGGGATCTATTCCGAGTCTGGAACATGGTCTCCTCCAGTCAGGGCGTTCCCCGCCAGCGGAGGAGAGCACCTCGGCTGTCTGGGCGGCCGACTCCGGGGATGGACCGGCGGGCGGAGGAGTAGCCGAAACCCCCGGGACGCCCCTTGCTGCGGGTGGTGAGAGGGCTCGGGAGTGCGGAGCGATCCCGGCCGAGCTGACCCCCACTCGGCTGGAACTGCTCATCGGACCCAGGCCCCGAAACTCTCCTCGTGAGCCGGTCCCGCACAACCCGAGCCGCCTCTCGGAAATGCCCTCCATGCCATTCCAATCGGCGCGTAGGGGTTTCCTGTACGGGCTGCTCCTACACAGTCTCCACTTCCTCGCCCTCATCAGCCAGCCGGACACGCCCTGGCGGTCCGCGTTGCCATCTAGCGGCGAGGGGAAACCCCGCTGGAGGTCTCTCTACGCGGGAGTCCTCCCCCTTTACATCGGGGGACCTGGGGTGGAGGGTGTTGCACAGGACAGTCCCGTGCAAGAGACTTTTCAGTAGGTTCAAAGACTCCCAGGCCACCTGTACCTTCTGCGGCCTGGACGAGTCCGTGTTTCACATATATATGGAGTGTGCGAGGTTGCAGCCCCTCTTTGAGCATTTGAAGTGACTGCTCCTCAAATTTTGGCTGCACTTCAGTCCCACACACCTGATCTTTGGGCACCCGGTGTGGAGGGGCTTGGGCCGGGAGGAGGATCTCCTCATCGGTCTGCTCCTGGGCCTGGCCAAGGTGGTAATTCACAGGTCCAGGCTGCGGGCCTTTGGGGGGGTCCGTTCTCCCTGATTGCCTGCGCCTCTTCCGCGGTTACGTTCACGCCCGGGTGTCCCTGGAGAAGGAGCATGTGGTGTCCGTCGGTACGCTTGGAGCCTTCTGTGACCGGTGGGCACCGCAGGGACTGGAGTGCATTGTTGAAGCTGAGAAGGGCATTTTGATTTGAGTTTTTGGTTTATTTATCTGTTTTTAATAAAGTTATTTTAAAAATATGTATATCAAGGGGGCCTGAGGAATAAAGGCCCCCTCGATGTAAAAAAAAATGGGGGTTAGATACAGAGTAAAGCTCCCTCTACACTGTCCCCCATCAAAAAAAGGGGTTAGATACAGAATTTTACTCATTGTCAAGGAGTGCTTTGAAGTCTGCAACCAGAATTACTTAAATGCTGAGAGAGATGTCAGAAGCTTGGTGCACTCTGCTCTCTCATAATCTGCCAGGACATAAGAACATAAGAAATAGGAGCAGGAGCAGGCCGTACAGCTCTTCGAGCCTGCTCTGCCATTCAATCAGATCGTGATTGATTTTCTACATCAACTCCACTTTCCCGCACTACCCCAGATCCCTTCTTGATTTTCTTAGTGTCCATAAATGGATGGGTGCAGCTCCAACAACACTCAGGAACTCGACCCCATCCAGGACAAAGCAGCCCGCTTGACTGGCACCTCATCCACAACCTTAAACTTTCACTCCCTCCACCACCGACACACAGTGGCAGCACACCAAGAAATGACTTGATGTACATATGTTTGTTGTTCATAATGCTTTAATCAAAAATAATGTCTTTAGTCAAAATGGGGAAAAGATGGTTCAATGGTTTAACTGATCTGTGTTTGATTGTATTAGTCTGTTCACTGATCTATGTTCACTATGCTTAATTGCTTAAGCCTGTGGGTGGAGCTTAAGAGGTAAGAACTGAAACCATACAAGAAAGTTCCAGCATAAACAGACCTGAGATCTGTTGAGACAATATGTAGAAATCTTGTAAGTGCTGAGATATTTTAAAGTACTGTAAATAAATTTGTTGTTGAGCTAGTGTCATCTCTGCATTGCTCTGAGATACATCAGATATATAAAATATCCAGCAAACTGGCGAATACATAACAATGACCATCTCCAACAAGAGAAGCTCTAACCACCTTGCTTGACATTGAATGACATCACCATCACTGAATTCCCCCACTATCAATATCTTGGGGTTACTCTTGACCAGTCCTCGAGGCGGCCAACATCACCAGCTAATACACACTACTGAGTCAGTGGCGCTTGAGATGTCTTGGCCATGTGAGCCGCATGGAAGATGGCAGGATCCCCAAAGACACATTGTACAGCGAGCTCGCCACTGGTATCAGATCCATCGGCCATCCATGTCTCCGCTTCAAAGACGTCGGCAAACGCGACATGAAGTCCTGTGACATTGATCACAAGTCGTGGGAGTCAGTTGCCAGCGTTCGCCAGAGCTGGTGGGCAGCCATAAAGGCGGGGCTAAAGTGTGGCGAGTCGAAGAGACTTAGCAGTTGGCAGGAAAAAAGACAGAGGCGCAAGGGGAGAGCCAACTGTGTAACAGCCCCGACAAACAAATTTTTCTGCAGCACCTGTGGAAGAGCCTGTCACTCTAGAATTGGCCTTTATAGCCACTCCAGGTGCTGCTCCACACACTACTGACCACCTCCAGGCGCTTACCTATTGTCTCTTGAGATAAGGAGGCCAAAAGAAAAAAAAGAAAAGAAACTCTTGACCAGTAACTTAACTGGACCAGGCATATAAATACTGTGGCTACAAGAGCAGGACAGAGTCTGGGAATTCTGCGATGAGTAACTCACCTCCTGTCTCCTCAAAGCCTTTCCACCAACTTCAAGGAACAAGTCAGGCGTGTGATGGAATAATCATC
Source organism: Heterodontus francisci (assembly GCF_036365525.1). Classification (NCBI taxonomy): domain Eukaryota; kingdom Metazoa; phylum Chordata; class Chondrichthyes; order Heterodontiformes; family Heterodontidae; genus Heterodontus; species Heterodontus francisci. Next base: position 58,305,338 of record NC_090403.1, read on the forward strand.
CAGGACAAAGTAGCCTGCTTGATAGGCACCCCAAGCACCACCTTAAATATTTTTTGCTAAACTTGCAATGGCACCAAACAGATGTGGCAAACAGTGAGGATGATATGAACCACCTGCAACAGGACATAGACAGGCTAGCAGGATGGGCAGACAGGTGGCAGATGGAATTTAATATTGACAAGTGTGAGGTGATGCATTTTGGCAGAAGGAATAGGGAGAGGCAATATATACTTAATGGCACAGTTCTAAAGAGTGTGCAGGAACAGAGGGACCTGGGGGTTCATGTGCATCGATCTTTGAAGGTGGCAGGACATATTGAGAGAGTGGTTAATAAAGCATATGGGATCTTGAGCTTCATAAATAGACGCATTGAGTACCTTCCGGGAGTGGAGAGCAGTGGACCTGTGGGGAGAACGCCGAGGGCAGAGCCTATAAATTGAACCCGAGAATCAAGGCCCAGTCTCTTACCTTCCGGAAGCGGAGAGGAGAGGAGAGGAGAGGAGAGGAGAGGAGAGGAGCTCTTCCAGCACGTGGAGTTTTGAAAAAAAAGAAAAAAGTCAACAGTGACGTCAGAGGAGAGCTGCAAGGTGATTGGTTGGGTGAGTCACTGCTGTTCGTGCATTTAATTATCTTAAAAAAAATAAGGGGAAAGTTTTTTTTGTTCAAAAAAAATCTCTGGTGATAAGGTGAGTATTACTAACGTGTTTTTTTTTAATTCAGTGTAGCTTATTAAGGACTTTAGATCGGACTAGGTAGAATAAGGCCCCGAATATAATTAGTATTTTTTAATTCAGGGAGTAACTAATTAATCTAAAGGTAAGTTATGACAGGAGAGCTCAGCCCCGTGATATGCTCTTCCTGCGCTATGTGGGAAATCAGGGACGCTTCCAGTGTCCCTGACGACCATGCTTGCAGTATCCATCTGCAGCTACTGGCTACCCGCATTACGGAGCTGGAGCTGCGGGTGGATTCACTGTGGAGCATCCACGATGCTGAGGACGTCGTGGACAGCACGTTTAGTGAGGTGGTCACACCGCAGGTAATGGCTGCAGAGGCAGAAAAGAGATGGGTGACCGCCAGACGGAGTAGTAGGCGGAGTCCCCTGTGGCCATCCCCCTCTCAAACAGATATACCGCTTTGGATATTGTTGGGGGGGGATAACCTCCAAGGGGAAAGCAGCAACAGCCAAGTTCATGGCACCACGGAGGGCTCTGCTGCACAACAGGGGTGGAAGAGCTACAGTGATAGGGGATTCTATTGTAAGGCGTGCAGATCGGCGTTTCTGTGGCCGCAAACGAGACTCCAGGATGATATGTTGCCTCCCTGGTGCTAGGGTCAAGGATGTCTCGTAGCAGCTGCAGGACATTCTGAAAGGGGAGGGTGAGCAGCCAGAGGTCGTGGTCCATATTGGTACTAACGACATAAGCAGGAAAAGAGATGAGGTCCTGCAAAGTGAATATAGGGAGTTAGGCAGAAGGTTAAAAAGCAGGACCTCTAGGGTTGTAATCTCAGGATTACTCTCTGTGCCACGTGCTAGTGAGGGTAGGAATAGGAGGATAAGGCAAATGAATGCATGGCTGAAGAGCTGGTGTAGGCGGGAGAGCTTCAGCTACTTGGATCATTGGGATCTCTTCTGGTGCAGAGGTGACCTGTACAAGAGGGACGGGTTGCATTGAAACTGGAAGGGGACCAATATTGTTGCGGGGAGGTTTGCTAGTACTACTCGGGAGGGTTTAAACTAGTCTGGCAGGGGGCTGGGACCCAAAGTAGTAGTCTCTCCGATGAGATAGTTGAGGCAAATGTAGAGGTTATAACGAGCAAGTCCAGTAGGCAGGCCGGGCAGGGGCAGGACAGGGAGCGTGGAAGGTCTGGTAGGCTAAACTGCATTTACTTTAATGCAAGAAGCCTTAGAGGTAAGGCAGATGAACTCAGAGCATGGATTGGTACATGGGATTGTAATATTATAGCTATTACGGAAACATGGTTGAGGGATGGGCAGGACTGGCAGCTCAATGTTCCGAGGTACCGATCCTTCCGCCGTGACAGAGGTGGAGGTAAGAGAGGAGGGGGAGTTGCACTATTGATTAATGAGGACATCACGGCAGTACTTAGAGAGGATATCCCGGGGGGAAGGTCCAGAGAGGCCATATGGGTAGAACTTAGAAATAAGAAAGGGGTGATCACTTTGATGGAATTATACTAAAGGCCCCCCAATAGTCAGAGGGAAATGGAGGAGCATATATGTAGGGAAATCACAGATAGGTGTAGGAATTATAGGGTTGTAATAGTAGGTGATTTTAATTTCCCTAATATTCACTGGGACTGCCTTAGTGCTAAGGGATCGGATGGGAAGGAATTTGTTAAGCGTGTCCAGGATAGTTTTCTGAAGCAGTATGTGGATGGCCCTATTAGAGAAGGGGCTACACTCGACCTCCTCTTAGGAAATGAGGATGGGAAGGTGGTTGATGTGTCAGTGGGGGAGCACTTTGGGACCAGTGACCATAACTCTATTAGCTTCAAGATAGTTATGGAAAAGGATAGGACTGGTCCTCAAGTTGAAGTCCTAAATTGGGGGTAGGCTAATTTCGATGGCATCAGACAGGAACTCTCAAAAGTTGAATGGGAGAGGCTGTTTACAGGTAAAGGGACGTCTGGCAAGTGGGAGATTATTAAAAGTGAGATAGGAAGAGTTCAGGGCCGGCATGTTCCTGTTAGATGGAAGGGCAAGGCTGGCAAGTTCAGGGAACCTTGGTTGACGAGGGATATTGAGGGTCTGGTCAGGACAAAGAAGGAGGCATATGTCAGGTAATGGCAGCTGGGATCAAGCGAGTCCCTCGAGGAGTATAGGGGATGTAGGAGTACACTTAAGAAGGAAATTAGGAGGGCGAAAAGGGGCCATGAGATTTCCCTGGCAGATAAGATAAAGGAGAATCCTAAAAGATTCTATAAGTATATTAAGAGTAAAAGGGTAGCTAGGGAGAGAGTAGGTCCCCTTAAGGATCAGTGTGGTAATCTATGTGTGGAGCCACGGGAAATGGGCGAGGTCTTAAATGAATACTTCTCGTCTGTATTTACCGTGGAGAAGGTCATGGAAGCTAGTGAGTTCAAGGGAGGGAATAGCGATATCCTGGAGCATATCAACATTACAAAGGAGGAAGTGTTGGAGGTTTTGAAGCGCATTAAGGTGGATAAATCCCCAAGGCCTGACCAGGTGTATCCTAGGGAAGCAAGGGAGGAGATTGCTGGGGCCCTGGCAGAGATTTTTGTATCATCGTTAGCCACGGGTGAGGTACCGGAAGACTGGAGGATAGCTAATGTTGTGCCTTTATTTAAGAAGGGCAGCAGGGATAAGCCAGGGAACTACAGGCCGGTGAGCCTTACATCAGTGGTGGGAAAGTTATTGGAAGGGATTCTGAGAGACAGGATTTAGATGCATTTGGAAAGGTATGGTCTGATTAGGGATAGTCAGCATGGCTTTGTGCGTGAGAAATCATGTCTCACGAATATGATTGAGTTTTTTGAGGAGGTGACCAAGAGGATTGACGTTGTCTACATGGACTTTAGCAAGGCCTTTGACAAGGTCCCGCATGGTAGGCTGGTCTGGAAGGTTCGAACACATGGGATCGAGGGTGAACTACCCAAATGGATACAAAATTGACTTGGTGATAGGAGGCAGAGGGTGGTAGTGGAGGGTTGTTTTTCAGATTGGTGGCCGGTGACCAGTGGTGTGCCGCAGGGATCGGTGCTGGGCCCTCTGTTGTTTGTCATATATATTAATGACTTGGATGTGAATGAGGGTGGCATGATTAGTAAGTTTGCAGATGACACCAAAATTGGTGGTATAGTGGACAGTGAAGAAGTTTGTCTAAGGTTACAAAAGGATATAGATCAACTGGGAAAGTGGGCAAGCGATTGGCAAATGGAATTTAACGCAGACAAGTGCGAAGTGATGCATTTTGGGAAGTTAAACCAGGGCAGGACATATACAGTGAATGGCAGGGCCCTGGGGAGTGTTGTGAGCAGAGAGACCTTGGGGTGCAAGTACGTAGTTCCCTGAAAGTGATAACACAGGTAGACAGGGTGGTGAAGAAGGCGTATGGCATGCTTGCCTTCATTGGCCGAGGCATTGAGTACAAGAGTTGGGACGTCATGTTACAGTTGTACATAACGTTGGTTAGGCCGCATTTGGAGTACTGTGTGCAGTTCTGCCGCACTACAGGAAAGTTGTGATTAGGCTAGAGAGGGTGCAGAAAAGATTCACCGGGATGTTGCCTGGTTTGGAGGGTTTGAGTTATAAAGAGAGATTGGATAGGCTGGGTCTGTTTTCCCTGGAGCGAAGGAGGCTGAGAGGGGACATGATAGAGGTATATAAAATTATGAGAGTCATAGGAGGGGTAGATAGCCAGAGTCTGTTTCCCATGGTAGGGGTGACTAAAACCAGAGGGCATAGATTTAAGGTGAGAGGGAGGATGTTTAAAGGGGATCAAAGGGGTAAATTTTTCACACAAAGAATAGTGGGTATCTGGAATGAGCTGCCTGAGGAGGTGGTGGAGGCAGGAACTGTAGCAACATTTAAGAGGCATCTGGACAGGTACTTGAATGAGCAAGGCATAGAGGGATATGGAATTAATGCAGGCAGGTGGGATTAGTATAGATAGGCATTATGGTCGGCATGGATGCGATGGGCCGAAGGGCCTGTTTCTCTGCTGTACGACTCTATGACTCTACAAAAGCAGGGAAGTTATGCTGAACCTTTATAAAGCTCTGGTTAGGCCCCAACTAGAGAATTGCATCCAGTTCTGGTCACCGCACTTTAGGAAGGATGTGAGGGTCCTTGAGAGGGTGCAGAGGAGATTTATCAGAATGGGTCCAGGGATGGGGGATTTTAGTTACAAGGTTAAGTTGGAAAAGCTGGATTTTTTCTCCTTGGCACAAAGGAGATTGAGAGGAGATTTGATAGAGGTATACAAGATTATGACAGACTTAGATAAGTTAGACAAGGAAGAACTGTTCCCATTAACTAATGGTACAAGGACTAGGGGACACAGATTGAAGATTTTGGGCAAGAAATGCAGGGGCATTATAAGGAAGCACTTTTTTACGCAGCAGGTGGTAATGACCTGGAACTCGCTGCCCATAAGGTGGTGGAAGCGGAGACGATCACTGACTTCAAGAGGAAGTTGGATGGCCACCTGAGAGAAATCGACTTGCAGAGCTACAGGGATCGAGTGGGGGAGTGGGACTGAGTGGATTGCTCTACAGAGAGCTGGCATGGACTTGATGGGTTGAATAGCCTTCTTTTGTGCCATAAATGACTCTATACCTCTATGATTCGCTCCCTCCATCACTGGTGCACAGTGGCAGCAGTGTGTACCATCTACAAGATTCACTCCAGAAACTTGCCAAGCCTCCTTCAACAGCACCTTCCAAACCTGCGACCTCTACCACCCAGGACAAGGGCAGCAAATACATGAGAACACCACCACCTGCAAGTTCCTCTCTCAGGCACATCCTGACTTGAAATTATATTGTTGTTCCTTCATTGTCACTTGGTCAAAATCCTGGAACTCCCTTCCTAACAGCACTGTGGGTATACCTACCCCACATGGACTACAGTGGTTCAAGAAGGTAGCTCACCACCACCTTCTCAAGAGCAATTAGGGATGGGCAAGAAATGCTGGCCTGGCCAGTGACACCCACATCCATTAAACAAATAAATGAAAAAAGATTCACAACCCTCTGAGTGAATCTTCCACACCTATTCTTCCCACTGACTCTTTGCTCTCGTGGGTGCACTCTGTATTTGTATGTTCTTTATACACTCTCTCTACAGACAGGAAATGTGTCATGTTAATTAAAAATAAAGATGGCCAAGCGCTTTGCTTGAACCTTCCCTCCACACGCACAGTGTGTTGTTCCATCAGTCCCTCTGACAATTAAGAGACCCCACACCATCACCAATCAGTGACCAAGGACCCCACACCATCACTAATCAGTGACCAAGGGACTCGACACCATCAGGCCAAAATCCATGCTAAAGAGAGTGCGAGGGAAATAGACAGACAGACAGACAGAGAGAGACAGAGAATGGCAGAGGTAGAGGGTGGGATTTCCATTCTGGGGTCAGGAATCTGACGTGAGACGAGTTCCGGGTTCTAACCCCTTACTGCCTGTTCCTGATACATCATAGAATCATAGAATGTTTACAGCACAGAAAGAGGTCACTTGGCCCATTGTGTCTGCACCGGCCGAAAAACAGGTCACCCAGCCTAATCCCAACTTCCACCATTTGGTCCGTAGCCCTGCAGGTTACGGCACTTGAGGTGCATATCTGGACTCCTTTTAAATGAGTTGAGGGTTTCTGCCTCAACTACCCTTTCAAGCAGTGCTCTTGGTCCCCCAAAAGTAATTTAAAACTTCTCAGAGCTTCTTTGGCTCAATGTTCAGGATTGGGCTGGGATTGATACAGGGCTCAGAATTAGAGAGCCCAGAGGTAAGGAAGTGTGAGGTGATTGGTGAGTAGCTGTTGAGTGTTTTCTTTGTCCATTTCAGGGACAAGTCTTAAGTTTATTTCTCGTGAGTTTAGTTAATCTAATAAATAGAGGCATGGCAGGGCACCTCAGTTCTGTCAAATGCGTTTCCTGTTCCATGTGGGAACTCCTGGATGGTTCTCATGTCCTGGACAACCACACATGCAGGAAGTGTCATGAGCTGGAGGAGCTCGAGCTCCGGGTTTCAAAGGCTGAGAGTTTCATGGACAGCACATTTCTGGATGTAGTCATCCTGCAGCTTAATGGCATGCAGGAGGAGAGGGAATGGGTGACTGCCAGGATGTAAAGGAGGACCAGGCAGGTAGTGCAGGAGTCCCCTGAATGCATCTCACTCGCCAACCAGCATTCCATCTGAATACTGGTAAAGGCTATGGTTCCTCTGGAAAACTTACCAAATTAGTAACTAGTTAACTAATCAAATAAATAAATAAGGATAGATAGATATGGGAGGGCAGGTGGTGTGCCGTGACTGCAACATGTGGGAGTTGTGGAAAACATTGTGACCCTGGATAGACCTGCAGTGTCTGCAGCTTGAGCAACTTTGACTCAGAGTTGTTGAGTTAGAGTCCGAACTACAGACATTGCAGAGATTCAGGGAGGGGAAGAATTACCTGGACACTTTGTTCCAGGAGGCAGTTACACCCCGTAGGTTAATTCGAACTTTAGAGTTGGTCAATGGTCAGGGACAGGACAGTGTGACTGTGAGTCAGACAGTTATGGGGACCCAGGATGTAGTGATGGAGAAGTCTCAGCCCCTGAATTTGAGCAAGAGGTATGAAGTAGTTGCTACCTGTGTGGATGAGAACAATGACTGCAGGGTGGATATGCAAACTAACCATGGCAGGAAGCCATTCAAGAAGGAGAATGAAAAGGAATATGGCGGTGATAGGGGACAGTATCATTGGGGGATAGATACTGTTCTCTGCATCTGTGACCTGGAGTTCCAAAGGTTGTGTGGCCTGCCTGGTGCCAGGGTTTGAGACATCTCCTCGATATTGGAGACGAACTTGGAGTGGGATGGGGAGGATCCAGTTGTTGTGGTTCACTTAGGAACCAACAACATAGGTGGAACTAGGAATGATGTCCTGCTGAGAGAGTTTGAGGAGTCAGAGTCCAAATTAAAATGCAAAACTTCAAAGGTAATAATCTATGGATTGTTACCTGAGCCACGCACCAGTTGGCCTAGTTTCAAGCAGATTAGAGAATTAAACACAAAGCTCAAAGAGCGGTGTGGGAAGAAGGGGTTTTGATTCATGGGGCACTGGCACCAGTACTGAGGGAGCTGTTCCATTGGGATGGTGTCCACTTAAACCAGACTTGGATCAGTGTCCTGGCAAATCCTTTAATTAGAGCTGTAGATAGAGCTTCAAACTAAAAGAGGAGAGGGGTCAGGTGAAGAGGCATTTAGAAATCTGAAGAGAAAAGTTGAGGCAATAGAACAGTGTAACAATTTGGATGAAGACTAGCAGAGTGGGACAGGAAGGGGCAGAGAGTTTAACTGTAATAGCAAATCAGCAAATAAGGTCCATGCAAATAATCATAGTAAAGAAAAGGCTCTTTAATTGAATGCACGAAGCACTCATAATAGCATAGATGAACTAATGGCACAAAGAGAGATAAATGGTTTAGATCTAATCACTATTACAGAGACATGGTTACAAGGTGACCAAGGTTGGGAAATAAATATTCCAGGGTACACAACGTTTTGAAAAGACAGGCAGAATGGAAAAGGAGGAGGAGGAGAAGGAGGAGGAGGAGCCTTGATAGTAAAAGATAACATAAGGACAGGAGTGAGAAAGGATCTTGGTTCAGAAGATCAGGAAGTACAATCAGTATGGGTGGAGATTAGGAGAAGTAAAACATTGGTTGGAGTAGTTTATAGGCTCTCTAACGGTAGTTATACCATGGACAGAGCATTAAGCAAGAAATAATTTGACATTGTAACAAATGCAATGCAATAATCATGTGGCATTTTAATCTTCATATGGACTGGACAAATCAAATTGGCAAAGGTGGTCTGGAAGATGAATTTGTAGAATGCTTGCAGGCCAGTTTCCTGGAACAATATGTGGTGCAACCAACTAGGGAGAAAGCTACCTTAGACTAGTATTATACAATGAGGCAGGTTTAATTAGTACTCTCATAGTAAAGATCCTCTGGGAAAAGGTGATCATATTACAATTGAATTCCATATTAAGTTTGAAAACCTACTCTTCTTAAATCTTAAACTTAAACAAAACCAATTACTTAGGTATGAGTGGAGAGCTGTCTAAGGTTGATTGGATAAATGGACTAAAAGATAAACAGTGGGAAACACCTAAAGAAACAATTCAAAATGTTCAACAAAAATACATTCCATTAAAAAACTAAGCAAGAAAAGATCCAGCCATGGATTACTAGGGCAGTTAAGGATAGTATTAGATTAAAAGAAGAGGCTTATATGTTGCAAAGAATAATAGTGAGTCTGAGGATTGGGAATATTTTAGAAACCAGTAAAGGGCCACCAAAAAGTTATAAAAAGATGGGAAAAAATAAAATATAAGAGTAAACTCGCCAGGAATATAAAAACAGATTGTAAGAGCTTTTACAAGTATATAAAAAGGAGGAGTAGCAAAAGTAAATGTTGGTTCCTGAGAGGAAGAGACAGGAGAAATTATCATGGGGAATGAGGAAATGGCAGAGACATTGAACAAATATTTTGTGTCTGTCTTCACAGTGAAAGACACAAGTTTTATACCAGAAATAGAGGGTAACCAAGGGGCTAATAAAAGTGAGGAACTTAAGGTAATTAATATCAGTAGAGAAAAATGTATTTGAGAAACTTAAAGGGACTAAAAGCTGACAAATCCCCAGGACCTGATGGCCTACATCTCAGAGTTCTAAAAGAGATAGCTACAGAGATAATAGATGCACTGGTTATGATTTTGCAAAATTCCCTAGATTCCAGAACGGTCCCAGCTGATTGGAAGTTAGCAAATGTAACACTGCTGTTCAAGAAAGGAGGGAGAGAGAAAACAGGGAACTTATAGGCCAGTCAGCCTGACATCAGTCATCGGGAAAATGCTGGAATCTATTATTAAGGAAGTCTTAAAAGTGCACTTAGAAAATCAGAGTATGATCAGACAAAGTCAACATGGTTTTACAAAAGGGAAATCATGTTTGACTAACTTATTAGAATTTTTTGAAGATGTAGCGAGTAGGTTAGATAAAGGGGAACCAGTAGATGTAGTATAATTGGATTTCCAAAAGGCATTCAATAAAATGCCACACAAAAGGTTAATAGGCAAGATAAGGGCTCATGAAGTTGTGGTAATGTATTAGCATGGATAGAGGATTGGTTAACAGACAGGAAGCAGAGAGGAGGGATAAACAGGGCATTTTCAAGTTGGCAGGCAGTGAATAGTGGAGTGCCGCAAGGATCAGTGCTGGGGCCTCAGCTATTTATATTCCATATTAATGATTTAGACGAAGAGACCGAGAGTTTGCTAAGTTTGCTGATGATACAAACGTGGGTGGAAATGCAAGCTGTGAATAAGAACCAGAGAAGCTACAAAGAGATATAAACAGGTTGGGCTGGATTTTAAGGAGCCCTCGACATCAGAGTCCATGACCGGGGAGCCTGAAGATGGCCCTGGACAAGTCAATGCTGGCAGGGCCTGGCCTGATCCTCCCGACGTCGGCAGTGGCAGCAGGGCACCATGGCGACCCCTCACCGCTCGGTGACGGGATGACAATCACCGAAAGCAAATGAATAAAATGAATAGATTTACATGTACTTACCCTTAATCTTGATGGCCCACTGCGATTGTCTGCCCGGTGGCCGGCACTCCCACGCCTTCGGGTCTCCGTCTGTGGTAATGAGGCGCCACACTGGTGGGGAGGGGGAAGGAGGTAAGTTTATCAGCGGGGGAATGGGGTCAAATAAACGTCATGGATGTCGGGGATGTGGGGAAGGGTTGTACTTTAAACTTTATGCAGTTTGGAGCGGGAAGGTCAGATGTTACAGGTAAGTGTTTTGGGGGGGTAGAAAGGGCAAATAGTTAATTTAATTGTTATTGGTGGAAGTGGGAAAGAGGCAAATGAAATGTATTTATTTAATTTTATTCAATCTGTCTTGAAGTATTTAAATAAGCTGGTAGGGCTAACAGACCTGTAAGAATGGTGCCAGCGCCTGCTCACAGGCAGCTGAAGCCATCGCTGGGGATGGACAGCCCATCCCCTCCATGTGATTGGGCGGGGGGGGGTGTGCCCATCCCCTCCATGTGATTGGGCGGGGGGGTGTGCCCGCCCCCTCCATGTGATTGGGCGGGGGGGTGTGCCCGCCCCCTCCATGTGATTGGGCGGGGGGTGCGGCCCGCTCCCTCCATGTGATTGGGCGGGGGCTGTGGCCCGCCCCCCTCCATGTGATTGGGCGGGGGGTGCGGCCCGTCCCCTCCATGTGATTGGGCGGGGGGTGCAGCCCGCCCCCTCCATGTGATTGGGCGGGGGGTGCGGCCCGCCCCCTCCATGTGATTGTGCGGGGAGTGTGGCCCGCCCTGGCTATTTAAATGAGCCGCAGCGCTTGAGATTGCGGCCTGCTATTTTTGGAGCTCACCGCTAAGATCAGCAGTGAGTTCATAAAATCCATCCCGTTAAATGAAAGGGCAACAAGGTGGCAGGTGGAGTATATTGTGGGGAAGTGTGCGGTTAATCACTTTGGTCATAAGAATAGAAAGGTGTGACAGAATAAACTTTTTTTTAAAAGGTGTGAATTTTATAAATGCTGATGTTCAGAGACTTGCGAGTATTTGCACAAGGAACACAGAAAGTTAACATGCAGGTACAGCAAGCAATTAGGAAGGCACATGGCATGTTGACCTTTATTGCAAGGTGATTGGAGTACAGGAATAAGGAAGCCTTGCTACATTTGTACAGGGTTTTGATGAGATCACAGCTGGAATACTGTGTGCAGTTTTGGTCTCCATATTGAAGGAAGGATATATTTGCATTGGAGGCAGTGCAGCAGAGATTCACTAGATTGGTTCCTGGGATGAGAGGGTTGTTGTATGATGAGAGGCTGAGTAAATTGGGCCTGTACTCTCTGGAGTTTAGAAGAATGAGAGGTGATCTCATTGAAACACACAAGGTTTTGAAGGGGTTTGACAGAGTAGCCACCGAGAGTTTCTTTCCCCCTGGCTAAGGAATCTAGAACACAAGGGAACAGTCTCAGGATAAGGGGCCAGTCATTTAGGACTGAGATGAGGAGAAATTTCTTCATTCAAAGAGTTGTGAATCTTTGGAATTCTCTACCCCAGAGTGTTGTGGAGAGAAGATGTTCCATTGTTGAGTATATTTAAGACAGAGATCGATAGATTTTTTGGTCTCTCAGGGAATCACGGGTTGTGGGGTGAAGATGGCAAACTGGAGTTGATGTAGAAGATCAGCCATGATCATATTGAAGGCGGAGCAGGCTCGATGGGCCGAATTGTCTACTACTGCTCTTATTTCTTACATTCTTATGAGTGCAGTCAGAGGCAGGTACATGGCACAATGGATGGCTCAGCTGTGCAGCGGGGGAGGAGGAAGGTGAGGCCTCAATAGTTAGTGGAAGAGACAGGAATTTCTGCGGCTCAGACCCGACTGAAGGTAGGTATGTTGTCTCCCTGGTCCAGGGTCCAGGATATCACTGAGCAGCTGCAGAACATTATGAGGGTGGGAGGGTGAACAGCCAGAGGTCATAGTCCATATTGGTATCAATGTCAAAGGTAGAAAGAGGGATGAGGTCCTGCAGGCAGATTCAGATTTCTAGGAAAGGAATTAAAAAGCAGAATCTCAAAGATAGCTATCTCCAGATTACTCTCAGTGCCACGCCCTGGTCAGTATAGAAATAGGAGGATAGTGCAGCTGAATGAGTGGCTGGAGAGTTGGTGCAGGAGGGAGGGCTTTAGATTCCAGGGGCATTGGGACTGGCTCTGGGGGAGGTGAGACCTGTACAAGCCGGACAGGTTGCACCTTAACAGGGCTGTGACTAATATCTTGGTGGGGAGGTTTGCTGGTATTATTGGGTAGGGCTAGCACCAGGTTAAGAATGGAATGGAAACCTGAGTGTAGATTTCGAATTAAGGGAAGTAAAATTGGAAATAGAAGGCAGAAAATTAGTTAGCAAGTATGGAAGATCGAGGAATCAAAGGAAAGAAGACAACAAAGGAGTTGTCAGTGATTAATGATATATATTTCAATGCAATGAGTCTAGTGAATACGACAGATGAGCTGCGGACGCAGGTAGACACTTGGAAGTATATCATAGCTGTTACTGAAACATGGCTTAAAGAAGGGCAGAGAATGGCAGCTCAACGTTCCTGGTTACAGGGTTTTCAGATGGGATAAAGAGAGAGAGTTAAAAAAGGAAGGGATTGCTGCAATAATGACAAGAGATAATCACAAGCTGTGAAGAGGGATGCCAATGCTAGAGGGAACATCAAATGAAGCCATATAGGTTGAACTGAGGAACAAAACAAAAGGGACAATCATAAAAACAAAATACTGCAGATGCTGGAAATCTGAAATAAAACCAAAAAAGTGCTGGAAATACTCAGCAGGTCTGGCAGCATCTGTGGAGAGAGAAGCAGAGTTAACGTTTCAGGTCAGTGACCTTTCATCAGAACTGGCAAAGGTTAGAAATGTAACAGGTTTTAAGAAATAAAGTGGGGGTGGGTCAAAAGATAACAAAAGGGAAGGTGTTGACAGGGCAGAGTCAGAGAGAATAACTGACAAGGAGGTCATGGGGCAAAAGCAAAGACAAAGAGTGTGTTAATGGTGTGTCATAGAGTTATACAGCACAGAAACAGGCCCTTCGGCCCAACGCGTCTGCGCCGACCATCAAGCACCCATCCAATCTAATCCCATTTTCCAGCACTTGGCCCATAGCCTTGTATGCTATGGCGTTTCAAGTGCTCATCTAAATACTTAAATGTTGTGAGGGTTCCTGCCTCTGCCACCTGTTCAGGCAGTGTGTTCCAGATTCCCACCACCCTCTGGGTGAAAACATTTTTCCTCAACTCCCCTCTAAACATCCTGCCCCATAACATAAATATATGCCCCCTGGTTATTGACCACTCCACAAAAATAAACAGTTTCTTCCTACATAATCTATCAATGCCCCTCATAATTTTGTATACCTCAATCATGTCTGCCCTCAGCCTTCTCTGCTCTAAGAAAACAACCCTAGCCTATTCAGTCCCTCTTCATAGCTGAAACGCTCCAGCCCAGGCAACATCCTGGTGAATCTTTTCTGCACCCTCTCCAGTGCAATCACATCCTTCCTATAGTGTGGTGACCAGAACTGTACACAGTACTCCAGCTGTGGCCTAACTAGCGTTTTATACAGCTCCATCATAACCTCCCTGCTCTTATATTCTATGCCTCGGCTAATAAAGGCAAGTATCCCGTATACCTTCCTAACCACTTTATCTACCTGTGCTGCTGCCTTCAGTGATCTATGGACAAGCACCCCAGGGTCCCTCTGACCCTCTGTATTCCCTAGAGTCCTACCATCCATTGTATATTCCCTTGCCTTGTTAGTCCTCCCAAAATGCATCACCTCACACTTCTCAGGATTCAATTCCATTTGCCACTGCTCCGCCCATCTTACCAGCCCATCTATATCGTCCTGTAATCTAAGGCTTTCCTCCTCACTATTTACAACACCACCAATTTTCGTGTCGTCTGCGAATTTATGCAGACCTCCTATGATCATACCTCCTATCTCTCTTTGGCCTCCTTGTCTCGAGAGACAATGGGTAAGTGCCTGGAGGTGGTCAGTGGTTTGTGAAGCAGCGACTGGAGTGGTTAAAAAAGCCAATTCTAGAGTGACAGACTATATTCACATCTAAATCATTAATGTACACTACAAACAGCCAGGGTCCCAGCACCGATCCCTGCGGAACCCCACTGGTCACAGGCTTCCACTCGCAAAAACAACCCTCGACCATCACCCTCTGCCTCCTGCCACGAAGCCAATTTTGGATCCAATTTGCCAAATTGCCCTGGATCCCATGGGCTCTTACCTTCTTAACCAATCTCCTATGCGGGACCTTATCAAAAGCCTTACTGAAGTCCATGTAGACTACATCAACTGCTTTACCCTCATCTACACATCTAGTCACCTCCTCGAAAAATTCAATCAAATTTGTGATACATGATCTCCCCCTGACAAACCATGCTGACTATCCCTGATTAATGGGATTAGGTAGACAGGTCAGGTGTCTTTAATGCATCGGTGCAGACTCGATGGGCCGAAGGGCATCTTCTGCGCTGTATTGTTCTGTGATTCTGTGATTCTGTGAATCCCTGCCTCTCCAAGTGGAGATTAATCCTGTCCCTCAGAACTTTTTCCAATAATTTCCCTACCACTGATGTCAGACTCACTGGCCTGTAATTACCTGGTTTATCCCTACTACCCTTCTTGAATAATGGTACCACATTCGCCCTCCTCCAGTCCTCTGGCACTTTTGCTGTGGCCAGAGAGGATTTGAAAATTTGTGACAGAGCCCCTGCAATCTCCTCCCTTGTCTCACATAACAGCCTGGGATACATCTCATCTGGGCCTGGGGATTTATCCACATTTAAGCCCACTAAAACAGCTAATACTTCCTCTCTTTCAATGCTCATTTGTTCAAGTATATCACAGTCCCCCTCCCTGATCTCTACAGCTACATCGTCCTTCTCCATAGTGAACACGGATGAAAAGTAATCATTTAAAACCTCACCTATATCCTCCGGCTCCACACACAGATTGCCTCTTTGGTCCCTAATGGGCCCTACTCTTTCCCTGGTTATCCTCTTGCCCATAATATACTTATAAAATGCCTTAGGATTTTCCTTTATCTTGGCCGCCAGTGTTTTTTCATGTCCCCTCTTCGCTCTCCTAATTACTTTTTTAAGTACCCCCCACTACATTGTCTATACCCCTCTAGTGTCTTCGCTGTTTGCAGCCCTCTGAATCTGCCATAAGCCTCCTTTTTTTCCCTTATCCAATTCTCTATATTTTTTGACATCCAGGGTTCCCTCTACTTGTTGATCCTACCCTTCACCTTTACAGGAACATGTTGGCCCTGAACTCTCACTCTTTCCTTTTTGAATGACTCCCACTGGTCTGATGTAGACTTTCCTACAATTAGCTGCTCCCAGTCCACTTTGGCCAGATCTTGTTTTATCAAAATGAAATCGGCCTTCCCCCAATTCAGTACCTTTATTTCTGGTCCATCTTTGTCCTTTTCCATAACTACCTTAAATCTTACAGAGTTATGGTCACTATCCCCGAAATGATCCCCCACTGAGACTTCTATCTCTTGTCCAGCTTCATTCCCCAGGATTAGGTCCAGTACTGCCCCTTCTCTTGTAGAACTCTCTTCGTACTGGCTCAAAAAACTCTCCTGGATGCACTTTAAGAATTCCGCCCCCTTTAAGCCTTTTGCCCAAAGACTATCCTAGTTAATATTGGGGAAGTTGAAATCCCCTACTATCATTACCCTATTATTTTTACACCTCTCTGAGATTTGCCTTCATATCTGCTCCTCTATCTCTCCCTGACTGTTTGGAGGCCTGTAGTACACTCCCAGCCAAGTGATTGCCCCCTTTTTGTTTTTAAGTTCTACCCATATGACCTCATTTGAGGAACCTTCTAAGATATCATCCCTCCTTACTGCAGTAATTGACTCCTTGATCAACAGAGCAATGCCATCTCCTCTTTTATCCCCTCGCCTGTCATGTCTGAAGATTCTATACCTGGAATATTGAACTGCCAATCCTGCCCCTCCCTCAGCCATTTCTCTGTGATAGCAATAATATCATAATCCCATGTGCTAATCAATACCCTCAATTCATCTGCCTTACTAGTAAGACTCCTTGCATTCTTTTCACAGAGAGTGGTGGGTGCGTGGAATGCACTGCCAGCGGTGGTAGTAGAAGCAGATACATTAGGGACATTTAAGCGACTCTTGGATAGGTACATGGATGATAGTAGAATGAAGGGTATGTAGGCAGTTTGATCTTAGAGTAGGTTAAAGGGTTGGCACAACATCGTGGGCCGAAGGGCCTGTACTGTGCTGTACTGTTATATGTTCTATGTTCTAAAATAGATGCAATCCAGACTTGCATTATTTGCTTGAGCCTTATCAGGTATATATTTGCTCTGCCTTCCAGACTGACTGAGCTTCTCTTCTATATTTGACTGTGCATCACCTCCTACTGTACCTCCACTCTGTATCTTATCCTCCTGTAAAATTAGTTTAACCCCCCGCCCCCCCCCCCCCGGCCCCCCAACATCATTAGCAAACCTCCAAGCAAGGATGCTGGTTCCGTTCCGGTTCAGGTGCAACCCATCCAACTTCTACAGGTCCCACCTTCACCAGAAACAGACCTAGTGATCCAGGAAACTAAAGCCCTCCCTCCTGCACCATCTCCTCAGCCACACATTCATCTGCTCTATCCTCCTAGTCCTATACTCACTAGCACGTGGCACTGGGAGTAATCCAGAGATTACAACCTTTGAGGTCCTACTTTTTAATCTGCTGTCTAGCTCCCTAAATTCTTTTTGCAGGACCTCATCCCTGTTTCTACCTATGTCATTGGTACCAATGTGGACCACGACCTCCCGCTGTGCACCCTCACCCTCCAGAATACTCTGTAACCGCTCGGTGAAATCCATAACCCTTGCACCAGGGGGGCAACATACCATCCTGAAATCACATCTACAACCACAGAAACGCCTATCTGTTCCACTAAGCATAGAAACCACGGCCACTATTGCCCTCTTGTCCCTTTTTCTCCATCCCAGCACAGCTGAGTCAGCCATGATATTCCGGTTATGACTCTCGGTGTGGTGAAATACAAAGCGTTAGTGCAGAGAAAGGGTTAAATGGCAGAATAATGAAAGTCCTAGCCACAAGCAAAAACATGAAAAAAACATGAAAAAAAAAGTAGGCAGGCACATGGTAAAAAAAAGTGTAATGATGAAACAAACTAAAATCAAATGAAATACAAATAAAAAATATAAAGTAAAATTTAAAAAAGGGAGGCCCCAGTCATGCTCTGAAATTATTGAACTCAATGTTCAGTCCGGCAGGCTGTAGTGTGCCTAATCGGTAAATGAGATGCTGTTCCTCGAGCTTGCGTTGATGTTCAGTGGAACACTGCAGCAATCCCAGGATAGAGACGTGGGCATGAGAGCAGGGGGGAGTGTTGAAATGGCAAGCAACCGGAAGCTCAAGGTCCTGCTTGCGGACTGAGCGGAGATGTTCTGCAAAGCGGTCACCCAGTCTGCGCTTGGTCTTCCCAATGTAGAGGAGACCACACTGTGAGCAGCGAATACAGTATACTACATTGAAAGAAGTACAAGTAAATCGCTGCTTCACCTGAAAGGAGTGTTTGCGGCCTGGGATAGTGAGCAGAGAGGAGGTAAACGGGCAGGTATTGCACCTCCTGCGATTGCAGGGGAAGGTGCCATGGAAAGGGGATGAGGTGTTGGGGTTAATGGAGGAGTGGACCACGGTGTCACGGAGGGAATGACCCCTTCAGAATGCTGACAGGGGAAGGGAGGGGAAGATGTGTTTAGTAGTGGCATCACGCTGGAGGTGGCGGAAATGGTGGAGGATGATCCTTTGGATGTGGAGGCTGATGGGGTGAAAAGTAAGGACAAGGGGAACCCTGTCACGGTTCTGGGAGAGAGGGGAAGGGCTGAGGGCAAAGGTGCGGGAAATGGCCCTACACGGTTGAGGACCCTGTCAATCAAAGTGGGGGGGAATCCTCGGTTAGGGAAAAAGGAGGTCATATCAGAAGCACTGTCATGGAAGGTAGCATCATCAGAGCAGATGCATCCGAGATGAAGAAACTGGGAGAATGGGATGGAGTCCTTACAGGAGGCAGGGAGTGAAGAAGTGTAGTCGAGGTAGCTGTGGGAGTCGGTGGGCTTATAATGAATATTAGTAGACAGCCTATCCCCAGAGATGGAGACAGAGAAGTCGAGGAAGGGAAGGGAAGTGTCGGAGATGGACCATGTCCAGGTGAGAGAAGGGTGGAACTTGGAAGCAAAGTTGATAAAGTTTTCCAGTTCGGGACGGGAGCAGGAAATAGCACCGATACGGTCATCAATGTACCGGAAAAAGAGTTGGGGTGGAGGCCTGATTAGGACTGGATCAAGGAATGTTTGACTTTTCTTACAAAAAGACAGGCATAACTAGGACCCATACGGGTATCCATAGCAACCCCTTTTACTTGAAGGAAGTGAGTGGAGTTGAAGGAGAAGTTGTTCAATGTGAAAACAAGTTCAGCCAGGCGGAGGAGGGTGGTGGTGGATGGGGACTGGTTGGGCCTCTGTTCAAGGAAGAAGCAGAGAGCCCTCAAACCGTCCTGGTGGGGGATGGAGGTGTAGAGAGATTGGACGTCCATAGTGAAGAGGAGGCGGTTAGGGCCAGGAAACTGGAAATTGTCAAAATGATGTAAGGCGTCAGAAGAGTCACGGATGTAGCTGGGAAGAGACTGGACCAGGGAGAAAAGATAGAGTCAAGATAGGAAGAAATAATATATAAGGTGGTCAAGAAGACATATGGGATACTTTCCTTTATTAGCCAAGGCCTAGAGTATAAGAGCAGGAAGGTTATGCTCGAACTGTATAAAACACAAGTTAGGCTGCAGCACTGTGTACAGTTCTGGTCACTGCATTACAGGAAGGATGTAATTGCACTAGACAGGGTACCGAGGAGATTTACGAGGATGCTGCCAGTACTGGAGAATTTTCATTATGAGGGGCGGCACAGTGGTTAGCACCGCAGCCTCACAGCTCCAGCAACCTCAGTTCAGTTCTGGATACTGCCTGTGTGGAGTTTGCAAGTTCTCCCTGTGATCGCGTGGGTTTCTGCTGGGTGCTCCGGTTTCCTCCCACAGCCAAAGACTTGCAGGTTGAAAGGTAAATTGGCCATTGTAAATTGCCCCTAGTATAGGTAGGTGGTAGGAGAATTGAGGGAAGGTGGGGATGTGGTAGGGAATATTGGATTAATGTAGGATTAGTATAAATGGGTGGTTGATGGTCAGCACAGACTCGGTGGGCCGAAGGGCCTGTTTCAATGCTGTATCTCTCTATGACTATGAGGAAAGATTGGATAGGTTGGGGTTGTTTCCTTTGGAACAGTGGAGGCTGAGGGGAGATTTAATTGAGGTGTATGAAATTATGAGGGGCCAAGATAGAGTGGATACGAAAATCCTATTCCCCTTAACAGAGAGGTCAATAACCAGGGGACAGAAATTTAAAGTAATTGTCAGAAGAATTAGAGGGGAGTTGAGGAGAAACCTTGTCACCCAGATGGTGGTGGGGACAGGAACCCTCATTGCATTTAAAAAAGACTTGGAAATACACCTGAAGTGCCATAACCTACAGACCTAGAGATGGAAAGTGGGATTAAGTTGGATAGCTCTGCAGAGATGATGGGCCAAGTGACCTCCTTCTGGGCTATAAATTTCTATGATTCTAAGGGGTGAGAGTGGGCCAGTGGGATTAATTTGGGATTGATACAGGGCTATGGGGAGAGAGTGAGGCAGTGGGATTAGTTTGGGGATTGATACAGGGCTATGGGGAGAGAGTGAGGCAGTGGGGTTAGTTTGGGATTGATACAGGGCCATGGGGAGAGAGTGGGGTTGTGGGATTAGTTAAGGATTGATACAGGGCTATGAGGAGATAGCAGGGCCGTGGGATTAGTTTGGGATTGATACAGGGCCATGGGGAGAGAGTGGGGCCGTGGGATTAGTTTGGGATTGATACAAGGCTATGGGGAGAATGGGGCAGTTGGATTAGTTTGGGATTGATATAAGGGTATGGGGAGAGTGGGGCAGTGGGATTAGTTTGGGATTAATACAGGGCCATGGGGAGAGTGGGGCAATGGGATTAGTTTGGGATCGATACAGGGCTATGGGGAAAAAGGGGCAGTGGGATTAGTTTGGGATCGATACAGGGCTATGGGGAGAGCGGGGCAATGGGATTAGTTTGGGATCGATACAGGGCTATGGGGAAAAAGGGGCAGTGGAATTAGTTTGGGATCGATACAGGGCTATGGGGAGAGAGGGGCAGTGGGATTAGTCTGGGATTAATACAGGGCTATGGGGAGAGCGGGGCAATAGGATTAGTTTGGGATCGATACAGGGCTATGGGGAAAGAGGGGCAGTGGGATTAGTCTGGGATTAATACAGGGCTATGGGGAGAGCGGGGCAATAGGATTAGTTTGGGATCGATACAGGGCTATGGGGAAAAAGGGGCAGTGGGATTAGTTTGGGCGGGCTTTAGCAAAAGCCTGCACAGACGTTATGAGCTGAGGCAGAAGCAGAGATAGGTGATGTTACTGAGGTGGAGTTAGGCAGTCTGAGTGATTTAGAGGATATGGGGTTTAGGGTTATACCAGAAGATGAGGTTATGAACAGTCTGGGTTCAGCCTGAACTGTGACCAGGGACAGGGATGGAGTCCGTGACTAGAAAATATTGTTTGTGGCGGGGACTGAATACAATGGCTTCAGCCTTCTCAATAATTAATTGGAGGGAATGTTCTCTTGGCCAGTACTGTTAAAACTTGTCGAGTACCATATAATCAAAATAAAATTGAATTGATTCAATCACTGCAAATCACTGCTCTGATAACACATTGCATTACACTATATAACACAGCCTTCAACTCACTGACTGCAACATAATCAGAGATTGGCGAGTAATTGTAAGGGAACAGAACCTCCTGTGTCACTCTCTGTTTGCAACACCTCCGCATAACACCTCTTATATGCTAATTTCTATATTCAAATTATTGCAGTGCAAATTGGCTCATATTCAAATTTCCCCTTTAATTTATTCATACTCAATGCAAATTTCTTTCTGATGATTGGCTGATATGCAAATTTAGTGGCTTAAATATTAATTTGTTTAAAAGGTGTAGCCAAGCCGAGGAAACCAATCAAATGACTCAAAAATTCAATCCTTTTCTCTCAATCTTTTTCTCTGTAACTGAAATTTCCAATATCTAAAATCAGGCTTTAAATTCAATAAAAAGCTCAAAGACTACAAGTTTCACAATTGTCATGCTAGGCTCCCACCTGCCAAGAATGAAGCACGTTAATTTTGTCATGAACATTGACTTTTAACTATTGTTGGAGTGAGGAAATGACTTGTTAAACAGATCAACTGTGGCTGGAATAAACATTTACATAGTAACAGACATCGAAGGTGAGGAAGCACATTCCAGGGCCTGCTACGGAGGACTGGTTAGATCAGCTGGTCACATGACTAACTGGCTGTTCCAGGGTTTTCTTTTGAACTAGCCACAGAGAGTTTGAACTCAGAAAGACTGTTTGCTCCTGGACTGAGAAGATCTCTCCTGTCTGCTCCCATCTCTTTCTCACAAGCCTCTGAATCCACTGAAGAAACAAGAACTCCGAGAGAGAAAAGTCTCCTACAGTGAACAAGGTTTAAGAAGAATACTAGGCCCCAACGAAAAGCAAGATCTACCTACAATCAAGGACTCTGCAGTGAGTTCGAAGAACCGTAATAAAAACTCTTCAGATATTGCCTCAAATGTTTTCCACTTTACTTCTGCATTTTTCTGTCTCTATTTGTATGTATGTATCACGTATGCAATGCTAGCGTGGCTACGTCGTGTATCCGTAGACACCAACCGAATTAGAGTTTAAGTTCAAGTTTAATAAATTTCAACTTTTCCTCTTTAAATCTAAGAAAACCTGCTTGTGCTGATTTCTTTGCCTTATAGTTGGAAAGGGGTGAACAAGGATTCACCAAGGGGGAGCTAAAAACAGTGTGTTTAAAATTAAACCCTGTTACGGTAAGACCAGGTGAAGGCTGAGAGGGAACCCTAGACTTTCTCACCTGGTCGTTACACGATAATATTATGAAGTTGTTATGTTAAGGAGTGAGTGCCTGTGTACCCTGACCTTACTCTCCTTAAACAGCCAGCAAATCAACTCATTGAACTTTTTCCCTGTAAAAATGAGACAATGACAGAAATCATTAACATCAGAAATTCTATTTTAGACAAATCCCAGGAACTTTCAGATCAACCATAAGGCAGGTTATTTAGAGGACAGAATCTTAAAAACTTTCTTCTGTGAGGGCCAATGGTCCCAGGTTTTATTCTCAGTTAATATGTATAAATCACAGATGGTGATTGTTTACAAAAATACATTTCTATCTCAGTACAAAAGCTTATTTTGAATCATAGCACAGAAGGAGGCCATTCAGCCCATCGCACTTGTCCTGGGTTTATTGAAAGAGCTATCCGATTATTCTCAATCCCCTACTTTTTCCCCAAAGCCCTGCAAATTTCTCCTATTCAACTATTTACCCAATTTGCTTTCGAAAGATATTATTGAATCTTTCACTAGCCTTTCAGGCAGCACATTCTAAATCATAACATCTCCCTACATTTCAAAAATTCTCCTCATCTCCCCTTTAGCCCTTTCTGAGTGTATAATTGTTTCCCCAAAATATCAGCAAATAGGAATTGAAGAATCTTTTTTGAACTTAAGTTTCACATCAAAATTACCAATATCTTATTTTACCAGTACCTGGGCGAGAGTTGGAAAAGCATCTGATTACCAGTTCTGTATATTTTAAATTTCCTAAAGGTAAGATTATTAATTAATTTCTAAATTCTTTCACTGAAGATTCCATTTTCAAACCTCAGTCACACATGGAAACAGCATCAATATGAACTTTCAAATGTTTTAAAGCAAATTTTGACAATGAAAAACATGGGGGTTGTGCATACGTTGCCTTGTCTTTGCCAATATCCCACACCACATCTTGCCCCCTCCAGCATGCACCATCCCACTTCTTGCCCTGCTCTATACCCTATCCCTGCCCCTTCTTACCCTTCCCCTGCCCTGTAGCTCTCTTCCCTTCACCACCCTGCTCCCTGCCTTGCTCACTGCCTGTCCTTCCCCTTGTCTGGTTCTGATAGGTTGCACTGTGGTTGCACAGGTAGCTCCTAATCTAGAACCTACAAATGTTACCAGACCCAATCTATAAGTCATAGAGTCATTTACAGCACAGAAGGAGGCCTTTCGGCCCATCGAGTCCATGCCAGCTCTCCACAGAGCTATGCAGTCAGTCCCACTCCCCGGCTTGATCCCTGTAGCCCTGCAAATCTATTTTCTTAGGGGGCCATCTAACTTCCTCTGGAAGTCATTGATCGTCTCCGCCTCCACCACCCTTGTGGGCAGCGAGTTCCAGGTCATTACCACCCGCTGCGTAAAAAAGTGCTTGCTCATATTCCCCCTGCATCTTTAGCCCAAAACTTTCAATCTGTGTCCCCTAGTCTTGTACCATTAGTCACTGGGAACACCTTTTCCTTGACTAACTTATCTAAGCCTGTCATAATCTTGTACACCTCTATTAAATCTCCCCTCAATCTCCTTTGCTCGAAGGACAACAACATCAGCTTTTCCAACCTAACCTTGTAACTAATATCCCCCATCCCTGGACCCATTCTGATAAATCTCCTCTGCACCCTCTCAAGGACCCTCACATCCTTCCTAAAGTGCGGTGACCAGAACTGGATGCAATTCTCCAGTTGGGCCTTACCAGAGCTTTATAAAGGTTCAGCATAACTTTCCTGCTTTTGTACTCAATACCTCTGTTTATGAAGCCCAAGATCCCCATATGGTTTATTAACCACTCTCTCAATATGTCCTGCCACCTTCAAAGATCGATGCACATGCACCCCCAGGTCCCTCTGTTCCTGCACACTCTTTAGAACGGTGCTATTAAGTATATATTGCCTCTCCCGATCCCTTCTGCCAAAATGCATCACCTCACAATTGTCAGTATTAGTTTCCATCTGCCACCTGTCTGCTCATTCTGCTAGTCTATCTATGTCCTATTGCAGGCGGTTCATATCATCCTCACTGTTTGCCATATCTCCAAGTTTGGTATCATCAACAAATTCTGAGATTCTACTCTGTATTCCAAGACCCAAGTCATATATATATATATATATATATTTATATGTAGCAAAATAAGCAGTGGTCCCAGCACTGACCCTTGGGGAACACCACTACCATCCTCCAGTCTGAAAAGCAACCATTTACTATGACTCGCTGTTTTCTGTCCTTAAGCCAATTTTTTTTATCCAATTGGACACTGACCCTCCTATTCCATGAGCCTCAATTTTGTTCACCAGCCTTATCAAATGATTTCTTAAAATCCATATAAACAACATCCACCGCATTCCCTTCATTAACCTTCTCTGGTACTTCATTGAAAAATTGAATTAGATTAAACCATAAAACCATAGAAAAATTATGGTACAGAAGGAGGCCATTCAGCCCATCATGTCCGTGACGGACGAAAAATCTAGCGCCCAATCTAATCCCACTTTTCAGCAACTGGTCCGTAGCCTTGCCAGTTACAGCATTTCAGGTGCAGGTCCAGGTACCTTTTAAAAGAATTGAGGGTTTCTGCCTCCACCACTGATCCTGGCAGTGAATTCCAGACACACACCACCCTCTGGGTGAAAAACGTTTTTCCTCATGTCCCCTCTAATTCTTCTACCAATCACCTTAAACCTATACCCCCTGGTAATTGACCTCTCTGCTAGGGAAAACAGGTCCTTTCTGTCTACTCTATCTAGGCCCCTCATAATTCTGTACACCTCAATTAAGTCACCCCTCAGCCTCCTCTGTTCGAAGGAAAACAATCCTAGCCGATCCAGAACTAGATAATGAAGTCAGCGTGACTAAGGGGAAGAGTAGACAGGGAGCAGATGATGAACGCAAAGGGACTGGTGGTCTGAGGTGCATTTGTTTTAATGCAAGAAGTGTAGTAGGTAAGGCAGATGAACTTAGGGCTTGGATTAGTACCTGGGAGTATGATGTTATTGCTATTACTGAGACTTGGTTGAGGGAAGGGCATGATTGGCAACTAAATATCCCAGGATATCGATTCTTCAGGCGGGATAGAGAGGGTGGTAAAAGGGGTGGAGGAGTTGCATTACTGGTCAAAGAGGATATTACAGCTGTGCTGAAGGAGGGCACTATGGAGGACTCGAGCAGTGAGGCAATATGGGCAGAACTCAGAAATAGGAAGGGTGCGGTAACAATGTTGGGGCTGTACTACAGGTCTCCCAACAGCGAGCGTGAGATAGAGGTACAAATATGTAAACAGATTATGGAAAGATGTAGGAGCAACAGGGTGGTGGTGATAGGAGATTTTAATTTTCCCAACATTGACTGGGATTCACTTAGTGTTCGAGGTCTAGATGGAGCAGAATTTGTAAGGAGCATCCAGGAGGGTTTTCTAGAGCAGTATGTAAATAGTCCAACTCGGGAAGGGGCCATACTGGACCTGGTGTTGGGGAATGAGCCCGGCCAGGTGGTTGAAGTTTCAGTCGGGGACTACTTTGGGAATAGTGATCACAATTCCGTAAGTTTTAGAATACTCATGGACAAAGACGAGAATGGTCCTAAAGGAAGAGTGCTAAATTGGGGGAAGGCCAACTATACCAAAATTCGGCAGGAGCTGGGGAATGTAGATTGGGAGCAGCTGTTTGAAGGTAAATCCACATTTGATATGTGGTAGGCTTTTAAAGAGAGATTGATTAGCGTGCAGGAGAGACATGTTCCTGTGAAAATGAAGGATAGAAATGGCAAGATGAGGGAACCATGGATGACAGGTGAAATTGTGAGACTAGCTAAGAGGAAAAAGGAAGCATACATAAGGTCTAGGAGGCTGAAGAAAGACGAAGCTTTGAAAGAATATCGGGAATGTAGGACCAATCTGAAAGGAGGAATTAAGAGGGCTAAAAGGGGTCATGAAATATCTTTAGCAAACAGGGTTAAGGAAAATCCCAAAGCCTTTTATTCATATATAAGGAGAAAGAGGGTAACTAGAGAAAGGATTGGCCCACTCAAGGACAAAGGAGGAAAGTTATGTGTGGAGTCAGAGAAAATGGGTGAGATTCTAAACGAGTACTTTGCATCGGTATTCACCGAGGAGAGGGACATGACGGATGTTGAGGTTAGGGACAGATGTTTGATTACTCTAGGTCAAGTCGGCATAAGGAGGGAGGAAGTGTTGGGTATTCTAAAAGGCATTAAGGTGGACAAGTCCCCAGGTCCGGATGGGATCTATCCCAGGTTACTGAGGGAAGCGACAGAGGAAATAGCTGGGGCCTTAACAGATATCTTTGCAGCATCCTTAAACACGGGTGAGGTCCCGGAGGACTGGAGAATTGTTAATGTTGTCCCCTTGTTTAAGAAGGGTAGCAGGGATAATCCAGGTAATTATAGACCGGTGAGCCTGACATCAGTGGTAGGGAAGCTGCTGGAGAAGATACTGAGGGATAGGATCTATTCCCATTTGGAAGAAAATGGGCTTATCAGTGATAGGCAACATGGTTTTGTGCAGGGAAGGTCATGTCTTACCAACTTAATAGAATTCTTTGAGGAAGTGACAAAGTTGATTGATGAGGGAAGGGCTGTAGATGTCATATACATGGACTTAAGTAAGGCGTTTGATAAGGTTCCCCATGGCAGGCTGATGGAGAAAGTGAAGTCGCATGGGGTCCAGGGTGTACTAGCTAGATGGATAAAGAACTGGCTGGGCAACCGGAGACAGAGAGTAGTAGTGGAAGGGAGTTTCTCAAAATGGAGACGTGTGACCAGTGGTGTTCCACAGGGATCCGTGCTGGGACCACTGTTGTTTGTGATATACATAAATGATTTGGAGGAAAGTATAGGTGGTCTGATTAGCAAGTTTGCAGACGACACTAAGATTGGTGGAGTAGCAGATAGTGAAGGGGACTGTCAGAGAATACAGCAGAATATAGATAGACTGGAGAGTTGGGCAGAGAAATGGCAGATGGAGTTCAATCAGGGCAAATGCGAGGTGATGCATTTTGGAAGATCCAATTCAAGAGTGAACTGTACAGTAAATGGAAAAGTCCTGGGGAAAATTGATGTACAGAGAGATTTGGGTGTTCAGGTCCACTGTTCCCTGAAGGTGGCAATGCAGGTCAATAGAGTGGTCAAGAAGACATACGGCATGCTTTCCTTTATCGGACGGGGTATTGAATACAAGAGTTGGCAGGTCATGTTACAGTTGTATAAGACTTTGGTTCGGCCACATTTGGAATACTGCGTGCAGTTCTAGTCGCCACATTACCAAAAGGATGTAGATGCTTTGGAGAGGGTGCAGAGGAGGTTCACCAGGATGTTGCCTGGTATGGAGGGCGCTAGCTATGAAGAGAGGTTGAGCAGATTAGGATTATTTTCATTAGAAAGACGGAGGTTGAGGGGGGACCTGATTGAGGTGTACAAAATCATGAGAGGTATAGACAGGGTGGATAGCAAGTGGCTTTTTCCCAGAGTGGGGGATTCAATTACTAGGGGTCACAAGTTCAAAGTGCGAGGGGAAAGGTTTAGGGGGGGATATGCGTGGAAAGTTCTTTACGCAGAGGGTGGTGGGTGCCTGGAACGCATTGCCAGCGGAGGTGGTAGACGCGGGCACGATAGCGTCTTTTAAGATGTATCTAGACAGATACATGAATGGGCAGGAAGCAAAGAGATACAGACCCTTAGAAAATAGGCGGCATGTTTAGATAGAGGATCTGGATCGGCGCAGGCTTGGAGGGCCGAAGGGCCTGTTCCTGTGCTGTAATTTTCTTTGTTCTTTGTTCTTTGATCCAATCTTTCCTCATAGCTGCAACTTTCAAGCCCTGGCAACATTCTTGTAAATCTCCTCTGTACTCTCTCCAGAGCAATTATGTCCTTCCTGTAATGTGGTGACCAGAACGGTACGCAATACTCCAGCTGTGGCCTAACCAGCGTTTTATACAGTTCCAGCATCACATCCCTGCTTTTGTATTCTATACCTCAGCCAATAAAGGAAAGCATTCCATGAGCCTTCTTCACCACTTTATCTACCTGTCCTGCCACCTTCAGGGACCGGTGGACATGTACCCCAAGGTCTCTCACTTCTTCTATCCCTCTCAATATCCTCTCGTTTATTGTGTATTCCCTCGCTTTATTTGCCCTCCCCAAATGCATTACCTCACACTTCTCTGGATTGAATTCCATTTGTCACTTTTCCACCCACTCAACCAAACCATTGATGTCATTCTGGAGTCTACAGCTATCCTCTTCATTATCAACTACACGGCCAATTTTTGTGTCATCAGCAAATTTCCCAATCATGCCTCCCACATTTAAGTCCAAATCATTAATATATACCACAAACAGCAAGGGACCCAACACTGAGCCCTGTGGAACACCACTGGAAACAGCTTTCCATTTGCAAAAACATCCGTCAACTACTACCCTTTGTTTCCTCTCCCTGAGTCAATTTGGGATCCAACCTGCCACATTCCCCTGTATCCCATGGGCTTTTATTTTACTGACCAGTCTGCCATGTGGGACCTTGTCAAATGCCTTACTAAAATCCATGTAGATCACATCCACTGCACTACCCTCATCAATCCTCCTTGCTACTTCATCAAAAAGCTCAATTAAGTTAGTAAGACATGACCTTCCCTTAACAAATCCATGCTGACTATCCCTGATTAATTCGTGCCTTTCTAAGTAACAGTTTATCCTATCTCTCAAAATTGATTCTAATAATTTTCTAATAATAATTCTAATAATTTTCCCACCACCAAGGTCAGACTGACCGGCCTATAATTATTTGGCCTATCCCTTTTTAAACAATGGTACAATGTTCGCAGACCTCCAATCCTCTGGTACCTCACTTGTATCTAGTGAGGAGTTGAAGATGATCCTCAGAGCATCCGTTATTTTCTCCCTGGCTTCCTTTAACAACCTGGGATGCAAAATATCTGGTCCTGGTGATCTATCCACTTTCAAGGATGTCAGACTCTCTCGTACTTTCTCTCTCATTATGCTTATCATATTTAATATTTCACACTCCTCCTCTTTTACTACAATGTCTGCATCATCCCTTTCCTTTGTAAGACAAAGTCCTCATTAAGAATCTGTATCCATGCACAAGTTCCCTTGTACATCTCTGATCGACCCTACCCTTTCCTTAATTATCCTCTTGCTCTTAATGTACTGATAAAATATCTTTGGGTTTTCCTTGATTTTACCTGCCAATAATTTTTCATGTCCTCTCTTTACTTTCCTAATTTCCTTTTTTACTTCACCTCTGCATCTTTCTATACTCCTCTAGGCTTTCTAAAGTATTAAGATTTTTACGATTGTCATAAACTTTCTTTTTCTGCTTTATCTTACCCTGTAAACTTCTAGATAACCAGAGGCTCTAGATTTGGCAGTACCACCCTTTATCTTTATGGGGACATGCCTACACTGTGCTCGTAGAATCTTGCTTGAGAATGCCTCCCACGGGTTTGCCACTGATTTTCCTTCAAAAAGCTGTATCCTGTCCACTTACGCCAGGTCACTTCTTAGCTTCTTAAATTTGCCTTCCCCCAATTTAGAACTTTTACTTCTGTTTTATCTTTGTCCTTTTCCATGATTATGCTAAAACTTACTGTATTAGTCAAGCATAATCTGCCTTTTACAAATCCATGCTGACTTTCCTTAATTAACTCGAACTTCTCTAAGTGTCCATTGATATTTTCCTTGATTATTGTTTCTAAAACCTTACCCACCACTGATGTTAAATTGACCAGCCTGTTCTTCTTAGGAATGCCCTTATTCTTGAATAAGGTTGTCACATTTGCCACTCTCCAATCCTCTGGCACCTCCCCCCGTATCCAGGGAAGTTTGGAAGATTATGCCAAGCCCTTCCGCTATCTCCATCCCCACTTCCTTTAGCAACCTGGGATGTGTTGTGCCTAATATGCACTTACTCTTAAAGAATCTGCGGAATCCGATTGGTGAAAGGTATATCGATATTTTCTTTCTTCTTCTTTGGCCTCCTTGTCTCGAGAGACAATGGGTAAGCGCCTGGAGGTGGTCAGTGGTTTGTGAAGCAGCGCCTGGAGTGGCTATAAAGGCCAATTCTAGAGTGACAGAGTCTTCGACAGGCGCTGTAGATAAAATTGTTTGTCGGGGCTGTTACACAGTTGGCTCTCTCCTTGCACTTCTGTTTTTTTTCCTGCCAACTGCTAAGTCTCTTCGACTCACCACACTTTAGCTCCGCCTTTATGGCTGTCCACCAACTCTGGCAATCACTGGCAACTGACTCCCACGACTTGTGGTCAATGTCACAGGACTTCATGTCGCGTTTGCAGACGTCTTTAAAGTGGAGACATGGATGGCCGGTGGGTCTGATACCAGTGGCGAGCTCGCTGTACAATGTGTCCTTGGGGATCCTGCCATCTTCCATGCGGCTCACATGGCCAAGCCATCTCAAGTGCTGCTGGCTCAGTAGGGTGTATATGTTGGGGATATTGGCCGCCTCAAAGACTTCAGCGTTGGAGATACGGTCCTGCCACCTGATGCCAAGGATTCTCCGGAGGCAGCGAAGATGGAATGAATTGAGACGTCGCTCTTGGCTGACATATGTTGTCCAGGCCTCGCTGCCGTAGAGCAAGGTACTGAGGACACAGGCTTGATACACTCGGACTTTTGTGTTCTGTGTCAGTGCGCCATTTTCCCACACTCTCTTGGCCAGTCTGGACATAGCAGCGGACGCCTTTCCCATGCGCTTGTTGATTTCTGCATCGAGAGACAGGTTACTGGTGATAGTTGAGCCTAGGTAGGTGAACTCTTGAACCACTTCCAGAGCATGGTCGCCGATATTGATGGATGGAGCATTTCTGACATCCTGTCCCATGATGTTTGTTTCTTGAGGCTGATGGTTAGGCCAAATCCGTTGCAGGCAGCCGCAATCCTGTCGATGAGTCTCTGCAGACACTCTTCTGTGTGAGATGTTAATGCAGCATCGTCAGCAAAGAGGAGTTCCCTGATGAAGACTTTCCATACTTTGGTCTTCACTCTTAGACGGGCAAGGTTGAACAACCTGCCACCTGATCTTGTGTGGAGGAAAATTCCTTCTTCTGAAGACTTGAACGCATGTGAGAGCAGCAGGGAGAAGAAGATCCCAAACAGTGTAGGTGTGAGAACGCAGCCCTGTTTCACGCCACTCAGGATAGGAAAGGGGTCTGATGAGGCACCGCTATGCTGAATTGTGCCTTTCATATTGTCATGGAATGAGGTGATGATACTTAGTAGCTTTGGTGGACATCTGATCTTTGCTAGTAGTCTGAAGAGACCACGTCTGCTGACGAGGTCAAAGGCTTTGGTGAGATCAATGAAAGCAACGTAGAGGGGCATCTGTTGTGCGCGCCATTTCTCCTGTAGCTGGTGAAGGGAGAACAGCATGTCAACGGTCGATCTCTCTGCTCGAAAGCCACACTGTGCCTCGGGGTAGACACGCTCAGCCAGCTTCTGGAGCCTGTTTAAAACGACTCGAGCAAAGACTTTCCCCACTATGCTGAGCAGGGAGATTCCACGGTAGTTGTTGCAGTCACCACGGTCACCCTTGTTCTTATAGAGGGTGATGATATTGGCATTGCGCATGTCCTGTGGTACTGCTCCCTCATCCCAGCACAGGCAAAGCAGTCCGTACAGTGCTGAAAGTATAGCAGGCTTGACACTCTTGATGATTTCAGGGGTAATGCCGTCCTTCCCAGGGGCTTTTCCACTGGCTAGAGAATCAATGGCATCACTGAGTTCCGATTTTGTTGGTTGTTCGTCCAGCTCATCCATGACTGGCAGAGACTGGGCTGCATTGAGGGCAGTCTCAGTTACAACATTTTCCCTGGAGTACAGTTCGAGATAGTGCTCCACCCAGCGGTCTATTTGCTTGCGTTGGTCAGTGATTGTGTCCCCTGATTTAGATTTGAGGGGGGTGATCTTCTTGATGTTTGGCCCAAAAGCTCTCTTAATGCCATCATACATTCCTCTGATATTTCCGGTAAGAGGCCAGCTGAATATAGGTGTTGCCAGTCGTCATTTGCGCAGCGCCTGGCTGTTCTTTGTGCAGCACTTCTGGCTACTGTAAGTGCTAGGTATATCGATATTTTATCCACACACTAAATCATCAAAGTACAAGCTTTCACTACTTGCACAGTATACTACCCGTCAAGACACGAGGTGATCAGTCTCAGACTTACGGCTGTGCTTCTGTTCTGAGCTCCTGCCTCAGGGTATCTTCTCGAGTGTTCTTCCCTGGGGTTCTCGTACCTTCCTCAGTCTCAGTCAGGGGTTAAATCTTGTTTCTAAGACCCTCCCCTCTTACTTACTCATAGGGGCCTGGTATACTGACATTATGATAATTCCTTATTTGGCTCAGTGAGGACCTGTTCAAAACTTCACAGTTTCCCATTATGTACTATGAGTTAAATCTTATCTGGTATCCATGACGACTCCCTTTATCTGCTAAGTGCAAAGACAGGGTCTGGTATCATCAATATGTCTTATCTATACTGTTTACAACACCTCGGCTATCTGTGTGCTGTGGCCCCTTTGTTTTAACTAAGTTTTTATGTGTTTTTACTGGGTCTAAAGATGCAAGCCATTCGGACCAGGTGATTTATCTACCCTCAGCATAGCCAGCCTTTTTAGTACCTCTCCTCTCTCAATTTTTTACCCTATCCATTGCCTCTGCTCTCTCCACCTCTCCTGATATTTTGTCAGATTCTGCTTCCTTAGTAGACGCTGATACAAAACACTCACTAAGTACATTAACCTTGCCCTGTGCCTAACCCTAACCCTGTCTGTCCCTAATAGGCCCCACTCCCCTTACTATTTACCTACTATTTACCTGCTGGTAGAAGATCTTTTGAGTTCCCTTTTATATTAACTGCAATTCTATTCTAATATTCTCTCTTTGCCAGTCTTATTTTCCTCTTCACCTCCCTTCTCAACTTATTGTATATTGCCTGGTTCTCACCTGATGAGTTCACCTGACAAGCATCATACACCCTTTTTTTTTGTTTCAGCATAATCTCTATCTCCCTCATTATCCAAGGAGCACTGTTATTGGATCCCCACCATTCAGCCTAAAAGAATGATTTCAGTGAGTTCTGTGAGTGGTGAAATGAAATACAGACATTGCAGGGCCCAGTGTCTCTCACATGGAGCCCAGGCTGCAACACTACTTAACTCCAGTAGAGGTCAGCCTCCACTAAGATTGGCAGCTTCCAGCCATTCAATTCCCTTTATTCTGATCTATTTTGCTTGAGTTTGGATCATTTAAGGTTCAAAATACTCAAAATACACAGTCACAACTCACTGGGAAACTCCCACATCCTGCCAAAATCTGCCCATTCTTCTCCAATGTATCAGAACAGAAAGACTCCTGCAGCCTCTATCAAGCCAGGCGCCTGTGTTACAGTGATTTAAACTCCACATGTTCATCAACCCTTCCCTGGGATCTTGTTTTCCCACCCACTCACTCTCCACTGCCCGCCCTCAAGACGATGATTGCATTGGGCTGAGAAGTTTCAAACTCTCCAGGATTGGTCTGGGGTCTCCAGATGTTGAAGACTAAATTCCAGGACATTCCAGGGATTTAGCTGGGAGCTAAAACCAAGAGAAAAACAATCGAGACCTTTAACAAAATTGTGGGTTTTTAATTTTCTTTGAATATTTTGGAATATTTGTTATGAAATTATCAAACTGGGAGAAACATGACAGTTAAGAATCATCCAATCAGTTGACAAAGAATCTGTTCATTCCCAATCCTACAAGGACGAATGTATTGGACGACCAATAGCAGGAGGGTGAGGGGTGGTGCTCCACAAGGATGGGCATGTCATTAGAAATGTTGAAAATTTATGGCACAGAAAGGAGTGTCTGTGCCAACCAAAAAAGAGCAATCCAACCTCTTCCCATTTTCCAGCTCTGGGTCTATAGCCCTGTAGCTTCCAGCACTCCGGTATATTTCCAAGTGTTTTTTAAAAATGCTATGACGATTTCTGATTATTAGCCTCTCTGCTAATAGAAATAGGTCCTTCCTATCCACTCTATCTTCTCCCCTCATAATGTTATCCACCTCAAATATATCTCCCCTCAGCCTCCTCTGTTCCACGCTTGTCCAATCTTTCCTCATAACTAAAATTCTCCATTCCTCGTAAATCTCCCCTGTACCCCCTCCAGTGTGATCACATCCTTCCTGTAATGCGGTGACCAGAACTGTACACAGTACTGTAGCTGCAGTCTAAATAGTGTTTTATATAGTTCTACAATAACTTCCCTGCTTTTATACTCTAGGCCTCAGCTAATAAAGGCAAGTATCCCATATGTCTTCTTGACCACCTTATCTACCTGTCGTGCTACCTTCAGGGATCTGTGGACATGCACTCCAAGGTCCCTCTGTTCCACTACACTGCTCAGTATCTGACCATTTATTGTGTATTCCCTTGCTTTGTTTGTCCTCACCAAATGCATTACCTCACACTTCTCTGGATTGAATTCCATTTGCCACTTGTCTGCTCACCTGACCAATCCATTGATATCTTCCTGCAGTCTACAGATTTCTTCTTTATTATCAAACACATGGCTAATTTTCATATCATCTGCAAACTTCTTAATCATGCATTTATGTCTAAATCACTGATTTATACCACGAACAGACAGGGACCCAGTGCTGGACAGTGCGGAACCCCACAGAAAACAGCCTTCCAAACACAAAAACACCTGTTGACCATAACTTTCTGCTTCCTGTCACTGAACCAATTTTGGATCCAATATGCCAATTTCAGTTGAATCCCATGGGTTTTTAGTTTTCTGATCATGTGGGACCTTGTCAAAAGCCTTGCTAAAATCCATATAGCCTGCATCAAATGCACTACTCTCATCAATCCTCCTTGTTACTTCTTCTCAAAATTCAACCAATTTGGTAAGACACGAAACTTCCCTTAACAAATTCATGCTGACCATCCTTGGTTAATCCATGCCTCTCTAAATGACCATTTATACTGTCCCTCAGATTTTTTCCCAATACTTTTCCCACCACCAAGGTTAGGCCGACTGCCTATAATTACTCGGTCTATCCCTTCCTCCCTTTTAAAACAATTGGAGTAATGTTAGCTGTCCTTCAGTCCTTTGGCACCATGCCTGCAGCCAGACAGGATTGGAAAATGATGATCAGAGCCTTCACTATTTCCTCCCCTGCTTCTCTGAACAGCCCAGGATACGTTTCATCCTGTCCTGGCAATTTATCTATTTTCAAAGATGTTTGATAAATCCCTTAATATTTCCTTTCTCACTGTGTTTATTCCATCCAATATTTCACACTCCTCCTCCTTAACTACAATGTCTGCTTCATCCCTCTCTTTTGTGAAGACAGACACAAAGTATTCATTAAGAACCATGCCCACATCTTGCACCTCAACACACAGGTTATCTTTTTGGTCTCTAATTGGCCATACGCTCTCCTTAGTTATCCTCTTGCTCTTTATGTACGAATAAAATATCTTTGGGTTTTCCTTGCCAATATTTTTTCATGTCCTCCCTTTGCTATCCTAATTTCCTCTTTAATTTCACCCCTGCACTTTCTGCACTCCTCTAGGCTTTCTACAATATTGCTCTCTAGGCATCTGACAAAAGCTTTCTTTCTTTGCCTTAACCTACTCTGTATTCTCTTTGACATCCAGGAGGGATCTAAGATCATAAGAAATAGGAGCAAGAGTAGGCCATTCGGCCCCTCGGACTTGCTCTGCCATTCAATAAGATTGTGGCCTTAACTCCACTTTCCTGCCTGTTCTCCATAACCCTTAACTCCCTTCTCGATCAAAAATCTGTCTAACTCAGCCTTGAATATATTCAATGACCCAGCCTCCACTGCTCTCTGGGGGAGAGAATTCCAAAGATTAACAACCGTCTGTCTGAGAGAAGAAATTCCTCCTCATCTCTGTCTTAAAAGGGGGACACCTTATTTTGAAACTGTGCCCCCTAGTTTTAGATTCCTCCAAGAGGGGAAACATCCTCTCAGCATCTACCCTGTCAAGCCCCCTCAGAATCTTATATGTTTCAATAAAATCACCCCTCATTCCTCTAAACTCCAACGAGTATAGGCCCAACATTTCCTCATAAGACAACCCCTTCATCCCAGGAATCAGCCCAGTGAACCTTCTCTGTACTGCTTCCAATGCATAGGATCGTGTGTAGGCCATTCAGCCTATCAAGCCTGCTCTGCCATTCAGACAGATCATGGCTGATCATCTACCTTTATGCCATTATACCCCACGTCCCTTGATGTCATTAGTATCCAGATATCTATCAATTTCTGTCTTGAACACACTTAATGTTTGAGCTTCTACTGTCCTCTGGGCTAGAGAATTCCAAAGATTCACCACCCTCTGAGTGAAGAAATTCCTCCTCATCTCACTCCTAAATGGCCTGCCCCTTATTCTGAGACTGTGTTTGCTGGTTCTCATAGAGTGATACAGCACTGAAACAGGCCCTTCAGCCCACCGAGTCTGTGCTGACCAACAACCACCCATTTATACTAACCCTACATTAATCCCATATTCCCTACCTACACTAGGGACAATTTATAATGGCCAATTTACCTATCAACCTGCAAGTCTTTGGCACATGGGAGGAAACCGGAGCACCCGGCAGAAACCCACACAGTCACAGGGAGAATTTGCACACTCTGCACAGACAGTACCTAGAACTGAACCCGGGTCGCTGGAGCTGTGAGGCTGCAGTGCTAACCACTGCACCACTGTGCCATTTGTAAGATCTTTGTAAGTTCTAGACTCATCAGCCAGAGGAACCATCCTATCCACACTTACCCTGTCACGCCCTTTAAGAATTTTGTAAGTTTCAATGAGATCACCTCTCATTCTTCAAAACTCTAGAGAATACAGGCCCAGTTTCCTCACTCTCTCCTCATAAGACAATCCCACCATCCCAGGGATTAGTCTGGTGACCGTCTGTTGCACTCCCTCTATGGCAAGTATATTCTTCCTTAGATAAGGAGACTAAAACTGTACACAATACTCCAGGTGCAGTCTCACCAAGGATCTATACAACTGAAGCAATATATCTTTACTCCTGTACTCAAATTCCCTTACAATGAAGGCCAACATACCATTTGCCTTCTTAATTGCTTGCTGCACCTGCAAACTAGCTTTTAGTGACTCATGATTAAAGGGCTCTTTGGGCATCAAAATTTCCCAACCTCTCAATGCAAGTGTATCCTCCTTAAGTAAGGGGACCAAAACTGTACACAGTAAACCAGGTGCGGTCTCAGCAATGCTCTATACAGTTGTAGCAAGACGTCTCTACTTTTATACTCCATCCCACTTGCAATAAATGTCAACATTCCATTTGCCTTTCTAATTACTTGCTGTACCTGCATGTTAACTTTTTGTGATTCATGTACAAGGACACTCAGATCCGTCTGTACTGCTGCATTCTGCAGTCTCTCTCCATGTAAATTAATATTCTGCTTTTCCATTCTTCCCACCAAAATGAACAACCTCCCATTTCCCCACATTATACTCCATCTGCCAATTTTTTCCCACTCATTCAACCTATCTACATTCCTTTGCAGACTCTTTGTGTTTTCCTCACAACTAGATTTTCTTTGTGGGAACAGATTGACTCTGAACCTTCTCTATCTCCTCCTTGAATACCTCCCACTGCTCAGACAGTGATTTACCTTCAAGTAGATGATTCAGTCCATTTTTTTCAAATCACATCTCAACTTAGTAAAATATGCCTTTCCCCAATTGAGAACTTTTACTTTATCTTTGTCCTTTCCTTAACTACATTACTACTAAGATCAGGTGACCGATGATGGGAGGTTGGGGGTGAGACAATTGGAGACAGGAGGTCACATAATGAAACCTCCAGGAATACATCCAAAGCGAGTTGGTAACCCAGCTGAGCTGTAGCCTTAAACATCGTGGCCGGCGCCTGAAGCATTTGTCAAATGTGATCCGAGAGAGTGCGAGCAGGTAGGACTATGACCATGGACCAATCTGATCCTTATGCACCTCCCACCAGGAATCTCCACTCAGTGAGCATGAGCAGGAACATTGGCCAATCCCTGAATCCTAGCCCTGGTCCCTTTGAGCTATTGCCCAGGATTTGTTGCCAGGTTTCCTGAGGTCCTTTAGTCTGAGTCTGATTGCAGTCTCCTCTGAAATGCTGAAGTCTCAATGTTCAGAGTGCAGTTATCCCAGAGCCCTCTGAACACAGCTGGTGCTGCCACACAAGACAATTTGCCTCAGCATCAGCACTGAATCTTCAACCCGTTTCCATCCAAATGCAATGAGACAGCTTTTAATCTAAACCTTTGTTCTAAATGCTAGAGAGTAGGAGAGCAGTGATTTACAGGGATAATATCCTGAACATGTGCAGGCTGGGAGTGTCAGACACTGCTTTCAGGCTACTGCACCCCAGAGCAGGCAAATGCTGTCAGTCCTCCTATCTGCCAGTCTCACTCTGAAAGCAATGCTCCTGCCTCTGTGATCTACACAAGGTATTAAACATCTGGAAGATTCTCACCAAGATTCACAGAGCAGGAAGATTCCAAAAATATCAAAATAGAACAAAATGAGAGTAATCTCAATGGGTTAAGGAGGCATTTGTATGTTCTGACCAAAGCCTTTGACCTCATCAGCTGACGTGGTCTCTTCAGACTACTAGAAAAGATCGGATGTCCACCAAAGCTACTAAGTATCATCACCTCATTCCATGACAATATGAAAGGCACAATTCAACATGGCGGAACCTCATCAGACCCCTTTCCTTCCTGAGTGGCGTGAAACAGGGCTGTGTTCTCGCACCCACACTCTTTGGGATTTTCTTCTCCCTGCTGCTTTCACATGCGTTCAAGTCTTCTGAAGAAGGAATTTTCCTCCACACAAGATCAGGGGGCAGGTTGTTCAACCTTGCCTGTCTAAGAGCGAAGTCCAAAGTACGGAAAGTCCTCATCAGGGAACTCCTCTTTGCTGACGATGCTGCTTTAACATCTCACACTGAAGAGTGCCTGCAGAGTCTCATGGACAGGTTTGCGGCTGCCTGCAATGAATTTGGCCTAACCATCAGCTTCAAGAAAACAAAAATCATGGGGCAGGACGTCAGAAATGCTCCATCCATCAATATTGGCGACTACGCTCTGGAAGTGGTTCAAGAGTTCACCTACCTAGGCTCAACTATCACCAGTAACCTGTCTCTAGGTGCAGAAATCAACAAGCACATGGGAAAGGCTTCCTCTGCTATGTCCAGACTGGCCAAGAGAGTGTGGGAAAATGGCGCACTGACACAGAACACAAAAGTCCAAGTGTATCAAGCCTGTGTCCTCAGTACCTTGCTTTATGGCAGCGAGGCCTGGACAATGTATGTCAGCCAAGAGCGACGTCTCAATTCATTCCATCTTCGCTGCCTTTGGAGAATACTTGGCATCAGGTGGCAGGACCGTATCTCCAACACAGAAGTCCTCGAGGCGGCCAACATCCCCAACTTATACACACTACTGAGTCAGCGGCGCTTGAGATGGCTTGGCCATGTGAGCCGCATGGAAGATGGCAGGATCCCCAAAGACACATTGTACAGCGAGCTCGCCACTGGTATCAGACCCACCGGCCGTCCATGTCTACGCTTCAAAGACGTCTGCAAATGCGACATGAAGTCCTGTGACATTGATCACAAGTCGTGGGAGTCAGTTGCCAGCGTTCGCCAGAGCTGGCGGGCAGTCATAATGGTGGGACTAAAGTGTGGCGAGTCGAAGAGACTTAGCAGCTGGCAGGAAAAAAGACAAAAGCGCAAGGGGAGAGCCAACTGTGTAACAGCCCCGACAAACAAATTTTTCTGCAGCACCTGTGGAAGAGCCTGTCACTCTAGAATTGGCCTTTATAGCCACTCCAGGCGCTGCTCCACAAACCACTGACCATCTCCAGGCGCTTACCTATTGTCTCTCGAGATAAGGAGGCCAAAGAACAGCCATCTCCTTGGGAATTGCTGCTGTAATGGGATAGACTTGGGCCACAGAGGAGATGACAGTCATGAGTGAAACACAAACATGATCTGAGGCAGAAATAAGACCCAAATTTTTTTTTTGTAGATAATACCATCCAGATGGAACTGGATATGAGAATGTGTTAGTGGGGATCAAAGTGCATGAACTGAGTATTAAAGAAAGAACCTACATTTACACTGCACAAGACTTGCAGGTGATAGGTAAATTGGCCATTGTAAATTGCCCCTAGTGTAGGTAGGTGAAAGGGAATATGGGATTACTGTAGGGTTAGTATAAATGGTTGGTTCTTGGTTGGCACAGACTCGGTGGGCCGAAGGGCCTGTTTCAGTGCTGTATCTCTAAATATAGATATTTCACAAGCTCAGGACATCGCAAAGTGCTTTACAGCCAATGAATTACTTCTGATGCGGTGTAGAAAATGCAGCAGCCAATTTGTGCATAGAAAGATTCCACAAGCTGCAATATGATAATGACCAGTTAATCTGTTTCAGTGCTGTTGGTTGAGGAACACTATCACAAGTTTAACTTGGTATTATTGCCTGCCTGGTACAGTTGCAACACTTACCGCTTCCACCTAATGGAGCAGGATATTGGGTGACAGTCACAGGACCCTGATAATGTTGGTCCAGTTTACCTGTGTACAGGTGTATGCACTGTCCCCAATGACTCACCTGGCCTAGGAGATATGGCTGACAACAATTTTGCAAATGGCGACTTGCTGTGAGTTAGAGGCTAATGTTTAAAGAAGATGCTGCGATTGTCGGGACAGTGAGTACATCATCAATCAGACATCAACTGACCCTCACACTGCACTTACATTTTGGTTCCTGACCAATGACCCTGTTCACACTGCTTGCCCTCAGCCTGGGTGGGAGTGTAACAACACAGAGCTCTGTGCATTGCACACAGGCACAATCTTCAGCAAAGTGGGAGACTAGAGCACAGCCGGTATTCACAATGGGCAACATAGCCTTTCACTACCAAATACTCGTTCATCCACAACACACAAACTCTACACCGCTTCTTCAGAATATTCTGCCATTTTGTTTTTTGGAGCTTTACTCTGTATCTAACCCCGTGCTGTACCTGTCCTGGGAGTGTGAAATGGAATGTTCCAGCACTATTATCTCTTACCTTGATGAGCACAAAATTCACACACAAAAATTAGTCATTAAATAAAGATGATTGGCACAGTTGAAGATTTGCTGCTACTGATGTAAACACATGAGCTGCACCAGAACCATCTTTAATCCCAGAAGAAAAAATAAAGTTGAAACATCTGTTAATTTATAAACCAATTTAACCATGACTGGTTAATAAATAGCAAACAGCTGCCAAACTGCTCACCTCCCAGCTCGAGCTGCAGAGAGAGAAAAGAGAGAGAGAAAGAGACAGACAGAGAAAGCCAGACAGAGAGAGAGACAGACAGAGTGAAAGAGACAGAAAGAGAGACAAAGGCAGACAGAAGGAAAGGGGAGAAACAGAAAGAGAGGGAGAGACAATGAGTGAAAGCAGGTGAACACTGTTCTCTGGAATTTTTTCATTCATTCAAGGGATGTTGCCATTTATTGCCCATCCCGAATTGCCCTTGAGAAGGTGGTGGTGAGCTGCCTTCTTGAACTGCTGCAGTCCATGTGGGGTAGGTACACCCACAGTGCTGTTAGGAAGGGAGTTCCAGGATTTTGAACCAGCGACAGTGAAGGAACGGTGATATAGTTCCAAGTCAGGATGGTGTGTGACTTGGAGGGGAACTTGCAGGTGGTGGTGTTCCCATGCATTTGCTGCCCTTGTCCTTCTAGTTGGTAGAGGTCGTGGGTTTGGAAGGTGCTGTCTAAGGAGCCTTGGTGAGTTGCTGCAGTGCATATTGGAGATGGTACACACTGCTGCCACTATTCACTGGTGGTGGAGGGAGTAAATGTTTAGCGTGGTGGATGGGATGCCGATCAAACAGGCTACTTTGTCCTGGATGGTGTCGAGTTTCTTGAGTGTTGTTGGAGCTGCACCCATCCAGGCAAGTGGAGAGTATTCCATCACACTCCTGACTTGTGCCTTGTAGATGGTGGACAGGCTTTGGGGAGTCAGGAGGTGAGTTACTCACTGCTGAATTCCCAGCCTCTGACCTGCTCTTGTAGCCACGGTATTTATATGGTTGGTCCAGTTCAGTTTCTGGTCAATGGTAACCCCCAGGATGTTGATAGTGGGGGATTCAGTGATAGTAATGCCATTGAATAGCAGACAAGATGTTTAGATTCTCTCTTGTTGGAGATGGTCATTGTTTGCACTTGTGTGACGCGAATGTTATTTGTCATCAGCCCAAGTCTGGATATTGTCCAGGTCTTGCTGCATTTCTACACGGACTGCTTCAGTATCTGAGGAGTCACGAATGGTGCTGAGCATTGTTCAATCATCAGCGAACATCCCCACTTCTGACCTTATGATGGAGGGAAGGTCATTGATGAAGCAGCTGAAGATGATTGGGCCTCGGACACTACCCTGAGGAACTTCTGCAGTGATGTCCTGGAGCTCAGATGTTTGGCCTCCAACAACCACAACCATCTTGCTTTGTGCTAGGTATGACTCCCATCAGTGGAGAATTTTCCACCTTTCCCATTGAATTCAGTTTTGCTAGGGCTCCTTGATGCCATACTCGGTCAAATGCTGCCTTGGTGTCAATGGTAGTCACTCTCACTTCATCTCTGGAATTTGGCTCTTTTGTCCAAGTTTGGACCAAGGTTGAGGTTAATCTTTGGAAATGTCTACCCTACAGGGCTGTGGATGATCAGTTAGTGAGGATGTTGATGGGGGGATTCAGTGATGGTAATGTCATTAAATTTCAAGGGGAGGCAGTTAGAGTTTCTCTTGTTGGAGAAGGTCATCATCTGACACTTATATCTGGGGCTGTAGCTCAGTGATAGAGCATCTCATTGCAGATAAAGCGAGCTCTGGTTCAAATTAAGGGACCTCCTCAATGCCATATATTTTTTGGTGGAACAGGCTGAAGGGGTTAAATGGCAAACTCCTGTTCCTATGTTTCTATGAATGTTACTTGCCAGTTGTCAGTCCAAACCTGAATGTTGTCTAGGTCTTCCTGCATGCGGGCATGGACTACCCTGAGGAGCTCCTGCAGTGATGTCCTGGAGCTGAGGTGATTGACCTCCAACAACCACAACCATCTTCCTTTGTGCTAGGTATGACTCCAACCAGCGGAGAGTTTTTCTCTAATTCCCATTGACTTCAATTTTGCTAGGATTCCTTGATGCCACAATTGCTGCCTTCATGTCGAGGGCAGTCACTCTCACCCTGCCTCTGGAATCAGTTCTTTTGTCCACGTTTGGATCAAGGCTGTAATGAGGTCAGGAGCTGAGTGGCCCTGGCTGAACCCAAACTGAGCATCACTGAGCAGCTTATAGCTGAGCGAGTGCTGCTCGATAGCAATGTTGACACCTTCCTTCACTTTATTGATGATTGAGAGTAGACTGATGGGTTTGGTAATTGGCCGGGTTAAATTTGTCCTGCTTTTTATGGACAGGACATTTCTTTTTTCTTTTGGGCCTCCTTATCTCGAGAGACAATGGATACGCGCCTGGAGGTGGTCAGTGGTTTGTGAAGCAGCGCCTGGAGTGGCTATAAAGGCCAATTCTGGAGTGACAGGC
This sequence comes from Heterodontus francisci, assembly GCF_036365525.1. Taxonomy (NCBI): domain Eukaryota; kingdom Metazoa; phylum Chordata; class Chondrichthyes; order Heterodontiformes; family Heterodontidae; genus Heterodontus; species Heterodontus francisci. The sequence goes on from NC_090403.1 coordinate 58,349,494, forward strand.
TCTTCCACAGGTGCTGCAGAGAAATTTGTTTGTCGGGGCTGTTGCACAGTTGGCTCTCTCCTTGCGCCTCTGTCTTTTTTCCTGCCAACTACTAAGTCTCTTCGACTCGCCACAATTTAGCCCTGTCTTTATGGCTGCCTGCCAGCTCTGGCGAATGCTGGCAACTGACTCCCACGACTTGTGATCAATGTCACAGGATTTCATGTCGCGTTTGCAGACGTCTTTAAAGCGGAGACATGGACGGCCGGTGGGTCTGATACCAATGGCGAGCTCGCTGTACAATGTGTCTTTGGGGATCCTGCCATCTTCCATGTGGCTCACATGGCCAAGCCATCTCAAGCGCCGCTGACTCAGTAGTGTATAAGCTGGGGGTGTTGGCCGCTTCAAGGACTTCTGTGTTGGAGATATAGTCCTGCCACCTGATGCCAAGTATTCTCCGAAGGCAGCGAAGATGGAATGAATTGAGACGTCGCTCTTGGCTGGCATACGTTGTCCAGGCCTCGCTGCCGTAGAGCAAGGTACTGAGGACACAGGCCTGATACACTCGGACTTTTGTGTTCCGTGTCAGTGCGCCATTTTCCCACATTCTCTTGGCCAGTCTGGACATAGCAGTGGAAGCCTTACCCATGCGCTTGTTGATTTCTGCATCTAGAGACAGGTTACTGGTGATAGTTGAGCCTAGGTAGGTGAACTCTTGAACCACTTCCAGAGCGTGGTCGCCAATATTGATGGATGGAGCATTTCTGACATCCTGCCCCATGATGTTCGTTTTCTTGAGGCTGATGGTTAGGCCAAATTCATTGCAGGCAGACGCAAACCTGTCGATGAGACTCTGCAGGCACTCTTCAGTGTGAGATGTTAAAGCAGCATCGTCAGCAAAGAGGAGTTCCCTGATGAGGACTTTCCGTACTTTGGACTTCGCTCTTAGATGGGCAAGGTTGAACAACCTGCCCCCTGATCTTGTGTGGAGGAAAATTCCTTCTTCAGAGGATTTGAACGCATGTGAAAGCAGCAGGGAGAAGAAAATCCCAAAAAGTGTGGGTGCGAGAACACAGCCCTGTTTCACACCACTCAGGATAGGAAAGGGCTCTGATGAGGATCCACCATGTTGAATTGTGCCTTTCATATTGTCATGGAATGAGGTGATGATACTTAGTAGCTTTGGTGGACATCCGATCTTTTCTAGTAGTCTGAAGAGACCACGTCTGCTGACGAGGTCAAAGGCTTTGGTGAGATCAATGAAAGCAATGTAGAGGGGCATCTGTTGTTCACGGCATTTCTCCTGTACCTGACGAAGGGAGAACAGCATGTCAATGGTCGATCTCTCTGCACGAAAGCCACACTGTGCCTCAGAGTAGACATACCTGGGCAATTTTCCACATTGTCAGGTAGATGCCAGTGTTGTAGCTTTACTGGAACAGCTTGGCTAGGGGTGCAGCTAGTTCTGAAGCACAAGTCTTCAGAACTACAGCCGGAATATTGTCAGGGCCCATAGCCTTTGCAGTATCCAGCACCTTCAGTTGTTTCTTCATATCACGCGGAGTGAATTGAATTGGCTGAAGTCTGGCATCTGTGATGCTGGGGACTTCAGGAGGAGGCTGAGATGGATCATCAACTCGGCACTTCTGGCTGAAGATTGTTGCAAACACTTCAGCCTTATCTTTCGCACTGATGTGCTGGGCTCCCTCATCATTGAGGATGGGGATATTTGTGGAGCCACCTCCTCCAGTTAGTTGTTTAATTGTCCACCACCATTCACGGCTGGATGTGGCAGGACTGCAGAGTTTAGATCTGATCTGTTGATTGTGGGATTGCTTAGCTCAGTTTGTAGCATGCTGCTTGCACTGTTTAAGATGCATGTAGTCCTGGATTGTAGCTTCACCAGGTTGGCACCTCATTTTTAGATATGCCTGGTGCTAGAGGCCTGCTTTAGGTTGGGAAAAGGAACCCGACCTGAACCCAACCGAACCACAGCGGAACCAAGCCCGACCCAGCCTGAGTCCCTCCAATTGTGCCCCAAACCCGACCTGACTTGACCTGACCCGAGGCCGACCCTACCATCCCTTTACTTACCTTCCGACTGGGAAGTTTCAGGAAGCTGCAGCGCATGCACGATGACGTCACAGTGACGTCACTCGCTCACTGCGCAGACTCAGTTTTGTCCCGGACTCCCAGCTCAGGTAAGTTTTTTACTTTTAATACTTACCAGCAGAGCAGTTTTTTACTTTTAATACTTACCAGCAGAGCACTTACTGTGTGTCTCCGGCCCGACCCGACCCGACCCGACCAAGACTCGGCCTGACCCGACCACAGCCCGAAAGCTGGACCCTGAAGATGGGTCCAACCCGACCCGACCCGAACCCGACACATGTCGTTGGGTCCCGTCGCGTTCCGGTCGGGTAGCAGGCCTCTACCTGCTGCTGCTTTACTACATTCCTCTTTGAACCAAGGTTGATCCCCCGGCTTGATGGTAATGGTAGAGTGGGGGATATGCCAGGCCATAAGGTTACAGATTGTGGTTGAGTACAATTCTGCTGATGGCCCACAGCGCCTCATGGATGCCCAGTTTTGAGCTGCTAGATCTGTTCGAAATCTATCCCATTTAGCACGGTGGTAGTGCCACACGACACGATGGAGGGTATTCTCAACATGAAGATGGGGTTTCGCCTCCACAAGGACTGCACGGTGGTGACTCCGACCAATACTGTCATGGACAGATGCCTCTGCAACAGATAGATTGGTGAAGAAGAGTGAAGTAGCTTTTCCCTCATGTTGGTTCTCTTACCACCTGCCGCAGACCCAGTCTGGCAGATATATCCTTCAGGACTCGGCCAGCTCGGTCAGTAGTGGTGCTGCCCGAGCCACTCTTGGTGATGGGCATTGAAGTCTCCCACCCAGAATACATTCTGTGCCCTTGCTACCTTCAGTGCTTGTTCCATGTGGTGATCAACATGGAGGAGTACTGACTCATCAGCTGAAGGGGGTGCAGTAGGTGGTAATGAGCAGGAGGTTTCCTTGCCCATGTTTTACCTGATACCATGAGACTTCATGGGGTCCAGAGTCGATGTTGAGGACTCCCAGGGCAACTCCCTCCCGACTGTATACCACTGTGCCGCCATCTCCGGTGAGTCTGTCCTGCAAGTGGTACAGGACATACCCAGGGAGGGTGATAGAGGAGTCTGGGACATTGGCTGTAAGGTAGGAACATCGGAACATAGGAGCAGGAGTAGGCCATTCAACCCATCAAGCCTGCTCTGCCATTCAATACGATCATGGCTGATCATCCACTTCAATGCCTTTTTCCCACACTATCCCCATATCCCTTTATGTCATTGGTATTTAGAAATCTGTCAATCTCTGATTTAAACATACTCAATGGTTGAGCTTCCACAGCCCTCTGGGGTAGAGAATTCCAAAGATTCACAACCCTCTGAGTAAAGAGATTTCTCCTCATCTCTGTCCTAAGTGACTTCCCCCTCATTTTGAAATTGTGTCCCTTGGTTCTAGACTCCCCAACCAGGGGAAACATCTTAGCTGCATCTACCCTGTCTATCCTTTTCAGTATTTTGTAGGTTTCAATGAGATCACTTCTCATTCTTCAAAACTCTAGAGAATACAGGCCCAGTTTCCCCAATCTCTCTTCACAGTACAGTTCCGACATCCCGGGAACAAATCTGGTGAACCTTCGTTGCACTCCCTCTATGGCAATAATATCGTTCCTAAGATAAGCGGACCAAAACTGCACACAGTACTCCAGGTGCGGTCAAACCAAGGTTCTATACAATTGAAGCAAGACTTCACCACTCCTCTATTCAAATCCTCTTGCAATAAAGGCTAACATACCATTGTAGTATGATTCAGTGAGTACGCCTATGTCAGACTGTTGTTTGACTGGTCTGTGGGATAACTCTCCCAATTTTGGCACAAGTCTCCAGATGGGCCAAATGGCCTCCTTCTCTGCCACTATGACTCTATATCTCTAGGTTAGTGAGAAGGACTTTGCAGGGCTGACTGGGCAGGGTGTGACTCTGTCATCTCTGCTGCAGGGTAGGCCATACAGTTTTATTCTTATTCGACTTTTCTGTAGTGGTTTGATACAACTGACTGGCTTGCTAGACCATTTCAGCGGGCAGTTAAGAATCAACCACATTGCGTAAATAGATGTAAATGGGTTACGGAGACAAGACTGCAAGGTGACTCGGGATGGGAAATGAACATCCAGGGGTATTCAGTATTTAGGAAGGACAGCCAAAAAGCAAAAGGCAGTGGAGTTGCATTGCTGGGGGACTGTATCCCAGTGAGTGTCAGTGTGTGTGGAACTCTACCCCAGTGAGAGTCAGTGTGTGGGGGACTGTATCCCAGTGAGTGTCAGTGTGTGGGGGACAGTATCCCAGTGAGAGTCAGTGTGTGTGGAACTCTACCCCAGTGAGAGTCAGTGTGTGGGGGACTGTATCCCAGTGAGTGTCAGTGTGTGTGGAACTCTACCCCAGTGAGTGTCTGTGTGTGTGGGACAGTATCCCAGTGAGTGTCAGTGTGTGTGGAACTCTACCCCAGTGAGAGTCAGTGTGTGGGGGACTGTATCCCAGTGAGTGTCAGTGTGTGTGGAACTCTACCCCAGTGAGAGTCAGTGTGTGGGGTACTGTACCCCAGTGAGTGTCTGTGTGTGTGGGACAGTATCCCAGTGAGAGTCAGTGCCTGTGGAACTGTACCCAAGTGAGAGTCAGTGAGTGGGGAATTGTACCCCAGTGAGAGACAGTGTGTGGACCTGTACCCCAGTGAGAGACAGTGTGTGTGGGACTGTACCCCAGTGAGAGTGAGTGTGTGTGGAACTGTACCCGCAGTCAGAGACAGTGTGTGTGGGACTGCACCCCAGTGAGAGTGAGTGTGTGTGGGACTGTACCCCAGTGAGAGTGAGTGTGTGTGGGTCTGCACCCCAGTGAGAGTGAGTGTGTGTGGAACTGTACCCCAGTGAGAGTGAGTGTGTGTGGGTCTGCACCCCAGTGAGAGTGAGTGTGTGTGGGACTGTACCCCAGTGAGAGACAGTGTGTGTGGGACTGTACCCCAGTGAGAGTTAGTGTGTGTGGATCTGTACCCCAGTGAGAGTCAGTATGTGTGGGACTGCACCGCAGTGAGAGTTAGTGTGTGTGGGACTGTACCCCAGTGAGAGTGAGTGTGTGTGGAATTGCACCCCAGTGACTGTCAATGTGAGTTGAACTGTACCCCAATGAGCCTCAGTGTGCGTGGGACTGTACCTCAGTGAGAGTGAGTGTGTGTGGGACTGTACCCCAGTGAGAGTCAGTGTGTGTGTGATTGTACCCCAGTGAGAGTCAGTGTGTGTGGAACTGTACCCCAGTGAGAGTCAATGTGTGTGGAACTGTGCCCCAGCGAGAGTCAGTGTGTGTGGAACTCTACCCCAGTGAGAGTCAGTGTGTGGGGGTCAGTATCCCAGTGAGAGTCAGTGTGTGTGGAACTGTATCCCAGTGAGTGTCAGTGTGTGTGGGACAGTATCCCAGTGAGAGTCAGTGTGTGTGGATCTGTACCCCAGTGAGAGTCAGTATGTGTGGGACTGCACCCCAGTGAGAGTGAGTGTGTGTGGAACTGTACCCCAGTGAGAGTCAGTGTGTGTGGATCTGTACCCCAGTAAGAGTCAGTATGTGTGGGACTGCACCCCAGTGAGAGTCAGTATGTGTGGGACTGCACCCCAGTGAGAGTTAGTGTGTGTGGGACTGTACCCCAGTGAGCCTCAGTGTGTGTGGGACTGTACCCCAGTGAGAGTGAGTGTGTGTGGGACTGTACCCCAGTGAGAGTCAGTGTGTGTGGAACTGTACCCCAGTGAGAGTCAGTGTGTGTGGAACTGTATCCCAGTGAGTGTCAGTGTGTGTGGGACAGTATCCCAGTGAGAGTCAGTGTGTGTGGATCTGTACCCCAGTGAGAGTCAGTATGTGTGGGACTGCACCCCAGTGAGAGTCACTGTGTGTGGAACTGTACCCCAGTGAGAGTCAGTGTGTGTGGATCTGTACCCCAGTGAGAGTGAGTGTGTGTGGAACTGCACCCCAGTGACTGTCAATGTGTGTTGAACTGTACCCCAGTGAGCCTCAGTGTGTGTGGGACTGTACCCCAGTGAGAGTGAGTGTGTGAGGAACTGTACCCCAGTGAGAGTCAATGTGTGTGTGACTGTACCCCAGTGAGAGTCAGTGTGTGTGGAACTGTACCCCAGTGAGAGTCAGTGTGTGTGTGTCTGTACCCCAGTGAGAGTCAGTGTGTGTTGACCCAGTGAGAGTCAGTGTGTGTGGGACTGTACCCCAGTGAGAGTCAGTGTGTGTAGACCCAGTGAGAGTCAGTGTGTGTGGGACTGTACCCCAGTGAGAGTCAGTGTGTGTGGGACTGTACCCCAGTGAGAGTGAGTGTGTGTGGAACTGCACCCCAGTGACTGTCAATGTGTGTTGAACTGTACCCCAGTGAGCCTCAGTGTGTGTGGGACTGTACCCCAGTGAGAGTGAGTGTGTGTGGAACTGTATCCGAGTGAGAGTCAGTGTGTGAGGAACTGTACCCCAGTGAGAGTCAATGTGTGTGTGACTGTACCCCAGTGAGAGTCAGTGTGTGTTGAATTGTACCCCAGTGAGCCTCAGTGTGAGTGGGACTGGACCCCAGTGAGAGTCAGTGTGTGTGTGACTGTACCCCAGTGAGAGTCAGTGTGTGTAGACCCAGTGAGAGTCAGTGTGTGTGGGACTGTACCCCAGTGAGAGTCAGTGTGTGTGGGACTGTACCCCAGTGAGAGTCAGTGTGTGTTGAATTGTACCCCAGTGAGAGTCAGTGAGTATGTGTGGGACTGATGTTGTTGCTATTACAGAGACATGGTTGAGGGAAGGGCAGGATTGGCAGCTAAATGTTCCAGGCTTTAGAAGCTTATGGCAGGATAGAGGGGGATGTAAAAGGGGTGGAGGAGTTGCATTACTGGTTAAGGAGAATATCATAGCTGTACTGCGGGAGGACACCTCAGAGGGGTCATGCAGTGAGGCAATATGGGTGGAGCTCAGGAATAGGAAGGGTGCAGTCACGTTGTTGGGGGTTTACTACAGGCCTCCCAACAGCCAGCGGGAGGTAGAGGAGCAGATATGTAGACAGATTTTGGCAAGATGTAAAGGTAACAGGGTTGTGGTAGTGGGTGATTTTAACTTCCCCTATATTGACTGGGACTCACTTAGTGCTTGGATGGGGCAGAATTTGTGAGGAGCATCCAGGAGGGCTTCTTGAAACAGTATGTAGATAGTCCAACTAGGGATGGGGCCATTCTGGACCTGGTATTGGGGAATGGGCCCGGCCAGGTGGTGGAAGTTTCAGTGGGGGAGCATTTCGGGAACAGTGACCAGAATTCCATAAGTTTTAAGGTACTTGTGGATAAGGATAAGAGTAGTCCTCGGGTGAAGGTGCTAAATTGGGGGAAGGCTAATTATAACAATATTAGGCAGGAACTGAAGAATTTAGATTGGGGGCGGCTGTTTGAGGGTAAATCAACATCTGACATGTGGGAGTCTTTCAAACGTCAGTTGATTAGAATCCAGGACCAGCATGTTCCTGTGAGGAAGAAGGATAAGTTTGGCAAGTTTCGGGAACCTTGGATAACGTGGGATATTGTGAGCCTCGTCAAAAAGAAAAAGGAAGCATTCGTAAGGGCTGGAAGGCTAGGAACAGACAAATCCCTTGAGGAATATAACGACAGTAGAAAGGAGTCAGGAGGGCTAAAAGGTGTCATGAAAAGTCATTGGCAAACAGGATTAAGGAAAATCCCAAGGCTTTTTTACATATATAAAGAGCAAGAGGGTAATCAGGGAAAGGGTTGGCCCACTCAAGGACAGAGATGGGAATCTATGTGTGGAGCCAGAGGAAATGGGCGAGGTGCTAAATGAGTACTTTGCATCCGTATTCACCAAAGAGAAGGACTTGGTGGATGATGAGCCTAGGGAAGGGAGTGCAGATAGTCTCAGTCATCTCATTATCAAAAAGGAGGAGGTGTTGGGTGTCTTGCAAAGCATTAAGGTAGATATGTCCCCAGGGCCTGATGGGATCTACCCCAGAATACTGAGGGAGGCAAGGGAAGAAATTGCTGGGGCCTTGACGGAAATCTTTGCATCCTCATTGGCTACAGGTGAGGTCCCAGAGGACTGGAGAATAGCCAATGTTGTGCCTTTGTTTAAGAAGGGTGGCAAGGATAATCCAGGAAATTATAGGCCGGTGAGCCTTACATCAGTGGCAGGGAAACTATTAGAGAGGATTTTTCGGGACAGGATTTACTCCCATTTGGAAACAAACGAACTTATTAGCGAGAGACAGCATGGTTTTGTGAAGGGGAGGTCCTGTCTTACCAACTTGATTGAGTTTTTTGAGGAAGTGACGAAGATGATTGATGAGGGAAGGGCGGTGGATGTTATCTATATGGACTTCAGTAAAGCCTTTGACAAGGTCCCTCATGGCAGACTGGTGCAAAAGGTGAATTCACACGGGATCAGAGGTGAGCTGGCAAGATGGATACAGATAAAAGCAAAATACTGCGGATGCTGGAAATCTGAAATAAAAACAAGAAATGCTGGAACCACTCAGCAGGTCTGGCAGCATCTGTGAAAAGAGAAGCAGAGTTAACGTTTTGGGTCAGTGACCCTTCTTCGAAGATGGATACAGAACTGGCTCAGTCATAGAAGACAGAGGGTAACAATGGATGGGTGTTTTTCTGAATGGAGAAATGTGACTAATGGTGTTCCGCAGGGATCAGTGCTGGGACCTTTGCTCTTTGTAGTATATATAAATGATTTGGAGGAAAATGTAGCTGGTCTGATTTGTAAGTTTGCGGACGACACAAAGGTTGGTGGAGTTGCGGATAATGATGAGGATTGTCAGAGGATACAGCAGGATATAGATCGGCTGGAGACTTGGGCGGAGAAATGGCAGATGGTGTTTAATCCGGACAAATGTGAGGTAATGCATTTTGGAAGGTCTAATGCAGGTGGGAGGTATATAGTAAATGGCAGAACCCTTAGGAGTATTGACAGGCAGAGAGATCTGGGCGTACAGGTCCACAGGTCACTGAAAGTGGCAACGCAGGTGGATAAGGTAGTCAAGAAGGCATACGGCATGCTTGCCTTCATCGGTCGGGGCATAGAGTATAAAAATTGGCAAGTCATGTTGCAGCTGTACAGAACTTTAGTTAGGCCACACTTAGAATATTGCGTGCAATTCTGGTCGCCACACTACCAGAAGGACGTGGAGGCTTTGGAGAGGGTACAGAGGAGGTTTACCAGGATGTTGCCTGGTCTGGAGGGCATTAGCTATGAGGAGAGGTTGGAAAAACTCGGATTGTTTTCACTGGAACGACGGAGGTGGAGGGGCGACATGATAGAGGTTTACAAAGTTATGAGCGGCATGGACAGAGTGGATAGTCAGAAGCTTTTTCCCAGGGTGGAAGAGTCACTTACTAGGGGACATATGTTTAAGGTGCGAGGGGCAAAGTTTAGAGGGGATGTGCGAGGCAAGTTTTTTTACACAGAGGGTGGTGAGTGCCTGGATCTTGCTGCCATAAGAGGTGGTGGAAGCAGATACAATAGCGGATTTAAGGGACATCTTGACAAAATATGAATAGGATGGGAATAGAGGGATATGGGCCCCGGAAGTGCAGAAGGTGTTAGTTTTGGCAGGCATCAAGATCGGTGCAGGCTTGGAGGGCCGAATGGCCTGTTCCTGTGCTGTACTGTTTATTGTTCTTTGAGAGTCAGTGTGTGGGACTGTACCCCAGTGAGAGTCAGTGTGTGGGACTGTACCCCAGTGAGTGTCAGTGTGTGTGGAACTGTACCCCAGTGAGTGTCAGTGTGTGGGACTGTACCCCAGTGAGTGTCAGTGTGTGTGGAACTGTACCCCAGTGAGAGTCAGTGTGTGGGACTGTACCCCAGTGAGTGTCAGTGTGTGTGGAACTGTACCCCAGTGAGTGTCAGTGTGTGGGACTGTACCCCAGTGAGTGTCAGTGTGTGTGGAACTGTACCCCAGTGAGAGTTAGTGTCTGTGGAACTGTACCCCAGTGAGTGTCAGTGTGTGTGGAACTGTACCCCAGTGAGAGTCAGTGTCTGTGGAACTGCACCCCAGTGAGAGTCAGTGTCTGTGGAACTGTACCCCAGTGAGAGTCAGTGTCTGTGGAACTGTAGCCCAGTGAGAGTCAGTGTCTGTGGAACTGTACCCCAGTGAGAGTTAGTGTCTGTGGAACTGTACCCCAGTGAGAGTCAGTGTCTGTGGAACTGTACCCCAGTGTGTGTCAGTGTGTGTGGAACTGTACCCCAGTGAGAGTCAGTGTCTGTGGAACTGCACCCCAGTGAGAGTCAGTGTCTGTGGAACTGTACCCCAGTGAGAGTCAGTGTGTGTGGAACTGTACCCCAGTGAGAGTCAGTGTCTGTGGAACTGTACCCCAGTGAGAATCAGCGTGTGTGGGACTGTACCCCAGTGAGAGTCAGTGTGTGTGGAACTGTACCCCAGTGAGAGTCAGTGTGTGTGGAACTGTACCCCAGTGAGAGTCAGTGTGTGTGGAACTGTACCCCAGTGAGAGTCAGTGTGTGTGGAACTGTACCCCAGTGAGAGTTAGTGTCTGTGGAACTGTTCCCCAGTGAGAGTTAGTGTCTGTGGAACTGTACACCAGTGAGAGTTAGTGTGTGTGGAACTGTACCCCAGTGAGAGTCAGTGTGTGTGGAACTGTACCCCAGTGAGAGTTAGTGTCTGTGGAACTGTTCTCCAGTGAGAGTTAGTGTCTGTGGAACTGTACACCAGTGAGAGTTAGTGTCTGTGGAACTGTACCCCAGTGAGAGTTAGTGTCTGTGGAACTGTTCCCCAGTGAGAGTTAGTGTGTGTGGAACTGTACACCAGTGAGAGTTAGTGTGTGTGGAACTGTTCCCCAGTGAGAGTTAGTGTCTGTGGAACTGTTCTCCAGTGAGAGTTAGTGTCTGTGGAACTGTACACCAGTGAGAGTTAGTGTGTGTTGGATTCCTGCCCAAATTCCAGTCCTTTACAAATTTCTGTGAATGCAGCAAGCAAATGGGGATGTTCGTTGAGAATGTTTGTGATTGGTTGTTGCTGGGTTTGAGACCCTGTAGTGAAGTGAGAACTCTCACACTTGTGTCAGACAGTTTTGACTTTCAGTGGGTGTGATGTTGTACCATCTGGGACTGTGAAAGTGACATCGGCAGTCGGGACTGGTTGTGCTGAGGTTAAATGCTGAGCGGTGCCTGTTGTGATCTTTTGTTGGTTCTGCGAAGTGAATAAAAATTTCAAAACCTATTCTCTCCATCTGTTGGGTTTTTTCTTCACAGGCTAAATGTCGGATTGAGCAAAATGCCTTGAGGACAAGATCCTGGACCCTGCCTCACACTTAATCATTCCAGACTCCATTGTACCATTGTGGTACTGAGGCACAACGACTTCGAAGGTCCCGTGTCCTCGAACCGGTTTGTAATGAGTGAGTGGATCTGGGCTTTAATCAGCTCGTGATGCTGGGTAAATAGGAGGGGCCTGCTGTGAATACTGGAAATCAGTGCAGAAGATGGTGGAGCTACAGCAAGTGTTTCTGTAACAGGCATCAGTCGGGTTGGAGGAACTCAGGCAACATGTTTACACCTGGAATATTGACCTGCCTGGGTTTTTCCTGCTGCTGACATCCTGGTGGGAGTAGGAGCAGGAGCAGAGGGCCTATGTGTATACATCATTGAAGGTGGCAGGGCAGGGTGAGAGAGTGGTTAATAAAGAATACAGCATTCTAAGCTTTATTCATAGGGGCAGGGAGTACAAGGGCAAGGAGGTTATGTTAAACTTGTATACAACAGTTCAGCCTCAACTGGAGTATTGTGTCCAGTTCTGGGCTCCACACTTCAGGAAGGATGTGAAGGCGTTGGAGAGAGTGTAGAAAAAATTCATGAGATGTGTTCCAGGGATGAGGAACTTATATGGATAGTTTGGAAAAGTTGGGACTATTTTCCTTGGAGAAGAGAAGGTTGAGAGGTGATTTGATAGAGGTATTCAACATCATGAGGGGTCTGGACAGAGTAGATAGAGAGTAACTGTTCCCACTGGTGAAAGGATCAAGAACATGGGGCACACAAGGTAATTGGCAAAAGAAGCAATGGCATCATGAGGAAAAACTTTTTCTCGGAGTGAGTGGTTAGGATCTGGAATGAACTCCCTGAGAGTGTGGTGGAGGCAGGTTCAATCGAGGCATTAAAGAGGGAGTTAGATTATTATCTGCAAAAGGAAGAATGTGCAGGGCGATGGGGAGAAGGCGGGGGAGGTGCACGAGGTAGGTTGCTGTATCAGAGAAGCAGCACGGATACAACAGTCCGAATGCTGTAACAATTCTGTGATTCTGCTCTGTAATCCCAGTATTTTCTGCATTTATGTCTCCTTTTCTCATTTATTCTTACGTCTCTATAAGGCAAGAACAGAGTCAGCACAGGAGAGTGTGCAGTGACTCACTTAATCATTTAAAAATGAAAGCAAATGAGTAGTTCTTAAAGAAAAAATTCATTTAAAATGCCTGAAGGTAAGGCACCAGATGTAACTGTCCTGAGAAGCTTCACAGACAGAAACACAACAGGCATTTGTGAAAATTAATGTAGCTTTAGTTTAGTTTAGAGATACAGCAGTGAAACAGGCCCTTTGGCCCACCGAGTCTGTGCCGACCATCAACCACCCATTTATACTAATCCTACACTAATTCCATATTCCTACCACATCCCCACCTGTCCCTATATTCTCCTACCACCTACCTATACAAAGAACAAAGAAAATTACAGCACAGGAACAGGCCCTTCGGCCCTCCAAGCCTGCGCCGATCCAAATCCTCTATCTAAATCTGTCGCATATTTTCTAAGGGTCTGTATCTCTTTACTTCCTGCCCATTCATGTATCTGTCTAGATACATCTTAAAAGACGCTATCGTGCCCGCGTCTACCACCTCCGCTGGCAACGCGTTCCAGGCACCCACCACCCTCTGCATAAAGAACTTTCCACGCATATCCCCCCTAAACTTGTCCCCTTTCACTTTGAACTCGTGTCCCCTAGTAATTGAATCCCCCACTCTGGGAAAAAGCTTCTTGCTATCCATCCTGTCTATACCTCTCATGATTTTGTACACCTCAATCAGGTCCCTCCTCAACCTCCGTCTTTCTAATGAAAATAATCCTAATCTACTCAACCTCTCTTCATAGCTAGCGCCCTCCATACCAGGCAACATCCTGGTGAACCTCCTCTGCACCCTCTCCAAAGCATCCACATCCTTTTGGTAATGTGGCGACCAGAACTGCACGCAGTATTCCAAATGTGGCCGAACCAAAGTCCTATACAACTGTAACATGACCTGCCAACTCTTGTACTCAATACCCCGGCCGATGAAGGAAAGCATGCCGTATGCCTTCTTGACCATTCTATTGATCTGCGTTGCCACGTTCAGAGAACAATGGACCTGAACACCCAAATCTCTCTGTACATCAATTTTCCCCAGGACTTTTCCATTTACTGTATAGTTCACTCTTGAATTGGATCTTCCAAAATGCATCACCTCGCATTTACCCTGATTGAACTCCATCTGCCATTTCTCTGCCCAACTCTCCAGTCTATCTATATTCTGCTGTATTCTCTGACAGTCCCCTTCACTATCTGCTACTCCACCAATCTTAGTGTCGTCTGCAAACTTGCTAATCAGACCACCTATACTTTCCTCCAAATCATTTATGTATATCACAAACAACAGTGGTCCCAGCACAGATCCCTGTGGAACACCACTGGTCACACGTCTCCATTTTGAGAAACTCCCTTCCACTGCTACTCTCTGTCACCTGTTGCCCAGCCAGTTCTTTATCCATCTAGCTAGTACACCTTGACCCCATGCGACTTCACTTTCTCCATCAGCCTACCATGGGGAACCTTATCAAACGCCTTACTGAAGTCCATGTATACGACATCTACAGCCCTTCCCTCATCAATCAACTTTGTCACTTCCTCAAAGAATTCTATTAAGTTGGTAAGACATGACCTTCCCTGCACAAAACCATGTTGCCTATCACTGATAAGCCCATTTTCTTCCAAATGGGAATAGATCCTATCCCTCAGTATCTTCTCCAGCAGCTTCCCTACCACTGACGTCAGGCTCACCGGTCTATAATTACCTGGATTATCCCTGCTACCCTTCTTAAACAAGGGGACAACATTAACAATTCTCCAGTCCTCCGGGACCTCACCCGTGTTTAAGGATGTTGCAAAGATATCTGTTAAGGCCCCAGCTATTTCCTCTCTCGCTTCCCTCAGTAACCTGGGATAGATCCCATCTGGACCTGGGGACTTGTCCACCTTAATGCCTTTTAGAATACCCAACACTTCCTCCCTCCTTATGCCGACTTGACCTAGAGTAATCAAACATCTGTCCCTAACCTCAACATCCGTCATGTCCCTCTCCTCGGTGAATACCGATGCAAAGTACTCGTTTAGAATCTCACCCATTTTCTCTGACTCCACACATAACTTTCCTCCTTTGTCCTTGAGTGGGCCAATCCTTTCTCTAGTTACCCTCTTGCTCCTTATATATGAATAAAAGGCTTTGGGATTTTCCTTAACCCTGTTTGCTAAAGATATTTCATGACCCCTTTTAGCCCTCTTAATTCCTCGTTTCAGATTGGTCCTACATTCCCGATATTCTTTCAAAGCTTCGTCTTTCTTCAGCCTCCTAGACCTTATGTATGCTTCCTTTTTCCTCTTAGCTAGTCTCACAATTTCACCTGTCATCCATGGTTCCCTAATCTTGCCATTTCTGCCCCTCATTTTCACAGGAACATGTCTCTCCTGCACGCTAATCAACCTCTCTTTAAAAGCCTCCCACATATCAAATGTGGATTTACCTTCAAACAGCTGCTCCCAATCTACATTCCCCAGCTCCTGCAGAATTTTGGTATAGTTGGCCTTCCCACAATTTAGCACTCTTCCTTTAGGACCACTCTCGTCTTTGTCCATGAGTATACTAAAACTTACGGAATTGTGATCACTATTCCCAAAGTAGTCCCCTACTGAAATGTCAACCACCTGGCCGGGCTCATTCCCCAACACCAGGTCCAGTATGGCCCCTTCCGAAGTTGGACTATTTACATACTGCTCTCGAAAACCCTCCTGGATGCTCCTTACAAATTCTGCTCCATCTAGACCTTGAACACTAAGTGAATCCCAGTCAATGTTGGGAAAATTAAAATCTCCTATCACCACCACCCTGTTGCTCCTACATCTTTCCATAATCTGTTTACATATTTGTACCTCTATCTCACGCTCGCTGTTGGGAGGCCTGTAGTACAGCCCCAACATTGTTACCGCACCCTTCCTATTTCTGAGTTCTGCCCATATTGCCTCACAACTCGAGTCCTCCATAGTGCCCTCCTTCAGCACAGCTGTGATATCCTCTATGATCAGTAATGGAACTCCTCCAACACTTTTACCTCCCTCTCTATCCCGCCTGAAGCATCGATATCCTGGGATATTTAGTTGCCAATCATGCCCTTCCCTTAACCAAGTCTCAGTAATAGCAATAACATCATACTCCCAGGTACTAATCCAAGCCCTAAGTTCATCTGCCTTACCTACTGCACTTCTTGCATTAAAACAAATACACCTCAGACCACCAGTCCCTTTGCTTTCATCATCTGCTCCCTGCCTACTTTTTCCCTTAGTCACGCTGACTTCATTATCTAGTTCCTTACAGGCTTTAGTTACTACCTCCTTACTCTCCACTGACCTCATATACTAGGGACAATTGCTAATGGCCAATTTACCTATCAACCTGCAAGTCTTTTGGCTGTGGGAGGAAACCGGAGCACCCGGAGAAAACCCACGCAGACACAGGGAGAACTTGCAAACTCCACACAGGCAGTACCCGGAATCGAACCCGGGTCACTAGAGCTGTGAGGCTGCGGTGCTAACCACTGCGTCACTGTGCCGCCCACAAAATCACAGCAAACGTCACTTTTGCCGAGTAAAGCATTGCCAGGAGCTGCCGGATAATTGTAGCCAATGCCATTCTTCTGAACAAATACCACACAGGGCAGCAACAGTGATAGGCTTTCCCAGCAGTGTAACCACACCAGACCCTGGGATATAAAATCCAAGCGTTTACTGCCCAATTCTGACATTCAGCATTCTGGATCAATTGTGTGAGTAAACCTTGGGCATCTGTCACACCCAGTGTAGCAGCATTTTCACCCTTTATGATTTTAATTATGCCTTGATCTAAATATCTCAGGACTGTCCCTCCGACAGTGCAGCACTCCCTCAGTACTGTCCCTCCGACAGTGCACCGCTCCCTCAGTACTGTCCGTCCGACAGTGCAGCACTCCCTCAGTACTGTCCGTCCGACAGTGCACCGCTCCCTCAGTACTGTCCGTCCAACAGTGCACCGCTCCCTCAGTACTATCCGTCCGACAGTGCACCGCTCCCTCATTACTGTCCCTCCGACAGTGCACCGCTCCCTCAGTACTGTCCCTCCGACAGTGCACCGCTCCCTCAGTACTGTGCGTCCGACAGTGCACCGCTCCCTCAGTACTGTCCGTCCGACAGTGCAGCACTCCCTCAGTACTGTCCGTCCGACAGTGCAGCACTCCCTCAGTACTGTCCGTCCGACAGTGCAGCACTCCCTCAGTACTGTCCGTCCGACAGTGCACCGCTCCCTCAGTACTGTCCGTCCGACAGTGCAGCACTCCCTCAGTACTGTCCGTCCGACAGTGCACCGCTCCCTCAGTACTGTCCGTCCGACAGTGCACCGCTCCCTCAGTACTGTCCGTCCGACAGTGCACCGCTCCCTCAGTACTGTCCGTCCGACAGTGCACCGCTCCCTCAGTACTGTCCGTCCGACAGTGCAGCACTCCCTCAGTACTGTCCGTCCGACAGTGCACCGCTCCCTCAGTACTGTCCGTCCGACAGTGCACCGCTCCCTCAGTACTGTCCGTCCGACAGTGCACCGCTCCCTCAGTACTGATCCTCCGACAGTGCACCGCTCCCTCAGTACTATCCGTCCGACAGTGCACCGCTCCCTCAGTACTGTCCGTCCGACAGTGCAGCACTCCCTCAGTACTGTCCGTCCGACAGTGCACCGCTCCCTCAGTACTGTCCGTCCGACAGTGCAGCACTCCCTCAGTACTGACCCTCCGACAGTGCACCGCTCCCTCAGTACTGTCCGTCCGACAGTGCAGCACTCCCTCAGTACTGACCCTCCGACAGTGCAGCACTCCCTCAGTACTGTCCGTCTGACAGTGCAGCGCTCCCTCAGTACTGTCCCTCCGACAGTGCACCGCTCCCTCAGTACTGATCCTCCGACAGTGCACCGCTCCCTCAGTACTGTCCGTCCGACAGTGCAGCACTCCCTCAGTACTGATCCTCCGATAATGCACCGCTCCCTCAGTACTGTCCGTCCGACAGTGCAGCACTCCCTCAGTACTGCACTGGGAGTGTCAGCCTGGGTTATGCTCAGTCTCTTTGAGGTATACACTGTTTACATTTTAACAACTTCTCTGAACTGTTTAATCCTACTGAAATATATAAGATCCTCAGGGGACTTGAGAGGGTGGATGCTGAAAGGATGTTTCCCCTTGTGGGAGAGACGACAACTCGGGGTTCACTGTTTAAAAATAAGGGGTCGCCCATTTAAGATGGAGATGATGAGAATTTTTTTCTCTCAGAGGGTTGTGAGTCTTTGAAACTCTCTTCCTCATAAACCAGTAGAGGCAGGATCACTGAATATTTTTAAGGCAGAAGTCGATATATTCTTGACCAACAAGGGAGTCTAAGGTTATTGGGGCTAGGGGGGAAGGTGGAATTGAGGTCACAATCAGATAAGCCAGGATTTTATTAAATGGCGGAGCAGGCTCACGGGGCCGAATGGCCTATTCCTGCTCCAAGTTCGTATGTTCGTATTTGGTGCTGATTTTGAGGCTTTGTACACTGATATATAAGAATTGGGAACATTATTTTAACAGAAATAGAAATAGGAGGATAGAGCAGATGAATGCGTGGCTGAGGAGATGGTGCAGGAGGGAAGGCTTTAGTTTCCTGGATCACTGGGTCTGTTTCTGGCAAAGGTGGGACCCTGTACAAGTTGGACGGGTTGCACCTGAACCGGAACCGGACCAACACCCTTGCTGGGAGGTTTGCTAGTGCTGTTGCAGGGGGTTTAAACTAAATTGGTGGGGGGATGGAATACAGAGTGGCGGGACAGAAGGGGGTGCTGCACAGTCAAATATAAAAGAGAAACTGAGTCAGTCTGGAAGGCAGAGCAAATTTATTTATTTAGAGATACAGCACTGAAACAGGCCCTTCGGCCCACCGAGTCCATGCCGACCAACAACCACCCATTTTATACTAACCCTACGGTAATCCCATATTCCCTACCACCTGCCTACACTAGGGGCAATTTTATAATGGCCAATTTACCTGTCAACCTGCAAGTCTGGCTGTGGGAGGAAACCAGAGCACCTGGCGAAAACCCACACGGTCACAGGGAGAACTTGCAAACTCCACACAGGCAGTACCCAGAACTGAACCCGGGTCATTGGAGCTGTGAGGCTGCGGTGCTAACCACTGCGTCACTGTGCCGCCCAAATATAGACCAGTTAAGGCACAAATGAATAATGCAAGGCTGGATTGCATCTATTTTAATGCAAGGAATCTTACAAGTAAGGCAGATAAATTGAGGGCATTGATTAGCACATGGGAATATGATATTACTGCTATCACAGAGACATGGTTGAGGGAAGGGCAGGACTGGCAGCTCAATATTCCAGGGTATAGAATCTTCAGGCATGACAGGGGAGGGGATAAAAGAGGAGGTGGCATTGCACTGTTGATCAAGGAGTCAATTACTGCAGTAAGGAGGGATGATATCTTAGAAGGTTCCTCAAATGAGGCCATATGGGTAGAACTTAAAAACAAAAACGGGGCAATCACTTGGCTGGGAGTGTACTACAGGCCTCCAAATAGTCAGGGAGAGATAGAGGAGCAGATATGTAGGCAAATCTCAGAGGTGTAAAAATAATAGGGTAAAAATAGGAGGGGATTTCAACTTCCCCAATATGTCTTAGGACAAAAGGCTTAAAGGGGGAGGAATTCTTAAAATGCATACAGGAGAGCTTTTTGAGCCAGTAGGTAGAAGGTCCGACAAGAGAAGGGGCAGTACTGGACCTAATCCTGGGGAAAGAAGCCGGACAAGTGGTAGCAGTGTCAGTGGGGGAGCATTTCAGGGATAGTGACCATAACTCTATGATTTAAGGTAGTTATGGAAAAGGACAAAGATGGACCGGAAATAAAGGTACTGAATTGGGGGAAGGCCAATTTCAATATGATAAAACAAGATCTGGCCAAAGTGGACTGGGAGCAGCTACTTGTAGAAAAGTCTACATCAGACCAGTGGGAGTCATTCAAAAAGGAAAGAGTGAGAGTTCAGGGCCAGCATGTTCCTGTAAAGGTGAAGGGGAGGACCAACAAGTCCAGGGAACCCTGGATGTCAAGGGATGTAGAGGATTGGATAAGGAAAGAAAAGGAGGCTTATGGCAGATTCAGAGGGCTGTAAACAGCGGAGACACTAGAGGAGTAAAGACAGTGTAGGGGGGGTACTTAAAAAAGTAATTAGGAGAGCGAAGAGGGGACATGCAAAAACACTGGCAGGCAAGATAAAGGAAAATCCTAAGGAGTTTTATAAATATATTAAGGGCAAGAAGATAACCAGGGAAAGAGTAGGGCCCATTAGGGACCAAAGTGGCAATCTGTGTGTGGAGCCGGAGGACATAGGTGAAGTTTTAAATGATTACTTTTCATCCGTGTTCACTATAGAGAAGGACGATGTAGGTGTAGAGATCAGGGAGGGGGATTGAGATATACTTGAACGAATTAGCATTGAAAGGGAGGAAGTATTAGCTGTTTTAGTGAGCTTAAAAGTGGATAAATCCCCAGGCCCAGATGAGATGTATCCCAGGCTGTTATGTGAGGCAAGGGAGGAGATAGCAGGGGCTCTGACACAAATTTTCAAATCCTCTCTGGTCACAGGAGAGGTACCAGAGGACTGGAGGACAGCGAATGTGGTACCATTATTCAAGAAGGGTAGCAGGGATAAACCAGGTAATTACAGGCCAGTGAGTCTAACATCAGTGGTAGGGTAATTATTGGAAAAAATTCTGAGGTACAGGATTAATCTCCACTTGGAGAGGCAGGGATTAATCAACGATAGTCAGCATGGCTTTGTCAGGGGCAGATCATGTCCAACTAACTTGGTTGAATTTTGTGAGGTGGTGACTGGATGTGTAGATGAGAGTAAAGCAGTTGATGTAGTCTGCATGGACTTCAGTAAGGCTTTTGATAAGGTCCCACATGGGAGACTGGTTAAGAAGGTAAGAGCCCATGGGATCCAGGGCAATTTGGCAAATTGGATCCAAAATTGGCTTAGTGGCAGGAGGCAGAGGGTGATGGTCGAGGGTTGTTTTTGCGAGTGGAAGCCTGTGACCAGTGGTGTACCACAGGGATCGGTGCTGGGACCCTTGCTGTATGTAATGTACATTAATGATTTGGACGTGAATATCGGAGGTCTGATCAGTCACAGATGACACGAAAATTAGTGGTGTCGTAAACAGTGAGGAGGAAAGCCTTAGATTACAGGAGGATATAGATGGGCTGGTAGGATGGGCGGAGCAGTGGCAAATAGAATTTAATCCTGAGAAGTGTGAGGTGATGCATTTCGGGAGGACTAACAAGACAAGAGAATATACAATGGATGGTAGGACCATAGGAAGTACAGAGGGTCAGAGGGACCTTGGTGAACTGTCAATAGATCACTGAAGGCAGCAGCACAGGTAGATAAGGTGGTTAGGAAGGCATATGGGATACTTGCCTTTATCAGCCGAGGCATAGAATATAAGAGCAGGGAGGTTATGATGGAGCTGTTTCAAACGCTAGTTAGACCACAGCTGGAGTACTGTGTACAGTTCTGGTCACCACACTGCAGGAAGGATGTGATTGCACTGGAGAGAGTGCAGAGGAGATTCACCAGGATGTTGCCTGGGCTGGAGCATTTCAGTTATGAAGAGAGACTGAAAAGGCTAGGGTTGTTTTCCTTAGAGCAGAGAAGGCTGAGGGGAGACATGATTGAGGTATACAAAATTATGAGGGGCATTGATAGGTTAGATAGGAAGAAACTTTTTCCCTTAGAGGAGGTGTCAATAACCAGGGAACATAGATTAAGGTAAGGGGCAGGAGGTTTAGAGGGGATTTGGGGAAAAATGTTTTCACCCAGAGGGTGGTTGGAATCTGGAACACACTGCCTGAAGAGGTGGTAGAGGCTGGAACCCTCACAACATAGAAGAAGTATTTAGATGCGTACTTGAAACGTCATAGCATAGAAGGCTATAGGCCAAGTGCTGGAAAATGGGATTAGAATAGATAGGTGCTTGATGGCCAGCACAGACACGATGGGCCGAAGGGCCTGTTTCCGCGCTGTTTAACTCTATGATTCTATGGCTGTATGAGAACTGTGGGACAAAGCACGTAAGATATTTAAGCAACAGCAAAGTGCAACGACAGAAAAGCCCATCACTGTGAGAGAAATCACCAAACATATTCGCCAACCCACTCTGTCAGTTTCACAGATTTACCAAACTGACGACAACAGCACCATTGTCCCACAGTCAATTTAACAGAGAATCTGATTCCTTGTTCCATAATCAGTCATGTGAAGACATTTGTAATTTCTTCTTCACTGACCAGTGATAATCCTCACTCTGTGCCCGAGTTACTCACTAACTGACCAGTGATAATCCTCACTCTGTGCCCGAGTTACTCACTAACTGACCAGTGATAATCCTCACTCTGTGCCCGAGTTACTCACTCACTGACCAGTGATAATCCTCACTCTGTGCCCGAGTTACTCACTCACTGACCAGTGATAATCCTCACTCTGTGCCCGAGTTACTGACACACTGACCAGTGATAATCCTCACTCTGTGCCCCTAGTTACTGACTCACTGACCAGTGATAATCCTCACTCTGTGCCCTAGTTACTGACTCACTGACCAGTGATAATCCTCACTCTGTGCCCCAGTTACTGACTCACTGACCAGTGATAATCCTCACTCTGTGCCCCAGTTACTCACTCACTGACCAGTGATAATCCTCACTCTGTGCCCTAGTTACTGACTCACTGACCAGTGATAATCCTCACTCTGTGCCCTAGTTACTGACTCACTGACCAGTGATAATCCTCACTCTGTGCCCCAGTTAGTCACTCACTGACAAGTGATAATCCTCACTCTGTGCCCTAGTTACTGACTCACTGACCAGTGAAAATCCTCACTCTGTGCCCCTGTTACTCACTCACTGACCAGTGATAATCCTCACTCTGTGCCCTAGTTACTGACTCACTGACCAGTGATAATCCTCACTCTGTGCCCCAGTTACTCACTCACTGACCAGTGATAATCCTCACTCTGTGCCCTAGTTACTGACTCACTGACCAGTGATAATCCTCACTCTGTGCCCCAGTTAGTCACTCACTGACCAGTGATAATCCTCACTCTGTGCCCTAGTTACTGACTCACTGACCAGTGATAATCCTCACTCTGTGCCCGAGTTACTGACTCACTGACCAGTGATAATCCTCACTCTGTGCCCTAGTTACTGACTCACTGACCAGTGATAATCCTCACTCTGTGCCCCTGTTACTGACACACTGACCAGTGATAATCCTCACTCTGTGCCCCTGTTACTCACTCACTGACCAGTGATAATCGTCACTCTGTGCCCTAGTTACTGACTCACTGACCAGTGATAATCCTCACTCTGTGCCCCTAGTTACTGATTCACTGACCAGTGATAATCCTCACTCTGTGCCCTAGTTACTGACTCACTGACCAGTGATAATCCTCACTGTGCCCGAGTTACTGACTCACTGACCAGTGATAATCCTCACTCTGTGCCCTAGTTACTCACTAACTGACCAGTGATAATCCTCACTCTGTGCCCTAGTTACTGACTCACTGACCAGTGATAATCCTCACTCTGTGCCCTAGTTACTCACTAACTGACCAGTGATAATCCTCACTCTGTGCCCTAGTTACTGACTCACTGACCAGTGATAATCCTCACTCAGTGCCCTAGATACTGACTCACTGACCAGTGATAATCCTCACTCTGTGCCCTAGTTACTGACTCACTGACCAGTGATAATCCTCACTCTGTACCCTAGTTACTGACTCACTGACCAGTGATAATCCTCACACTGTGCCCTAGTTACTGACTCACTGACCAGTGATAATCCTCACTCTGTGCCCTAGTTACTGACTCACTGAGCAGTGATAATCCTCACTCTGTGCCCTAGTTACTCACTCAATGACCAGCGATAATCCTCACTCTGTGCCCGAGTTACTCACTCACTGACCAGTGATAATCCTCACTCTGTGCCCTAGTTACTCACTCAATGACCAGCGATAATCCTCACTCTGTGCCCCAGTTACTGACTCAGTGACCAGTGATAATCCTCACTCTGTGCCCTAGTTACTCACTCAATGACCAGCGATAATCCTCACTCTGTGCCCGAGTTACTCACTCACTGACCAGTGATAATCCTCACTCTGTGCCCTAGTTACTCACTCAATGACCAGCGATAATCCTCACTCTGTGCCCTAGTTACTGACTCACTGACCAGTGATAATCCTCACTCTGTGCCCTAGTTACTGACTCACTGACCAGTGATAATCCTCACTCTGTGCCCTAGTTACTGACTCACTGACCAGTGATAATCCTCACTCTGTGCCCCAGTTAGTCACTCACTGACAAGTGATAATCCTCACTCTGTGCCCTAGTTACTGACTCACTGACCGGTGAAAATCCTCACTCTGTGCCCCTGTTACTGACTCACTGACCAGTGATAATCCTCACTCTGTGCCCCTGTTACTCACTCACTGACCAGTGATAATCCTCACTCTGTGCCCTAGTTACTGACTCACTGACCAGTGATAATCCTCACTCTGTGCCCCAGTTACTCACTCACTGACCAGTGATAATCCTCACTCTGTGCCCTAGTTACTGACTCACTGACCAGTGATAATCCTCACTCTGTGCCCCAGTTACTCACTCACTGACCAGTGATAATCCTCACTCTGTGCCCTAGTTACTGACTCACTGACCAGTGATAATCCTCACTCTGTGCCCCAGTTAGTCACTCACTGACCAGTGATAATCCTCACTCTGTGCCCTAGTT
Source organism: Heterodontus francisci (assembly GCF_036365525.1). Taxonomy (NCBI): domain Eukaryota; kingdom Metazoa; phylum Chordata; class Chondrichthyes; order Heterodontiformes; family Heterodontidae; genus Heterodontus; species Heterodontus francisci. The sequence goes on from NC_090403.1 coordinate 58,373,783, forward strand.
ACTGACTCACTGACCAGTGATAATCCTCACTCTGTGCCCGAGTTACTGACTCACTGACCAGTGATAATCCTCACTCTGTGCCCTAGTTACTGACTCACTCACCAGTGATAATCCTCACTCTGTGCCCCTGTTACTGACACACTGACCAGTGATAATCCTCACTCTGTGCCCCTGTTACTCACTCACTGACCAGTGATAATCGTCACTCTGTGCCCTAGTTACTGACTCACTGACCAGTGATAATCCTCACTCTGTGCCCCTAGTTACTGATTCACTGACCAGTGATAATCCTCACTCTGTGCCCCAGTTACTCACTCACTGACCAGTGATAATCCTCACTCTGTGCCCTAGTTACTGACTCACTGACCAGTGATAATCCTCACTCTGTGCCCTAGTTACTGACTCACTGACCAGTGATAATCCTCACTCTGTGCCCTAGTTACTGACTCACTGACCAGTGATAATCCTCACTCTGTGCCCTAGTTACTGACTCACTGACCAGTGATAATCCTCACTGTGCCCGAGTTACTGACTCACTGACCAGTGATAATCCTCACTCTGTGCCCTAGTTACTCACTAACTGACCAGTGATAATCCTCACTCTGTGCCCTAGTTACTGACTCACTGACCAGTGATAATCCTCACTCTGTGCCCGAGTTACTCACTCACTGACCAGTGATAATCCTCACTCAGTGCCCTAGATACTGACTCACTGACCAGTGATAATCCTCACTCTGTGCCCTAGTTACTGACTCACTGACCAGTGATAATCCTCACTCTGTACCCTAGTTACTGACTCACTGACCAGTGATAATCCTCACACTGTGCCCTAGTTACTGACTCACTGACCAGTGATAATCCTCACTCTGTGCCCTAGTTACTGACTCACTGAGCAGTGATAATCCTCACTCTGTGCCCTAGTTACTCACTCAATGACCAGCGATAATCCTCACTCTGTGCCCGAGTTACTCACTCACTGACCAGTGAAAATCCTCACTCTGTGCCCTAGTTACTCACTCACTGACCAGTGATAATCCTCACTCTGTGCCCCAGTTACTGACTCAGTGACCAGTGATAATCCTCACTCTGTGCCCTAGTTACTGACTCACTGACCAGTGATAATCCACACTCTGTGCCACAGTTACTGACTCACTGACCAGTGATAATCCTCACTCTGTGCCCGAGTTACTGACTCAGTGACCAGTGATAATCCTTACTCTGTGCCCAAGTTACTGACTCACTGACCAGTGATAATCCTTACTCTGTGCCCAAGTTACTGACTCACTGACCAGTGATAATCCTCACTCTGTGCCCGAGTTACTGACTCAGTGACCAGTGATAATCCTCACTCTGTGCCCTAGTTACTCACTCAATGACCAGCGATAATCCTCACTCTGTGCCCGAGTTACTCACTCACTGACCAGTGAAAATCCTCACTCTGTGCCCTAGTTACTCACTCACTGACCAGTGATAATCCTCACTCTGTGCCCCAGTTACTGACTCAGTGACCAGTGATAATCCTCACTCTGTGCCCTAGTTACTCACTCACTGACCAGAGATAATCCTCACTGTGTGCCCTAGTTACTGACTCACTGACCAGTGATAATCCTCACTCTGTGCCCGAGTTACTGACTCAGTGACCAGTGATAATCCTTACTCTGTGCCCAAGTTACTGACTCACTGACCAGTGATAATCCTTACTCTGTGCCCGAGTAACTGACTCACTGACCAGTGATAATCCTCACTCTGTGCCCCTAGTGACTGACTCACTGACCAGTGATAATCCTCACTCTGTGCCCTAGTTACTGACTCACTGACCAGTGATAATCCTCACTCTGTGCCCGAGTTACTGACTCACTGACCAGTGATAATCCTCACTCTGTGCCCGAGTTACTGACTCACTGACCAGTGATAATCCTCGCTCTGTGACCGAGTTACTGACTCACTGACCAGTGATAATCCACACTCTGTGCCCTAGTTACTGACTCACTGACCAGTGATAATCCTCACTCTGTGCCCCTAGTTACTGACTCACTGACCAGTGATAATCCTCACTCTGTGCCCTAGTTACTGACTCACTGACCAGTGATAATCCTCACTCTGTGCCCGAGTTACTGACTCACTGACCAGTGATAATCCTCACTCTGTGCCCGAGTTACTGACTCACTGACCAGTGATAATCCTCACTCTGTACCCCTAGTGACTGACTCACTGACCAGTGATAATCCTCACTCTGTGCCCGAGTTACTGACTCACTGACCAGTGATAATCCTCACTCTGTGCCCTAGTTACTGACTCACTGACCAGTGATAATCCTCACTCTGTGCCCGAGTTACTGACTCACTGACCAGTGATAATCCTCACTCTGTGCCCTAGTTACTGACTCACTGACCAGTGATAATCCTCACTCTGTGCCCGAGTTACTCACTCACTGACCAGTGATAATCCTCACTCTGTGCCCTAACTACTGACTCACTGACCAGTGATAATCCTCACTCTGTGCCCGAGTTACTCACTCACTGACCAGTGATAATCCTCACTCTGTGCCCTAACTACTGACTCACTGACCAGTGATAATCCTCACTCTGTGCCCCAATTACTCACTCACTGACCAGTGATAATCCTCACTCTGTGCCCTAACTACTGACTCACTGACCAGTGATAATCCTCACTCTGTGCCCTAGTTACTGACTCACTGACCAGTGATAATCCTCACTCTGTGCCCCAGTTACTGGCTCACTGACCAGTGATAATCCTCACTCTGTGCCCTAGTTACTGACTCACTGACCAGTGATAATCCTCACTCTATGCCCCAGTTACTCACTCACTGACCAGTGATAATCCTCACTCTGTGCCCCAGTTACTGACTCACTGACCAGTGATAATCCTCACTCTGTGCCCCGAGTTACTGACTCACTGACCAGTGATAATCCACACTCTGTGCCCTAGTTACTGACTCACTGACCAGTGATAATCCTCACTCTGTGCCCCTAGTTACTGACTCACTGACCAGTGATAATCCACACTCTGTGCCCGAGTTACTGACTCACTGACCAGTGATAATCCTCACTCTGTGCCCGAGTTACTGACTCACTGACCAGTGATAATCCTCACTCTGTACCCCTAGTTACTGACTCACTGACCAGTGATAATCCTCACTCTGTGCCCGAGTTACTGACTCACTGATCAGTGATAATCCTCACTCTGTGCCCTAGTTACTGACTCACTGACCAGTGATAATCCTCACTCTGTGCCCGAGTTACTGACTCACTGACCAGTGATAATCCACACTCTATGCCCTAGTGACTGACTCACTGACCAGTGATAATCCTCACTCTGTGCCCGAGTTACCGACTCACTGACCAGTGATAATCCTCACTGTGTGCCCTACTTATTGACTCACTGATCAGTGATAATCCTCACTCTGTGCCCGAGTTACTCACTCACTGACCAGTGATAATCCTCACACTGTGCCCGAGTTACTCACTCACTGACCAGTGATAATCCACACTCTGTGCCCTAGTTACTGACTCAGTGACCAGTGATAATCCTCACTCTGTGCCCGAGTTACTCACTCACTGACCAGTGATAATCCTCACTCTGTGCCCTAGTTACTGACTCACTGAGCAGTGATAATCCTCACTCTGTGCCCTAGTTACTGACTCACTGACCAGTGATAATCCTCACTCTGTGCCCCAGTTACTGACTCACTGACCAGTGATAATCCTCACTCTGTGCCCGAGTTACTGACTCACTGACCAGTGATAATCCTCACACTGTGCCCTAGTTACTGACTCACTGACCAGTGATAATCCTCACTCTGTGCCCCAGTTACTGACTCACTGACCAGTGATAATCCTCACTCTGTGCCCTAGTTACTCACTCACTGACCAGTGATAATCCTCACTCTGTGCCCCTAGTTACTCACTCACTGATCAGTGATAATCCTCACTCTGTGCCCCTAGTTACTGACTCACTGACCAGTGATAATCCTCACTCTGTGCCCTAGTTACTCACTCACTGACCAGTGATAATCCTCACTCTGTGCCCTAGTTACTCACTCAATGACCAGCGATAATCCTCACTCTGTGCCCGAGTTACTGACTCACTGACCAGTGATAATCCTCACTCTGTGCCCTAGTTACTGACTCACTGACCAGTGATAATCCTCACTCTGTACCCGAGTTACTGACTCACTGACCAGTGATAATCCTCACTCTGTGCCCGAGTTACTGACTCTGACCAGTGATAATCCTCACTCTGTGCCCTAGTTACTGACTCACTGATCAGTGATAATCCACAATCTGTGCACCTAGTTACTGACTCACTGACCAGTGATAATCCACACTCTGTGCCCCTAGTTACTGACTCACTGACCAGTGATAATCCTCACTCTGTGCCGTAGTTACTCACTCACTGACCAGTGATAATCCTCGCTCTGTGCCCTAGTTACTGACTCACTGACCAGTGATAATCCTCACTCTGTGCCCGAGTTACTGACTCACTGACCAGTGATAATCCTTAATCTGTGCCCTCGTTACTGACTCACTGACCAGTGATAATCCTTACTCTGTGCCCGAGTTACTGACTCACTGACCAGTGATAATCCTCACTCTGTGACCCGAGTTACTGACTCACTGACCAGTGATAATCCTCACTCTGTGCCCCTAGTTACTGACTCACTGACCAGTGATAATCCTCACTCTGTGCCCTAGTTACTGACTCACTGACCAGTGATAATCCTCACTCTGTGCCCGAGTTACTGACTCACTGACCAGTGATAATCCTCACTCTGTGCCCGAGTTACTGACTCACTGACCAGTGATAATCCTCACTCTGTGCCCCTAGTTACTGACTCACTGACCAGTGATAATCCTCACTCTGTGCCCGAGTTACTGACTCACTGACCAGTGATAATCCTCACTCTGTGCCCGAGTTACTGACTCACTGACCAGTGATAATCCTCACTCTGTGCCCGAGTTACTGACTCACTGACCAGTGATAATCCACACTCTGTGCCCTAGTTACTGACTCACTGACCAGTGATAATCCACACTCTGTGCCCTAGTTACTCACTCACTGACCAGTGACAATCCTCACACTGTGCCCGAGTTACTCTCTCACTGACCAGTGATAATCCTCACTCTGTGCCCTAGTTACTGACTCACTGACCAGTGATAATCCTCACTCTGTGCCCGAGTTACTCACTCACTGACCAGTGATAATCCTCACACTGTGCCCGAGTTACTCACTCACTGACCAGTGATAATCCACACTCTGTGCCCTTGTTACTGACTCACTGACCAGTGATAATCCTCACTTTGTGCTCCTGTTACTGACTCACTGACCAGTGATAATCCTCACTCTGTGCCCTAGTTACTGACTCACTGACCAGTGATAATCCTCACTCTGTGCCCTAGTTACTGACTCACTGACCAGTGATAATCCTCACTCTGTGCCCCTAGTTACTGACTCACTGACCAGTGATAATCCTCACTCTGTGCCCTAGTTACTGACTCACTGACCAGTGATAATCCTCACTCTGTGCCCTTAGTTACTGACTCACTGACCAGTGATAATCCTCACTCTGTGCCCGAGTTACTCACTCACTGACCAGTGATAATCCTCACTCTGTGCCCTAGTTACTGACTCACTGACCAGTGATAATCCTCACTCTGTGCCCGCGTTACTGATTCACTGACCAGTGATAATCCTCACTCTGTGCCCGAGTTACTCACTCACTGACCAGTGATAATCCTCACTCTGTGCCCTAGTTACTGACTCACTGACCAGTGATAATCCTCACTCTGTGCACCTAGTTACTGATTCACTGACCAGTGATAATCCTCACTCTGTGCCCGAGTTACTCACTCACTGACCAGTGATAATCCTCACTCTGTGCCCTAGTTACTGACTCACTGACCAGTGATAATCCTCCCTCTGTGCCCGAGTTACTCACTCACTGACCAGTGATAATCCTCACTCTGTGCCCCTAGTTACTGACTCACTGACCAGTGATAATCCTCACTCTGTGCCCTAGTTACTGACTCATAGACCAGTGATAATCCTCACTCTGTGCCCCTCGTTACTGACTCACTGACCAGTGATAATCCTCACTCTGTCCCCTAGTTACTGACTCACTGATCAGTGATAATCCTCACTCTGTGACCCTAGTTACTCACTCACTGACCAGTGATAATCCTCACTCTGTGCCCTAGTTACTGACTCACTGACCAGTGATAATCCTCACTCTGTGACCCCAGTTACTGACTCACTTCTTTTGGGCCTCCTTATCTCGAGAGACAATGGATACGCGCCTGGAGGTGGTCAGTGGTTTGTGAAGCAGCGCCTGGAGTGGCTATAAAGGCCAATTCTGGAGTGACAGGCTCTTCCACAGGTGCTGCAGAGAAATTTGTTTGTTGGGGCTGTTGCACAGTTGGCTCTCCCCTTGCGCCTCTGTCTTTTTTCCTGCCAACTACTAAGTCTCTTCAACTCGCCACAATTTAGCCCTGTCTTTATGGCTGCCCGCCAGCTCTGGCGAATGCTGGCAACTGACTCCCACGACTTGTGATCAATGTCACACGATTTCATGTCGCGTTTGCAGACGTCTTTATAACGGAGACATGGACTGACTCACTGACCAGTGATAATCCTCACTCTGTGCCCTAGTTACTGATTCACTGACAAGTGATAAACCTCACTCTGTGACCCTAGTTACTGACTCACTGACCAGTGATAATCCTCACTTTGTGGCCCAGTTACTGATTCACTGACCAGTGATAATCCTCACTCTGTCCCCTAGTTACTGACTCACTGACCAGTGATAATCCTCACTCTGTGACCCTAGTTCCTGACTCACTGACCAGTGATAATCCTCACTCTGTGCCCTAGTTACTGACTCACTGACCAGTGATAATCCTCACTCTGTGCCCTAGTTACTGACTCACTGATCAGTGATAATCCTCACTCTGTGCACCTAGTTACTGACTCACTGATCAGTGATAATCCTCACTCTGTGACCCTAGTTCCTGACTCACTGACCAGTGATAATCCTCACTCTGTGCCCTAGTTACTGACTCACTGACCAGTGATAATCCTCACTCTGTGCCCTAGTTACTGACTCACTGATCAGTGATAATCCTCACTCTGTGCCCCAGTTACTGACTCACTGAGCAGTGATAATCCTCACTCTGTGCCCCTAGTTACTGACTCACTGACCAGTGATAATCCTCACTCTGTGCCCTAGTTACTGACTCACTGACCAGTGATAATCCTCACTCTGTGCCCGAGTTACTCACTCACTGACCAGTGATAATCCTCACTCTGTGCCCGAGTTACTCACTCACTGACCAGTGATAATCCTCACTCTGTGCCCTAGTCACTGACTCACTGACCAGTGATAATCCTCACTCTGTGCCCGCGTTACTGATTCACTGACCAGTGATAATCCTCACTCTGTGCCCGAGTTACTCACTCACTGACCAGTGATAATCCTCACTCTGTGCCCTAGTTACTGACTCACTGACCAGTGATAATCCTCACTCTGTGCACCTAGTTACTGATTCACTGACCAGTGATAATCCTCACTCTGTGCCCGAGTAACTCACTCACTGACCAGTGATAATCCTCACTCTGTGCCCTAGTGACTGACTCACTGACCAGTGATAATCCTCCCTCTGTGCCCGAGTTACTCACTCACTGACCAGTGATAATCCTCACTCTGTGCCCCTAGTTACTGACTCACTGACCAGTGATAATCCTCACTCTGTCCCCTAGTTACTGACTCATAGACCAGTGATAATCCTCACTCTGTGCCCCTCGTTACTGACTCACTGACCAGTGATAATCCTCACTCTGTCCCCTAGTTACTGACTCACTGATCAGTGATAATCCTCACTCTGTGACCCTAGTTACTCACTCACTGACCAGTGATAATCCTCACTCTGTCCCCTAGTTACTGACTCACTGACCAGTGATAATCCTCACTCTGTGACCCTAGTTCCTGACTCACTGACCAGTGATAATCCTCACTCTGTGCCCTAGTTACTGATTCACTGACCAGTGATAATCCTCACTCTGTCCCCTAGTTACTGACTCACTGACCAGTGATAATCCTCACTCTGTGACCCTAGTTCCTGACTCACTCACCAGTGATAATCCTCACTCTGTGCCCCAGTTACTGACTCACTGATCAGTGCTAATCCTCACTCTGTGCCCCTTGTGACTGACTCACTGACCAGTGATAATCCTCACTCCGTGCCCCTAGTTACTGACTCACTGACCAGTGATAATCCTCACTCCGTGCCCCTAGTTACTGACTCACTGAGCAGTGATAATCCTCACTCTGTGCCCGAGTGACCGTCTCACTGACCAGTGATAATCCTCACTCTGTGCCCGAGTTACCGACTCACTGACCAGTGATAATCCTTACTCTGTGCCCGCGTTACTGACTCACTCACCAGTGATAATCCTTACTCTGTGCCCGAGTTACTGACTCACTGACCAGTGATAATCCTTACTCTGTGCCCGAGTTACTGACTCACTGACCAGTGATAATCCTCACTCTGTGCCCGAGTTACTGACTCACTGACCAGTGATAATCCTCACTCTGTGCCCCGAGTTACTGACTCACTGACCAGTGATAATCCTTACTCTGTGCCCGAGTTACTGAGTCACTGACCAGTGATAATCCTCACTCTGTGCCCGAGTTACTGACTCACTGACCAGTGATAATCCTCACTCTGTGCCCCTAGTTACTGACTCACTGACCAGTGATAATCCTCACTCTGTGCCCTAGTTACTGACTCACTGACCAGTGATAATCCTCACTCTGTGCCCGAGTTACTGACTCACTGACCAATGATAATCCTCACTCTGTGCCCGAGTTACTGACTCACTGACCAGTGATAATCCTCACTCTGTGCCCGAGTTACTCACTCACTGACCAGTGATAATCCTCACTCTGTGCCCGAGTTACTGACTCACTGACCAGTGATAATCCACACTCTGTGCCCTAGTTACTGACTCACTGACCAGTGATAATCCACACTCTGTGCCCTAGTTACTGACTCACTGACCAGTGATAATCCTCACTCTTTGCCCTAGTTACTGACTCACTGACCAGTGATAATCCTCACTCTGTGCCCGAGTTACTGACTCACTGACCAGTGATAATCCTCACTCTGTACCCCTAGTTACTGACTCACTGACCAGTGATAATCCTCACTCTGTGCCCGAGTTACTGACTGACTGACCAGTGATAATCCTCACTCTGTGCCCTAGTTACTGACTCACTGACCAGTGATAATCCTCACTCTGTGCCCGAGTTACTGACTCACTGACCAGTGATAATCCTCACTCTGTACCTCTAGTTACTGACTCACTGACCAGTGATAATCCACACTCTGTGCCCTAGTTACTGACTCACTGACCAGTGATAATCCTCACTCTGTGCCCGAGTTACTGACTCACTGACCAGTGATAATCCTCACTCTGTCCCCTAGTTACTGATTCACTGACCAGTGATAATCCTCACTCTGTCCCCTAGTTACTGACTCACTGACCAGTGATAATCCTCACTCTGTGCCCTAGTTACTGACTCACTGACCAGTGATAATCCTCACTCTGTGACCCTAGTTACTGACTCACTGACCAGTGATAATCCTCACTCTGTCCCCTAGTTACTGACTCACTGACCAGTGATAATCCTCACTCTGTGACCCTAGTTCCTGACTCACTGATCAGTGATAATCCTCACTCTGTGCCCTAGTTACTGACTCACTGACCAGTGATAATCCTCACTCTGTGACCCTAGTTACTGACTCACTGATCAGTGATAATCCTCACTCTGTGCCCCTAGTTACTGACTCACTGATCAGTGATAATCCTCACTCTGTGCCCCTAGTTACTGACTCACTGACCAGTGATAATCCTCACTCTGTGCCCTAGTTACTCACTCACTGACCAGTGATAATCCTCACTCTGTGCCCCAGTTACTGATTCACTGACCAGTGATAATCCTCACTCTGTGACCCTAGTTCCTGACTCACTGATCAGTGATAATCCTCACTCTGTGCCCTAGTTACTGACTCACTGATCAGTGATAATCCTCACTCTGTGCCCTAGTTACTGACTCACTGATCAGTGATAATCCTCACTCTGTGCCCCTAGTTACTGACTCACTGATCAGTGATAATCCTCACTCTGTGCCCCTAGTTACTGACTCACTGACCAGTGATAATCCTCACTCTGTGCCCCTAGTTACTGACTCACTGACCAGTGATAATCCTCACTCTGTGCCCCTATTTACTGACTCACTGATCAGTGATAATCCTCACTCTGTGCCCCTAGTTACTGACTCACTGACCAGTGATAATCCTCACTCTGTGCCCCTATTTACTGACTCACTGATCAGTGATAATCCTCACTCTGTCCCCTAGTTACTGACTCACTGATCAGTGATAATCCTCACTCTGTGCCCCTTGTGACTGACTCACTGACCAGTGATAATCCTCACTCCGTGCCCCTAGTTACTGACTCACTGATCAGTGATAATCCTCACTCTGTGCCCCTAGTTACTGACTCACTGAGCAGTGATAATCCTCACTCTGTGCCCCAGTTACTGACTCACTGTCCAGTGATAATCCTCACTCCGTGCCCCTAGTTACTGACTCACTGATCAGTGATAATCCTCACTCTGTGCCCCTTGTGACTGACTCACTGACCAGTGATAATCCTCACTCCGTGCCCCTAGTTACTGACTCACTGATCAGTGATAATCCTCACTCTGTGCCCCTAGTTACTGACTCACTGACCAGTGATAATCCTCACTCCATGCCCCTAGTTACTGACTCACTGACCAGTGATAATCCTCACTCTGTGACCCTAGTTACTGACTCACTGATCAGTGATAATCCACACTCTGTGCCCCAGTTACTGACTCACTGACCAGTGATAATCCTCACTCTGTACCCCTAGTTACTGACTCACTGATCAGTGATAATCCTCACACTGTGCCCCTAGTTACTGACTCACTGAGCAGTGATAATCCTCACTCTGTGCCCCTAGTTACTGACTCACTGACCAGTGATAATCCTCACTCTGTGCCCTAGTTACTGACTCACTGGTCAGTGATAATCCTCACTCTGTGCCCCTGTTACTGACTCTGACCAGTGATAATCCTCACTCCGTGCCCCTAGTTACTGACTCACTGAGCAGTGATAATCCTCACTCTGTGCCCTAGTTACTGACTCACTGACCAGTGATAATCCTCACTCTGTGTCCCTTGTTACTGACTCACTGATCAGTGATAATCCTCACTCTGTGCCCTAGTGACTGACTCACTGACCAGTGATAATCCTCACTCTGTGTCCCTAGTTACTGACTCACTGATCAGTGATAATCCTCACTCTGTGCCCTAGTTACTGACTCACTGACCAGCGATAATCCTCACTCTGTGTGCCTAGTTACTGACTCACTGACCAGTGATAATCCTCACTCTGTGCCCGAGTTACTCACTCAATGACCAGTGATAATCCTCACTCTGTGCCCTAGTTACTGACTCACTGACCAGTGATAATCCTCACTCTGTGCCCGAGTTACTCACTCACTGACCAGTGATAATCCTCACTCTGTGCCCTAGTTACTGACTCACTGACCAGTGATAATCCTCACTCTGTGCACCTAGTTACTGATTCACTGACCAGTGATAATCCTCACTCTGTGCCCGAGTTACTCACTCACTGACCAGTGATAATCCTCACTCTATGCCCTAGTTACTGACTCACTGACCAGTGATAATCCTCCCTCTGTGCCCGAGTTACTCACTCACTGACCAGTGATAATCCTCACTCTGTGCCCCTAGTTACTGACTCACTGACCAGTGATAATCCTCACTCTGTGCCCTAGTTACTGACTCATAGACCAGTGATAATCCTCACTCTGTGCCCCTCGTTACTGACTCACTGACCAGTGATAATCCTCACTCTGTCCCCGAGTTACTGACTCACTGATCAGTGATAATCCTCACTCTGTGACCCTAGTTACTCACTCACTGACCAGTGATAATCCTCACTCTGTGACCCTAGTTACTGACTCACTGACCAGTGATAATCCTCACTCTGTGCCCTAGTTACTGATTCACTGACCAGTGATAATCCTCACTCTGTCCCCTAGTTACTGACTCACTGACCAGTGATAATCCTCACTCTGTGACCCTGGTTACTGACTCACTGACCAGTGATAATCCTCACTCTGTGCCCTAGTTACTGACTCACTGACCAGTGATAATCCTCACTCTGTGCCCTAGTTACTGACTCACTGATCAGTGATAATCCTCACTCTGTGCCCTAGTTACTGACTCACTGACCAGTGATAATCCTCACTCTGTGACCCTAGTTACTGACTCACTGATCAGTGATAATCCTCACTCTGTGCCCCTAGTTACTGACTCACTGATCAGTGATAATCCTCACTCTGTGCCCCTAGTTACTGACTCACTGACCAGTGATAATCCTCACTCTGTGCCCCAGTTACTGATTCACTGACCAGTGATAATCCTCACTCTGTGACCCTAGTTCCTGACTCACTGATCAGTGATAATCCTCACTCTGTGCCCTAGTTACTGACTCACTGATCAGTGATAATCCTCACTCTGTGCCCTAGTTACTGACTCACTGATCAGTGATAATCCTCACTCTGTGCCCCTAGTTACTGACTCACTGATCAGTGATAATCCTCACTCTGTGCCCCTAGTTACTGACTCACTGACCAGTGATAATCCTCACTCTGTGCCCCTAGTTACTGACTCACTGACCAGTGATAATCCTCACTCTGTGCCCCTATTTACTGACTCACTGATCAGTGATAATCCTCACTCTGTCCCCTAGTTACTGACTCACTGATCAGTGATAATCCTCACTCTGTGCCCCTTGTGACTGACTCACTGACCAGTGATAATCCTCACTCCGTGCCCCTAGTTACTGACTCACTGATCAGTGATAATCCTCACTCTGTGCCCCTAGTTACTGACTCACTGAGCAGTGATAATCCTCACTCCGTGCCCCTAGTTACTGACTCACTGATCAGTGATAATCCTCACTCTGTGCCCCTTGTGACTGACTCACTGACCAGTGATAATCCTCACTCCGTGCCCCTAGTTACTGACTCACTGATCAGTGATAATCCTCACTCTGTGCCCCTAGTTACTGACTCACTGACCAGTGATAATCCTCACTCCATGCCCCTAGTTACTGACTCACTGACCAGTGATAATCCTCACTCTGTGACCCTAGTTACTGACTCACTGATCAGTGATAATCCACACTCTGTGCCCCAGTTACTGACTCACTGACCAGTGATAATCCTCACTCTTTACCCCTAGTTACTGACTCACTGATCAGTGATAATCCTAACACTGTGCCCCTAGTTACTGACTCACTGAGCAGTGATAATCCTCACTCTGTGCCCCTAGTTACTGACTCACTGACCAGTGATAATCCTCACTCTGTGCCCTAGTTACTGACTCACTGGTCAGTGATAATCCTCACTCTGTGCCCCTGTTACTGACTCTGACCAGTGATAATCCTCACTCCGTGCCCCTAGTTACTGACTCACTGAGCAGTGATAATCCTCACTCTGTGCCCTAGTTACTGACTCACTGACCAGTGATAATCCTCACTCTGTGTCCCTTGTTACTGACTCACTGATCAGTGATAATCCTCACTCTGTGCCCTAGTGACTGACTCACTGACCAGTGATAATCCTCACTCTGTGTCCCTAGTTACTGACTCACTGATCAGTGATAATCCTCACTCTGTGCCCTAGTTACTGACTCACTGACCAGCGATAATCCTCACTCTGTGTGCCTAGTTACTGACTCACTGACCAGTGATAATCCTCACTCTGTGCCCGAGTTACTCACTCACTGACCAGTGATAATCCTCACTCTGTGCCCTAGTTACTGACTCACTGACCAGTGATAATCCTCACTCTGTGCCCGAGTTACTCACTCACTGACCAGTGATAATCCTCACTCTGTGCCCTAGTTACTGACTCACTGACCAGTGATAATCCTCAGTCTGTGCACCTAGTTACTGATTCACTGACCAGTGATAATCCTCACTCTGTGCCCGAGTTACTCACTCACTGACCAGTGATAATCCTCACTCTATGCCCTAGTTACTGACTCACTGACCAGTGATAATCCTCCCTCTGTGCCCGAGTTACTCACTCACTGACCAGTGATAATCCTCACTCTGTGCCCCTAGTTACTGACTCACTGACCAGTGATAATCCTCACTCTGTGCCCTAGTTACTGACACATAGACCAGTGATAATCCTCACTCTGTGCCCCTCGTTACTGACTCACTGACCAGTGATAATCCTCACTCTGTCCCCGAGTTACTGACTCACTGATCAGTGATAATCCTCACTCTGTGACCCTAGTTACTCACTCACTGACCAGTGATAATCCTCACTCTGTGCCCTAGTTACTGACTCACTGACCAGTGATAATCCTCACTCTGTGACCCTAGTTACTGACTCACTGACCAGTGATAATCCTCACTCTGTGCCCTAGTTACTGATTCACTGACCAGTGATAATCCTCACTCTGTCCCCTAGTTACTGACTCACTGACCAGTGATAATCCTCACTCTGTGACCCTGGTTACTGACTCACTGACCAGTGATAATCCTCACTCTGTGCCCTAGTTACTGACTCACTGACCAGTGATAATCCTCACTCTGTGCCCTAGTTACTGACTCACTGACCAGTGATAATCCTCACTCTGTGACCCTAGTTACTGACTCACTGACCAGTGATAATCCTCACTCTGTGCCCCTAGTTACTGACTCACTGATCAGTGATAATCCTCACTCTGTGCCCTCGTTACTGACTCACTGACCAGTGATAATCCTCACTCTGTGCCCCTTGTGACTGACTCACTGACCAGTGATAATCCTCACTCTGTGCCCGAGTTACTGACTCACTGACCAGTGATAATCCTCACTCTGTGCCCCTAGTTACTGACTCACTGACCAGTGATAATCCTCACTCTGTGCCCCTAGTTAGTGACTCACTGACCAGTGATAATCCTCACTCTGTGCCCCAGTTACTGACTCACTGACCAGTGATAATCCTCACTCTGTGCCCTAGTTACTGACTCACTGACCAGTGATAATCCTCACTCTGTGCCCCAGTTACTGACTCACTGACCAGTGATAATCCTCACTCTGTGACCCTAGTTACTGACTCACTGACCAGTGATAATCCTCACTCTGTGCCCCTAGTTACTGACTCACTGATCAGTGATAATCCACACTCTGTGCCCTAGTTACTGACTCACTGACCAGTGATAATCCTCACTCTGTGCCCTAGTTACTGACTCACTGACCAGTGATAATCCTCCCTCTGTGCCCGAGTTACTCACTCACTGACCAGAGATAATCCTCACTCTGTGCCCCAAGTTACTGACTCACTGACCAGTGATAATCCTCACTCTGTGCCCTAGTTACTGACTCATAGACCAGTGATAATCCTCACTCTGTGCCCCTCGTTACTGACTCACTGACCAGTGATAATCCTCAATCTGTCCCCGAGTTACTGACTCACTGATCAGTGATAATCCTCACTCTGTGACCCTAGTTACTCACTCACTGACCAGTGATAATCCTCACTCTGTGCCCTAGTTACTGACTCACTGACCAGTGATAATCCTCACTCTGTGACCCTAGTTACTGACTCACTGACCAGTGATAACCCTCACTCTGTGCCCTAGTTACTGATTCACTGACCAGTGATAATCCTCACTCTGTCCCCTAGTTACTGACTCACTGACCAGTGATAATCCTCACTCTGTGACCCTAGTTACTGACTCACTGACCAGTGATAATCCTCACTCTGTGCCCTAGTTACTGACTCACTGACCAGTGATAATCCTCACTCTGTGCCCTAGTTACTGACTCACTGACCAGTGATAATCCTCACTCTGTGACCCTAGTTACTGACTCACTGACCAGTGATAATCCTCACTCTGTGCCCTAGTTTCTGACACACTGACCAGTGATAATCCTCACTCTGTGACCCTAGTTACTGACTCACTGACCAGTGATAATCCTCACTCTGTGCCCTAGTTACTGACTCACTGACCAGTGATAATCCTCACTCTGTGCCCTAGTTACTGACTCACTGACCAGTGATAATCCTCACTCTGTGCCCTAGTTACTGACTCACTGACCAGTGAAAATCCTCACTCTGTGCCCTAGTTACTGACTCACTGACCAGTGATAATCCTCACTCTGTGCCCCAGTTACTGATTCACTGACCAGTGATAATCCTCACTCTGTCCCCTAGTTACTGACTCACTGACCAGTGATAATCCTCACTCTGTGACCCTAGTTCCTGACTCACTGACCAGTGATAATCCTCACTCTGTCCCCTAGTTACTGACTCACTGACCAGTGATAATCCTCACTCTGTGACCCTAGTTCCAGACTCACTGATCAGTGATAATCCTCACTCTGTGCCCTCGTTACTGACTCACTGATCAGTGATAATCCTCACTCTGTGCCCTAGTTACTGACTCACTGACCAGTGATAATCCTCACTCTGTGACCCTAGTTCCTGACTCACTGACCAGTGATAATCCTCACTCTGTCCCCTAGTTATTGACTCACTGACCAGTGATAATCCTCACTCTGTGACCCTAGTTCCAGACTCACTGATCAGTGATAATCCTCACTCTGTGCCCTAGTTACTGACTCACTGATCAGTGATAATCCTCACTCTGTGCCCTAGTTACTGACTCACTGACCAGTGATAATCCTCACTCTGTGACCCTAGTTCCTGACTCACTGACCAGTGATAATCCTCACTCTGTGCCCTAGTTACTGACTCACTGATCAGTGATAATCCTCACTCTGTGCCCTAGTTACTGACTCACTGACCAGTGATAATCCTCACTCTGTGCCCCTTGTGACTGACTCACTGACCAGTGATAATCCTCACACTGTGCCCCTAGTTACTGACTCACTGATCAGTGATAATCCTCACTCTGTGCCCCTAGTTACTGACTCACTGATCAGTGATAATCCTCACTCTGTGCCCTCGTTACTGACTCACTGAGCAGTGATAATCCTCACTCTGTGCCCTAGTTACTGACTCACTGACCAGTGATAATCCTCACTCTGTGCCCTAGTTACTGACTCACTGACCGGTGATAATCCTCACTCTGTGCCCCTAGTTACTGCCTCACTGAGCAGTGATAATCCTCACTCTGTGCCCCTAGTTACTGACTCACTGATCAGTGATAATCCTCACTCTGTGCCCTCGTTACTGACTCACTGAGCAGTGATAATCCTCACTCTGTGCCCTAGTTACTGACTCACTGACCAGTGATAATCCTCACACTGTGCCCCTAGTTACTGACTCACTGATCAGTGATAATCCTCACTCTGTGCCCCTAGTTACTGACTCACTGACCAGTGATAATCCTCACACTGTGCCCCTAGTTACTGACTCACTGAGCAGTGATAATCCTCACTCTGTGCCCTAGTTACTGACTCACTGACCAGTGATAATCCTCACACTGTGCCCCTAGTTACTGACTCACTGATCAGTGATAATCCTCACTCTGTGCCCTCGTTACTGACTCACTGATCAGTGATAATCCTCACTCTGTGCCCCTAGTTACTGACTCACTGATCAGTGATAATCCTCACTCTGTGCCCTCGTTACTGACTCACTGAGCAGTGATAATCCTCACTCTGTGCCCTAGTTACTGACTCACTGACCAGTGATAATCCTCACACTGTGCCCCTAGTTACTGACTCACTGATCAGTGATAATCCTCACTCTGTGCCCCTAGTTACTGACTCACTGATCAGTGATAATCCTCACTCTGTGCCCTCGTTACTGACTCACTGAGCAGTGATAATCCTCACTCTGTGCCCTAGTTACTGATTCACTGACCAGTGATAATCCTCACTCTGTGCCCTCGTTACTGACTCACTGAGCAGTGATAATCCTCACTCTGTGCCCTAGTTACTGACTCACTGACCAGTGATAATCCTCACTCTGTGCCCCTAGTTACTTACTCACTGACCAGTGATAATCCTCACACTGTGCCTCTAGTTACTGACTCACTGACCAGTGATAATCCTCACTCTGTGCCCCTAGTTACTGACTCACTGATCAGTGATAATCCTCACTCTGTGCCCTCGTTACTGACTCACTGACCAGTGATAATCCTCAGTCTGTGCCACTTGTGACTGACTCACTGACCAGTGATAATCCTCACACTGTGCCCCTAGTTACTGACTCACTGATCAGTGATAATCCTCACTCTGTGCCCCTAGTTACTGACTCACTGACCAGTGATAATCCTCACTCTGTGCCCCTAGTTACTGACTCACTGATCAGTGATAATCCTCACTCTGTGCCCTCGTTACTGACTCACTGAGCAGTGATAATTCTCACTCTGTGCCCTAGTTACTGACTCACTGACCAGTGATAATCCTCACTCTGTGCCCTAGTTACTGACTCACTGACCAGTGATAATCCTCACTCTGTGCCCCTAGTTACTGCCTCACTGAGCAGTGATAATCCTCACTCTGTGCCCTCGTTACTGACTCACTGAAGAGTGATAATCCTCACTCTGTGCCCCTAGTTACTGACTCACTGATCAGTGATAATCCTCACTCTGTGCCCTCGTTACTGACTCACTGAGCAGTGATAATCCTCACTCTGTGCCCTAGTTACTGACTCACTGACCAGTGATAATCCTCACACTGTGCCCCTAGTTACTGACTCACTGATCAGTGATAATCCTCACTCTGTGCCCCTAGTTACTGACTCACTGATCAGTGATAATCCTCACTCTGTGCCCTCGTTACTGACTCACTGTGCAGTGATAATCCTCACTCTGTGCCCTCGTTACTGACTCACTGAGCAGTGATAATCCTCACTCTGTGCCCTAGTTACTGACTCACTGACCAGTGATAATCCTCACTCTGTGCCCCGAGTTACTGCCTCACTGAGCAGTGATAATCCTCACTCTGTGCCCTCGTTACTGACTCACTGAGCAGTGATAATCCTCACACTGTGCCCCTAGTTACTGACTCACTGATCAGTGATAATCCTCACTCTGTGCCCCTGGTTACTGACTCACTGATCAGTGATAATCCTCACTCTGTGCCCCTAGTTACTTACTCACTGACCAGTGATAATCCTCACACTGTGCCCCTAGTTACTGACTCACTGACCAGTGATAATCCTCACTCTGTGCCCTAGTTACTGACTCACTGACCAGTGATAATCCTCACTCTGTGCCCTAGTTACTGACTCACTGACCAGTGATAATCCTCACTCTGTGCCCTCGTTACTGACTCACTGAGCAGTGATAATCCTCACTCTGTGCCCTAGTTACTGACTCACTGACCAGTGATAATCCTCACCGTGTGCCCCGAGTTACTGCCTCACTGAGCAGTGATAATCCTCACTCTGTGCCCTCGTTACTGACTCACTGAGCAGTGATAATCCTCACACTGTGCCCCTAGTTACTGACTCACTGATCAGTGATAATCCTCACTCTGTGCCCCTAGTTACTGACTCACTGATCAGTGATAATCCTCACTCTGTGCCCCTAGTTACTTACTCACTGACCAGTGATAATCCTCACACTGTGCCCCTAGTTACTGACTCACTGACCAGTGATAATCCTCACTCTGTGCCCTAGTTACTGACTCACTGACCAGTGATAATCCTCACTCTGTGCCCCAGTTACTGACTCACTGACCAGTGATAATCCTCACTCTGTGACCCTAGTTACTGACTCACTGACCAGTGATAATCCTCACTCTGTGCCCCTAGTTACTGACTCACTGACCAGTGATAATCCTCACTCTGTGCCCCTAGTTACTGACTCACTGATCAGTGATAATCCTCACTCTGTGCCCGAGTTACTGACTCACTGATCAGTGATTATCCTCACTCTGTGCCCCTAGTTACTGACTCACTGACCAGTGATAATCCACACTCTGTGCCCCAGTTACTGACTCACTGACCAGTGATAATCCTCACTCTGTGCCCTAGTTACTGACTCACTGATCAGTGATTATCTTCACTCTGTGCCCCTTGTGACTGACTCACTGACCAGTGATAATCCTCACTCTGTGCCCTAGTTACTGACTCACTGATCAGTGATAATCCTCACTCTGTGCCCTAGTTACTGACTCACTGAGCAGTGATAATCCTCACTCTGTGACCCTAGTTACTGACTCACTGACCAGTGATAATCCTCACTCTGTGCCCCTAGTTACTGACTCACTGATCAGTGATAATCCACACTCTGTGCCCTAGTTACTGACTCACTGATCAGTGATAATCCACACTCTGTGCCCCAGTTACTGACTCACTGACCAGTGATAATCCTCACTCTGTGCCCCTAGTTACTGACTCACTGATCAGTGATAATCCTCACTCTGTGCCCTAGTTACTGACTCACTGATCAGTGATAATCCTCACTCTGTGCCCCTTGTGACTGACTCACTGACCAGTGATAATCCTCACTCCGTGCCCTAGTTAGGGACTCACTGATCAGTGATAATCCTCACTCTGTGCCCGAGTTACCGACTCACTGACCAGTGATAATCCTTACTCTGTGCCCGAGTTACTGACTCACTGACCAGTGATAATCCTTACTCTGTGCCCGAGTTACTGACTCACTGACCAGTGATAATCCTTACTCTGTGCCCGAGTTACTGACTCACTGACCAGTGATAATCCTCACTCTGTGACCCGAGTTACTGACTCACTGAACAGTGATAATTCTCACTCTGTGCCCCTAGTTACTGACTCACTGACCAGTGATAATCCTCACTCTGTGCCCCAGTTACTGACTCACTGACCAGTGATAATCCTCACTCTGTGCCCGAGTTACTGACTCACTGACCAGTGATAATCCTCACTCTGTGCCCCAGTTACTGACAAACTGACCAGTGATAATCCTCACTCTGTGCCCGAGTTACTGACTCACTGACCAGTGATAATCCTCACTCTGTGCCCGAGTTACTGACTCACTGACCAGTGATAATCCACACTCTGTGCCCTAGTTACTGACTCACTGACCAGTGATAATCCACACTCTGTGCCCTAGTTACTGACTCACTGATCAGTGATAATCCACACTCTGTGCCCCTTGTGACTGACTCACTGACCAGTGATAATCCTCACTCTGTGCCCTAGTTACTGACTCACTGATCAGTGATAATCCTCACTCTGTGCCCTAGTTACTGACTCACTGAGCAGTGATAATCCTCACTCTGTGACCCTAGTTACTGACTCACTGACCAGTGATTATCCTCACTCTGTGCCCCTAGTTACTGACTCACTGATCAGTGATAATCCACACTCTGTGCCCTAGTTACTGACTCACTGATCAGTGATAATCCTCACTCTGTGCCCTAGTTACTGACTCACTGATCAGTGATAATCCTCATTCTGTGCCCCTTGTGACTGACTCACTGACCAGTGATAATCCTCACTCCGTGCCCTAGTTAGGGACTCACTGATCAGTGATAATCCTCACTCTGTGCCCGAGTTACCGACTCACTGACCAGTGATAATCCTTACTCTGTGCCCGAGTTACTGACTCACTGACCAGTGATAATCCTTACTCTGTGCCCGAGTTACTGACTCACTGACCAGTGATAATCCTCACTTTGTGCCCGAGTTACTGACTCACTGACCAGTGATAATCCTCACTCTGTGACCCGAGTTACTGACTCACTGAACAGTGATAATTCTCACTCTGTGCCCCTAGTTACTGACTCACTGACCAGTGATAATCCTCACTCTGTGCCCCAGTTACTGACTCACTGACCAGTGATAATCCTCACTCTGTGCCCGAGTTACTGACTCACTGACCAGTGATAATCCTCACTCTGTGCCCGAGTTACTGACAAACTGACCAGTGATAATCCTCACTCTGTGCCCGAGTTACTGACTCACTGACCAGTGATAATCCTCACTCTGTGCCCGAGTTACTGACTCACTGACCAGTGATAATCCACACTCTGTGCCCTAGTTACTGACTCACTGACCAGTGATAATCCACACTCTGTGCCCTAGTTACTGACTCACTGACCAGTGATAATCCTCACTCTGTGCCCTAGTTACTGACTCACTGACCAGTGATAATCCTCACTCTGTGCCCGAGTTACTGACTCACTGACCAGTGATAATCCTCACTCTGTACCCCTAGTTACTGACTCACTGACCAGTGATAATCCTCACTCTGTGCCCGAGTTACTGACTCATTGACCAGTGATAATCCTCACTCTGTGCCCTAGTTACTGACTCACTGACCAGTGATAATCCTCACTCTGTGCCCGAGTTACTGACTCACTGACCAGTGATAATCCTCACTCTGTGCCCCTAGTTACTGACTCACTGACCAGTGATAATCCACACTCTGTGCCCTAGTTACTGACTCACTGACCAGTGATAATCCTCACTCTGTGCCCGAGTTACTGACTCACTGACCAGTGATAATCCTCACTCTGTGCCCTAGTTACTGACTCACTGACCAGTGATAATCCTCACTCTGTGCCCGAGTTACTCACTCACTGACCAGTGACAATCCTCACACTGTGCCCGGGTTACTCATTCACTGACCAGTGATAATCCTCACTCTGTGCCCTAGTTACTGACTCACTGACCAGTGATAATCCTCACTCTGTGCCCGAGTTACTCACTCACTGAACAGTGATAATCCTCACTCTGTGCCCGAGTTACTGACTCACTGACCAGTGATAATCCTCACTCTGTGCCCCAGTTACTCACTCACTGACCAGTGATAATCCTCACTCTGTGCCCCTGTTACTGACTCACTGACCAGTGATAATCCTCACTCTGTGCCCTAGTTACTGACTCACTGACCAGTGATAATCCTCACTCTGTGCCCTAGTTACTGACTCACTGACCAGTGATAATCCTCACTCTGTGCCCCTAGTTACTGACTCACTGACCAGTGATAATCCTCACTCTGTGCCCTAGTTACTGACTCACTGACCAGCAATAATCCTCACTCTGTGCCCCTAGTTACTGACTCACTGACCAGTGATAATCCTCACTCTGTGCCCGAGTTACTCACTCACTGACCAGTGATAATCCTCACTCTGTGCCCTAGTTACTGACTCACTGACCAGTGATAATCCTCACTCTGTGCCCGCGTTACTGATTCACTGACCAGTGATAATCCTCACTCTGTGCCCGAGTTACTCACTCACTGACCAGTGATAATCCTCACTCTGTGCCCTAGTTACTGACTCACTGACCAGTGATAATCCTCACTCTGTGCCCGAGTTACTCACTCACTGACCAGTGATAATCCTCCCTCTGTGCCC
Source organism: Heterodontus francisci (assembly GCF_036365525.1). NCBI lineage: Eukaryota > Metazoa > Chordata > Chondrichthyes > Heterodontiformes > Heterodontidae > Heterodontus > Heterodontus francisci. The sequence goes on from NC_090403.1 coordinate 58,397,188, forward strand.
GAGTTACTGACTCACTGACCAGTGATAATCCTCACTCTGTGCCCTAGTTACTGACTCATAGACGAGTGATAATCCTCACTCTGTGCCCCTCGTTACTGACTCACTGACCAGTGATAATCCTCACTCTGTCCCCTAGTTACTGACTCACTGATCAGTGATAATCCTCAATCTGTGACCCTAGTTACTCACTCACTGACCAGTGATAATCCTCACTCTGTGACCCTAGTTCCAGACTCACTGATCAGTGATAATCCTCAAACTGTGACCCTAGTTACTCACTCACTGACCAGTGATAATCCTCACTCTGTGACCCTAGTTACTGACTCACTGACCAGTGATAATCCTCACTCTGTGCCCTCGTTACTGACTCACTGACCAGTGATAATCCTCACTCTGTGCCCCAGTTACTGATTCACTGACCAGTGATAATCCTCACTCTGTCCCCTAGTTACTGACTCACTGACCAGTGATAATCCTCACTCTGTGACCCTAGTTCCTGACTCATTGACCAGTGATAATCCTCACTCTGTGCCCCAGTTACTGATTCACTGACCAGTGATAATCCTCACTCTGTCCCCTAGTTACTGACTCACTGACCAGTGATAATCCTCACTCTGTGACCCTAGTTCCTGACTCACTGACCAGTGATAATCCTCACTCTGTGCCCTAGTTACTGACTCACTGACCAGTGATAATCCTCACTCTGTGCCCTAGTTACTGACTCACTGACCAGTGATAATCCTCACTCTGTGCCCTAGTTACTGACTCACTGATCAGTGATAATCCTCACTCTGTGCCCTAGTTACTGACTCACTGACCAGTGATAATCCTCACTCTGTGACCCTAGTTCCTGACTCACTGACCAGTGATAATCCTCACTCTGTGCCCTAGTTACTGACTCACTGACCAGTGATAATCCTCACTCTGTGCGCTAGTTACTGACTCACTGACCAGTGATAATCCTCACTCTGTGCCCTAGTTACTGACTCACTGATCAGTGATAATCCTCACTCTGTGCACTAGTTACTGACTCACTGAGCAGTGACAATCCTCACTCTGTGCCCTAGTTACTGACTCACTGATCAGTGATAATCCTCACTCTGTGCCCTAGTTACTGACTCACTGACCAGTGATAATCCTCACTCTGTGCCCCTAGTTACTGACTCACTGATCAGTGATAATCCTCACTCTGTGCCCAAGTTACTGACTCACTGATCAGTGATAATCCTCACACTGTGCCCGAGTTACTCACTCACTGACCAGTGATAATCCACACTCTGTGCCCTTGTTACTGACTCACTGACCAGTGATAATCCTCACTCTGTGCCCCTGTTACTGACTCACTGACCAGTGATAATCCTCACTCTGTGCCCTAGTTACTGACTCACTGACCAGTGATAATCCTCACTCTGTGCCCTAGTTACTGACTCACTGACCAGTGATAATCCTCACTCTGTGCCCCTAGTTACTGACTCACTGACCAGTGATAATCCTCACTCTGTGCCCTAGTTACTGACTCACTCACCAGTGATAATCCTCACTCTGTGCCCTCGTTACTGACTCACTGAGCAGTGATAATCCTCACTCTGTGCCCTAGTTACTGACTCACTGACCAGTGATAATCCTCACACTGTGCCCCTAGTTACTGACTCACTGATCAGTGATAATCCTCACTCTGTGCCCCTAGTTACTGACTCACTGATCAGTGATAATCCTCACTCTGTGCCCTCGTTACTGACTCACTGAGCAGTGATAATCCTCACTCTGTGCCCTAGTTACTGACTCACTGACCAGTGATAATCCTCACTCTGTGCCCTCGTTACTGACTCACAGAGCAGTGATAATCCTCACTCTGTGCCCTAGTTACTGACTCACTGACCAGTGATAATCCTCACTCTGTGCCCCTAGTTACTGCCTCACTGAGCAGTGATAATCCTCACTCTGTGCCCTCGTTACTGACTCACTGATCAGTGATAATCCTCACTCTGTGCCCCTAGTTACTTACTCACTGACCAGTGATAATCCTCACACTGTGCCCCTAGTTACTGACTCACTGACCAGTGATAATCCTCACTCTGTGCCCCTAGTTACTGACTCACTGATCAGTGATAATCCTCACTCTGTGCCCTCGTTACTGACTCACTGACCAGTGATAATCCTCAGTCTGTGCCCCTTGTGACTGACTCACTGACCAGTGATAATCCTCACACTGTGCCCCTAGTTACTGACTCACTGATCAGTGATAATCCTCACTCTGTGCCCCTAGTTACTGACTCACTGACCAGTGATAATCCTCACTCTGTGCCCCTAGTTACTGACTCACTGACCAGTGATAATCCTCACTCTGTGCCCCAGTTACTGACTCACTGACCAGTGATAATCCTCACTCTGTGCCCTAGTTACTGACTCACTGACCAGTGATAATCCTCACTCTGTGCCCCAGTTACTGACTCACTGACCAGTGATAATCCTCACTCTGTGACCCTAGTTACTGACTCACTGACCAGTGATAATCCTCACTCTGTGCCCCTAGTTACTGACTCACAGATCAGTGATAATCCACACTCTGTGCCCCAGTTACTGACTCACTGACCAGTGATAATCCTCACTCTGTGCCCTAGTTACTGACTCACTGACCAGTGATAATCCTCACTCTGTGCCCCTAGTTACTGACTCACTGATCAGTGATAATCCTCACTCTGTGCCCTAGTTACTGACTCACTGATCAGTGATTATCCTCACTCTGTGCCCCTTGTGACTGACTCACTGACCAGTGATAATCCTCACTCTGTGCCCTAGTTACTGACTCACTGATCAGTGATAATCCACACTCTGTGCCCCAGTTACTGACTCACTGACCAGTGATAATCCTCACTCTGTGCCCCTAGTTACTGACTCACTGATCAGTGATAATCCTCACTCTGTGCCCCTAGTTACTGACTCACTGATCAGTGATAATCCTCACTCTGTGACCCTAGTTACTGACTCACTAACCAGTGATAATCCTCACTCTGTGCCCCTAGTTACTGACTCACTGATCAGTGATAATCCTCACTCTGTGCCCCTAGTTACTTACTCACTGACCAGTGATAATCCTCACACTGTGCCCCTAGTTACTGACTCACTGACCAGTGATAATCCTCACTCTGTGCCCCTAGTTACTTACTCACTGACCAGTGATAATCCTCACACTGTGCCCCTAGTTACTGACTCACTGACCAGTGATAATCCTCACTCTGTGCCCCTAGTTACTGACTCACTGACCAGTGATAATCCTCACTCTGTGCCCCTTGTGACTGACTCACTGACCAGTGATAATCCTCACACTGTGCCCCTAGTTACTGACTCACTGATCAGTGATAATCCTCACTCTGTGCCCCTAGTTACTGACTCACTGACCAGTGATAATCCTCACTCTGTGCCCCTAGTTACTGACTCACTGACCAGTGATAATCCTCACTCTGCGCCCCAGTTACTGACTCACTGACCAGTGATAATCCTCACTCTGTGCCCTAGTTACTGACTCACTGACCAGTGATAATCCTCACTCTGTGCCCCAGTTACTGACTCACTGACCAGTGATAATCCTCACTCTGTGACCCTAGTTACTGACTCACTGACCAGTGATAATCCTCACTCTGTGCCCCTAGTTACTGACTCACAGATCAGTGATAATCCACACTCTGTGCCCCAGTTACTGACTCACTGACCAGTGATAATCCTCACTCTGTGCCCTAGTTACTGACTCACTGACCAGTGATAATCCTCACTCTGTGCCCCTAGTTACTGACTCACTGATCAGTGATAATCCTCACTCTGTGCCCTATTTACTGACTCACTGATCAGTGATTATCCTCACTCTGTGCCCCTTGTGACTGACTCACTGACCAGTGATAATCCTCACTCTGTGCCCTAGTTACTGACTCACTGATCAGTGATAATCCACACTCTGTGCCCCAGTTACTGACTCACTGACCAGTGATAATCCTCACTCTGTGCCCCTAGTTACTGACTCACTGATCAGTGATAATCCTCACTCTGTGCCCCTAGTTACTGACTCACTGATCAGTGATAATCCTCACTCTGTGACCCTAGTTACTGACTCACTAACCAGTGATAATCCTCACTCTGTGCCCCTAGTTACTGACTCACTGATCAGTGATAATCCACACTCTGTGCCCTAGTTACTGACTCACTGATCAGTGATAATCCTCACTCTGTGCCCCTTGTGACTGACTCACTGACCAGTGATAATCCTCACTCCGTGCCCTAGTTAGGGACTCACTGATCAGTGATAATCCTCACTCTGTGCCCGAGTTGCCGACTCACTGACCAGTGATAATCCTTACTCTGTGCCCGAGTTACTGACTCACTGACCAGTGATAATCCTTACTCTGTGCCCGAGTTACTGACTCACTGACCAGTGATAATCCTTACTCTGTGCCCCTAGTTACTGCCTCACTGAGCAGTGATAATCCTCACTCTGTGCCCTCGTTACTGACTCACTGATCAGTGATAATCCTCACTCTGTGCCCCTAGTTACTTACTCACTGACCAGTGATAATCCTCACACTGTGCCCCTAGTTACTGACTCACTGACCAGTGATAATCCTCACTCTGTGCCCCTAGTTACTGACTCACTGATCAGTGATAATCCTCACTCTGTGCCCTAGTTACTGACTCACTGACCAGTGATAATCCTCACTCTGTGCCCCTAGTTACTGCCTCACTGAGCAGTGATAATCCTCACTCTGTGCCCTCGTTACTGACTCACTGATCAGTGATAATCCTCACTCTGTGCCCCTAGTTACTTACTCACTGACCAGTGATAATCCTCACACTGTGCCCCTAGTTACTGACTCACTGACCAGTGATAATCCTCACTCTGTGCCCCTAGTTACTGACTCACTGATCAGTGATAATCCTCACTCTGTGCCCTCGTTACTGACTCACTGACCAGTGATAATCCTCAGTCTGTGCCCCTTGTGACTGACTCACTGACCAGTGATAATCCTCACACTGTGCCCCTAGTTACTGACTCACTGATCAGTGATAATCCTCACTCTGTGCCCCTAGTTACTGACTCACTGACCAGTGATAATCCTCACTCTGTGCCCCTAGTTACTGACTCACTGACCAGTGATAATCCTCACTCTGTGCCCCAGTTACTGACTCAATGACCAGTGATAATCCTCACTCTGTGCCCTAGTTACTGACTCACTGACCAGTGATAATCCTCACTCTGTGCCCCAGTTACTGACTCACTGACCAGTGATAATCCTCACTCTGTGACCCTAGTTACTGACTCACTGACCAGTGATAATCCTCACTCTGTGCCCCTAGTTACTGACTCACAGATCAGTGATAATCCACACTCTGTGCCCCAGTTACTGACTCACTGACCAGTGATAATCCTCACTCTGTGCCCTAGTTACTGACTCACTGACCAGTGATAATCCTCACTCTGTGCCCCTAGTTACTGACTCACTGATCAGTGATAATCCTCACTCTGTGCCCTAGTTACTGACTCACTGATCAGTGATTATCCTCACTCTGTGCCCCTTGTGACTGACTCACTGACCAGTGATAATCCTCACTCTGTGCCCTAGTTACTGACTCACTGATCAGTGATAATCCACACTCTGTGCCCCAGTTACTGACTCACTGACCAGTGATAATCCTCACTCTGTGCCCCTAGTTACTGACTCACTGATCAGTGATAATCCTCACTCTGTGCCCCTAGTTACTGACTCACTGATCAGTGATAATCCTCACTCTGTGACCCTAGTTACTGACTCACTAACCAGTGATAATCCTCACTCTGTGCCCCTAGTTACTGACTCACTGATCAGTGATAATCCTCACTCTGTGCCCCTAGTTACTTACTCACTGACCAGTGATAATCCTCACACTGTGCCCCTAGTTACTGACTCACTGACCAGTGATAATCCTCACTCTGTGCCCCTAGTTACTTACTCACTGACCAGTGATAATCCTCACACTGTGCCCCTAGTTACTGACTCACTGACCAGTGATAATCCTCACTCTGTGCCCCTAGTTACTGACTCACTGACCAGTGATAATCCTCACTCTGTGCCCCTTGTGACTGACTCACTGACCAGTGATAATCCTCACACTGTGCCCCTAGTTACTGACTCACTGATCAGTGATAATCCTCACTCTGTGCCCCTAGTTACTGACTCACTGACCAGTGATAATCCTCACTCTGTGCCCCTAGTTACTGACTCACTGACCAGTGATAATCCTCACTCTGCGCCCCAGTTACTGACTCACTGACCAGTGATAATCCTCACTCTGTGCCCTAGTTACTGACTCACTGACCAGTGATAATCCTCACTCTGTGCCCCAGTTACTGACTCACTGACCAGTGATAATCCTCACTCTGTGACCCTAGTTACTGACTCACTGACCAGTGATAATCCTCACTCTGTGCCCCTAGTTACTTACTCACTGACCAGTGATAATCCTCACACTGTGCCCCTAGTTACTGACTCACTGACCAGTGATAATCCTCACTCTGTGCCCCTAGTTACTGACTCACTGACCAGTGATAATCCTCACTCTGTGCCCCTTGTGACTGACTCACTGACCAGTGATAATCCTCACACTGTGCCCCTAGTTACTGACTCACTGATCAGTGATAATCCTCACTCTGTGCCCCTAGTTACTGACTCACTGACCAGTGATAATCCTCACTCTGTGCCCCTAGTTACTGACTCACTGACCAGTGATAATCCTCACTCTGTGCCCCAGTTACTGACTCACTGACCAGTGATAATCCTCACTCTGTGCCCTAGTTACTGACTCACTGACCAGTGATAATCCTCACTCTGTGCCCCAGTTACTGACTCACTGACCAGTGATAATCCTCACTCTGTGACCCTAGTTACTGACTCACTGACCAGTGATAATCCTCACTCTGTGCCCCTAGTTACTGACTCACAGATCAGTGATAATCCACACTCTGTGCCCCAGTTACTGACTCACTGACCAGTGATAATCCTCACTCTGTGCCCTAGTTACTGACTCACTGACCAGTGATAATCCTCACTCTGTGCCCCTAGTTACTGACTCACTGATCAGTGATAATCCTCACTCTGTGCCCTAGTTACTGACTCACTGATCAGTGATTATCCTCACTCTGTGCCCCTTGTGACTGACTCACTGACCAGTGATAATCCTCACTCTGTGCCCTAGTTACTGACTCACTGATCAGTGATAATCCACACTCTGTGCCCCAGTTACTGACTCACTGACCAGTGATAATCCTCACTCTGTGCCCCTAGTTACTGACTCACTGATCAGTGATAATCCTCACTCTGTGCCCCTAGTTACTGACTCACTGATCAGTGATAATCCTCACTCTGTGACCCTAGTTACTGACTCACTAACCAGTGATAATCCTCACTCTGTGCCCCTAGTTACTGACTCACTGATCAGTGATAATCCACACTCTGTGCCCTAGTTACTGACTCACTGATCAGTGATAATCCTCACTCTGTGCCCCTTGTGACTGACTCACTGACCAGTGATAATCCTCACTCCGTGCCCTAGTTAGGGACTCACTGATCAGTGATAATCCTCACTCTGTGCCCGAGTTGCCGACTCACTGACCAGTGATAATCCTTACTCTGTGCCCGAGTTACTGACTCACTGACCAGTGATAATCCTTACTCTGTGCCCGAGTTACTGACTCACTGACCAGTGATAATCCTTACTCTGTGCCCGAGTTACTGACTCACTGACCAGTGATAATCCTCACTCTGTGACCCGAGTTACTGACTCACTGAACAGTGATAATTCTCACTCTGTGCCCCTAGTTACTGACTCACTGACCAGTGATAATCCTCACTCTGTGCCCTAGTTACTGACTCACTGACCAGTGATAATCCTCACTCTGTGCCCGAGTTACTGACTCACTGACCAGTGATAATCCTCACTCTGTGCCCGAGTTACTGACAAACTGACCAGTGATAATCCTCACTCTGTGCCCGAGTTACTGACTCACTGACCAGTGGTAATCCTCACTCTGTGCCCGAGTTACTGACTCACTGACCAGTGATAATCCACACTCTGTGCCCTAGTTACTGACTCACTGACCAGTGATAATCCACACTCTGTGCCCTAGTTACTGACTCACTGACCAGTGATAATCCTCACTCTGTGCCCTAGTTACTGACTCACTGACCAGTGATAATCCTCACTCTGTGCCCGAGTTACTGACTCACTGACCAGTGATAATCCTCACTCTGTACCCCTAGTTACTGACTCACTGACCAGTGATAATCCTCACTCTGTGCCCGAGTTACTGACTCATTGACCAGTGATAATCCTCACTCTGTGCCCTAGTTACTGACTCACTGACCAGTGATAATCCTCACTCTGTGCCCGAGTTACTGACTCACTGACCAGTGATAATCCTCACTCTGTGCCCCTAGTTACTGACTCACTGACCAGTGATAATCCACACTCTGTGCCCTAGTTACTGACTCACTGACCAGTGATAATCCTCACTCTGTGCCCGAGTTACTGACTCACTGACCAGTGATAATCCTCACTCTGTGCCCTATTTACTGACTCACTGACCAGTGATAATCCTCACTCTGTGCCCGAGTTACTCACTCACTGACCAGTGACAATCCTCACACTGTGCCCGGGTTACTCACTCACTGACCAGTGATAATCCTCACTCTGTGCCCTAGTTACTGACTCACTGACCAGTGATAATCCTCACTCTGTGCCCGAGTTACTCACTCACTGAACAGTGATAATCCTCACTCTGTGCCCGAGTTACTGACTCACTGACCAGTGATAATCCTCACTCTGTGCCCCAGTTACTCACTCACTGACCAGTGATAATCCTCACTCTGTGCCCCTGTTACTGACTCACTGACCAGTGATAATCCTCACTCTGTGCCCTAGTTACTGACTCACTGACCAGTGATAATCCTCACTCTGTGCCCTAGTTACTGACTCACTGACCAGTGATAATCCTCACTCTGTGCCCCTAGTTACTGACTCACTGACCAGTGATAATCCTCACTCTGTGCCCTAGTTACTGACTCACTGACCAGCGATAATCCTCACTCTGTGCCCCTAGTTACTGACTCACTGACCAGTGATAATCCTCACTCTGTGCCCGAGTTACTCACTCACTGACCAGTGATAATCCTCACTCTGTGCCCTAGTTACTGACTCACTGACCAGTGATAATCCTCACTCTGTGCCCGCGTTACTGATTCACTGACCAGTGATAATCCTCACTCTGTGCCCGAGTTACTCACTCACTGACCAGTGATAATCCTCACTCTGTGCCCTAGTTACTGACTCACTGACCAGTGATAATCCTCACTCTGTGCCCGAGTTACTCACTCACTGACCAGTGATAATCCTCCCTCTGTGCCCGAGTTACTGACTCACTGACCAGTGATAATCCTCACTCTGTGCCCTAGTTACTGACTCATAGACCAGTGATAATCCTCACTCTGTGCCCCTCGTTACTGACTCACTGACCAGTGATAATCCTCACTCTGTCCCCTAGTTACTGACTCACTGATCAGTGATAATCCTCACTCTGTGACCCTAGTTACTCACTCACTGACCAGTGATAATCCTCACTCTGTGACCCTAGTTCCAGACTCACTGATCAGTGATAATCCTCACACTGTGACCCTAGTTACTCACTCACTGACCAGTGATAATCCTCACTCTGTGACCCTAGTTACTGACTCACTGACCAGTGATAATCCTCACTCTGTGCCCTCGTTACTGACTCACTGACCAGTGATAATCCTCACTCTGTGCCCTCGTTACTGACTCACTGACCAGTGATAATCCTCACTCTGTGCCCCAGTTACTGATTCACTGACCAGTGATAATCCTCACTCTGTCCCCTAGTTACTGACTCACTGACCAGTGATAATCCTCACTCTGTGACCCTAGTTCCTGACTCACTGACCAGTGATAATCCTCACTCTGTGCCCCAGTTACTGATTCACTGACCAGTGATAATCCTCACTCTGTCCCCTAGTTACTGACTCACTGACCAGTGATAATCCTCACTCTGTGACCCTAGTTCCTGACTCACTGACCAGTGATAATCCTCACTCTGTGCCCTAGTTACTGACTCACTGACCAGTGATAATCCTCACTCTGTGCCCTAGTTACTGACTCACTGACCAGTGATAATCCTCACTCTGTGCCCCTAGTTACTGACTCACTGATCAGTGATAATCCTCACTCTGTGCCCCTAGTTACTGACTCACTGATCAGTGATAATCCTCACTCTGTGCCCCTAGTTACTGACTCACTGACCAGTGATAATCCTCACTCTGTGCCCCTAGTTACTGACTCACTGATCAGTGATAATCCTCACTCTGTGCCCCTTGTGACTGACTCACTGATCAGTGATAATCCTCACTCTGTGCCCTAGTTACTGACTCACTGATCAGTGATAATCCTCACTCTGTGCCCTAGTTACTGACTCACTGATCAGTGATAATCCTCACTCTGTGCCCTAGTTACTGACTCACTGACCAGTGATAATCCTCACTCTGTGCCCCTAGTTACTGACTCACTGATCAGTGATAATCCTCACTCTGTGCCCAAGTTACTGACTCACTGATCAGTGATAATCCTCACACTGTGCCCGAGTTACTCACTCACTGACCAGTGATAATCCACACTCTGTGCCACAGTTACTGACTCACTGACCAGTGATAATCCTCACTCTGTGCCCCTGTTACTGACTCACTGACCAGTGATAATCCTCACTCTGTGCCCTAGTTACTGACTCACTGACCAGTGATAATCCTCACTCTGTGCCCTAGTTACTGACTCACTGACCAGTGATAATCCTCACTCTGTGCCCCTAGTTACTGACTCACTGACCAGTGATAATCCTCACTCTGTGCCCTAGTTACTGACTCACTCACCAGCGATAATCCTCACTCTGTGCCCCTAGTTACTGACTCACTGACCAGTGATAATCCTCACTCTGTGCCCGAGTTACTGACTCACTGACCAGTGATAATCCTCACTCTGTGCCCTAGTTACTGACTCATAGACCAGTGATAATCCTCACTCTGTGCCCCTCGTTACTGACTCACTGACCAGTGATAATCCTCACTCTGTCCCCTAGTTACTGACTCACTGATCAGTGATAATCCTCACTCTGTGACCCTAGTTACTCACTCACTGACCAGTGATAATCCTCACTCTGTGCCCTAGTTACTGACTCACTGATCAGTGATAATCCTCACTCTGTGACCCTAGTTACTGACTCACTGACCAGTGATAATCCTCACTCTGTGCCCTAGTTACTGATTCACTGACCAGTGATAATCCTCACTCTGTCCCCTAGTTACTGACTCACTGACCAGTGATTTCCTCACTCTGTGCCCGAGTTACTCACTCACTGACCAGTGATAATCCTCACTCTGTGCCCGAGTTACTCACTCACTGACCAGTGATAATCCTCACTCTGTGCCCTAGTTACTGACTCACTGACCAGTGATAATCCTCACTCTGTGCCCGCGTTACTGATTCACTGACCAGTGATAATCCTCACTCTGTGCCCGAGTTACTCACTCACTGACCAGTGATAATCCTCACTCTGTGCCCTAGTTACTGACTCACTGACCAGTGATAATCCTCACTCTGTGCCCGAGTTACTCACTCACTGACCAGTGATAATCCTCCCTCTGTGCCCGAGTTACTGACTCACTGACCAGTGATAATCCTCACTCTGTGCCCTAGTTACTGACTCATAGACCAGTGATAATCCTCACTCTGTGCCCCTCGTTACTGACTCACTGACCAGTGATAATCCTCACTCTGTCCCCTAGTTACTGACTCACTGATCAGTGATAATCCTCACTCTGTGACCCTAGTTACTCACTCACTGACCAGTGATAATCCTCACTCTGTGACCCTAGTTCCAGACTCACTGATCAGTGATAATCCTCACACTGTGACCCTAGTTACTCACTCACTGACCAGTGATAATCCTCACTCTGTGACCCTAGTTACTGACTCACTGACCAGTGATAATCCTCACTCTGTGCCCTCGTTACTGACTCACTGACCAGTGATAATCCTCACTCTGTGCCCTCGTTACTGACTCACTGACCAGTGATAATCCTCACTCTGTGCCCCAGTTACTGATTCACTGACCAGTGATAATCCTCACTCTGTCCCCTAGTTACTGACTCACTGACCAGTGATAATCCTCACTCTGTGACCCTAGTTCCTGACTCACTGACCAGTGAAAATCCTCACTCTGTGCCCCAGTTACTGATTCACTGACCAGTGATAATCCTCACTCTGTCCCCTAGTTACTGACTCACTGACCAGTGATAATCCTCACTCTGTGACCCTAGTTCCTGACTCACTGACCAGTGATAATCCTCACTCTGTGCCCTAGTTACTGACTCACTGACCAGTGATAATCCTCACTCTGTGCCCCAGTTACTGACTCACTGACCAGTGATAATCCTCACTCTGTGCCCCTAGTTACTGACTCACTGATCAGTGATAATCCTCACTCTGTGCCCCTAGTTACTGACTCACTGATCAGTGATAATCCTCACTCTGTGCCCCTAGTTACTGACTCACTGACCAGTGATAATCCTCACTCTGTGCCCCTAGTTACTGACTCACTGATCAGTGATAATCCTCACTCTGTGCCCCTTGTGACTGACTCACTGATCAGTGATAATCCTCACTCTGTGCCATAGTTACTGACTCACTGAGCAGTGATAATCCTCACTCTGTGCCCTAGTTACTGACTCACTGATCAGTGATAATCCTCACTCTGTGCCCTAGTTACTGACTCACTGACCAGTGATAATCCTCACTCTGTGCCCCTAGTTACTGACTCACTGATCAGTGATAATCCTCACTCTGTGCCCAAGTTACTGACTCACTGATCAGTGATAATCCTCACACTGTGCCCGAGTTACTCACTCACTGACCAGTGATAATCCACACTCTGTGCCCTTGTTACTGACTCACTGACCAGTGATAATCCTCACTCTGTGCCCCTGTTACTGACTCACTGACCAGTGATAATCCTCACTCTGTGCCCTAGTTACTGACTCACTGACCAGTGATAATCCTCACTCTGTGCCCTAGTTACTGACTCACTGACCAGTGATAATCCTCACTCTGTGCCCCTAGTTACTGACTCACTGACCAGTGATAATCCTCACTCTGTGCCCTAGTTACTGACTCACTCACCAGCGATAATCCTCACTCTGTGCCCCTAGTTACTGACTCACTGACCAGTGATAATCCTCACTCTGTGCCCGAGTTACTGACTCACTGACCAGTGATAATCCTCACTCTGTGCCCTAGTTACTGACTCATAGACCAGTGATAATCCTCACTCTGTGCCCCTCGTTACTGACTCACTGACCAGTGATAATCCTCACTCTGTCCCCTAGTTACTGACTCACTGATCAGTGATAATCCTCACTCTGTGACCCTAGTTACTGACTCACTGACCAGTGATAATCCTCACTCTGTGCCCTAGTTACTGACTCACTGATCAGTGATAATCCTCACTCTGTGACCCTAGTTACTGACTCACTGACCAGTGATAATCCTCACTCTGTGCCCTAGTTACTGATTCACTGACCAGTGATAATCCTCACTCTGTCCCCTAGTTACTGACTCACTGACCAGTGATTTCCTCACTCTGTGCCCGAGTTACTCACTCACTGACCAGTGATAATCCTCACTCTGTGCCCTAGTTACTGACTCACTGACCAGTGATAATCCTCACTCTGTGCCCGAGTTACTCACTCACTGACCAGTGATAATCCTCCCTCTGTTCCCGAGTTACTGACTCACTGACCAGTGATAATCCTCACTCTGTGCCCTCGTTACTGACTCATAGACCAGTGATAATCCTCACTCTGTGCCCCTCGTTACTGACTCACTGACCAGTGATAATCCTCACTCTGTCCCCTAGTTACTGACTCACTGAACAGTGATAATCCTCACTCTGTGACCCTAGTTACTCACTCACTGACCAGTGATAATCCTCACTCTGTGCCCTAGTTACCGACTCACTGACCAGTGATAATCCTCACTCTGTGACCCTAGTTACTGACTCACTGACCAGTGATAATCCTCACTCTGTGCCCTAGTTACTGATTCACTGACCAGTGATAATCCTCACTCTGTCCCCTAGTTACTGACTCACTGACCAGTGATAATCCTCACTCTGTGACCCTAGTTACTGACTCACTGACCAGTGATAATCCTCACTCTGTGCCCTAGTTACTGACCCACTCACCAGTGATAATCCTCACTCTGTGCCCCAGTTACTGACTCACTGACCAGTGATAATCCTCACTCTGTGCCCTAGTTACTGATTCACTGACCAGTGATAATCCTCACTCTGTGCCCTAGTTACTGACTCACTGACCAGTGATAATCCTCACTCTGTGCCCTAGTTACTGACTCACTGACCAGTGATAATCCTCACTCTGTGCCCCTAGTTACTGACTCACTGACCAGTGATAATCCTCACTCTGTGCCCTAGTTACTGACTCACTGACCAGCGATAATCCTCACTCTGTGCCCCTAGTTACTGACTCACTGACCAGTGATAATCCTCACTCTGTGCCCGAGTTACTCACTCACTGACCAGTGATAATCCTCACTCTGTGCCCTTGTTACTGACTCACTGACCAGTGATAATCCTCACTCTGTCCCCTAGTTACTGACTCACTGACCAGTGATAATCCTCACTCTGTGCCCGAGTTACTCACTCACTGACCAGTGATAATCCTCACTCTGTGCCCGAGTTACTGACTCACTGACCAGTGATAATCATCACTCTGTCCCCTAGTTACTGACTCACTGATCAGTGATAATCCTCACTCTGTGACCCTAGTTACTGACTCACTGACCAGTGATAATCCTCACTCTGTGACCCTAGTTCCGGACTCACTGATCAGTGATAATCCTCACTCTGTGACCCTAGTTACTCACTCACTGACCAGTGATAATCCTCACTCTGTGACCCTAGTTACTGACTCACTGACCAGTGATAATCCTCACTCTGTGACCCTAGTTACTGACTCACTGACCAGTGATAATCCTCACTCTGTGCCCCAGTTACTGATTCACTGACCAGTGATAATCCTCACTCTGTCCCCTAGTTACTGACTCACTGACCAGTGATAATCCTCACTCTGTGACCCTAGTTCCTGACTCACTGACCAGTGATAATCCTCACTCTGTGCCCTAGTTACTGACGCACTGACCAGTAATAATCCTCACTCTGTGCCCTAGTTACTGACTCACTGACCAGTGATAATCCTCACTCTGTGCCCTAGTTACTGACTCACTGATCAGTGATAATCCTCACTCTGTGCCCCTAGTTACTGACTCACTGATCAGTGATAATCCTCACTCTGTGCCCCTAGTTACTGACTCACTGACCAGTGATAATCCTCACTCTGTGCCCCTTGTGACTGACTCACTGACCAGTGATAATCCTCACTCTGTGCCCTAGTTACTGACTCACTGATCAGTGATAATCCTCACTCTGTGCCCTAGTTACTGACTCACTGAGCAGTGATAATCCTCACTCTGTGCCCTAGTTACTGACTCACTGATCAGTGATAATCCTCACTCTGTGCCCTAGTTACTGACTCACTGACCAGTGATAATCCTCACTCTGGGCCCCTAGTTACTGACTCACTGATCAGTGATAATCCTCACTCTGTGCCCTAGTTACTGACTCACTGATCAGTGATAATCCTCACACTGTGCCCGAGTTACTCACTCACTGACCAGTGATAATCCACACTCTGTGCCCTTGTTACTGACTCACTGACCAGTGATAATCCTCACTCTGTCCCCTAGTTACTGACTCACTGACCAGTGATAATCCTCACTCTGTGCCCGAGTTACTCACTCACTGACCAGTGATAATCCTCACTCTGTGCCCTAGTTACTGACTCACTGACCAGTGATAATCCTCACTCTGTGCCCGAGTTACTCACTCACTGACCAGTGATAATCCTCCCTCTGTTCCCGAGTTACTGACTCACTGACCAGTGATAATCCTCACTCTGTGCCCTAGTTACTGACTCATAGACCAGTGATAATCCTCACTCTGTGCCCCTCGTTACTGACTCACTGACCAGTGATAATCCTCACTCTGTCCCCTAGTTACTGACTCACTGATCAGTGATAATCCTCACTCTGTGACCCTAGTTACTCACTCACTGACCAGTGATAATCCTCACTCTGTGCCCTAGTTACTGACTCACTGACCAGTGATAATCCTCACTCTGTGACCCTAGTTACTGACTCACTGACCAGTGATAATCCTCACTCTGTGCCCTAGTTACTGATTCACTGACCAGTGATAATCCTCACTCTGTCCCCTAGTTACTGACTCACTGACCAGTGATAATCCTCACTCTGTGACCCTAGTTACTGACTCACTGACCAGTGATAATCCTCACTCTGTGCCCTAGTTACTGACTCACTCACCAGTGATAATCCTCACTCTGTGCCCCAGTTACTGACTCACTGACCAGTGATAATCCTCACTCTGTGCCCTAGTTACTGATTCACTGACCAGTGATAATCCTCACTCTGTGCCCTAGTTACTGACTCACTGACCAGTGATAATCCTCACTCTGTGCCCTAGTTACTGACTCACTGACCAGTGATAATCCTCACTCTGTGCCTCTAGTTACTGACTCACTGACCAGTGATAATCCTCACTCTGTGCCCTAGTTACTGACTCACTGACCAGCGATAATCCTCACTCTGTGCCCCTAGTTACTGACTCACTGACCAGTGATAATCCTCACTCTGTGCCCGAGTTACTCACTCACTGACCAGTGATAATCCTCACTCTGTGCCCTAGTTACTGACTCACTGACCAGTGATAATCCTCACTCTGTGCCCGCGTTACTGATTCACTGACCAGTGATAATCCTCACTCTGTGCCCGAGTTACTCACTCACTGACCAGTGATAATCCTCACTCTGTGCCCAAGTTACTGACTCACTGACCAGTGATAATCCTCACTCTGTGCCCGAGTTACTCACTCACTGACCAGTGATAATCCTCCCTCTGTGCCCGAGTTACTGACTCACTGACCAGTGATAACCCTCACTCTGTGCCCTAGTTACTGACTCATAGACCAGTGATAATCCTCACTCTGTGCCCCTCGTTACTGACTCACTGACCAGTGATAATCCTCACTCTGTCCCCTAGTTACTGACTCACTGATCAGTGATAATCCTCACTCTGTGACCCTAGTTACTCACTCACTGACCAGTGATAATCCTCACTCTGTGACCCTAGTTACTGACTCACTGATCAGTGATAATCCTCACTCTGTGACCCTAGTTACTCACTCACTGACCAGTGATAATCCTCACTCTGTGACCCTAGTTACTGACTCACTGACCATTGATAATCCTCACTCTGTGACCCTAGTTACTGACTCACTGACCAGTGATAATCCTCACTCTGTGCCCCAGTTACTGATTCACTGACCAGTGATAATCCTCACTCTGTCCCCTAGTTACTGACTCACTGACCAGTGATAATCCTCACTCTGTGACCCTAGTTCCTGACTCACTGACCAGTGATAATCCTCACTCTGTGCCCTAGTTACTGACTCACTGACCAGTGATAATCCTCACTCTGTCCCCTAGTTACTGACTCACTGATCAGTGATAATCCTCACTCTGTGACCCTAGTTACTCACTCACTGACCAGTGATAATCCTCACTCTGTGCCCTAGTTACTGACTCACTGACAAGTGATAATCCTCACTCTGTGACCCTAGTTACTGACTCACTGACCAGTGATAATCCTCACTCTGTGCCCTAGTTACTGATTCACTGACCAGTGATAATCCTCACTCTGTCCCCTAGTTACTGACTCACTGATCAGTGATAATCCTCACTCTGTGCCCCAGTTACTGACTCACTGACCAGTGATAATCCTCACTCTGTGCCCTAGTTACTGATTCACTGACCAGTGATAATCCTCACTCTGTGCCCTAGTTACTGACTCACTGACCAGTGATAATCCTCACTCTGTGCCCTCGTTACTGACTCATTGACCAGTGACAATCCTCACTCTGTGCCCCTAGTTACTGACTCACTGACCAGTGATAATCCTCACTCTGTGCCCTAGTTACTGACTCACTGACCAGCGATAATCCTCACTCTGTGCCCCTAGTTACTGACTCACTGACCAGTGATAATCCTCACTCTGTGCCCGAGTTACTCACTCACTGACCAGTGATAATCCTCACTCTGTGCCCTAGTTACTGACTCACTGACCAGTGATAATCCTCACTCTGTGCCCGCGTTACTGATTCACTGACCAGTGATAATCCTCACTCTGTGCCCGAGTTACTCACTCACTGACCAGTGATAATCCTCACTCTGTGCCCAAGTTACTGACTCACTGACCAGTGATAATCCTCACTCTGTGCCCGAGTTACTCACTCACTGACCAGTGATAATCCTCCCTCTGTGCCCGAGTTACTGACTCACTGACCAGTGATAATCCTCACTCTGTGCCCTAGTTACTGACTCATAGACCAGTGATAATCCTCACTCTGTGCCCCTCGTTACTGACTCACTGACCAGTGATAATCCTCACTCTGTCCCCTAGTTACTGACTCACTGATCAGTGATAATCCTCACTCTGTGACCCTAGTTACTCACTCACTGACCAGTGATAATCCTCACTCTGTGACCCTAGTTACTGACTCACTGATCAGTGATAATCCTCACTCTGTGACCCTAGTTA
Organism: Heterodontus francisci; assembly: GCF_036365525.1. Classification (NCBI taxonomy): domain Eukaryota; kingdom Metazoa; phylum Chordata; class Chondrichthyes; order Heterodontiformes; family Heterodontidae; genus Heterodontus; species Heterodontus francisci. Next base: position 58,416,019 of record NC_090403.1, read on the forward strand.
CTCACTCACTGACCAGTGATAATCCTCACTCTGTGACCCTAGTTACTGACTCACTGACCAGTGATCATCCTCACTCTGTCCCCTAGTTACTGACTCACTGATCAGTGATAATCCTCACTCTGTGACCCTAGTTACTGACTCACTGACCAGTGATAATCCTCACTCTGTCCCCTAGTTACTGACTCACTGATCAGTGATAATCCTGACTCTGTGACCCTAGTTACTCACTCACTGACCAGTGATAATCCTCACTCTGTGACCCGAGTTACTGACTCACTGATCAGTGATAATCCTCACTCTGTGACCCTAGTTACTCACTCACTGACCAGTGATAATCCTCCCTCTGTTCCCGAGTTACTGACTCACTGACCAGTGATAATCCTCACTCTGTGCCCTAGTTACTGACTCATAGACCAGTGATAATCCTCACTCTGTGCCCCTCGTTACTGACTCACTGACCAGTGATAATCCTCACTCTGTCCCCTAGTTACTGACTCACTGATCAGTGATAATCCTCACTCTGTGACCCTAGTTACTCACTCACTGACCAGTGATAATCCTCACTCTGTGCCCTAGTTACTGACTCACTGACCAGTGATAATCCTCACTCTGTGACCCTAGTTACTGACTCACTGACCAGTGATAATCCTCACTCTGTGCCCTAGTTACTGATTCACTGACCAGTGATAATCCTCACTCTGTCCCCTAGTTACTGACTCACTGACCAGTGATAATCCTCACTCTGTGACCCTAGTTACTGACTCACTGACCAGTGATAATCCTCACTCTGTGCCCTAGTTACTGACTCACTCACCAGTGATAATCCTCACTCTGTGCCCCAGTTACTGACTCACTGACCAGTGATAATCCTCACTCTGTGCCCTAGTTACTGATTCACTGACCAGTGATAATCCTCACTCTGTGCCCTAGTTACTGACTCACTGACCAGTGATAATCCTCACTCTGTGCCCTAGTTACTGACTCACTGACCAGTGATAATCCTCACTCTGTGCCTCTAGTTACTGACTCACTGACCAGTGATAATCCTCACTCTGTGCCCTAGTTACTGACTCACTGACCAGCGATAATCCTCACTCTGTGCCCCTAGTTACTGACTCACTGACCAGTGATAATCCTCACTCTGTGCCCGAGTTACTCACTCACTGACCAGTGATAATCCTCACTCTGTGCCCTAGTTACTGACTCACTGACCAGTGATAATCCTCACTCTGTGCCCGCGTTACTGATTCACTGACCAGTGATAATCCTCACTCTGTGCCCGAGTTACTCACTCACTGACCAGTGATAATCCTCACTCTGTGCCCAAGTTACTGACTCACTGACCAGTGATAATCCTCACTCTGTGCCCGAGTTACTCACTCACTGACCAGTGATAATCCTCCCTCTGTGCCCGAGTTACTGACTCACTGACCAGTGATAACCCTCACTCTGTGCCCTAGTTACTGACTCATAGACCAGTGATAATCCTCACTCTGTGCCCCTCGTTACTGACTCACTGACCAGTGATAATCCTCACTCTGTCCCCTAGTTACTGACTCACTGATCAGTGATAATCCTCACTCTGTGACCCTAGTTACTCACTCACTGACCAGTGATAATCCTCACTCTGTGACCCTAGTTACTGACTCACTGATCAGTGATAATCCTCACTCTGTGACCCTAGTTACTCACTCACTGACCAGTGATAATCCTCACTCTGTGACCCTAGTTACTGACTCACTGACCATTGATAATCCTCACTCTGTGACCCTAGTTACTGACTCACTGACCAGTGATAATCCTCACTCTGTGCCCCAGTTACTGATTCACTGACCAGTGATAATCCTCACTCTGTCCCCTAGTTACTGACTCACTGACCAGTGATAATCCTCACTCTGTGACCCTAGTTCCTGACTCACTGACCAGTGATAATCCTCACTCTGTGCCCTAGTTACTGACTCACTGACCAGTGATAATCCTCACTCTGTCCCCTAGTTACTGACTCACTGATCAGTGATAATCCTCACTCTGTGACCCTAGTTACTCACTCACTGACCAGTGATAATCCTCACTCTGTGCCCTAGTTACTGACTCACTGACAAGTGATAATCCTCACTCTGTGACCCTAGTTACTGACTCACTGACCAGTGATAATCCTCACTCTGTGCCCTAGTTACTGATTCACTGACCAGTGATAATCCTCACTCTGTCCCCTAGTTACTGACTCACTGATCAGTGATAATCCTCACTCTGTGCCCCAGTTACTGACTCACTGACCAGTGATAATCCTCACTCTGTGCCCTAGTTACTGATTCACTGACCAGTGATAATCCTCACTCTGTGCCCTAGTTACTGACTCACTGACCAGTGATAATCCTCACTCTGTGCCCTCGTTACTGACTCATTGACCAGTGACAATCCTCACTCTGTGCCCCTAGTTACTGACTCACTGACCAGTGATAATCCTCACTCTGTGCCCTAGTTACTGACTCACTGACCAGCGATAATCCTCACTCTGTGCCCCTAGTTACTGACTCACTGACCAGTGATAATCCTCACTCTGTGCCCGAGTTACTCACTCACTGACCAGTGATAATCCTCACTCTGTGCCCTAGTTACTGACTCACTGACCAGTGATAATCCTCACTCTGTGCCCGCGTTACTGATTCACTGACCAGTGATAATCCTCACTCTGTGCCCGAGTTACTCACTCACTGACCAGTGATAATCCTCACTCTGTGCCCAAGTTACTGACTCACTGACCAGTGATAATCCTCACTCTGTGCCCGAGTTACTCACTCACTGACCAGTGATAATCCTCCCTCTGTGCCCGAGTTACTGACTCACTGACCAGTGATAATCCTCACTCTGTGCCCTAGTTACTGACTCATAGACCAGTGATAATCCTCACTCTGTGCCCCTCGTTACTGACTCACTGACCAGTGATAATCCTCACTCTGTCCCCTAGTTACTGACTCACTGATCAGTGATAATCCTCACTCTGTGACCCTAGTTACTCACTCACTGACCAGTGATAATCCTCACTCTGTGACCCTAGTTACTGACTCACTGATCAGTGATAATCCTCACTCTGTGACCCTAGTTACTCACTCACTGACCAGTGATAATCCTCACTCTGTGACCCTAGTTACTGACTCACTGACCAGTGATCATCCTCACTCTGTCCCCTAGTTACTGACTCACTGATCAGTGATAATCCTCACTCTGTGACCCTAGTTACTGACTCACTGACCAGTGATAATCCTCACTCTGTCCCCTAGTTACTGACTCACTGATCAGTGATAATCCTGACTCTGTGACCCTAGTTACTCACTCACTGACCAGTGATAATCCTCACTCTGTGACCCGAGTTACTGACTCATTGATCAGTGATAATCCTCACTCTGTGACCCTAGTTACTCACTCACTGACCAGTGATAATCCTCACTCTGTGACCCTAGTTACTGACTCACTGACCATTGATAATCCTCACTCTGTGACCCTAGTTACTGACTCACTGACCAGTGATAATCCTCACTCTGTGCCCCAGTTACTGATTCACTGACCAGTGATAATCCTCACTCTGTCCCCTAGTTACTGACTCACTGACCAGTGATAATCCTCACTCTGTGACCCTAGTTCCTGACTCACTGACCAGTGATAATCCTCACTCTGTGCCCTAGTTACTGACTCACTGACCAGTGATAATCCTCACTCAGTCCCCTAGTTACTGACTCACTGATCAGTGATAATCCTCACTCTGTGACCCTAGTTACTCACTCACTGACCAGTGATAATCCTCACTCTGTGCCCTAGTTACTGACTCACTGACCAGTGATAATCCTCACTCTGTGACCCTAGTTACTGACTCACTGACCAGTGATAATCCTCACTCTGTGCCCTAGTTACTGATTCACTGACCAGTGATAATCCTCACTCTGTCCCCTAGTTACTGACTCACTGACCAGTGATAATCCTCACTCTGTGCCCCAGTTACTGACTCACTGACCAGTGATAATCCTCACTCTGTGCCCTAGTTACTGATTCACTGACCAGTGATAATCCTCACTCTGTGCCCTAGTTACTGACTCACTGACCAGTGATAATCCTCACTCTGTGCCCCTAGTTACTGACTCACTGACCAGTGATAATCCTCACTCTGTGCCCTAGTTACTGACTCACTGACCAGCGATAATCCTCACTCTGTGCCCCTAGTTACTGACTCACTGACCAGTGATAATCCTCACTCTGTGCCCGAGTTACTCACTCACTGACCAGTGATAATCCTCACTCTGTGCCCTAGTTACTGACTCACTGACCAGTGATAATCCTCACTCTGTGCCCGCGTTACTGATTCACCGACCAGTGATAATCCTCACTCTGTGCCCGAGTTACTCACTCACTGACCAGTGATAATCCTCACTCTGTGCCCAAGTTACTGACTCACTGACCAGTGATAATCCTCACTCTGTGCCCGAGTTACTCACTCACTGACCAGTGATAATCCTCACTCTGTGCCCGAGTTACTGACTCACTGACCAGTGATAATCCTCACTCTGTGCCCTAGTTACTGACTCATAGACCAGTGATAATCCTCACTCTGTGCCCCTCGTTACTGACTCACTGACCAGTGATAATCCTCACTCTGTCCCCTAGTTACTGACTCACTGATCAGTGATAATCCTCACTCTGTGACCCTAGTTACTCACTCACTGATCAGTGATAATCCTCACTCTGTGACCCTAGTTACTGACTCACTGATCAGTGATAATCCTCACTCTGTGCCCCAGTTACTGATTCACTGACCAGTGATAATCCTCACTCTGTCCCCTAGTTACTGACTCACTGACCAGTGATAATCCTCACTCTGTGACCCTAGTTCCTCACTCACTGACCAGTGATAATCCTCACTCTGTGCCCTAGTTACTGACTCACTGACCAGTGATAATCCTCACTCTGTGCCCTAGTTACTGACTCACTGACCAGTGATAATCCTCACTCTGTGCCCTAGTTACTGACTCACTGATCAGTGATAATCCTCACTCTGTGCCCCTAGTTACTGACTCACTGATCAGTGATAATCCTCACTCTGTGCCCCTAGTTACTGACTCACTGACCAGTGATAATCCTCACTCTGTGCCCCTTGTGACTGACTCACTGACCAGTGATAATCCTCACTCTGTGCCCTAGTTACTGACTCACTGATCAGTGATAATCCTCACTCTGTGCCCTAGTTACTGACTCACAGAGCAGTGATAATCCTCACTCTGTGCCCTAGTTACTGACTCACTGATCAGTGATAATCCTCACTCTGTGCCCTAGTTACTGACTCGCTGACCAGTGATAATCCTCACTTTGTGCCCCTAGTTACTGACTCACTGATCAGTGATAATCCTCACTCTGTGCCCTAGTTACTGACTCACTGATCAGTGATAATCCTCACACTGTGCCCGAGTTACTCACTCACTGACCAGTGATAATCCACACTCTGTTCCCTTGTTACTGACTCACTGACCAGTGATAATCCTCACTCTGTGCCCCTGTTACTGACTCACTGACCAGTGATAATCCTCACTCTGTGCCCTAGTTACTGACTCACTGACCAGTGATAATCCTCACTCTGTCCCCTAGTTACTGACTCACTGACCAGTGATAATCCTCACTCTGTGCCCCTAGTTACTGACTCACTGACCAGTGATAATCCTCACTCTGTGCCCTAGTTACTGACTCACTGACCAGCGATAATCCTCACTCTGTGCCCCTAGTTACTGACTCACTGACCAGTGATAATCCTCACTCTGTGCCCGAGTTACTCACTCACTGACCAGTGATAATCCTCACTCTGTGCCCTAGTTACTGACTCACTGACCAGTGATAATCCTCACTCTGTGCCCGCGTTACTGATTCACTGACCAGTGATAATCCTCACTCTGTGCCCGAGTTACTCACTCACTGACCAGTGATAATCCTCCCTCTGAACCCGAGTTACTGACTCACTGACCAGTGATAATCCTCACTCTGTGCCCTAGTTACTGACTCATAGACCAGTGATAATCCTCACTCTGTGCCCCTCGTTACTGACTCACTGACCAGTGATAATCCTCACTCTGTGACCCTAGTTCCTGACTCACTGACCAGTGATAATCCTCACTCTGTGCCCTAGTTACTGACTCACTGACCAGTGATAATCCTCACTCTGTGCCCTAGTTACTGACTCACTGACCAGTGATAATCCTCACTCTGTGCCCTAGTTACTGACTCACTGATCAGTGATAATCCTCACTCTGTGCCCCTAGTTACTGACTCACTGATCAGTGATAATCCTCACTCTGTGCCCCTAGTTACTGACTCACTGACCAGTGATAATCCTCACTCTGTGCCCCTTGTGACTGACTCACTGACCAGTGATAATCCTCACTCTGTGCCCCTAGTTACTCACTCACTGATCAGTGATAATCCTCACTCTGTGCCCCTAGTTACTGACTCACTGATCAGTGATAATCCTCACTCTGTGCCCCTAGTTACTCACTCACTGATCAGTGATAATCCTCACTCTGTGCCCTAGTTACTGACTCACTGAGCAGTGATAATCCTCACTCTGTGCCCTAGTTACTGACTCACTGATCAGTGATAATCCTCACTCTGTGCCCTAGTTACTGACTCGCTGACCAGTGATAATCCTCACTCTGTGCCCCTAGTTACTGACTCACTGATCAGTGATAATCCTCACTCTGTGCCCTAGTTACTGACTCACTGATCAGTGATAATCCTCACACTGTGCCCGAGTTACTCACTCACTGACCAGTGATAATCCACACTCTGTGCCCTTGTTACTGACTCACTGACCAGTGATAATCCTCACTCTGTGCCCCTGTTACTGACTCACTGACCAGTGATAATCCTCACTCTGTGCCCTAGTTACTGACTCACTGACCAGTGATAATCCTCACTCTGTCCCCTAGTTACTGACTCACTGACCAGTGATAATCCTCACTCTGTGCCCCTAGTTACTGACTCACTGACCAGTGATAATCCTCACTCTGTGCCCTAGTTACTGACTCACTGACCAGCGATAATCCTCACTCTGTGCCCCTAGTTACTGACTCACTGACCAGTGATAATCCTCACTCTGTGCCCGAGTTACTCACTCACTGACCAGTGATAATCCTCACTCTGTGCCCTAGTTACTGACTCACTGACCAGTGATAATCCTCACTCTGTGCCCGCGTTACTGATTCACTGACCAGAGATAATCCTCACTCTGTGCCCGAGTTACTCACTCACTGACCAGTGATAATCCTCACTCTGTGCCCTAGTTACTGACTCACTGACCAGTGATAATCCTCCCTCTGAACCCGAGTTACTGACTCACTGACCAGTGATAATCCTCACTCTGTGCCCTAGTTACTGACTCATAGACCAGTGATAATCCTCACTCTGTGCCCCTCGTTACTGACTCACTGACCAGTGATAATCCTCACTCTGTCCCCTAGTTACTGACTCACTGATCAGTGATAATCCTCACTCTGTGACCCTAGTTACTCACTCACTGACCAGTGATAATCCTCACTCTGTGCCCGAGTTACTCACTCACTGACCAGTGATAATCCTCCCTCTGTTCCCGAGTTACTGACTCACTGACCAGTGATAATCCTCACTCTGTGCCCTAGTTACTGACTCATAGACCAGTGATAATCCTCACTCTGTGCCCCTCGTTACTGACTCACTGACCAGTGATAATCCTCACTCTGTCCCCTAGTTACTGACTCACTGATCAGTGATAATCCTCACTCTGTGACCCTAGTTACTCACTCACTGACCAGTGATAATCCTCACTCTGTGCCCTAGTTACTGACTCACTGACCAGTGATAATCCTCACTCTGTGACCCTAGTTACTGACTCACTGTCCAGTGATAATCCTCACTCTGTGCCCTAGTTACTGATTCACTGACCAGTGATAATCCTCACTCTGTCCCCTAGTTACTGACTCACTGACCAGTGATAATCCTCACTCTGTGACCCTAGTTACTGACTCACTGACCAGTGATAATCCTCACTCTGTGCCCTAGTTACTGACTCACTCACCAGTGATAATCCTCACTCTGTGCCCCAGTTACTGACTCACTGACCAGTGATAATCCTCACTCTGTGCCCTAGTTACTGATTCACTGACCAGTGATAATCCTCACTCTGTCCCCTAGTTACTGACTCACTGACCAGTGATAATCCTCACTCTGTGACCCTAGTTACTGACTCACTGACCAGTGATAATCCTCACTCTGTGCCCCAGTTACTGACTCACTGACCAGTGATAATCCTCACTCTGTGCCCTAGTTACTGACTCACTGACCAGTGATAATCCTCACTCTGTGCCCTAGTTACTGACTCACTCACCAGTGATAATCCTCACTCTGTGCCCCAGTTACTGACTCACTGACCAGTGATAATCCTCACTCTGTGCCCTAGTTACTGACTCACTGACCAGTGATAATCCTCACTCTGTGCCCTAGTTACTGACTCACTGACCAGTGATAATCCTCACTCTGTGCCCCAGTTACTGATTCACTGACCAGTGATAATCCTCACTCTGTCCCCTAGTTACTGACTCACTGACCAGTGATAATCCTCACTCTGTGACCCTAGTTCCTGACTCACTGACCAGTGATAATCCTCACTCTGTGCCCTCGTTACTGACTCACTGACCGGTGATAATCCACACTCTGTGCCCTAGTTACTGACTCACTGACCAGTGATAATCCTCACTCTGTGCCCCAGTTACTGATTCACTGACCAGTGATAATCCTCACTCTGTCCCCTAGTTACTGACTCACTGACCAGTGATAATCCTCCCTCTGTGACCCTAGTTCCTGACTCACTGACCAGTGATAATCCTCACTCTGTGCCCTAGTTACTGACTCACTGACCAGTGATAATCCACACTCTGTGCCCTAGTTACTGACTCACTGACCAGTGATAATCCTCACTCCGTGCCCCTAGTTACTGACTCACTGATCAGTGATAATCCTCACTCTGTGCCCCTAGTTACTGACTCACTGACCAGTGATAATCCTCACTCTGTGCCCCTAGTTACTGACTCACTGATCAGTGATAATCCTCACTCTGTGCCCCTAGTTACTGACTCACTGACCAGTGATAATCCTCACTCTGTGCCCCTAGTTACTGACTCACTGATTAGTGATAATCCTCACTCTGTGCCCCTTGTGACTGACTCACTGACCAGTGATAATCCTCACTCTGTGCCCTAGTTACTGACTCACTGACCAGTGATAAGCCACACTCTGTGCCCTAGTTACTGACTCACTGACCAGTGATAATCCTCACTCCGTGCCCCTAGTTACTGACTCACTGACCAGTGATAATCCTCACTCTGTGCCCTAGTTACTGAATCACTGATCAGTGATAATCCTCACTCTGTGCCCTAGTTACTGACTCACTTACCAGTGATAATCCTCACTCTGTGCCCTAGTTACTGACTCACTGATCAGTGATAATCCTCACTCTGTGCCCCTAGTTACTGACTCACTGATCAGTGATAATCCTCCCTCTGAACCCGAGTTACTGACTCACTGACCAGTGATAATCCTCACTCTGTGCCCTAGTTACTGACTCATAGACCAGTGATAATCCTCACTCTGTGCCCCTCGTTACTGACTCACTGACCAGTGATAATCCTCACTCTGTCCCCTAGTTACTGACTCACTGATCAGTGATAATCCTCACTCTGTGACCCTAGTTACTCACTCACTGACCAGTGATAATCCTCACTCTGTGCCCGAGTTACTCACTCACTGACCAGTGATAATCCTCCCTCTGTTCCCGAGTTACTGACTCACTGACCAGTGATAATCCTCACTCTGTGCCCTAGTTACTGACTCATAGACCAGTGATAATCCTCACTCTGTGCCCCTCGTTACTGACTCACTGACCAGTGATAATCCTCACTCTGTCCCCTAGTTACTGACTCACTGATCAGTGATAATCCTCACTCTGTGACCCTAGTTACTCACTCACTGACCAGTGATAATCCTCACTCTGTGCCCTAGTTACTGACTCACTGACCAGTGATAATCCTCACTCTGTGACCCTAGTTACTGACTCACTGACCAGTGATAATCCTCACTCTGTGCCCTAGTTACTGATTCACTGACCAGTGATAATCCTCACTCTGTCCCCTAGTTACTGACTCACTGACCAGTGATAATCCTCACTCTGTGACCCTAGTTACTGACTCACTGACCAGTGATAATCCTCACTCTGTGCCCTAGTTACTGAGTCACTCACCAGTGATAATCCTCACTCTGTGCCCCAGTTACTGACTCACTGACCAGTGATAATCCTCACTCTGTGCCCTAGTTACTGATTCACTGACCAGTGATAATCCTCACTCTGTCCCCTAGTTACTGACTCACTGACCAGTGATAATCCTCACTCTGTGACCCTAGTTACTGACTCACTGACCAGTGATAATCCTCACTCTGTGCCCCAGTTACTGACTCACTGACCAGTGATAATCCTCACTCTGTGCCCTAGTTACTGACTCACTGACCAGTGATAATCCTCACTCTGTGCCCTAGTTACTGACTCACTCACCAGTGATAATCCTCACTCTGTGCCCCAGTTACTGACTCACTGACCAGTGATAATCCTCACTCTGTGCCCTAGTTACTGACTCACTGACCAGTGATAATCCTCACTCTGTGCCCTAGTTACTGACTCACTGACCAGTGATAATCCTCACTCTGTGCCCCAGTTACTGATTCACTGACCAGTGATAATCCTCACTCTGTCCCCTAGTTACTGACTCACTGACCAGTGATAATCCTCACTCTGTGACCCTAGTTCCTGACTCACTGACCAGTGATAATCCTCACTCTGTGCCCTCGTTACTGACTCACTGACCGGTGATAATCCACACTCTGTGCCCTAGTTACTGACTCACTGACCAGTGATAATCCTCCCTCTGTGACCCTAGTTCCTGACTCACTGACCAGTGATAATCCTCACTCTGTGCCCTAGTTACTGACTCACTGACCAGTGATAATCCACACTCTGTGCCCTAGTTACTGACTCACTGACCAGTGATAATCCTCACTCCGTGCCCCTAGTTACTGACTCACTGATCAGTGATAATCCTCACTCTGTGCCCCTAGTTACTGACTCACTGACCAGTGATAATCCTCACTCTGTGCCCCTAGTTACTGACTCACTGATCAGTGATAATCCTCACTCTGTGCCCCTAGTTACTGACTCACTGACCAGTGATAATCCTCACTCTGTGCCCCTAGTTACTGACTCACTGATTAGTGATAATCCTCACTCTGTGCCCCTTGTGACTGACTCACTGACCAGTGATAATCCTCACTCTGTGCCCTAGTTCCTGACTCACTGACCAGTGATAAGCCACACTCTGTGCCCTAGTTACTGACTCACTGACCAGTGATAATCCTCACTCCGTGCCCCTAGTTACTGACTCACTGACCAGTGATAATCCTCACTCTGTGCCCTAGTTACTGACTCACTGATCAGTGATAATCCTCACTCTGTGCCCTAGTTACTGACTCACTTACCAGTGATAATCCTCACTCTGTGCCCTAGTTACTGACTCACTGATCAGTGATAATCCTCACTCTGTGCCCCTAGTTACTGACTCACTGATCAGTGTTAATCCTCACTCTGTGCCCCTAGTTACTGACTCACTGAGCAGTGATAATCCTCACTCTGTGCCCCTAGTTACTGACTCACTGACCAGTGATAATCCTCACTCTGTGCCCTAGTTACTGACTCACTGATCAGTGATAATCCTCACTCTGTGCCCTCTAGTTACTGACTCACTGAGCAGTGATAATCCTCACTCTGTGACCCTAGTAACTGACTCACTGACCAGTGATAATCCTCACTCTGTGCCCTAGTTACTGACTCACTGACCAGTGATAATCCTCACTCTGTGCCCCAGTTACTGACTCATTGACCAGTGATAATCCTCACTCTGTGCCCCAGTTACTGACTCACTGATCAGTGATAATCCTCACTCTGTGCCCTAGTTACTGACTCACTGATCAGTGATAATCCTCACTCTGTGCCCCTAGTTACTGACTCACTGAGCAGTGATAATCCTCACTCTGTGACCCTAGTTACTGACTCACTGACCAGTGATAATCCTCACTCTGTGCCCTAGTTACTGACTCACTGACCAGTGATAATCCTCACTCTGTGCCCCAGTTACTGACTCACTGACCAGTGATAATCCTCACTCTGTGCCCCAGTTACTGACTCACTGATCAGTGATAATCCTCACTCTGTGCCCCTAGTTACTGACTCACTGACCAGTGATAATCCTCACTCTGTGCCCCTAGTTACTGACTCGCTGAGCAGTGATAATCCTCACTCTGTGCCCCTAGTTACTGACTCACTGACCAGTGATAATCCTCACTCTGTGCCCCTAGTTACTGACTCACTGACCAGTGATAATCCTCACTCTGTGCCCCTAGTTACTGACTCACTGAGCAGTGATAATCCTCACTCTGTGACCCTAGTTACTGACTCACTGACCAGTGATAATCCTCACTCTGTGCCCTAGTTACTGACTCACTGACCAGTGATAATCCTCACTCTGTGCCCCAGTTACTGACTCACTGACCAGTGATAATCCTCACTCTGTGCCCCAGTTACTGACTCACTGATCAGTGATAATCCTCACTCTGTGCCCCTAGTTACTGACTCACTGACCAGTGATAATCCTCACTCTGTGCCCCTAGTTACTGACTCACTGAGCAGTGATAATCCTCACTCTGTGCCCCTAGTTACTGACTCACTGACCAGTGATAATCCTCACTCTGTGCCCCTAGTTACTGACTCACTGACCAGTGATAATCCTCACTCTGTGCCCCTAGTTACTGACTCACTGAGCAGTGATAATCCTCACTCTGTGACCCTAGTTACTGACTCACTGACCAGTGATAATCCTCACTCTGTGCCCTAGTTACTGACTCACTTACCAGTGATAATCCTCACTCTGTGCCCCAGTTACTGACTCACTGATCAGTGATAATCCTCACTCTGTGCCCCTAGTTACTGACTCACTGACCAGTGATAATCCTCACTCTGTGCCCCTAGTTACTGACTCACTGAGCAGTGATAATCCTCACTCTGTGCCCCTAGTTACTGACTCACTGACCAGTGATAATCCTCACTCTGTGCCCTAGTTACTGACTCACTGACCAGTGATAATCCTCACTCTGTGCCCTAGTTACTGACTCACTGAGCAGTGATAATCCTCACTCTGTGCCCCTAGTTACTGACTCACTGACCAGTGATAGTCCTCACTCTGTGCCCTAGTTACTGACTCACTGACCAGTGATAATCCTCACTCTGTGCCCTAGTTACTGACTCACTGAGCAGTGATAATCCTCACTCTGTGCCCCAGTTACTGACTCACTGACCAGTGATAATCCTCACTCTGTGCCCTCGTTACTGACTCACTGACCGGTGATAATCCACACTCTGTGCCCTAGTTACTGACTCACTGACCAGTGATAATCCTCACTCTGTGCCCCTAGTTACTGACTCACTGACCAGTGATAATCCTCACTCTGTGCCCCTAGTTACTGACTCACTGACCAGTGATAATCCTCACTATGTGCCCCTAGTTACTGACTCACTGAGCAGTGATAATCCTCACTCTGTGACCCTAGTTACTGACTCACTGACCAGTGATAATCCTCACTCTGTGCCCTAGTTACTGACTCACTTACCAGTGATAATCCTCACTCTGTGCCCCAGTTACTCACTCACTGATCAGTGATAATCCTCACTCTGTGCCCCTAGTTACTGACTCACTGACCAGTGATAATCCTCACTCTGTGCCCCTAGTTACTGACTCACTGAGCAGTGATAATCCTCACTCTGTGCCCCAGTTACTGACTCACTGACCAGTGATAATCCTCACTCTGTGCCCCAGTTACTGACTCACTGACCAGTGATAATCCTCACTCTGTGCCCTAGTTACTGACTCACTGAGCAGTGATAATCCTCACTCTGTGCCCCTAGTTACTGACTCACTGACCAGTGATAATCCTCACTCTGTGCCCTAGTTACTGACTCACTGACCAGTGATAATCCTCACTCTGTGCCCTAGTTACTGACTCACTGAGCAGTGATAATCCTCACTCTGTGCCCCTAGTTACTGACTCACTGACCAGTGATAATCCTCACTCTGTGCCCCTAGTTACTGACTCACTGACCAGTGATAATCCTCACTCTGTGCCCCTAGTTACTGACTCACTGAGCAGTGATAATCCTCACTCTGTGCCCCTAGTTACTGACTCACTGACCAGTGATAATCCTCACTCTGTGCCCTAGTTACTGACTCACTGACCAGTGATAATCCTCACTCTGTGCCCTAGTTACTGACTCACTGAGCAGTGATAATCCTCACTCTGTGACCCTAGTTACTGACTCACTGACCAGTGATAATCCTCACTCTGTGCCCTAGTTACTGACTCACTGACCAGTGATAATCCTCACTCTGTGCCCCAGTTACTGACTCACTGACCAGTGATAATCCTCACTCTGTGCCCCAGTTACTGACTCACTGATCAGTGATAATCCTCACTCTGTGCCCCTAGTTACTGACTCACTGAGCAGTGATAATCCTCACTCTGTGCCCCTAGTTACTGACTCACTGATCAGTGATAATCCTCACTCTGTGCCCTAGTTACTGACTCACTTACCAGTGATAATCCTCACTCTGTGCCCTAGTTACTGACTCACTGATCAGTGATAATCCTCACTCTGTGCCCCTAGTTACTGACTCACTGATCAGTGATAATCCTCCCTCTGAACCCGAGTTACTGACTCACTGACCAGTGATAATCCTCACTCTGTGCCCTAGTTACTGACTCATAGACCAGTGATAATCCTCACTCTGTGCCCCTCGTTACTGACTCACTGACCAGTGATAATCCTCACTCTGTCCCCTAGTTACTGACTCACTGATCAGTGATAATCCTCACTCTGTGACCCTAGTTACTCACTCACTGACCATTGATAATCCTCACTCTGTGCCCGAGTTACTCACTCACTGACCAGTGATAATCCTCCCTCTGTTCCCGAGTTACTGACTCACTGACCAGTGATAATCCTCACTCTGTGCCCTAGTTACTGACTCATAGACCAGTGATAATCCTCACTCTGTGCCCCTCGTTACTGACTCACTGACCAGTGATAATCCTCACTCTGTCCCCTAGTTACTGACTCACTGATCAGTGATAATCCTCACTCTGTGACCCTAGTTACTCACTCACTGACCAGTGATAATCCTCACTCTGTGCCCTAGTTACTGACTCACTGACCAGTGATAATCCTCACTCTGTGACCCTAGTTACTGACTCACTGACCAGTGATAATCCTCACTCTGTGCCCTAGTTACTGATTCACTGACCAGTGATAATCCTCACTCTGTCCCCTAGTTACTGACTCACTGACCAGTGATAATCCTCACTCTGTGACCCTAGTTACTGACTCACTGACCAGTGATAATCCTCACTCTGTGCCCTAGTTACTGAGTCACTCACCAGTGATAATCCTCACTCTGTGCCCCAGTTACTGACTCACTGACCAGTGATAATCCTCACTCTGTGCCCTAGTTACTGATTCACTGACCAGTGATAATCCTCACTCTGTCCCCTAGTTACTGACTCACTGACCAGTGATAATCCTCACTCTGTGACCCTAGTTACTGACTCACTGACCAGTGATAATCCTCACTCTGTGCCCCAGTTACTGACTCACTGACCAGTGATAATCCTCACTCTGTGCCCTAGTTACTGACTCACTGACCAGTGATAATCCTCACTCTGTGCCCTAGTTACTGACTCACTCACCAGTGATAATCCTCACTCTGTGCCCCAGTTACTGACTCACTGACCAGTGATAATCCTCACTCTGTGCCCTAGTTACTGACTCACTGACCAGTGATAATCCTCACTCTGTGCCCTAGTTACTGACTCACTGACCAGTGATAATCCTCACTCTGTGCCCCAGTTACTGATTCACTGACCAGTGATAATCCTCACTCTGTCCCCTAGTTACTGACTCACTGACCAGTGATAATCCTCACTCTGTGACCCTAGTTCCTGACTCACTGACCAGTGATAATCCTCACTCTGTGCCCTCGTTACTGACTCACTGACCGGTGATAATCCACACTCTGTGCCCTAGTTACTGACTCACTGACCAGTGATAATCCTCCCTCTGTGACCCTAGTTCCTGACTCACTGACCAGTGATAATCCTCACTCTGTGCCCTAGTTACTGACTCACTGACCAGTGATAATCCACACTCTGTGCCCTAGTTACTGACTCACTGACCAGTGATAATCCTCACTCCGTGCCCCTAGTTACTGACTCACTGATCAGTGATAATCCTCACTCTGTGCCCCTAGTTACTGACTCACTGACCAGTGATAATCCTCACTCTGTGCCCCTAGTTACTGACTCACTGATCAGTGATAATCCTCACTCTGTGCCCCTAGTTACTGACTCACTGACCAGTGATAATCCTCACTCTGTGCCCCTAGTTACTGACTCACTGATTAGTGATAATCCTCACTCTGTGCCCCTTGTGACTGACTCACTGACCAGTGATAATCCTCACTCTGTGCCCTAGTTCCTGACTCACTGACCAGTGATAAGCCACACTCTGTGCCCTAGTTACTGACTCACTGACCAGTGATAATCCTCACTCCGTGCCCCTAGTTACTGACTCACTGACCAGTGATAATCCTCACTCTGTGCCCTAGTTACTGACTCACTGATCAGTGATAATCCTCACTCTGTGCCCTAGTTACTGACTCACTTACCAGTGATAATCCTCACTCTGTGCCCTAGTTACTGACTCACTGATCAGTGATAATCCTCACTCTGTGCCCCTAGTTACTGACTCACTGATCAGTGTTAATCCTCACTCTGTGCCCCTAGTTACTGACTCACTGAGCAGTGATAATCCTCACTCTGTGCCCCTAGTTACTGACTCACTGACCAGTGATAATCCTCACTCTGTGCCCTAGTTACTGACTCACTGATCAGTGATAATCCTCACTCTGTGCCCTCTAGTTACTGACTCACTGAGCAGTGATAATCCTCACTCTGTGACCCTAGTAACTGACTCACTGACCAGTGATAATCCTCACTCTGTGCCCTAGTTACTGACTCACTGACCAGTGATAATCCTCACTCTGTGCCCCAGTTACTGACTCATTGACCAGTGATAATCCTCACTCTGTGCCCCAGTTACTGACTCACTGATCAGTGATAATCCTCACTCTGTGCCCTAGTTACTGACTCACTGATCAGTGATAATCCTCACTCTGTGCCCCTAGTTACTGACTCACTGAGCAGTGATAATCCTCACTCTGTGACCCTAGTTACTGACTCACTGACCAGTGATAATCCTCACTCTGTGCCCTAGTTACTGACTCACTGACCAGTGATAATCCTCACTCTGTGCCCCAGTTACTGACTCACTGACCAGTGATAATCCTCACTCTGTGCCCCAGTTACTGACTCACTGATCAGTGATAATCCTCACTCTGTGCCCCTAGTTACTGACTCACTGACCAGTGATAATCCTCACTCTGTGCCCCTAGTTACTGACTCGCTGAGCAGTGATAATCCTCACTCTGTGCCCCTAGTTACTGACTCACTGACCAGTGATAATCCTCACTCTGTGCCCCTAGTTACTGACTCACTGACCAGTGATAATCCTCACTCTGTGCCCCTAGTTACTGACTCACTGAGCAGTGATAATCCTCACTCTGTGACCCTAGTTACTGACTCACTGACCAGTGATAATCCTCACTCTGTGCCCTAGTTACTGACTCACTGACCAGTGATAATCCTCACTCTGTGCCCCAGTTACTGACTCACTGACCAGTGATAATCCTCACTCTGTGCCCCAGTTACTGACTCACTGATCAGTGATAATCCTCACTCTGTGCCCCTAGTTACTGACTCACTGACCAGTGATAATCCTCACTCTGTGCCCCTAGTTACTGACTCACTGAGCAGTGATAATCCTCACTCTGTGCCCCTAGTTACTGACTCACTGACCAGTGATAATCCTCACTCTGTGCCCCTAGTTACTGACTCACTGACCAGTGATAATCCTCACTCTGTGCCCCTAGTTACTGACTCACTGAGCAGTGATAATCCTCACTCTGTGACCCTAGTTACTGACTCACTGACCAGTGATAATCCTCACTCTGTGCCCTAGTTACTGACTCACTTACCAGTGATAATCCTCACTCTGTGCCCCAGTTACTGACTCACTGATCAGTGATAATCCTCACTCTGTGCCCCTAGTTACTGACTCACTGACCAGTGATAATCCTCACTCTGTGCCCCTAGTTACTGACTCACTGAGCAGTGATAATCCTCACTCTGTGCCCCTAGTTACTGACTCACTGACCAGTGATAATCCTCACTCTGTGCCCTAGTTACTGACTCACTGACCAGTGATAATCCTCACTCTGTGCCCTAGTTACTGACTCACTGAGCAGTGATAATCCTCACTCTGTGCCCCTAGTTACTGACTCACTGACCAGTGATAGTCCTCACTCTGTGCCCTAGTTACTGACTCACTGACCAGTGATAATCCTCACTCTGTGCCCTAGTTACTGACTCACTGAGCAGTGATAATCCTCACTCTGTGCCCCAGTTACTGACTCACTGACCAGTGATAATCCTCACTCTGTGCCCTCGTTACTGACTCACTGACCGGTGATAATCCACACTCTGTGCCCTAGTTACTGACTCACTGACCAGTGATAATCCTCACTCTGTGCCCCTAGTTACTGACTCACTGACCAGTGATAATCCTCACTCTGTGCCCCTAGTTACTGACTCACTGACCAGTGATAATCCTCACTATGTGCCCCTAGTTACTGACTCACTGAGCAGTGATAATCCTCACTCTGTGACCCTAGTTACTGACTCACTGACCAGTGATAATCCTCACTCTGTGCCCTAGTTACTGACTCACTTACCAGTGATAATCCTCACTCTGTGCCCCAGTTACTCACTCACTGATCAGTGATAATCCTCACTCTGTGCCCCTAGTTACTGACTCACTGACCAGTGATAATCCTCACTCTGTGCCCCTAGTTACTGACTCACTGAGCAGTGATAATCCTCACTCTGTGCCCCAGTTACTGACTCACTGACCAGTGATAATCCTCACTCTGTGCCCCAGTTACTGACTCACTGACCAGTGATAATCCTCACTCTGTGCCCTAGTTACTGACTCACTGAGCAGTGATAATCCTCACTCTGTGCCCCTAGTTACTGACTCACTGACCAGTGATAATCCTCACTCTGTGCCCTAGTTACTGACTCACTGACCAGTGATAATCCTCACTCTGTGCCCTAGTTACTGACTCACTGAGCAGTGATAATCCTCACTCTGTGCCCCTAGTTACTGACTCACTGACCAGTGATAATCCTCACTCTGTGCCCCTAGTTACTGACTCACTGACCAGTGATAATCCTCACTCTGTGCCCCTAGTTACTGACTCACTGAGCAGTGATAATCCTCACTCTGTGCCCCTAGTTACTGACTCACTGACCAGTGATAATCCTCACTCTGTGCCCTAGTTACTGACTCACTGACCAGTGATAATCCTCACTCTGTGCCCTAGTTACTGACTCACTGAGCAGTGATAATCCTCACTCTGTGACCCTAGTTACTGACTCACTGACCAGTGATAATCCTCACTCTGTGCCCTAGTTACTGACTCACTGACCAGTGATAATCCTCACTCTGTGCCCCAGTTACTGACTCACTGACCAGTGATAATCCTCACTCTGTGCCCCAGTTACTGACTCACTGATCAGTGATAATCCTCACTCTGTGCCCCTAGTTACTGACTCACTGAGCAGTGATAATCCTCACTCTGTGCCCCTAGTTACTGACTCACTGATCAGTGATAATCCTCACTCTGTGCCCCTAGTTACTGACTCACTGATCAGTGATAATCCTCACTCCATGCCCCTAGTTACTGACTCACTGATCAGTGATAATCCTCACTCTGTGCCCCTAGTTACTGACTCACTGAGCAGTGATAATCCTCACTCTGTGCCCCTAGTTACTGACTCACTGAGCAGTGATAATCCTCACTCTGTGCCCCTAGTTACTGACTCACTGACCAGTGATAATCCTCACTCTGTGCCCCTAGTTACTGACTCACTGATCAGTGATAATCCTCACTCCATGCCCCTAGTTACTGACTCACTGATCAGTGATAATCCTCACTCTGTGCCCCTAGTTACTGACTCACTGAGCAGTGATAATCCTCACTCTGTGCCCTAGTTACTGACTCACTGACCAGTGATAATCCTCACTCTGTGCCCTAGTTACTGACTCACTGAGCAGTGATAATCCTCACTCTGTGCCCTAGTTACTGACTCACTGACCAGTGATAATCCTCACTCTGTGCCCTAGTTACTGACTCACTGATCAGTGATAATCCTCACTCTGTGCCCTCGTTACTGACTCACTGAGCAGTGATAATCCTCACTCTGTGCCCTAGTTACTGACTCACTGACCAGTGATAATCCTCACTCTGTGCCCCTAGTTACTGACTCACTGACCAGTGATAATCCTCACTCTGTGCCCTAGTTACTGACTCACTGACCAGTGATAATCCTCACTCTGTGCCCCTAGTTACTGACTCACTGACCAGTGATAATCCTCACTCTGTGCCCCTAGTTACTGACTCACTGACCAGTGATAATCCTCACTCTGTGCCCTAGTTACTGACTCACTGACCAGTGATAATCCTCACTCTGTGCCCTAGTTACTGACTCACTGACCAGTGATAATCCTCACTCTGTGCCCCTAGTTACTGACTCACTGACCAGTGATAATCCTCACTCTGTGCCCCTAGTTACTGACTCACTGACCAGTGATAATCCTCACTCTGTGCCCTAGTTACTGACTCACTGACCAGTGATAATCCTCACTCTGTGCCCTAGTTACTGACTCACTGACCAGTGATAATCCTCACTCTGTGCCCCTAGTTACTGACTCACTGACCAGTGATAATCCTCACTCTGTGCCCTAGTTACTGACTCACTGACCAGTGATAATCCTCACTCTGTGCCCTAGTTACTGACTCACTGATCAGTGATAATCCTCACTCTGTGCCCTCGTTACTGACTCACTGAGCAGTGATAATCCTCACTCTGTGCCCTAGTTACTGACTCACTGACCAGTGATAATCCTCACTCTGTGCCCCTAGTTACTGACTCACTGACCAGTGATAATCCTCACTCTGTGCCCTAGTTACTGACTCACTGACCAGTGATAATCCTCACTCTGTGCCCCTAGTTACTGACTCACTGACCAGTGATAATCCTCACTCTGTGCCCCTAGTTACTGACTCACTGACCAGTGATAATCCTCACTCTGTGCCCTAGTTACTGACTCACTGACCAGTGATAATCCTCACTCTGTGCCCCTAGTTACTGACTCACTGACCAGTGATAATCCTCACTCTGTCCCCTAGTTACTGACTCACTGACCAGTGATAATCCTCACTCTGTGCCCTAGTTACTGACTCACTGACCAGTGATAATCCTCACTCTGTGCCCCTAGTTACTGACTCACTGACCAGTGATAATCCTCACTCTGTGCCCCTAGTTACTGACTCACTGACCAGTGATAATCCTCACTCTGTGCCCCTAGTTACTGACTCACTGACCAGTAATAATCCTCACTCTGTGCCCTAGTTACTGACTCACTGACCAGTGATAATCCTCACTCTGTGCCCCTAGTTACTGACTCACTGACCAGTGATAATCCTCACTCTGTGCCCCTAGTTACTGACTCACTGACCAGTGATAATCCTCACTCTGTGCCCCTAGTTACTGACTCACTGACCAGTGATAATCCTCACTCTGTGCCCTCGTTACTGACTCACTGACCAGTGATAATCCTCACTCTGTGCCCTCGTTACTGACTCACTGACCAGTGATAATCCTCACTCTGTGCCCCTAGTTACTGACTCACTGACCAGTGATAATCCTCACTCTGTGCCCCTAGTTACTGACTCACTGACCAGTGATAATCCTCACTCTGTGCCCCTAGTTACTGACTCACTGACCAGTGATAATCCTCACTCTGTGCCCTAGTTACTGACTCACTGACCAGTGATAATCCTCACTCTGTGCCCCTAGTTACTGACTCACTGACCAGTGATAATCCTCACTCTGTGCCCCTAGTTACTGACTCACTGACCAGTGATAATCCTCACTCTGTGCCCCTAGTTACTGACTCACTGACCAGTGATAATCCTCACTCTGTGCCCTCGTTACTGACTCACTGACCAGTGATAATCCTCACTCTGTGCCCCTAGTTACTGACTCACTGACCAGTGATAATCCTCACTCTGTGCCCTCGTTACTGACTCACTGACCAGTGATAATCCTCACTCTGTGCCCCTAGTTACTGACTCACTGACCAGTGATAATCCTCACTCTGTGCCCCTCGATACTGACTCACTGATCAGTGATAATCCTCACTCTGTGCCCCTAGTTACTGACTCACTGACCAGTGATAATCCTCACTCTGAGCTCCTACATACTGACTCACTGACCAGTGATAATCCTCACTCTGTGCCCCAGTTAGTCACTCACTGACCAGTGATAATCCTCACTCTGTGCCCCTAGTTACTGACTCACTGACCAGTGATAATCCTCACTCTGTGCCCTACATACTGACTCACTGACCAGTGATAATCCTCACTCTGAGCTCCTACATACTGACTCACTGACCAGTGATAATCCTCACTCTGTGCCCCAGTTAGTCACTCACTGACCAGTGATAATCCTCACTCTGTGCCCCTAGTTACTGACTCACTGACCAGTGATAATCCTCACTCTGTGCCCTCGTTACTGACTCACTGACCAGTGATAATCCTCACTCTGTGCCCCTAGTTACTGACTCACTGACCAGTGATAATCCTCACTCTGTGCCCCTAGTTACTGACTCACTGATCAGTGATAATCCTCACTCTGTGCCCCTAGTTACTGACTCACTGACCAGTGATAATCCTCACTCTGTGCCCCTAGTTACTGACTCACTGACCAGTGATAATCCTCACTCTGTGCCCTCGTTACTGACTCACTGACCAGTGATAATCCTCACTCTGTGCCCTAGTTACTGACTCACTGACCAGTGATAATCCTCACTCTGTGCCCCTAGTTACTGACTCACTGACCAGTGATAATCCTCACTCTGTGCCCCTAGTTACTGACTCACTGACCAGTGATAATCCTCACTCTGTGCCCCTAGTTACTGACTCACTGACCAGTGATAATCCTCACTCTGTGCCCTAGTTACTGACTCACTGACCAGTGATAATCCTCACTCTGTGCCCCTAGTTACTGACTCACTGACCAGTGATAATCCTCACTCTGTGCCCCTAGTTACTGACTCACTGACCAGTGATAATCCTCACTCTGTGCCCCTAGTTACTGACTCACTGACCAGTGATAATCCTCACTCTGTGCCCTCGTTACTGACTCACTGACCAGTGATAATCCTCACTCTGTGCCCCTAGTTACTGACTCACTGACCAGTGATAATCCTCACTCTGTGCCCTCGTTACTGACTCACTGACCAGTGATAATCCTCACTCTGTGCCCCTAGTTACTGACTCACTGACCAGTGATAATCCTCACTCTGTGCCCCTAGTTACTGACTCACTGACCAGTGATAATCCTCACTCTGAGCTCCTACATACTGACTCACTGACCAGTGATAATCCTCACTCTGTGACCCCAGTTAGTCACTCACTGACCAGTGATAATCCTCACTCTGTGCCCCTAGTTACTGACTCACTGACCAGTGATAATCCTCACTCTGTGCCCTCGTTACTGACTCACTGACCAGTGATAATCCTCACTCTGTGCCCCTAGTTACTGACTCACTGACCAGTGATAATCCTCACTCTGTGCCCCTAGTTACTGACTCACTGACCAGTGATAATCCTCACTCTGTGCCCGAGTTACTGACTCACTGACCAGTGATAATCCTCACTCTGTGCCCTACATACTGACTCACTGACCAGTGATAATCCTCACTCTGTGCCCCTAGTTACTGACTCACTGACCAGTGATAATCCTCACTCTGTGCCCGAGTTACTGACTCACTGACCAGTGATAATCCTCACTCTGTGCCCTACATACTGACTCACTGACCAGTGATAATCCTCACTCTGTGCCCTAGTTACTGACTCACTGACCAGTGATAATCCTCACTCTGTGCCCCTAGTTACTGACTCACTGACCAGTGATAATCCTCACTCTGAGCTCCTACATACTGACTCACTGACCAGTGATAATCCTCACTCTGTGACCCCAGTTAGTCACTCACTGACCAGTGATAATCCTCACTCTGTGCCCCTAGTTACTGACTCACTGACCAGTGATAATCCTCACTCTGTGCCCTCGTTACTGACTCACTGACCAGTGATAATCCTCACTCTGTGCCCCTAGTTACTGACTCACTGACCAGTGATAATCCTCACTCTGTGCCCCTAGTTACTGACTCACTGACCAGTGATAATCCTCACTCTGTGCCCGAGTTACTGACTCACTGACCAGTGATAATCCTCACTCTGTGCCCTACATACTGACTCACTGACCAGTGATAATCCTCACTCTGTGCCCCTAGTTACTGACTCACTGACCAGTGATAATCCTCACTCTGTGCCCGAGTTACTGACTCACTGACCAGTGATAATCCTCACTCTGTGCCCTACATACTGACTCACTGACCAGTGATAATCCTCACTCTGTGCCCTAGTTACTGACTCACTGACCAGTGATAATCCTCACTCTGTGCCCCTAGTTACTGACTCACTGACCAGTGATAATCCTCACTCTGTGCCCTACATACTGACTCACTGACCAGTGATAATCCTCACTCTGTGCCCTAGTTACTGACTCACTGACCAGTGATAATCCTCACTCTGTGCCCCTAGTTACTGACTCACTGACCAGTGATAATCCTCACTCTGTGCCCTACATACTGACTCACTGACCAGTGATAATCCTCACTCTGTGCCCTAGTTACTGACTCACTGACCAGTGATAATCCTCACTCTGTGCCCTAGTTACTGACTCACTGACCAGTGATAATCCTCACTCTGTGCCCCTAGTTACTGACTCACTGACCAGTGATAATCCTCACTCTGTGCCCTAGTTACTGACTCACTGACCAGTGATAATCCTCACTCTGTGCCCTAGTTACTGACTCACTGACCAGTGATAATCCTCACTCTTTGCCCCAGTTACTGACTCACTGACCAGTGATAATCCTCACTCTGTGCCCCTAGTTACTGACTCACTGACCAGTGATAATCCTCACTCTGTGCCCTAGTTACTGACTCACTGACCAGTGATAATCCTCACTCTTTGCCCCAGTTACTGACTCACTGACCAGTGATAATCCTCACTCTGTGCCCCTAGTTACTGACTCACTGACCAGTGATAATCCTCACTCTGTGCCCTAGTTACTGACTCACTGACCAGTGATAATCCTCACTCTGTGCCCTAGTTACTGACTCACTGACCAGTGATAATCCTCACTCTGTGCCCTAGTTACTGACTCACTGACCAGTGATAATCCTCACTCTGTGACCCTAGTTACTGACTCACTGACCAATAGGAACATCTGGTTACCCTCTAAAAACCTTTGAAATTTTCATTTCATTCTCCTTCAGCTTTCTTTTTTTTGTGAGAGTGTCCCTTTTCGAGCTGGCATATACATTCACCTTTTATATTTTTCTTCATCCCCTTCTGTGTTATCCCTCAATATGTATCCTGTACCTCTTTTATAAATTTGTTTTCTGCCCTCAGCTGATTGGATGCATTTAACCTGAGCCTGATCCGACCCATGTTCTGAAATCTCCCCGTGTTGGTCTGCTCGATCTGCTGTTCCATTCAATCCACTGAGCACAACACGCTTCCAACTCCTTCACCTTTGACCACCCCTTTTGTTGTTTATATTTACGTTGGCCGAATTCAGTCCCTCTCATTTCCCAAGTGTTGTCTCACCTTCAGATAATTTAATTGTCCAGTTTCTTTAGCCAGGACCAGATCTTTCTTTCTTGAAGCATTTACCTACAAATAAAGTAAGTTAGCAGAATATTGGTCTTAACACATATAGGTGTATTTTTATATTTAAAAATCTGATTATTGTACCAAGAACTCACATTTCTTGGCTATAAATGCAAAATAAATACTTTTGCAAAAAATAAATGAGGTGCTCATCATTTTCACCACCAGCATCTGAAGGAAAGCTGAAATCCAGCATTATTATAATTGTTATTGCTTTCAACTTTAATTTACTTATCAAAGTCATTCTCAACTTCCTCCACACACTATGGTACCTCACACCACACTGCCAGTGTGATAACTGCTTCATTTGAGGCAGACTGTACCGTCAGTAAAATCTTTCCAAAGCTACGATTCCAATCTCCACTAATACAATCCACTTTGTGGCCTGTTTCTGTCTCTACCTCTTCTGAAAATGTTATAGCCAAGGATATTTAATTCCCAATCTTATTCCAGACTCTGTCAGAGCAACAACATCAATGTCCTCCATGCTAATTTGTGCCACTCATTTCCTGTACATTTGCCTGGAATTTCTAGAGGGCAAGAGTGCATCAACTGATCAGCAGCTGTAACTTTGGAAGAAGTTTGGCAGAAAGTCCATCTACGTGTATTTGCATGTTAATCTGCCGGAGTTACAGCGGTCAATCAAGAAAATCCCCCAGGAAAATTCTCAGCATAGATTTTTTCCCCAAAAATATTCTTTTTTCATAAAATTTGTAAAAATACATTACAAAACAGCTCAAATTGGACATTTCATAAAGTGCAATATGGATCAGTTTCTATCAATACAGAACATGAGATGTCTCACTACTCTTGCCATTTTAGGTTATATTTACAATATACATTTGCATTACATACCAAAAACATTTTGGTGTATACAGCCCGAGAGGTTTCCCATGGGTTCAGCCCCTCGGTTCACTATGGTGGGAGGACCTTACACTGTGGTCTTTCCCCATTGAGCCTTTGCAGTGGCTGCCCCAAGCTTTAGTGCGTCCCTCAGCCCGTAGTCCTGGACCTTGGAATGTGCCAGTCTGCAACACTTGGTCGTGGACAACTCTTTGCGCTGGAAGACCAGCAAGTTTCGGGCAGACCAAAGGCCGTCTTTCACCGAATTAATGGTCCTCCAGCAGCAGTTGGTGTTTATCTCGGTGTGCGTCCCTGGGAACAGCCCGTAGAGCACAGACTCCTGTGTTACAGAGCTGCTTGGGATGAACCACTGCATCTCTTTCCCAACTTGCTTCGCAAAGACACATTCCAGAAGGAGGTGGACAACGGTTCTTCCCCACCACAGCCACCTCAAGGGTAGCGTGCAGAGGCGGTGAGACTCCAAGCATGCAGGAAGGATCTGGCGGGAGGGCCCTTCTCAGCACCAGCCAAGCTACGTCTTGGTGCTTGTTCGAAAATTCTGGCAATGAGGCATTTTGCCAAATGGTTTTGACAGATAGCTCAGGGGACCATCTGACAGGATCCACCATCTCTGACAGGATCCACTATCTCTGACAGGATCCACTATCTCTGACAGGATCCACTATCTCTGACAGGATCCACTATCTCTGACAGGATCCACCATCTCTGACAGGATCCACCATCTCCTTTTCCTGCAGGGCCTTGAGGATGTTACGTGTGGACCAAATTCCCAGTATTAATTTCTAACATAGGAACAGGAGGAGGACATTCAACCCCTGGAGCCTGCTCTGCCATTCCATTAGATTGTATCACATTGAACTGCATCTGACCTCCCATTGGATAGGGATAACCGACAGGAGCTCTGATTGGGATGTAAATAGTGGTGCTCCCCAGGGACCGGTTCTGTGCCCTCAACTTTTCACCATATTTATTAATGACTTGGATGAAGGAAGAGTGAGTTGCATATCCAATTTTGCAGATGTCACTGAACTAAGAGGCACAGTTAATAGTGCAGACAGGAGCAGAAAGTTACAAAGGTACATAAACAGACTAAGTGAGTGAGCAAAACTGTGGCAAATTGAGTTCAATGTAGGAAGATATGAGGTCCATCACTTTGAATACAAGAAAGATAGAGCAGAGTATTTTCGATATGGCAAGAATGGAGGGACTATTAAAGAGCAGAGAGATGGAGGGGCTCAAATACAGCAATCACTAAAAGCTGGTAGACAGGTACAAAAAATAATCAAAAAGGCTAAAGGAATGTTTTTCATCTCAAGAGCAATAGATTACAAAGTTATGCTCATACTGTACAGAGGCTTGGTTAGACTCTATTTCTAGTGCTGTACCAGAGGGAGGATTACTGGCTCAGAATGATAGGGGGCTAAAAGAGTTAAATTATGAAGACAGGTTGCATTGACTAGGCTTGTATAGTCCCTTGAGTTTAGAGATTAAGGGGTGATGTAATCAAGGTGTTTAAATTGATAAAAGGATTCCATGGGATAGATAGAGATAAACCATTTCCTCTGCTGAGGGGAATCCAGAACAAGGGAAATAACCTTAAATTAGACCTAGGCCATTTGGGGTGATGTCAGGAAGCACCAGTTCACAATGGATAGTGGAAATCTGGAACTGTCTCCCCCAAGAAGCTGTGGAAGCTGGGGGACCAACTGCAGGTTCCAAGTCTGAGATTGATAGGTTTTTGTTGAGTAAGGGTATCAAAGGATCTCGAACCATAGAAAAATTACAGCACAGAAGGAGGCCATTCAGCTCGTTGTGTCTGTACCGGCCGAGAATAAAAAGAAAATAGAAACTAGCCGCCCAATCTAATACCACCTTCCAGCACCTGGTCCGTAGTCTTGCAGGTTACAGCACTTCAGGTGCAGGTCCAGGTACCTTTTCAATGAGTTGAGTGCTTCTGCCTCCACCACCGATCTTGGCAGTGAATTCCAGACACCCACCACCCTCTGGGTGAAAAGGTTTTTCCTCATGTCCCCTCTAATCCTTCTACCAATCACCTTAAATCTGTGCCCCCTGGTAATCGACCTCTCCGCTAGGGGAAACAGGTCCTTCCTGTCTACTCTATCTAGGCCCCTCATAATTTTGTACACCTTACTTAAGTCACCCCTCAGCCTCCTCTGTTCGAAGGAAAACAACCGTAGCCTATCCAATCTTTCCTCATACCTGCAATTTTCGAACCCTGGCAACATTCTTGTAAATCTCCTCTGTACTCTCTCCAGAGCAATTATGTCCTTCCTGTAACGTGATGACCAGAACTGTACGCAATACTCCAGCTCTGGCCTAATCAGCGTTTTATACAATTCCAGCATTACATCCCTGCTTTTGTATTCTATACCTCGGTCAATAAAGGAAAGCATTCCATATGCCTTCTTCACCACTCTATCTACCTGTCCTGCCACCTTCAGGTACCTGTGAACATGCACTCCAAGGTCTCTCACTTCTTCTACCCCTCTCAATATCCTCCCCTTTATTGTGTATTCTCTTGCTTTATTTGCCCTCCTCAGATGCATTACCTCACACTTCTCTGGATTGAATTCCATTTGCCACTTTTCCGCCCATTCAACCAAACCATTGATGTCATTCTGGAGTCTACAGCTATCCTCTTCACTATCAACTACACGGACAATTTTTGTGTCATCAGCAAATTTCCCAATCGTGCCTCCCACATTTAAGTCCAAATCATTAATATATACCACAAACAGCAAAGGACCCAACACTGAGCCCTGTGGAACACCACTGGAAACAGCTTTCCATTTGCAAAAACATCCGTCAACTACTACTCTTTGTTTCCTGTCACTGAGCCAATTCTGGATCCAACCTGCCACACTCCCCTGTATCCCATGGGCTTTCATTTTACTGACCAGTCTGTCATGCGGGACCTTGTCAAATGCCTTACTAAAATCCATGTAGATCACATCCACTGCACTACCCTCATCAATCCTTTTTGTTACTTCCTCAAAAAAACTCAATTAAGTTAGTAAGACACGACCTTCCCTTAACAAATCCATGCTGACTATCTCTGATTAATCCGTGCCTTTCTAAGTGGCAGTTTATCCTGTCCCTCAGAACAGATTATAACAATTTACCCACCACTGAGGTCAGACTGACCGGCCTATAATTATTTGGCTTATCCCTCACACCCTTTTTAAACAATGGTACAACATTCGCAGACCTCCAATTGTCTGGTACCTCACCTGTATCTGGTGAGGATTTGAAGGATATGGAGGCAAGATGATTAGATTGGGTTCAGGTACAGATCAGCATGATCTGATTGAATGGTGGAACAGGTTTGAGGGGCCGAGTGGCCAGCTCCTGCTCCTAATTCATATGTTTGTATGTACTGTCTGAGTCACTACATGGGCAGGAGTCACTACCTCTGAGGGAGCAAGGAGCAGAGGGTGAATAGTGAGAAGACATGGGCCTAGAAATTTGATAATGCAGCATCACCTCGGGCATCTATTACCATTTCCTAGGACCAGCTGTTTCCTACACAGCCTACACGGTGTTGCAGCAGAAGGAGGGTTCACACAACTGCATCCCCTGCGTGTGCTGAAAGGCTTTGAATCAGTAATATGCTGATGTCACACACCTCAGCTAGCTGATGTGACACCAGGATTCCAAACTTGTGTACGTATTCATTCGTCACTTTTTACAGATCTAGCATGAGGCTATAAGATGGGCCCTGCTCTAGTGTTCTTTAAAGGGACAGGCACCCAAATTGCAGGTAAGGTAATTTTTGACAACATTTTCTATCACAAAGTGTCTGGAATTACTCCGGTGTGTTTCCGGAGGTCTTTGATGTTGAGCTGCTGGATTTGCCAGAGAGTATTGCTGCATCCTCACAGGGAGGGTAGAGGAGTAAGTGACCTGTCCATGCAAAGGCAGCAACAGGTAGGGGGGGGCAGCAGTGCCAATGCCTCTGGGTCTGCAGGATGACAGGGAGGTGGAACAGAGGCTGTGGAGAGGGGAAGCTCTGTGCCATCCCTCTGCCAAGTTGGAGCCGGACTCCTCCACGCTCCTTGACAGTGATAGGAGGCTGCCTGGCAGGCTAACTAATGCACACAGCATCCCGGTGTGCATGCCCATCAGCGCTCTCCTGCATATCACCCCATTGAGGTCCTCATCTGAGGTTCTCGTCTGCCACCTCACCCTCTAGTGAGCTGGCAAACAAACCATCCTTTCTCCCCGGCCCAATTACAGCCCATTTGTGCCTGGATGAGTCACCGTGTGCCTCCAGGGTACGTGCAATGCCAGTTGTGAGCTGCTGGCACAAATGTCAGATCAAGTGACGGGGCCTCTTCATCAGTGCTGGGCTGTTGCTCTCTCTCCTCCTCGTTGGGCTGCTGTGCCTAGGCAGGTGACAGTTGTTGGGAGTCTGAAAGCAGGAACTCAGAGGAGAAGGTTGGGATGAGGGATTGGGGTGATGGGAAGCAGGAGGTCCATGGTTAAACCATCAGCAGCTTGCTCATCCTGCCAGATAGCAGGATGATGGTGAGCTGGGAGTTGAGAAGGGGCATTAGGCAGGAACATACTGCCATCCTCAATGTTCTCGGCAATGTCAGAAGCCAAGGGCCACGTTGCAGTTGGCCTCATGATGCTGAGAGCCATTTCCACAGTGGAGCTCAGGGGGTGCAGATGTCCATGTCGCCCACTGGTTCTGCTCTGATCCCTTCGATTGTGTGCAACTTTGTCCTGCAAGACAGAGAGCAGAATATCAGTGATTGTCTAACACTGTGTTTGGGTGATGTGCCTGCCATAGTTGAATAGCTGGAGGTATATGCCGGCAGTGAGAGTTAGGTGTGAGGCTAGTAGCATTGGTAGGTGTGTGAGGGTGAGTTGGAGTACCTGGATATTAG
Source organism: Heterodontus francisci (assembly GCF_036365525.1). Taxonomy (NCBI): domain Eukaryota; kingdom Metazoa; phylum Chordata; class Chondrichthyes; order Heterodontiformes; family Heterodontidae; genus Heterodontus; species Heterodontus francisci. The sequence continues at coordinate 58,447,998 of NC_090403.1, forward strand.
TGTGAGTTCTGAGTGGCAGGGTGTGTTGAAAGGTGAGTGATGGAGATGTGGTGTATTGAGCAATGTGAGAGGTTGATGGTGTGGTGGGTAGAGGATATCATGTGAAGATGCTTCACTGATGTTGACCACCTGCACAAGGTCATTAGACCTCTTGTGCTGCTGCTGCCAGGTCCTCAGGTCCAGACTCCAGGAATTGACCTCCCTGGTCACCTGCTCCCACTCCCTCTGAAGGTTGTCTTTGAGGGTCTCCTGGCCCCCCACAGAACCATGTCATCTGTCCCCCTGCCCACCTGCACCACTAATCCCTCCAGCATCGCATCCATCACTCTGGGAACATATTTCTGTCTTGGGTGTCCAATTTTCTGAAGTTTTAAATTGCAGCAGATTTCTTCAGTGCAGCTTCCCTTTAAAAGGGACATCCTGCCTTTAAGAAGGGAAAGCTGGCTGCATAATGAGGTTCCCTAACAATGCTGCCTGGTCCCCCTGCTGATCATAGAGGCCACAGGCAACACTTAGAAGAGGAAGGTATTGCAGGAGCCACTTTGGCCAATGCTACAATGATTCAGATGAGAACAGGACATCAAATTCACGTGTTGCCAACCTCCATCTGAATGGGCAGGGGCAGGTCCCAAACCATGACCCCCTTGCCTGAATAACAAAGAACAAAGAACAAAGAAAATTACAGCACAGGAACAGGCCCTTCGGCCCTCCAAGCCTGCGCCGATCCAGATCCTCTATCTAAACATGTCGCCTATTTTCTAAGGGTCTGTATCTCTTTTCTTCCTGCCCATTCATGTATCTGTCTAGATACATCTTAAAAGACGCCATCGTGCCCGCATCTACCACCTCCGCTGGCAACGCGTTCCAGGCACCCACCACCCTCTGCATAAAGAAATTTCCACGCATATCCCCCCTAAACTTTTCCCCTTTCACTTTGAACTCGTGTCCTCTAGTAATTGAATCCCCCACTCTGGGAAAAAGCCACTTGCTATCCACCCTGTCTATACCTCTCATGATTTTGTACACCTCAATCAGGTCCCCCCTCAACCTCCGTCTTTCTAATGAAAATAATGCTAATCTACTCAACCTCTCTTCATAGCTAGCGCCCTCCATACCAGGCAACATCCTGGTGAATCTCCTCTGCACCCTCTCCAAAGCATCCACATCCTTTTGGTAATGTGGCGACCAGAACTGTACGCAGTATTCCAAATGTGGCCGAACCAAAGTCCTATACAACTGTAACATGACCTGCCAACTCTTGTACTCAATACCCCATCCGATGAAGGAAAGCATGCCGTATGCCTTCTTGACCACTCTATTTACCTGCGTTGCCACCTTCAGGGAACAATGGACCTGAACACCCAAATCTCTCTGGACATCAATTTTCCCCAGGACTTTTCCATTTACTGTATAATTCACTCTTGAATTGGATCTTCCAAAATGCATCACCTCGCATTTGCCCTGATTGAACTCCATCTGCCATTTCTCTGCCCAACTCTCCAATCTATCTATATTCTGCTGTATTCTCTGACAGTCCCCTTCACTATCTGCTACTCCACCAATCTTAGTGTCGTCTGCAAACTTGCTAATCAGACCACCTATACTTTCCTCCAAATCATTAATGTATATCACAAACAACAGTGGTCCCAGCACGGATCCCTGTGGAACACCACTGGTCACACGTCTCCATTTTGAGAAACTCCCTTCCACTACTACTCTCTGTCTCCTGTTGCCCAGCCAGTTCTTTATCCATCTAGCTAGTACACCCTGGACCCCATGCGACTTCACTTTCTCCATCAGCCTACCATGGGGAACCTTATCAAACGCCTTACTGAAGTCCATGTATATGACATCTACAGCCCTTCCCTCATCAATCAACTTTGTCACTTCCTCAAAGAATTCTATTAAGTTGGTAAGACATGACCTTCCCTGCACAAAACCATGTTGCCTATCACTGATAAGCCCATTTTCTTCCAAATGGGAATAGATCCTATCCCTCAGTATCTTCTCCAGCAGCTTCCCTACCACTGACGTCAGGCTCACCGGTCTATAATTACCTGGATTATCCCTGCTACCCTTCTTAAACAAAACAGAGCAATCCAATTTGTAGCCCATGATGTTGATGGGTTGTGAGCCTTGACAGCATCATCTACACAGATGCGTCTCTTTGGGATCTGGCAGACCTTGAGCCAGGTATCACATCTCCCACATGTTGCGATGGGATGTCTGTTTGGGGGTGAGACAGACACCTTCAGAATCTCAGATCTGGTGTTTCTCTCGTAAAAGAAACTGATTATTTATTCAAAACAAAGCCTGCCAAGTTTGCAAATATCATAAAATCTTTGGCAGGAATTAAATGTTTCATCTTTTGATACAATTAGCATCAACAATTTGTTCTGACAGTTTCAAAAGAAGAATCACGTTAGCCACACACAGCATGTTCCAGCTGCTTAAATTAAACAGTGACCACGTCAGCAAGTGGGCAGTCTCTCCACACAGACCTTGGCAGTGGTCACAAAATAGCAACAACCAGTACAATGGTGGATCACACTGGGCAGCCTCTGTCTGGCTGCAAACATTGCCATAATGCCACTATCAGCACGCCTGGCACTGCAACACCAATGTCAGCTTCTGCACCAAAAAGCCTGGCCTGGATACAACAGGAATTATACAAAGATGCAGCAATGCTTCAATCCCACCGGATAAAGCAGATATCAGCAATGTGACAAGCACATGTGATGGATGAGCACAAAGGGGAATCATGTCACTCACTCCTGATATGTCTCATTCCACAGCAAGGTGAATGGGCTCAGAACCAGTTCTCAAACTGCATCAACTCAAAACAGGCTTAGAAACCATGTGACTGTAACATGGTTAATATAACCCACACCCCTCAAAGTAACACTCTGATTTATCCCACACCCTCACTGTAACACTCTGATTTATCCCACACCCTCACTGTAACACACTGATATATCCCACACCCTCACTGTAACACACTGATATAACCCACACCCCTCACTGTAACACACTGATATAACCCACACCCCTCACTGTAACACTCTGATATACCCCACACCCCTCACTGTAACACTCTGATATATCCCACACCCCTCACTGGAACACTCTGTTATAACCCACAGACCTCACTGTAACACTCTGATATATCCCACACCCCTCACTGCAACACTCTGATATAACCCAAACCCCTCACTGTAACACTCTGATATATCCCACACCCCTCACTGTAACAATCTGATATATCCCACACCCCTCACTGTAACACTCTGATATATCCCACACCCCTCACTGTAACACTCTGATATATCCCACACCCTCACTGTAACACACTGATATAACCCACACCCCTCACTGTAACACACTGATATAACCCACACCCCTCACTGTAACACTCTGATATATCCCACACCCCTCACTGGAACACTCTGTTATAACCCACAGACCTCACTGTAACACTCTGATATATCCCACACCCCTCACTGCAACACTCTGATATAACCCAAACCCCTCACTGTAACACTCTGATATACCCCACACCCCTCACTGTAACACTCTGATATATCCCACACCCCTAACTGCAACACTCTGATATATCCCACACCCCTCATTGTAACACACTGATATATCCCACACCCTCACTGTAACACACTGATATAACCCACACCCCTCACTGTAACACACTGATATAACCCACACCCCTCACTGTAACACACTGATATAACCCACACCCCTCACTGTAACACTCTGATATATCCCACACCCCTCACTGGAACACTCTGTTATAACCCACAGACCTCACTGTAACACTCTGATATATCCCACACCCCTCACTGCAACACTCTGATATAACCCAAACCCCTCACTGTAACACTCTGATATACCCCACACCCCTCACTGTAACACTCTGATATATCCCACACCCCTCACTGTAACAATCTGATATATCCCACACCCCTCACTGTAACACTCTGATATATCCCACACCCCTCACTGCAACACTCTGATATAACCCAAACCCCTCACTGTAACACTCTGATATATCCCACACCCCTCACTGTAACAATCTGATATATCCCACACCCCTCACTGTAACACTCTGATATATCCCACACCCCTCACATTTAAACACTCTGATATATCCCACACCCCTCACTGTGACACTCTGATATATCCCACACCCCTCACATTTAAACACTCTGATATATCCCACACCCCTCACTGGAACACTCTGTTATATCCCACACCCCTCACTGGAACACTCTGATATATCCTACACCCCTCACTGTAACAGTCTGACATATCCCACACCCCTCACTGTAACACTCTGATATATCCCACACCCCTCACTGTAACACTCTGATATAACCCACACCCCTCACTGTAACACTCTGATATATCCCACACCCCTCACTGCAACACTCTGATATATCCTACACCCCTCACTGTAACAGTCTGACATATCCCACACCCCTCACTGTAACACTCTGATATATCCCACACCCCTCACTGTAACACTCTGATATAACCCACACCCCTCACTGTAACACTCTGATATATCCCACACCCCTCACTGTAACACTCTGACATATTCCACACCCCTCAATGTAACACTCAGATATTACCCGAACCCCTCACTGTAACACTCTGATATAATCCACACCTCTCACATTTAAACACTCTGATATATCCCACACCCCTCACTGTAACACTCTGACATATTCCACACCCCTCAATGTAACACTCAGATATTACCCGAACCCCTCACTGTAACACTCTGATATAATCCACACCTCTCACATTTAAACACTCTGATATATCCCACACCCCTCATTGTAACACTCTGATATATCCCACACCCCTCACTGTAACAATCTGATATATCCCACACCCCTCACTGTAACACTCTGATATATCCCACACCCCTCACTGCAACACTCTGATATAACCCACACCCCTCACTGCAACACTCTGATATAACCCAAACCCCTCACTGTAACACTCTGATATATCCCACACCCCTCACTGTAACAATCTGATATATCCCACACCCCTCACTGTAACACTCTGATATATCCCACACCTCTCACATTTAAACACTCTGATATATCCCACACCCCTCACTGTGACACTCTGATATAACGCACACCCCTCACATTTAAACACTCTGATATATCCCACACCCCTCACATTTAAACACTCTGATATATCCCACACCCCTCACTGGAACACTCTGTTATATCCCACACCCCTCACTGGAACACTCTGATATATCCCACACCCCTCACTGTAACACTCTGATATAACCCACACCCCTCACTGTAACCCTCTGATATATCCCACACTCCTCACTGGAACACTCTGATATAACCCACACCCTCACTGTAACACTCTGATATATCCCACACCCCTCACTGTAACAGTCTGACATATCTCACACCCTCACTGTAACACTCTCTGTTATATCCCACACCCCTCAACGTAACACTCTGAGATATCCCACAGCCCTCACTGTAACACTCTGATATATCCCACACCCCTCACTGTAACACTCTGACATATCCCACACCCCTCAATGTAACACTCTGATATACCCCACACCCCTCACTGTAACACTCTGATATACCCCACACCCCTCACTGTCACACTCTGATATAACCCACACCCCTCAATGTAACACTCAGATATTACCCGAACCCCTCACTATAACACTGATATATCCCACACCCTCACTGTAACACTCTGATATATCCCACACCCTCACTGTAAAACTCTGATATATCCCACACCCTCACTGTAACACTCTGATATATCCTACACCCCTCACTGTAACAGTCTGACATATCCCACACCCCTCACTGTAACACTCTGATATATCCCACACCCCTCACTGCAACACTCTGATATAACCCACACCCTCACTGTAACACTCTCTGTTATATCCCACACCCCTCAATGTAACACTCTGATATATCCCACAGCCCTCACTGTAACAGTCTGATATATCCCACACCCCTCACTGTAACACTCTGATATATCCCACACCCCTCACTGTAACACTCTGACATATTCCACACCCCTCAATGTAACACTCAGATATTACCCGAACCCCTCACTGTAACACTCTGATATAACCCACACCCCTCACTGTAACACTCTGATATATCCCACAGCCCTCACTGTAACACTCTGATATATCCCACACCCCTCACTGCAACACTCTGATATAACCCAAACCCCTCACTGTAACACTCTGATATATCCCACACCCCTCACTGTAACAATCTGATATATCCCACACCCCTCACTGTAACACTCTGATATATCCCACACCCCTCACATTTAAACACTCTGATATATCCCACACCCCTCAATGTGACACTCTGATATAACGCACACCCCTCACATTTAAACACTCTGATATATCCCACACCCCTCACATTTAAACACTCTGATATATCCCACACGCCTCACTGTGACACTCAGATATAACGCACACCCCTCACATTTAAACACTCTGATATATCCCACACCCCTCACATTTAAACACTCTGATATATCCCACACCCCTCACTGGAACAGTCTGATATAACGCACACCCCTCACTGTAACACTCTGATATATCCCACACCCCTCACTGCAACACTCTGATATAACCCACACCCCTCACTGTAACCCTCTGATATATCCCACACCCCTCAGTGGAACACTCTGATATAACCCACACCCTCACTGTAACACTCTGATATATCCCCCACCCCTCACTGTAACACTCTGATATATCCCACACCCCTCACTGTAACAGTCTGACATATCTCACACCCTCACTGTAACACTCTCTGTTATATCCCACACCCCTCAACGTAACACTCTGAGATATCCCACAGCCCTCACTGTAACACTCTGATATATCCCACACCCCTCACTGTAACAGTCTGACATATCCCACACCCCTCACTGTAACACTCTGATATATCCCACATGCCTCACTGCAACACTCTGATTAACCCACACCCTCACTGTAACACTCTCTGTTATATCCCACACCCCTCAACGTAACACTCTGATATATCCCACAGCCCTCACTGCAACAGTCTGATATATCCCACACCCCTCACTGTAACACTCTGATATATCCCACACCCCTCACTGTAACACTCTGACATATTCCACACCCCTCAGTGTAACACTCAGATATTACCCGAACCCCTCACTGTAACACTCTGATATATCCCACACCCCTCACATTTAAACACTCTGATATATCCCACACCCCTCACTGGAACACTCTGTTATATCCCACACCCCTCACTGGAACACTCTGATATATCCTACACCCCTCACTGTAACAGTCTGACATATCCCACACCCCTCACTGCAACACTCTGACATATTCCACACCCCTCAATGTAACACTCAGATATTACCCGAACCCCTCACTGTAACACTCTGATATATCCCACACCCCTCATTGTAACACTCTGATATATCACACACCCCTCACTGTAACAATCTGATATATCCCACACCCCTCACTGTAACACTCTGATATATCCCACACCCCTCACTGCAACACTCTGATATAACCCACACCACTCACTGCAACACTCTGATATAACCCAAACCCCTCACTGTAACACTCTGATATATCCCACACCCCTCACTGTAACAATCTGATATATCCCACACCCCTCACTGTAACACTCTGATATATCCCACACCTCTCACATTTAAACACTCTGATATATCCCACACCCCTCACTGTGACACTCTGATATAACGCACACCCCTCACATTTAAACACTCTGATATATCCCACACCCCTCACATTTAAACACTCTGATATATCCCACACCCCTCACTGGAACACTCTGTTATATCCCACACCCCTCACTGGAACACTCTGATATATCCCACACCCCTCACTGTAACACTCTGATATAACCCACACCCCTCACTGTAACCCTCTGATATATCCCACACTCCTCACTGGAACACTCTGATATAACCCACACCCTCACTGTAACACTCTGATATATCCCACACCCCTCACTGTCACAGTCTGACATATCTCACACCCCCACTGTAACACTCTCTGTTATATCCCACACCCCTCAACGTAACACTCTGAGATATCCCACAGCCCTCACTGTAACACTCTGATATATCCCACACCCCTCACTGTAACACTCTGACATATCCCACACCCCTCAATGTAACACTCTGATATACCCCACACCCCTCACTGTAACACTCTGATATACCCCACACCCCTCACTGTCACACTCTGATATAACCCACACCCCTCAATGTAACACTCAGATATTACCCGAACCCCTCACTATAACACTGATATATCCCACACCCTCACTGTAACACTCTGATATATCCCACACCCTCACTGTAACACTCTGATATATCCCACACCCTCACTGTAACACTCTGATATATCCTACACCCCTCACTGTAACAGTCTGACATATCCCACACCCCTCACTGTAACACTCTGATATATCGCACACCCCTCACTGCAACACTCTGATATAACCCACACCCTCACTGTAACACTCTCTGTTATATCCCACACCCCTCAATGTAACACTCTGATATATCCCACAGCCCTCAATGTAACACTCTGATATATCCCACAGCCCTCACTGTAACAGTCTGATATAACCCACACCCTCACTGTAACACTCTCTGTTATATCCCACACCCCTCAATGTAACACTCTGATATAACCCACACCCCTCACTGTAACACTCTGATATATCCCACAGCCCTCACTGTAACAGTCTGATATATCCCACATCCCTCACTGTAACACTCTGATATATCCCACACCCCTCACTGTAACACTCTGACATATTCCACACCCCTCAATGTAACACTCAGATATTACCCGAACCCCTCACTGTAACACTGATATATCCCACACCCCTCACTGTAACACTGTGATATATCCCACACCCCTCACTGTAACACTCTGATATATCCCACACCCCTCACTGCAACACTCTGATATAACCCACACCCTCACTGTAACACTCTCTGTTATATCCCACACCCTCACTGTAACACTCTGATATATCCTACACCCCTCACTGTAACAGTCTGACATATCCCACACCCCTCACATTTAAACACTCTGATATATCCCACACCCCTCAGTGGAACACTCTGTTATATCCCACACCCCTCACTGGAACACTCTGATATATCCTACACCCCTCACTGTAACAGTCTGACATATCCCACACCCCTCACTGTAACACTCTGATATATCCCACACCCCTCACTGTAACACTCTGATATAACCCACACCCCTCACTGTAACACTCTGATATATCCCACACCCCTCACTGCAACACTCTGATATATCCCACACCCCTCACTGTAACACTCTGACATATTCCACACCCCTCAATGTAACACTCAGATATTACCCGAACCCCTCACTGTAACACTCTGATATATCCCACACCCCTCATTGTAACACTCTGATATATCCCACACCCCTCACTGTAACAATCTGATATATCCCACACCCCTCACTGTAACACTCTGATATATCCCACACCCCTCACTGCAACACTCTGATATAACCCACACCCCTCACTGCAACACTCTGATATAACCCAAACCCCTCACTGTAACACTCTGATATATCCCACACCCCTCACTGTAACAATCTGATATATCCCACACCCCTCACTGTAACACTCTGATTCATCCCACACCTCTCACATTTAAACACTCTGATATATCCCACACCCCTCACTGTGACACTCTGATATAACGCACACCCCTCACATTTAAACACTCTGATATATCCCACACCCCTCACATTTAAACACTCTGATATATCCCACACCCCTCACTGGAACACTCTGTTATATCCCACACCCCTCACTGGAACACTCTGATATATCCCACACCCCTCACTGGAACACTCTGATATAACCCACACCCCTCACTGTAACCCTCTGATATATCCCACACTCCTCACTGGAACACTCTGATATAACCCACACCCTCACTGTAACACTCTGATATATCCCACACCCCTCACTGTAACAGTCTGACATATCTCACACCCTCACTGTAACACTCTCTGTTATATCCCACACCCCTCAATGTAACACTCTGAGATATCCCACAGCCCTCACTGTAACACTCTGATATATCCCACACCCCTCACTGTAACACTCTGACATATCCCACACCCCTCAATGTAACACTCTGATATACCCCACACCCCTCACTGTAACACTCTGATATACCCCACACCCCTCACTGTCACACTCTGATATAACCCACACCCCTCAATGTAACACTCAGATATTACCCGAACCCCTCACTATAACACTGATATATCCCACACCCTCACTGTAACACTCTGATATATCCCACACCCTCACTGTAACACTCTGATATATCCCACACCCTCACTGTAACACTCTGATATATCCCACACCCTCACTGTAACACTCTGATATATCCCACACCCTCACTGCAACACTCTGATATAACCCACACCCTCACTGTAACACTCTCTGTTATATCCCACACCCCTCAATGTAACACTCTGATATATCCCACAGCCCTCACTGTAACAGTCTGATATATCCCACACCCCTCACTGTAACACTCTGATATATCCCACACCCCTCACTGTAACACTCTGACATATTCCACACCCCTCAATGTAACACACAGATATTACCCGAACCCCTCACTGTAACACTCTGATATAACCCACACCCCTCACTGTAACACTCTGATATATCCCACATCTCTCACTGTAACACTCTGATATATCCCACACCCCTCACTGTAACACTCTGACATATTCCACACCCCTCAATGTAACACTCAGATATTACCCGAACCCCTCACTGTAACACTGATATATCCCACACCCCTCACTGTAACACTGTGATATATCCCACACCCCTCACTGTAACACTCTGATATATCCCACACCCCTCACTGTAACACTCTGATATATCCCACACCCCTCACTGCAACACTCTGATATAACCCACACCCTCACTGTAACACTCTCTGTTATATCCCACACCCTCACTGTAACACTCTGATATATCCTACACCCCTCACTGTAACAGTCTGACATATCCCACACCCCTCACTGTAACACTCTGATATATCCCACACCCCTCACTGCAACACTCTGATTAACCCACACCCTCACTGTAACACTCTCTGTTATATCCCACACCCCTCAACGTAACACTCTGATATATCCCACAGCCCTCACTGCAACAGTCTGATATATCCCACACCCCTCACTGTAACACTCTGATATAACCCACACCCCTCACTGTAACACTCTGACATATTCCACACCCCTCAATGTAACACTCAGATATTACCCGAACCCCTCACTGTAACACTCTGATATAACCCACACCCCTCACTGTAACACTCTGATATATCCCACAGCCCTCACTGTAACAGTCTGATATATCCCACATCCCTCACTGTAACACTCTGATATATCCCACACCCCTCACTGTAACACTCTGACATATTCCACACCCCTCAATGTAACACTCAGATATTACCCGAACCCCTCACTGTAACACTGATATATCCCACACCCCTCACTGTAACACTCTGATATATCCCACGCCCCTCACTGTAACACTCTGATATATCCCACCCCCCTCACTGTAACACTGATATATCCCACACCCCTCACTGTAACACTCTGATATATCCCACACCCCTCACTGTAACACTCTGATATAACCCACACCCCTCACTGTAACCCTCTGATATATCCCACACCCCTCACTGGAACACTCTGATATAACCCACACCCTCACTGTAACACTCTCTGACATATCCCACACCCCTCACTGTAACACTCTGATATATCCCACACCCCTCACTGTAACAGTCTGACATATCTCACACCCTCACTGTAACACTCTCTGTTATATCCCACACCCCTCAACGTAACACTCTGAGATATCCCACAGCCCTCACTGTAACACTCTGATATATCCCACACCCCTCACTGTAACACTCTGACATATCCCACACCCCTCAATGTAACACTCAGATATTACCCGAACCCCTCACTGTAACACTCTGATATAACCCACACCCCTCACTGTAACACTCTGATATATCCCACAGCCCTCACTGTAACAGTCTGATATATCCCACATCCCTCACTGTAACACTCTGATATACCCCACACCCCTCACTGTCACCCTCTGATATAACCCACACCCCTCAATGTAACACTCAGATATTACCCGAACCCCTCACGAGAACACTGATATATCCCACACCCTCACTGTAACATTCTGATATATCCCACACCCTCACTGTAACACTCTGATATATCCTACACCCCTCACTGTAACTGTCTGACATATCCCACACCCCTCACTGTAACAGTCTGATATATCCCACACCCCTCACTGCAACACTCTGATATAACCCACACCCTCACTGTAAGACTCTCTGTTATATCCCACACCCCTCAACGTAACACTCTGATATATCCCACAGCCCTCACTGTAACACTCTGACATATTCCACACCCCTCAATGTAACACTCAGATATTACCCGAACCCCTCACTGTAACACTCTGATATAACCCACACCCCTCACTGTAACTCTCTGATATATCCCACAGCCCTCACTGTAACAGTCTGATATATCCCACATCCCTCACTGTAACACTCTGATATATCCCACAACCCTCACTGTAACACTCTGACATATTCCACACCCCTCAATGAAACACTCAGATATTACCCGAACCCCTCACTGTAACACTGATATATCCCACACCCTCACTGTAACACTCTGATATATCCCACACCCTCACTGTAACACTCTGATATATCCCACACCCTCACTGTAACACTCTGATATATCCTACACCCCTCACTGTAACAGTCTGACATATCCCACACCCCTCACTGTAACACTCTGATATATCCCACACCCCTCACTGCAACACTCTGATATAACCCACACCCTCACTGTAACACTCTCTGTTATATCCCACACCCCTCAACATAACACTCTGATATATCCCACAGCCCTCACTGTAACAGTCTGATATATCCCACACCCCTCACTGTAACACTCTGATATATCCCACACCCCTCACTGTAACACTCTGACATATTCCAAACCCCTCAATGTAACACTCAGATATTACCCGAACCCCTCACTGTAACACTCTGATATAACCCACACCCCTCACTGTAACACTCTGATATATCCCACATCCCTCACTGTAACACTCTGACATATTCCACACCCCTCAATGTAACACTCAGATATTACCCGAACCCCTCACTGTAACACTGATATATCCCACACCCCTCACTGTAACACTCTGATATATCCCACACCCCTCACTGTAACACTCTGATATACCCCACACCCCTCACTATAACACTCTGATATATCCCACACCCCTCACATTTAAACTCTCTTAGATATCACACTCCCTTCAACGTAACACTCTGATATAACCAACAACAGACACTGTACCACTCTGTTATACCTCGCACCCCTTAAAGTAACTCTCTGATATAACCCACACCCCTCACATTTAAACACACTGATATATCCCACACCCCTCACTGTAACACTCTGATATAACCCACACCCTCACTGTAACACTCTCTGACATATCCCACACCCCTCACTGTAACACTCTGATATATCCCACACCCCAGAACTGTAACAGTCTGACATATCCAACACCCCTCACTGTAACACTCTGATATATCCCACACCCCTCACTGGAACAGTATGATATAACCCACACCCTCACTGTAACACTCTCTGTTATATCCCACACCCCTCACTGTAACACTCTGATATATCCCACACACCTCACTGTAACACTCTGATATATCCCACACTCCTCACTGTAACACTCTGATATATCCCACACCCCAGAACTGTAACACTCTGATATATCCCACACCCCTCAACGTAACACTCTACATATCCCTCACTCCTCACTGTAACACTCTGAAATATCCCACACCCCTCAACGTAACACTCTATATATCCCTCACTCCTCACTGTAACACTCTGATATATCCCACACCCCTCAACATAACACTCTGATATATCCCACACCCCTCACTGTAACACTCTGATATATCCCACACTCCTCACTGTAACACTCTGATATATCGCACACCCCTCACTGTAAAACTCTCTGATGTATCCCACACCCCTCAACGCAACACTCTGATATATCCCTCACTCCTCACTGTAACACTCTGATATATCCCACACCCCAGAACTGTAACACTCTGATATATCCCACACCCCTCACTGTAACACTCTGATATAACCCACACCCTCACTGTAAAACTCTCTGATATATCCCACACCCCTCAACGTAACACTCTGATATATCCCTCACTCCTCACTGTAACACTCTGATATATCCCACACCCCAGAACTGTAACACTCTGATATATCCCACACCCCTCACTGTAACACTCTGATATAACCCACACCCTCACTGTAAAACTCTCTGATATATCCCACACCCCTCAACGTAACACTCTGATATATCCCTCACTCCTCACTGTAACACTCTGATATAACCCACACCCCAGAACTGTAACACTCTGATATATCCCACACCCCTCACTGTAACACTCTGATATATCGCACACCCCTCACTGTAACACTCGGATATATCGCACACCCCTCACTGTAACACTCTGATATATCCCACACCCCTCACTGTAACACTCTGACATATCCCACACCCCTCAATGTAACACTCTGATATATCCTACACCCCTCACTGTAACAGTCTGACATATCCCACACCCCTCACTGTAACACTCTGATATATCCCACACCCCTCACTGCAACACTCTGATTAACCCACACCCTCACTGTAACACTCTCTGTTATATCCCACACCCCTCAACGTAACACTCTGATATATCCCACAGCCCTCACTGCAACAGTCTGATATATCCCACACCCCTCACTGTAACACTCTGATATATCCCACACCCTCACTGTAACACTCTGATATACCCCACACCCCTCACTGTAACACTCTGATATATCCCACACCCTCACTGTAACATTCTGATATACCCCACACCCCTCACTGTAACACTCTGATATATCCCACACCCCTCACTGTAACACTCTGAATATATCCCACACCCCTCACTGTAACACTCTGATATACCCCACACCCCTCACTGTAACACTCTGATATATCCCACACACCTCACTGTAACACTCTGATATATCCCACACCCCTCACTGTAACACTCTGATATATCCCACACACCTCACTGTAACACTCTGATATATCCCACACTCCTCACTGTAACACTCTGATATATCCCACACCCCAGAACTGTAACACTCTGATATACCCCACACCCTTCACTGTAACCCTCTGATATACCCCACACCCTTCACTGTAACACTCTGATATACCCCACACCCCTCACTGTAACACTCTGATATACCCCACACCCCTCACTGTAACACTCTGATATACCCCACACCCCTCACTGTAACACTCTGATATATCCCACACCCCTCAACGTAACACTCTACATATCCCACACCCCTCACTGTAACACTCTGATATATCCCACACTCCTCACTGTAACACTCTGATATATCCCACACCACAGAACTGTAACACTCTGATATATCCCACACCCCTCACTGTAACACTCTGATATATCCCACACCCCTCACTGTAACACTCTGATATATCCCACACCCCTCACTGTAACACTCTGATATATCCCACACACCTCACTGTAACACTCTGATATATCCCACACTCCTCACTGTAACACTCTGATATATCCCACACCCCAGAACTGTAACACTCTGATATATCCCACACCCCTCAACGTAACACTCTACATATCCCTCACTCCTCACTGTAACACTCTGAAATATCCCACACCCCTCAACGTAACACTCTATATATCCCTCACTCCTCACTGTAACACTCTGATATATCCCACACCCCTCAACATAACACTCTGATATATCCCACACCCCTCACTGTAACACTCTGACATATTCCACACCCCTCAATGAAACACTCAGATATTACCCGAACCCCTCACTGTAACACTGATATATCCCACACCCTCACTGTAACACTCTGATATATCCCACACCCTCACTGTAACACTCTGATATATCCCACACCCTCACTGTAACACTCTGATATATCCTACACCCCTCACTGTAACAGTCTGACATATCCCACACCCCTCACTGTAACACTCTGATATATCCCACACCCCTCACTGCAACACTCTGATATAACCCACACCCTCACTGTAACACTCTCTGTTATATCCCACACCCCTCAACATAACACTCTGATATATCCCACAGCCCTCACTGTAACAGTCTGATATATCCCACACCCCTCACTGTAACACTCTGATATATCCCACACCCCTCACTGTAACACTCTGACATATTCCAAACCCCTCAATGTAACACTCAGATATTACCCGAACCCCTCACTGTAACACTCTGATATAACCCACACCCCTCACTGTAACACTCTGATATATCCCACAGCCCTCACTGTAACACTCTGATATATCCCACATCCCTCACTGTAACACTCTGATATATCCCACACCCCTCACTGTAACACTCTGACATATTCCACACCCCTCAATGTAACACTCAGATATTACCCGAACCCCTCACTGTAACACTGATATATCCCACACCCCTCACTGTAACACTCTGATATATCCCACACCCCTCACTGTAACACTCTGATATACCCCACACCCCTCACTATAACACTCTGATATATCCCACACCCCTCACATTTAAACTCTCTTAGATATCACACTCCCTTCAACGTAACACTCTGATATAACCAACAACAGACACTGTACCACTCTGTTATACCTCGCACCCCTTAAAGTAACTCTCTGATATAACCCACACCCCTCACATTTAAACACACTGATATATCCCACACCCCTCACTGTAACACTCTGATATAACCCACACCCTCACTGTAACACTCTCTGACATATCCCACACCCCTCACTGTAACACTCTGATATATCCCACACCCCAGAACTGTAACAGTCTGACATATCCAACACCCCTCACTGTAACACTCTGATATATCCCACACCCCTCACTGGAACAGTATGATATAACCCACACCCTCACTGTAACACTCTCTGTTATATCCCACACCCCTCACTGTAACACTCTGATATATCCCACACACCTCACTGTAACACTCTGATATATCCCACACTCCTCACTGTAACACTCTGATATATCCCACACCCCAGAACTGTAACACTCTGATATATCCCACACCCCTCAACGTAACACTCTACATATCCCTCACTCCTCACTGTAACACTCTGAAATATCCCACACCCCTCAACGTAACACTCTATATATCCCTCACTCCTCACTGTAACACTCTGATATATCCCACACCCCTCAACATAACACTCTGATATATCCCACACCCCTCACTGTAACACTCTGATATATCCCACACTCCTCACTGTAACACTCTGATATATCGCACACCCCTCACTGTAAAACTCTCTGATGTATCCCACACCCCTCAACGCAACACTCTGATATATCCCTCACTCCTCACTGTAACACTCTGATATATCCCACACCCCAGAACTGTAACACTCTGATATATCCCACACCCCTCACTGTAACACTCTGATATAACCCACACCCTCACTGTAAAACTCTCTGATATATCCCACACCCCTCAACGTAACACTCTGATATATCCCTCACTCCTCACTGTAACACTCTGATATATCCCACACCCCAGAACTGTAACACTCTGATATATCCCACACCCCTCACTGTAACACTCTGATATAACCCACACCCTCACTGTAAAACTCTCTGATATATCCCACACCCCTCAACGTAACACTCTGATATATCCCTCACTCCTCACTGTAACACTCTGATATAACCCACACCCCAGAACTGTAACACTCTGATATATCCCACACCCCTCACTGTAACACTCTGATATATCGCACACCCCTCACTGTAACACTCGGATATATCGCACACCCCTCACTGTAACACTCTGATATATCCCACACCCCTCACTGTAACACTCTGACATATCCCACACCCCTCAATGTAACACTCTGATATATCCTACACCCCTCACTGTAACAGTCTGACATATCCCACACCCCTCACTGTAACACTCTGATATATCCCACACCCCTCACTGCAACACTCTGATTAACCCACACCCTCACTGTAACACTCTCTGTTATATCCCACACCCCTCAACGTAACACTCTGATATATCCCACAGCCCTCACTGCAACAGTCTGATATATCCCACACCCCTCACTGTAACACTCTGATATATCCCACACCCTCACTGTAACACTCTGATATACCCCACACCCCTCACTGTAACACTCTGATATATCCCACACCCTCACTGTAACATTCTGATATACCCCACACCCCTCACTGTAACACTCTGATATATCCCACACCCCTCACTGTAACACTCTGAATATATCCCACACCCCTCACTGTAACACTCTGATATACCCCACACCCCTCACTGTAACACTCTGATATATCCCACACACCTCACTGTAACACTCTGATATATCCCACACCCCTCACTGTAACACTCTGATATATCCCACACACCTCACTGTAACACTCTGATATATCCCACACTCCTCACTGTAACACTCTGATATATCCCACACCCCAGAACTGTAACACTCTGATATACCCCACACCCTTCACTGTAACCCTCTGATATACCCCACACCCTTCACTGTAACACTCTGATATACCCCACACCCCTCACTGTAACACTCTGATATACCCCACACCCCTCACTGTAACACTCTGATATACCCCACACCCCTCACTGTAACACTCTGATATATCCCACACCCCTCAACGTAACACTCTACATATCCCACACCCCTCACTGTAACACTCTGATATATCCCACACTCCTCACTGTAACACTCTGATATATCCCACACCACAGAACTGTAACACTCTGATATATCCCACACCCCTCACTGTAACACTCTGATATATCCCACACCCCTCACTGTAACACTCTGATATATCCCACACCCCTCACTGTAACACTCTGATATATCCCACACACCTCACTGTAACACTCTGATATATCCCACACTCCTCACTGTAACACTCTGATATATCCCACACCCCAGAACTGTAACACTCTGATATATCCCACACCCCTCAACGTAACACTCTACATATCCCTCACTCCTCACTGTAACACTCTGAAATATCCCACACCCCTCAACGTAACACTCTATATATCCCTCACTCCTCACTGTAACACTCTGATATATCCCACACCCCTCAACATAACACTCTGATATATCCCACACCCCTCACTGTAACACTCTGATATATCCCACACTCCTCACTGTAACACTCTGATATATCCCACAACCCTCACTGTAACACTCTGACATATTCCACACCCCTCAATGAAACACTCAGATATTACCCGAACCCCTCACTGTAACACTGATATATCCCACACCCTCACTGTAACACTCTGATATATCCCACACCCTCACTGTAACACTCTGATATATCCCACACCCTCACTGTAACACTCTGATATATCCTACACCCCTCACTGTAACAGTCTGACATATCCCACACCCCTCACTGTAACACTCTGATATATCCCACACCCCTCACTGCAACACTCTGATATAACCCACACCCTCACTGTAACACTCTCTGTTATATCCCACACCCCTCAACATAACACTCTGATATATCCCACAGCCCTCACTGTAACAGTCTGATATATCCCACACCCCTCACTGTAACACTCTGATATATCCCACACCCCTCACTGTAACACTCTGACATATTCCAAACCCCTCAATGTAACACTCAGATATTACCCGAACCCCTCACTGTAACACTCTGATATAACCCACACCCCTCACTGTAACACTCTGATATATCCCACAGCCCTCACTGTAACACTCTGATATATCCCACATCCCTCACTGTAACACTCTGATATATCCCACACCCCTCACTGTAACACTCTGACATATTCCACACCCCTCAATGTAACACTCAGATATTACCCGAACCCCTCACTGTAACACTGATATATCCCACACCCCTCACTGTAACACTCTGATATATCCCACACCCCTCACTGTAACACTCTGATATACCCCACACCCCTCACTATAACACTCTGATATATCCCACACCCCTCACATTTAAACTCTCTTAGATATCACACTCCCTTCAACGTAACACTCTGATATAACCAACAACAGACACTGTACCACTCTGTTATACCTCGCACCCCTTAAAGTAACTCTCTGATATAACCCACACCCCTCACATTTAAACACACTGATATATCCCACACCCCTCACTGTAACACTCTGATATAACCCACACCCTCACTGTAACACTCTCTGACATATCCCACACCCCTCACTGTAACACTCTGATATATCCCACACCCCAGAACTGTAACAGTCTGACATATCCAACACCCCTCACTGTAACACTCTGATATATCCCACACCCCTCACTGGAACAGTATGATATAACCCACACCCTCACTGTAACACTCTCTGTTATATCCCACACCCCTCACTGTAACACTCTGATATATCCCACACACCTCACTGTAACACTCTGATATATCCCACACTCCTCACTGTAACACTCTGATATATCCCACACCCCAGAACTGTAACACTCTGATATATCCCACACCCCTCAACGTAACACTCTACATATCCCTCACTCCTCACTGTAACACTCTGAAATATCCCACACCCCTCAACGTAACACTCTATATATCCCTCACTCCTCACTGTAACACTCTGATATATCCCACACCCCTCAACATAACACTCTGATATATCCCACACCCCTCACTGTAACACTCTGATATATCCCACACTCCTCACTGTAACACTCTGATATATCGCACACCCCTCACTGTAAAACTCTCTGATGTATCCCACACCCCTCAACGCAACACTCTGATATATCCCTCACTCCTCACTGTAACACTCTGATATATCCCACACCCCAGAACTGTAACACTCTGATATATCCCACACCCCTCACTGTAACACTCTGATATAACCCACACCCTCACTGTAAAACTCTCTGATATATCCCACACCCCTCAACGTAACACTCTGATATATCCCTCACTCCTCACTGTAACACTCTGATATATCCCACACCCCAGAACTGTAACACTCTGATATATCCCACACCCCTCACTGTAACACTCTGATATAACCCACACCCTCACTGTAAAACTCTCTGATATATCCCACACCCCTCAACGTAACACTCTGATATATCCCTCACTCCTCACTGTAACACTCTGATATAACCCACAGCCCAGAACTGTAACACTCTGATATATCCCACACCCCTCACTGTAACACTCTGATATATCGCACACCCCTCACTGTAACACTCGGATATATCGCACACCCCTCACTGTAACACTCTGATATATCCCACACCCCTCACTGTAACACTCTGACATATCCCACACCCCTCAATGTAACACTCTGATATATCCTACACCCCTCACTGTAACAGTCTGACATATCCCACACCCCTCACTGTAACACTCTGATATATCCCACACCCCTCACTGCAACACTCTGATTAACCCACACCCTCACTGTAACACTCTCTGTTATATCCCACACCCCTCAACGTAACACTCTGATATATCCCACAGCCCTCACTGCAACAGTCTGATATATCCCACACCCCTCACTGTAACACTCTGATATATCCCACACCCTCACTGTAACACTCTGATATACCCCACACCCCTCACTGTAACACTCTGATATATCCCACACCCTCACTGTAACATTCTGATATACCCCACACCCCTCACTGTAACACTCTGATATATCCCACACCCCTCACTGTAACACTCTGAATATATCCCACACCCCTCACTGTAACACTCTGATATACCCCACACCCCTCACTGTAACACTCTGATATATCCCACACACCTCACTGTAACACTCTGATATATCCCACACCCCTCACTGTAACACTCTGATATATCCCACACACCTCACTGTAACACTCTGATATATCCCACACTCCTCACTGTAACACTCTGATATATCCCACACCCCAGAACTGTAACACTCTGATATACCCCACGCCCTTCACTGTAACCCTCTGATATACCCCACACCCTTCACTGTAACACTCTGATATACCCCACACCCCTCACTGTAACACTCTGATATACCCCACACCCCTCACTGTAACACTCTGATATACCCCACACCCCTCACTGTAACACTCTGATATATCCCACACCCCTCAACGTAACACTCTACATATCCCACACCCCTCACTGTAACACTCTGATATATCCCACACTCCTCACTGTAACACTCTGATATATCCCACACCACAGAACTGTAACACTCTGATATATCCCACACCCCTCACTGTAACACTCTGATATATCCCACACCCCTCACTGTAACACTCTGATATATCCCACACCCCTCACTGTAACACTCTGATATATCCCACACACCTCACTGTAACACTCTGATATATCCCACACTCCTCACTGTAACACTCTGATATATCCCACACCCCAGAACTGTAACACTCTGATATATCCCACACCCCTCAACGTAACACTCTACATATCCCTCACTCCTCACTGTAACACTCTGAAATATCCCACACCCCTCAACGTAACACTCTATATATCCCTCACTCCTCACTGTAACACTCTGATATATCCCACACCCCTCAACATAACACTCTGATATATCCCACACCCCTCACTGTAACACTCTGATATATCCCACACTCCTCACTGTAACACTCTGATATATCGCACACCCCTCACTGTAAAACTCTCTGATGTATCCCACACCCCTCAACGCAACACTCTGATATATCCCTCACTCCTCACTGTAACACTCTGATATATCCCACACCCCAGAACTGTAACACTCTGATATATCCCACACCCCTCACTGTAACACTCTGATATAACCCACACCCTCACTGTAAAACTCTCTGATATATCCCACACCCCTCAACGTAACACTCTGATATATCCCTCACTCCTCACTGTAACACTCTGATATATCCCACACCCCAGAACTGTAACACTCTGATATATCCCACACCCCTCACTGTAACACTCTGATATAACCCACACCCTCACTGTAAAACTCTCTGATATATCCCACACCCCTCAACGTAACACTCTGATATATCCCTCACTCCTCACTGTAACACTCTGATATAACCCACACCCTGACTGTAACACTCTGATATATCGCACACCCCTCACTGTAATACTCTGATATACTCAACACCCCTCACTGTTACACTCTGATATACCCCACACCCCTCACTGTAACACTCTGATATATCACACACCCCTCACTGTAAAACTCTCTGATATATCCCACACCCCTCAACGTAACACTCTATATATCCCTCACTCCTCACTGTAACACTCTGATATATCCCACACCCCAGAACTGTAACACTCTGATATATCCCACACCCCTCACTGTAACACTCTGATATATCGCACACCCCTCACTGTAACACTCGGATATATCGCACACCCCTCACTGTAACACTCTGATATATCCCACACCCCTCACTGTAACACTCTGATGTAACCCACACCCCTCACTGTAACACTCTGATATAACCCAAACCCCTCACTGTAAAACTCTCTGATATATCCCACACCCCTCACTGTAACACTCTGATATATCCCACACCCCTCACTGTAACACTCTGATAGATCCCACACCCCTCACTGTAACACTCTGATATATCCCACACACCTCACTGTCACACTCTGATATAACCCACACCCCTCACTGTAACACTCTGATATAACCCAAACCCCTCACTGTAAAACTCTCTGATATATCCCACACCCCTCACTGTAACACTCTGATATATCCCACACCCCTCACTGTAACACTCTGATGTAACCCACACCCCTCACTGTAACACTCTGATATAACCCAAACCCCTCACTGTAAAACTCTCTGATATATCCCACACCCCTCACTGTAACACTCTGATAGATCCCACACCCCTCACTGTAACACTCTGATATATCCCACACACCTCACTGTCACACTCTGATATATCCCACACCCCAGAACTGTAACACTCTGATATATCCCACACTCCTCAACGTAACACTCTATATATCCCTCACTCCTCACTCTAACACTCTGATATATCCCACACCCCTCAACGTAACACTCTATATATCCCTCACTCCTCACTGTAACACTCTGATATATCCGACACCCCTCAACGTAACACTTTATATATCCCTCACTCCTCACTGTAACACTCTGATATATCCCACACCCCTCACTGTAACACTCTGATATATCCCACACCCCTCACTGTAACACTCTGATATATCCCACACCCCTCAACGTAACACTCTACATATCCCTCACTCCTCACTGTAACACTCTGAAATATCCCACACCCCTCAACGTAACACTCTATATATCCCTCACTCCTCACTGTAACACTCTGATATATCCCACACCCCTCAACATAACACTCTGATATATCCCACACCCCAGAACTGTAACACTCTGATATATCCCACACTCCTCACTGTAACACTCTGATATATCGCACACCCCTCACTGTAAAACTCTCTGATGTATCCCACACCCCTCAACGCAACACTCTATATATCCCTCACTCCTCACTGTAACACTCTGATATATCCCACACCCCTCAACGTAACACTCTGATATATCCCACACCCCTCACTGTAACACTCTGATATATCCCACACCCTCACTGTAAAACTCTCTGATATATCCCACACCCCTCAACGTAACACTCTGATATATCCCTCACTCCTCACTGTAACACTCTGATATATCCCACACCCCAGAACTGTAACACTCTGATATATCCCACACCCCTCACTGTAACACTCTGATATATCCCACACCGCAGAACTGTAACACTTTGATATATCCCACACCCCTCACTGTAACACTCTGATATATCGCACACCCCTCACTGTAACACTCTGATATACCCCACACCCCTCACTGTAACACTCTGATATATCCCACACCCCAGAACTGTAACACTCTGATATATCCCACACCCCTCACTGTAACACTCTGATATAACCCACACCCTCACTGTAAAACTCTCTGATATATCCCACACCCCTCAACGTAACACTCTGATATATCCCTCACTCCTCACTGTAACACTCTGATATATCCCACACCCCAGAACTGTAACACTCTGATATATCCCACACCCCTCACTGTAACACTCTGATATAACCCACACCCTCACTGTAAAACTCTCTGATATATCCCACACCCCTCAACGTAACACTCTGATATATCCCTCACTCCTCACTGTAACACTCTGATATAACCCACACCCTGACTGTAACACTCTGATATATCGCACACCCCTCACTGTAATACTCTGATATACTCAACACCCCTCACTGTTACACTCTGATATACCCCACACCCCTCACTGTAACACTCTGATATATCACACACCCCTCACTGTAAAACTCTCTGATATATCCCACACCCCTCAACGTAACACTCTATATATCCCTCACTCCTCACTGTAACACTCTGATATATCCCACACCCCAGAACTGTAACACTCTGATATATCCCACACCCCTCACTGTAACACTCTGATATATCGCACACCCCTCACTGTAACACTCGGATATATCGCACACCCCTCACTGTAACACTCTGATATATCCCACACCCCTCACTGTAACACTCTGATGTAACCCACACCCCTCACTGTAACACTCTGATATAACCCAAACCCCTCACTGTAAAACTCTCTGATATATCCCACACCCCTCACTGTAACACTCTGATATATCCCACACCCCTCACTGTAACACTCTGATAGATCCCACACCCCTCACTGTAACACTCTGATATATCCCACACACCTCACTGTCACACTCTGATATAACCCACACCCCTCACTGTAACACTCTGATATAACCCAAACCCCTCACTGTAAAACTCTCTGATATATCCCACACCCCTCACTGTAACACTCTGATATATCCCACACCCCTCACTGTAACACTCTGATGTAACCCACACCCCTCACTGTAACACTCTGATATAACCCAAACCCCTCACTGTAAAACTCTCTGATATATCCCACACCCCTCACTGTAACACTCTGATAGATCCCACACCCCTCACTGTAACACTCTGATATATCCCACACACCTCACTGTCACACTCTGATATATCCCACACCCCAGAACTGTAACACTCTGATATATCCCACACTCCTCAACGTAACACTCTATATATCCCTCACTCCTCACTCTAACACTCTGATATATCCCACACCCCTCAACGTAACACTCTATATATCCCTCACTCCTCACTGTAACACTCTGATATATCCGACACCCCTCAACGTAACACTTTATATATCCCTCACTCCTCACTGTAACACTCTGATATATCCCACACCCCTCACTGTAACACTCTGATATATCCCACACCCCTCACTGTAACACTCTGATATATCCCACACCCCTCAACGTAACACTCTACATATCCCTCACTCCTCACTGTAACACTCTGAAATATCCCACACCCCTCAACGTAACACTCTATATATCCCTCACTCCTCACTGTAACACTCTGATATATCCCACACCCCTCAACATAACACTCTGATATATCCCACACCCCAGAACTGTAACACTCTGATATATCCCACACTCCTCACTGTAACACTCTGATATATCGCACACCCCTCACTGTAAAACTCTCTGATGTATCCCACACCCCTCAACGCAACACTCTATATATCCCTCACTCCTCACTGTAACACTCTGATATATCCCACACCCCTCAACGTAACACTCTGATATATCCCACACCCCTCACTGTAACACTCTGATATATCCCACACCCTCACTGTAAAACTCTCTGATATATCCCACACCCCTCAACGTAACACTCTGATATATCCCTCACTCCTCACTGTAACACTCTGATATATCCCACACCCCAGAACTGTAACACTCTGATATATCCCACACCCCTCACTGTAACACTCTGATATATCCCACACCGCAGAACTGTAACACTTTGATATATCCCACACCCCTCACTGTAACACTCTGATATATCGCACACCCCTCACTGTAACACTCTGATATACCCCACACCCCTCACTGTAACAGTCTGATATATCACACACCCCTCACTGTAAAACTCTCTGATATATCCCACACCCCTCAACGTAACACTCTATATATCCCTCACTCCTCACTGTAACACTCTGATATATCCCACACCCCAGAACTGTAACACTCTGATATATCCCACACCCCTCACTGTAACACTCTGATATAACCCACACCCTCACTGTAAAACTCTCTGATATATCCCACACCCCTCAACGTAACACTCTGATATATCCCTCACTCCTCACTGTAACACTCTGATATAACCCACACCCTGAATGTAACACTCTGATATATCCCACACCCCTCACTGTAATACTCTGATATACTCAACACCCCTCACTGTAACACTCTGATATACCCCACACCCCAGAACTGTAACACTCTGATATATCCCACACCCCTCACTGTAACACTCTGATATATCCCACACCCCAGAACTGTAACACTCTGATATATCCCACACCCCTCACTGTAACACTCTGATATATCGCACACCCCTCACTGTAACACTCTGATATATCGCACACCCCTCACTGTAACACTCTGATATATCCCACACCCCTCACTGTAACACTCTGATGTAACCCACACCCGTCACTGTAACACTCTGATATAACCCAAACCCCTCACTGTAAAACTCTCTGATATATCCCACACCCCTCACTGTAACACTCTGATAGATCCCACACCCCTCACTGTAACACTCTGATATATCCCACACACCTCACTGTCACACTCTGATATATCCCACACCCCAGAACTGTAACACTCTGATATATCCCACACTCCTCAACGTAACACTCTATATATCCCTCACTCCTCACTCTAACACTCTGATATATCCCACACCCCTCAACGCAACACTCTATATATCCCTCACTCCTCACTGTAACACTCTGATATATCCCACACCCCTCAACGTAACACTCTGATATATCCCACACCCCTCACTGTAACACTCTGATATATCCCACACCCTCACTGTAAAACTCTCTGATATATCCCACACCCCTCAACGTAACACTCTGATATATCCCTCACTCCTCACTGTAACACTCTGATATATCCCACACCCCAGAACTGTAACACTCTGATATATCCCACACCCCTCACTGTAACACTCTGATATATCCCACACCGCAGAACTGTAACACTCTGATATATCCCACACCCCTCACTGTAACACTCTGATATATCGCACACCCCTCACTGTAACACTCTGATATACCCCACACCCCTCACTGTAACAGTCTGATATATCACACACCCCTCACTGTAAAACTCTCTGATATATCCCACACCCCTCAACGTAACACTCTATATATCCCTCACTCCTCACTGTAACACTCTGATATATCCCACACCCCAGAACTGTAACACTCTGATATATCCCACACCCCTCACTGTAACACTCTGATATAACCCACACCCTCACTGTAAAACTCTCTGATATATCCCACACCCCTCAACGTAACACTCTGATATATCCCTCACTCCTCACTGTAACACTCTGATATAACCCACACCCTGAATGTAACACTCTGATATATCCCACACCCCTCACTGTAATACTCTGATATACTCAACACCCCTCACTGTAACACTCTGATATACCCCACACCCCAGAACTGTAACACTCTGATATATCCCACACCCCTCACTGTAACACTCTGATATATCCCACACCCCAGAACTGTAACACTCTGATATATCCCACACCCCTCACTGTAACACTCTGATATATCGCACACCCCTCACTGTAACACTCTGATATATCGCACACCCCTCACTGTAACACTCTGATATATCCCACACCCCTCACTGTAACACTCTGATGTAACCCACACCCCTCACTGTAACACTCTGATATAACCCAAACCCCTCACTGTAAAACTCTCTGATATATCCCACACCCCTCACTGTAACACTCTGATATATCCCACACACCTCACTGTCACACTCTGATATATCCCACACCCCAGAACTGTAACACTCTGATATATCCCACACTCCTCAACGTAACACTCTATATATCCCTCACTCCTCACTGTAACACTCTGATATATCCCACACCCCTCAACGTAACACTTTATATATCCCTCACTCCTCACTGTAACACTCTGATATATCCCACACCCCTCACTGTAACACTCTGATATATCCCACACCCCTCACTGTAACACTCTGATATATCCCACACCCCTCAACGTAACACTCTACATATCCCTCACTCCTCACTTTAACACTCTGATATATCCCACACCCCTCAACATAACACTCTGATATATCCCACACCCCAGAACTGTAACACTCTGATATATCCCACACTCCTCACTGTAACACTCTGATATATCGCACACCCCTCACTGTAAAACTCTCTGATGTATCCCACACCCCTCAACGCAACACTCTATATATCCCTCACTCCTCACTGTAACACTCTGATATATCCCACACCCCTCAACGTAACACTCTGATATATCCCACACCCCTCACTGTAACACTGTGATATATCCCACACCCCAGAACTGTAACACTCTGATATATCCCACACCCCTCACTGTAACACTCTGATATAACCCACACCCTCACTGTAAAACTCTCTGATATATCCCACACCCCTCAACGTAACACTCTGATATATCCCTCACTCCTCACTGGAACACTCTGATATATCCCACACCCCAGAACTGTAACACTCTGATATATCCCACACCCCTCACTGTAACACTCTGATATATCCCACACCGCAGAACTGTAACACTCTGATATATCCCACACCCCTCACTGTAACACTCTGATATATCGCACACCTCTCACTGTAACACTCTGATATACCCCACACCCCTCACTGTAACAGTCTGATATATCACACACCCCTCACTGTAAAACTCTCTGATGTATCCCACACCCCTCAACGTAACACTCTATATATCCCCTACTCCTCACTGTAACACTCTGATATATCCCACACCCCAGAACTGTAACACTCTGATATATCCCACACCCCTCACTGTAACACTCTGATATATCCCACACCCCAGAACTGTAACAGTCAGATATATCCCACACCCCTCACTGTAACACTCTGATATATCGCACACCCCTCACTGTAACACTCTGATATATCGCACACCCCTGACTGTAACACTCTGATATATCCCACACCCCTCACTGTAACACTCTGATGTAACCCACACCCCTCACTGTAACACTCTGATATAACCCAAACCCCTCACTGTAAAACTCTCTGATATATCCCACACCCCTCACTTTAACACTCTGATAGATCCCACACTCCTCACTGTAACACTCTGATATATCCCACACACCTCACTGTCACACTCTGATATATCCCACACCCCAGAACTGTAACACTCTGATATATCCCACACCCCTCAACGTAACACTCTATATATCCCTCACTCCTCACTGTAACACTCTGATATATCCCACACCCCTCACTGTAACACTCTGATATATCCCACACACCTCACTGTAACACTCTGATATATCCCACACTCCTCACTGTAACACTCTGATATAACCCACACCCTCACTGTAACACTCTCTGTTATATCCCACACCCCTCAACGTAACACTCTGATATATCCCACACCCCTCAATGAAACACTCAGATATTACCCGAACCACTCACTGTAA
Source organism: Heterodontus francisci (assembly GCF_036365525.1). Classification (NCBI taxonomy): domain Eukaryota; kingdom Metazoa; phylum Chordata; class Chondrichthyes; order Heterodontiformes; family Heterodontidae; genus Heterodontus; species Heterodontus francisci. The sequence goes on from NC_090403.1 coordinate 58,479,077, forward strand.
CAATCTGATATACCCCACACCCCTCACTGTCACACTCTGATATAACCCACACCCCTCAATGTAACACTCAGATATTACCCGAACCACTCACTGTAACAATCTGATATACCCCACACCCCTCACTGTCACACTCTGATATATCCCACACCCCTCACTGTAACACTCTGATATATCCCACACCCCTCATTGTAACACTCTGATATATCCCACACCCTCACTGTAACACTCTGATATACCCCACACCCCTCACTGTAACACTCTGATATATCCCACACCCTCACTGTAACATTCTGATATACCCCACACCCCTCACTGTAACACTCTGATATATCCCACACCCCTCACTGTAACACTCTGAATATATCCCACACCCCTCACTGTAACACTCTGATATACCCCACACCCCTCACTGTAACACTCTGATATATCCCACACACCTCACTGTAACACTCTGATATATCCCACACCCCTCACTGTAACACTCTGATATATCCCACACACCTCACTGTAACACTCTGATATATCCCACACTCCTCACTGTAACACTCTGATATATCCCACACCCCAGAACTGTAACACTCTGATATACCCCACACCCTTCACTGTAACCCTCTGATATACCCCACACCCTTCACTGTAACACTCTGATATACCCCACACCCCTCACAGTAACACTCTGATATACCCCACACCCCTCACTGTAACACTCTGATATACCCCACACCCCTCACTGTAACACTCTGATATATCCCACACCCCTCAACGTAACACTCTACATATCCCACACCCCTCACTGTAACACTCTGATATATCCCACACTCCTCACTGTAACACTCTGATATATCCCACACCACAGAACTGTAACACTCTGATATATCCCACACCCCTCACTGTAACACTCTGATATATCCCACACCCCTCACTGTAACACTCTGATATATCCCACACCCCTCACTGTAACACTCTGATATATCCCACACACCTCACTGTAACACTCTGATATATCCCACACTCCTCACTGTAACACTCTGATATATCCCACACCCCAGAACTGTAACACTCTGATATATCCCACACCCCTCAACGTAACACTCTACATATCCCTCACTCCTCACTGTAACACTCTGAAATATCCCACACCCCTCAACGTAACACTCTATATATCCCTCACTCCTCACTGTAACACTCTGATATATCCCACACCCCTCAACATAACACTCTGATATATCCCACACCCCTCACTGTAACACTCTGATATATCCCACACTCCTCACTGTAACACTCTGATATATCGCACACCCCTCACTGTAAAACTCTCTGATGTATCCCACACCCCTCAACGCAACACTCTGATATATCCCTCACTCCTCACTGTAACACTCTGATATATCCCACACCCCAGAACTGTAACACTCTGATATATCCCACACCCCTCACTGTAACACTCTGATATAACCCACACCCTCACTGTAAAACTCTCTGATATATCCCACACCCCTCAACGTGACACTCTGATATATCCCTCACTCCTCACTGTAACACACTGATATATCCCACACCCCAGAACTGTAACACTCTGATATATCCCACACCCCTCACTGTAACACTCTGATATAACCCACACCCTCACTGTAAAACTCTCTGATATATCCCACACCCCTCAACGTAACACTCTGATATATCCCTCACTCCTCACTGTAACACTCTGATATAACCCACACCCTGACTGTAACACTCTGATATATCGCACACCCCTCACTGTAATACTCTGATATACTCAACACCCCTCACTGTTACACTCTGATATACCCCACACCCCTCACTGTAACACTCTGATATATCACACACCCCTCACTGTAAAACTCTCTGATATATCCCACACCCCTCAACGTAACACTCTATATATCCCTCACTCCTCACTGTAACACTCTGATATACCCCACACCCCTCACTGTAACACTCTGATATATCCCACACCCCTCAACGTAACACTCTACATATCCCACACCCCTCACTGTAACACTCTGATATATCCCACACTCCTCACTGTAACACTCTGATATATCCCACACCACAGAACTGTAACACTCTGATATATCCCACACCCCTCACTGTAACACTCTGATATATCCCACACCCCTCACTGTAACACTCTGATATATCCCACACCCCTCACTGTAACACTCTGATATATCCCACACACCTCACTGTAACACTCTGATATATCCCACACTCCTCACTGTAACACTCTGATATATCCCACACCCCAGAACTGTAACACTCTGATAGATCCCACACCCCTCAACGTAACACTCTACATATCCCTCACTCCTCACTGTAACACTCTGAAATATCCCACACCCCTCAACGTAACACTCTATATATCCCTCACTCCTCACTGTAACACTCTGATATATCCCACACCCCTCAACATAACACTCTGATATATCCCACACTCCTCACTGTAACACTCTGATATATCGCACACCCCTCACTGTAAAACTCTCTGATGTATCCCACACCCCTCAACGCAACACTCTGATATATCCCTCACTCCTCACTGTAACACTCTGATATATCCCACACCCCAGAACTGTAACACTCTGATATATCCCACACCCCTCACTGTAACACTCTGATATAACCCACACCCTCACTGTAAAACTCTCTGATATATCCCACACCCCTCAACGTAACACTCTGATATATCCCTCACTCCTCACTGTAACACACTGATATATCCCACACCCCAGAACTGTAACACTCTGATATATCCCACACCCCTCACTGTAACACTCTGATATAACCCACACCCTCACTGTAAAACTCTCTGATATATCCCACACCCCTCAACGTAACACTCTGATATATCCCTCACTCCTCACTGTAACACTCTGATATAACCCACACCCTGACTGTAACACTCTGATATATCGCACACCCCTCACTGTAATACTCTGATATACTCAACACCCCTCACTGTTACACTCTGATATACCCCACACCCCTCACTGTAACACTCTGATATATCACACACCCCTCACTGTAAAACTCTCTGATATATCCCACACCCCTCAACGTAACACTCTATATATCCCTCACTCCTCACTGTAACACTCTGATATATCCCACACCCCAGAACTGTAACACTCTGATATATCCCACACCCCTCACTGTAACACTCTGATGTATCCCACACCCCAGAACTGTAACACTCTGATATATCCCACACCCCTCACTGTAACACTCTGATATATCGCACACCCCTCACTGTAACACTCGGATATATCGCACACCCCTCACTGTAACACTCTGATATATCCCACACCCCTCACTGTAACACTCTGACATATCCCACACCCCTCAATGTAACACTCTGATATATCACACACCCCTCACTGTAACAGTCTGATATATCCCACACCCCTCACTGTAACACTCTGACATATCCCACACCCCTCAATGTAACACTCTGATATATCACACACCCCTCACTGTAACAGTCTGATATATCCCACACCCCTCACTGTAACAGTCTGACATATCCCACACCCCTCACTGCAACACTCTGATTAACCCACACCCTCACTGTAACACTCTCTGTTATATCCCACAGCCCTCACTGCAACAGTCTGATATATCCCACACCCCTCACTGTAACACTCTGATATATCCCACACCCTCACTGTAACACTCTGATATACCCCACACCCCTCACTGTAACACTCTGATATATCCCACACCCTCACTGTAACATTCTGATATACCCCACACCCCTCACTGTAACACTCTGATATATCCCACACCCCTCACTGTAACACTCTGATATATCCCACACACCTCACTGTAACACTCTGATATATCCCACACCCCTCACTGTAACATTCTGATATATCCCACACACCTCACTATAACACTCTGATATATCCCACACTCCTCACTGTAACACTCTGATATATCCCACACCCCAGAACTGTAACACTCTGATATACCCCACACCCTTCACTGTAACCCTCTGATATACCCCACACCCTTCACTGTAACACTCTGATATACCCCACACCCCTCACTGTAACACTCTGATATACCCCACACCCCTCACTGTAACACTCTGATATACCCCACACCCCTCACTGTAACACTCTGATATATCCCACACCCCTCAACGTAACACTCTACATATCCCACACCCCTCACTGTAACACTCTGATATATCCCACACTCCTCACTGTAACACTCTGATATATCCCACACCACAGAACTGTAACACTCTGATATATCCCACACCCCTCACTGTAACACTCTGATATATCCCACACCCCTCACTGTAACACTCTGATATATCCCACACCCCTCACTGTAACACTCTGATATATCCCACACACCTCACTGTAACACTCTGATATATCCCACACTCCTCACTGTAACACTCTGATATATCCCACACCCCAGAACTGTAACACTCTGATATATCCCACACCCCTCAACGTAACACTCTACATATCCCTCACTCCTCACTGTAACACTCTGAAATATCCCACACCCCTCAACGTAACACTCTATATATCCCTCACTCCTCACTGTAACACTCTGATATATCCCACACCCCTCAACATAACACTCTGATATATCCCACACCCCTCACTGTAACACTCTGATATATCCCACACTCCTCACTGTAACACTCTGATATATCGCACACCCCTCACTGTAAAACTCTCTGATGTATCCCACACCCCTCAACGCAACACTCTGATATATCCCTCACTCCTCACTGTAACACTCTGATATATCCCACACCCCAGAACTGTAACACTCTGATATATCCCACACCCCTCACTGTAACACTCTGATATAACCCACACCCTCACTGTAAAACTCTCTGATATATCCCACACCCCTCAACGTAACACTCTGATATATCCCACACCCCAGAACTGTAACACTCTGATATATCCCACACCCCTCACTGTAACACTCTGATATAACCCACACCCTCAATGTAAAACTCTCTGATATATCCCACACCCCTCAACGTAACACTCTGATATATCCCTCACTCCTCACTGTAACACTCTGATATAACCCACACCCTGACTGTAACACTCTGATATATCGCACACCCCTCACTGTAATACTCTGATATACTCAACACCCCTCACTGTTACACTCTGATATACCCCACACCCCTCACTGTAACACTCTGATATATCACACACCCCTCACTGTAAAACTCTCTGATATATCCCACACCCCTCAACGTAACACTCTATATATCCCTCACTCCTCACTGTAACACTCTGATATATCCCACACCCCAGAACTGTAACACTCTGATATATCCCACACCCCTCACTGTAACACTCTGATATATCCCACACCCCAGAACTGTAACACTCTGATATATCCCACACCCCTCACTGTAACACTCTGATATATCGCACACCCCTCACTGTAACACTCGGATATATCCCACACCCCTCACTGTAACACTCTGATATATCCCACACCCCTCACTGTAACACTCTGATGTAACCCACACCCCTCACTGTAACACTCTGATATAACCCAAACCCCTCACTGTAAAACTCTCTGATATATCCCACACCCCTCACTGTAACACTCTGATATATCCCACACCCCTCACTGTAACACTCTGATAGATCCCACACCCCTCACTGTAACACTCTGATATATCCCACACCCCTCACTGTAACACTCTGATATATCCCACACCCCAGAACTGTAACACTCTGATATATCCCACACCCCTCACTGTAACACTCTGATATATCGCACACCCCTCACTGTAACACTCGGATATATCGCACACCCCTCACTGTAACACTCTGATATATCCCACACCCCTCACTGTAACACTCTGACATATCCCACACCCCTCAATGTAACACTCTGATATATCCTACACCCCTCACTGTAACAGTCTGACATATCCCACACCCCTCACTGTAACACTCTGATATATCCCACACCCCTCACTGCAACACTCTGATTAACCCACACCCCAGAACTGTAACACTCTCTGTTATATCCCACACCCCTCAACGTAACACTCTGATATAACCCAAACCCCTCACTGTAAAACTCTCTGATATATCCCACACCCCTCACTGTAACACTCTGATATATCCCACACCCCTCACTGTAACACTCTGATGTAACCCACACCCCTCACTGTAACACTCTGATATAACCCAAACCCCTCACTGTAAAACTCTCTGATATATCCCACACCCCTCACTGTAACACTCTGATAGATCCCACACCCCTCACTGTAACACTCTGATATATCCCACACACCTCACTGTCACACTCTGATATATCCCTCACTCCTCACTGTAACACTCTGATATATCCCACACCCCAGAACTGTAACACTCTGATATATCCCTCACCCCTCACTGTAACACTCTGATATAACCCACACCCTCACTGTAAAACTCTCTGATATATCCCACACCCCTCAACGTAACACTCTGATATATCCCTCACTCCTCACTGTAACACTCTGATATATCCCACACCCCAGAACTGTAACACTCTGATATATCCCACACCCCTCACTGTAACACTCTGATATAACCCACACCCTCACTGTAAAACTCTCTGATATATCCCACACCCCTCAACGTAACACTCTGATATATCCCTCACTCCTCACTGTAACACTCTGATATAACCCACACCCCAGAACTGTAACACTCTGATATATCCCACACCCCTCACTGTAACACTCTGATATATCGCACACCCCTCACTGTAACACTCGGATATATCGCACACCCCTCACTGTAACACTCTCTGTTATATCCCACACCCCTCAACGTAACACTCTGATATATCCCACAGCCCTCACTGCAACAGTCTGATATATCCCACACCCCTCACTGTAACACTCTGATATATCCCACACCCTCACTGTAACACTCTGATATACCCCACACCCCTCACTGTAACACTCTGATATATCCCACACCCTCACTGTAACATTCTGATATACCCCACACCCCTCACTGTAACACTCTGATATATCCCACACCCCTCACTGTAACACTCTGATATATCCCACACACCTCACTGTAACACTCTGATATATCCCACACCCCTCACTGTAACATTCTGATATATCCCACACACCTCACTATAACACTCTGATATATCCCACACTCCTCACTGTAACACTCTGATATATCCCACACCCCAGAACTGTAACACTCTGATATACCCCACACCCTTCACTGTAACCCTCTGATATACCCCACACCCTTCACTGTAACACTCTGATATACCCCACACCCCTCACTGTAACACTCTGATATACCCCACACCCCTCACTGTAACACTCTGATATACCCCACACCCCTCACTGTAACACTCTGATATATCCCACACCCCTCAACGTAACACTCTACATATCCCACACCCCTCACTGTAACACTCTGATATATCCCACACTCCTCACTGTAACACTCTGATATATCCCACACCACAGAACTGTAACACTCTGATATATCCCACACCCCTCACTGTAACACTCTGATATATCCCACACCCCTCACTGTAACACTCTGATATATCCCACACCCCTCACTGTAACACTCTGATATATCCCACACACCTCACTGTAACACTCTGATATATCCCACACTCCTCACTGTAACACTCTGATATATCCCACACCCCAGAACTGTAACACTCTGATATATCCCACACCCCTCAACGTAACACTCTACATATCCCTCACTCCTCACTGTAACACTCTGAAATATCCCACACCCCTCAACGTAACACTCTATATATCCCTCACTCCTCACTGTAACACTCTGATATATCCCACACCCCTCAACATAACACTCTGATATATCCCACACCCCTCACTGTAACACTCTGATATATCCCACACTCCTCACTGTAACACTCTGATATATCGCACACCCCTCACTGTAAAACTCTCTGATGTATCCCACACCCCTCAACGCAACACTCTGATATATCCCTCACTCCTCACTGTAACACTCTGATATATCCCACACCCCAGAACTGTAACACTCTGATATATCCCACACCCCTCACTGTAACACTCTGATATAACCCACACCCTCACTGTAAAACTCTCTGATATATCCCACACCCCTCAACGTAACACTCTGATATATCCCTCACTCCTCACTGTAACACTCTGATATATCCCACACCCCAGAACTGTAACACTCTGATATATCCCACACCCCTCACTGTAACACTCTGATATAACCCACACCCTCACTGTAAAACTCTCTGATATATCCCACACCCCTCAACGTAACACTCTGATATATCCCTCACTCCTCACTGTAACACTCTGATATAACCCACACCCTGACTGTAACACTCTGATATATCGCACACCCCTCACTGTAATACTCTGATATACTCAACACCCCTCACTGTTACACTCTGATATACCCCACACCCCTCACTGTAACACTCTGATATATCACACACCCCTCACTGTAAAACTCTCTGATATATCCCACACCCCTCAACGTAACACTCTATATATCCCTCACTCCTCACTGTAACACTCTGATATATCCCACACCCCAGAACTGTAACACTCTGATATATCCCACACCCCTCACTGTAACACTCTGATATATCCCACACCCCAGAACTGTAACACTCTGATATATCCCACACCCCTCACTGTAACACTCTGATATATCGCACACCCCTCACTGTAACACTCGGATATATCCCACACCCCTCACTGTAACACTCTGATATATCCCACACCCCTCACTGTAACACTCTGATGTAACCCACACCCCTCACTGTAACACTCTGATATAACCCAAACCCCTCACTGTAAAACTCTCTGATATATCCCACACCCCTCACTGTAACACTCTGATATATCCCACACCCCTCACTGTAACACTCTGATAGATCCCACACCCCTCACTGTAACACTCTGATATATCCCACACCCCTCACTGTAACACTCTGATATATCCCACACCCCAGAACTGTAACACTCTGATATATCCCACACCCCTCACTGTAACACTCTGATATATCGCACACCCCTCACTGTAACACTCGGATATATCGCACACCCCTCACTGTAACACTCTGATATATCCCACACCCCTCACTGTAACACTCTGACATATCCCACACCCCTCAATGTAACACTCTGATATATCCTACACCCCTCACTGTAACAGTCTGACATATCCCACACCCCTCACTGTAACACTCTGATATATCCCACACCCCTCACTGCAACACTCTGATTAACCCACACCCCAGAACTGTAACACTCTCTGTTATATCCCACACCCCTCAACGTAACACTCTGATATAACCCAAACCCCTCACTGTAAAACTCTCTGATATATCCCACACCCCTCACTGTAACACTCTGATATATCCCACACCCCTCACTGTAACACTCTGATGTAACCCACACCCCTCACTGTAACACTCTGATATAACCCAAACCCCTCACTGTAAAACTCTCTGATATATCCCACACCCCTCACTGTAACACTCTGATAGATCCCACACCCCTCACTGTAACACTCTGATATATCCCACACACCTCACTGTCACACTCTGATATATCCCTCACTCCTCACTGTAACACTCTGATATATCCCACACCCCAGAACTGTAACACTCTGATATATCCCACACCCCTCACTGTAACACTCTGATATAACCCACACCCTCACTGTAAAACTCTCTGATATATCCCACACCCCTCAACGTAACACTCTGATATATCCCTCACTCCTCACTGTAACACTCTGATATATCCCACACCCCAGAACTGTAACACTCTGATATATCCCACACCCCTCACTGTAACACTCTGATATAACCCACACCCTCACTGTAAAACTCTCTGATATATCCCACACCCCTCAACGTAACACTCTGATATATCCCTCACTCCTCACTGTAACACTCTGATATAACCCACACCCCAGAACTGTAACACTCTGATATATCCCACACCCCTCACTGTAACACTCTGATATATCGCACACCCCTCACTGTAACACTCGGATATATCGCACACCCCTCACTGTAACACTCTGATATATCCCACACTCCTCACTGTAACACTCTGATATATCCCACACCACAGAACTGTAACACTCTGATATATCCCACACCCCTCACTGTAACACTCTGATATATCCCACACCCCTCACTGTAACACTCTGATATATCCCACACCCCTCACTGTAACACTCTGATATATCCCACACTCCTCACTGTAACACTCTGATATATCCCACACCACAGAACTGTAACACTCTGATATATCCCACACCCCTCACTGTAACACTCTGATATATCCCACACCCCTCACTGTAACACTCTGATATATCCCACACCCCTCACTGTAACACTCTGATATATCCCACACACCTCACTGTAACACTCTGATATATCCCACACTCCTCACTGTAACACTCTGATATATCCCACACCCCAGAACTGTAACACTCTGATATATCCCACACCCCTCAACGTAACACTCTACATATCCCTCACTCCTCACTGTAACACTCTGAAATATCCCACACCCCTCAACGTAACACTCTATATATCCCTCACTCCTCACTGTAACACTCTGATATATCCCACACCCCTCAACATAACACTCTGATATATCCCACACCCCTCACTGTAACACTCTGATATATCCCACACTCCTCACTGTAACACTCTGATATATCGCACACCCCTCACTGTAAAACTCTCTGATGTATCCCACACCCCTCAACGCAACACTCTGATATATCCCTCACTCCTCACTGTAACACTCTGATATATCCCACACCCCAGAACTGTAACACTCTGATATATCCCACACCCCTCACTGTAACACTCTGATATAACCCACACCCTGACTGTAACACTCTGATATATCGCACACCCCTCACTGTAATACTCTGATATACTCAACACCCCTCACTGTTACACTCTGATATACCCCACACCCCTCACTGTAACACTCTGATATATCACACACCCCTCACTGTAAAACTCTCTGATATATCCCACACCCCTCAACGTAACACTCTATATATCCCTCACTCCTCACTGTTACACTCTGATATATCCCACACCCCAGAACTGTAACACTCTGATATATCCCACACCCCTCACTGTAACACTCTGATATATCCCACACCCCAGAACTGTAACACTCTGATATATCCCACACCCCTCACTGTAACACTCTGATATATCGCACACCCCTCACTGTAACACTCGGATATATCCCACACCCCTCACTGTAACACTCTGATATATCCCACACCCCTCACTGTAACACTCTGATGTAACCCACACCCCTCACTGTAACACTCTGATATAACCCAAACCCCTCACTGTAAAACTCTCTGATATATCCCACACCCCTCACTGTAACACTCTGATATATCCCACACCCCTCACTGTAACACTCTGATAGATCCCACACCCCTCACTGTAACACTCTGATATATCCCACACCCCTCACTGTAACACTCTGATATATCCCACACCCCAGAACTGTAACACTCTGATATATCCCACACCCCTCACTGTAACACTCTGATATATCGCACACCCCTCACTGTAACACTCGGATATATCGCACACCCCTCACTGTAACACTCTGATATATCCCACACCCCTCACTGTAACACTCTGACATATCCCACACCCCTCAATGTAACACTCTGATATATCCTACACCCCTCACTGTAACAGTCTGACATATCCCACACCCCTCACTGTAACACTCTGATATATCCCACACCCCTCACTGCAACACTCTGATTAACCCACACCCCAGAACTGTAACACTCTCTGTTATATCCCACACCCCTCAACGTAACACTCTGATATAACCCAAACCCCTCACTGTAAAACTCTCTGATATATCCCACACCCCTCACTGTAACACTCTGATATATCCCACACCCCTCACTGTAACACTCTGATGTAACCCACACCCCTCACTGTAACACTCTGATATAACCCAAACCCCTCACTGTAAAACTCTCTGATATATCCCACACCCCTCACTGTAACACTCTGATAGATCCCACACCCCTCACTGTAACACTCTGATATATCCCACACACCTCACTGTCACACTCTGATATATCCCTCACTCCTCACTGTAACACTCTGATATATCCCACACCCCAGAACTGTAACACTCTGATATATCCCACACCCCTCACTGTAACACTCTGATATAACCCACACCCTCACTGTAAAACTCTCTGATATATCCCACACCCCTCAACGTAACACTCTGATATATCCCTCACTCCTCACTGTAACACTCTGATATATCCCACACCCCAGAACTGTAACACTCTGATATATCCCACACCCCTCACTGTAACACTCGGATATAACCCACACCCTCACTGTAAAACTCTCTGATATATCCCACACCCCTCAACGTAACACTCTGATATATCCCTCACTCCTCACTGTAACACTCTGATATAACCCACACCCCAGAACTGTAACACTCTGATATATCCCACACCCCTCACTGTAACACTCTGATATATCGCACATCCCTCACTGTAACACTCGGATATATCGCACACCCCTCACTGTAACACTCTGATATATCCCACACTCCTCACTGTAACACTCTGATATATCCCACACCACAGAACTGTAACACTCTGATATATCCCACACCCCTCACTGTAACACTCTGATATATCCCACACCCCTCACTGTAACACTCTGATATATCCCACACCCCTCACTGTAACACTCTGATATATCCCACACTCCTCACTGTAACACTCTGATATATCCCACACCACAGAACTGTAACACTCTGATATATCCCACACCCCTCACTGTAACACTCTGATATATCCCACACCCCTCACTGTAACACTCTGATATATCCCACACCCCTCACTGTAACACTCTGATATATCCCACACACCTCACTGTAACACTCTGATATATCCCACACTCCTCACTGTAACACTCTGATATATCCCACACCCCAGAACTGTAACACTCTGATATATCCCACACCCCTCAACGTAACACTCTACATATCCCTCACTCCTCACTGTAACACTCTGAAATATCCCACACCCCTCAACGTAACACTCTATATATCCCTCACTCCTCACTGTAACACTCTGATATATCCCACACCCCTCAACATAACACTCTGATATATCCCACACCCCTCACTGTAACACTCTGATATATCCCACACTCCTCACTGTAACACTCTGATATATCGCACACCCCTCACTGTAAAACTCTCTGATGTATCCCACACCCCTCAACGCAACACTCTGATATATCCCTCACTCCTCACTGTAACACTCTGATATATCCCACACCCCAGAACTGTAACACTCTGATATATCCCACACCCCTCACTGTAACACTCTGATATAACCCACACCCTCACTGTAAAACTCTCTGATATATCCCACACCCCTCAACGTAACACTCTGATATATCCCTCACTCCTCACTGTAACACTCTGATATATCCCACACCCCAGAACTGTAACACTCTGATATATCCCACACCCCTCACTGTAACACTCTGATATAACCCACACCCTCACTGTAAAACTCTCTGATATATCCCACACCCCTCAACGTAACACTCTGATATATCCCTCACTCCTCACTGTAACACTCTGATATAACCCACACCCTGACTGTAACACTCTGATATATCGCACACCCCTCACTGTAATACTCTGATATACTCAACACCCCTCACTGTTACACTCTGATATACCCCACACCCCTCACTGTAACACTCTGATATATCACACACCCCTCACTGTAAAACTCTCTGATATATCCCACACCCCTCAACGTAACACTCTATATATCCCTCACTCCTCACTGTAACACTCTGATATATCCCACACCCCAGAACTGTAACACTCTGATATATCCCACACCCCTCACTGTAACACTCTGATATATCCCACACCCCAGAACTGTAACACTCTGATATATCCCACACCCCTCACTGTAACACTCTGATATATCGCACACCCCTCACTGTAACACTCGGATATATCCCACACCCCTCACTGTAACACTCTGATATATCCCACACCCCTCACTGTAACACTCTGATGTAACCCACACCCCTCACTGTAACACTCTGATATAACCCAAACCCCTCACTGTAAAACTCTCTGATATATCCCACACCCCTCACTGTAACACTCTGATATATCCCACACCCCTCACTGTAACACTCTGATAGATCCCACACCCCTCACTGTAACACTCTGATATATCCCACACCCCTCACTGTAACACTCTGATATATCCCACACCCCAGAACTGTAACACTCTGATATATCCCACACCCCTCACTGTAACACTCTGATATATCGCACACCCCTCACTGTAACACTCGGATATATCGCACACCCCTCACTGTAACACTCTGATATATCCCACACCCCTCACTGTAACACTCTGACATATCCCACACCCCTCAATGTAACACTCTGATATATCCTACACCCCTCACTGTAACAGTCTGACATATCCCACACCCCTCACTGTAACACTCTGATATATCCCACACCCCTCACTGCAACACTCTGATTAACCCACACCCCAGAACTGTAACACTCTCTGTTATATCCCACACCCCTCAACGTAACACTCTGATATAACCCAAACCCCTCACTGTAAAACTCTCTGATATATCCCACACCCCTCACTGTAACACTCTGATATATCCCACACCCCTCACTGTAACACTCTGATGTAACCCACACCCCTCACTGTAACACTCTGATATAACCCAAACCCCTCACTGTAAAACTCTCTGATATATCCCACACCCCTCACTGTAACACTCTGATAGATCCCACACCCCTCACTGTAACACTCTGATATATCCCACACACCTCACTGTCACACTCTGATATATCCCTCACTCCTCACTGTAACACTCTGATATATCCCACACCCCAGAACTGTAACACTCTGATATATCCCACACCCCTCACTGTAACACTCTGATATAACCCACACCCTCACTGTAAAACTCTCTGATATATCCCACACCCCTCAACGTAACACTCTGATATATCCCTCACTCCTCACTGTAACACTCTGATATATCCCACACCCCAGAACTGTAACACTCTGATATATCCCACACCCCTCACTGTAACACTCTGATATAACCCACACCCTCACTGTAAAACTCTCTGATATATCCCACACCCCTCAACGTAACACTCTGATATATCCCTCACTCCTCACTGTAACACTCTGATATAACCCACACCCTGACTGTAACACTCTGATATATCGCACACCCCTCACTGTAATACTCTGATATACTCAACACCCCTCACTGTTACACTCTGATATACCCCACACCCCTCACTGTAACACTCTGATATATCACACACCCCTCACTGTAAAACTCTCTGATATATCCCACACCCCTCAACGTAACACTCTATATATCCCTCACTCCTCACTGTAACACTCTGATATATCCCACACCCCAGAACTGTAACACTCTGATATATCCCACACCCCTCACTGTAACACTCTGATATATCCCACACCCCAGAACTGTAACACTCTGATATATCCCACACCCCTCACTGTAACACTCTGATATATCGCACACCCCTCACTGTAACACTCGGATATATCGCACACCCCTCACTGTAACACTCTGATATATCCCACACCCCTCACTGTAACACTCTGACATATCCCACACCCCTCAATGTAACACTCTGATATATCCTACACCCCTCACTGTAACAGTCTGACATATCCCACACCCCTCACTGTAACACTCTGATATATCCCACACCCCTCACTGCAACACTCTGATTAACCCACACCCTCACTGTAACACTCTCTGTTATATCCCACACCCCTCAACGTAACACTCTGATATATCCCACAGCCCTCACTGCAACAGTCTGATATATCCCACACCCCTCACTGTAACACTCTGATATATCCCACACCCTCACTGTAACACTCTGATATACCCCACACCCCTCACTGTAACACTCTGATATATCCCACACCCTCACTGTAACATTCTGATATACCCCACACCCCTCACTGTAACACTCTGATATATCCCACACCCCTCACTGTAACACTCTGAATATATCCCACACCCCTCACTGTAACACTCTGATATACCAAACACCCCTCACTGTAACACTCTGATATATCCCACACACCTCACTGTAACACTCTGATATATCCCACACCCCTCACTGTAACACTCTGATATATCCCACACACCTCACTGTAACACTCTGATATATCCCACACTCCTCACTGTAACACTCTGATATATCCCACACCCCAGAACTGTAACACTCTGATATACCCCACACCCTTCACTGTAACCCTCTGATATACCCCACACCCTTCACTGTAACACTCTGATATACCCCACACCCCTCACTGTAACACTCTGATATACCCCACACCCCTCACTGTAACACTCTGATATACCCCACACCCCTCACTGTAACACTCTGATATATCCCACACCCCTCAACGTAACACTCTACATATCCCACACCCCTCACTGTAACACTCTGATATATCCCACACTCCTCACTGTAACACTCTGATATATCCCACACCACAGAACTGTAACACTCTGATATATCCCACACCCCTCACTGTAACACTCTGATATATCCCACACCCCTCACTGTAACACTCTGATATATCCCACACCCCTCACTGTAACACTCTGATATATCCCACACACCTCACTGTAACACTCTGATATATCCCACACTCCTCACTGTAACACTCTGATATATCCCACACCCCAGAACTGTAACACTCTGATATATCCCACACCCCTCAACGTAACACTCTACATATCCCTCACTCCTCACTGTAACACTCTGAAATATCCCACACCCCTCAACGTAACACTCTATATATCCCTCACTCCTCACTGTAACACTCTGATATATCCCACACCCCTCAACATAACACTCTGATATATCCCACACCCCTCACTGTAACACTCTGATATATCCCACACTCCTCACTGTAACACTCTGATATATCGCACACCCCTCACTGTAAAACTCTCTGATGTATCCCACACCCCTCAACGCAACACTCTGATATATCCCTCACTCCTCACTGTAACACTCTGATATATCCCACACCCCAGAACTGTAACACTCTGATATATCCCACACCCCTCACTGTAACACTCTGATATAACCCACACCCTCACTGTAAAACTCTCTGATATATCCCACACCCCTCAACGTAACACTCTGATATATCCCTCACTCCTCACTGTAACACTCTGATATATCCCACACCCCAGAACTGTAACACTCTGATATATCCCACACCCCTCACTGTAACACTCTGATATAACCCACACCCTCACTGTAAAACTCTCTGATATATCCCACACCCCTCAACGTAACACTCTGATATATCCCTCACTCCTCACTGTAACACTCTGATATAACCCACACCCTGACTGTAACACTCTGATATATCGCACACCCCTCACTGTAATACTCTGATATACTCAACACCCCTCACTGTTACACTCTGATATACCCCACACCCCTCACTGTAACACTCTGATATATCACACACCCCTCACTGTAAAACTCTCTGATATATCCCACACCCCTCAACGTAACACTCTATATATCCCTCACTCCTCACTGTAACACTCTGATATATCCCACACCCCAGAACTGTAACACTCTGATATATCCCACACCCCTCACTGTAACACTCTGATATATCCCACACCCCAGAACTGTAACACTCTGATATATCCCACACCCCTCACTGTAACACTCTGATATATCGCACACCCCTCACTGTAACACTCGGATATATCGCACACCCCTCACTGTAACACTCTGATATATCCCACACCCCTCACTGTAACACTCTGATGTAACCCACACCCCTCACTGTAACACTCTGATATAACCCAAACCCCTCACTGTAAAACTCTCTGATATATCCCACACCCCTCACTGTAACACTCTGATATATCCCACACCCCTCACTGTAACACTCTGATAGATCCCACACCCCTCACTGTAACACTCTGATATATCCCACACACCTCACTGTCACACTCTGATATAACCCACACCCCTCACTGTAACACTCTGATATAACCCAAACCCCTCACCGTAAAACTCTCTGATATATCCCACACCCCTCACTGTAACACTCTGATATATCCCACACCCCTCACTGTAACACTCTGATGTAACCCACACCCCTCACTGTAACACTCTGATATAACCCAAACCCCTCACTGTAAAACTCTCTGATATATCCCACACCCCTCACTGTAACACTCTGATAGATCCCACACCCCTCACTGTAACACTCTGATATATCCCACACACCTCACTGTCACACTCTGATATATCCCACACCCCAGAACTGTAACACTCTGATATATCCCACACTCCTCAACGTAACACTCTATATATCCCTCACTCCACACTCTAACACTCTGATATATCCCACACCCCTCAACGTAACACTCTATATATCCCTCACTCCTCACTGTAACACTCTGATATATCCGACACCCCTCAACGTAACACTTTATATATCCCTCACTCCTCACTGTAACACTCTGATATATCCCACACCCCTCACTGTAACACTCTGATATATCCCACACCCCTCAACGTAACACTCTACATATCCCTCACTCCTCACTGTAACACTCTGAAATATCCCACACCCCTCAACGTAACACTCTATATATCCCTCACTCCTCACTGTAACACTCTGATATATCCCACACCCCTCAACATAACACTCTGATATATCCCACACCCCAGAACTGTAACACTCTGATATATCCCACACTCCTCACTGTAACACTCTGATATATCGCACACCCCTCACTGTAAAACTCTCTGATGTATCCCACACCCCTCAACGCAACACTCTATATATCCCTCACTCCTCACTGTAACACTCTGATATATCCCACACCCCTCAACGTAACACTCTGATATATCCCACACCCCTCACTGTAACACTCTGATATATCCCACACCCTCACTGTAAAACTCTCTGATATATCCCACACCCCTCAACGTAACACTCTGATATATCCCTCACTCCTCACTGTAACACTCTGATATATCCCACACCCCAGAACTGTAACACTCTGATATATCCCACACCCCTCACTGTAACACTCTGATATATCCCACACCGCAGAACTGTAACACTCTGATATATCCCACACCCCTCACTGTAACACTCTGATATATCGCACACCCCTCACTGTAACACTCTGATATACCCCACACCCCTCACTGTAACAGTCTGATATATCACACACCCCTCACTGTAAAACTCTCTGATATATCCCACACCCCTCAACGTAACACTCTATATATCCCTCACTCCTCACTGTAACACTCTGATATATCCCACACCCCAGAACTGTAACACTCTGATATATCCCACACCCCTCACTGTAACACTCTGATATAACCCACACCCTCACTGTAAAACTCTCTGATATATCCCACACCCCTCAGCGTAACACTCTGATATATCCCTCACTCCTCACTGTAACACTCTGATATAACCCACACCCTGAATGTAACACTCTGATATATCCCACACCCCTCACTGTAATACTCTGATATACTCAACACCCCTCACTGTAACACTCTGATATACCCCACACCCCAGAACTGTAACACTCTGATATATCCCACACCCCTCACTGTAACACTCTGATATATCCCACACCCCAGAACTGTAACACTCTGATATATCCCACACCCCTCACTGTAACACTCTGATATATCGCACACCCCTCACTGTAACACTCTGATATATCGCACACCCCTCACTGTAACACTCTGATATATCCCACACCCCTCACTGTAACACTCTGATGTAACCCACACCCCTCACTGTAACACTCTGATATAACCCAAACCCCTCACTGTAAAACTCTCTGATATATCCCACACCCCTCACTGTAACACTCTGATAGATCCCACACCCCTCACTGTAACACTCTGATATATCCCACACACCTCACTGTCACACTCTGATATATCCCACACCCCAGAACTGTAACACTCTGATATATCCCACACTCCTCAACGTAACACTCTATATATCCCTCACTCCTCACTCTAACACTCTGATATATCCCACACCCCTCAACGTAACACTCTATATATCCCTCACTCCTCACTGTAACACTCTGATATATCCCACACCCCTCAACGTAACACTTTATATATCCCTCACTCCTCACTGTAACACTCTGATATATCCCACACCCCTCACTGTAACACTCTGATATATCCCACACCCCTCACTGTAACACTCTGATATATCCCACACCCCTCAACGTAACACTCTACATATCCCTCACTTCTCACTTTAACACTCTGATATATCCCACACCCCTCAACATAACACTCTGATATATCCCACACCCCAGAACTGTAACACTCTGATATATCCCACACTCCTCACTGTAACACTCTGATATATCGCACACCCCTCACTGTAAAACTCTCTGATGTATCCCACACCCCTCAACGCAACACTCTATATATCCCTCACTCCTCACTGTAACACTCTGATATATCCCACACCCCTCAACGTAACACTCTGATATATCCCACACCCCTCACTGTAACACTGTGATATATCCCACACCCCAGAACTGTAACACTCTGATATATCCCACACCCCTCACTGTAACACTCTGATATAACCCACACCCTCACTGTAAAACTCTCTGATATATCCCACACCCCTCAACGTAACACTCTGATATATCCCTCACTCCTCACTGTAACACTCTGATATATCCCACACCCCAGAACTGTAACACTCTGATATATCCCACACCCCTCACTGTAACACTCTGATATATCCCACACCGCAGAACTGTAACACTCTGATATATCCCACACCCCTCACTGTAACACTCTGATATATCGCACACCTCTCACTGTAACACTCTGATATACCCCACACCCCTCACTGTAACAGTCTGATATATCACACACCCCTCACTGTAAAACTCTCTGATGTATCCCACACCCCTCAACGTAACACTCTATATATCCCTCACTCCTCACTGTAACACTCTGATATATCCCACACCCCAGAACTGTAACACTCTGATATATCCCACACCCCTCACTGTAACACTCTGATATATCCCACACCCCAGAACTGTAACAGTCAGATATATCCCACACCCCTCACTGTAACACTCTGATATATCGCACACCCCTCACTGTAACACTCTGATATATCGCACACCCCTGACTGTAACACTCTGATATATCCCACACCCCTCACTGTAACACTCTGATGTAACCCACACCCCTCACTGTAACACTCTGATATAACCCAAACCCCTCACTGTAAAACTCTCTGATATATCCCACACCCCTCACTTTAACACTCTGATAGATCCCACACTCCTCACTGTAACACTCTGATATATCCCACACACCTCACTGTCACACTCTGATATATCCCACACCCCAGAACTGTAACACTCTGATATATCCCACACCCCTCAACGTAACACTCTATATATCCCTCACTCCTCACTGTAACACTCTGATATATCCCACACCCCTCAACATAACACTCTGATATATCCCACACCCCTCACTGTAACACTCTGATATATCCCACACCCCTCACTGTAACACTCTGATATATCCCACACCCCAGAACTGTAACACTCTGATATATCGCACACCCCTCACTGTAAAACTCTCTGATGTATCCCACACCCCTCAACGCAACACTCTATATATCCCTCACTCCTCACTGTAACACTCTGATATATCCCACACCCCTCACTGTAACACTCTGATATAACCCACACCCTCACTGTAAAACTCTCTGATATATCCCACACCCCTCAACGTAACACTCTGATATATCCCTCACTCCTCACTGTAACACTCTGATATAACCCACACCCTGACTGTAACACTCTGATATATCCCACACCCCTCACTGTAATACTCTGATATGCTCAACACCCCTCACTGTAACACTCTGATATACCCCACACCCCTCACTGTAACACTCTGATATATCCCACACCCCAGAACTGTAACACTCTGATAGATCCCACACCCCTCACTGTAACACTCTGATATATCCCACACACCTCACTGTCACACTCTGATATATCCCACACCCCAGAACTGTAACACTCTGATATATCCCACACTCCTCAACGTAACACTCTATATATCCCTCACTCCTCACTCTAACACTCTGATATATCCCACACCCCTCAACGTAACACTCTATATATCCCTCACTCCTCACTGTAACACTCTGATATATCCGACACCCCTCAACGTAACACTTTATATATCCCTCACTCCTCACTGTAACACTCTGATATATCCCACACCCCTCACTGTAACACTCTGATGTATCCCACACCCCTCAACGTAACACTCTACATATCCCTCACTCCTCACTGTAACACTCTGAAATATCCCACACCCCTCAACGTAACACTCTATATATCCCTCACTCCTCACTGTAACACTCTGATATATCCCACACCCCTCAACATAACACTCTGATATATCCCACACCCCAGAACTGTAACACTCTGATATATCCCACACTCCTCACTGTAACACTCTGATATATCGCACACCCCTCACTGTAAAACTCTCTGATGTATCCCACACCCCTCAACGCAACACTCTATATATCCCTCACTCCTCACTGTAACACTCTGATATATCCCACACCCCTCAACGTAACACTCTGATATATCCCACACCCCTCACTGTAACACTCTGATATATCCCACACCCCAGAACTGTAACACTCTGATATATCCCACACCCCTCACTGTAACACTCTGATATAACCCACACCCTCACTGTAAAACTCTCTGATATATCCCACACCCCTCAACGTAACACTCTGATATATCCCTCACTCCTCACTGTAACACTCTGATATATCCCACACCCCAGAACTGTAACACTCTGATATATCCCACACCCCTCACTGTAACACTCTGATATATCCCACACCGCAGAACTGTAACACTCTGATATATCCCACACCCCTCACTGTAACACTCTGATATATCGCACACCCCTCACTGTAACACTCTGATATACCCCACACCCCTCACTGTAACAGTCTGATATATCACACACCCCTCACTGTAAAACTCTCTGATATATCCCACACCCCTCAACGTAACACTCTATATATCCCTCACTCCTCACTGTAACACTCTGATATATCCCACACCCCAGAACTGTAACACTCTGATATATCCCACACCCCTCACTGTAACACTCTGATATAACCCACACCCTCACTGTAAAACTCTCTGATATATCCCACACCCCTCAACGTAACACTCTGATATATCCCTCACTCCTCACTGTAACACTCTGATATAACCCACACCCTGAATGTAACACTCTGATATATCCCACACCCCTCACTGTAATACTCTGATATACTCAACACCCCTCACTGTAACACTCTGATATACCCCACACCCCAGAACTGTAACACTCTGATATATCCCACACCCCTCACTGTAACACTCTGATATATCCCACACCCCAGAACTGTAACACTCTTATATATCCCACACCCCTCACTGTAACACTCGGATATATCGCACACCCCTCACTGTAACACTCTGATATATCGCACACCCCTCACTGTAACACTCTGATATATCCCACACCCCTCACTGTAACACTCTGATGTAACCCACACCCCTCACTGTAACACTCTGATATAACCCAAACCCCTCACTGTAAAACTCTCTGATATATCCCACACCCCTCACTGTAACACTCTGATATATCCCACACCCCAGAACTGTAACACTCTGATATATCCCACACTCCTCAACGTAACACTCTATATATCCCTCACTCCTCACTCTAACACTCTGATATATCCCACACCCCTCAACGTAACACTCTATATATCCCTCACTCCTCACTGTAACACTCTGATATATCCCACACCCCTCAACGTAACACTTTATATATCCCTCACTCCTCACTGTAACACTCTGATATATCCCACACCCCTCACTGTAACACTCTGATATATCCCACACCCCTCACTGTAACACTCTGATATATCCCACACCCCTCAACGTAACACTCTACATATCCCTCACTCCTCACTGTAACACTCTGAAATATCCCACACCCCTCAACGTAACACTCTATATATCCCTCACTCCTCACTGTAACACTCTGATATATCCCACACCCCTCAACATAACACTCTGATATATCCCACACCCCAGAACTGTAACACTCTGATATATCCCACACTCCTCACTGTAACATTCTGATATATCGCACACCCCTCACTGTAAAACTCTCTGATGTATCCCACACCCCTCAACGCAACACTCTATATATCCCTCACTCCTCACTGTAACACTCTGATATATCCCACACCCCTCAACGTAACACTCTGATATATCCCACACCCCTCACTGTAACACTCTGATATATCCCACACCCCTCACTGTAACACTCTGATATAACCCACACCCTCACTGTAAAACTCTCTGATATATCCCACACCCCTCAACGTAACACTCTGATATATCCCTCACTCCTCACTGTAACACTCTGATATATCCCACACCCCAGAACTGTAACACTCTGATATATCCCACACCCCTCACTGTAACACTCTGATATATCCCACACCGCAGAACTGTAACACTCTGATATATCCCACACACCTCACTGTAACACTCTGATATATCGCACACCCCTCACTGTAACACTCTGATATACCCCACACCCCTCACTGTAACAGTCTGATATATCACACACCCCTCACTGTAAAACTCTCTGATATATCCCACACCCCTCAACGTAACACTCTATATATCCCTCACTCCTCACTGTAACACTCTGATATATCCCACACCCCAGAACTGTAACACTCTGATATATCCCACACCCCTCACTGTAACACTCTGATATAACCCACACCCTCACTGTAAAACTCTCTGATATATCCCACACCCCTCAACGTAACACTCTGATATATCCCTCACTCCTCACTGTAACACTCTGATATAACCCACACCCTGAATGTAACACTCTGATATATCCCACACCCCTCACTGTAATACTCTGATATACTCAACACCCCTCACTGTAACACTCTGATATACCCCACACCCCAGAACTGTAACACTCTGATATATCCCACACCCCTCACTGTAACACTCTGATATATCCCACACCCCAGAACTGTAACACTCTGATATATCCCACACCCCTCACTGTAACACTCTGATATATCGCACACCCCTCACTGTAACACTCTGATATATCGCACACCCCTCACTGTAACACTCTGATATATCCCACACCCCTCACTGTAACACTCTGATGTAACCCACACCCCTCACTGTAACACTCTGATATAACCCAAACCCCTCACTGTAAAACTCTCTGATATATCCCACACCCCTCACTGTAACACTCTGATAGATCCCACACCCCTCACTGTAACACTCTGATATATCCCACACACCTCACTGTCACACTCTGATATATCCCACACCCCAGAACTGTAACACTCTGATATATCCCACACTCCTCAACGTAACACTCTATATATCCCTCACTCCTCACTCTAACACTCTGATATATCCCACACCCCTCAACGTAACACTCTATATATCCCTCACTCCTCACTGTAACACTCTGATATATCCCACACCCCTCAACGTAACACTTTATATATCCCTCACTCCTCACTGTAACACTCTGATATATCCCACACCCCTCACTGTAACACTCTGATATATCCCACACCCCTCACTGTAACACTCTGATATATCCCACACCCCTCAACGTAACACTCTACATATCCCTCACTCCTCACTGTAACACTCTGAAATATCCCACACCCCTCAACGTAACACTCTATATATCCCTCACTCCTCACTGTAACACTCTGATGTATCCCACACCCCTCAACGCAACACTCTATATATCCCTCACTCCTCACTGTAACACTCTGATATATCCCACACCCCTCAACGTAACACTCTGATATATCCCACACCCCTCACTGTAACACTGTGATATATCCCACACCCCAGAACTGTAACACTCTGATATATCCCACACCCCTCACTGTAACACTCTGATATAACACACACCCTCACTGTAAAACTCTCTGATATATCCCACACCCCTCAACGTAACACTCTGATATATCCCTCACTCCTCACTGTAACACTCTGATATATCCCACACCCCAGAACTGTAACACTCTGATATATCCCACACCCCTCACTGTAACACTCTGATATATCCCACACCCCTCACTGTAACACTCTGATATAACCCACACCCTCACTGTAAAACTCTCTGATATATCCCACACCCCTCAACGTAACACTCTGATATATCCCTCACTCCTCACTGTAACACTCTGATATATCCCACACCCCAGAACTGTAACACTCTGATATACCCCACACCCCTCACTGTAACAGTCTGATATATCACACAGCCCTCACTGTAAAACTCTCTGATGTATCCCACACCCCTCAACGTAACACTCTATATATCCCTCACTCCTCACTGTGACACTCTGATATATCCCACACCCCAGAACTGTAACACTCTGATATATCCCACACCCCTCACTGTAACACTCTGATATATCCCACACCCCAGAACTGTAACAGTCAGATATATCCCACACCCCTCACTGTAACACTCTGATATATCGCACACCCCTCACTGTAACACTCTGATATATCGCACACCCCTGACTGTAACACTCTGATATATCCCACACCCCTCACTGTAACACTCTGATGTAACCCACACCCCTCACTGTAACACTCTGATATAACCCAAACCCCTCACTGTAAAACTCTCTGATATATCCCACACCCCTCACTTTAACACTCTGATAGATCCCACACTCCTCACTGTAACACTCTGATATATCCCACACACCTCACTGTCACACTCTGATATATCCCACACCCCAGAACTGTAACACTCTGATATATCCCACACCCCTCAACGTAACACTCTATATATCCCTCACTCCTCACTGTAACACTCTGATATATCCCACACCCCTCAACATAACACTCTGATATATCCCACACCCCTCACTGTAACACTCTGATATATCCCACACCCCTCACTGTAACACTCTGATATATCCCACACCCCAGAACTGTAACACTCTGATATATCGCACACCCCTCACTGTAAAACTCTCTGATGTATCCCACACCCCTCAACGCAACACTCTATATATCCCTCACTCCTCACTGTAACACTCTGATATATCCCACACCCCTCACTGTAACACTCTGATATAACCCTCACCCTCACTGTAAAACTCTCTGATATATCCCACACCCCTCAACGTAACACTCTGATATATCCCTCACTCCTCACTGTAACACTCTGATATAACCCACACCCTGACTGTAACACTCTGATATATCCCACACCCCTCACTGTAATACTCTGATATGCTCAACACCCCTCACTGTAACACTCTGATATACCCCACACCCCTCACTGTAACACTCTGATATATCCCACACCCCAGAACTGTAACACTCTGATATATCCCACACCCCTCACTGTAACACTCTGATATATCCCACACCCCTCACTGTAACACTCTGATATATCCCACACCCCAGAACTGTAACACTCTGATATATCCCACACCCCTCACTGTAACACTCTGATATATCGCACACCCCTCACTGTAACACTCTGATATATCGCACACCCCTCACTGTAACACTCTGATATATCCCACACCCCTCACTGTAACACTCTGATGTAACCCACACCCCTCACTGTAACACTCTGATATAACCCAAACCCCTCACTGTAAAACTCTCTGATATATCCCACACCCCTCACTGTAACACTCTGATAGATCCCACACCCCTCACTGTAACACTCTGATATATCCCACACACCTCACTGTCACACTCTGATATATCCCACACTCCTCAACGTAACACTCTATATATCCCTCACTCCTCACTCTAACACTCTGATATATCCCACACCCCTCAACGTAACACTCTATATATCCCTCACTCCTCACTGTAACACTCTGATATATCCCA
Source organism: Heterodontus francisci (assembly GCF_036365525.1). NCBI lineage: Eukaryota > Metazoa > Chordata > Chondrichthyes > Heterodontiformes > Heterodontidae > Heterodontus > Heterodontus francisci. Next base: position 58,507,343 of record NC_090403.1, read on the forward strand.
CACCCCTCAACGTAACACTTTATATATCCCTCACTCCTCACTGTAACACTCTGATATATCCCACACCCCTCACTGTAACACTCTGATATATCCCACACCCCTCACTGTAACACTCTGATATATCCCACACCCCTCAACGTAACACTCTATATATCCCTCACTCCTCACTGTAACACTCTGATATATCCCACACCCCTCAACATAACACTCTGATATATCCCACACCCCAGAACTGTAACACTCTGATATATCCCACACTCCTCACTGTAACACTCTGATATATCGCACACCCCTCACTGTAAAACTCTCTGATGTATCCCACACCCCTCAACGCAACACTCTATATATCCCTCACTCCTCACTGTAACACTCTGATATATCCCACACCCCTCAACGTAACACTCTGATATATCCCACACCCCTCACTGTAACACTCTGATATATCCCACACCCCAGAACTGTAACACTCTGATATATCCCACACCCCTCACTGTAACACTCTGATATAACCCACACCCTCACTGTAAAACTCTCTGATATATCCCACACCCCTCAACGTAACACTCTGATATATCCCTCACTCCTCACTGTAACACTCTGATATATCCCACACCCCAGAACTGTAACACTCTGATATATCCCACACCCCTCACTGTAACACTCTGATATATCCCACACCGCAGAACTGTAACACTCTGATAAATCCCACACCCCTCACTGTAACACTCTGATATATCGCACACCCCTCACTGTAACACTCTGATATACCCCACACCCCTCACTGTAACAGTCTGATATATCACACACCCCTCACTGTAAAACTCTCTGATATATCCCACACCCCTCAACGTAACACTCTATATATCCCTCACTCCTCACTGTAACACTCTGATGTATCCCACACCCCAGAACTGTAACACTCTGATATATCCCACACCCCTCACTGTAACACTCTGATATATCCCACACCCCAGAACTGTAACAGTCTGATATATCCCACACCCCTCACTGTAACACTCTGATATATCGCACACCCCTCACTGTAACACTCTGATATATCGCACACCCCTCACTGTAACACTCTGATATATCCCACACCCCTCACTGTAACACTCTGATGTAACCCACACCCCTCACTGTAACACTCTGATATAACCCAAACCCCTCACTGTAAAACTCTCTGATATATCCCACACCCCTCACTGTAACACTCTGATAGATCCCACACCCCTCACTGTAACACTCTGATATATCCCACACCCCAGAACTGTAACACTCTGATATATCCCACACCCCAGAACTGTAACACTCTGATATATCCCTCACTCCCCACTCTAACACTCTGATATATCCCACACCCCTCAACGTAACACTTTATATATCCCACACTCCTCACTGTAACACTCTGATATATCCCACACCCCAGAACTGTAACACTCTGATATATCCCACACCCCAGAACTGTAACACTCTGATATATCCCTCACTCCCCACTCTAACACTCTGATATATCCCACACCCCTCAACGTAACACTTTATATATCCCACACTCCTCACTGTAACACTCTGATATATCCCACACCCCTCACTGTAACACTCTGATATATCCCACACCCCTCACTGTAACACTCTGATATATCCCACACCCCTCACTGTAACACTCTGATATATCCCACACACCTCACTGTCACACTCTGATATATCCCACACCCCAGAACTGTAACACTCTGATATATCCCACACTCATCAACGTAACACTCTATATATCCCTCACTCCCCACTCTAACACTCTGATATATCCCACACCCCTCAACGTAACACTTTATATATCCCACACTCCTCACTGTAACACTCTGATATATCCCACACCCCTCACTGTAACACTCTGATCTATCCCACACCCCTCACTGTAACAGTCTGACATATCACACACCCCTCACTGTAACAGTCTGACATATCACACACCCCTCACTGTAACTCTGACATATCACACACCCCTCACTGTAACAGTCTGACATATCCCACACTCCTCACTGTAACACTCTGATCTATCCCACACCCCTTACTGTAACAGTCTGACATATCCCACACCCCTCACTCTAACTCTGACATATCACACACCCCTCACTGTAACACTCTGATATATCCCACACCCCTCACTGTAACACTCTGATATAACCCACACCCCTCACTGTAACACTCTGATATAACCCAAACCCCTCACTGTAAAACTCTCTGATATATCCCACACCCCTCACTGTAACACTCTGATAGATCCCACACCCCTCACTGTAACACTCTGATATATCCCACACACCTCACTGTCACACTCTGATATATCCCACACCCCAGAACTGTAACACTCTGATATATCCCACACCCCAGAACTGTAACACTCTGATATATCCCTCACTCCCCACTCTAACACTCTGATATATCCCACACCCCTCAACGTAACACTTTATATATCCCACACTCCTCACTGTAACACTCTGATATATCCCACACCCCTCATTGTAACACTCTGATATATCCCACACCCCTCACTGTAACACTCTGATATATCCCACACCCCTCACTGTAACACTCTGATATATCCCACACCCCTCAACGTAACACTTTATATATCCCACACTCCTCACTGTAACACTCTGATATATCCCACACTCCTCACTGTAACACTCTGATATATCCCACACTCCTCACTGTAACACTCTGATCTATCCCACACCCCTCACTGTAACAGTCTGACATATCACACACCCCTCACTGCAACAGTCTGACATATCACACACCCCTCACTGTAACTCTGACATATCACACACCCCTCACTGTAACAGTCTGACATATCCCACACTCCTCACTGTAACACTCTGATCTATCCCACACCCCTCACTGTAACAGTCTGACATATCACACACCCCTCACTGTAACTCTGACATATCACACACCCCTCACTGTAACAATCTGACATATCCCACACTCCTCACTGTAACACTCTGATCTATCCCACACCCCTCACTGTAACAGTCTGATATATCCCACACCCCAGAACTGTAACACTCTGATATATCCCACACTCCTCAACGTAACACTCTATATATCCCTCACTCCCCACTCTAACACTCTGATATAATCCACACCCCTCAACGTAACACTTTATATATCCCACACTCCTCACTGTAACACTCTGATATATCCCACACTCCTCACTGTAACACTCTGATCTATCCCACACCCCTCACTGTAACAGTCTGACATATCACACACCCCTCACTGTAACAGTCTGACATATCACACACCCCTCACTGTAACACTCTGATATATCCCACACCCCTCACTGTAACACTCTGATATAGCCCACACCCTCACTGTCACACTCTTTGACATATCCCACACCCCTCACTGTAACACTCTGATATAACCCACACCCTCACTGTAACACTCTCTGACATATCCCACACCCCTCACTGTAACACTCTGATATAACCCACACCCTCACTGTAACACTCTCTGACATATCCCACACCCCTCACTGTAACACTCTGATATATCCCACACCCCTCAACGTATCACTCTGATATATCCCACACCCCTCACTGTAACACTCTGATATATCCCACACCCCAGAACTGTAACACTCTGATATATCCCACACCCCTCACTGTAACACTCTGATATATCCCACACCCCTCAACGTAACACTCTATATATCCCTCACTCCTCACTGTAACACTCTGATATATCCCACACCCCTCAACGTATCACTCTGATATATCCCACACCCCTCACTGTAACACTCTGATATATCGCACACCCCTCACTGTAACACTCTGATATATCCCACACCCCTCACTCTAACACTCTGATATATCGCACACCCCTCACTGTAACACTCTGATATATCCCACACCCCTCACTCTAACACTCTGATGTAACCCACACCCCTCACTGTAACAGTCTGATATATCACACACCCCTCACTGTAACACTCTATATATCCCTCACTCCTCACTGTAACACTCTGATATATCCCACACCCCTCACTCTAACACTCTGATATAACCCACACCCCTCACTGTAACAGTCTGATATATCACACACCCCTCACTGTAAAACTCTCTGATATATCCCACACCCCTCAACGTAACACTCTGATATATCCCACACCCCTCAACGTATCACTCTGATATATCCCACACCCCAGAACTGTAACACTCTGATATATCCCACACCCCTCACTGTAACACTCTGATATATCCCTCACTCCTCACTGTAACACTCTGATATATCCCACACCCCTCAACGTATCACTCTGATATATCCCACACCCCAGAACTGTAACACTCTGATATATCCCACACCCCTCACTGTAACACACTGATATATCCCACATCCCTCACTGTAACACTCTGATATATCGCACACCCCTCACTGTAACACTCTGATATATCCCACACCCTCACTGTAACACTCTGATATATCCCACACCCCTCACTGTAACACTCTGATATATCGCACACCCCTCACTGTAACACTCTGATATATCCCTCACCCCTCACTATAACACTCTGATATAACCCACACCCCTCAACGTAACACTCTATATATCCCTCACTCCTCACTGTAACACTCTGATATATCCCACACCCCTCAACGTAACACTCTATATATCCCTCACCCCTCACTGTAACACTCTGATATAACCCACACCCTCACTGTAACACTCTCTGATATATCCCACACCCCTCACTGTAACACTCTGATATATCCCACACACCTCACTGTCACACTCTGATATATCCCACACCCCAGAACTGTAACACTCTGATATATCCCACACCCCAGAACTGTAACACTCTGATATATCCCTCACTCCCCACTCTAACACTCTGATATATCCCACACCCCTCAACGTAACACTTTATATATCCCACACTCCTCACTGTAACACTCTGATATATCCCACACCCCTCACTGTAACACTCTGATATATCCCACACCCCTCACTGTAACACTCTGATATATCCCACACCCCTCACTGTAACACTCTGATATATCCCACACCCCTCAACGTAACACTTTATATATCCCACACTCCTCACTGTAACACTCTGATATATCCCACACTCCTCACTGTAACACTCTGATATATCCCACACTCCTCACTGTAACACTCTGATCTATCCCACACCCCTCACTGTAACAGTCTGACATATCACACACCCCTCACTGCAACAGTCTGACATATCACACACCCCTCACTGTAACTCTGACATATCACACACCCCTCACTGTAACAGTCTGACATATCCCACACTCCTCACTGTAACACTCTGATCTATCCCACACCCCTCACTGTAACAGTCTGACATATCACACACCCCTCACTGTAACTCTGACATATCACACACCCCTCACTGTAACAATCTGACATATCCCACACTCCTCACTGTAACACTCTGATCTATCCCACACCCCTCACTGTAACAGTCTGATATATCCCACACCCCAGAACTGTAACACTCTGATATATCCCACACTCCTCAACGTAACACTCTATATATCCCTCACTCCCCACTCTAACACTCTGATATAATCCACACCCCTCAACGTAACACTTTATATATCCCACACTCCTCACTGTAACACTCTGATATATCCCACACTCCTCACTGTAACACTCTGATCTATCCCACACCCCTCACTGTAACAGTCTGACATATCACACACCCCTCACTGTAACAGTCTGACATATCACACACCCCTCACTGTAACACTCTGATATATCCCACACCCCTCACTGTAACACTCTGATATAGCCCACACCCTCACTGTCACACTCTTTGACATATCCCACACCCCTCACTGTAACACTCTGATATAACCCACACCCTCACTGTAACACTCTCTGACATATCCCACACCCCTCACTGTAACACTCTGATATAACCCACACCCTCACTGTAACACTCTCTGACATATCCCACACCCCTCACTGTAACACTCTGATATATCCCACACCCCTCAACGTATCACTCTGATATATCCCACACCCCTCACTGTAACACTCTGATATATCCCACACCCCAGAACTGTAACACTCTGATATATCCCACACCCCTCACTGTAACACTCTGATATATCCCACACCCCTCAACGTAACACTCTATATATCCCTCACTCCTCACTGTAACACTCTGATATATCCCACACCCCTCAACGTATCACTCTGATATATCCCACACCCCTCACTGTAACACTCTGATATATCGCACACCCCTCACTGTAACACTCTGATATATCCCACACCCCTCACTCTAACACTCTGATATATCGCACACCCCTCACTGTAACACTCTGATATATCCCACACCCCTCACTCTAACACTCTGATGTAACCCACACCCCTCACTGTAACAGTCTGATATATCACACACCCCTCACTGTAACACTCTATATATCCCTCACTCCTCACTGTAACACTCTGATATATCCCACACCCCTCACTCTAACACTCTGATATAACCCACACCCCTCACTGTAACAGTCTGATATATCACACACCCCTCACTGTAAAACTCTCTGATATATCCCACACCCCTCACTGTAACACTCTGATATATCCCACACCCCTCAACGTATCACTCTGATATATCCCACACCCCAGAACTGTAACACTCTGATATATCCCACACCCCTCACTGTAACACTCTGATATATCCCTCACTCCTCACTGTAACACTCTGATATATCCCACACCCCTCAACGTATCACTCTGATATATCCCACACCCCAGAACTGTAACACTCTGATATATTCCACACCCCTCACTGTAACACACTGATATATCCCACATCCCTCACTGTAACACTCTGATATATCGCACACCCCTCACTGTAACACTCTGATATATCCCACACCCTCACTGTAACACTCTGATATATCCCACACCCCTCACTGTAACACTCTGATATATCGCACACCCCTCACTGTAACACTCTGATATATCCCTCACCCCTCACTATAACACTCTGATATAACCCACACCCCTCAACGTAACACTCTATATATCCCTCACTCCTCACTGTAACACTCTGATATATCCCACACCCCTCAACGTAACACTCTATATATCCCTCACCCCTCACTGTAACACTCTGATATAACCCACACCCTCACTGTAACACTCTCTGACATATCCCACACCCCTCACTGTAACACTCTGATATATCCCACACCCCTCAACGTATCACTCTGATATATCCCACACACCTCACTGTAACACTCTGATATATCCCACACCCCTCACTGTAACACTCTGATATATCCCACACCCCTCAACGTAACACTCTATATATCCCACACTCCTCACTGTAACACTCTGATATATCCCACACCCCTCAACGTATCACTCTGATATATCCCACACCCCTCAACGTATCACTCTGATATATCCCACACACCTCACTGTAACACTCTGATATATCCCACACCCCAGAACTGTAACACTCTGATATATCCCACACCCCTCAACGTAACACTCTATATATCCCACACTCCTCACTGTAACACTCTGATATATCCCACACCCCTCACTGTAACACTCTGATATATCCCACACCCCTCACTCAAACACTCTGATGTAACCCACACCCCTCACTCTAACACTCTGCTGTATCCCACACCCTCACTGTAACACTCTCTGATATATCCCACACCCTCACTGTAACACTCTGATATATCCCACACCCTCACTGTAACACTCTGATGTAACCCACACCCCTCACTGTAACACTCTGATATAACCCAAACCCCTCACTGTAAAACTCTCTGATATATCCCACACCCCTCACTGTAACACTCTGATAGATCCCACACCCCTCACTGTAACACTCTGATATATCCCACACCCCAGAACTGTAACACTCTGATATATCCCACACCCCAGAACTGTAACACTCTGATATATCCCTCACTCCCCACTCTAACACTCTGATATATCCCACACCCCTCAACGTAACACTTTATATATCCCACACTCCTCACTGTAACACTCTGATATATCCCACACCCCAGAACTGTAACACTCTGATATATCCCACACCCCAGAACTGTAACACTCTGATATATCCCTCACTCCCCACTCTAACACTCTGATATATCCCACACCCCTCAACGTAACACTTTATATATCCCACACTCCTCACTGTAACACTCTGATATATCCCACACCCCTCACTGTAACACTCTGATATATCCCACACCCCTCACTGTAACACTCTGATATATCCCACACCCCTCACTGTAACACTCTGATATATCCCACACACCTCACTGTCACACTCTGATATATCCCACACCCCAGAACTGTAACACTCTGATATATCCCACACTCATCAACGTAACACTCTATATATCCCTCACTCCCCACTCTAACACTCTGATATATCCCACACCCCTCAACGTAACACTTTATATATCCCACACTCCTCACTGTAACACTCTGATATATCCCACACCCCTCACTGTAACACTCTGATCTATCCCACACCCCTCACTGTAACAGTCTGACATATCACACACCCCTCACTGTAACAGTCTGACATATCACACACCCCTCACTGTAACTCTGACATATCACACACCCCTCACTGTAACAGTCTGACATATCCCACACTCCTCACTGTAACACTCTGATCTATCCCACACCCCTTACTGTAACAGTCTGACATATCCCACACCCCTCACTCTAACTCTGACATATCACACACCCCTCACTGTAACACTCTGATATATCCCACACCCCTCACTGTAACACTCTGATATAACCCACACCCCTCACTGTAACACTCTGATATAACCCAAACCCCTCACTGTAAAACTCTCTGATATATCCCACACCCCTCACTGTAACACTCTGATAGATCCCACACCCCTCACTGTAACACTCTGATATATCCCACACACCTCACTGTCACACTCTGATATATCCCACACCCCAGAACTGTAACACTCTGATATATCCCACACCCCAGAACTGTAACACTCTGATATATCCCTCACTCCCCACTCTAACACTCTGATATATCCCACACCCCTCAACGTAACACTTTATATATCCCACACTCCTCACTGTAACACTCTGATATATCCCACACCCCTCATTGTAACACTCTGATATATCCCACACCCCTCACTGTAACACTCTGATATATCCCACACCCCTCACTGTAACACTCTGATATATCCCACACCCCTCAACGTAACACTTTATATATCCCACACTCCTCACTGTAACACTCTGATATATCCCACACTCCTCACTGTAACACTCTGATATATCCCACACTCCTCACTGTAACACTCTGATCTATCCCACACCCCTCACTGTAACAGTCTGACATATCACACACCCCTCACTGCAACAGTCTGACATATCACACACCCCTCACTGTAACTCTGACATATCACACACCCCTCACTGTAACAGTCTGACATATCCCACACTCCTCACTGTAACACTCTGATCTATCCCACACCCCTCACTGTAACAGTCTGACATATCACACACCCCTCACTGTAACTCTGACATATCACACACCCCTCACTGTAACAATCTGACATATCCCACACTCCTCACTGTAACACTCTGATCTATCCCACACCCCTCACTGTAACAGTCTGATATATCCCACACCCCAGAACTGTAACACTCTGATATATCCCACACTCCTCAACGTAACACTCTATATATCCCTCACTCCCCACTCTAACACTCTGATATAATCCACACCCCTCAACGTAACACTTTATATATCCCACACTCCTCACTGTAACACTCTGATATATCCCACACTCCTCACTGTAACACTCTGATCTATCCCACACCCCTCACTGTAACAGTCTGACATATCACACACCCCTCACTGTAACAGTCTGACATATCACACACCCCTCACTGTAACACTCTGATATATCCCACACCCCTCACTGTAACACTCTGATATAGCCCACACCCTCACTGTCACACTCTTTGACATATCCCACACCCCTCACTGTAACACTCTGATATAACCCACACCCTCACTGTAACACTCTCTGACATATCCCACACCCCTCACTGTAACACTCTGATATAACCCACACCCTCACTGTAACACTCTCTGACATATCCCACACCCCTCACTGTAACACTCTGATATATCCCACACCCCTCAACGTATCACTCTGATATATCCCACACCCCTCACTGTAACACTCTGATATATCCCACACCCCAGAACTGTAACACTCTGATATATCCCACACCCCTCACTGTAACACTCTGATATATCCCACACCCCTCAACGTAACACTCTATATATCCCTCACTCCTCACTGTAACACTCTGATATATCCCACACCCCTCAACGTATCACTCTGATATATCCCACACCCCTCACTGTAACACTCTGATATATCGCACACCCCTCACTGTAACACTCTGATATATCCCACACCCCTCACTCTAACACTCTGATATATCGCACACCCCTCACTGTAACACTCTGATATATCCCACACCCCTCACTCTAACACTCTGATGTAACCCACACCCCTCACTGTAACAGTCTGATATATCACACACCCCTCACTGTAACACTCTATATATCCCTCACTCCTCACTGTAACACTCTGATATATCCCACACCCCTCACTCTAACACTCTGATATAACCCACACCCCTCACTGTAACAGTCTGATATATCACACACCCCTCACTGTAAAACTCTCTGATATATCCCACACCCCTCAACGTAACACTCTGATATATCCCACACCCCTCAACGTATCACTCTGATATATCCCACACCCCAGAACTGTAACACTCTGATATATCCCACACCCCTCACTGTAACACTCTGATATATCCCTCACTCCTCACTGTAACACTCTGATATATCCCACACCCCTCAACGTATCACTCTGATATATCCCACACCCCAGAACTGTAACACTCTGATATATCCCACACCCCTCACTGTAACACACTGATATATCCCACATCCCTCACTGTAACACTCTGATATATCGCACACCCCTCACTGTAACACTCTGATATATCCCACACCCTCACTGTAACACTCTGATATATCCCACACCCCTCACTGTAACACTCTGATATATCGCACACCCCTCACTGTAACACTCTGATATATCCCTCACCCCTCACTATAACACTCTGATATAACCCACACCCCTCAACGTAACACTCTATATATCCCTCACTCCTCACTGTAACACTCTGATATATCCCACACCCCTCAACGTAACACTCTATATATCCCTCACCCCTCACTGTAACACTCTGATATAACCCACACCCTCACTGTAACACTCTCTGATATATCCCACACCCCTCACTGTAACACTCTGATATATCCCACACACCTCACTGTCACACTCTGATATATCCCACACCCCAGAACTGTAACACTCTGATATATCCCACACCCCAGAACTGTAACACTCTGATATATCCCTCACTCCCCACTCTAACACTCTGATATATCCCACACCCCTCAACGTAACACTTTATATATCCCACACTCCTCACTGTAACACTCTGATATATCCCACACCCCTCACTGTAACACTCTGATATATCCCACACCCCTCACTGTAACACTCTGATATATCCCACACCCCTCACTGTAACACTCTGATATATCCCACACCCCTCAACGTAACACTTTATATATCCCACACTCCTCACTGTAACACTCTGATATATCCCACACTCCTCACTGTAACACTCTGATATATCCCACACTCCTCACTGTAACACTCTGATCTATCCCACACCCCTCACTGTAACAGTCTGACATATCACACACCCCTCACTGCAACAGTCTGACATATCACACACCCCTCACTGTAACTCTGACATATCACACACCCCTCACTGTAACAGTCTGACATATCCCACACTCCTCACTGTAACACTCTGATCTATCCCACACCCCTCACTGTAACAGTCTGACATATCACACACCCCTCACTGTAACTCTGACATATCACACACCCCTCACTGTAACAATCTGACATATCCCACACTCCTCACTGTAACACTCTGATCTATCCCACACCCCTCACTGTAACAGTCTGATATATCCCACACCCCAGAACTGTAACACTCTGATATATCCCACACTCCTCAACGTAACACTCTATATATCCCTCACTCCCCACTCTAACACTCTGATATAATCCACACCCCTCAACGTAACACTTTATATATCCCACACTCCTCACTGTAACACTCTGATATATCCCACACTCCTCACTGTAACACTCTGATCTATCCCACACCCCTCACTGTAACAGTCTGACATATCACACACCCCTCACTGTAACAGTCTGACATATCACACACCCCTCACTGTAACACTCTGATATATCCCACACCCCTCACTGTAACACTCTGATATAGCCCACACCCTCACTGTCACACTCTTTGACATATCCCACACCCCTCACTGTAACACTCTGATATAACCCACACCCTCACTGTAACACTCTCTGACATATCCCACACCCCTCACTGTAACACTCTGATATAACCCACACCCTCACTGTAACACTCTCTGACATATCCCACACCCCTCACTGTAACACTCTGATATATCCCACACCCCTCAACGTATCACTCTGATATATCCCACACCCCTCACTGTAACACTCTGATATATCCCACACCCCAGAACTGTAACACTCTGATATATCCCACACCCCTCACTGTAACACTCTGATATATCCCACACCCCTCAACGTAACACTCTATATATCCCTCACTCCTCACTGTAACACTCTGATATATCCCACACCCCTCAACGTATCACTCTGATATATCCCACACCCCTCACTGTAACACTCTGATATATCGCACACCCCTCACTGTAACACTCTGATATATCCCACACCCCTCACTCTAACACTCTGATATATCGCACACCCCTCACTGTAACACTCTGATATATCCCACACCCCTCACTCTAACACTCTGATGTAACCCACACCCCTCACTGTAACAGTCTGATATATCACACACCCCTCACTGTAACACTCTATATATCCCTCACTCCTCACTGTAACACTCTGATATATCCCACACCCCTCACTCTAACACTCTGATATAACCCACACCCCTCACTGTAACAGTCTGATATATCACACACCCCTCACTGTAAAACTCTCTGATATATCCCACACCCCTCAACGTAACACTCTGATATATCCCACACCCCTCAACGTATCACTCTGATATATCCCACACCCCAGAACTGTAACACTCTGATATATCCCACACCCCTCACTGTAACACTCTGATATATCCCTCACTCCTCACTGTAACACTCTGATATATCCCACACCCCTCAACGTATCACTCTGATATATCCCACACCCCAGAACTGTAACACTCTGATATATCCCACACCCCTCACTGTAACACACTGATATATCCCACATCCCTCACTGTAACACTCTGATATATCGCACACCCCTCACTGTAACACTCTGATATATCCCACACCCTCACTGTAACACTCTGATATATCCCACACCCCTCACTGTAACACTCTGATATATCGCACACCCCTCACTGTAACACTCTGATATATCCCTCACCCCTCACTATAACACTCTGATATAACCCACACCCCTCAACGTAACACTCTATATATCCCTCACTCCTCACTGTAACACTCTGATATATCCCACACCCCTCAACGTAACACTCTATATATCCCTCACCCCTCACTGTAACACTCTGATATAACCCACACCCTCACTGTAACACTCTCTGACATATCCCACACCCCTCACTGTAACACTCTGATATATCCCACACCCCTCAACGTATCACTCTGATATATCCCACACACCTCACTGTAACACTCTGATATATCCCACACCCCTCACTGTAACACTCTGATATATCCCACACCCCTCAACGTAACACTCTATATATCCCACACTCCTCACTGTAACACTCTGATATATCCCACACCCCTCAACGTATCACTCTGATATATCCCACACCCCTCAACGTATCACTCTGATATATCCCACACACCTCACTGTAACACTCTGATATATCCCACACCCCAGAACTGTAACACTCTGATATATCCCACACCCCTCAACGTAACACTCTATATATCCCACACTCCTCACTGTAACACTCTGATATATCCCACACCCCTCACTGTAACACTCTGATATATCCCACACCCCTCACTCAAACACTCTGATGTAACCCACACCCCTCACTCTAACACTCTGCTGTATCCCACACCCTCACTGTAACACTCTCTGATATATCCCACACCCTCACTGTAACACTCTGATATATCCCACACCCTCACTGTAACACTCTGATATATCCCACACCCCTCACTGTAACACTCTGATATATCCCACACCCCTCACTGTAACACTCTCTGATATATCCCACACCCTCACTGTAACACTCTGATATATCCCACACCCTCACTGTAACACTCTGATATATCCCACACCCCTCACTGTAACACTCTGATATATCTCACACCCTCACTGTAACACTCTCTGATATATCCCACACTCCTCACTGTAACACTCTGATATATCCCACACCCTCACTGTAACACTCTCTGATATATCCCACACCCCTCACTGTAACACTCTGATATATCCCACACTCCTCACTGTAACACTCTGATATATCCCACACCCTCACTGTAACACTCTCTGATATATCCCACACCCCTCACTGTAACACTCTGATATATCCCACACCCCTCACTCTAACACTCTCTGATATATCCCACACCCTCACTGTAACACTCTCTGATATATCCCACACTCCTCACTGTAACACTCTGATATATCCCACACCCTCACTGTAACACTCTCTGATATATCCCACACCCCTCACTGTAACACTCTCTGATATATCCCACACCCTTCACTGTAACACTCTGATATATCCCACACCCCTCACTCTAACACTCTGATGTAACCCACACCCCTCACTGTAACACTCTCTGATATATCCCACACTCCTCACTGTAACACTCTCTGATATATCCCACACTCCTCACTGTAACACTCTGATATATCCCACACCCTCACTGTAACACTCTCTGATATATCCCACACCCCTCACTGTAACACTCTCTGATATATCCCACACCCCTCACTGTAACACTCTGATATATCCCACACCCCTCACACTAACACTCTGATGTAACCCACACCCCTCACTGTAACACTCTGATATATCCCACACCCTCACTGTAACACTCTCTGATATATCCCACACCCCTCACTGTAACACTCTCTGATATATCCCACACACCTCACTGTAACACTCTGATATATCCCACACCCCTCACTGTAACACTCTGATATATCCCACACCCCTCACTATAACACTCTGATATATCCCACACCCCTCACTATAACACTCTGATATATCCCACACCCCTCACTGTAACACTCTCTGATATATCCCACACTCCTCACTGTAACACTCTGATATATCCCACACCCTCACTGTAA
This sequence comes from Heterodontus francisci, assembly GCF_036365525.1. NCBI lineage: Eukaryota > Metazoa > Chordata > Chondrichthyes > Heterodontiformes > Heterodontidae > Heterodontus > Heterodontus francisci. Next base: position 58,522,931 of record NC_090403.1, read on the forward strand.
CACTCTCTGATATATCCCACACCCCTCACTTTAACACTCTGATATATCCCACACCCCTCACTCTAACACTCTGATATATCCCACACCCTCACTGTAACACTCTCTGATATATCCCACACCCCTCACTTTAACACTCTGATATATCCCACACCCCTCACTCTAACACTCTCTGATATATCCCACACCCCTCACTGTAACACTCTGATATATCCCACACCCTCACTGTAACACTCTCTGATATATCCCACACCCCTCACTGTAACACTCTGATATATCCCACACCCTCACTGTAACACTCTGATATTGCCCACACCCCTCACTGTAACACAGTTGGTGTCAGGCACTGATGGTTTATCTCTGTTGTTAACTGAGGCTCTCAGGATATGCAGTCTGTTAAAGACTTTCTTTAATACAGGCGGCCAAGTGACATTCTGACCGCTGGATGGGAGCCCAGTGATGGGTGAATTGAAGGTCGGGTCTGAGCCGCTCTTTCCCTTTGTTTAAATGTGTTTGTTTGTGTCTCCAGTGTTCTGCCATCTCCATCTTACTCTGAACAGCAGTAGCTCGCTTCCGGATCAGTGTCTGATGCTGTGACAGCCACTGAGACAGTCCGGGTGTGCACCCTGTTCAGTAACAAATGGAGTCGGGCTTGTGATGTCTGAGTGTTTTGGAGATGGAGAGAGCCTGGCACGTGTTGGCCCACAGCTAGCTCAGGACTGCCCAGGTTTGTGAAGTGCCTGTCTGACTATTCATTATCCTGTGCTGCACGGTGCCAGCTATTACAGAGATGGCCACTTATCTTTGATATTCGCAGAGAAGGAAATAAAAGTTGTTTTCAAGGTTGGCGTCACTGTCAGAGTCTTAAATGAACATTGTATTAAGTCTGAAAACTCCGTGTTGACTCGCGGCTGCGCCTCTTTTCTCAATGTTTCACTCCGGTTCCATATCACAGGACGCGATTCTCTGTTTCTTTTCTGCCTCGCCTTCTGTCTCTTTGTCTCTCTCTATCTCAGTCTGTCTCTCTCTCTATTTCTGTGTGTGTCTCTTTCTTATATGCAGCTTTTATTCATAATGCAAGTTTCAGGCACAAAGGAGGATTTTTCTGGAAAGCAATGAGGTGAGAGTGTCTCAGAAACCAGCCCCTTCTCCGCCTGATTCAATTGTCCATGTTTTTAGGAGTCTGTTGGTGTCTGGTTTGTATACATGTGATGCTTGCAAGTGTAATGAGCGAACGGGACTTGGTGCAAGTACGAACATGGGCATCAAGCGTCTTGGGGTAGCGCAAGTTTATGGAGGGTAGAATGTTTTGAGGCCAGTCAGGAGTGGATTGGAATAGTCAAGTCTAGAGGCAACCGTGGCAAGAGTGAGGGTTTCAGCAGCAGATGAGCTGATGCAGGGGCGGAGAGGGTGATGTTATGGGGTGGAAATAGGCGATCTTAGTGATGCAATGGATATGTGGTTGAAGTTCATCTCGGGATCAAGCATGATGAAGGTTGCAACACTCTGTTCAGCCTCAGACAGTTAGCAGGGAGAGGGACACAGCTGGTAGCTAGGGAACAGAGTCTGTGGCTGAAACTGAAGTCAATGGCTTCAGTCTTCCCAATATTTAATTGGAAGAAATTTCTGCTAATCCAGTACTGGATGTCAAACAAGCAGTCTGATAATTCAGAGACAGTGGAAGTGTTGGGAACAGTGGTTGTCTGTGTTTTCAGACTATGTCACCGAGGGGCAGCATCATAGGTGAGAAATAGGAGGGGGCCAAGAATAGATCCTTCAGGGACACCAGAGGTAACTGTGCAGGAGCAGGAAGAGAAACCATTGCAGGCGATTCTCTGGCTGTGATTAGATAGATAAAAATGGAACCGGGTGAGTGCAGTCCCACCCAGCTGGATGATGTTAGAGAGGCATTGGAGGAGGATGGTGTCATTAGCCATGTCAAAGTGGTAGAAAAGGGCCACATAAGACATCATTTGTGACTCTGATAAAAGCCATTTTGGTATTGTGGTTGGGAAGAAACCTAACTGGAAGAATTTTAACATGGAGTTTCAGGAAAGATGGGCATGGATTTGGGAGGCAGCAACATGTTCAAGGACTTTGGAGAGGAAAGGGAGATGGTAGTTTGCAAGAATGGAGGGGTCAAGAGATGGATTTTGGAGGAGAGAGGTGATGAAGACAGATTTGAAGGAGAGGCAGGCAAACCTGAAGAGAGTGAATTGTTAACAATATCAGCTAATATGACCCAGGAGGAGCAGCGGTTTAAATGACTAGGGTCAAGGAAACAGGTAATAGGTCCCATGGAAAGATTTAAACCCCACCTTCTTTTCTCCACTATCATTCATTGCCTTTATTCCTTCTACCCCAACCCCTCCACCCTCACATACAACAGCACGAGAGAGTAGATCATGGTCTTCCATATCTGTGTTTGTGCATGGGTGTGTGTCAGTGTGTTGAAGTACAGAAGTGTGTTATCGAGCTGTTGTGTGTTAGTCATAGAGTCATAGAGTCATAGAGTCGTACAGCATAGAAACAGGCCCTTCGGCCCACCGCGTGTGTTAGTGTGTTGGAGTCTGTATGTTGAGGTCTGTATGTTGAGGTCTGTATGTTGGGGTCTGTATGTTGGGGTGTGTGTGTTATTGTGTTGGGGTGTGTATGTTATTGTGTTGGGGTGTGTGTGTTGGGGTGTGTGTGTTATTGTGTTGGGGTGTGTGTGTTGGGGTGTGTGTGTTATTGTGTTGGGGTGTGTATGTTATTGTGTTGGGGTGTGTGTGTTGGAGTTTTGTTTTAGTGTGCTCGGGTGTGTATGTTGGGGTGTGTGTGTTGGGGTTTGTGTATTAGTGTGTTGGGATGTGTGTGTTAGTGTGTTGGGATGTGTGTATATTGGGATTTGATTGTGTGTGTGTGTTGGGATTTGATTGTGTGTGTGTTGGGATTTATGTGTGTTAGTGTGTTGGTGTGTGTATGTGTTGGGATTTGTGTGTGTGTTAGTGTGTTGGGATTTGTGTGTGTTAGTGTGTTGGGTGTGTGTGTGCGTATGTTGAGATTTGTGTGTATTTGTGTGTTGGGATTTGTGTGTGTGTGTGTGTTGGGATTTGTGTGTGTATTTGTGTTGGGATTTGTGTGTGTTAGCGTGTTGGGATTTGTGTATGTGTGTTGGGATTTGTGTATGTGTGTTGGGATTTGTGTGTGTGTGTGTTGGGATTTGTGTGTGTGTGTGTGTGTGTGTGTTGGGGTGTGTGTGTGTGTTGGGATTTGTGTGTGTTAGTGTGTTGGGATTTGTGTATGTGTGTTGGGATTTGTGTGTATGCTTGAGTTGGGATTTGTGTGTGTGTGTGTGTGTGTTGGGATTTGTGTGTGTTAGTGTGTTGGGATTTGTGTATGTGTGTTGGGATTTGTGTGTGTTAGTGTGTTGGGATTTGTGTGTTAGTGTGTTGGGTGTTTGTGTGCGTATGTTGGGATTTGCGTGTATTTGTGTGTTGGGATTTGTGTGTGTTAATGTGTTGGGATTTGTGTGTGTGTGTGTTGGGATTTGTGTGTGTGTGTGTGTTGGGATTTGTGTATGTGTTGGGATTTGTGTGTGTGTTGGGATTTGTGTGTGTGTGTGTGTGTTGGGGTGTGTGTGTGTGTTGGGATTTGTGTGTGTTAGTGTGTTGGGATTTGTGTGTGTTAATGTGTTGGGATTTGTGTGTGTGTGTGTTGGGATTTGTGTGTGTGTTGTGATTTGTGTGTGTGTTATTGTGTTGGGATTTGTGTGTATTTGTGTGTTGGGATTTGTGTGTGTGTGTGTTGGGATTTGTGTGTGTGTTGGGATTTGTGTATGTGTGTTGGGATTTGTGTGTGTTAATGTGTTGGGATTTGTGTGTGTGTCTGTTGGGATTTGTGTGTGTGTGTGTGTGTTGGTATTTGTGTGTGTGTTGGGATTTGTGTGTATTTGTGTGTTGGGATTTGTGTGTGTGTGTGTGTTGGGATTTGTGTGTGTGTGTATGTTGGGATTTGTGTGTGTTAGTGTGTTGGGATTTATGTGTGTTAGTGTGTTGGGATTTGTGTGTGTGTGTTGGGATTTGTGTGTGTGTTGGGATTTGTGTGTGTGTGTGTGTGTATTGGGATTTGTGTGTGTTAGTGTCTTGGGATATGTGTGTGTGTGTTGGGATTTGTGTATGTGTATGTGTTGGGATTTGTGTGTGTGTGTATTGGGATTTGTGTGTGCGTGTTGGGATTTGTGTGTGTTAGTGTGTTGGGATTTGTGTGTGTTAGTGTGTTGGGATTTGTGTGTGTGTGTGTGTGTGTTGGGATTTGTGTGTGTGTATATGTGTTGGGATTTGTGTGTGTGTGTGTATTGGGATTTGTGTGCGCGTGTTGGGATTTGTGTGTGTTAGTGTGTTGGGATTTGTGTGTATTGGGATTTGATTGTGTGCGCGTGTTGGGATTTATGTGTGTTAGTGTGTTGGGATGTGTGTGTTAGTGTGTTGGTGTATGTGTGTGTGTGTTGGGATTTGTGTGTGTATGTGTGTATGTGTTGGGATTTGTGTGTGTGTTAGTGTGTTGGGATTTGTGTGTTATTGTGTTCGGTGTCTGTGTGTGTATGTTGGGATTTGTGTGTTGGGATTTGTGTGTGTGTGTGTTGGGATTTGTGTGTGTGTGTGTGTGTGTTGGGATTTGTGTGTGTGTGTGTGAGTTGGGATTTGTGTGTGTGTTAGTGTGTTGGGATTTGTGTGTGTTAGTGTGTTAGGGTGTGTGTGTGTGTATGTTGGGATTTGTGTGTATTTGTGGGTTGGGATTTGTGTGTGTGTATATGTGTTGGGATTTGTGTGTGTGTGTTGGGATTTGTGTGTATTTGTGGGTTGGGATTTGTGTGTGTGTGTGTTGGGATTTGTGTGTGTGTTGGGATTGTGTGTGTGTGTTGGGATTTGTGTGTGCGTGTTGGGATTTGTGTGTGTGTGTTGGGATTTGTGTGTGTGTGTTGGGATTTGTGTGTGTGTTGGGATTTGTGTGTGTGTATGTGTGTTGGGATTTGTGTGTGTGTGTGTGTGTGTGTTGGGATTTGTGTGTGTGTTGGGATTTGTGTGTGCGTATGTGTTGGGATTTGTGTGTGTGTGTGTTGGGATTTGTGTGTGTTAGTGTGTTGGGATTTGTGTGTGTGTGTGTGTGTTGGGATTTGTGTGTGTTAGTGTGTTGGGATTTGTGTGTGTTAGTGTGTTGGGATTTGTCTGTAAGTGTGTATATTGGGATTTGTGTGTGCGTGTTGGGATTTGTGTGTGTGTGTGTATTGGGATTTGTGTGTGCGTGCTGGGATTTGTGTGTGTTAGTGTGTTGGGATTTGTGTGTGTTAGTGTGTTGGGATTTGTGTGTGTGGTATTGTGTTGGGATTTGTGTGTTTTAACGTATTGGGGTGTGTGTGTGTTAGTGTGTTGGGATTTCTGTGTGTGTATGTTGGGGTGTGCGTGTTAGCGTGAGTGGGTGTGTGTATTAGCGTGTTGGGGTGTGTGTGTTAGTGTGTTGGGATGAGTGTTGGGGTGTGTGTTAGCGTGTTGGAGTGTGCGTGTTAGCGTGTTGGGGTGTGTGTGTTAGTGTGTTTGGATGTGTTTGTTAGCATGTTGGGGTGTGTGTGTTAGCGTGTTGGGGTGTGTATTAGCGTGTTGGGATGTGTTTGTTAGCGTGTTGGGATGTGTTTGTTAGTGTGTTGGGGTGTGTGTGTTAGCGTGTTGGGATGTGTTTGTTAGCGTGTTGGGATGTGTTTGTTAGCGTGTTGGGGTGTGTGTGTTAGTGTGTTGGGGTGTGTGTGATAGCGTGTTGGGGTGTGTATTAGCGTGTTGGGATGTGTTTGTTAGCGTGTTGGGATGTGTTTGTTAGTGTGTTGGGGTGTGTGTGTTAGCGTGTTGGGGTGTGTGTGTTAGTGTGTTGGGGTGTGTGTGTTAGCATGTTGGGGTGTGTATTAGCGTGTTGGGGTGTGTGTGTTATTGTGTTGGGGTGTGTATGTTATTGTGTTGGGGTGTGTGTGTTGGAGTTTTGTTTTAGTGTGCTCGGGTGTGTATGTTGGGGTGTGTGTGTTGGGGTTTGTGTATTAGTGTGTTGGGATGTGTGTGTTAGTGTGTTGGGATGTGTGTATATTGGGATTTGATTGTGTGTGTGTGTTGGGATTTGATTGTGTGTGTGTTGGGATTTATGTGTGTTAGTGTGTTGGTGTGTGTATGTGTTGGGATTTGTGTGTGTGTTAGTGTGTTGGGATTTGTGTGTGTTAGTGTGTTGGGTGTGTGTGTGCGTATGTTGAGATTTGTGTGTATTTGTGTGTTGGGATTTGTGTGTGTGTGTGTGTTGGGATTTGTGTGTGTATTTGTGTTGGGATTTGTGTGTGTTAGCGTGTTGGGATTTGTGTATGTGTGTTGGGATTTGTGTATGTGTGTTGGGATTTGTGTGTGTGTGTGTTGGGATTTGTGTGTGTGTGTGTGTGTGTGTGTTGGGGTGTGTGTGTGTGTTGGGATTTGTGTGTGTTAGTGTGTTGGGATTTGTGTATGTGTGTTGGGATTTGTGTGTATGCTTGAGTTGGGATTTGTGTGTGTGTGTGTGTGTGTTGGGATTTGTGTGTGTTAGTGTGTTGGGATTTGTGTATGTGTGTTGGGATTTGTGTGTGTTAGTGTGTTGGGATTTGTGTGTTAGTGTGTTGGGTGTTTGTGTGCGTATGTTGGGATTTGCGTGTATTTGTGTGTTGGGATTTGTGTGTGTTAATGTGTTGGGATTTGTGTGTGTGTGTGTTGGGATTTGTGTGTGTGTGTGTGTTGGGATTTGTGTGTGTGTTGGGATTTGTGTGTGTGTTGGGATTTGTGTGTGTGTGTGTGTGTTGGGGTGTGTGTGTGTGTTGGGATTTGTGTGTGTTAGTGTGTTGGGATTTGTGTGTGTTAATGTGTTGGGATTTGTGTGTGTGTGTGTTGGGATTTGTGTGTGTGTTGTGATTTGTGTGTGTGTTATTGTGTTGGGATTTGTGTGTATTTGTGTGTTGGGATTTGTGTGTGTGTGTGTTGGGATTTGTGTGTGTGTTGGGATTTGTGTATGTGTGTTGGGATTTGTGTGTGTTAATGTGTTGGGATTTGTGTGTGTGTCTGTTGGGATTTGTGTGTGTGTGTGTGTGTTGGTATTTGTGTGTGTGTTGGGATTTGTGTGTATTTGTGTGTTGGGATTTGTGTGTGTGTGTGTGTTGGGATTTGTGTGTGTGTGTATGTTGGGATTTGTGTGTGTTAGTGTGTTGGGATTTATGTGTGTTAGTGTGTTGGGATTTGTGTGTGTGTGTTGGGATTTGTGTGTGTGTTGGGATTTGTGTGTGTGTGTGTGTGTATTGGGATTTGTGTGTGTTAGTGTGTTGGGATATGTGTGTGTGTGTTGGGATTTGTGTATGTGTATGTGTTGGGATTTGTGTGTGTGTGTGTATTGGGATTTGTGTGTGCGTGTTGGGATTTGTGTGTGTTAGTGTGTTGGGATTTGTGTGTGTTAGTGTGTTGGGATTTGTGTGTGTGTGTGTGTGTGTTGGGATTTGTGTGTGTGTATATGTGTTGGGATTTGTGTGTGTGTGTGTATTGGGATTTGTGTGCGCGTGTTGGGATTTGTGTGTGTTAGTGTGTTGGGATTTGTGTGTATTGGGATTTGATTGTGTGCGCGTGTTGGGATTTATGTGTGTTAGTGTGTTGGGATGTGTGTGTTAGTGTGTTGGTGTGTGTGTGTGTGTGTTGGGATTTGTGTGTGTATGTGTGTATGTGTTGGGATTTGTGTGTGTGTTAGTGTGTTGGGATTTGTGTGTTATTGTGTTCGGTGTCTGTGTGTGTATGTTGGGATTTGTGTGTTGGGATTTGTGTGTGTGTGTGTTGGGATTTGTGTGTGTGTGTTGGGATTTGTGTGTGTGTGTGTGAGTGTGTGTGTGTGTTGGGATTTGTGTGTGTGTTAGTGTGTTGGGATTTGTGTGTGTTAGTGTGTTAGGGTGTGTGTGTGTGTATGTTGGGATTTGTGTGTATTTGTGGGTTGGGATTTGTGTGTGTGTATATGTGTTGGGATTTGTGTGTGTGTGTTGGGATTTGTGTGTATTTGTGGGTTGGGATTTGTGTGTGTGTGTGTTGGGATTTGTGTGTGTGTTGGGATTGTGTGTGTGTGTTGGGATTTGTGTGTGCGTGTTGGGATTTGTGTGTGTGTGTTGGGATTTGTGTGTGTGTGTTGGGATTTGTGTGTGTGTTGGGATTTGTGTGTGTGTATGTGTGTTGGGATTTGTGTGTGTGTGTGTGTGTGTTGGGATTTGTGTGTGTGTTGGGATTTGTGTGTGCGTATGTGTTGGGATTTGTGTGTGTGTGTGTTGGGATTTGTGTGTGTTAGTGTGTTGGGATTTGTGTGTGTGTGTGTGTGTTGGGATTTGTGTGTGTTAGTGTGTTGGGATTTGTGTGTGTTAGTGTGTTGGGATTTGTCTGTAAGTGTGTATATTGGGATTTGTGTGTGCGTGTTGGGATTTGTGTGTGTGTGTGTATTGGGATTTGTGTGTGCGTGCTGGGATTTGTGTGTGTTAGTGTGTTGGGATTTGTGTGTGTTAGTGTGTTGGGATTTGTGTGTGTGGTATTGTGTTGGGATTTGTGTGTTTTAACGTATTGGGGTGTGTGTGTGTTAGTGTGTTGGGATTTCTGTGTGTGTATGTTGGGGTGTGCGTGTTAGCGTGAGTGGGTGTGTGTATTAGCGTGTTGGGATGTGTGTGTTAGTGTGTTGGGATGAGTGTTGGGGTGTGTGTTAGCGTGTTGGAGTGTGCGTGTTAGCGTGTTGGGGTGTGTGTGTTAGTGTGTTTGGATGTGTTTGTTAGCATGTTGGGGTGTGTGTGTTAGCGTGTTGGGGTGTGTATTAGCGTGTTGGGATGTGTTTGTTAGCGTGTTGGGATGTGTTTGTTAGTGTGTTGGGGTGTGTGTGTTAGCGTGTTGGGATGTGTTTGTTAGCGTGTTGGGATGTGTTTGTTAGCGTGTTGGGGTGTGTGTGTTAGTGTGTTGGGGTGTGTGTGATAGCGTGTTGGGGTGTGTATTAGCGTGTTGGGATGTGTTTGTTAGCGTGTTGGGATGTGTTTGTTAGTGTGTTGGGGTGTGTGTGTTAGCGTGTTGGGGTGTGTGTGTTAGTGTGTTGGGGTGTGTGTGTTAGCATGTTGGGGTGTGTATTAGCGTGTTGGGATGTGTGTGTTAGCGTGTTGGGATGTGTGTGTTAGTGTGTTGGGGTGTGTGTGTTAGCATGTTGGGGTGTGTGTGTTAGTGTGTTGGGATGTGTATTAGCGTGTTGGGATGTGTTTGTTAGTGTGTTGGGGTGTGTGTGTTAGCGTGTTGGGGTGTGTGTGTTAGTGTGTTGGGATGTGTGTGTTAATGTGTTGGGGTGTGTGTGTTAGTGTGTTGGGGTGTGTGTGTGTTAGTGTGTTGGGGTGTGTATTAGTGTGTTGGGGTGTGTGTGTTAGTGTGTTGGGATGTGTGTGTTAGCGTGTTGGGGTGTGTGTGTGTATGTTGGGATTTGTGTGTATTTGTGGGTTGGGATTTGTGTGTGTGTTGGGATTTGTGTGTGTGTGTTGGGATTTGTGTGTGCGTGTTGGGATTTGTGTGTGTGTGTTGGGATTTGTGTGTGTGTTGGGATTTGTGTGTGTGTATGTGTGTTGGGATTTGTGTGTGTGTGTGTGTGTTGGGATTTGCGTGTGTATGTGTGTTGGGATTTGTGTATGTGTGTGTATGTTGGGATTTGTGTGTGTGTGTGTGTGTGTGTTGGGATTTGTGTGTGTGTTGGGATTTGTGTGTGCGTATGTGTTGGGATTTGTGTGTGTGTGTGTTGGGATTTGTGTCTGTTAGTGTGTTGGGATTTGTGTGTGTGTGTGTGTGTGTGTGTGTGTGTGTGTGTGTTGGGATTTGTGTGTGTTAGTGTGTTGGGATTTGTGTGTGTTAGTGTGTTGGGATTTGTCTGTATGTGTGTATATTGGGATTTGTGTGTGCGTGTTGGGATTTGTGTGTGTGTGTGTATTGGGATTTGTGTGTGCGTGCTGGGATTTGTGTGTGTTAGTGTGTTGGGATTTGTGTGTGTTAGTGTGTTGGGATTTGTGTGTGTGTTATTGTGTTGGGATTTGTGTGTGTTAACGTATTGGGGTGTGTGTGTGTTAGTGTGTTGGGATTTCTGTGTGTGTATGTTGGGGTGTGCGTGTTAGCGTGATGGGGTGTGTGTGTTAGTGTGTTGGGATGAGTGTTGGGGTGTGTGTTAGCGTGTTGGAGTGTGCGTGTTAGCGTGTTGGGGTGTGTGTGTTAGTGTGTTGGGATGTGTTTGTTAGCATGTTGGGGTGTGTGTGTTAGCGTGTTGGGGTGTGTATTAGCGTGTTGGGGTGTGTGTGTTAGCGTGTTGGGATGTGTTTGTTAGTGTGTTGGGGTGTGTGTGTTAGTGTGTTGGGGTGTGTGTGATAGCATGTTGGGGTGTGTATTAGCATGTTGGGATGTGTTTGTTAGCATGTTGGGATGTGTTTGTTAGTGTGTTGGGGTGTGTGTGTTAGCGTGTTGGGGTGTGTGTGTTAGCGTGTTGGGATGTGTTTGTTAGCGTGTTGGGATGTGTTTGTTAGTGTGTTGGGGTGTGTGTGTTAGTGTGTTGGGGTGTGTGTGATAGCATGTTGGGGTGTGTATTAGCGTGTTGGGATGTGTTTGTTAGCGTGTTGGGATGTGTTTGTTAGTGTGTTGGGGTGTGTGTGTTAGCGTGTTGGGGTGTGTGTGTTAGTGTGTTGGGGTGTGTGTGTTAGCGTGTTGGGGTGTGTATTAGCGTGTTGGGATGTGTTTGTTAGCGTGTTGGGATGTGTGTGTTAGCGTGTTGGGGTGTGTGTGTTAGTGTGTTGGGGTGTGTGTGTTAGTGTGTTGGGATGTGTATTAGCGTGTTGGGATGTGTTTGTTAGTGTGTTGGGGTGTGTGTGTTAGCGTGTTGGGGTGTGTGTGTTAGTGTGTTGGGGTGTGTGTGTTAATGTGTTAGGGTGTGTGTGTTAGTGTGTCGGGGTGTGTGTGTTAGTGTGTTGGGGTGTGTATTAGTGTGTTGGGGTGTGTGTGTTAGTGTGTTGGGATGTGTGTGTTAGCGTGTTGGGGTGTGTGTGTTAGTGTGTTGGGTGTGTGTGTTAGCGTGTTGGGGTGTGTGTGTTAGTTTGTTGGGGGGGGTGTGTTAGCGTGTTGGGGTGTGTGTTACCGTGTTGGGATGTGTTTGTTAGCGTGTTGGGGTGTGTGTGTTAGTGTGTTGGGGTGTGTGTGTTAGCTTGTTAGGGTGTGTGTGTTAGTGTGTTGGGGTGTGTGTGTTAGTGTGTTGGGGTGTGTATTAGCATGTTGGGATGTGTTTGTTAGCATGTTGGGGTGTGTGTGTTAGTGTGTTGGGGTGTGTGTGTCAGCGTGTTGGGGTGTGTGTGTTAGTGTGTTGGGGTGTGTGTGTCAGCGTGTTGGGGTGTGTGTGTGTGTTAGTGTTTTGGGGTGTGTGTGTTAGCGTTTTGGGGTGTGTGTGTTAGCGTGTTGGAGTGTGTATGTTAGCGTGTTGGGATGTGTTTGTTAGTGTGTTGGGGTGTGTGTGTTAGTGTGTTGGGATGTGTTTGTTAGTGTGTTGGGGTGTGTGTGTCAGCGTGTTGGGGTGTGTGTTAGTGTGTTGGGGTGTGTGTGTTAGCGTGTTGGGGTGTGTGTGTTAGTGTATTGGGGTGTGTGTGTTAGTATGTTGGGGTGTGTGTGTTAGCGTGTTGGGGTGTGTGTGTGTGTTAGTGTGTTGGGGTGTGTGTGTTAGTGTGTTGGGGTGTGTGTGTTAGCGTGTTGGGGTGTGTGTGTGTGTTAGTGTGTTGGGGTGTGTGTGTTAGTGTGTTGGGGTGTGTGTGTTAGCATGTTGGGATGTGTGTGTCAGCGTGTTGGGGTGTGTGTGTGTGTTAGTGTGTTGGGATGTGTTTGTTAGTGTGTTGGGATGTGTTTGTTAGTGTGTTGGGGTGTGTTTGTTAGTGTGTTGGGGTGTGTGTTAGTGTGTTGGGATGTGTTTGTTAGTGTGTTGGGGTGTGTATATTAGCGTGTTGGGGTGTGTGTGTTAGTGTGTTGGGGTGTGTGTTAGCGTGTTGGGGTGTGTGTGTTAGCATGTTGGGATGTGTGTGTCAGCGTGTTGGGGTGTGTATGTGTGTTAGTGTGTTGGAGTGTGTGTGTTAGCGTGTTGGGATGTGTTTGTTAGTGTGTTGGAGTGTGTGTGTTAGTGTGTTGGGATGTGTTTGTTAGTGTGTTGGGGTGTGTGTGTTAGCGTGTTGGGGTGTGTGTGTTAGTGTGTTGGGGTGTGTGTGATAGTGTGTTGGGGTGTGTATTAGCGTGTTGGGATGTGTTTGTTAGCGTGTTGGGATGTGTTTGTTAGTGTGTTGGGGTGTGTGTGTTAGCGTGTTGGGATGTGTTTGTTAGCGTGTTGGGATGTGTTTGTTAGCGTGTTGGGGTGTGTGTGTTAGTGTGTTGGGGTGTGTGTGATAGCGTGTTGGGGTGTGTATTAGCGTGTTGGGATGTGTTTGTTAGCGTGTTGGGATGTGTTTGTTAGTGTGTTGGGGTGTGTGTGTTAGCGTGTTGGGGTGTGTGTGTTAGTGTGTTGGGGTGTGTGTGTTAGCATGTTGGGGTGTGTATTAGCGTGTTGGGGTGTGTGTGTTATTGTGTTGGGGTGTGTATGTTATTGTGTTGGGGTGTGTGTGTTGGAGTTTTGTTTTAGTGTGCTCGGGTGTGTATGTTGGGGTGTGTGTGTTGGGGTTTGTGTATTAGTGTGTTGGGATGTGTGTGTTAGTGTGTTGGGATGTGTGTATATTGGGATTTGATTGTGTGTGTGTGTTGGGATTTGATTGTGTGTGTGTTGGGATTTATGTGTGTTAGTGTGTTGGTGTGTGTATGTGTTGGGATTTGTGTGTGTGTTAGTGTGTTGGGATTTGTGTGTGTTAGTGTGTTGGGTGTGTGTGTGCGTATGTTGAGATTTGTGTGTATTTGTGTGTTGGGATTTGTGTGTGTGTGTGTGTTGGGATTTGTGTGTGTATTTGTGTTGGGATTTGTGTGTGTTAGCGTGTTGGGATTGGGATTTGTGTGTGTGTGTGTTGGGATTTGTGTGTGTGTGTGTGTGTGTGTGTGTTGGGGTGTGTGTGTGTGTTGGGATTTGTGTGTGTTAGTGTGTTGGGATTTGTGTATGTGTGTTGGGATTTGTGTGTATGCTTGAGTTGGGATTTGTGTGTGTGTGTGTGTGTGTGTTGGGATTTGTGTGTGTTAGTGTGTTGGGATTTGTGTATGTGTGTTGGGATTTGTGTGTGTTAGTGTGTTGGGATTTGTGTGTTAGTGTGTTGGGTGTTTGTGTGCGTATGTTGGGATTTGCGTGTATTTGTGTGTTGGGATTTGTGTGTGTTAATGTGTTGGGATTTGTGTGTGTGTGTGTTGGGATTTGTGTGTGTGTTGGGATTTGTGTGTGTGTTGGGATTTGTGTGTGTGTGTGTGTGTGTTGGGGTGTGTGTGTGTGTTGGGATTTGTGTGTGTTAGTGTGTTGGGATTTGTGTGTGTTAATGTGTTGGGATTTGTGTGTGTGTGTGTTGGGATTTGTGTGTGTGTTGTGATTTGTGTGTGTGTTATTGTGTTGGGATTTGTGTGTATTTGTGTGTTGGGATTTGTGTGTGTGTGTGTTGGGATTTGTGTGTGTGTTGGGATTTGTGTATGTGTGTTGGGATTTGTGTGTGTTAATGTGTTGGGATTTGTGTGTGTGTCTGTTGGGATTTGTGTGTGTGTGTGTCTGTTGGGATTTGTGTGTGTGTTGGGATTTGTGTGTATTTGTGTGTTGGGATTTGTGTGTGTGTGTGTGTTGGGATTTGTGTGTGTGTGTATGTTGGGATTTGTGTGTGTTAGTGTGTTGGGATTTATGTGTGTTAGTGTGTTGGGATTTGTGTGTGTGTGTTGGGATTTGTGTGTGTGTTGGGATTTGTGTGTGTGTGTGTGTGTATTGGGATTTGTGTGTGTTAGTGTGTTGGGATATGTGTGTGTGTGTTGGGATTTGTGTATGTGTATGTGTTGGGATTTGTGTGTGTGTGTGTATTGGGATTTGTGTGTGCGTGTTGGGATTTGTGTGTGTTAGTGTGTTGGGATTTGTGTGTGTTAGTGTGTTGGGATTTGTGTGTGTGTGTGTGTGTGTTGGGATTTGTGTGTGTGTATATGTGTTGGGATTTGTGTGTGTGTGTGTATTGGGATTTGTGTGCGCGTGTTGGGATTTGTGTGTGTTAGTGTGTTGGGATTTGTGTGTATTGGGATTTGATTGTGTGCGCGTGTTGGGATTTATGTGTGTTAGTGTGTTGGGATGTGTGTGTTAGTGTGTTGGTGTGTGTGTGTGTGTGTTGGGATTTGTGTGTGTATGTGTGTATGTGTTGGGATTTGTGTGTGTGTTAGTGTGTTGGGATTTGTGTGTTATTGTGTTCGGTGTCTGTGTGTGTATGTTGGGATTTGTGTGTTGGGATTTGTGTGTGTGTGTGTTGGGATTTGTGTGTGTGTGTGTGTGTGTTGGGATTTGTGTGTGTGTGTGTGAGTGTGTGTGTGTGTTGGGATTTGTGTGTGTGTTAGTGTGTTGGGATTTGTGTGTGTTAGTGTGTTAGGGTGTGTGTGTGTGTATGTTGGGATTTGTGTGTATTTGTGGGTTGGGATTTGTGTGTGTGTATATGTGTTGGGATTTGTGTGTGTGTGTTGGGATTTGTGTGTATTTGTGGGTTGGGATTTGTGTGTGTGTGTGTTGGGATTTGTGTGTGTGTTGGGATTGTGTGTGTGTGTTGGGATTTGTGTGTGCGTGTTGGGATTTGTGTGTGTGTGTTGGGATTTGTGTGTGTGTGTTGGGATTTGTGTGTGTGTTGGGATTTGTGTGTGTGTATGTGTGTTGGGATTTGTGTGTGTGTGTGTATGTTGGGATTTGTGTGTGTGTGTGTGTGTGTTGGGATTTGTGTGTGTGTTGGGATTTGTGTGTGCGTATGTGTTGGGATTTGTGTGTGTGTGTGTTGGGATTTGTGTGTGTTAGTGTGTTGGGATTTGTGTGTGTGTGTGTGTGTTGGGATTTGTGTGTGTTAGTGTGTTGGGATTTGTGTGTGTTAGTGTGTTGGGATTTGTCTGTAAGTGTGTATATTGGGATTTGTGTGTGCGTGTTGGGATTTGTGTGTGTGTGTGTATTGGGATTTGTGTGTGCGTGCTGGGATTTGTGTGTGTTAGTGTGTTGGGATTTGTGTGTGTTAGTGTGTTGGGATTTGTGTGTGTGGTATTGTGTTGGGATTTGTGTGTTTTAACGTATTGGGGTGTGTGTGTGTTAGTGTGTTGGGATTTCTGTGTGTGTATGTTGGGGTGTGCGTGTTAGCGTGAGTGGGTGTGTGTATTAGCGTGTTGGGGTGTGTGTGTTAGTGTGTTGGGATGAGTGTTGGGGTGTGTGTCAGCGTGTTGGAGTGTGCGTGTTAGCGTGTTGGGGTGTGTGTGTTAGTGTGTTGGGATGTGTTTGTTAGCATGTTGGGGTGTGTGTGTTAGCGTGTTGGGGTGTGTATTAGCGTGTTGGGATGTGTTTGTTAGCGTGTTGGGATGTGTTTGTTAGTGTGTTGGGGTGTGTGTGTTAGCGTGTTGGGATGTGTTTGTTAGCGTGTTGGGATGTGTTTGTTAGCGTGTTGGGGTGTGTGTGTTAGTGTGTTGGGGTGTGTGTGATAGCGTGTTGGGGTGTGTATTAGCGTGTTGGGATGTGTTTGTTAGCGTGTTGGGATGTGTTTGTTAGTGTGTTGGGGTGTGTGTGTTAGCATGTTGGGGTGTGTGTGTTAGTGTGTTGGGGTGTGTGTGTTAGCATGTTGGGGTGTGTATTAGCGTGTTGGGATGTGTGTGTTAGCGTGTTGGGATGTGTGTGTTAGTGTGTTGGGGTGTGTGTGTTAGCATGTTGGGGTGTGTGTGTTAGTGTGTTGGGATGTGTATTAGCGTGTTGGGATGTGTTTGTTAGTGTGTTGGGGTGTGTGTGTTAGCGTGTTGGGGTGTGTGTGTTAGTGTGTTGGGATGTGTGTGTTAATGTGTTGGGGTGTGTGTGTTAGTGTGTTGGGGTGTGTGTGTGTTAGTGTGTTGGGGTGTGTATTAGTGTGTTGGGGTGTGTGTGTTAGTGTGTTGGGATGTGTGTGTTAGCGTGTTGGGGTGTGTGTGTGTATGTTGGGATTTGTGTGTATTTGTGGGTTGGGATTTGTGTGTGTGTTGGGATTTGTGTGTGTGTGTTGGGATTTGTGTGTGCGTGTTGGGATTTGTGTGTGTGTTTTGGGATTTGTGTGTGTGTTGGGATTTGTGTGTGTGTATGTGTGTTGGGATTTCTGTGTGTGTGTGTGTGTTGGGATTTGCGTGTGTATGTGTGTTGGGATTTGTGTATGTGTGTGTATGTTGGGATTTGTGTGTGTGTGTGTGTGTGTGTGTTGGGATTTGTGTGTGTGTTGGGATTTGTGTGTGCGTATGTGTTGGGATTTGTGTGTGTGTGTGTTGGGATTTGTGTCTGTTAGTGTGTTGGGATTTGTGTGTGTGTGTGTGTGTGTGTGTGTGTGTGTTGGGATTTGTGTGTGTTAGTGTGTTGGGATTTGTGTGTGTTAGTGTGTTGGGATTTGTCTGTATGTGTGTATATTGGGATTTGTGTGTGCGTGTTGGGATTTGTGTGTGTGTGTGTATTGGGATTTGTGTGTGCGTGCTGGGATTTGTGTGTGTTAGTGTGTTGGGATTTGTGTGTGTTAGTGTGTTGGGATTTGTGTGTGTGTTATTGTGTTGGGATTTGTGTGTGTTAACGTATTGGGGTGTGTGTGTGTTAGTGTGTTGGGATTTCTGTGTGTGTATGTTGGGGTGTGCGTGTTAGCGTGATGGGGTGTGTGTGTTAGTGTGTTGGGATGAGTGTTGGGGTGTGTGTTAGCGTGTTGGAGTGTGCGTGTTAGCGTGTTGGGGTGTGTGTGTTAGTGTGTTGGGATGTGTTTGTTAGCATGTTGGGGTGTGTGTGTTAGCGTGTTGGGGTGTGTATTAGCGTGTTGGGGTGTGTGTGTTAGCGTGTTGGGATGTGTTTGTTAGTGTGTTGGGGTGTGTGTGTTAGTGTGTTGGGGTGTGTGTGATAGCATGTTGGGGTGTGTATTAGCATGTTGGGATGTGTTTGTTAGCATGTTGGGATGTGTTTGTTAGTGTGTTGGGGTGTGTGTGTTAGCGTGTTGGGGTGTGTGTGTTAGCGTGTTGGGATGTGTTTGTTAGCGTGTTGGGATGTGTTTGTTAGTGTGTTGGGGTGTGTGTGTTAGTGTGTTGGGGTGTGTGTGATAGCGTGTTGGGGTGTGTATTAGCGTGTTGGGATGTGTTTGTTAGCGTGTTGGGATGTGTTTGTTAGTGTGTTGGGGTGTGTGTGTTAGCGTGTTGGGGTGTGTGTGTTAGTGTGTTGGGGTGTGTGTGTTAGCGTGTTGGGGTGTGTATTAGCGTGTTGGGATGTGTTTGTTAGCGTGTTGGGATGTGTGTGTTAGCGTGTTGGGGTGTGTGTGTTAGTGTGTTGGGGTGTGTGTGTTAGTGTGTTGGGATGTGTATTAGCGTGTTGGGATGTGTTTGTTAGTGTGTTGGGGTGTGTGTGTTAGCGTGTTGGGGTGTGTGTGTTAGTGTGTTGGGGTGTGTGTGTTAATGTGTTGGGGTGTGTGTGTTAGTGTGTCGGGGTGTGTGTGTTAGTGTGTTGGGGTGTGTATTAGTGTGTTGGGGTGTGTGTGTTAGTGTGTTGGGATGTGTGTGTTAGCGTGTTGGGGTGTGTGTGTTAGTGTGTTGGGTGTGTGTGTTAGCGTGTTGGGGTGTGTGTGTTAGTTTGTTGGGGGGGGTGTGTTAGCGTGTTGGGGTGTGTGTTACCGTGTTGGGATGTGTTTGTTAGCGTGTTGGGGTGTGTGTGTTAGTGTGTTGGGGTGTGTGTGTTAGCTTGTTAGGGTGTGTGTGTTAGTGTGTTGGGGTGTGTGTGTTAGCGTGTTGGGGTGTGTATTAGCATGTTGGGATGTGTTTGTTAGCATGTTGGGGTGTGTGTGTTAGTGTGTTGGGGTGTGTGTGTCAGCGTGTTGGGGTGTGTGTGTTAGTGTGTTGGGGTGTGTGTGTCAGCGTGTTGGGGTGTGTGTGTGTGTTAGTGTGTTGGGGTGTGTGTGTTAGCATTTTGGGGTGTGTGTGTTAGCGTGTTGGAGTGTGTATGTTAGCGTGTTGGGATGTGTTTGTTAGTGTGTTGGGGTGTGTGTGTTAGTGTGTTGGGATGTGTTTGTTAGTGTGTTGGGGTGTGTGTTAGTGTGTTGGGGTGTGTGTGTCAGCGTGTTGGGGTGTGTGTTAGTGTGTTGGGGTGTGTGTGTTAGCGTGTTGGGGTGTGTGTGTTAGTGTATTGGGGTGTGTGTGTTAGTATGTTGGGGTGTGTGTGTTAGCGTGTTGGGATGTGTGTGTGTTAGTGTGTTGGGGTGTGTGTGTTAGTGTGTTGGGGTGTGTGTGTTAGCGTGTTGGGGTGTGTGTGTGTGTTAGTGTGTTGGGGTGTGTGTGTTAGTGTGTTGGGGTGTGTGTGTTAGCATGTTGGGATGTGTGTGTCAGCGTGTTGGGGTGTGTGTGTGTGTTAGTGTGTTGGGATGTGTTTGTTAGTGTGTTGGGATGTGTTTGTTAGTGTGTTGGGGTGTGTTTGTTAGTGTGTTGGGGTGTGTGTTAGTGTGTTGGGATGTGTTTGTTAGTGTGTTGGGGTGTGTATATTAGCGTGTTGGGGTGTGTGTGTTAGTGTGTTGGGGTGTGTGTTAGCGTGTTGGGATGTGTGTGTTAGCATGTTGGGATGTGTGTGTCAGCGTGTTGGGGTGTGTATGTGTGTTAGTGTGTTGGAGTGTGTGTGTTAGCGTGTTGGGATGTGTTTGTTAGTGTGTTGGAGTGTGTGTGTTAGTGTGTTGGGATGTGTTTGTTAGTGTGTTGGGGTGTGTGTGTTAGTGTGTTGGGGTGTGTGTGTTAGTGTGTTGGGATGTGTTTGTTAGTGTGTTGGGGTGTGTGTTAGTGTGTTGGGATGTGTTTGTTAGTGTGTTGGGGTGTGTATATTAGCGTGTTGGGGTGTGTGTGTTAGTGTGTTGGGGTGTGTGTTAGTGTGTTGGGATGTGTTTGTTAGTGTGTTGGGGTGTGTTTGTTAGTGTGTTGGGGTGTGTGTTAGTGTGTTGGGATGTGTTTGTTAGTGTGTTGGGGTGTGTATATTAATGTGTTGGGGTGTGTTTGTTAGTGTGTTGGGGTGTGTGTGTTAGTGTGTTGGGGTGTGTGTGTTAGTGTGTTGGGATGTGTTTGTTAGTGTGTTGGGGTGTGTTTGTTAGTGTGTTGGGATGTGTTTGTTAGTGTGTTGGGATGTGTTTGTTAGTGTGTTGGGGTGTGTGTGTTAGTGTGTTGGGGTGTGTGTGTTAGTGTGTTGGGGTGTGTGTTAGTGTGTTGGGATGTGTTTGTTAGTGTGTTGGGGTGTGTATATTAGTGTGTTGGGGTGTGTTTGTTAGTGTGTTGGGGTGTGTGTTAGTGTGTTGGGATGTGTTTGTTAGTGTGTTGGGGTGTGTGTGTTAGTGTGTTGGGATGTGTGTATTAGTGTGTTGGGGTGTGTGTATTAGCGTGTTGGGGTGTGTTTGTTAGTGTGTTGGGGTGTGTGTGTTAGTGTGTTGGGATGTGTTTGTTAGTGTGTTGGGGTGTGTGTTAGTGTGTTGGGATGTGTTTGTTAGTGTGTTGGGGTGTGTGTGTTAGTGTGTTGGGATGTGTTTGTTAGTGTGTTGGGGTGTGTATATTAATGTGTTGGGGTGTGTTTGTTAGTGTGTTGGGGTGTGTGTGTTAGTGTGTTGGGGTGTGTGTGTTAGTGTGTTGGGATGTGTTTGTTAGTGTGTTGGGGTGTGTATATTAATGTGTTGGGGTGTGTTTGTTAGTGTGTTGGGGTGTGTGTGTTAGTGTGTTGGGGTGTGTGTGTTAGTGTGTTGGGATGTGTTTGTTAGTGTGTTGGGGTGTGTTTGTTAGTGTGTTGGGATGTGTTTGTTAGTGTGTTCGGATGTGTTTGTTAGTGTGTTGGGGTGTGTGTGTTAGTGTGTTGGGGTGTGTGTGTTAGTGTGTTGGGATGTGTTTGTTAGTGTGTTGGGATGTGTTTGTTAGTGTGTTGGGGTGTGTGTTAGTGTGTTGGGATGTGTTTGTTAGTGTGTTGGGGTGTGTATATTAGTGTGTTGGGGTGTGTTTGTTAGTGTGTTGGGGTGTGTGTTAGTGTGTTGGGATGTGTTTGTTAGTGTGTTGGGGTGTGTGTGTTAGTGTGTTGGGATGTGTGTATTAGTGTGTTGGGGTGTGTGTATTAGCGTGTTGGGGTGTGTTTGTTAGTGTGTTGGGGTGTGTGTGTTAGTGTGTTGGGATGTGTTTGTTAGTGTGTTGGGGTGTGTGTTAGTGTGTTGGGATGTGTTTGTTAGTGTGTTGGGGTGTGTGTGTTAGTGTGTTGGGATGTGTTTGTTAGTGTGTTGGGGTGTGTATATTAGTGTGTTGGGATGTGTGTGTTAGTGTGTTGGGATGTGTGTATTAGTGTGTTGGGGTGTGTGTATTAGCGTGTTGGGGTGTGTTTGTTAGTGTGTTGGGGTGTGTGTGTTAGTGTGTTGGGATGTGTTTGTTAGTGTGTTGGGGTGTGTGTTAGTGTGTTGGGATGTGTTTGTTAGTGTGTTGGGGTGTGTGTGTTAGTGTGTTGGGATGTGTTTGTTAGTGTGTTGGGGTGTGTATATTAGTGTGTTGGGGTGTGTTTGTTAGTGTGTTGGGGTGTGTGTTAGTGTGTTGGGATGTGTTTGTTAGTGTGTTGGGGTGTGTGTGTTAGTGTGTTGGGGTGTGTGTGTTAGTGTGTTGGGATGTGTGTATTAGTGTGTTGGGGTGTGTGTTAGTGTGTTGGGATGTGTTTGTTAGTGTGTTGGGGTGTGTGTGTTAGTGTGTTGGGATGTGTGTGTTAGTGTGTTGGGATGTGTTTGTTAGTGTGTTGGGGTGTGTTTGTTAGTGTGTTGGGATGTGTTTGTTAGTGTGTTGGGATGTGTTTGTTAGTGTGTTGGGGTGTGTGTGTTAGTGTGTTGGGGTGTGTGTGTTAGTGTGTTGGGATGTGTTTGTTAGTGTGTTGGGATGTGTTTGTTAGTGTGTTGGGGTGTGTGTTAGTGTGTTGGGATGTGTTTGTTAGTGTGTTGGGGTGTGTATATTAGTGTGTTGGGGTGTGTTTGTTAGTGTGTTGGGGTGTGTGTTAGTGTGTTGGGATGTGTTTGTTAGTGTGTTGGGGTGTGTGTGTTAGTGTGTTGGGATGTGTTTGTTAGTGTGTTGGGGTGTGTGTTAGTGTGTTGGGATGTGTTTGTTAGTGTGTTGGGGTGTGTGTTAGTGTGTTGGGATGTGTTTGTTAGTGTGTTGGGGTGTGTATATTAGTGTGTTGGGGTGTGTGTGTTAGTGTGTTGGGATGTGTGTATTAGTGTGTTGGGGTTTGTTTGTTAGTGTGTTGGGGTGTGTGTGTTAGTGTGTTGGGATGTGTTTGTTAGTGTGTTGGGGTGTGTGTTAGTGTGTTGGGATGTGTTTGTTAGTGTGTTGGGATGTGTTTGTTAGTGTGTTGGGGTGTGTGTATTAGCGTGTTGGGGTGTGTGTGTTAGTGTGTTGCGATGTGTTTGTTAGTGTGTTGGGGTGTGTTTGTTAGTGTGTTGGGGTGTGTGTTAGTGTGTTGGGATGTGTTTGTTAGTGTGTTGGGATGTGTTTGTTAGTGTGTTGGGGTGTGTGTATTAGCGTGTTGGGGTGTGTGTGTTAGTGTGTTGCGATGTGTTTGTTAGTGTGTTGGGATGTGTTTGTTAGTGTGTTGGGGTGTGTGTTAGTGTGTTGGGGTGTGTATATTAGTGTGTTGGGATGTGTTTGTTAGTGTGTTGGGATGTGTGTATTAGCGTGTTGGGGTGTGTGTGTTAGTGTGTTGGGATGTGTTTGTTAGTGTGTTGGGGTGTGTGTTAGTGTGTTGGGATGTGTTTGTTAGTGTGTTGGGATGTGTTTGTTAGTGTGTTGGGGTGTGTGTATTAGCGTGTTGGGGTGTGTGTGTTAGTGTGTTGCGATGTGTTTGTTAGTGTGTTGGGATGTGTTTGTTAGTGTGTTGGGGTGTGTGTTAGTGTGTTGGGGTGTGTATATTAGTGTGTTGGGATGTGTTTGTTAGTGTGTTGGGATGTGTGTATTAGCGTGTTGGGGTGTGTGTGTTAGTGTGTTGCGATGTGTTTGTTAGTGTGTTGGGGTGTGTGTATTAGCGTGTTGGGGTGTGTTTGTTAGTGTGTTGGGATGTGTGTATTAGTGTGTTGGGGTGTGTTTGTTAGTGTGTTGGGGTGTGTGTGTTAGTGTGTTGGGATGTGTTTGTTAGTGTGTTGGGGTGTGTGTTAGTGTGTTGGGATGTGTTTGTTAGTGTGTTGGGATGTGTTTGTTAGTGTGTTGGGGTGTGTGTATTAGCGTGTTGGGGTGTGTGTGTTAGTGTGTTGCGATGTGTTTGTTAGTGTGTTGGGGTGTGTGTATTAGCGTGTTGGGGTGTGTGTGTTAGTGTGTTGGGATGTGTTTGTTAGTGTGTTGGGGTGTGTGTTAGTGTGTTGGGATGTGTTTGTTAGTGTGTTGGGGTGTGTTTGTTAGTGTGTTGGGGTGTGTGTTAGTGTGTTGGGATGTGTGTGTTAGTGTGTTGCGATGTGTTTGTTAGTGTGTTGGGGTGTGTGTATTAGCGTGTTGGGGTGTGTGTGTTAGTGTGTTGCGATGTTGGTGGGTTGAGTGTGTATGTTGTGTGTGCAGTTTTGCCGTTTCTGTTCCCGAACTCATATCTTTCCGCACTTGCAACTATTAACGTTTCATGCGCACTGTAAATGGGCCCAAGTCTCCTGTTCCCCACCACTGTGAAATGATTTATTACTTGAAAATACCACAGAACTAATTAGTATAGTAATTAATTAATACAAATTTGCATATTTGCATGTGCAATTAGTGCAGTCGAGTGATTACTCTGAAATGAGAAGTTTGACTTGTCAGATGTTAGCGTGAACTGGACCGGAAACATTCTACCAAATGAGGCTGACAGAGTGCGACACCACTGCTTTAACTGGCGTGTCTGGGACAGCAACAGAGCAGAATGATTGTATTAAACTGTCTCCACAGCAAGAGCTGCCATTGGTGCTGAATTTTAACAGTTAATTCAGGGAATCAGCGACAGAAGGATAGAGGGAGTAAACAAAATGAGGAAAAGCAGGAGAGAGGATGGAGAAAAGGAGAGGAAAGAAAGGGAAGAGAGTGGAGTGACAAAAAACAGAAAGAAAACATCAAAAGAGAAAACAGATAGAGGAAAAAACAAAAGAAAAGAGAAAGAAAGTGTCAATAAGAGATAAAATACAGATAAAACAGAAAACAGAATGAAGGAACAGGGCATGGGCACAGGGAGAGAAATCGGGAAGAAACAGGAAGAAGGAGAGAACCAGTAAGAAAATAACGGAGGAAGAACTGAGAAAACAGAAGTGTCCCAGAGGAAGAAAATACAGTGAATGAAACAGTGAGGGAGGAAAAATGAAACAAGCAGAAACATGAAAGAGAACAGAGTGAGAAACATTTAGTGAAAGAATGGGAGCTGCAGAAATAAAGAAAGAAAATGAGACAAAATCCATTAGGAATTTATTTTAATGAAATTCTAAATTAATTTTAAAAATGCAATTGGGACAAAAGGAATGAAGCAAAATAATGAAATAGGAGAGTGGCCAAGGTCCCAGGAACGTTTAATCCAAGTCGCTGCGGAATTCCAGGATTGCCTGCCATTCTAGTCTCTGACTCCAATCTGAGCTTTGCCTCCTCTTCACTATGGATGTCCAATCTCTCTACACCTCCATCCCCCATCAAATCAGTTTGAGGCCTTTCCGCTTCTTCCTTAAACAGAGGCCCAACCAGTCCCCATCCACCACCACCCTCCTCCGCCTGGCTGAACTTGTTCTCACATTGAACAACTTCTCCTTCAACTCCACTCACTTCCTTCAAGTAAAAGGTGTTGCTATGGGTAACCACATGGGTCCTAGTTATGCCTGTCTTTTTGTGGGATATGGCGAACATTCCTTGTTCCAGTCCTACTCAGGCCCCCTCCCTCACCTCTCATTGTATCGGTGCCACTCCCTGCTCTCACCCTGAACTGGAAAATGTCATTGACTTTGTTTCCAATTTCCACCCTTGTCTCACCGTCACATGGTCCATCTCCAATTCTTCCTTCCCTTCCTCGACTTCTTTGTCTCCATCTCTGGGGATAGGCTAGCAACCAATATTCACTATAAGCTCACTGACTCCCACAGCTACCAGGACTACACTTCCTCACACCCTGCTTCCTGCAAGGACTCCATTCCATTCTCCCAGTTTCTCTGTCTCCGTCGTATCTGTTCAGATGATGCAATCTTCCATACAAGTGCTTCTGATAGGTCTTCCTTTTTCCTCAAATGAGGATTCTCCTCCACTGTGGTTGACAGGGCCTTTAACCGTGCCCAAGCTATTTCTTGCATTTCTGCTCTCACCCTTTCCCCTCCCTCCCAGAACAATGATAGGGTTCCCTTTATCTCACCTTCCACCCCACCAGCCTTCGTATTCAACAGATCATCCTCCTCCATTTCCATCACCACTAGTGTGATGCCACCACCAAACACATCTTCCCCTCCACTTCCCTTTCAGCATTCCGAAGGGCACTTCCTTCTGTGACACCCTGGTCCACTCCTCAGTCACTCCCAACATTTCCTTGCTTTCCTACGGCACCTGTCCGTGCAAGCAAAGGAGACGTAACACCTGCCCTTTTACCTCCTCTCTTCCCACCGCCCAAGGCCCCAAACACTCCTTCCAGGTGAAGCAGCGATTTACTTGTACTTTTTTCAATGTAGTATACTGTGTTCACTGCTCACAATGTGGTCTCCTCTACACTGGGGAGACCAAACGCAGATTGGGTGACCGCTTTGCAAAACACCTGCATTCAGTCTGCAGGTGAGACCCTGAGCTCCCAGTCACCTGTCATTTTAATTCTCCACCTTGCTCCCACTCTGACCTTTCTGTCCTCGGCCTGCTAAAGTGTTTCAATGAAGCTCAACAGAAGCCTGAGGAACAATACCTCATCTTTCGACTTAACATTGAGTTCAATCATTTTAAATCATAACCTCTGCTCCCCATTTTTTTTCTTTAGACATGTTTCTTTTGCTGGTTTGTTTTTATCCCCCTCCTGTTTCTTTCTTAATGGCTTTACTTTGCGTTCGGACAGCTGCTATTCTGACATTCACACCTCATCTTGACACATCTTTTGTTTCTCTACTTGCTCCATTAGCACTCCCCCTTTGGATTTCCATCATGAAACCTTTTGTCATTTTCTCTCTCCAGCCCTCCACCCTATCACAGACCTTCCCTTTTGTTCCTCTTCCCCCTCTTACCTTTGCATTTGCGGAAAACCTGCTACATTTCTAACTTTTAACAGTTCTGATGGAAAGGTCACAGACCTGAAACATTAACTTTGTTTTTCTCTCGACAGATGCTACCTAACCTGCTCAGTATTTCCAGCATTTTCTGTTTTTGTTTCAAGGCTTTGTGTGTGTCAGTCTCTGACTCCAGTCCGGGCTTTGTGTGTCGGTTGCTGACTCCATCCGGGATTTGTGAGTTGGTCGCTGACTCCAGTCCGGGCTTTGTGTGTCGGTCTTTGACTCCAGTCCCGGCGTTGTGCGTCCATTGCTGACTCCAGTCCGGGCTTTGTGCGTCGGTCTCTGACTCCAGTCCGGGCTTTGTGAGTCGGTCGCTAATTCCACTCCAGGTTTTGAGTGTCGGTCTCTGACTCCATCCGGGATTTGTGAGTTGGTCGCTGACTCCAGTCCGGGCTTTGTGTGTCGGTCTCTGACTCCCCTCTGGGCTTTGTGTGTCGGTCTCCGACTCCACTCCGGGCTTTGTGTGTCAGTATCTGACTCCAGTCCAGGCTTTGTGTGTCGGTCTCTGACTCCAGTCCAGGCTTTGTGTGTCGGTCTCTGACTCCACTCTGGGCTTTGTGTGTCGGTCTCTGACTCCAGTCCAGGCTTTGTGTGTCGGTCTCTGACTCCAGTCCGGGCTTTGTGAGTCAGTCGCTGATTCCAGTCCAGGCTTTGTGTGTCGGTCTTTGACTCCAGTCCCGGCTTTGTGTGTCGGTCTCTGACTCCAGTCCAGGCTTTGTGTGTCGGTCTCTGACTCCAGTCCAGGCCTTGTGTGTCGGTCTTTGACTCCAGTCCCGGCTTGGTGTGTCGGTCTTTGACTCCAGTCCAGGCTTTGTGTGTCGGTCTCTGACTCCACTCCGGGCTTTGTGTGTCGGTCTCTGACTCCAGTCCAGGCTTTGTGTGTCGGTCTCTGACTCTAGTCTGGGCTTTGTGAGTCGGTCTCTGACTCCAGTCCAGGCTTTGTGTGTCGGTCTCTGACTCCAGTCCAGGCTTTGTGTGTCGGTCTCTGACTCCAGTCCAGGCTTTGTGTGTCGGTCTTTGACTCCAGTCCCGGCTTGGTGTGTCGGTCTTTGACTCCAGTCCCGGCGTTGTGTGTCCGTTGCTGACTCCAGTCCAGGTTTTGAGTGTCGGTCTCTGACTCCATCCGGGATTTGTGAGTTGGTCGCTGACTCCAGTCCGGGCTTTGTGTGTCAGTCTCTGACTCCACTCTGGGCTTTGTGTGTCGGTCTCTGACTCCAGTCCGGGCTTTGTGTGTCGGTATCTGACTCCAGTCCGGGCTTTGTGTGTCAGTCTCTGACTCCACTCTGGGCTTTGTGTGTCGGTCTCTGACTCCAGTCCGGGCTTTGTGTGTCGGTATCTGACTCCAGTCCAGGCTTTGTGTGTCGGTCGTTGACTCCAGTCCAGGCTTTGTGTGTCGGTCTCTGACTCCACTCCGGGCTTTGTGTGTCGGTCTCTGACTCCAGTCCCGGCGTTGTGTGTCCGTTGCTGACTCCAGTCCAGGTTTTGAGTGTCGGTCTCTGACTCCATCCGGGATTTGTGAGTTGGTCGCTGACTCCACTCTGGGCTTTGTGTGTCGGTCTCTGACTCCAGTCTGGGCTTTGTGTGTTGGTCTCTGACTCCACTCTGGGCTTTGTGTGTCGGTCTCTGACTCCAGTCCAGGCTTTGTGTGTCGGTCTCTGACTCCAGTCTGGGCTTTGTGTGTCGGTCTCTGACTCCACTCTGGGCTTTGTGTGTCGGTCTCTGACTCCAGTCCGGGCTTTGTGTGTCGGTCTCTGACTCCACTCCGGGCTTTGTGTGTCGGTCTCTGACTCCACTCTGGGCTTTGTGTGTCGGTCTCTGTCTCCACTCCGGGCTTTGTGGGTCGGTCTCTGACTCCACTCTGGGCTTTGTGTGTCGGTCTCTGACTCCAGTCCCGGCGTTGTGTGTCCGTTGCTGACTCCAGTCCAGGTTTTGAGTGTCGGTCTCTGACTCCATCCGGGATTTGTGAGTTGGTCGCTGACTCCAGTCCGGGCTTTGTGTGTTGGTCTCTGACTCCACTCTGGGCTTTGTGTGTCGGTCTCTGACTCCAGTCCAGGCTTTGTGTGTCGGTCTCTGACTCCAGTCCGGGCTTTGTGTGTCGGTCTCTGACTCCAGTCCGGGCTTTGTGTGTCGGTCTCTGACTCCACTCCGGGCTTTGTGTGTCGGTCTCTGACTCCACTCTGGGCTTTGTGTGTCGGTCTCTGTCTCCACTCCGGGCTTTGTGGGTCGGTCTCTGACTCCACTCTGGGCTTTGTGTGTCGGTCTGTGACTGCAGTGAGGGCTTTGTGTGTCGGTCTCTGACTCCAGTCCGGGCTTTGTGTGTCGGTCTCTGAGTCCAGTCCAGGCTTCGTGTGTCGGTCTCTGACGCCACTCCGGGCTTTGTGAGTCGGTCTCTGACTCCAGTCCGGGCTTTGTGGGTCGGCCTCTGACTCCACTCTGGGCTTTGTGTGTCGGTCTGTGACTGCAGTGAGGGCTTTGTGTGTCGGTCTCCGACTCCAGTCCAGGCTTTGTGTGTCGGTCTCTGACTCTAGTTCGGGCTTTGTTAGTCAGTCTCTGACTCCAGTCCGGGCTTTGTGTGTCGGTCTCTGACTCCACTCCGGGCTTTGTGTGTCGGTCTCTGACTCCAGTCCGGGCTTTGTGTGTCGGTCTCTGACTCCACTCTGGGCTTTGTGTGTCGGTCTCTGACTCCAGTCCAGGCTTTGTGTGTCGGTCTCTGACTCCAGTCCAGTCTTTGTGTGTCGGTCTCTGACTCCAGTCCGGGCTTTGTGTGTCGGTCTCTGACTCCAGTCCAGGCTTTGTTTGTCGGTCTCTGACTCCAGTCCCGGCTTTGTGTGTCGGTCTCTGACTCCAGTCCAGGCTTTGTGTTTCGGTCTCTGACTCTAGTCCGGGCTTTGTGTGTCGGTCTGTGACTCCAGTCCAGGCTTTGTGTGTCGGTCTCTGACTCCAGTCCGGGCTTTGTGTGTTGGTCACTGACTCCAGTCCAGGCTTTGTGTTTCGGTCTCTGACTCTAGTTCGGGCTTTGTCTGTCGGTCTGTGACTCCACTCTGGGCTTTGTGTGTCGGTCTCTGACTCCAGTCCGGGCTTTGTGTGTCGGTCTCTGACTCCACTCCGGGCTTTGTTAGTCAGTCTCTGACTCCAGTCCAGGCTTTGTGTGTCGGTCTCTGACTCCACTCCGGGCTTTGTGCGTCGGTCTCTTACTCCAGTCCGGGCTTTGTGTGTGTCGGTCTCTGACTCCAGTCCGGGCTTTGTGTGTCGGTCTCTGACTCCAGTCCAGGCTTCGTGTGTCGGTCTCTGACGCCACTCCGGGCTTTGTGAGTCGGTCTCTGACTCCAGTCCAGGCTTTGTGTGTTGGTCTCTGACTCCCGTCCGGGCTTTGTGTGTCGGTCTCTGACTCCACTCCGGGCTTTGTGAGTCAGTCTCTGACTCCAGTCCAGGCTTTGTGTGTCGGTCTGTGACTCCAGTCCGGGCTTTGTGTGTCGGCCTGTGACTCCAGTCCGGGCTTTGTGTGTCGGTTTGACTCCACTCCGGGCTTTGTGAGTCAGTCTCTGACTCCAGTCCGGGCTTTGTGTGTCGGCCTGTGACTCCAGTCCGGGCTTTGTGTGTCGGTTTGACTCCACTCCGGGCTTTGTGAGTCAGTCTCTGACTCCAGTCCAGGCTTTGTGTTTCGGTCTCTGACTCTAGTCCGGACTTTGTGTGTCGTTCTGTGACTCCAGTCCGGGCTTTGTGTGTCGGTCTGTGACTCCAGTCCGGGCTTTGTGTGTCGGTCACTGACTCCAGTCCAGGCTTTGTGTTTCGGTCTCTGACTCTAGTTCGGGCTTTGTCTGTCGGTCTGTGACTCCACTCCGGGCTTTGGGTGTTGGTCTCTGTCTCCACCCGTGCTCATGGAAAGAGTGGCATGGTTGGTGCCAAGTTCAGCAGTATCCTTCCTGCTAAGGCTATTGTGCACAGGATTCGTGTGGTGCTGTACCCGTCAAGGATTTAAAGCACAGCTGTACATAAGTTGACAATAAATAGTAAAATGATCTAAAAAAAAAGTCTGGGCTTTGGGTGTTGGTCGCTTACTCCAGTCCGGGCTTTGGGTGTTGGTCGCTTACTCCAGTCCGGGCTTTGTGTATTACCAGTATTAAGGGAGAGCATCTGTTGGGCGCAGATTCACTGCCAGGTCCCAGAATCACAGAATAATACAGTGCAGAAGAGGCCCTTCAGCCCATCGAGTCTGCACCGATGCATTAAAGACACCTGACCTGTCTACCTAATCCCATTTGCCAGCACTTGGCCCATAGCCTTGAATGTTATGACGTGCCAAGTGCTCATCCAGGTACTTTTTAAAGGATGTGAGGCAACCTGCCTCTACCACCCTCCCAGGCAGTGCATTCCAGACCGTCACCACCCTCTGGGTAAAAAAGTTCTTCCTCAAATCCCCCTTAAACCTCCTGCCCCTCACCTTAAACTTGTGTCCCCTCGTAACTGACCCTTCAACTAAGAAGAACAGCTTCTCCCTATCCACCCTGTCCATGCCCCTCATAATCTTGTATACCTTGATCAGGTCACCCCTCAGTCTTCTCTGCTCCAGCGAAAACAACCCAAGCCTATTCAACCTCTCTTCATAGCTTAAATGTTCCATCCCAGACAACATCCTGGTGAATCGCCTCTGCACCCCCTCCAATGCAATCACATCCTTCCGATAATGTGGCGACCAGAATTGCACACAGTACTCCAGCTGTGGCCTTACCAAAGTTATATACAACTCCAACTTGACCTCCCTGCTTTTGTAATCTATGCCTCGATTGATAAAGGCAAGTGTCCCATATGCCTTTTTCACCACCCTATTAACCTGCCCTTCTGCCTTCAGAGATCTATAGACAAACACGCCAAGGTCCCTTTGTTCCTCGGAACTTCCCAGTGTCAGGCCATTCATTGAATACTTCCGTGTCACATTACTCCTTCCAAAGTGTATCACCTCACACTTTTCAGCATTAAATTCCATCTGCCATTTTCTGACCATTTGACCATCCCGTCTATATCTTCCTGTAACCCAAGACACTCAACCTCGGCCAATCTTTTTGTCATCCGCGAACTTACTGATCCTACCCCCCACATAGTCATCTATGTCGTTTATATAAATGACAAACAATAGGGGACCCAGCACAGATCCCTGTGGGACACCACTGGACACTGGCTTCCAGTCACTAAAACTGATGTCTGTGATCACTCTCTGTCTCCTGCAGCTAAGCCAATTATGAATCCACCTTATCAAGTTACCTTGTGTCCCATGTGCATTTGCTTTCTTGATAAGTCTCCCATGTGGGACCTTGTCAAAGGCTTTGCTGAAATCCATGTAAACTACATCAACTGCACTACCCTCATCTACACACCTGGTCACATGCTCAAAAAATTCAATCAAATTTGTTAGGCATGACCTCCCTCTGACAAAGTCATGCTGACTATTCCTAATCAAATTTTGCCTCTCCAAGTGGAGATAGATTCTCTCCTTCAGAATTTTCTCCAATAGTTTCCCTACCACTGACGTGAGACTCACTGGTCTGTAGTTCCCTGGCTTATCTCTACAACCTTTCTTAAGTCGTGGGACCACATTAGCTGTTCTCCAGTCCTCTGGCACCTCCCTGGTGGCCAGAGAGGAATTAAAAATTTGGGTCAGAGCCCCTGCAATCTCCACCCTCACCTCCCACAGCATCCGGGGACACAAATCGTCTGGACCTGGGGATTTGTCCACTTTTAAGACTGCCAAAACCTCCAATACCTTGTCACTCCCTATCACAATTTGCTCAAGAACCTCACAGTCTCTCTCTCTGAGTTCCATATCTACATCCTCATTCTCTTAGGTGAAGACAGATGTGAAGTATTCATTCAACACCCTACCAATGTCCTCTAGCTCCACCCACAGATTTCCCCCTTGGTCCCGAATGGGTCCTACTCTTTCCCTGGTTATCCTCTTCCCATTGATATACTTATAGAATATCTTGGGATTTTCCCTACTTTTACCAGCCAGAGCTTTCTCATATCCCCTCTTTGCTCTCCTAATTGCTTTCTTAAGCTCCATCCTACACTTTCTGTACTCCACTAATGCTTCCGTTGATTTGCTCTCCTTGTATTTCCTAAAAGCCTCTCTTTTCCTTCTCATCGTACCCTGAATGTTTCTGGTCATCCATGGTTCTCTGGGCTTGTTGCTCCTACCTTTTACCCTAGAGGGAACATGTTGGGCCTCTACCCTCCCCATTTCCTTTTTGAATGCCCCCCACTGCTCTTCTGTAGATTTCCCGACAAGTAACTCTTTCCAGTCTACCTTGGCCAGATCCTGCCTTATTTTACTAAAATTCGCTCTCCCCCAATCCAAAACCGTTTTTTGCAACTTGTCTATTTCTTTCTCCATAGGGCGGCACAGTGGCGCAGTGGTTAGCACCGCAGCCTCACAGCTCCAGCGACCCGGGTTCAATTCTGGGTACTGCCTGTGTGGAGTTTGCAAGTTCTCCCTGTGTCTGCGTGGGTTTCCTCCGGGTGCTCCGGTTTCCTCCCACATGCCAAAGACTTGCAGGTTGATAGGTAAATTGGCCATTGTAAATTGCCCCTAGTATAGGTAGGTTGTAGGGAAATATAGGGACTGGTGGGGATGTGGTAGGAATATGGAATTAGTGTAGGATTAGTATAAATGGGTGGTTGATGGTCGGCACAGACTCAGTGGGCTGAAGGGCTTGTTTCAGTGCTGTATCTCTAAAGTAAATAAATAAAACAAGCTTAAATTGTACCATGTTGTGGTCGCTATCACCAAAATGCTCCCCCACCAACACATCAACCAACTGTCCGGCTTCATTCCCCAGAATTAGATCCAGCACTGCACCCTCCCTTGTTGGATCCTCTACATATTGAGCTAAAAAGTTCTCCTGTATACATTTTAAGAACTCCACTCCATCTAAGTCCTTAATACGATGACTATCCCAATTAATGTTGGGAAAGTTGAAATCACCTAATATAATTACCCTATTATTATTTTTACACACCTCTGTGAATTGCGCACATATTTGCTCCTCAATTTCCCGCTGACTATCTGGGGGTCTATAATAAACACCTAACAATGTGACTGTCCCTTTTTTATTCCTAAACTCTACCCATAAAGCTTCATTTGATGCCCCCTCCAAGATATCATCTCTCCTTACTGCAGTAACTGACTCCTTAACTAATATTGCAATGCCCCCTCCTCTCTTACCCCCTCCTCTGTCTCGCCTGAAGATTCTATATCCTGGGATATTGAGCTGCAAATCCTGCTCCTCCCTCAACCATGTCTCCGTGATGGCTACTATATCACAATTCCACGTGACAATCCTTGCCCTTAACTCATCCGTTTTACCTGCAATACTCCTGGCATTAAAGTTGAGGCCTTACATCCTGGTCTTACTCCCTTGAAACTTACTTCCGCTGTATTCCCTCTGACCTGTTTGCTTTCCTGTGTTTAGCTGTGTCTATTCTGCTAGGAGTCTGCATCCCCTCCCCCTGCTAAATTAGTTTAAACTCCTCCCAACAGCACGGTTACAGTGGTCCAGGAATCTAAAACCCTCCCTCCTGCACCAACTCTTAAGCCACAAATTCATCTGTGCTACTCTCATATTTCTGTACCCGCTAGCACGTGGCACTGGGAGTAATCCAGAGATTACAACCCGAGATGTCCTGCTTTTTAGTCTACTGCCTAATTCCCTGAATTCCTGATGCAAGACCTCATCCCTCTTTCTACCTATGTAATTGGTATCAACATGTACCATGATCTCTGCCTTATCACCCTCCCCATTCAGGATGCCCTGCAGCCGTTCAGTGACATCCCGGACCCTGGCACCAGGGAGGCAACACACCATCCTGGAGTCACGTTGACGGCCACAGTAGCACCTATCTGTTCCCCTGACTATAGAATCCCCTATTACTATTGCTCTTTCTCTCTTTCACCCTTCCTGTGCAGACAGGCTGCTTGCGGTGCCAGAAGCTTGGCTCTGCCCGCACTCCCTGGAGGAACCAGCCTCATCAGCCTCCAAAATGGAATACCGATTTGCAAGCGGGACCCCAGGGGACTCCTGAACTACCTGTCTGTTTCTATTGGACTGCCTGGTGGTCACCCATTCCCTTCCTTCCTCAAGTCCCTTCAGCTGCAGTGTGACCACCTCTCTATACATGCTATCCACGATTCTCTCAGACTCGCGGATTTATTATTTATTTATTTATTTAGAGATACAGCATGGAAACAGGCCCTTCGGCCCACCGAGTCTGTGCCGACCAACAACCACCCATTTATACTAACCCTCCAGTAATCTCATATTCCCTACCACCTACCTACACTAGGGGCAATTTACAACGGCCAATTTACCTATCAACCTGCAAGTCTTTGGCTGTGGGAGGAAACCGGAGCACTGTGGATGCTCCACAGTGTTTTCAGCCACCGTCCCAGCTCTGAAACCCGAGCTTCCAGGAGCTGCAGCTGGACACACTTCCTGCACACATGCTGGTCCCGGGGACTGGAAATGTTCCCGGATTCCCACATGCAGCAAGAAGAGCAAACCACGGCTTTAAGCTCTCCTGCCGTGACTAAACCCTTTAAATTTATAACTTTAGAAGACTATTTTAATAAAAAAATAAATCAACTAAGTCTTGCTAAAACAATGACTTACAATTCAATCCAGTTTGAAAAATACCCACCAGGACTTACTCACCAGTCAGCTGTGCTCTGTGGAAACTCTTGGCTCCCCTCACACTCTTTGAGAACAGGTAGGAAATGAAAGGAGCTTCTCGTTCCCTCCTCACTGAACTCCCTCAGTCACAAAACTCCCACTTTAGCCCTCTAATGCAACCCAAGTCAGCACTCCTGGTTAGTGCCCGGTGCCCGGTGCCCGGTGTCCAGTGCCCGGTGCCCAGTGCCCGGTGCCCGGTGCCCGGTGCCCAGTGCCCGGTGTCCAGTCTCCAGTGTCCAGTGCCTGGTGTCCAGTGCCCAGTGCCTCGTGTCCAGTGCCCGGTGTCCAGTGTCCGGTGTCCAGTGCACAGTGTCCAGTGCACAGTGTCCAGTGCACAGTGTCCAGTGCCCAGTGCCCAGTGCCTCGTGTCCAGTGCCCGGTGTCCAGTGTCCAGTGTCCGGTGTCCAGTGTCCGGTGCCTGGTGTCCAGTGCCCAGTGCCTCGTGCCCGGTGTCCAGTGTCCGATGTCCAGTGCCCAGTGTCCAGTGCCTGGTGTCCAGTGTCCAGTGCCTGGTGTCCAGTGCCCAGTGCCTCGTGTCCAGTGCCCGGTGTCCAGTGTCCGGTGTCCAGTGCACAGTGTCCAGTGCCCAGTGCCTCGTGTCCAGTGCCCGGTGTCCGGTGTCCGGTGTCCAGTGTCCGGTGCCTGGTGTCCAGTGCCTCGTGTCCAGTGCCCGGTGTCCAGTGTCCAGTGTCCGGTGTCCAGTGCCCAGTGTCCAGTACCTGGTGTCCAGTGTCCAGTGTCCGGTGTCCAGTGTCCAGTGCCCCGTGCCTGGTGCCTGGTGTCCAGTGCCCAGTGCCTGGTGTCCAGTGCCCAGTGTCCGGTGTCCAGTGTCCAGTGTCCGGTGTCCAGTGTCCAGTGCCCCGTGCCCAGTGCCTGGTGTCCAGTGCCCGGTGTCCAGTGTCCAGTGTCCGGTGTCCAGTGTCCAGTGCCCCGTGCCCAGTGCCCAGTGTCCAGTGCCCCGTGCCTGGTGCCTGGTGTCCAGTGCCCGGTGACAATGACTCCTGCTTTGCAACGACTTTCTGCGAATGCAGGCTGACAATTGCACAATGAAATGCTTAAAATATTTCAAAGGAATGCCAAACCTCAGTTTGTTGCCAGTGTGTCAGAAATTCCACACTCCCAGCGATACAAATAACTGAATATTTTATTTTTTCTTAATGTCATCTCTTCAGTTTATGGCGATTCCTTTTAAGACTGCGTGGAGACTGTGCTTGGTGCTAATGTTACCTCTGCCATATATTGGTTCCAAGGAAGAAACTTATCATTAGAATATAAAGTGAATTTAAGGCCAGTCTGTGAGTTCATTTTCTTTATTCATCATAACACAAAAGGGGCGACGATTCAATGGAGACAAACATTTGTCAACAAAGCGAATGCAACTCGCTTTCAGTTTCCAGTGCCGTTAGATATCATTAGATTATTCGATTTTAGCATCATGCAAAATCCGATTTCCTATATATTACTTTCTGTAATCCATCCAGAAATGCAGATGACGGATTGTCCTTCCTGTTCCCTCACCAATAAGATAATTAACCAACCGGATTTTATTTGTATGGACAGTTTTATATCCAGAGTCTGGTTCCGATCCGATGATCAATTCCATTGGCTGCTGCAGTTTCAGCTTCTGAGAGAAAGTGAATTGAAACACAAACCAGGAAGTGCTGGAAATCCTCAGAGAGAGAGAGAGAGAAACAGACTGAACATTTCAGCACAACAAGGTGCAAGGAGGAGCTGCCTTCACTTCAGCACCAGAAAATCAGCAGCACTAATCCAGCGCCCGACATCAAACCGATACCCCGATACCCCCCACACCGATACCCCGACCCCCCCACACCGATACCCCACACCGATACCCCGACCCCCCCACACCGATACCCCGAAACCCCCACACCGATACCCCGAAACCCCCACACCGATACCCCACACCGATACCCCGACCCCCCACACCGATACCCCGATACCCCCACACCGATACCCCGACACCCCCCAAACCGATACCCCGAAACCCCCACACCGATACCCCACACCGATACCCCGACCCCCCACACCGATACCCCGATACCCCCACAACGATACCCCGACACCCCCCACACCGATACCCCGAAACCCCCACACCGATACCCCGACACCCCCCACACCGATACCCCGAAACCCCCCCACCGATACCCCGTCACCCCCCACACCGATACCCCAAAACCCCCCCAAACCGATACCCCGACACCCCCCACACCGATACCCCGACAACCCCACACCGATACCCCGACACCCCCAACCCGATACCCCGACCCCCCCACACCGATACCCCGACACCCCCACACCGATACCCGACACCCCCAAACCGATAACCCACACCGATACCCCGACCCCCCCACACCGATACCCCGACCCCCCCACACCGATACCCCGACACCCCCACACCGATACCCTGACACCCCCAAACCGATACCCCACACCGATACCCCGACACCCCCACACCGATACCCGACACCCCCAAACCGATACCCCACACCGATACCCCAACCCCCCCACAGCGATACCCTGACACCCCCACACCGATACCCCGACATCCCCAAACCGATAACCCCACACAGATACCCCAACCCCCCCACAGCGATACCCCAACCCCCCCACACCGATACCCCGACACCCCCACACCGATACCCCGACCCCCCCACACCGATACCCCGACACCCCCACACCGATACCCCGACACCCCCACACCGATACCCAGACCCCCCCCAAACCGATACCCCGACACCCCCACACCGATACCCCGATACCCCCACACCGATACCCCGACCCCCCCAAACCGATACCCCGACACCCCCACACCGATACCCCGATACCCCCACACCGATACCCAGACCCCCCCAAACCGATACCCCGACACCCCCACACCGATACCCCGATACCCCCACACCGATACCCCGACACCCCCAAACCGATACCCCACACCGATACCCCGACCCCCCCACACCGATACCCCGACCCCCCCCAAACCGATACCCCGATACCCCCACACCGATACCCCGACACCCCCAAACCGATACCCCACACCAATACCCCGACCCCCCACACCGATACCCCGACACTCCCACACCGATACCCCGACACCCCCAAACCGATACCCCACACCGATACCCCGACCCCCCCACACCGATACCCCGACCCCCCCAAACCGATACCCCGATACCCCCACACCGATACCCCGACACCCCCAAACCGATACCCCACACCAATACCCCGACCCCCCCACACCAATACCCCGACCCCCCCACACCGATACCCCGATACCCCCACACCGATACCCCGACCCCCCCACACCGATACCCCGACACTCCCACACCGATACCCTGACACCCCCAAACCGATACCCCACACCGATACCCCGACACTCCCACACCAATACCCCGACACTCCCACACCGATACCCCGACCCCCCCACACCGATACCCCGATACCCCCACACCGATACCCCGACCCCCCCACACCGATACCCCGACACTCCCACACCGATACCCTGACACCCCCAAACCGATACCCCACACCGATACCCCGACACCCCCACACCGATACCCGACCCCCCCAAACCGATACCCCACACCGATACCCCAACCCCCCCACAGCGATACCCTGACACCCCCACACCGATACCCCGACATCCCCAAACCGATAACCCACACCGATACCCCAACACCCCCACACCGATACCCCGACCCCCCCACACCGATACCCCGACACCCCCAAACTGATACCCCGACACCCCCAAACCGATACCCCGACCCCCCCACACCAATACTCCGACACCCCCAAACCGATACCCCACACCGATACCCCAACATAAACACCCCCACAGCGATACCCCAATATAAACACCCCCACACCGATACCCCAACATAAACACCCCCACACCGATACCCCAAAATAAACACCCCCACAGCGATACCCCAACATAAACACCCCCACAGCGATACCCCAACATAAATACCCCCACATCGATACCCCAATATAAACACCCCCACACCGATACCCCAAAATAAACACCCCCACACCGATACCCCAACATAAATACCCCCACACCGATACCCCAACATAAATACCCCCACATCGATAACCCAATATAAACACCCCCACACCGATACCCCAACATAAATACCCCCACATCGATACCCCAACATAAATATCCCCACAGCGATACCCCAACTTAAACACCCCCACAGCGATACCCCAACATAAACTCCCCCACACCGATACCCCAACATAAATACCCCCACACCTATACCCCAACATAAACACCCCCACACCGATACCCCAACATAAACACCCCCACACCGATACCCCAACATAAACACCCCCACATCGATACCCCAACATAAATATCCCCACACCGATACCCCAACATAAACACCTCCACACCGATACCCCAACATAAATACCCCCACACCGATACCCCAACATAAATACCCCCACATCGATACCCCAACATAAATATCCCCACACCGATACCCCAACATAAACACCCCCACACCGATACCCCAACATAAATACCCCCACACCGATACCCCAACATAAACACCCCCACATCGATACCCCAACATAAATATCCCCACATCGATACCCCAACATAAACACCCCCACACCGATACCCCAACATAAATACCCCCACATCGATACCCCAACATAAATACCCCCACACCGATACCCCAACATAAATACCCCCACATCGATACCCCAACATAAATACCCCCACATCGATACCCCAACATAAACACCCCCACATCGATACCCCAACATAAATACCCCCACACCGATACCCCAACATAAACACCCCCACACCGATACCCCAACATAAATACCCCCACATCGATACCCCAACATAAATACCCCCACACCGATACCCCAACATAAACACCCCCACATCGATACCCCAACATAAATACCCCCACACCGATACCCCAACATAAACACCCCCACATCGATACCCCAACATAAATACCCCCACATCGATACCCCAACATAAACACCCCC
This sequence comes from Heterodontus francisci, assembly GCF_036365525.1. Classification (NCBI taxonomy): domain Eukaryota; kingdom Metazoa; phylum Chordata; class Chondrichthyes; order Heterodontiformes; family Heterodontidae; genus Heterodontus; species Heterodontus francisci. The sequence goes on from NC_090403.1 coordinate 58,562,132, forward strand.
ACATCGATACCCCAATATAAACACCCCCACATCGATACCCCAATATAAACACCCCCACATCGATACCCCAACATAAATACCCCCACATCGATACCCCAATATAAACACCCCCACATCGATACCCCAATATAAACACCCCCACATCGATACCCCAATATAAACACCCCCACATCGATACCCCAATATAAACACCCCCACATCGATACCCCAACATAAATACCCCCACATCGATACCCCAACATAAACACCCCCACATCGATACCCCAATATAAACACCCCCACATCGATACCCCAATATAAACACCCCCACATCGATACCCCAACATAAACACCCCCACATCGATACCCCAACATAAATACCCCCACACCGATACCCCAACATAAATACCCCCACATCGATATCCCAACATAAATACCCCCACATCGATACCCCAACATAAACACCCCCACACCGATACCCCAACATAAACACCCCCACACCGATACCCCAACATAAACACCCCCACACCGATACCCCAACATAAACACCCCCACACCGATACCCCAACATAAACACCCCCACATCGATACCCCAACATAAATACCCCCACATCGATACCCCAACATAAACACCCCCACATCGATACCCCAACATAAATACCCCCACATCGATACCCCAACATAAACACCCCCACATCGATACCCCAACATAAATACCCCCACATCGATACCCCAACATAAACACCCCCACATCGATACCCCAACATAAATACCCCCACATCGATACCCCAACATAAACACCCCCACATCGATACCCCAACATAAATACCCCCACATCGATACCCCAACATAAATACCCCCACAGCGATACCCCAACATAAATACCCCCACATCGATATCCCAACATAAATACCCCCACATCGATACCCCAACATAAATACCCCCACAGCGATACCCCAACATAAACACCCCCACAGCGATACCCCAACATAAATACCCCCACACCGATACCCCAACATAAATACCCCCACATCGATACCCCAATATAAACACCCCCGTAATGATACCTCAACATAAAGACCCCTACAACGGTACCCCAACACCGACCACCCCAACACCGGTACCCCAACATAAACACCCCACAACAACACCCCAACATAAACACCCCCACGCTGATACCCCAATATAAACGAACCCCACACCGGCACCCCAACATAAACACGCACACACCGAAACCCCAAAACCAACATCCCACACTGATACCCCAATATTAACATCTCGCAACCTATCACTCATCGCTGCAATTCCTCAACAGCCCAACAGATGGAGTTTAATCCGGACAAATGTGAGGTAATGCATGTTGGAAGGTCTAATACAGGTGGGAAGTATACAGTAAATGGCAGAACCCTTAGGAGTATTGACAGGCAGAGAGATCTGGGCGTACAGGTCCACAGGTCACTGAAAATGGCAACGCAGGTGGATAAGGTAGTCAAGAAGGCATACGGCATGCTTGCCTTCATCGGTTGGGGCATAGAGTATAAAAATTGGCAAGTCATGCTGCAGCTGTACAGAACCTTAGTTAGGCCACACTTAGAATTTTGCGTGCAATTCTGGTCGCCACACTACCAGAAGGACGTGGAGGCTTTGGAGAGGGTACAGAGGAGGTTTACCAGGATGTTGCCTGGTCTGGAGGGCATTAGCTATGAGGAGAGGTTGGAAAAACTCGGATTGTTTTCACTGGAACGACGGAGGTGGAGGGGTGACATGATAGAGGTTTACAAAGTTATGAGTGGCATGGACAGAGTGGATAGTCAGAAGCTTTTTCCCAGGGTGGAAGAGTCAGTTACTCGGGGACATAGGTTCAAGGTGCGAGGGGCAAAGTTTAGAGGGGATGTGCGAGGCAAGTTCTTTACACAGAGGGTGGTGAGTGCCTGGAACTTGCTGCCAGGGGAGGTGGTGGAAGCAGATACGATAGCGACGTTTAAGAGACAGCTTGACAAATATATGAATTGGAAGGGAATAGAGGGATATGGTCCCCGGAAGTGCAGAAGGTGTTAGTTTAGGCAGGCATCAAGATCGGCGCAGGCTTGGAGGGCCGAATGGCCTGTTCCTGTGCTGAACTGTTCTTTGTTCTTTGTTCAACACCGCAACATCTCAACACCCTAACACCCCAGCTCCAGCCCTGGGTTACATGATGAGGGGGCGGGGGTGGGGGGTGCGGGGGGTAGGGGGCGGGGGTGGGGGGGTGGAGGGGGCGGGGGTGGGGTGGGAGGGAGGGGGTGTAGCAATTCGCTGGCGTTAAACGGGCGATATGGGATCGGCTGCCCGTTATACACAGGTTCTGATATTTAATTCCATTGACTAAAATACTGCCCTTTTTCTGCCAGGAATTTCTACCAAACACCTTTAGGCCTCATTCAACACTGTGAAGAGACTTTAATCTTTAACTCCCTGGGTGGGAGTTCGGCCCCTCTACACTCGCCGAGTGTTGGCGGGGGGCGGGGGGCATCTCTTTAACTGTCATCCTAATTCTAACCTGAATTCTCAAACCGGGTTGAGAAAATTCTCGTGAACGTCCTGCACTTTCTAAACCCACACATTTGTTCCAACCCACACTCTGCCCAGATTGACTCAGTTATGGGAGCTTTGCACACGAATGTTACCCTGCAGGTACAAAGCTATCAGCTGGATAAAGGAATGGGATTGTGCCCATTGCTGAGCCAGACGGTGGATCATCTCCCGCTTGGTTGGAGTCCGGATTAGAAGCACAAACTGCAGGGCATTGACAGCACATGAGCTGTGTGCAGACACTCGGGGCTGTTCATTCCTCCCCTCTACTCTCTCAGGGCACTTGCAGTTCTGTAACCCACGGGAAATCACTGCTCCCTGAGATCCAGCATTGAGCAGAAGGGAGGCCGCCCACAAACATGTTGCTGACAGTTTGAGGAGTGTTGGGTTTATTTGAATCTGGGGCGACACACGGAGATGAATTACTGCGAGCAGGCGCTTTACATATAATACGAGTTAACATTATTCCGCACATTCTGCTATCTCCTCGCTCCTACAGTACAACCACTTCAAAACAGTTTCCCTTTTCAACATTGAACAGATTTCTCCCTTTCAGACTTTCCACTTCATTGAGTTCTCAATTTTCCCTTTTAGTGATTTTCCCGCAGGCAAAGTCCGCTCACTCTCTGTTCCCCCTCCCCACCAGGTCTGCGTCTCCCAGCACCATTGTCTGCTGACTCTGTCCACCAATCCCCCTCTCTGTCTATCCCACTCTCTCTCTACCAATCCCCCTCTCTCGACAAATCCCCCTCTCTCTGTCTATCCCACTCTCTCTCTACCAATCCCCCTCTCTCTACCAATCCCCCTCTCTCTATCTATCCCACTCCCTATCTACCAATCCCCCTCTCTCTACCAATCCCCCACTCTCTACCAATCCCCCTCTCCCTGTCAATCCCACTCTCTGTCTGCCAATCCCCCTCTCTCTGTCCATCCCACTCCCTATCTACCAATCCCCCTCTCTCTACCAATCCCCCTCTCTCTACCAATCCCCCTCTCTCTACTAATCCCCCTCACCCTGTCTATCCCACTCTCTGTCTGCCAATCCCCCTCTTTCTGTCCATCCACTCTCTCTCTACTAATCCCCCTCTCCCTGTCTATCCCACTCTCTGTCTGCCAACCCCCTCTCTCTGTCCATCCCACTCTCTCTCCACCAATCCCCCTCTCTCTGTCCATCCCACTCTCTCTCTACCAATCCCCCTCTCCCTGTCTATCCCACTCTCTGTCTGCCAATCCCCCTCTCTCTGTCCATCCCACTCTCTCTCCACCAATCCCCCTCTCTCTGTCCATCCCACTCTCTCTCTACCAATCCCCCTCTCCCTGTCTATCCCACTCTCTGTCTGCCAATCCCGCTCTCTCTGTCCATCCCACTCTCTCTCCACCAATCCCCCTCTCTCTGTCCATCCCACTCCCTATCTACCAATCCCCCCCCCTCTCTAACAATCCCCCTCTCTCTGTCCATCCCACTCTCTCTCCACCAACCCCCTCTCTCTGTCCATCCCACTCTCTCTCCACCAACCCCCTCTCTCTGTCCATCCCACTCTCTCTCCACCAATCCCCCTCTCTCTGTCCATCCCACTCTCTCTCTACCAATCCCCCTCTCCCTGTCTATCCCACTCTGTCTGCCAATCTCCCTCTCTCTGTCCACCCCACTCTTTATCTACCAATCCCCCTTTCTCTGTCCATCCCACTCTCTCTCTACCAATACCCCTCTCTCTGTCCATCCCACTCTCTCTACCAATCCCCCTCTCTCTGTCCATCCCACTCTCTCTCTACTAATCCCCCTCTCTCTGTCTATCCCACTCCCTATCTGCCAATCCCCCTCTCTCTGTCTATCCCATTCCCTATCTACCAATCCCCCTCTCTCTACCAATCCCCCTCTCCCTGTCTATCCCACTCTCTGTCTGCCAATCCCCCTCTCTCTGTCCATCCCACTCCCTATCTACCAATCCCCCTCTCTCTACCAATCCCCCTCTCTCTGTCCATCCCACTCTCTCTCTACCAATCCCCCTCTCTCTGTCCATCCCACTCTCTCTCCACCAATCCCCCTCTCTCTGTCTATCCCACTCCCTATCTACCAATCCCCCTCTCTCTGTCCATCCCACTCTCTCTCTACTAATCCCCCTCTCTCTGTCTATCCCACTCCCTATCTGCCAATCCCCCTCTCTCTACCAATCCCCCTCTCCCTGTCTATCCCACTCTCTGTCTGCCAATCCCCCTCTCTCTACCAATCCCCCTTTCTCTGTCCATCCCACTCTCTCTCTACCAATCCCCCTCTCCCTGTCAATCCCACTCTCTGTCTGCCAATCCCCCTCTCTCTGTCCATCCCACTCCCTATCTACCAATCCCCCTCTCTCTACCAATCCCCCTTTCTCTGTCCATCCCACTCTCTCTCTACCAATCCCCCTCTCCCTGTCAATCCCACTCTCTGTCTGCCAATCCCCCTCTCTCTGTTCATCCCACTCCCTATCTACCAATCCCCCTCTCTCTACCAATCCCCCTCTCCCTGTCAATCCCACTCTCTGTCTGCCAATCCCCTCTCTCTGTCCATCCCACTCCCTATCTACCAATCCCCCTCTCTCTACCAATCCCCCTCTCTCTGTCTATCCCACTCCCTATCTACCAATGCCCCCACTCTCTAACAATCCTCCTCTCTCTGTCCATCCCACTCTCTCTCCACCAATGCCCCTCTCTCTGTCCATCCCACTCTCTCTCCACCAATCCCCCTCTCTCTGTCCATCCCACTCTTTATCTACCAATCTCCCTCTCTCTGTCCATCCCACTCTCTCTCCACCAATCCCCCTCTCTCTGTCCATCTCACTCTCTCTCCACCAATCCCCCTCTCTCTGTCCATCCCACTCTTTATCTACTAATCCCCCTCACTATCTATCCCACTCTCTATCTCCCAATACCCCTCTCTCTGTCTATCCCACTCACTCTCCCAATCCCCCTCTCTCTGTCTCTCCCACTCTCTATCTACCAATCCCCCTCTCTCTGTCCATCCCACTCTCTATCTCCCAATACCCCTCTCTCTGTCTATCCCACTCACTCTCCCAATACCCCTCTCTCTGTCTCTCCCACTCTCTATCTACCAATCCCCCTCTCTCTGTCCATCCCACTCTCTATCTACCAATCCACCTCTCCCTGTCTATCCCACTCTCTCTCTCCCAATAACCTTCTCTCTGTCTATCCCCTCTCTGTCTACCAATCCCTTCTCTCTGTCTATCCCACTCTCTGTCTACCAATCCCCCTCTCTCTGTCTATCCCACTCTCCCAATACCCCTCTCTCTGTCTATCCCACTCTCTATCTGCCAATCCCCCTCTTTCTGTCCATCCCACTCTCTCTCCCAATCCCCCTCTCTCTGTCCATCCCACTCTCTCTCGACCAATCCCCCTCTCTCTGTCAATCCCACTCTCTCTACCAATCCCCCTCTCTCTGTCAATCCCACTCTCTATCTACCAATCCCCCTTTATCTGTCCATCCCACTCTCTCTCGACCAATCCCCCTCTCCCTGTCAATCCCACTCTCTATCTACCAATCCCCCTCTATCTGTCCATCCCACTCTCTATCTACCAATCCCCCTCTATCTGTCCATCCCACTCTCTCTCGACCAATCCCCCTCTCCCTGTCAATCCCCCTCTCTCTACCAAACCCCCTCTCTTTTTCTATCTCACTCTCTCTCCCAATACCCCTCTCTCTGTCTATCCCACTCTCTCCCAATCCCCCTCTCTCTGTCTATCCCACTCTCTCTCTACCAATCCCCCTCTCTTTTTCTATCTCACTCTCTCTCCCAATCCCCCTCTCTCTGTCCATCCCACTCTCTATCTACCAATCCCCCTCTGTCCATCCCACTCTCTATCTACCAATCCCCCTCTCTCTGTCCATCCCACTCTCTATCTCCCAATCCCCCTCTCTCTGTCCATCCCACTCTCTATCTACCAATCCCCCTCTCTGTTTCTCCCACTCTCTTTTTACCAATGCCCCCCCCCCCCCCCTCTCTCTCCCTATCCCCCTCTCTATTCCAGTTGTTTTACTTTCCAGGACACTGTGTCTAATTACAGGTTCAGCTTTGGTTATTTATGAGTTATCTGTGGCCTTTCCTTATTCAGGTCGTGACAATTTAAACCGCAATTAAAATTTGACATGGTGTTTTATTTGAACGATTGAAAATATTCAGCACGGCGGGATTTGTTGCATTGAGCCGCTCTAATCTGGATTTGGTTAATCTCCGGATAATCTGACCCACATTATTGTGAAGTTATTTCCAGTCCCAGCGCTTCTGTCAATGTCCCACAATGTTCCAATGGATCCGGGTTCCCTGGAAACTGATCCCCGTTTTTCCCGGTTCCAAATGGAGTTGATTATATCAGATGCATTACTTTATCTCCGAGTGTCTCTGTCCGGAACCCCTTGTTGCACGGGTTCGGCTCGTCGTAGCTTTATTACAACGGGAGTCACCATGTTGGGAGGCACACAGACGAAGAGTATCGGGAGCAGGGTGAGCCCCTGTACCCCGCCCGCCCCCCCGGACCATCCTGAACCCCAGACCATCCTCTACCCCAGACCATCCTGTACCCCAGACCATCCTCTACCCCAGACCATCCTGAACCCCAGACCATCCTGTACCCCAGACCATCCTCTACCCCAGACCATCTTCTACCCCAGACAATCCTCTACCCCAGACAATCCTGAACCCCAGACCATCCTCTACCCCAGACCATCCTCAACCCCAGACAATCCTCTACCCCAGACCATCTTCTACCCCAGACAATCCTCTACCCCAGACCATCCTGAACCCCAGACCATCCTGTACCCCAGACCATCCTGAACCCCAGACCATCCTCAACCCCAGACAATCCTCTACCCCAGACCATCTTCTACCCCAGACAATCCTCTACCCCAGACCATCCTGAACCCCAAACTATCCTCTACCCCAGACCATCCTGTACCCCAAACTATCCTCTACCCCAGACCATCCTGAACCCCAGACCATCCTGTACCCCAGACCATCCTGAACCCCAGACCATCCTGAACCCCAGACCATCCTGTACCCCAGACCATCCTCTACCCCAGACCATCCTCTACCCCAGACCATCCTGTACCCCAGACCATCCTGTACCCCAGACCATCCTCTACCCCAGACCATCCTCTACCCCAGACCATCCTCTACCCCAGACAATCCCCTACCCCAGACCATCCTCTACCCCAGACCATCCTGTACCCCAGACCATCTTCTACCCCAGACCATCTTCTACCCCAGAAAATCCTCTACCCCACACCATCCTGAACCCCAGACTATCCTCTACCCCAGACAATCCTCTACCCAAGACCATCCTGAACCCCAGACTATCCTCTACCCCAGACCATCCTGTACCCCAGACCATCTTCTACCCCAGACAATCCTCTACCCCAGACCATCCTGTACCCCAGACCATCCTCTACCCCAGACCATCCTGTACCCCAGACCATCCTCTACCCCAGACAATCCTCTACCCCAGACCATCCTGTACCCCAGACCATCTTCTACCCCAGACCATCTTCTACCCCAGACAATCCTCTACCACAGACCATCCTGTACCCCAGACCAGCCTCTACCCCAGACTATCCTCTACCCCAGACCATCTTCTACCCCAGACAATCCTCTACCCCAGACCATCCTGAACCCCAGGCTATCCTCTACCCCAGACAATCCTCTACCCAAGACCATCCTGAACCCCAGACTATCCTCTACCCCAGACCATCCTGTACCCCAGACCATCCTCTACCCCAGACCATCTTCTACCCCAGACAATCCTGAACCCCAGACCATCCTGAACCCCAGACCATCCTGTACCCCAGACCATCTTCTACCCCAGACAATCCTCTACCCCAGACCATCCTGTACCCCAGACCATCCTGTACCCCAGACCATCCTCTACCCCAGACCATCCTCTACCCCAGACCATCTTCTACCCCAGACAATCCTCTACCCCAGACCATCCTGTACCCCAGACCATCCTGTACCCCAGACCATCTTCTACCCCAGACCATCTTCTACCCCAGACAATCCTCTACCACAGACCATCCTGTACCCCAGACCATCCTCTACCCCAGACCATCCTCTACCCCAGACCATCCTGAACCCCAGACTATCCTCTACCCCAGACTATCCTCTACCCCAGACCATCCTGTACCCCAGACCATCCTGTACCCCAGACCATCCTCTACCCCAGACCATCTTCTACCCCAGACAATCCTGAACCCCAGACTATCCTCTACCCCAGACCATGTACCCCAGACCATCCTCTACCCCAGACCATCCTCTACCCCAGACCATCCTGTACCCCAGACCATCCTCTACCCCAGACCATCCTCTACCCCAGACCATCTTCTACCCCAGACCATCCTCTACCCCAGACCATCCTCTACCCCAGACAATCCTCTACCCCAGACCATCCTGTACCCCAGACCATCCTCTACCCCAGACCATCCTCTACCCCAGACCATCTTCTACCCCAGACAATCCTCTACCCCAGACCATCCTGTACCCCAGACCATCCTCTACCCCAGACCATCTTCTACCCCAGACCATCCTCTACCCCAGACAATCCTCTACCCTAGACAATCCTCTACCCCAGACCATCCTGTACCCCAGACCATCCTGTACCCCAGACAATCCTCTACCCCAGAGCATCCTGTACCCCAGACCATCCTCCCCCCCAGACCATCCTCCCCCCAGACCATCCTGTACCCCAGACCATCCTCTACCCCAGACCATCCTGTACCCCAGACCATCCTCCCCCCCTGACCATCCTCCTCCCCAGACCATCCTGAACCCCAGACCATCCTCCCCCCCAGACCATCCTGAACCCCAGACCATCCTCCCCACCAGACCATCCTGTACCCCAGACCATCCTCCTCCCCAGACCATCCTGAACCCCAGACCATCCTCCCCCCCAGACCATCCGCCCCCCCAGACCATCCTGTACCCCAGACCATCCTGAACCCCAGACCATCCTCCCCCCCAGACCATCCTCCCCCCAGACCATCCTGTACCCCAGACCATCCTCTACCCCAGACCATTCTGTACCCCAGACTATCCTCCCCCCCTGACCATCCTCCTCCCCAGACCATCCTGAACCCCAGACCATCCTCCCCCCCAGACCATCCTGAACCCCAGACCATCCTCCCCACCAGACCATCCTGTACCCCAGACCATCCTCCTCCCCAGACCATCCTGAACCCCAGACCATCCTCCCCCCAGACCATCCGCCCCCCCAGACCATCCTGTACCCCAGACCATCCTGAACCCCAGACCATCCTCCCCCCAGACCATCCTGAACCCCAGACCATCCTCCCCACCAGACCATCCTGAACCCCAGACCATCCTCTACCCCAGACCATCCTCCCCCCCAGACCATCCTGTACCCCAGACCATCCTGAACCCCAGACCATCCTCCCCCCAGACCATCCTGAACCCCAGACCATCCTCCCCACCAGACCATCCTGAACCCCAGACCATCCTCTACCCCAGACCATCCTCCCCCCCAGACCATCCTCCCCACCAGACCATCCTGAACCCCAGACCATCCTCTACCCCAGACCATCCTGAACCCCAGACCCCTTTAGTGTTGCATCCTCGGTTGTTCCTTACAACACCAGCTGCAGTTGACAGATGATTCCAAAATCGCTTTAAAACATAACGTATCTGCAGAGCAAATCTAGTGCATAAATACAGCATCCAAAGGCCTAGTGCAATATATTTAAGTTAAATATAATATCTGCAGGCTAAATATAATATGTACAACGTACTGTGTAAATACTAGAAAGGGCAAAATAATTTATACACAGTGAATACATTATCTACATGATAAATATAGTTTATACGGGTTGTATGTAACATCTACAAAATAAATATAGCATATATAGGGTGAATATACATTATTCATAGGATAAGTATAGTAATATTTTGCACACAGGGAGTCAAGCAAGTATATTTTTCAGGAGAAGTAAGGTTAGAGGTCTAACTGACTCAGACTGCACGTTACATTGAATTTAAGCACAGAAACAGGCCATTCGGCCCATTGATGCATGCTGCTATTTCTGCTCCACAGTAGCCTCCTTCCGCCCTACTTATTCTCAACATATCCTTCTATTCCTTTCTTCCACATGTGTTCACCCAGCTCCCCTAAATTTGTGTCAACCACTCCCTGTGATAGTGAGTTCCACATTCTCACCACTCTCTGGGAAAGAAGTTTCTTCGGAATTCCCCATAGGATTTATTGGTGACTATTTTATATTTATGGCCATTAGTTTTGAACACCTCCACTCGTGGAAACATCTGTATGTCTAAACACAGATGTAGTTTAGTGCATTTTGAAGTTCTACATTCTGCCTTTATTTTTGGGTTATATTTTTATTTTATATAATTTATAGTTTAATAACAAAATTTATTGGAATTTCAGAAGTAAAGTTGGAGTATTGGAGTTTTCTGCACATGGCCTGAAAGAGATGGAAGAGGCAAAACTGAAGCTCTCGAGCAGCACCACAGACAGGAGGGGTAATTACTATAATAAAAGCAAAATACTGCAGGCGCTGGAAATCTGAAATAAAAACAAGAAATGCTGGAATTACTCAGCAGGTCTGGCAGCATCTGTGGAAAGAGAAGCAGAGTTAACGTTTCAGGTCAGTGACCCTTCATCAGGGTGTAATTACTGCCATGTGCAAAATTGGCCTCATTGCAGCAGCTGATGTCACCAAGGAGCAGTCTGTCCATGAGGAAAGATTTTTGGGGGTTTTCCTTATCTGCATCTTTGAGGGGGGGGGAGGGTGAAGAGATGCTACTGTTGAAGGTACTGTGGCTATGATCAGATAGATAAGAGTGGAACCAAGCAAGGGCAGACCTGCACGACTGGACAATGTAGGAAAGGTGTTGGAGGGAATCAAGTGGTGAACATATCAAAGGCTGCAAGAGAGATGTAGAATGATCAGAGGGATAATGTAGCAAGGTCACAATCACAGAAAATGTCATTCCTGACTTTATCTATAGAGGTTTCGGTACTGAGGGAGGGGTGGAATTTGGTATGAACAAAGTACCACAGGGAGCTTTGGTAGAGATGGGTACGGAATGAGGCACTGTCAACACATTCAAGAATGTGGAGAAGAAAACAATGTAAACAGTGCAGTGGTTATTAGAATGGAGGTATCAAGGGTGTTTTTTGAGTAGGGCAATGATGGTAGTTTGGAAAGGGAGGGGCATAGTGCCTAAACAGAGGAAACCATTAAAAATGTCAGCCAGCTTGTGGGGGGGGAGGGGGAGGGTGGCAGAAAGGAAAATTGGGTGAACAGGAGTTTAATTGGAATGGGATAACAGGACAAGAGGTGGGTATCACAGATGAGATGAACGTGGAGAGGTCGGGGAAGGGTGGGACAGGTACTGGAGATGGGTTCAAAGCTAGTGAGACAAAATCAGGAATGACATTTTCTGTGACTGTGACCATGCTACATTATTCTGCTCATCCTCTGTAATCTCAAAGCCTGTGTATTAGGATGGCTGGGGTAAGGGGTTTGGATTGGGCGGGTGGCAGTGAGTTGGCTTATTGGACAAGGAGGGAGCAACAGAATTTTCTCACCAGTGGCTGATGTTGACGGTGCAGTTGGATGAGAGGGGAGTAATGTGGGTGTTGATGAATACAAGGGCCTGGTTGAAAATGGCTTTGTCAGTGATCAAGACCACTAGAGTAGAGAGGTCATGGTATGAAACAAGATCAAGAGAGTGGCTCTCTATTGATAGGAGAGTTTATATGGAGAGGGAGGTTTACAGAAGACAGCATTCAGAAGAGAGGGGGCAAGGGAAGCCAAGATGAAGATTGAAATCACTGACAATAAATTCCTGCTGAGGGATGAAAGAAGGGAAAATATCACAGGGACAGAGGATTTTAAAGGAAAGGTGAGAAGGGTGGAACAGGGTGATATTCTTGAAGAGAAGCTGAACTGGCATCTTTCTCTAGTTTCTCCCCTATCTCCCCTCATACCCTCTCTGAGCTCATCTTTGTGCATGAGTCCCGCCTCCTGCTCCCACGATCCTATTCCCCTCCTGGTCCCCACGTTAGCCAATATTGTTCACAACTCTCTCTCTTCAGGTGTTGCCCCTCTCTCCTTAAAATCTGCCATCAACACCCCTCTCCTCAAAAAACCCACCCTTGACCCTCCATCCTTGCAATCTACCATCCCATCTCCAACCTCCCTTTCCTCTCCAAAGTCCTTGAATGAATTGTTACCTCCCAAATCCAAGCCCATCTTCCAGGAACTCCATGTATGAATCCCTCCAATTAGCACTGTCATCCTGTCTTCTGTAAACCTCCCTCTCCATATAAACTCTCCTATCAATATTAAGAGCCTGCCACAGTATCTAAATAGCTCTTATCAAAGTCACAAATGACATTTTATGTGATTGTGACAAAGGTAAACTTTCCCTCTCCTTAGTCTGTCTGCAGCCTTTGACACAGTTGACTACACCATCCTCCTCCAAGGCCTCTCCACTGTTGTCCAGCTGGGTGGGATTGCTCTCACCTGGTTCCATTCTTATCTATCAAATCATATCCAGAGAATCACCTGCAATGGCTTCTCTTCCTGCTCAGTTACCTCTGGTGTCCCCCAAGGATCTATCCTTGCCCCCCACCCCACCCCTGCCAATTTTTATCGACATGCTGCCCCTCAGTGACATCTTCTGAAAACACAGCATTAGTTTTCACGTGTACGCTGACATCACCCATTTCTACCTCACCACCACCTCTTTTGACTCCTCCACTGCTGCTACATTATCAGACTGTTTGTTACTTATTTGTTCCTGGGATGTGGGTGTCTCTGGCTAGGCCAGCATTTATTGCCCATCCCTAATTGCCCTTGAGAAGGTGGTGGTGAGCTGCCTTCTTGAACTGCTGCAGTCCATGTGGGGTAGGTACACCCACAGTGCTGTTAGGAAGGGAGTTCCAGGATTTTGACACAGCGATAGTGAAGGAACGGCGATATAGTTCCAAGTCAGGATGGTGTGTGACTTGGAGGGGAACTTGCAGGTGGTGGTGTTCCCATGCATTTGCTGCCCTTGTCCTTCTAGGTGGTAGAGGTCGTGGGTTTGGAAGGTGCTGTCTAAGGAACCTTGGTGAGTTGCTGCAGTGCATCTTGTCGATGGTACACACTGCTGCCACTGTGCGTCGGTGGTGGAGGGAGTGAATGTTTGTGGATGGGATGCCAATCAAGTGGGCTGCTTTGTCCTGGATGGTGTTGAGCTTCTTGAGTGTTGTTGGAGCTGCACTCATCCAGGCAAGCGGAGAGTATTCCATCACACTCCTGACTTGTGCCTTGTAGATGATGGACAGGCTTTGGGGAGTCAGGAGGTGAGTTACTCGCCTCAGGATTCCTAGTCTCTGACCTGCTCTTGTAGTCAGTATTAGATGAACAGAAATTTCCTCCAAGTAAATGTTGGGAAGACTGAAGCCATTGTTTTCAGTTTGAAGTCAGTTCCCTCACTATTGTCTCTATCCCTCTCCCTGCCAACAGTCTGAGATTAAACCAGTCTGTTCGCAACCTTGGAACCATTTGACCCTGAGATGAGTTTCCAACTACATACACGTGCCATCACTAAGATTGCCTATTTCTACTTCTGTAACATCATCCGACTTCTCCCCTGTCTCAGCTCATCTGCTGCTGAAACCCTCATTCATGCCTTTGTTACCTCTAGACTTGACTAGTCCAATGCACTCCTGGCTGGTCTCCCACATTCTACCCTTCATAAACTTGAGGGCATCCAAAACTCTGCTGCCCGTGTCTTAATTCGCACCAAGTCCTGTTCACCTATCATCCCTGTGCTCGTTGACCCATATTGTCTTCTGGTCAAGCAACATCTTGATTTTAAAATTCTCATCCTTGTTTTCAAATGCCTCCATGGCTTTGCCCCTCTCTATTTCTGAAATCTCCTGCAGTCTCCAAGATATCTGTGCTTCTCTAATTCTGGCCTCTTGAGCCTCCCTAATTTTAGTCGCTCCACCATTAGATAAATAATATCCATAATGGGCAAACTATCCACTGAATGAATACAGGATCTAACAACTAAATTCAGGGCTTACAAGAGAAATACAGGCTTTACAGGGTAAATACAGCATGTAGAATAGATACAACATCTACCACATAAATGTAGTACCTGTCAGGTAAATGCAGTGGAATCGATAATGTGCTGTTTGACAGCTGTAACACTGCTGTGCATTGAGCTCCTGCTCTTACTCATCAGCCCCCACTGTACATTGCACTTTATATGCACTGTGACAGCAGTTGTGATACTTAGAATACATCCATGCTGTAAACTAAACTCAATAAGACCTCCCAAAAAATGATTATGAGCTCATAGCCCCACAATGGTCACAGCACTAGATATAAAACAGGTCCTGCAATGGAGGTACACTCACCATGTTGGCTCCTCTCTCTAAAGGACAACTCATCTTTTTGTACTTGTTCCAATTCCTTTTTATCTGCAGGTCTGGATAAGAGGGATCAGGTATGCAAGGCAGGTTTGTTGTAGTTTAGGTGAACAAGTAATACTCAGCCGTATTGCTGCTACCTGTGTCTATGGGCAACCATACCTGGATACTTCTGAAGAAATCTATGTGTGGAATCCTGATTCCCAAGGAAGCTATGATAGAACTTTGCAGTGTCCTGCAGTCAGATCCAGCCACCACAGTGGACAGGGACTGTTCTGTCAGTAGCTAACAAAGTAACCGTTTACTTCAATGTGAAAGATCTTTCATCCTCTCAAGCAACAGCAGGATATTTTAATGTCACATCACTCAATCGGCAATGCATTGTTCAGTGAATGATCAATTTCACTGCGGGAAAGAGACCTGCAACTTTATTGTCTGGTTGTATTTCCCAGTGAGTACAGGGAAAAGGCCACCTCCTTCACTAGTGAGGCACAGTGTGCCAGTCTGGAAGGGACTGAATGAGGAAGGAGAGAAAGAAAGAAAAACAAGTGATGATATCAGTCATGGATTTGGAGATAGCCACCAACCTGCCTCCTTACCATTCTATTGTCTCAGTGATAAGAATCTCCAGGGTCCTCTCCTTGGTAGAAATTAAGAATTGAAAATTAGATAAGTAGAAAAGAGGAATGAGATTCATAAAGTGAGAGCTCTGGATAGTACTCGAGATGGAAGTAGTACCATGTTAGATAGGAGCAGACTAAGAAGGACTACAAGGAATACAAAGGTTTACAATGTATGTATATAAACACACAAAGTGTGGTGAATAAGGTTGGTGAGCTACACACATAGCTGTGGAAATATGATGTAGTGGCAGTAACGGTGGCTGAAAAATGGTGAGGACTAGGCGCTTAATATTCAAAGATATGGAGTATTCAGAAAAGATAGGGAAGGAAAAAGCGAGGTGGGGTGGCAGTACTGATTAGGGAAGACATTGGAGTGTTAGAAAGGAAGGATCTCCTGGAGGCGGCGATGACAGAATCTAATAGGTGAGAGTTGAGAAGCAAAAGGGGTATGATCACACTACTTGGAGTATTCGATCAGCCTCAAAATACTGAGAGAGAGAGAGGAGCAAATCTGTAGGGAAATCACAGAGATGTGCAAGAACTATAGAGTGGTGATATGGGGGCACTTTAATTACCTAAATATCAATTGGGATAATATTAAATTAAAGGGTAAGGAGGGGAAGGAATTTCTGAAATGTGTTCAGGAGAACTTCCTTGACCAGTATGTTCTCGGTTCAACTAGGAAGGAGGCATTGCTGGATCTGGTGCTGGGGAATGAGGTGGGACAAGTGGACCAAGTGTCTGTGGGGGAGCACTCTTGGGTAAGAGTGATCATTGTATCATAAGGTTTAGATTAGTAATAGAGAAGAGCAAGGGATAATCTAAAGTAGAACTTCTAAATTGGAAGAGGGCGAACTTCAATGGGATGAGAGGGGATCTAACCAGGATAAAATGGAACCAAAGACTGACAGGAAAAACTGTAATGGAACAATGGGTGATCTTTAAAGAGGAGATGTTTCAGGTACAGGCTAGGCACATTTCAACAAGGATGAAAGATAGGGGAACTAAATCCAGGGCTCCCTGGATGAAGAGAGAGATAGAGAATATGTTGAAACAAAAAGAAAAGTTTTTGATGCTTGTCAGGTGAATTCTTCAAGTGAGAACCAGATGAAGTACAATATGTTGAGAGGGGAAGTGAAGAGGAAAATAAGACTGGAAAACAGACAATATTAGAATGGAATGGCAGTCAACATAAAAGGGAACCCAAAAATCTTCTACTGGCATGTAACTAGTAAGCAGGTAGTGTTATGGACAGTTGGTCAGCAGTGTGGGTAACTTCCACTCCTCACTTCCCAACTGACCACAATCGTGTTTTGTTAAAAATGGTGTGTTAGTCCCTGTGTGTTTTAGGGTCAAATAAACAGACAAACAAAAGTTTTTCTCATAGGTTGAAAAAAAAATTAAAAACTGAATTTTGCAACCTTCACCCACTCACGCATTCACACACATGCATACACAAGAACAGATAGATAGAGAAAGGGTAGGATGAAATTTAAGTTTAAAGGGAGGTAAGAGTTTGTGGCTCACAGAAAACCTGTTGTTTCTTCTTGGGAGGAAAAGTCTTTCCAAAGTGCAAGCCTGGATATTTGTAGTTGTGAACTTTCTGTGGTGCTAAATTTTTCTGGTGGTTCAAACTTCAGACTGGATGCAGTGGTCACTTTAAGTATTCTAGCCTTGCCCTGCGCCTCTAAGAATATATCACCCTCTTTGTCCTTAATAAGACCCATTCCACCTCTTACTGCTCTCATGCATGGAAGGACCCATAATGAAATGAACAATGAATTGGAGGAATTATGAAAATAAAAAAGTCAACTGTTAAACTAAACCACAAGAACATGGATACTTGTACCGCAGTCAAAATGGAGATTTTTAAAAACTTTTTCACGGGATGTGGGTGTCGCTGGCCAGGCCAGCATTTATTGCCCATTCCTAATTGCCCTTGAGAAGGGGATGGTGAGCTGCCTTCTTGAACCACTGCAGTCCATCTGGTGCGAGTACACCCACAGACCTGCTTGAAGGGAGTTCCAGGATTTTGATCCAATGACAATGATGGAACGGCGATATAGTTCCAAGTCAGGATGGTGTGCGGCTTGGAGGGGAGCTTGCAGGTGATGGTGTTCCCATACATCTACTGCCCTTGTCTTTCCAGGTGGTAAAGGTTGCAGGTTTGGAAGGTGCTGTCGAAAAAGCCTTGGTGAGTTTCTGCCCTTCATCTTGTATATGGTACACACTGCTGTCACTGTGTATCAGTGGTAGAGGGAGTGAATATTGAAGGTGGTGGATGGGGTGCCAATCAAGCGGGCTGCTTTGTGGTTGAATATTGTTGGAGCTGCACTCATCCAGGCAAGTGGAGAGTATTCCACTTGTGGCTTGTAGATAGTGGACAGGCTTTGGGGAGTCAGGAGGTGTGTTACTTGCCACAGAATTCCCAACCTCTGACCTGCTTTTGTAGACACAGTACTTATATGGCTGGTCCAGTTCAGTTTCTGGTCAATGGTGACCCCCAAGATGTTGATAGTGGGGGATTCAGTGACGGTAATGCCATTAAATGTCCTGGCCAATGGCTCTAACTTCCATTTGGTCTACACATGCTGGCTACTATTATATACAGCCAACTCCTGCAAGAGGATGGAAGTCAGGGAGACATGACTGAATAATTAATAAGAAAGACGAGTTCCACCCAGATTCCCAAGTTAGGGGCCACCTTATGTGAGTATGTGAACATGCAGCATGCAGATACCTTCCTTTGGCAGTTTGCATGCTGTTTGTTTCTTGCCACATTTAATAGGACAGAAGCCAAAGACATTGTTATGGCAGTTTTGTAGAGTGCCCTAATGAGCTATGAATATTCCCACATGTTCAGAAAGACACAGACATTTGTCAGTTGTCTGAGCACAGTACATTGTCCCTCAATGACACTTCCCCAAACTTGCAGTGAAGACTGGGAAAAGGTGCCATAAGGAAACATTGTAAAATGAAACAAAATATGAGCACAGTTACTTTGGCAAAAATTCTGAGAATAAGAAATGTCTTCCTCACTCCATTTCCATTTCCTCCCTGAAGCAGCTGGGAATGAGCATTCCTCAGGTATGGTGTGCACATGATAAGCACACTATGTGTGGGGTGAACACAGTTCATACAGGGTAAACATAGTATGCACAGGGTAAACACAGTATGTACAGGGCAAGCACAGTACATACGGGGCAAACTCAGTGGCCAGGAAACTAAATTGTACTGTGTCCATTATTTGGGCACTAAATGGATACCGAAGCCTCCAATATGGCAGGCAGGAAATACACATTCATTTCGAGCAGAAAGTGTACCATCCACCATATAGGATCGTGTCTCTGAGTAGATGTCCAGAGTGCATGCCAGGAATACTTAAAGCAAGGCGTAACATGTAAATAAGGGTTATACCCTTTGGTATAAATTGGAAGAACATATCATTGGAAGAACATATCCTGATTTTGCTATGTCCTAATGCATGACCCACCACATGCTAAACCCACCCAGTAAAGCATGGTGCTAACAGGAAGGACTTTTCATCAATGCCATTTAAAGGAATCATGCAGAACTTGCAGATTAGTTGTTGGTTTGTCTTTTCAAGCTGCTAGTTAAATTTTGAGCATTTTTTGGCATGTTTTCTGACTCTGGAAAGTTAAGCTTGATGCTGAGAATTGGATTTTATTGGTGTTGCACCATTTTTAACCGACTTCTCAACAGTTTGACTGCAGTCATGGGTAGTCTGCTGTGGTTTCCTTCAGCGCTGGAGGATGAGGGGGAGCAACAAGGAAAAGGGAAAGAGAAAGAGTAGCTGGGACAAGAGGGAAGAGGACAGCACTGCACAGGAGGTCAGGCCCACAGCAGGTCTTCAGGGAACTCCTGCCTCAACTTCACTGAGCATCAATGTCTGCGGTGCCTTTGATTCAGCAAGGAGGATGTCAACAAACTATGTTACGTGCTGCTGCCAACTTTTATTGCCACGAGGTCCTTTCCTAACCTTTCGGCATTTTTGGGCACAAATTATAATGGGGAATAACAAAATAGCAGAGATGTTGAACAAATATTTTGTGCCTATCTTCATAGCAGAAGATACAAAACATATTCCAGAAATAATAGGGAACCAAGAGTCTAATGAAAGTGAGGACTGTAAAGTAATTAATATTAGTAAAGAGAAAATACTGGAGAAATGAATAGGACTGAAAGCCAACAAATGCCCTGGACCTGACGGCCTACATCCCAGGGTTCTAAAGAGGAGATGCAGATATCGTGAGCTAGCTTTTGTTGTCAGGAGTGGAAGAAAATGACGGCTGCCCCACGCGGGACCCACATCACCGCTCCGCCATGTTTCTGCGGTAGGTGGCCACTTAGCATATTGACGGTGGCCACCCCTCCCCACCAATCACGTAGCGGGAGTGACATTGGCGACGCTGTTCACAGCATCACCTAATGTGGGTGCAGGTGATGGCGCCAATTTTAAAAGGCTGACGGCCCTGCAGACAGTTCAACAAAATGCAAAGTTGCCCCATTGCCCTCTTCCATATACAAATAGTGCAGAACTGACCCCTTCCCCACCTCGGTGGCAGCAGCTTTCCCTGGACAGGAAAGTGAAGGCACGTGAGTGATCAGGAACTGAAGGTAAGATAGCGGCAGGTTATATTTAAATTAATGCAAAGATCTAATTAGCATATGGAAAGCAGGGTCCCAATGCAGAGCGGCAGAGGGGCCGCCACGGATCTTCCCCACTGCTGGGAAGATTGGGCCTGGTAATCCCGGTGTCAGGTCCCATGGTGGCCACTGCCACTCTGATTCACCAGCATCACCCACCCCCGCACACTAAACCCAATGTCAGGTTGAGAACAGAATCCAGCCCAGTGGGTGCACTGGTTGTGATCTTCCACAATTCCCTAGATTCTGGAATGGTCCCAGTGAATTGGAAGGTAGCAAATGTAACAATGCTATTCAAGGAAGGGTGGAGAGAGAAAACAGGGAAGTATAGGCCAGTTGGATTGACATTCACTGGGAAAATGCTGGAGTCCATTATTATGGAAGTAGTAACAAAGCACTTAGAAAATCAAAATATAACGACAGGATGTTTCCCCTTATGGGGGAATCTAGAACCCTGGAGCATAGTTTCAGAATAAGGGGTCATCCTTTTAAGATGGCAATGAGGAGGAATTTATTCTCTCTGAAGTTCATGAGTCTTTAGAATTCTTTATCCCAGAGAGCAGTGGAGGCTGAATCATTGAATATATTCTAGGCTGCGTTAGACAGATTTTTGAACTATAAGGGAGTCAAAGGTTATAGAGAAAAGGCATGGAAAGTGGAGTTGAGGCCAATATCAGATCAGCCATGATCTCATTTAATGGCAGAACAGACTCGAGGGACTATATGGCCTAATCCTTCCTCTGTTTCTGAATGTTCTTATTAGGCAAATTCAACATGGTTTCATGAAAGGGAAATCATGTTTGACATATTTGTTGGAGTTTTTTGAGGATGTAATTAGCAGGGTAGATAAAGGGGAACCAGTGGATGTGGTATATTTGGATTTTCAAAAAGCATTCGATAAGGTGCCACACAAAAGGTTGTTGCACAAAATAAGGCTCATGAATTGGGGTAATATATTAGCATGGATGGAGGATTGGTTAAAGGACAGGAAACAGAGAACTTGAGAATTGCTGAAAATAGAGACATGTAGTTGAAGCTTTTCATCTTGCACTCGTCAGGACAATCGTAAGAATAACCAATTTAAAGGAAAACAACAACAACTTATACAGCATGAGAAGAGAGTGCTGATTGGTTGGCAAGTGAACTCTGATTGGTAGAGGTGTTGTCATGGAGAGTGCACCAGTTTATGGTGACTGACAGTTAACTGCCAAGCTTTGTTTGAAATTTAAACCAGGCAGCTTGACTCTGATTGGTCAAGGCATTGCCCTGAGGAATGAACTAGCGAATGGCTGTCACTTACTTTGTTCAGCTGAAACAGGCGCAATGTTTGTACATATTCTTTCTGTCTGCAAAGAACAGGGCCCTGTGTATTAATATGTGTAGCTTCCAGTACGTGCAAATGCACCACACTGCAAGCCCGACTGACAATCTTAAATTGATTGTCAGAGTAATTCATAGCACACTGTGGATTATTTAACAAATGTTGTCCAATCACAGAATCACACCTAATGTTGGACACTGTGTTTTAAGTTTTGCAAGCACGGGCTGTTTGAGTACAACCTGTACCTTGTCCATTGTGAACAGTGGAAGGGACATGTTGTTTGATACGATCCACCAGTCTTTGGGATGTACAGCCTATATACCGAGCATCACACTGGCATTGAAATTCATATATCACATTACTCATTTGTGTGATATATTAATACACAGGGCCCTGTTCTTTGCAGACAAAGAATATGTACAAACAATGTGCCTGTTTCAGCTGAACAAAATAAGTGACAGCCATTCGCTAGTTCATTCCTCAGGGCAATGCTACCAATCACAGTCAAGCTGCCTGGTTTAAATTTCAAACAAAGCTTGGCAGTTAACTGTCAGTCACTGTAAACTGGTGCATTTTCCATGATAACACCTCTACCAATCAGAGTTCACCTGCCAACCAATCAGCACTCTCTTCTCATGCAGTATAAGTTGTTGTTTTCTCTTACATTGGTTATTCTTGTGGATTGTCCTGATGAGTGCAAGATGAAAAGTTTTGACAACATGTTTCTATTTTCAGCAATTCTCAAGTTCTGTATTACTAAACGACTATTTGTAAACAGAGAACTCCTGAAGCAGAGTTGATGTGAGGTCACCTGACTTCTCTGACTCCCTCTTAAACTTTTAAAAATCTTAATTTTTAAGACATAATCATGTTACAAAAGTCCAGTATTCATAACAGTAGGAATAAACAGGTCATTTTCAAATTGGCTGACTGTTATTAGGGGATGCAATAAGGATCAGTGCTAGGGCCTCAGCAGTCTAAAATCTATATTGATGAAGTGACCAAGAGTAATGTATCCAAGTTTGCTGACGATACAAAGCTAGGTGAGAAAGTAAGCTGTAAGGAGGATACAAAGAGTCTGCAAAGGGATATAGTAGGTAAAGTCCATGGGCAAGAGTATGGCAGATGGATTATAATGTGGGAAAATGTGAGGTTATTCACTTTGGTAGGAAGAATAGAAAAACTGAATATTTTTTAAAGAGTGAGAAACTATTAAATGTTGGTATTCAGAGGGATTACACAAGAAATACAAAAAGTTCACATGCAGGTACAGCAAGGAATTTGGAAGTCAATGGTATGCTGGCCTTTAATGAAGGGGGCTGGAGTACAAGAGTAAGGATGTCTTGCTGCAATTGTGTAGAGATTTGATGAGAACACACCAGGAGTGCTGTGCAAAGTTTTGGTCTCTGTATCTAAGGAAGGATTTACTTGCCTTAGAGGAGGTGCAATGAAAGTTCAATAGGTTTGATTCCTGGAAAGAGAGGGTTGTCCTATGAGGGGAAATTGAGTAGAATGGCCCTATACACCCTGGAGTTTAGAAGCATGAGAAGTGATTTCATTAAAACATATACGATTCTGAGAGGGTTTGACAGGGTAAATGCTCAAAGGCTGTTTTCCCCTGGCTGGAGAGTCTAGAACTAAGAATCATAGTCCCAGGATAAGGGACAATCACTTTAGACTGAGATGAGGAGAAATTTCTTCACTCAGAGGATTGTGAAATTTGGAATTCTCTATTCCAGAGGGTTGTGGAAGCTCAGTTGTTGAGTATATTCAAGGGTGTCAGGGAATCAAGAGATATGGAGATTGTGCGGGAAAGTGAAGTTGAGGTCAAGGATCAGCCATGATCTTCTTGAATAGTGGAGCAGGCTCGAGAGGCCATTTGGCCCACTCCTCCTTCTATTTCTTATGTTTTTATCTTCAAAGCATCAGCGACATATCAGTTTGCTGTCCACTGCTGTATCAGGGAGATTGCTAAGGGTTTTACACCAGTACTAAAAGTTACATCTCCCTAGCCATGGACAGAGTGAAGCAGGGCAACAGAACAATGGTGGGCTTCCCCAGTGTACAAGGTGCCGTAGAGTGCACCCACATTGCATTGCATGCTCCATTTCACAAGCCTGGCACCTTTATCAATTGAAAAGGATTTCACTCTCTCAATGTGAAGCTGGTTTGCAACCACAGGCAGTCTGTGCCTGATTTCCTGGCACCAGTCCTCCATACCACCTTTATCACAGCCATCAGTTTACAGGCCAGTTATTGGCTGACGAGGGCTATCTTCTGCAGAGAAAGCTCATGACTCCAGTTATGAACCAGGTACAACTGCAGAGCAGGCCGACAAAAAAAGCCTGCCTGCCACGAGAAACATTATTAAAAAATTACAATCTCTGTCCTCAAGCAACACTTTGACTGCCTGAACCTTTCCAGAAAGGTTTACCACACACCCCTGAATGGGTTTCCAGATTTGTCATCACAGCACAGTATATACACGGTAAAGAACAATGTGTATTTATATAGCTCCTTTAATGTAATAAAACATCATAAGGCACTTCACAGGACTGCTATAAAGCAAAATCTGATACCAAGCCCCAAAGGAGATCTTAGAACAAATGACCAATGCTTGGTCAAAGAGGTCATTTTTAAGGAGCCACTTAAAGGTGGAGAGAGGTAGAGAGGCAGAGAGATTTGGGAAGGAAATTCCTGAGCTTCGACATGGCAGGCATAGGCATGGCCCCAATAGTGGAGTGATTAAAATCAGAGATGCTCAAGAGGCCAGAGTTAGAGGAGCGCAGAGGGTTGAGTAGCTGGACGAGATTACAGACCACCTGCAAGTTTCCCTCCGAGTCACACACCATCCTGACTTGGAACTATATCACCGTTCCTTCACTGTCACTGGGTCAAAATCCTGGAACTCACTCCCTAACAGCACTGTGGGTCTACCTACCCCAAATGGACTGCAGTGGTTCAAGAAGGCAGCTCACCACCACCTTCTCAAGGGCAATTAGGGATGGGCAATAAATGCTGGCCTGGCCAGTAACGGCCACATCCCATGAATGAATAAACAAAACACAGAGATAGGGAGAGGCAAGGCTTTGGGAGGGATTTGAAAACAAGGATGAGTATTTTAAAATTAAGGCGTTGCTTAACTGAAATCCAGGTGTAGGTCAGCGAACACGTTGGTGATGGGTGAATGGGACTTGGGCTGAGTTAGGTTACAGGCAGCAGAATTTTGGATGACTTCAAGTTTACAGAGGGTAGAACGTGGGAGTCTGACCAGGAGTGCATGAAATAGCCAAGTCTAGAGATAATAAAGGCATGGATGAGAGTTTCAGCAGCAGATGAGCTGAGGCAGGGGTGGAGTCTTAGTGATGGTACAGGTATGTAATCAGAAGCTCTTCTTGTGATCAAATATGACACCAAGGTTGCAAGCAGTTTGGTTCAGCCTGAGAGGGATAGAGTCAGAGGCTGGGAACCAGAGTTTTTTGAGCAGACTGAAAACAATGGCTTCAGTCTTCCCAATATTTAATTAGAGAAAAATTTTGTTCATCCAATTCTGGATGGCAGACAAGCTGTCTGACAATTTAAGAGAGAGAGGTGGTGGTGAGGTGGGTGTCTTTAGTGCACATGTACAAACTGACATTGTATACACTAGGCAACCACAGTACATACAGGGCAAGTGCATCATAGAGGGTACATTCAGCTCCTAAAGGTAAAAACAATATTTTCCCTGTATATAAATATGCATATACAAAATAAGCATGTACACTGTAAATACTTCAGGTATGTTTAACCACATGTACAGTCTAAAACACCGGGTAGCGTCAAAATGCAGAGTGCATAAGGTTAAAGCAGCATACTCAGAATATATTAATTAACAAACATGTGCTTGGCATATACAGGGTTAATACAGTATGTACAAGGTTAATACATTATATACAGGTTTAATATATCATATACAGGGTTAATACAATATAACCAGGGTTAACGTCTTATATATAGAGTTAATGTTTAGAGGGTTAATACTGTAAAGACAGTGTTAATATAGTATGTTCTGATGAAGGGTCACAGACATGAAACGTTAACTCTGTTTCTCTCTCCACAGATGCTGCCAGACCTGCTGACTATTTCCAGCACTTTCTGTTTTTATTTCAGATTTCCAGCATCTGCAGTATTTTGATTTTATATTAATATATTATACACGGGGAAATACATCATGTAAATGATAATAAATCATGAATACAGCCTGTACCAGATGAAGAGCATCTACATGCCCAGTATATCAAAGACATGGTGATAGATGATGTGCCCTATGCTATCAGCTGTGGTTCAGTTGGTAACCACTCTTGCCTCTCGTTCAAATCCCACTCGAGGGCTTAAGCACTAAATCAACGCTGACACTCCAGTGCAGTACTGAGGGAGTGCTGCACTGTTGGAGGGTCAGTACTGAGGGAGTGCTGCACTGTTGGAGGGTCAGTACTGAGGGAGTGCTGCACTGTCGGAGGGTCAGTACTGAGGGAGTGCTGCACTGTCAGACGGTCAGTACTGAGGGAGTGCTGCACTGTCGGAGGGTCAGTACTGAGGGAGTGCTGCACTGTTGGAGGGTCAGTACTGAGGGAGTGCTGCACTGTCAGACGGTCAGTACTGAGGGAGTGCTGCACTGTTGGAGGGTCAGTACTGAGGGAGTGCTGCACCGTTGGAGGGTCAGTACTGAGGGAGTGCTGCACTGTTGGAGGGTCAGTACTGAGGGAGTGCTGCACTGTCAGACGGTCAGTACTGAGGGAGTGCTGCACTGTTGGAGGGTCAGTACTGAGGGAGTGCTGCACTGTCGGAGGGTCAGTACTGAGGGAGTGCTGCACTGTCGGAGGGTCAGTACTGAGGGAGTGCTGCACTGTTGGAGGTGCTGTATTTTGGATGAGGTGTTAAAACCCAAGCCCCATCTACCTGTTCGAGCGGATGTAAAAGATTCCATGACACTATTTCGAAGAAGAGCAGAGAGTTAGCCCCCCAATGGCCTGGCCAATAATTATCCCTCAACCAACATCAGAAAAACGGATTACCTGGTCATTATCATATTGCTGTTTGTGGGATCTTGCTGTGTACAAACTGACTGCTGCATTTCCTACATTCCAACAGTGACTGCACTTCAAAATACTCCATTGGCTGTAAAGCGCTTTGACACATCCGGTGGTGGCGAAAGGCACTATAAAAATGCAAGTCTTTTTTTCTTTTTCTACAAATATAACATTTACAGATAAATGCGGCAGATACTGGATAAGGACAGTCCACACAGGGGAATGGGAAAGTACAGCTTGTAAAAGGTAAACCCAGTGTGTACAGGTTAACTGTAACATGCTCTGGTTAAAGAAGCATGTTACCATCATTATCCATATATATATATATATATATATATAACATGCAGAAGGGAATTCCAGCATGCGGACAGTCAATACTAGAAACATATGATTCATGCAGCATCTGGGGGTAATCCAGTAGATATTGGATAAAGAGATCATGTACAAGACCAAAAAAAAGATAAGTTTATCATGTTCAGGGTTATGGCAGAATATACAGACTAAATACGATTTGCACAGAATAAATATAACATAAATTAAATACAAGATGTGCAGAGTAAGCGCGGTAAGCAAACAATAATTACACTGTGCGCCGGGTATAAAATGGACAGCGTGTTCTAGATAAATACAATTACAGAATAAACTTAGTGTGTAGAGAGTTAATTCATAATGTACAGAGAAAACTGGTGTCAATGGAGGAAATACTGAATATATCAATTCAACAGGGTAAACACACGGCGATAAATACAGTAAGTGCATGGTCAGGTAAATATACTATATTCAGGGCAAGTATCATAGATTCACGATCAATTCTGAATGTACAAGGTTAATATAATGTAATTAGGGTAAATATATTCGGGGTAAATACAGTATGTACAGGAGAAATATAATATATTCCGGGTAAGTACAGTATGTACGGGGTAGATAGATCTTCAGGGTAAATGCTGAATATGTAGGGAATATAATATAGCCAGGATAAATACTGAATGCGCAGGGTAAATATAATATATTCGGGGTAAATACTGAATGCGGCGGTAGTGTGAGTGCAGCGTGTCTGGGTAAACAGATTACATCCGGTGTTCTCACACCAAGTACATGTTAAACAGCCCAAATTTGAGGCTTTTTTGTTTGATTCTGTAAAGATAAAACTGGCGCAAGGTATTGCTCTTTATAAAGTAGGGAACCAGCTATGAGAACCTGTGTGCAGACAGCGTTTGTGAGCGTTGTGTTGGAACCGAGGGGAAATGAATCATTAATAACATTTTCCATTTTCAAAAACGTTTAAGATTAACTTTTCTTTCAAAAAGCCGAGGCTTTCACCTTGTATGGGAGTGTGTAGATTGGGATGGGACTGTGCAGCCCGTGGAAGACAGCGGGAAAGGGGAATGCAGGGTTTGAGCTACTCTCATGCCCCAGTTTCTCGGGTCTTTGCAAGTCCAATGTGCGCACACACGAGTGCGGGTGTGACAGATGGTCAGCTCCCGGTCCCCGGGGAGAGGAATCGCTCCGAATGCAGGCGCATGTCAATCAGTGCGTCTCATGTGATGCTTGCTGCCAATGACGTGCTACCATATGGCCTGGCACCAGAGCTGGTACCGCAGTTTGGTAGAGGTGCCACTCTCCTCTTGTCGGTAGATTGGCGATGAGCAGCTTTGCAAGACGCCCTGTACCTTAACAAACCAGCTAATCCCAGAAGGTACCACTGAACAATGAGATAAAGCTCGGCTCGGCTCGGTTCGGCTAATTGCAGCAGGTAAGGTTCATTGACAGGGCCAGGGTTACAGACAAATTTGCACATTTAGTCCACTGCTGTGTTCAGCGGAATGATATGTGGCATATGGCTGAATCTGTTAGAAAACTTGTATCCTTTATCTTTAAATCAATGTCTAATCAAAAATAAAATTCTAAAGATATAACTTGGGTAAATGGATCCTGAGCTGCCGGCTCTCTGTAACTGGAAATGCTTGAAATGAGGCAATTCACAATTCAGATTTTTCACTAGTACCAGCCGCTCCGCTCAGGCTGCGTAGCTTCACCGCAACATCTTTACTTTATTATTTCGTTTTTCAATAGGAAAAATATAATTTTAAAAATAAGTTGGTAAGTGTCCCCCCCCCCCCCCCCCGAATGAAGTTGAACAAATTTCAGAAAATGAAATAAGCCCCTCCGGGCGGAGCGCACCATGTTCCCAGATAAAGAGCCTCATTCCTGCGGGTTCATTCAATCTCTCAATTATTTAACCATTCTTTACAGGAGAAAAATATAAACAATTCTATTTCGAAATGTAGCAAGTACCTGAATAAATATAATGAAAATATATAAAAACACAAAATGTATGTAGCAAGTATTTAATGTGTGAAAATCTAAGCTTTTTATTATCAAATGAAATATTAAAACTGGCGAACAACAGATTTTAAGAGGAGCTGAAAATAATGGGATAAAAACGGTAATTCCCAATAATTGGAAGTGGAAATTCCTCCGACATGTTCAGAATTTAACAGCAGATTCCCTGGTCTCGGGAGACTGGTTAAAGTTGAGTCGGTTCAGGAGGAGCTGCGAGCAAAGCAGAACCTTCACGTTTCACAACATATTTTCCTCTTGAACATTTTTCTCGTTAACCAGAAAAATGGAGCGGCCGCTAGTTCCAGAGCCGAGCCGAGCCGAGCCGGGTATAAACTGGGCGCCCGTCAGCCACCTTTCCCCAATTGAAAGGTCGCTAGTGAAGCTGCCGCGGGCAGTCAGGCCCACACTTCATGTTACACTTTGGAAAAATATCCAACAGTTTTAACCCCTGAGATTTGTCTCTTTTAACAGTTCGCAGTGTGCAGAGCCCGGCTTCTCTCTTCTGGGCATGTCCGGGGCAAGTTTAATGGATCCTCTGATATCAGGAAGATGTAGATGTTGTTGTTGGTGTTTTTTTAGGTTTAATGTGCCGAATATTGCCGGGTGAACGAGCGGGTCCGACTGTTCAGCATCATTTTAAAACTCTGTTTCCATTCCCCATTTTGCAGTAAACATGTTGACCAGACTGTTCAGCGAGTCGGCTCTCATCCCCGAGGTTCAGAAATACGCCAGCTGGGTGGATGACAGTGAAAGCGATGAAGACAAGATGAGAGAGGAAGGAAACAGCGAGAACTGTGACCCTCAGGACAGTCAGCCTGAGGATTCCCTGAGTGTGGCTCAGGACAATGAGGAAGTCGAAACAGGAATGGAAGAGGATGAAGATGAGGAAGAGGAAGAGGTTGATGAAGAAAACGGAGCCAGACCCAGGAAACGAGGCCCAAAAAGGAGGAAAATGACAAAGGCTAGATTGGAACGTTTCAAAATGAGGCGACAGAAGGCGAATACCCGGGAGAGGAACCGAATGCACGACTTGAATTCAGCTCTGGACAATCTGCGGAAAGTTGTCCCTTGTTACTCGAAGACACAGAAACTTTCCAAAATAGAAACGCTACGACTGGCCAAAAACTACATCTGGGCTCTGTCAGAGATCCTGAGATCCGGGAAAAGGCCCGACCTGGTGTCTTACGTGCAGACATTGTGCAAAGGCCTGTCACAACCCACCACTAACCTGGTGGCCGGTTGTCTGCAGCTCAACTCCCGCAATTTTATAGCGGAGCAGAGCCAGGACCCGGCGCGCCTACATCCGCCTAACTCCTCCTTCGCCATGCACCCCTATTCATACCAGTGTGCCCGGCTACCAAGCCCGCAGTGTCAGCCAGGGGCAGTCAGTAACCCCCACCCGCTCCGGACACATCCCTACTGCAGCAGCTATGAACACCTGTACGGAAACGCGTCTCCAGATTACGCGAGCTCGGAGCTGGAAGGACCTCTCAGCCCCTCACTTTGCACTAATAGCACTTACCCCATGAAGGCGGAATCGTCCCCAGACCATGAGAAGAACTATCACTACACCATGCACTATTCCGCCTTGCCCAGCTCCCGCGGACCGGCCCATTCGCTGCTCTTCAGCTCCTCGGGTCTCCGCACAGGACTCCACTCGGAAAACCTCATGTCCTACGACACACACATGCACCAGGACAGGGCGCCAATGTACGAAGAACTCAACGCCTTTTTCCACAATTAAATCAAAGAACAACTTCCGAGTCCGTTCCCCTTTGATGCAAACGAGCAAAGAATGTGACTGAAATGAGCGGCTCTTCCTCCGGCGGCAGCGGCCAAACTCTCCCCCAAACTGCAAAGCCTCTTGACCGAAGGAGAGTGGAGACAAGCCTGGAATTCCGACAAGCCGGGAATTCCGACAAGCCGGGAATTCCGGACAGATCTCCCGCCCAACCAAAAGTGTTCAGAGTGCTTCCGAAAGCGCTGAAGCCGATGCGAGTAGTTAGCTTTGTGTTTGTGTAGCTGAAGCTGTCTCCATTCTCCATTCACTTCCTACAATTGCAACCGACATTTAGCATCGCTGATGTGTTTATAAACCTGTTTCTGGCGCCCGTTAGAATATGGCCATAGCCGGTGAATTCCCTCTCCCCACCAGTGGAAGCAATAACGGAAAATCTATGCAAGTAGAAATTAAATTAGAGACGATCCTGTCTGATAGACTCTAACTGGGAACAGGCTCGATGGGCTGAATGGCCTCCTTCTGTTCCTATGTAACTTGGACCAATCAGCGTTTAGCACTGGTACCTGAACCGTGCACTTTTGAATTAGGAAACCTGTGCATTGATTCTCGGTAACTTGTCTTTCAAGTTCATTTCTTCCGATATTTAAAAAAAATCTATTTATTTTCCAGGAACTGCTACAAGATTTTCTATTTGTGAAAAGACGGCGTTTGTTACAAATTATTTTGTTTTGTAAAATGTCTGAAGAAAACGCTCTGATTATGCAAAAGGGAACATTTTAAAACAGGAACTTTTTCCAATGATCTGTGAGCTAAACCCCCAAACATTTATTACAATTTATTCTGTTTATGTCATTTTTAAACATAATTAATTGTTGCTCATCAATTCCGCTTTCGCCAACCGAACTAGTGACGTAATCAGTGGTCCGCGTGGGACTGTCGTGAAATACTGTAACCCTCCCCTTTAAATATCCTCCTCCTGGCCCCTCCCCTTTAAATATCCTCCTCCTGGACCCTCCCCTTTAAACATCCTCCTCCTGAACCCCCCCTTTAAATATCCTCCTCCTGGACCCTCCCCTTTAAACATCCTCCTCCTGAGCCCTCCCCTTTAAATATCCTCCCCCTGAATCCCCCCTTTAAATATCCTCCTCCTGGACCCTCCCCTTTAAATAATTTCCTCCTGGACCCTCCCCTTTAAATATCCTCCTCCTGGACCCTCCCCTTTAAATATCCTCCCCCTGAACCCTCCCCTTTAAATATCCTCCCTCTGAACCCTCTCCTTTAAATATCCTCCTCCTGGACCCTCCCCTTTAAATATCCTCCCCCTGAACCCTCCCCTTTAAATATCCTCCTCCTGAACCCTCCCCTAGAAATATCCTCCCTCTGAACCCTCCCCTTTAAATATCCTCCCCCTGAACCCTCCCCTTTAAATATCCTCCCTCTGAACTCTCCCCTTTAAATATCCTCCCTCTGAGCCCTCCCCTTTAAATATCCTCCCCCTGAACCCTCCCCTTTAAATATCCTCCCTCTGAACTCTCCCCTTTAAATATCCTCCCTCTGAACTCTCCCCTTTAAATATCCTCCCTCTGAACACTCCCCTTTAAATATCCTCCCTCTGAACCCTCCCCTTTAAATATCCTCCCCCTGAACCTTCCCCTTTAAATATCCTCCCTCTGAACTCTCCCCTTTAAATATCCTCCCTCTGAGCCCTCCCCTTTAAATATCCTCCCCCTGAACCCTCCCCTTTAAATGTCCTCCCCTGAACCCTCCCCTTTAAATATCCTCCCTCTGAACCCTCCCCTTTAAATATCCTCCCTCTGAACTCTCCCCTTTAAATATCCTCCCTCTGAACCCTCCGCTTTAAATATCCTCCCTCTGAACCCTCCCCTTTAAATATCCTCCCTCTGAACTCTCCCCTTTAAATATCCTCCCTCTGAACTCTCCCCTTTAAATATCCTCCCTCTGAACCCTCCGCTTTAAATATCCTCCCTCTGAACCCTCCCCTTTAAATATCCTCCCTCTGAACTCTCCCCTTTAAATATCCTCCCTCTGAGCCCTCCCCTTTAAATATCCTCCCTCTGAACCCTCCGCTTTAAATATCCTCCCCCTGAGCCCTCCCCTTTAAATATCCTCCCTCTGAACCCTCCCCTTTATATATCCTCCCTCTGAACCCTCCCCTTTAAATATCCTCCCTCTGAGCCCTCCCCTTTAAATATCCTCCCTCTGAACCCTCTCCTTTAAATATCCTCCCTCTGAACCCTCTCCTTTAAATATCCTCCCTCTGAACCCCTCCCCTTTAAATATCCTCCCTCTGAACCCTCCCCTTTAAATATCCTCCCTCTGAACCCTCCCCTTTAAATATCCTCCCTCTGAACCCTCTCCTTTAAATATCCTCCCTCTGAACCCTCCCCTTTAAATATCCTCCCTCTGAACCCTCCCCTTTAAATATCCTCCCTCTGAACCCTCGCCTTTAAATATCCTCCTTCTGAACCCTCTCCTTTAAATATCCTCCCTCTGAACCCTCCCCTTTAAATATCCTCCCTCTGAACCCTCCCCTTTAAATATCCTCCCTCTGAACCCTCTCCTTTAAATATCCTCCCTCTGAACCCTCCCCTTTAAATATCCTCCCTCTGAACCCTCCCCTTTAAATATCCTCCCTCTGAACCCTCTCCTTTAAATATCCTCCCTCTGAACCCTCCCCTTTAAATATCCTCCCTCTGAACCCTCCCCTTTAAATATCCTCCCTCTGAACCCTCTCCTTTAAATATCCTCCCTCTGAACCCTCCCCTTTAAATATCCTCCCTCTGAACCCTCCCCTTTAAATATTCTCCCTCTGAACCCTCCCCTTTATTTCCGTATCTCTCAGTAAACAGACATTCTCAGGAGCATTTAAACCACCCCCTCCCTCTCCCCCCACTCCACTTGCATTCCATGACAGTTCATTGGTCTGACTCTGCAGATTTGAATTTTTAATGAACAGGAAAGTAATATGGTCGAGTTATTGTCGCTGCCGAGCTACCAGGTTCGAGCTTCCGCTTAAACTCACTCTCGTCTCTATCTAACCTAAGAAGTAAGACTGTCACAGGTTGGGTCAGGGCTGCTGGAGGTTAGTGTGGGCTGCTGGGGGATAATCTGGGTCTGTTGGGACATAGTGTGGGTGCTATTAGAGAAGCAGGACCTCACACCCGGGAGTAAGGTCATGGTGTACCAGGCAGCAGTGATCCCCACACTCCTATATGCCTTGGAGACTTGGACAATCTACAGCAGACACCTCAAGGCACTGGAGAAATACCATCAACACTGTCTCCACAAAATCCCTCATGTTCATTGGCAGAATAGGCAGTCCTAATGTCAGTATCCTTTCCCAAGCTAACACTCCCAGCATCGAGGTGCCAATCACCCAAAACCAGCTACAGTGGGCATGCCACGTCACTCACATACCTGACATGGGGTTCTGGAAACAACTGCTGTACTCTGAGCTTCACTGCGACAAAGGACTCACTGGAGGACAGAGGAAACACTTTAGGGTTATTCTCAAAGCATCCCTGAAGAAATCCAACATATCTACTGGCTCATGGGAGTCCTGTCCCTCAACTGTTCAAAGTGCAGAAGGTGCATTTGGAAGGTACCGAGCACCTCGTGCAATTTCAATGGGAGTACAGGGAAGCAAAGTCCAGGCAGTGGAAGGAGCACACAGTCCCCCAAGTAACTCGCCTACCCAACTCTTCAAACACCAGCTGACCCACATTTGGGAGAGTCTGCAATTCTCACATCGGACTTGTTCGCCATGTCAGAACATACTGAACTGGAATGGAAGCAAGACATCCTCGGTCCCGAGGGACTGCCTAAGAAGAGGAGTGTGAGCTGCTGCAGGTCGAGTGTGTGTAAAATGACTTGGACCTGAGTCTCCGGACTTCTCCTGAAATACCTGACTTTAGCATTTTAGTAATTACTCAAACACTTGAATGAAAAATACTTTTCTGGAACCCACTGAAATTAGAGTATAATTTAATTATAATTAGAGTATAACTTAAGCACAATGTGGGAACTGGACTGGGCCGACTCGGTCATTCTATATCAGACCGGTAACCAGGCGGTTTCCTCCGAGGCTGAATCCCAGGATGAGGTTAACAAGACAAAACCTGTATCCTGGTTACAGCTTCAGAGAAAAGAGAGAGACAGAAGGGTCAGTGTGAGGGGAGGAGGTCAGTGTGAGGAGAGGGGGGGTCGGTGTGAGGGGAGGGACTCAGCGTGAGGGGAGGGGACTCAGTGGGAGGGGGGTGTCAGTGTGAAGGGAGAAGGTCAGTGTAAAGGGAAGGGGCAGTGTGAGGGGAGGGGGTTCAGTGTGAGGGGATGTCAGTGTGATTGGAGGGGCTTAGTGTGAGGGGAGGGGGTCAGTGTGAGGGGAGGGACTCAGTGTGAAGGGAGAGGGTCAGTGTAAAGGGAGGGGGCAGTGTGAGGGAGGGGTCAGTGTGAGGGGAGGGGGTCAGTGGGAGGGAGTGTGTCAGTGTGAAGGGAGGGGATCAGTGTAACGGGAGGGGGCAGTGTGAGGGAGGGGGTCAGTGTGAGGGGGAGGGGCTCAGTGTGAAGGGCGGGGTCAGTGTAAAGGGAGGGGGTCAGTGCGAGGGGGCTCAGTGTGGGGTCAGTGTGGGAATGGTGTGTGGAACTTCAGTGAGTCTGTGACAGTCTGGACAATGCTGAGCGTTCCTGAACAGATCCCATCCGAACATAAAGTTTCTCTGAGACACGAACTGTCTTTGCTGTGATTTCCCCGCTTTGTCTTTTATTTCATGTAAACTCTTTCTATACCGGAGGTACTGGCTGCGTTTTTAACTTTACTATTGAGCGGCTGGAACACGGGCTCGAGGGGGTTATTTGTTATTTGTCTAAAACATTCCAAACCTTAACGTTTGAGATTAGTAATTTCGCAACTGCACAGTGCAAATTTTTTTTGTACTGAATAATCTCTCTTTCCCTGTCTTTGTCTCTCACCCTCTGTTCCTGTCCCTCCCCATCACTCAAACTCTCCCTCTCCATCACTCTCTCCCTCTGTCATTCTCTCCCTCTCCATCACTCTCTCCCTCTGTCATTCTCTCCCTCTCCATCACTCTCTCCCTCTGTCATTCTCTCCCTCTCCATCACTCTCTCCCTCTGTCATTCTCTCCCTCTCCATCACTCTCTCCCTCTGTCATTCTCTCCCTCTCCATCACTCTCTCCCTCTGTCATTCTCTCCCTCGCCATCACTCTCTGCCGGTCTATCGCTGTCACTCTACATGTTTCTGTTTAATTACAGCTGTTTGTCATTCCCGGTCCAGGAATGTTATTCTATTGTAAAAACAAGAAAGTGCTGGAAATACTCAACAGGTCTGGCAGCATCTGTGGAGAGAGAAGCAGAGTTAACATTTCAGGTCAGTGACCTTTCTGTGAAACATTAACTCTGCTTCTCTCTCCACAGATGCTGCCAGACCTGCTGAGTATTTCCAGCATTTCTTGTTTTTATTTCAGATTTCCAGCATCTGCAGTATTTTGCTTCTATGTTATTCTGTTGGGTCTTTCTCCGGGATTAGGTGTTTATCCCAAACTGGAACTATCATTCTATTATTTGGGCTTTATTATCGATTCTCGTAACTGTTCTGTGTGAGTGTGAAGAGGGAGAGACTGAAAGAGAAGCAGCAAGACAGAGATAGGAAGAGAGAGAGAGGGGAAACGGGCAGAGAGAAAGGGCAGAAAAACAGCAAAGGAGGCAGCCAGAGCGGAGGGGAGAGAGTGAGGGGGAGAGATAGAGAGAGAGACAGGGTGGGAGGGGGGGGGGGGGGGGGGGGGGGAGAGAGAGGGTCAGGGAGAGAGGCGGCAGCTTTACTGTGAAACAACACTTGTTATTGATCATTATTCTAAAGTTGTCGCTACACATGTCTTCTAGTCCCCAGCATATTGTAGCTCTTTTAACAGGAATCATTGACGGCTCTCGGTTGCCTGGCTTATTTCATTCGGTAAATAGATATTTTGTTCTGGCAGAGATAATATTTTCATAGATATTGCACCCCGAGTCACACAGAACGTGACAGAACTCGGTCGGTCACTAGAAAAGGCGAGTGTGCACGGGTCTGCGGTGTTGTTTTCAATCGAATCCTGGAGTGCTGGCCTTTGAGAATTACAACATGTGCTTTTTTTGTTCAGTGTTATTCGTAACTGAGTTTGCGAGGCATCGCATCAGCTAAAATTAGTTAAAGTTCAGTATATAAATGAGTTTTAGAGACAGCGGCCCGGGGAGGACAGCGGAATACCGCACTTGGTCACCGGGCTGAATTCAAAGTGGCTCAAAAACATTTCTTGAAATCGCTAAACAACCAGAGAGCTGAATGACTTGTTTAAAAGTTCCGATATTTCTGTTTTAATTGTCCTGTTCAAACGCTGAAATGTAAGGAATTCGCTTGTAATATTCGATTAAATTTAATTGTTGAGTGGGATTGTCAGATATTTCCCAATCTATCAGATTTACTGTAAAGAAACACATTCTGGACAAGCGGAGTGTTTAAAGTTCAGGAGTTTTTTTCTATGTCAAAATGGACGAAAATTCAGGCAAGCCGATGTTTGAAATGATAAACATTGAAATGAGCTCATTGTCAAATTCCACCTTCAGCTAACGGCAGAAAGCTGGAATGGATTAAAGGGGGCAACCCGAACTGCAACAGGTTGGAAGCGAGGTCCCTCTGTGGAGAGTGAGGGTTTGAGAGTGAGGGTTTGAGAGTGAGGGTTTGAGAGTGAGGGTTTGAGAGTGAGGATTTGAGAGTGAGGGTTTGAGAGTGAGGGTTTGAGAGTGAGGATTTACTCCCAGATCAGTGCATGACAACAGAGACACCAAAAACTGAGCAAGGAAAAGAGCAAAGGAAAGGGAGACTGGTCTGAGATCTATCCGAGTCTGTGCAGACTGGACAGCACTTAGCACGGGCCGAGTCCGGACTGCTCTCCCGCCTGCTGTCAGTTGATATTAAGAGTGGAAGGAGTCAGTAGGGTCAGTGAGATTGATGTGACTCTTTGAAGTAGTGATGGTGATCAATGTAAAAAGTACAAGTATCCATAGTGTTGTAAATGGCTATCGCATCGAGCCAGGTTTATACTTTAACTGTATATATTATTTAATGTGTATAAATATTACAGGATTATGCACTTAAATATGTTTACAGCTAAATTTTGCACAGACTATTATTAGTGGAATCGTGTTTCGTGTCCTGCATGCCTGTTTTATTGGTGCTCAATTTAAAACGGTAATTAGACCTGTTGTCATTTGTTGATTAAAATCTGGCTGCAGTGAGTACGTTCTCTAGAGCCGGTATGATTTACAATGGAAGAGAATCTTTTTAGCAAGTGCAATCTGAACTCGGGGAGGGGCTGTGGCCATCTGAGCAGCGAAATGCCAAATGTTTCATGCATATTTGTTCGCGGTTTCTTCAAAGCAATTGACAATTTTGTTAGAAATAGCGAGCAGAGAGAATTTGTCTGAAGGCATTTGGTATCTGAGTCAGAGTGAGGGAAGTGATCTTCCCCGCAGTGTACAGCAGAGTCACTATCCAGGCTGACTCCACTTGAGTGCGGGAGCCACATTATATCAACGCAAGGCCCATGTGGATCGTCCCAAGTAACGATCACTTTTCATTTAACTCAAATGGAGAGGGTACATTTTGTACAATAACTGTTGAAGATATTTATTTTTTGTGTTTGATTTTTGTGCAGAAACCACTTCCGTTAACACTCATTCTTTGGTGTATTTGCACATTACATTGAACTGTGGGATTTTTGTAAAAGGTTAGTTAATAATCCAATCTGTCTGATATTAATGTGTGCTCTGCTTTCTTGCCTTAATTATAAAGATGTAAAGTTCGAGGATCTGTGCTTCGTGTGATTGGTGTTTGCCATTTTCCTGATTTTGAATTTTCTTGCAATGAATTCTGATGAATTAAGGATCGGAATCTATCACTGTGCTTCCTTCTAATTAATAAAATTTGAAGTGAAGTCTTTGGTCTGTACTTTGCTGTTATTTCATTTTTCCGACATTACCACTGTTTTTTTGCTGTTCCTCTGCTCTCTGATATCATTGTGTTTGTGCTTTTATTTCTTTTTATATTTAAACGGCGGCATTTCAGGAAGTGGAGTTATTGATCGGCCTAAAACCCAGCGAATCCCCAACAGATACCGGCCTGTGAGCGGCTGGCAGCCCGCTCCCGGGGGAAGGAGCAATTTTCCAGCTGGAATTCCCGAAACTAAACATTGGATTTCTTAAAAATCAGACGGCGGATTGGAAGTGTTTTAGTTTCAGGGAGTAAGTGGAAAATGCAGACTCAGAACATTGAGACACGCGCGGTGGGAAATCCCTGACCAAGATTCACTCCGATTCGATCCCAATTTACCAAGATTTGAATTAAACATTTGAATGAGACGAAGAGTTTTCTGCAACTCACCGTCTGTTCAGATCCAGCTCCGGCTCCTGTCCCCGGGAGTCCGACACAAACAGTGAAATCGAATTTTCAACTAAATATTTCGTTTCCTGTACCCGTATTGTCAGAAATTTCCAGAATATTAACAACGCATTTATTCTTTTTATTTGTTATTTAAATAAGGGGCTTGTAATATTGGGCATGTCTACATTTATTGAAATAATTTACCTGGATTTATATAAATGGAAACGGAACCGGATGTTTAAAATGCTGTTTACAAATTGTCCTCCCAAAAATACTCTTTTCATTCGGTGAGAACACGGTGTTTGTTTCGATCTAGAAAGCGGTCCCTGTGTGGGAATGGTACCGAGCCACAGTTCAATGTAATATTGATCTGTGTTTGGATATAATATCGACTCAATCGATATATTATCCGTATAATATCAATCTGTATGGAGGTGTAATTTCGATCTGTATATGGATGTTATATCGATTTATGTATGGAGGTAATATCGATACATATATGGATGCAATCCTGGTCTGTGTATCGGATTAATACTGACCGGTATATTGGTGTAATATCGATATGTATATGGTGCAGTAATGATCTGTGTATTGATGCAGTATCGATATATATATCGATATATATGGATGTAATACAGATCTGTAAATTAAAATGCTTCCCTTTCCTTCTCAATCACCTCCAAAATGACCCAAACTCTAATATTGACGCATTTTCTTCCTAATCTACATACTTGACATCATTCACAGCCGAGTGAGCTTCAAAATGTATAGAGTCATAGAAATTTTAACGCACAGAAAGAGGCCACTTGGCCCATTGTGTCCGTGCCGGCCGAAAAGCTATTCTAATCCCACCTTCCAGCATTTGGTCCATTGCCCTGCAGTTTAAGGCATTTGAGGTGCACATCCAGACTCCTTTTGTATGAGTTGTGGGTCTCTGCCTCAACTACCCTTTCAGGCAGTGAGTTCCAGACCCCCACCACCCTCTGGGGGAAAAAGTTTTTCCTCATCTCCCCTCTGATGATACTGTACACCTCCCCAGCACTTCACTCGAACCTTGCAATGCCTGTGTGGAGTCAAACTGCTTGTCCAACTTCCAGTCTGGGATAATTCACGAATTCCTCCAGCACAGTGTTAGTGTTGTAAAGCCTCGTGTCCGACCCCACACCCCAATCCCATTTCCCCCTCCAACCACTATCAGCTCAAATGTGCCCACTCACATCTATCGTCTTCCATTTGACCTAAAGATCAGCATCCAAAGACTACTTCCTTCCAGCTGCACATTACTCATTTCTGGCCCTCTCAGTCTCTCGCCTCTGAAATCTTGCCTTTGCCACGTTCTCGCCCTGTATAAACTTCAGCATATCCTGTGCTGACCTTTGACTTGTTCTATGCTCATTGACCTACAGTTTCCTATGTATCAAGTTTGATTTTTTAAAATCTTCTTCAAACCCTTGCACGACCTTGCAATCCTATCTTCAATCTCCTCTAGCCCTGCATCCCCTCCCCAACACCCCGCCCCCTGATTTATTCTTTACCCCTTTCTTTTTCGGAACCTTCATTGCCTGAAATCTACTTTATGCAATTCCCTCCCTAAACATCTCCACCTATCTCGTCTCTTTTAAAAACTTCGATCTCTTGAGCAAGCTTTTGGTCACTCTTCCTAATCTCTACCATCAGTCCCATTACTGTGAAGCCTTTATAATGGCCTTTTTACATACAAGCTGTTATATTTGTATCCATTTTTGAATTTGATCATTTTATATATGTAATTAAAAGCCTCCTACACAGTAACATCGAGGACTATGGGGTGATTGAGGACGCTGCGCCCTTTCACTGGGTATTTTTGCCATGTCTGAACCACATTCACGACCAGGTTCTGTCCCGATTTTGTCATAAAATTGTAGTTAGTTTAAAAACATGAAGCAAGTTGAATCTTTGGCCGTCAGGTTTAAAATCTGAAATTGTGAAAATGTTCCTTGTGTTTGAGTTGAAGATGACAGAAATAAGCCCAACTTCAGCTCTGAGAAACGGCAGCAGAATTCGAATAGCAAAAGGGAGATTTAAAGAACACTTTATTTAATTTTCAATTTTAAAAACTGTAAAGTTCGTTATTTGCTTCACTGTTTTCGGCTGAATGCTGACGAAAATTTGCTTCCACCTGATCACGCGAAACCAATCTCTGCCACTTTGTGTTTTCTCTCTAACCCAATATCCGGTCTCTGTCATTTTGTGGATGTTTTTTGTCACCTTCTGTTACTGTGTTCGTGGGTATATCACTCTTTCTCTCTGCCTTACACAGTATCCCCTTCTCTCGCACACACATGGACACACACTCTGTCTATTCCTCTCTATCAGAGATCAGTAAGGTCACACAATGTAACCATTTCTTTGTGGCCATCAGTCCGGACAGGACGAGGAACTTTCCCGTCAGAAACCGGATCGTTCCGCAACCAAACCCGCATCGGCACGGACGCGCACATAGTCAGTGCCAGGAGCTAAAGCCAGCACGGTCCAGTACTCAGTTCCGAACAGATAGCCAGCGGAGAATAGATCTCCCATTTAGATTGTTTCCCATGGCTAGTCTGTTCTGAATTACTGGATAACTGTGAACACTGCATCAGGTGATATGCGCGTGATTTCCCACACCCGACTGACTATTTCAGTCCGTTTTAATGCAGACTGTGTGTATTTAATGCAGTATTTGCTCCATCAGGTGACGTTTCAGTCACCCGTGATTCCGGTGAAGGTCGGGCTGTCCTTTAGCAGGTGTTGTGTGAAAGGTGAGCAGCCGCTGTCACTTACTCCTCGGCTGCATTCCAACTCGGAGCTTGATATATGATGAATGATTTCATAAACCGCCGCCATGGGCCTGCCCAACACAGACTTTCAGAACATACAGTGAAAGGAACAATGTGTTTATCTCCTTGCATTGTTTGGGAAGAAAGACGAGCAGAAAATAGCACAATAAATACCAGACAGCCAGAGAAAGGAGAGAAAGAACGAAAGAGAGAGAGAGAGAGGCAGAGTGTGAGAGAAAATGATAATGCGAGAGGGAGGTTGCGAGAGAGACCGAAAGTGGCAGAGAGATCGATAGCGTGAGAGAGGTAGAAAAAGACAGGGAATAATAAAGAGAATGCCAGTGAGAGAGTAAGAGAGACAAGGAGTGATAAAGGGCGAGAAAGAGTGACAAAGTGTCAGAGGGACTGACAGAGAGTGACAGTTGTACAGATAACAACTCCCGAGAATCTGGGGCGGCAAGGAAGTTGTTTTTGATATTTTCTGCTTAATCAATTCATTCAAAGCACAAACTGCAGCCGCCAGAATGTGGGTGCAGAGGCTTTGGAATTCCAATCATTAATACATTCGCCTCGAAACGGATTCTGGCCGCTGTCGGATCGACTTTATCTCATGGTCTTTCAGAAGCCGTGGCGACCGTTTACAACTATTCACCAATGTCCGTTATTTCTATTTTAATAGCGATTTTAAAAAACTTACCACGATCAAAATATTACAGGCTAGCACCGTGCTAAAGGCGGTTTAGCAAATAAAGCCACACCATTGAATTGCATTTAAGGTATGTGATTGTATTTACTCTGAGTTACGTTGTATTCATTGAGTTACATTGTATTTACTCTGAGTTACGTTGTATTCATTGAGTTACATTGTATTTACTCTGAGTTACGTTGTATTCATTGAGTTACATTGTACTCACTCTGAGTTACGGTGTATTCATTGAGATACATTGTATTCACACAGTGTTACGTTGTATTCATTGAGTTACATTGTATTTACTCTGAGTTACATGGTATTCACTCTGAGATACGGTGTATTCATTGAGTTACATTGTATTTACTCTGAGTTACATTGTATTCACACGGAGTTACGTTGTATTCATTGAGTTACATTGTATTTACTCTGAGTTACATGGTATTTACTCTGAGTTACGGTGTATTCATTGAGTTACATTGTATTTACTCTGAGTTACATTGTATTCACACGGAGTTACGTTGTATTCATTGAGATACATTGTATTCACTCTGAGTTACATTGTATTCACTCTGAGTTACGGTGTATTCATTGAGTTACATTGTATTCACACAGAGTTACGTTGTATTCATTGAGTTACATTGTATTTACTCTGAGTTACATTGTATTCACTCTGAGTTCCATTGTATTCATTGAATTACATTGTAATCACTCTGAGTTACGTTGTATTCATTGAGTTCCATTGTATTCATTGAGAGACATTGTATTCACTCTGAGTTACATTGTATTCACTCTGTGTTACGGTGTATTTATTGAGATACATTGTATTCACTCTGAGTTACATTGTATTCATTGAGTTACATTGTATTCACTCTGAGTTACGTTGTATTCATTGAGTTCCATTGTATTAATTGAGATACATTGTATTCACTCTGAGTTACGTTGTATTCATTGAGTTCCATTGTATTCACTCTGAGGTACATTGTATTCACTCTGAGTTACGGTGTATTCATTGAGTTACATTGTATTCACTCTGAGTTACATTGTATTCATTGAGTTCCATTGTATTCACACTGAGGTACGTTGTATTCATTGAGTTACATTGTATTTACTCTGAGTTCCAGTGTATTCACTCTGAGTTCCATTGTATTCATTGAGTTACGTTGTATTCATTGAGTTACATTGTTCTCACTCCAAGTTACGTTGTATTCATTGAGTTACATTGTATTCACTCTGAGTTACATTGTATTCATTGAGTTACATTGTATTCA
This sequence comes from Heterodontus francisci, assembly GCF_036365525.1. Taxonomy (NCBI): domain Eukaryota; kingdom Metazoa; phylum Chordata; class Chondrichthyes; order Heterodontiformes; family Heterodontidae; genus Heterodontus; species Heterodontus francisci. The sequence continues at coordinate 58,606,104 of NC_090403.1, forward strand.
TTGAGATACATTGTATTCACTCTGAGTTACATTGTATTCACACTGAGTTACGTTGTATTCATTGAGTTACATTGTATTTACTCTGAGTTCCAGTGTATTCACTCTGAGTTCCATTGTATTCATTGAGTTACATTGTATTCACTCTGAGTTACATTGTATTCATTGAGTTACATTGTATTCACTCTGACTTACGGTGTATTCATTGAGTTCCATTGTATTCACTCTGAGTTACGTTGTATTCATTGAGTTACATTGTATTCATTGAGATACATTGTATTCACTCTGAGTTACATTGTATTTACTCTGAGTTACATTGTATTCATTGAGTTACATTGTATTCCCTCTGAGTTACGTTGTATTCATTGAGTTACATTGTATTCACTCTGAGTTACGTTGTATTCATTGAGTAACATTGTATTCATTGAGATACATTGTATTCACTCTGAGTTACATTGTATTCACTCTGAGTTACGGTGTATTCATTGAGTTACATTGTATTCACTCTGAGTTACGTTGTATTCATTGAGTTACATTGTATTCATTGAGATACATTGTATTCACTCTGAGTTACATTGTATTCACTCTGAGTTACGGTGTATTCATTGAGTTACATTGTATTCACACAGAGTTACGTTGTATTCATTGAGTTACATTGTATTTACTCTGAGTTCCATTGTATTCACTCTGAGTTCCATTGTATTCACTCTGAGTTCCATTGTATTCATTGAGTTACATTGTATTCTCTCTGAGTTACGTTGTATTCATTGAGTTACATTGTATTCACTCTGAGTTACGTTGTATTCATTGAGTTACATTTTATGCATTGAGATACATTGTATTCACTCTGAGTTCAATTGTATTCATTCTGAGTTACATTGTATTCATACGCTGTATTCATTGAGTTACATTGTATTCACTCTGAGTTACGTTGTATTCAATGAGATACATTGTATTCACTCTGAGTTACATTGTATTTACTCTGAGTTACATTATATTCATTGAGTTACATTGTATTCATTGAGATACATTGTATTCAGTCTGAGTTACATTGTATTCACTCTGAGTTACATTATATTCATTGAGTTACATTGTATTCACTCTGAGTTACATTGTATTCATACTGAGTTACATTATATTCATTGAGTTACATTGTATTCACTCTGATTTACATTGTATTCACTCTGAGTTACATTGTATTCATACTGAGTTACATTATATTCATTGAGTTACATTGTATTCATTGAGTTACATTGTATTCATTGAGATACATTGTATTCACTCTGAGTTATGTTGTATTCACTCTGAGTTCAATTGTATTCATTCTGAGTTACATTGTATTCATACGTTGTATTCACTCTGAGTTCAATTGTATTTACTCTGAGTTCCATTGTCTTCACTCTAAGTTCCATTGTATTCATTGAGTTACATTGTATTCACTCTGAGTTCCATTGTATTCACTCTGAGTTCCATTGTCTTCACTCTAAGTTCCATTGTATTCATTGAGTTACATTGTATTCACTCTGAGTTACGTTGTATTCATTGAGTTACATTGTATTCACTCTGAGTTACGTTGTATTCAATGAGTTACATTGTATTCATTGAGATACATTGTATTCACTCTGAGTTACATTGTATTTACTCTGAGTTACGTTATATTCATTGAGTTACATTGTATTAATTGAGATACATTGTATTCAGTCTGAGTTACATTGTATTCACTCTGAGTTCAATTGTATTCATTCTGAGTTACATTGTATTCATACATTGTATTCATTGAGTTACATTGTATTCACTCTGAGTTACGCTGTATTCATTGAGTTACATTGTATTCACTCTGAGTTACATTGTATTGACTCTGAGTTCCATTGTATTCACTCTGAGTTACATTATATTCATTGAGTTACATTGTATTCACTCTGAGTTACATTGTATTCACTCTGAGTTACATTGTATTCACTCAGAATTACGTTGTATTCGTTGAGTTACATGGTATTCATTGAGTTACGTTGTATTCACTCTGGGTTACGTTGTATTCATTGAGTTAAATTGTATTCACTCTGAGTTATGTTGTATTCACTCTGAGTAACATTGTATTCATTCTGAGTTACATTATATTCTTTGAGTTACATTGTATTCAATCTGAGTTACGTTGTTTTCATTGAGTTACATTGTATTCAGTCTGGGCTACATTGTATTCACCCTGAGTTACGTTGTATTCACTCTGAGTTACGTTGTATTCACTCTGAGTTACATTGTATTCATTGAGGTACATTGTATTCACTCTGAGTTACATTGTGTTCACTCTGAGCTACATTGTATTCACTCTGAGTTACATTATATTCATTGAGTTACATTGTATTCACTCTGGGTTACGTTGTATTCACTCTGAGTTACGTTGTATGCATTGAGTTACATTATGTTCATTCTGAGTTGCATTATATTCATTCTGTTACATTGTATTCATTGAGTTACATTGTATTCACTCTGAGTTATGTTGTATTCATTGAGTTACATTATATTCAGTCTGTGTTACATTGTATTCACTCTGAGTTACGTTGTATTCACTCTGAGTTACATTATATTCATAGAGTTACATTGTATTCATTCAGTGACATTGTATTCATTCAGTTACATTGTATTCACTCTGAGTTACGTTGTATTCATTGAGTTACATTGTATTCAGTCTGGGTTACGTTGTATTCACTCTGCGTTATGTTGTATTCATTGAGTTACATTGTATTCACTGTGAGTTACATTGTATTCACTCTGAGTTGCATTATATTCATTCAGTTCCATTGTATTCAGTCTGGGTTACATTGTATTCACTCAGAGTTATGTTGTAATCACTCTGAGTTACATTGTATTCACTCTGAATTATGTTGTATTCATTGAGTTACATTGTATTCATTGAGTTACATTGTATTCACTCTGAGTTACATTGTATTCATTGAGTTACATTGTATTCAGTCTGGGTTACATTGTATTCACTCTGAGTTACGTTGTATTCATTCTGAGTTACATTATATTCAATGAGTTACATTGTATTCACTCTCAGTTATGTTGTATTCACACTGAGTTATATTATATTCATTGAGTTACAATGTATTCACTCTGAGTTACATTGTATTCACTCTGAGTTACATTATATTCATTGAGTTACATTGTATTCACTCTGAGTTACATTGTATTCATGCTGAGTTACATTGTATTCATTGAGTTACATTGTATTCACTCTGAGTAACGTTGCATTCATTGAGTTACGTTGTATTCATTGAGTTACATTGTATTCAGTCTGGGCTATGTTGGATTCAATCTGGGTTACGTTGTGTTCACTCTGAGTTATGTTGTATTCATTGAGTTACTTTGTATTCACTCTGAGTTACATTGTTTTCACTCTGAAGTACGTTGTATTCATTGAGTTACATTGTATTCATTCTGAGTTACATTATATTCACTGAGTTACATTGTATTCACTCTGAAGTATGTTGTATTCATTGAGTTACATTGTATTCACTCTGAGGTACATTGTATTCACTCTGAGTTACATTATATTCATTGAGTTACATTGTATTCACTCTGAGTTACATTGTATTCATGCTGAGTTACATTGTATTCACTCTGAAGTATGTTGTATTCATTGAGTTACATTGTATTCACTCTGAGGTACATTGTATTCACTCTGAGTTACATTATATTCATTGAGTTACATTGTATTCACTCTGAGTTACATTGTATTCATGCTGAGTTACATTGTATTCATTGAGTTACATTGTATTCACTCTGAGTAACGTTGCATTCATTGAGTTACGTTGTATTCATTGAGTTACATTGTATTCAGTCTGGGCTATGTTGGATTCAATCTGGGTTACGTTGTGTTCACTCTGAGTTATGTTGTATTCATTGAGTTACTTTGTATTCACTCTGAGTTACATTGTTTTCACTCTGAAGTACGTTGTATTCATTGAGTTACATTGTATTCATTCTGAGTTACATTATATTCACTGAGTTACATTGTATTCACTCTGAAGTATGTTGTATTCATTGAGTTACATTGTATTCACTCTGAGGTACATTGTATTCACTCTGAGTTACATTATATTCATTGAGTTACATTGTGTTCACTCTGCGTTACATTGTATTCACTCAGAGTTACGTTGTATTCACTCTGAGTTACATTATATTCATTGAGTTACATTGTGTTCACTCTGCGTTACATTGTATTCATTCAGAGTTACGTTGTATTCACTCCGAGTTACGTTGTATTCACTCTGAGTTACATTGTATTCACTCTGAAGTACGTTGTATACATTGAGTTACTTGTATTCATTCTGAGTTACATTATATTCACTTACTTACATTGTATTCACTCTGAAGTACGTTGTATTCATTGAGTTACATTGTATTCATTCTGAGTTACATTATATTCACTGAGTTTCATTGTATTCACTCTGAATTACATTGTATTTATTGAGTTACATTGTATTCACTCTGGGTTACATTGTATTCACTCTGAGTTACATTATATTCACTCTGAGTTACGTTGTATTCACTCTGAGTTACATTATATTCATTGAGTTACATTGTATTCATTGAGATACATTGTATTCACTCTGAATTACATTGTATTTATTGAGTTACATTGTATTCACTCTGGGTTACATTGTATTCACTCTGAGTTACATTATATTCATTGAGTTACATTGTAGTCACTCTGAGTTACATTGTATTCACTCTGAGTTACGTTGTATTCACTCTGAGTTACATTATATTCATTGAGTTACATTGTATTCACTCTGAGTTGCATTGCATTTACTCAGAATTACATTGTATTCACTCTGAGTTACATTGTATTCACTCTGGGTTGCATTATATTCATTGAGTTACATTGTATTCACTCTGAGTTACATTATATTCATTGAATTACATTGTATTCACTCTGAGTTACATTGTATTCACTCGGAATTATGTTGTATTCTCTCTGAGTTACGTTGTATTCACTGTGAGTTATGTTGTATTCATTTTGAGTTCCATGGTATTCATTGAGTTACATTGTATTCATTGACTTACATTGTATTCACTGTGAGTTACGTTGTATTCAGTTTGATTTACATTGTATTCACTCTGAATTACATTGTATTCACTTTGAGTTACGTTGTATTCACTCTGAGTTACATTGTATTTCATGAGTTACATTGTATTCACTGAGTTACATTGTATTCGCTCTGAGTTACATTGTATTTACTCTGAGCTACATTGTATTCACTCTGAGTTACATTATATTCATTGAGTTACATTGTATTCACTCTGAGTTGCATTATATTCACTCTGGGTTACATTATATTCATTGAGTTACATTATATTCACTCTGAGTTACATTGTATTTACTCTGAGTTACATTGTATTCACTCTGAGGTACATTACATTCATTGACTAACATTGTATTCACTCTGAGTTACATTGTATTCACTCTGAGTTACATTGTATTCACTCTGGGTTTCATTATATTCATTGCGTTACATTGTATTCACTCTGAGTTACATTGTATTCACTCTGAATTACGTTGTGTTCACTCTGAGTTACGTTGTATTCACTCTGAGTTACATTATATTCATTGAATTACATTGTATTCATTCTGAGTTACAATGTATTCACTTTGAGTTACGTTGTATTCACTCTGAGTTACATTGTATTCATTGACTTACATTGTATTCACTCTGAGTTACGTTGTATTCATTCTGAATTACATTGTATTCACTTTGAGTTACGTTGTATTCACTCTGAGTTACATTGTATTCATTGAGTTACATTGTATTCACTCTGAGTTACATTGTATTCACTTTGAGTTACGTTGTATTCACTCTGAGTTACATTGTATTCATTGAGTTTCATTGTATTCACTCTGTGTTGCATTGTATTTATTGAGTTACATTGTATTCACTCTGAGTTACATTGTATTCATTGAGTTACATTATATTCACGCTGAGTTGCATTGTATTCACTCTGCGTTACGTTGTATTTACTCTGAGTTACATTGTATTCATTGAGTTACATTGTATTCACTCTGAGTAACATTGTATTCATTCTGAGTTACATTATATTCTTTGAGTTACATTGTATTCAATCTGAGTTACGTTGTTTTCATTGAGTTACATTGTATTCAGTCTGGGCTACATTGTATTCACCCTGAGTTACGTTGTATTCACTCTGAGGTACGTTGTATTCATCTGAGTTACATTGTATTCATTGAGGTACATTGTATTCACTCTGAGTTACATTGTGTTCACTCTGAGTTACATTGTATTCACTCTGAATTACGTTGTGTTCACTCTGAGTTACGTTGTATTCACTCTGAGTTACATTATATTCATTGAATTACATTGTATTCATTCTGAGTTACAATGTATTCACTTTGAGTTACGTTGTATTCACTCTGAGTTACATTGTATTCATTGACTTACATTGTATTCACTCTGAGTTACGTTGTATTCATTCTGAATTACATTGTATTCACTTTGAGTTACGTTGTATTCACTCTGAGTTACATTGTATTCATTGAGTTACATTGTATTCACTCTGAGTTACATTGTATTCACTTTGAGTTACGTTGTATTCACTCTGAGTTACATTGTATTCATTGAGTTTCATTGTATTCACTCTGTGTTGCATTGTATTTATTGAGTTACATTGTATTCACTCTGAGTTACATTGTATTCATTGAGTTACATTATATTCACGCTGAGTTGCATTGTATTCACTCTGCGTTACGTTGTATTTACTCTGAGTTACATTGTATTCATTGAGTTACATTGTATTCACTCTGAGTAACATTGTATTCATTCTGAGTTACATTATATTCTTTGAGTTACATTGTATTCAATCTGAGTTACGTTGTTTTCATTGAGTTACATTGTATTCAGTCTGGGCTACATTGTATTCACCCTGAGTTACGTTGTATTCACTCTGAGGTACGTTGTATTCACTCTGAGTTACATTGTATTCATTGAGGTACATTGTATTCACTCTGAGTTACATTGTGTTCACTCTGAGCTCCTTTGTATTCACTCTGAGTTACATTATATTCATTGAGTTACATTGTATTCACTCTGGGTTACGTTGTATTCACTCTGAGTTACGTTGTATTCATTGAGTTACATTGTATTCGCTCTGAGTTATGTTGTATTCACTCTGAGTTACATTATATTCATAGAGTTACATTGTATTCATTCAGTGACATTGTATTCATTCAGTTACATTGTATTCACTCTGCGTTATGTTGTATTCATTGAGTTACATTGTATTCAATGTGAGTTACATTGTATTCACTCTCAGTTACATTATATTCATTCAGTTACTTTGTATTCAGTCTGGGTTACATTGTATTCACTCTGAGTTACATTGTATTCACTCTGAATTATGTTGTATTCATTTAGTTACATTGTATTCATTGAGTTACATTGTATTCACTCTGAGTTACATTGTATTCATTGAGTTACATTGTATTCTGTCTGGGTTACATTGTATTCACTCTGAGTTACGTTGTATTCATTCTGAGTAACATTATATTCAATGAGTTACATTGTATTCACTCTCAGTTATGTTGTATTCACACTGAGTTATATTATATTCATTGAGTTACATTGTATTCACTCTGAGTTACATTGTATTCACTCTGAGTTACATTATATTCATTGAGTTACATTGTATTCACTCTGAGTTACATTGTATTCACGCTGAGTTACATTGTATTCATTGAGTTACATTGTATTCACTCTGAGTTACGTTGTATTCATTGAGTTACGTTGTATTCATTGAGTTACATTGTATTCAGTCTGGGCTACGTTGTATTCAGTCTGGGTTACATTGTATTCACTCTGAGTTATGTTGTATTCATTGAGTTACGTTGTATTCACTCTGAGTTACATTGTATTCACTCTGAAGTACGTTGTATTCATTGAGTTACATTGTATTCATTCTGAGTTACATTATATTCACTGAGTTACATTGTATTCACTCTGAAGTATGTTGTATTCATTGAGTTACATTGTATTCATTCTGAGTTACATTGTATTCAGTCTGGGTTACGTTGTATTCACTCTGAGTTATGTTGTATTCATTGAGTTACATTGTATTCACTCTGAGTTACATTGTATTCACTCTGAGTTACATTATATTCATTAAGTTACATTGTGTTCACTCTGCGTTACATTGTATTCACTCAGAGTTACGTTGTATTCACTCTGAGTTACATTGTATTCACTCTGAAGTACGTTGTATGCATTGAGTTACATTGTATTCATTCTGAGTTACATTATATTCACTGACTTACATTGTATTCACTCTGAAGTACGTTGTATTCATTGAGTTACATTGTATTCATTCTGAGTTACATTATATTCACTGAGTTACATTGTATTCACTCTGAATTACGTTGTATTTATTGAGTTACATTGTATTCACTCTGGGTTACATTGTATTCACTCTGAGTTACATTATATTCATTGAGTTACATTGTAGTCACTCTGAGTTACATTGTATTCACTCTGAGTTACGTTGCATTCACTCTGAGTTACATTATATTCATTGAGTTACATTGTATTCACTCTGAGTTGCATTGTATTTACTCAGAATTACATTGTATTCACTCTGAGTTACATTGTATTCACTCTGGGTTACATTATATTCATTGAGTTACATTGTATTCACTCTGAGTTACATTGTATTCATTGAATGACGTTGTATTCACTCTGAGTTACGTTGTATTCACTCTGAGTTACATTATATTCATTGAATTACATTGTATTCACTCTGAGTCACATTGTATTCACTCGGAATTATGTTGTATTCTCTCTGAGTTACGTTGTATTCACTGTGAGTTATGTTGTATTTATTCTAAGTTCCATGGTATTCATTGAGTTACATTGTATTTATTGACTTACATTGTATTCACTGTTAGTTACGTTGTATTCAGTTTGATTTACATTGTATTCACTCTGAATTACATTGTATTCACTGTGAGTTACGTTGTATTCAGTTTGATTTACATTGTATTCACTCTGAATTACATTGTATTCACTTTGAGTTACGTTGTATTCACTCTGAGTTACATTGTATTTAATGAGTTACATTGTATTCACTGAGTTACATTGTATTCACTCTGAGTTACATTGTATTTACTCTGAGCTACATTGTATTCACTCTGAGTTACATTATATTCATTGAGTTACATTGTATTCACTCTGAGTTGCATTATATTCACTCTGGGTTACAGTATATTCATTGAGTTACGTTGTATTCACTCTGAGTTACATTATATTCATTGAGTTACATTGTATTCACTCTGAGTTACATTGTATTCAGTCTGAGTTACATTATATTCATTTTGTTCCATTGTATTCACTCTGAGTTACATTGTATTCACTCTGACTTACATTGCATTCACTCTGAGTTACTTTGTTTTCACTCTGAGTTATGTTGTATTCACTCTGAGTTACATTATATTCATTGAGTTACATTGTATTCACTCTGAGTTACATTGTATTCGCTCTGAGTTACATTATATACATTGAGTTACATTGGATTCATTGAGTTACATTGTATTCACTCGGAATTATGTTGTATTCTCTCTGAGTTACATTGTATTCACTGTGAGTTATGTTGTATTCACTCTGAGTTCCATTGTATTCATTGAGTTACATTGTATTCACTCTGAGTTACATTGTATTTATTGAGTTACATTGTATTCACTCTGAGTTACATTGTATTCACTTTGAGTTACGTTGTATTCACTCTGAGTTACATTGTATTCATTGAGTTACATTGTATTCACTCTGAGTTACATTGTATTCATTGAGTTACATTGTATTCACTCTGAGTTACATTGTATTTATTGACTTACATTGTATTCATTCTGAATTACCTTGTATTCACTTTGAGTTACGTTGTATTCACTCTGAGTTACATTGTATTCATTGAGTTACATTGTATTCACTCTGAGTTACATTGTATTTATTGAGTTACATTGTATTCACTCTGAGTTACATTGTATTCACTCTGCGTTACGTTGTATTTACTCTGAGTTCCATTGTATTTATTGAGTTACATTATATTCATTGAGTTACATTATATTCATTGAGTTACATTATATTCATTTCTTTTGGGCCTCCTTATCTCGAGAGACAATGGATACGCGCCTGGAGGTGGTCAGTGGTTTGTGAAGCAGCGCCTGGAGTGGCTATAAAGGCCAATTCTGGAGTGACAGGCTCTTCCACAGGTGCTGCAGAGAAATTTGTTTGTTGGGGCTGTTCCACAGTTGGCTCTCCCCTTGCGCCTCTGTCTTTTTTCCTGCCAACTACTAAGTCTCTTCGACTCGCCACAATTTAGCCCTGTCTTTATGGCTGCCCGCCAGCTCTGGCGAATGCTGCAACTGACTCCCACGACTTGTGATCAATGTCACACGATTTCATGTCGCGTTTGCAGACATCTTTATAACGGAGACATGGACGGCCGGTGGGTCTGATACCAGTGGCGAGCTCGCTGTACAATGTGTCTTTGGGGATCCTGCCATCTTCCATGCGGCTCACATGGCCAAGCCATCTCAAGCGCCGCTGACTCAGTAGTGTGTATAAGCTGGGGATGTTGGCCGCTTCAAGGACTTCTGTGTTGGAGATATAGTCCTGCCACCTGATGCCAAGTATTCTCCGAAGGCAGCGAAGATGGAATGAATTGAGACGTCGCTCTTGGCTGGCATACGTTGTCCAGGCCTCGCTGCCGTAGAGCAAGGTACTGAGGACACAGGCCTGATACACTCGGACTTTTGTGTTCCGTGTCAGTGCGCCATTTTCCCACACTCTCTTGGCCAGTCTGAACATAGCAGTGGAAGCCTTACCCATGCGCTTGTTGATTTCTGCATCTAGAGACAGGTTACTGGTGATAGTTGAGCCTAGGTAGGTGAACTCTTGAACCACTTCCAGAGCGTGGTCGCCAATATTGATGGATGGAGCATTTCTGACATCCTGCCCCATGATGTTCGTTTTCTTGAGGCTGATGGTTAGGCCAAATTCATTGCAGGCAGACGCAAACCTGTCGATGAGACTCTGCAGGCATTCTTCAGTGTGAGATGTTAAAGCAGCATCGTCAGCAAAGAGGAGTTCTCTGATGAGGACTTTCCGTACTTTGGACTTCGCTCTTAGACGGGCAAGGTTGAACAACCTGCCCCCTGATCTTGTGTGGAGGAAAATTCCTTATATTCATTGAGTACGTTATATTCACTCTGAGTTACATTATATTCATTGAGTTACATTATATTCATTGTGTTACATTATATTCACTCTGAGTTACATTATATTCATTGAGTTACATTGTATTCACTCTGAGTTACATTGTATTCAGACTGAGTTACATTATATTCATTTTGTTCCATTGTATTCACTCTGGGTTACATTGTATTCACTCTGAGTTACTTTGTTTTAACTCTGAGTTATGTTGTATTCACTCTGAGTTACATTATATTCATTGAGTTACATTGTATTCACTCTGAGTTACATTGTATTCACTCTGAGTTACATTATATTCATTGAGTTACATTGTATTCATTGAGTTACGTTGTATTCACTCGGAATTATGTTGTATTCACTCTGCGTTACGTTGTATTTACTCTGAGTTACATTATATTCATTGAGTTACATTGTATTCACTCTGAGTTACATTGTATTCAGTCTGAGTTACATTATATTCATTTTGTTCCATTGTATTCACTCTGAGTTACATTGTATTCACTCTGAGTTACATTGTATTCACTCTGCGTTACATTGTATTCACTCTGCGTTGCATTGTATTCACTCTGAGTTACATTATATTCATTGAGTTACATTATATTCACGCTGAGTTACATTGTATTCACTCTGCGTTACGTGGTATTTACTCTGAGTTACATTGTATTTATTGAGATACATTATATTCACTCTGAGTTACATTGTATTCACTCTGCGTTACGTTGTATTTACTCTGAGTTACATTGTATTCATTGAGTTACATTGTATTCACTCTGAGTTACATTGTATTCATTGAGTTACATTGTATTCACTCTGAGTTACATTGTATTCACTCTGCGTTACGTTGTATTCACTCTGAGTTACATTGTATTCACTCTGAGTTACATTATATTCATTGAGTTACATTATATTCATGCTGAGTTACATTGTATTCACTCTGCGTTACGTGGTATTTACTCTGAGTTACATTGTATTTATTGAGATACATTATATTCACTCTGAGTTACATTGTATTCACTCTGCGTTACGTTGTATTTACTCTGAGTTACATTGTATTCATTGAGTTACATTGCATTCACTCTGAGTTACATTGTATTCATTGAGTTACATTGTATTCACTCTGAGTTACATTGTATTTAATCTGAGTTACATTATATTCACTCTGAGCTACATTGTATTTATGCTGCGTTGCATTGTATTCACTCTGCGTTACATTGTATTGAATTACATTGTATTCACTCTGAGTTACGTTGCATTCACTCTGAGTTACATTGTATTCACTCTGAGTTATGTTGTATTTACTCTGAGTTACATTGTATTCACTCTGAAGTACGTTGTATGCATTGAGTTACATTGTATTCATTCTGAGTTACATTATATTCACTGACTGACATTGTATTCCCTCTGAAGTACGTTGTATTAATTGAGTTACATTGTATTCATTCTGAGTTACATTATATTCACTGAATTACATTGTATTCACTCTGAATTACGTTGTATTTATTGAGTTACATTGTATTCACTCTGGGTTACATTGTATTCACTCTGAGTTACATTATATTCATTGAGTTACATTGTAGTCACTCTGAGTTACATTGTATTCACTCTGAGTTACGTTGTATTCACTCTGAGTTACATTATATTCATTGAGTTACATTGTATTCACTCTGAGTTGCATTGTATTTACTCAGAATTACATTGTATTCACTCTGAGTTACATTGTATTCACTCTGGGTTACATTATATTCATTGAGTTACATTGTATTCACTCTGAGTTACATTGTATTAATTGAATGACGTTGTATTCACTCTGAGTTACGTTGTATTCACTCTGAGTTACATTATATTCATTGAATTACATTGTATTCACTCTGAGTCACATTGTATTCACTCGGAATTATGTTGTATTCTCTCTGAGTTACGTTGTATTCACTGTGAGTTATGTTGTATTCATTCTAAGTTCCATGGTATTCATTGAGTTACATTGTATTTATTGACTTACATTGTATTCACTGTGAGTTACGTTGTATTCAGTTTGATTTACATTGTATTCACTCTGAATTACATTGTATTCACTTTGAGTTACATTGTATTCACTCTGAGTTACATTGTATTTAATGAGTTACATTGTATTCACTGAGTTACATTGTATTCACTCTGAGTTACATTGTATTTACTCTGAGCTACATTGTATTCACTCTGAGTTACATTATATTCATTGAGTTACATTGTATTCACTCTGAGTTGCATTACATTCACTCTGGGTTACATTATATTCATTGAGTTACGTTGTATTCACTCTGAGTTACATTATATTCATTGAGTTACATTGTATTCACTCTGAGTTACATTATATTCATTTTGTTCCATTGTATTCACTCTGAGTTACATTGTATTCACTCTGGCTTACATTGTATTCACTCTGAGTTACTTTGTTTTCACTCTGAGTTATGTTGTATTCACTCTGAGTTACATTATATTCATTGAGTTACATTGTATTCACTCTGAGTTACATTGTATTCACTCTGAGTTACATTGCATTCACTCTGAGTTACTTTGTTTTCACTCTGAGTTATGTTGTATTCACTCTGAGTTACATTATATTCATTGAGTTACATTGTATTCACTCTGAGTTACATTGTATTCGCTCTGAGTTACATTATATACATTGAGTTACATTGGATTCATTGAGTTACATTGTATTCACTCGGAATTATGTTGTATTCTCTCTGAGTTACATTGTATTCACTGTGAGTTATGTTGTATTCACTCTGAGTTCCATTGTATTCATTGAGTTACATTGTATTCACTCTGAGTTACATTGTATTTATTGAGTTACATTGTATTCACTCTGAGTTACATTGTATTCACTTTGAGTTACGTTGTATTCACTCTGAGTTACATTGTATTCATTGAGTTACATTGTATTCACTCTGAGTTACATTGTATTCATTGAGTTACATTGTATTCACTCTGAGTTACATTGTATTTATTGACTTACATTGTATTCATTCTGAATTACCTTGTATTCACTTTGAGTTACGTTGTATTCACTCTGAGTTACATTGTATTCATTGAGTTACATTGTATTCACTCTGAGTTACATTGTATTTATTGAGTTACATTGTATTCACTCTGAGTTACATTGTATTCACTCTGCGTTACGTTGTATTTACTCTGAGTTCCATTGTATTTATTGAGTTACATTATATTCATTGAGTTACATTATATTCATTGTGTTACATTATATTCACTCTGAGTTACATTATATTCATTGAGTTACATTGTATTCACTCTGAGTTACATTGTATTCAGACTGAGTTACATTATATTCATTTTGTTCCATTGTATTCACTCTGGGTTACATTGTATTCACTCTGAGTTACTTTGTTTTAACTCTGAGTTATGTTGTATTCACTCTGAGTTACATTATATTCATTGAGTTACATTGTATTCACTCTGAGTTACATTGTATTCAGACTGAGTTACATTATATTCATTTTGTTCCATTGTATTCACTCTGAGTTACATTGTATTCACTCTGGGTTACATTGTATTCACTCTGAGTTACTTTGTTTTCACTCTGAGTTATGTTGTATTCACTCTGAGATACATTATATTAATTGAGTTACATTGTATTCACTCTGAGTTACATTGTATTCACTCTGAGTTACATTATATTCATTGAGTTACATTGTATTCATTGAGTTACGTTGTATTCACTCGGAATTATGTTGTATTCTCTCTGCGTTACGTTGTATTTACTCTGAGTTACGTTGTATTTACTCTGAGTTACATTATATTCATTGAGTTACATTGTATTCACTCTGAGTTACATTGTATTCAGTCTGAGTTACATTATATTCATTTTGTTCCATTGTATTCACTCTGAGTTACATTGTATTCACTCTGAGTTACATTGTATTCACTCTGCGTTGCATTGTATTCACTCTGAGTTACATTATATTCATTGAGTTACATTGTATTCACTCTGCGTTACGCGGTATTTACTCTGAGTTACATTGTATTTATTGAGAGTCATTATATTCACTCTGAGTTACATTTTATTCACTCTGCGTTACGTTGTATTTACTCTGAGTTACATTGTATTCATTGAGTTACATTGTATTCACTCTGAGTTACATTGTATTCATTGAGTTACATTGTATTCACTCTGAGTTACATTGTATTCACTCTGCGTTACGTTGTATTCACTCTGAGTTACATTGTATTCACTCTGAGTTACATTATATTCATTGAGTTACATTATATTCATGCTGAGTTACATTGTATTCACTCTGCGTTACGTGGTATTTACTCTGAGTTACATTGTATTTATTGAGATACATTATATTCACTCTGAGTTACATTGTATTCACTCTGCGTTACGTTGTATTTACTCTGAGTTACATTGTATTCATTGAGTTACATTGTATTCACTCTGAGTTACATTGTATTCATTGAGTTACATTGTATTCACTCTGAGTTACATTGTATTTACTCTGAGTTACATTATATTCACTCTGAGCTACATTGTATTTATGCTGCGTTGCATTGTATTCACTCTGCGTTACATTGTATTGAATTACATTGTATTCACTCTGAGTTACGTTGCATTCACTCTGAGTTACATTGTATTCACTCTGAGTTATGTTGTATTTACTCTGAGTTACATTATATTCATTGAGTTACATTGTATTCACTCTGAGTTACATTGTATTCACTCTGAGTTACATTGTATTCATTGAGTTACATTGTATTCACTCTGAGTTACATTGTATTCACTCTGAGTTACGGTGAATTCACTCTGAGTTACGTTGTATTCACTCTGAGTTACATTATATTCATTGAGTTACATTATATTCACTCTGAGTTACATTATATTCATTGAGTTACATTATATTCACTCTGAGTTACATTATATTCATTCAGTTACATTATATTCATTGAGTATGTTATATTCACTCTGAGTTACATTATATTCATTGAGTTACATTATATTCATTGAGTACGTTATATTCACTCTGAGTTACATTATATTCATTGAGTTACATTATATTCATTGAGTTACATTATATTCACTCTGAGTTACATTATATTCATTGAGTTACATTATATTCACTCTGAGTTACATTATATTCATTGAGTTACATTATATTCATTGAGTACGTTATATTCACTCTGAGTTACATTATATTCATTGAGTTACATTATTTTCATTGAGTTACATTATATTCACTCTGAGTTACATTATATTCATTGAGTTACATTATATTCATTGAGTTACATTATATTCACTCTGAGTTACATTATATTCATTGAGTTACATTATATTCATTGAGTTACATTATATTCACTCTGAGTTACATTATATTCATTGAGTTACATTATATTCATTGAGTACGTTATATTCACTCTGAGTTACATTATTTTCATTGAGTTACATTTATTCATTGAGTTACATTATATTCATTGAGTTACATTATATTCACTCTGAGTTACATTATATTCATTGAGTTACATTATATTCACTCTGAGTTACATTGTATTCACTCTGAGTTACATTATATTCATTGAGTTACATTATATTCACTCTGAGTTACATTATATTCATTGAGTTACATTATATTCATTGAGTTACATTATATTCACTCTGAGTTACATTGTATTCACTCTGAGTTACATTATATTCATTGAGTTACATTATATTCACTCTGAGTTACATTATATTCATTGAGTTACCTTATATTCATTGAGTTACATTATATTCATTGAGTACGTTATATTCACTCTGAGTTACATTATATTCATTGAGTTACATTATATTCACTCTGAGTTACATTATATTCATTGAGTTACATTATATTCATTGAGTTACATTATATTCACTATGAGTTACATTATATTCATTGAGTTACATTATATTCACTCTGAGTTACATTGTATTCACTCTGAGTTACATTATATTCATTGAGTTACATTATATTCACTCTGAGTTACATTATATTCATTGAGTTACATTATATTCATTGAGTACGTTATATTCACTCTGAGTTACATTATATTCATTGAGTTACATTATTTTCACTCTGAGTTACATTATATTCATTGAGTTACATTATATTCACTCTGAGTTACATTATATTCATTGAGTTACATTATATTCATTGAGTTACATTATATTCACTCTGAGTTACATTATATTCATTGAGTTACATTATATTCACTCTGAGTTACATTATATTCATTGAGTTACATTATATTCATTGAGTACGTTATATTCACTCAGAGTTACATTATATTCATTGAGTTACATTATATTCATTGAGTTACATTATATTCACTCTGAGTTACATTATATTCATTGAGTTACATTGTATTCACTCTGAGTTACATTGTATTCAGTCTGAGTTACATTATATTCATTTTGTTCCATTGTATTCACTCTGAGTTACATTGTATTCACTCTGGGTTACATTGTATTCACTCTGAGTTACTTTGTTTTCACTCTGAGTTATGTTGTATTCACTCTGAGTTACATTATATTCATTGAGTTATATTGTATTCACTCTGAGTTACATTGTATTCACTCTGCGTTACATTGTATTCACTCTGAGTTACTTTGTTTTCACTCTGAGTTATGTTATATTCACTCTGAGTTACATTATATTCATTGAGTTACATTGTATTCATTGAGTTACATTGTATTGACTCGGAATTATGTTGTATTCTCTCTGAGTTACGTTGTATTCACTATGAGTTATGTTGTATTCACTCTGAGTTCCATTGTATTCATTGAGTTACATTGTATTCATTGACTTACATTGTATTCATTCTGAATTACCTTGTATTCACTTTGAGTTATGTTGTATTCACTCTGAGTTACATTGTATTCATTGAGTTACATTGTATTCACTCTGAGTTACATTGTATTTATTGAGTTACATTGTATTCACTCTGAGTTACATTGTATTCACTCTGCGTTACGTTGTATTTACTCTGAGTTACATTGTATTTATTGAGTTACATTGTATTCACTCTGAGTTACATTGTATTCACTCTGCGTTACGTTGTATTCACTCTGAGTTACATTGTATTCACTCTGAGTTACATTATATTCATTGAGTTACATTATGTTCACTCTGAGTTACATTGTATTCACTCTGAGTTACATTGTATTCACTCTGAGTTACATTATATTCATTGAGTTACATTATATTCACGCAGAGTTACATTGTATTCACTCTGCGTTACGTTGTATTTACTCTGAGTTGCATTGTATTTATTGAGTAACATTGTATTCACTCTGAGTTACATTGTATTCACTCTGAGTTACATTATATTCATTGAGTTACATTATGTTCACTCTGAGTTACATTATATTCACTCTGAGTTACGTTGTATTTACTCTGAGTTACATTGTATTTATTGAGTTACATTGTATTCATGCTGAGTTACATTGTATTCACTCTGAGTTACATTGTATTCACTCTGAGTTACATTATATTCATTGAGTTACATTATATTCACGCTGAGTTACATTGTATTCACTCTGCGTTACGTTGTATTTACTCTGAGTTACATTGTATTCATTGAGTTACATTGTATTCACTCTGAGTTACATTGTATCCATTGCGTTACATTGTATTCACTCTGAGTTACATTGTATTCACTCTGAGTTACATTGTATTTACTCTGAGTTACATTATATTCACTCTGAGCTACATTGTATTTATGCTGCATTGCATTGTATTCACTCTGCGTTACATTGTATTGAATTACATTGTATTCACTCTGAGTTACATTGTATTCACTCTGAGTTATGTTGTATTTACTCTTAGTTACATTATATTCATTGAATTACTTTGTATTCACTCTGAGTTACATTGTATTCAGTCTGAGTTACATTATATTCATTTTGTTCCATTGTATTCACTCTGAGTTACATTGTATTCACTCTGAGTTACATTGTATTCACTCTGCGTTACGTTGTATTCACTCTGAGTTACATTGTATTCACTCTGAGTTACATTATATTCATTGAGTTACATTGTGTTCACTCTGAGTTACATTGTATTCACTCTGAGTTACATTGTATTCACTCTGAGTTACATTATATTCATTGAGTTACATTATATTCACGCTGAGTTACATTGTATTCACTCTGCGTTACGTTGTATTTACTCTGAGTTACATTGTATTTATTGAGTTACATTGTATTCACTCTGAGTTACATTGTATTCACTCTGCGTTACGTTGTATTCACTCTGAGTTACATTGTATTCACTCTGAGTTACATTATATTCATTGAGTTACATTATATTCACGCTGAGTATACATTGTATTCACTCTGCTTTACGTGGTATTTACTCTGAGTTACATTGTATTTATTGAGTTACATTATATTCACTCTGAGTTACATTGTATTCACTCTGCGTTACGTTGTATTTACTCTGAGTTACATTGTATTCATTGAGTTACATTGTATTCACTCTGAGTTACATTGTATTCATTGAGTTACATTGTATTCACTCTCAGTTACATTGTAGTTACTCTGAGTTACATTATATTCACTCTGAGCTACATTGTATTTATGCTGCGTTGCATTGTATTCACTCTGCGTTACATTGTATTGAATTACATTGTATTCACTCTCAGTTACATTGTAGTTACTCTGAGTTACATTGTATTTACTCTGAGTTACATTATATTCACTCTGAGCTACATTGTATTTATGCTGCGTTGCATTGTATTCACTCTGCGTTACATTGTATTGAATTACATTGTATTCACTCTGAGTTACGTTGCATTCACTCTGAGTTACATTGTATTCACTCTGAGTTATGTTGTATTTACTCTGAGTTACATTATATTCATTGAGTTACATTGCATTCACTCTGAGTTACATTGTATTCACTCTGAGTTACGTTGTATTTACTCTGAGTTACATTCTATTCATTGAGTTACATTGCATTCACTCTGAGTTACATTGTATTCACTCTGAGTTACGTTGTATTTACTCTGAGTTACATTCTATTCATTGAGTTACATTGTATTCACTCTGAGTTACATTGTATTCAGTCTGAGTTACATTATATTCATTTTGTTCCATTGTATTCACTCTGAGTTACATTATATTCATTGAGTTACATTGTATTCACTCTGAGTTACATTGTATTCACTCTGAGTTACATTGTATTCACTCTGAGTTACATTCTATTCATTGAGTTACATTGTATTCACTCTGAGTTACATTGTATTCAGTCTGAGTTACATTATATTCATTTTGTTCCATTGTATTCACTCTGAGTTACATTCTATTCATTGAGTTACATTGTATTCACTCTGAGTTACATTATATTCATTGAGTTACATTATATTCACTCTGAGTTACATTGTATTCAGTCTGAGTTACATTATATTCATTTTGTTCCATTGTATTCACTCTGAGTTACATTCTATTCATTGAGTTACATTATATTCACTCTGAGTTACATTATATTCATTGAGTTACATTATATTCATTGAGTACGTTATATTCACTCTGAGTTACATTATATTCATTGAGTTACATTATATTCATTGAGTTACATTATATTCTCTCTGACTTACATTATATTCACTCTGAGTTACATTATATTCATTGAGTTACATTATATTCATTGAGTACGTTATATTCACTCTGAGTTACATTATATTCATTGAGTTACATTATATTCATTGAGTTACATTATATTCACTCTGAGTTACATTATATTCATTGAGTTAAATTATATTCATTGAGTTACATTATATTCACTCTGAGTTACATTATATTCATTGAGTTACATTATATTCATTGAGTACGTTATATTCACTCTGAGTTACATTATATTCATTGAGTTACATTATATTCATTGAGTACGTTATATTCACTCTGAGTTACATTATATTCATTGAGTTACATTATATTCATTGAGTTACATTATATTCACTCTGAGTTACATTATATTCATTGTGTTACATTATATTCATTGAGTTACATTATATTCACTCTGAGTTACATTATATTCATTGAGTTACATTATATTCACTCTGAGTTACATTGTATTCACTCTGAGTTACATTATATTCATTGAGTTACATTATATTCACTCTGAGTTACATTATATTCATTGAGTTACATTATATTCATTGAGTTACATTATATTCACTCTGAGTTACATTATATTCTTTGAGTTAGATTATATTCACGCTGAGTTACATTGTATTCACTCTGCGTTACGTTGTATTTACTCTGAGTTACATTGTATTTATTGAGTTACATTGTATTCACTCTGAGTTACATTGTATTCACTCAGCGTTACTTTGTATTCACTCTGAGTTACATTGTATTCACTCTGAGTTACATTATATTCATTGAGTTACATTATATTCACGCTGAGTTACATTGTCTTCACTCTGCTTTACGTGGTATTTACTCTGAGTTACATTGTATTTATTGAGTTACATTATATTCACTCTGAGTTACATTGTATTCACTCTGCGTTACGTTGTATTTACTCTGAGTTACATTGTATTCATTGAGTTACATTGTATTCACTCTGAGTTACATTGTATTCATTGAGTTACATTGTATTCACTCTGAGTTATATTGTAGTTACTCTGAGTTACATTGTATTTACTCTGAGTTACATTATATTCACTCTGAGCTACATTGTATTTATGCTGCATTGCATTGTATTCACTCTGCGTTACATTGTATTGAATTACATTGTATTCACTCTGAGTTACGTTGCATTCACTCTGAGTTACATTGTATTCACTCTGAGTTATGTTGTATTTACTCTGAGTTACATTATATTCATTGAGTTACATTGTATTCACTCTTAGTTACATTGTATTCACTCTGAGTTACGTTGTATTTACTCTGAGTTACATTCTATTCATTGAGTTACATTGTATTCACTCTGAGTTACATTGTATTCAGTCTGAGTTACGTTATATTCATTTTGTTCCATTGTATTCACTCTGAGTTACGTTGTATTTACTCTGAGTTACATTCTATTCATTGAGTTACATTGTAGTCACTCTGAGTTACATTGTATTCAGTCTGAGTTACGTTATATTCATTTTGTTCCATTGTATTCACTCTGAGTTACATTGTATTCACTCTGAGTTACATTATATTCATTGAGTTACATTATATTCACTCTGAGTTACATTATATTCATTGAGTTACATTATATTCATTGAGTACGTTATATTCACTCTGAGTTACATTATATTCATTGAGTTACATGATATTCATTGAGTTACATTATATTCACTCTGAGTTACATTATATTCACTCTGAGTTACATTATATTCATTGAGTTACATTATATTCATTGAGTTACATTATATTCACTCTGAGTTACATTATATTCATTGAGTTACATTATATTCATTGAGTTACGTTATATTCACTCTGAGTTACATTATATTCATTGAGTTACATTATATTCATTGAGTACGTTATATTCACTCTGAGTTACATTATATTCATTGAGTTACATTATATTCATTGAGTTAAATTATATTCATTGAGTTACATTATATTCACTCTGAGTTACATTATATTCATTGAGTTACATTATATTCATTGAGTACGTTATATTCACTCTGAGTTACATTATATTCATTGAGTTACATTATATTCATTGAGTTAAATTATATTCATTGAGTTACATTATATTCACTCTGAGTTACATTATATTCATTGAGTTACATTATATTCATTGAGTACGTTATATTCACTCTGAGTTACATTATATTCATTGAGTTACATTATATTCATTGAGTTACATTATATTCACTCTGAGTTACATTATATTCATTGAGTTACATTATATTCATTGAGTTACATTATATTCACTCTGAGTTACATTATATTCATTGAGTTACATTATATTCACTCTGAGTTACATTGTATTCACTCTGAGTTACATTATATTCATTGAGTTACATTATATTCACTCTGAGTTACATTATATTCATTGAGTTACATTATATTCATTGAGTTACATTATATTCACTCTGAGTTACATTATATTCTTTGAGTTAGATTATATTCATTGAGTTACTTTATATTCACTCTGTGTTACATTATATTCATTGAGTTACATTATATTCACTCTGAGTTACATTATATTCATTGAGTTACATTATATTCATTGAGTTACGTTATATTCACTCTGAGTTACATTATATTCATTGATTTACATTGTATTCATTGAGTTACGTTATATTCACTCTGAGTTACATTATATTCATTGAGTTACATTATATTCACTCTGAGTTACATTATATTCATTGAGTTACATTATATTCATTGAGTTACATTATATTCACTCTGAGTTACATTATATTCACTCTGAGTTACATTATATTCATTGAGTTACATGATATTCATTGAGTTACATTATATTCACTCTGAGTTACATTATATTCACTCTGAGTTACATTATATTCATTGAGTTACATTATATTCATTGAGTTACATTATATTCACTCTGAGTTACATTATATTCATTGAGTTACATTATATTCATTGAGTACGTTATATTCACTCTGAGTTACATTATATTCATTGAGTTACATTATATTCATTGAGTACGTTATATTCACTCTGAGTTACATTATATTCATTGAGTTACATTATATTCATTGAGTTAAATTATATTCATTGAGTTACATTATATTCACTCTGAGTTACATTATATTCATTGAGTTACATTATATTCATTGAGTACGTTATATTCACTCTGAGTTACATTATATTCATTGAGTTACATTATATTCATTGAGTTAAATTATATTCATTCTGAGTTACATTATATTCATTGAGTTACATTATATTCATTGAGTTACATTATATTCACTCTGAGTTACATTATATTCATTGAGTTACATTATATTCATTGAGTTACATTATATTCACTCTGAGTTACATTATATTCATTGAGTTACATTATATTCACTCTGAGTTACATTGTATTCACTCTGAGTTACATTATATTCATTGAGTTACATTATATTCACTCTGAGTTACATTATATTCATTGAGTTACATTATATTCATTGAGTTACATTATATTCACTCTGAGTTACATTATATTCATTGAGTTACATTATATTCACTCTGAGTTACATTGTATTCATTGAGTTACATTATATTCACTCTGAGTTACATTATATTCATTGAGTTACATTATATTCACTCTGAGTTACATTATATTCATTGAGTTACATTATATTCATTGAGTTACATTATATTCACTCTGAGTTACATTATATTCATTGAGTTACATTATATTCATTGAGTTACATTATATTCACTCTGAGTTACATTATATTCATTGAGTTACATTATATTCACTCTGAGTTACATTGTATTCATTGAGTTACATTATATTCACTCTGAGTTACATTATATTCATTGAGTTACATTATATTCATTGAGTTACATTATATTCACTCTGAGTTACATTATATTCACTCTGAGTTACATTGTATTCATTGAGTTACATTATATTCACTCTGAGTTACATTATATTCATTGAGTTATGTTATATTCACTCTGAGTTACATTATATTCATTGATTTACATTATATTCATTGAGTTACATTATATTCACTCTGAGTTACATTGTATTCATTGAGTTACATTATATTCACTCTGAGTTACATTATATTCATTGAGTTACATTATATTCATTGAGTTACATTATATTCACTCTGAGTTACATTATATTCACTCTGAGTTACATTGTATTCATTTAGTTACATTATATTCACTCTGAGTTACATTATATTCATTGAGTTACATTATATTCATTGAGTTACATTGTATTCACGCTGAGTTACATTATATTCATTGAGTTACATTATATTCATTGAGTTACATTGTATTCACGCTGAGTTACATTATATTCATTGAGTTACATTATATTCATTGAGTTACGTTATATTCACTCTGAGTTACATTATATTCATTGAGTTACATTATATTCACTCTGAGTTACATTATATTCATTGAGTTACATTATATTCACTCTGAGTTACATTATATTCATTGAGTTACATTATATTCACTCTGAGTTACATTATATTCATTGAGTTACATTATATTCACTCTGAGTTACATTATATTCATTGAGTTACATTATATTCATTGAGTTACGTTATATTCATTGAGTTACATTATATTCATTGAGTTACGTTATATTCACTCTGAGTTACATTATATTCATTGAGTTACGTTATATTCACTCTGAGTTACATTATATTCATTGAGTTACATTATATTCACTGAGTTACATTGTATTCACATTGTGTTTCATTTTTCATATTACATTTTTTCCTGAGTTGTGTGGTCCTCTGCACAGTGACTGACCCATTTCAATTCACCTCCTGTACCCCACCACAGACTGCAGACCATCTTGCAGGAAGCAGTGGCTCCAGTCCTTCAGCTGACGAACCTGCACATGCTCCAGGATGATTTTGTGCAGGCCGGACCCACTGCCAGCTGATTCCTCTCCTGGTCCACTTGATCTCGAGGTCCAGTCACAAGAACCAGTGCAGATCCCAAGGGTTGCCCTCACTTTGTTCATCAGATGATTATCAGCTCTATCAGGAGCACCGGCTCAGTTTACCTCGGGATTTTATTCTGTCACTGCATCCCCCACAGATCTTGATTGAAATAAACTTATGGAAGAAAATGCCAGCCACACGTCTTGAAACCAACAGTTTAAATGGGTTCAAGGTGCAATTAGTTGCACTTCTGGAGGGGAAGGGATTGGGGAATATGACGAGAAGAGGATGGGGTAACAGGTTTGTTAGGACTAATGGCCTCTGTCTGTGATGTCCTTATCATTGACCTTTGAAATACTGAGGCCAGCAGACACTGGTCTATACCATTTACATATCAAATGGGGCAATGTAAGCATCCACAGGTCCATACAGCCACTGGAGTTGTTACAAATTTTTAAGTAGCGTCAGCTTCCTAAATCATCCACTTTTGCTGTACTGAACAATTTATGGTGACCTCTATTTCACAGTTAGATCATACACCCCGTGTCCAATAGCCACTTAATGCTCAATGCTACATTCATCAGTTATAAAGTAAATCAGAGTTTTGATGCTCAGTGCAGCAGGACTCAATCTCACCGAGATCACATACATGTTCAAAAATAAATCATGTTGCCACATATAATGATAATTTGGATGCTACAGTAACCAGGCAATCGAGAGTTGGCAGAGGCTACATTCTCCGGCCAAGTTCCTGGCTGTATCCACCACAATTAAAGGCTGGTCACAGAGGACATCAATACCACACAGCTCACTGTGCCAAATGTGTGCCAGGGGCAATGCAGGGAGGATGCAGATTTGTAACTGGCATTCCACAACATCTGTTTCCAACAAACAATTTTTTCGACGTTTATAAAACACAAGAACACAAGAAATAGGAGCAGAAATAGACCATTGTCCCCATCGAGCCTGCTCCGCTATTCAATACGATCATGGCTGATCTTGGGCTTCAATTCCACTTTCCTGCCCATTCCCCATATTCCTTGATTCCCTGTGAAACCAAAAATCTATCTATCCCAGTCTTAAATGTATTCAATGATAGAGCATCCACAACCCTCTGGGATGGAGAATTCCAAAGATTCACAACCCTTTGAGTGAAGTAATTTCTCAATTTTTCCTTGTCTCAGTCCTGAATGATTGGCCCCTTATCCGAGTCTGTGTCTCTGTGTTCTAGATTCCCTGACCAGTGGGAACAATCTCTCAGCTTCTACCCTATCAAGCCCTTTCAGAATCTTGTATGTCTCAATTAGATCACCCTCATCTTTCTAAACTTCAGAGAATATTGGCCCAATTTACTCAGCCTCTCATCATAGGTGAACCCCCTCATCCGAGGGACCAATTTAGTAAATCTTCGCTGCACTGCCTCCAGTGCAAGTATATCCTTTCTTAAATGTGGAGACCAAAACTGCACACAGTATTCCAGGTGCAGTCTCACCAAAGCCCTGTACAATTTTAGTAAGACTTCTTTATTCCTGTACTCCAATCCCCTTGCAATAAAGGCCAACGTGCCATTTGCCTTCCTGATACCCTGCTGCACCTGTATGTTAACTTTGTGCGTTCCTCGTACGAGTTCCCCCAAGTCTCATTGAACATCAACGCTGATCAGTTTCACACCTTTTAAAAAATATTCTGCTTTTCTATTTTTACGACCAAAGTGAACAACTTCACACTTCCCTACATTATACTCCATTTACCATCTTGCTGCCCTCTCACTTAACCTGTCTATGTCTCTTTGCAGCCTCTCTGTGTCCTCCTCACAGCTTACCTTTCCGCTGAGATTTGCATCATCGGGAAACTTAGATACATTACTCTCTGTCTCTTCATCCAAGTCATTAATATAGAGTGTAAATAGCTGAGGCCCCAGCACTGATCCTTGTGGCACCCCACTATTCACTGCCTGCCAACTTGAAAATGCCCCATTTATGCCCCTTCTCTGCTTCCTGTCTGTTAACCAATCCTGTACCCATGCTAATATGTTACCCCCAACACCATGAGCCCTTATCTTGCCTATTAATCTTTATGTAGCACCTATTCAAGTGCCTTCTGAAAATCCAGGTATAGAAGAACATAGGAACATAGGAGCAGGAGTAGGCCATTCAGCCCATCGAGCCTGCCCCACCATTCAATACGATCATGGATCATCATCCACTTCAATGCCTTTTTCCCACACTATCCTCATATCCCTTTATGTCATTTGTATTTAGAAATCTGTCAATCTCTGCTTTAAACATACTCAATGACTGAACTTCCACAGCCCTCTGGGGTAGAGAATTCCATAGATTCACAACCCTCTGAGTAAAGAAATTTCTCCTCATCTCTGTCCTAAGTGGCTTCCCACTTATTTTGAAATTGTGTCCCCTGGTTCTAGATTCCCCAACCAGGGGAAACATCTTAACTGCATCTACCCTGTCTATCCCTTTCAGTATTTTTCAGGTTTCAATGAGATCACCTCTCATTCTTCGAAACTCTATAGAATACAGGTCCAGTTTCCCCAATCACTCTCCATGGGACAGTCCCACCATCCCGGGAACAAGTCTGGTGAACCTTCGTTACACTCCCTGTATGGCAATAATATCCTTCCTAAGGTAAGGGGACCAAAACTGCACACAGTACTCCAGGTGCGGTCGAACCAAGGTTCTATACAATTGAAGCAAGACTTCAGTACTCCTGTACTCAAATCCTCTTGTGATAAAGGCTAACATACCATTAGCCTTCTTAATTGCTTGCTGCAGCTGCAAATTAGCTTTTAGTGACTTATTGATGAAGACACCCAGGTCCCTTTGTACATCTACACTTTCTAATCTTGTACCATTTAAGAAATATTCTTCACATCTATTCCTCCGACCAAAGTGGATAACCTCACATTTTTTCACATTATATTCCATCTGCCATGTTCTTGCCCACTCACTAGGTCTGTCCAAATCCCCTTAAAGACGCTTTGCATCTTCCTCACAACATACATTCCCATCTAGTTTTGTGTCATCCGTGAACTTGGAAATATTACATTTGGTCCCCACATCCAAATCATTGATATATATTGTGCACAGCTGGGCCCAAGCACTGATCCCCGTGGTACCCCACTAGTCACAACCTGCCAACGTGAGAATCATCCGTTTATTCCTACACACTGCTTTTAGCCTGTTAACCAAACCTTAATCCATGCCAGAATATTACCATCCCATGTGCTTTAATTTTGCTAACCAACCTCCTGTGAGGGATTTTATCAAAAGCCTTCTGAAAATCCAAGTATACCACGTCCACCAACTCCGATTTATCAACATCTATATCTACTGGTTCCCCTTTACCTACTCTACTTGTTACATCCTCAAAAAATTCCAATAAATTTGTCAAACAGGATTTCCCTTTAATAAAACCATGCTGACCTGTTCTAATCATACTATGGTTTTTCCAAGTGCATTGTTAAGACTTCTTTAATAATAGTTTCCAGCATCTTCCCTGTAGTTCCCTGTTTTCTCTCTAACTCCTTTCTTGAAAAGTGGTGTAACATTTGCCAACTTCCAATCTAATGGGACCATTCCTAAATCTAAGGAATTCTGGAAATCACCATCTCTGCAGCTATCTCTTTTAGAACCCTAGGATGTAGGGCATCTGGTCCCGGGGACTTGTCATGTTTTTGTCCCTTAAGTTTCTCCAATACTTTTTCTCTGCTGATATTAATTTCCTTAATTTCCTCACTCTTTTTAGCCTCTAGGTTACTGCCTATTTCTGGTATGGAACTTGTGTCTTCTACTGTGAAGACAGACACAAAATATTTGTTCAATGCCTCTGCCATTTCCTCATTCCCCATGATGATTTCTGTTGTTTGCCTCTAAGGGACCAACGTCTACTTTAGCTACTCTCTTCCTTTTTATGTACTTACAAAAGCTTTTACAGTCTGTTTTTATATTGCTGGCTGGTTTACTCTCATTCTATTTTTCCCTTTTTATCAACTTTTTGGTGGCCTTTTGCTGGTTTGTAAAACTCTCCCAATCCTCAGACTTGCTATTTTTTTTGCAACATTGTAAGCTTCTTCTTTTAGTCTAATACTCTCCTCAACTTCCTGAGTGAGCCACGGATGGGTCTTTGTTGACGAGTTTTTGTTTTTGTATGGAATGTACTGTCATGCAGGCCCCCACCTGCCAAGACTGAGGCACACATTATTTCACCACATGAACATTAAAACTTAAAATTGTGGCTGGGAAGGAAAGAAGGCCTATCACAAGGAATTGCGAGGCCCCTCATCAGAAAAAAGCCTTTGTTGCATGCTAGCAGACAGTTTTGGAACAAAGGACACAGTCCCTGCTTCTCCAATACACAGAAAACCTGGTCAGGCCCGTTTAGTCACATGACTAACTGGCTGTTTGAATTTGAACTTGCCACAGTGCTCCTGGACTGAGAACACCTCCCTCCTGTCTGCTCTCATCTTGCTCTCAACAGCTTTGGAAAACATTGAAGACATACCAACCCCAAGAGAGAAAAGTCCCCTACAGTGAATAAGGTTTAAGAAGAATACTGGATCCCAACGAAAAGAAAGACTACTTACAAAAGGATTACAGTGAGCTCGAAGCACAGTAAACAAGAAACTCTTCTGATATTACCTCAAACCTCTCCATTTTATTTTTTTCTGCTCTTTTCTGTCCCTATTTTCATGTGCGTATCACGTGTACATGCTAGTGTGGGGTGTGGCGTGTATTTTTTTTTATTCATTCATGGGATGTGGGCATCACTGGCCAGGCCAGCATTTATTGCCCATCCCTAATTGCCCTTGAGAAGGTGGTGGTGAGCTGCCTTCTTGAACTGCTGCAGTCCATGTGGGGTAGGTACACCCACAGTGCTGTTAGGGAGTGAGTTCCAGGATTTTGACCCAGTGACAGTGAAGGAACGGCGATATAGTTCCAAGTCAGGATGGTGTGTGGCTTGCAGGGGAACTTGCAGGTGCTGGTGTTCCCATGCATCTGCTGCCCTTGTGCTTCTAGTTGGTAGAGGCTGCGTGTTTGGAAGGTGCTGTCTAAGGAGCCTTGGTGCATTGCTGCAGTGCATCTTGTAGATGGTACACACTGCTGCCACTGTGTGTCGGTGGTGGAGGGAGTGAATGTTTGTGGATGGGGTGCCAATCAAGCGGGCTGCTTTGTCCTGGATGGTGTCGAGCTTCTTGAGTGTTGTTGGAGCTGCACCTATCCAGGTAAGTAGAGAGTATTCCATCACCCTCCTGACTTGTGCCTTGTAGATGGTGGACAGGCTTTGGGGAGTCAGGAGGTGAGTTACTCGCCTCAGGATTCCTAGCCTCTGACTTGCTCTTGTAGCCACGGTATTTATATGGCTATTCCAGTTCAGTTTCTGTCAATGGTAGCCCCTAGGATGTTGATAGTGGGGGATTCAGCGATGGTAATGCTGTTGAATGTCAAGGGGAGATGGTTAGATTCTCTCTTGTTGGAGATGGTCATTGCCTGGCACTTGTGTGGCGCGAATGTTACTTGCCACTTATCAGCCCAAGCCTGGATATTGTCCAGGTCTTGCTGCATTTCTACACGGACTGCTTCAGTATCTGAGGAGTCACGAATGGTGCTGAACATTGTGCAATCATCCGCGAACATCCCCACTTCTGACCTTATGATTGAAGGAAGGTCATTGATGAAGCAGCTGAAGATGTGTTGGGCCTAGGACACTACCCTGAGGAACTCCTGCAGTGATGTCCTGGAGCTCAGATGATTGACCTCCAACAACCACAACCATCTTCCTTTGCGCTAGGTATGGCTCCAACCAGCGTAGGGTTTTCCCCCTGATTCCCATTGACCTTAGTTTTGCTAGGGCTCCTTGATGCCATACTCGGTCAAATGCTGCCTTGATGTCAAAGGCAGTCACTCTCACCTCACCTCTTGAGTTCAGCTCTTTTGTCCATGTTTGAACCAAGGCTGTAATGAGGTCAGGAGCTGAGTGGCCCTGGCGGAACCCAAACTGCGCGTCACTGAGCAGGTTATTGCTAAGCAAGTGCTGCTTGATGGCACTGTTGATGACACCTTCCATAACTTTACTGATGATTGAGAGTAGACTGATGGGGCGGTAATTGGCTGGGTTGGACTTGTCCTGCTTTTTGTGTACAGGACACACCTGGACAATTTTCCACATTGCAGGGTAAATGCCAGTGTTGTAGCTGTACTGAAACAGCTTGGCTAGGGGTGCGGCAAGTTCTGGAGCACAGATCTTCAGTACGTTTGACGGAATATTGTCAGGACCCATAGCTTTTGCAGTATCCAGTGCCTTCAGTCGTTTCTTGATATCACACGGAGTGAATCAAATTGGCTGAAGTCTGGCGTCTGTGAAGCTGGGGACTTCAGGAGGAGGCTGAGATGGATCATCAATCCATAGGCAGTAACCAAATGAGAACTTGTTTAAGTTTTAATAACATTTCACTTTTCTTCTTTAAACCTAAGAAAGCCTGTCTATGCTCATTTCTTTGCCTTCAAATTGGAAAGTGGTGAACAAGGATTTACCAAGGGGGAGCTCAAAACACAGTGTGTTTAAAAACATAAACCCTGTTACAATAAGACCAGCTGAAGATAGTAAAAGACCCCTAGGCACCTTTTTCACCTGGTTGTAACAGTACTTTTGTTGAACCCTTTGAATTGTTTCTTTAAATGTTTCCCACTGTTCATTTACCGCCATACTTTCCAGTCTATTTACCCAAATAACCTTAGCTAGTTTTCCCCTTATACCTTTGTAATTGGCTTTATTCAAATTTAAGAATCTTGCTTGTGACTGAAATGTGTCACTTTCAAAATTAACATGAAATTCAATGGTATTATGATCACTATTTCCCAGTGGATCTTTTACGATGACATTGCTTATTTATCCTGCTTCATTACACAATGCGAGATCTAAGATAGCTTTATCCCTCGTCGGTTCTGCAATGTATTGCTCCAACAAATTGTCAAGAAAAGATTCTACAAACTCATCTTCTGGACCACTGTTGCCGATTTGATTGTCTCAGTCTATGTACAGATTAAATTCCCCCACATTTAATACATTACCTTTTTTATACGCTCCAATAATTTCCCATTTAATGTTCTGTCCAATATTCATTTCCCAACCTCGATCTCCTTGTAATCGTGTCTTGGTAATGGCAATTAGATCTAGATCATTTACCTCTATTCCTGCCATTAGTTCATCTATGTTATTACAGATCCTTCGTGCATTCAGATAAAGGAACTTTAATTTTATTTTTTACCTCAATTCCCTGCAATGACCTTATTTGTCAATGTACAATTTTTGTTAAACTCTCTGTCCCTTCCTGTCCCATTCTGTTGGCATTTCCCCACATCACTAACCTGCTCCGATGCCCTGACCTCTCTCTTTAGATTTCTAAATTTCCTCGACCCAAACCCTCCCTACCGCACGCCCACCCCACCCCCCCCCCCCCCCGCCCCACCACCGACCCCTGTTAGTTTAAAGCCCTGTCCACAGCCTGAGTTATACAATTGGCCAGGACACTGGTCCCAGCCCAGTTCAAGTGAAGCCCATCTCCACGGAATAGCTCCCTCTTCCTTGAGTACTGATGCCAGTGTGCCAAGAATCGAAACATCTTCTTCCCACACCACTCTTTGAGCCATGCATTTAGTTCTCTGATCTGAACAAGAAATGTTGGAAACACTCAACAGGTCTGGCAGCATCTGTGGAGAGAGAAGCAGAGTTAACGTTTCAGGTCAGTGACCCTTCTTCAGAAGGTTCTGAAGGTTCTGATGAAAGGTCACTGACCTGAAATGTTAACTCTGCTTCTCTCTCCACAGATGCTGCCAGACCTGCTGAGTGTTTCCAGCATTTCTTGTTTTTATTTCAGATTTCCAGCGTCCGCAGTATTTTGCTTTTAGTTCTCTGATCTGCTTAACCCTGTGCCAATTTGCCTGTGACACAGCTAACAATCCGGAGATGATTACCTTTGAAGTTCTGTGTTTTAGTTTGGACACTAAGTCCTCAAATCTCCCTGACTATACTGTCTCCTATTACTACCACATTCCTCTTCACTCCCCCCACTGGAATGGCATCTTTCACCATGGTGCCATGGTCAGTCCACTCATCCACCTTGCAGTCTTTCTTTTCAGCCACACAGGTAACAAGGACCTTAAAACATTTAAAAGTAACTTCTAAAAACATCTTATCTTCAAACTGTGATCCCCTAAGTATTCCTAAATATACCAAGATTGTGATTTGTTCATGGATTTTCTGAGATCTTATGCAGTTTTTAAAAAATAACACTGCAAGTGATAATATCAACTCGCTATAACCATGGTGCTGAAACTATTCATTCTCACTGGCTGTTTACTGTTCTGACAATCTGATCCAAAATAAAATATGGCAGATGGATGCTGGCCACCTTTGTGTTTGTATCAACAAGCCTCATATCCAACTAGCAATGTAATTAATGGTTGATGTTAAATGTTACAGGTTAGATTGCCAGACTGGGGATCTGAATGGTTGGTCTCTGTGGTTCTAAGCTAGGGAGGGGAAAAATCAGCTGACTACAGAGTACAAGCTTGTGACTTTCGCTGGGAAACTCAAAGTAAATCAAGGAGAGGAATTTATTGGACTTAATATAAGTTTAAAAATAGAGTTGCAATAATGAGACTTAATATAGACATATCTCTGGGACCTGATAGCTTCCACCCCAGAGAATTAAGATCATAAGAACATAAGATATAGGAGCAGGAGGAGACCATTCGGCCCCTCGAGCCTGTTCCACCATTCAATATGATCATGGCCGATCTTTGCCTCACCTCCACTTTCCCGCCCACTTACCGTATCCCTTGATTACCTGAGAGACCAAAAATCTGTCTATCTCAGTCTCAAATATATTCAATGATGGAGCATCCACAACCTCTGGGGTAGAGAATTCCAAGATTCACAACCCATTGAGTGAAGAAATTTTACCCCATCTCAGTCCTGAATGATCGCCCCCTTATCCTGAGTAGGTTCCCCTGTGTTCGAGATTCCCCAGCCAGGAAACAACTTCTCAGGCCGGGATTTTGCAGTAGTTGGATGGAAGCTAGCCACAAATTGAAAAGTCAGTGGTGAACCCGCTTCTGCCTCGCCTGGGGATCGGGCCCGTATTTTGCGGGTTCCCGGGATTCAATTGGTGTGAGGCGGGACTTCCACCCGCTTGAGGCAGGAAGTCCCACCTAATAGATCTGCCAGCCAATCAGCGGGCCGTCAGCTCTTAGTCCTAGCAGTGCCACTGGGAGCGGTGGCCACTGCTGGGACTGCAGCCCAGCATGAAGAGAAGGTGCCTGGGAGCCGGGAAGGCAGGTAAGTTTTGGTTGCCTCGCCGGGGGTAATTGGTCAGGCCCCGGCGAGGCAAGGGTGGTTGATTAGGGGGAAGGGGGGCGTATTGGGTGTTGAGGGTGATTGGGGTAGTGGGGGCAGCCCTCCATTGGGCACAGGGTGCCTGAAAATGAGGGCACCCGCCGGGACGTTCGAGAGCCGCCTGGTTTCGTTAGGTGGCTTCTCCCAGCTCCAGGATGCCTGCTTGCCATGCGTAAAATCTGCGTGGAGGCAGGTGAAGGCCCTGAAGTGGCCATTAAGTGGCCATTTAAAGGCCTTGATTGGGCTGGGGTGGGCAGGCTGTTTTTCGCTGCCACCACCCTGCATAAAGTGGCGGCAGAGGTGGGAGTGGATCGGGAAGGTCTCCCGGTGCCTCCCGCTCCATTTTATGCCACCCCTCTGCCACCATCCCACTTGTCAGGTGGCATAAAATTCTGGCCTCAGTATCAACCCTGTCAAACCTCCTCAGAATCTTCGATGTCTCAATAAGATCAACTCTCATTCTTCTAAACTCCAGAGACTATAGACCTAATTTACTCATCTTCTCATCCCAGGAGCCAATCTAAATTAAAAGAATAGGTGAGGAAATTGCAGTTGCTTTATTCATAATCTTCTAAAACTCTCTCGATCCAGAAATTGTGCTGTTAGATTGGAAAATTGTCAATGCCACTCCATTACATAAGGTAGGAGGAAGAGAAAAACAGTTAACTACAAACCTATCAGTCGGTTGTGGAAAAGTTATGAAAATCTGTCACTAGGGACAGAGTGACTGAGCACTTGGGTAAATTTGAGCTGAATAGCTGGGCTGGAGCATTTCAGCTATGAAGAGAAACTGGATAGGCTGGGGTTGTTTTCCTTAGAGCAGAGAAGGCTGAGGGAGGATCTGATTGAGGTGTACAAAATTATGAGGGGCATTGATAGGTTAGATAGGAAGAAACTTTTTCCCTTAGCGGAGGGGTCAATAACCAGGGGCATAGATTTAAGGGCAGGAGGTTTAGAGGGGATTTGAGGAAAAGATTTTTCACCCAGAGGGTGTTTGGAATCTGGAACACACTGCCTGAAGAGGTGGTAGAGGCAGGAACCCTCACAACATTTAAGAAGTATTTAGATGAGCACTTGAAACGCCATAGCATACAAGGCTACGGGCCAAGTGCTGGAAAATGGGATTAGAGTAGATAGGTGCTTGATGGCTGACACTGACACAATGGGCCGAAGGGCCTGTTTCTGTGCTGTATAATTCTATGACTATGACTCTAGAAGCAGTCAGCATGGATTTGTGAATGGCAAGTCATTGAGTTACAGAATTATAGAATGATACAGCAGAGAAGGAAGCAATTTGGCCCATGTACTAGTTTTTTGAAAGAGCACTCCCCTGCTCTTTCCCCATAGTCCTGTAAATGTCCCCTTCAAGTATTTGCCCAGTTCCCTTTTGAAAGTTATTACTGAATCTGCTCTCATTACCCTTTCTGGCAGCACATTCAGATCACAGAAAGTTATTACATATTTTTTCCCTCATGTTACCTTTGGTTCCTTTACCAGTTACCTTAAACCTCTGTCATCTGGTTACCAGCCCATCTTCCACAGCAAGGAGTTTCTCCTTATTTACTCTATCAAAACTCATGATAATTTTCAACACCTCTATTAAATCTCGCCTTAACCTTCTCTGCTCTAAAGAGAATAATCCCAGCTTCTCCAGTCTCTCCACATAACTGAAGTTCCTCATCCCTGGGACCATTCCAGTAAATCTCCTCTGCCCCCTCCCCAAGGCCTGGACATCCTTCCTAAAATGTGGTGCCTGAAATTGGACACAATAATCCAGATGAGACCTGACCAGTGACTTATAAAGGGTTAGTATAACATCCTTGTTTTCAAACTCTATGCCTCTATTTATAAAGCCAAGAATCATATGCTTTTTTAACAGCCTTCTCAGCTGCCACCTTCAAAGATTTGTGTTCATACACCCCCAGGTCTTTCTAAGAACATAAGAACATAAGAAATAGGAGCAGGAGTAGGCCATTCGACCCTTTGAGCCTGCTCTGCCATTCAATGAGGTCATGGCTGATCTGATTGTGGCCTCAACTTCAATTTCCTGCCTGCCCCTCATAACATTTGTCGATCAAAAATGTATCTAACGCAACCTTGAATATATTCAATGACCCAGCCTCCACTGCTCTCTGGGGAAGAGAATTCCAAAGATTAACAACCCTCTGAGAGAAGAAATTCCTCCTCATCTCCATCTTAAAAGGAAGATCCTTTATTCTGAAACTGCCCCAGAGTTTTAGATTCTCCACGAGGGGAAACATCCTCTCAGCGTCTACCCTGTCAAGCCCCCTCAGAATCATATATGTTTCAATAGGATCACTTCTCATTCTTTGAAACGGCAATGAGTATAGGCCCAACCTATACCTATATATGGGCGGCACAGTGGCACAGTGGTTAGCACTGCAGCCTCACAGCTCCAGGGACGCGGGTTCGATTCTGGGTACTGCCTGTGTGGAGTTTGCAAGTTCTCCCTGTGTCTGCGTGGGTTTTCTCCGGGGTGCTCCGGTTTCCTCCCACAATCCAAAAGACTTGCAGGTTGGTAGGTAAATTGGCCATTATAAATTGTCACTAGTATAGGTAGGTGGTAGGGAAATATAGGGACCGGTGGGGATGTTTGGTAGGAATATGGCATTAGTGTAGGATTAGTATAAATGGGTGGTTGATGTTCGGCACAGACTCGGTGGGCCGAAGGGCCTGTTTCAGTGCTGTATCTCTAATCTAATCTACTCAACCTTTCCTCATAAGACAACCCCTTCATCAAAGTAATCAACCTTTGCTTCCAATGCAAGTGGCACACCAAAACTGTACACAGTACTCAAGGTGCAGTCTCACTAATGCCCTTTACAGTTGTAGCAAGACTTCCTTACTTTTATATCCTATTCCCTCTTGTAATAAAGGCCAACATTCCATTTGCCTTCCTAATTACTTGCTGGACCTGCATTCTAACTTTTTATGAATCATGTATGAGGACACTTAGATCCCTTTGTACCACTGCATTCTGTGGTCTCTCTACATTTAAATAATATTCGGCTTTTCTACCAAAGTGGATCACCTCACATTTTCCCACGTTATACTCCAAATTTTTGCCTACTCACTTAACATCTCTATATCTCTTTGTAGACTCTTTGTATCCTCCTCACAACTTGCATTCCCTTGCATTCCCACATATCTTTGTATCGTCAGCAAATTTGGCAAACAATACACTCTGTCCCTTCATCCAAGTTAATTAATAGACATAGTAAATAGTTTAGGCTCCAGCACTGATTCCTGTGGCACCCCACTGTTCCTGCACCCCCTTTAAAATTGTGCCATTTAGTTTATATTGCCTCTCCTCATTTTACGACCAAAATGCATCACATTACATTTTGTACATCAGGTTTCATCTGCGATGTGTCCGTCCATCCCATCAGCTTGTCAATATCCTCTTAAAGTCCATCACTATCCTCCTCACAGTTCACAATACTTCCAAGTTTCGTGTCATCTGCAAACTTTGAAATTATGCCTTGTACACCCAAGTCAGGATCATTAATTTATATCAAAAAGAGCAGTGGTCCCAATACCTAACCCTGGAGAACACCATTGTATACTTCCTGCTCGTCTGAAAAACAACCATTCACCGCTACATTCTGCTTTCTGACCCTTCGGTGTCTACAAGGCACAAGTCAGGACCTTGATGGAATACTCTCAAGAAGTCCGACACCATCCAAGACAAAGCAGCCCGCTTGATCCGCACCCCATTCATCACCTTAAACATTCACACCCTCCACCACTGAAGCATAGTGGCAGCAGAGTGTGCCATCTACAAGATGCACTGTAGCAATTCGTTAAAGCTCCTTCGACAGCACCTTCCGAACCCGCGAACTCTACCAACTAGAAGGACAAGGGCAGCAAATGCATGGGAACACCATCACCTGTAAGTTCCCCTCCAAGTCACACACCATCCTGACTTGGAACTATATCGCCGTTTCTTCACTGTCACTGGGTCAAAATCCTGGAACTCCCTTCCTAACAGCAGAAGGTATACCTTCTCCAGATGGACTGCAGTGGTTCAAGAAGGCAGCTCACCACCACCTTCTCAAAGGCAATTAGGGATGGACAATAAACATGGCTCAGTTAGGAGCATTCTCACCTCTCTGTCATAAGGTTGTAGGTTCAAGTCTCACTTCAGGACTTAAGCACAAAAATCTAGGTTGACTCTCCAATGCAGCACTCAGGGACTATCATAGAGTTATTTACAGTGTGGAAGGAGGCCATTTGGCCCATTGAGTCCATGCTGGCTCACTGTAGAGCAATCCAGTCAGTCCCATTCCCTGCAGCCCTGCAAGTTTATTTTTCTCAAGTGCCCATCCAATTTCCTTTTGAAATCATTGATCGTCTCAACTTCCACCACCCTCGTGGACAGTGAGTTCCAGGTCATTACCACTCACTGCGTAAAAATGTTATTCCTCACATTCTCCCTGCATCTCTTGCACAAAACCTTCAATCTGTGTCCCCTGATCCTAGTACCATCAGCTAATGGGAACTGTTTTTGCTTGCCTAACTTACCCAAGCCTGTCATAATATTGTACACCTCTATCAAATCTCCCCTCAATCTGCTTTGCACCAAGGAGAACAACCCCAGCTTTTCCAACTTAACCTTGGAACTAAAATCCCCCATCCCTGGAACCATTCTGATAAATCTCCTCTGCACCCTCTCAAGGACCCTCATATCCTTCCTAAAGTGTGGTGACCAGAACTGGATTCAATACTCCAGTTGGGGCCTAACCAGAGCTTTATAAAGGTTCAGCATAATCTCCCTGCTTTTGTACTTTATGCCTTTTGTCGCACTCATGGAGGGAACAGTGATGAAATATGAAATGAACTGGAAAAATTATGAAATAAAAGTAAACTATTGAGCTAAGCTACAAGAAAATGGTCACTTTGCTACCTGGTAGCATGGAGGGAGAGGTCAGGTGATCCCCTCCTGTCCTGCCAATAAACATGTTTGTCTGTTGAAACAGGACCATTATTAATGTATGGAATTGCCTTGAGGAGGCACATTGACATATAAAACAGCCTGTTCCATGCAAATGACTCCTATCATCAAAAATTAGGCTAGCAAAGGCTTTTGCAGACAAACTGACTCCAAAGCCAAGGCCAAGATAATCGGTGTCAAATAACACCTGTTTATCAAAATGGATCACATTCAGACCCCATTATATAACAATGGTCCCCACATCCGGGACATTGTATGAACACCCCAGGGGAGAGTGGCTTGAGTCATCTGACTGAAACTAAAACCTGATAAGTTTTACCTTAAAAAAAGTAATTTCTCTGAGAGGATGAGGGAGACAGAAAGCCATTCCAGCCACAGAAGCTATGAGATCCATCCCGCTAAGCAATAAGCCCTGCCAGCACCATCTTCAAACTACTGAGGCAGAAAGACTGCAAGGTGACCTTGAAAACTCCCCATCTGAGAAATTGAACCAGGACTTTCACCAC
The DNA here is from genome assembly GCF_036365525.1 of Heterodontus francisci. Lineage (NCBI taxonomy): Eukaryota > Metazoa > Chordata > Chondrichthyes > Heterodontiformes > Heterodontidae > Heterodontus > Heterodontus francisci. Next base: position 58,646,819 of record NC_090403.1, read on the forward strand.
CAACTGTGGAATGAGTTTTAATCAAAGGAGTCTGCGACACTTCAGAATTCCAAGACAAGGAACATTCAGGCCTACAACGCAGTTAAATATTCCTCCTGGAAAACCAAGAAGGTTTCAAAGTGAACTTTTTTTACAACAATCAAACTCAAATTGCATGCTACCCTCTACTCTCTATCTTTTCTTGAATGTGTGAGCAGGTAAGGCTATGAGCATTTTCGGGTATTGTTTTAATAAATAGTTATCTTTCTTTTTAAACCTATAGGAAAACCTGTCATTTGTCAATTTATTTGACCCTTAAACACTCAGGAACTAAAACAATGTTTTTTGAAAACTCTATCTTCGGTCAGTAGAGAGATGAAAAGTGGAAGCCACCAACACCACTTCCCACCGGTCCGTACCAATCTATTTATGAAGCCCAAGATCCCCATATGCTTTATTAACCACTCTCTCAATATGTCCTGCCACCTTCAAAGATCGATGCACATGCACCCCCAGGTCCCTCTGTTCCTGCACACTCTTTAGAACTGTGCCATTAAGTATATATTGCCTCTCCCTATTCCTTCTGCCAAAATGCATCACCTCACACTTATCAGTATTATCTTTCATCTGTCACATCTCTGCCCATTCTCCTAGCCTGTCTATGTCTTATTGCAGGCGGTTCATGTCATCCTCACTTTTTGCCGCACCTCCAAGTTCAGTGGCATCGGCAAATTTTGAGATTCTACTCTGTATTCCAAGATCCAAGACATTTATATGTAGCAAAAAAAGCAGTGGTCCCAGTACTGACCCTTGGGGAACACCACTGTCTACCATCCTCCAGTCTGAAAAACAAGCATTTACTGTCCTTAAGTCAAATTTTTATCCAATTGGACACTAACCCTCCTATTCCATGAGTTCTGCACTGTTGGAGGTGTATTTTTTGGATGAGATCAAAACAGAGGCCCTGTCCAGCCTTACTTCCTTCAGCAGCCTGGGATGCATCCCATCTGGACTGGATGTCCTTTATACCTAACTACTATTATTAGTCGTGTCTGACAAATTTAGCTGAATTTTTTGAGGTGGTCACTAAGAAGGTAGATAAAATAATGTGGTCTATATGGATTTCAGATGACATTTGATAAAGTTTTGCACAAGAGATAATTAGCTAAAATGAGTGTACATTGAATTGGTGGCAAGCTTGTGATATGAGTTGGAAATTGGTTCATAGGGAGGAGACAGAGGATAGGGATCATGCAAAACATACTCTAATGGGTGGGATGTGGCATGTGATGCTTGCCAAGGATCTGTACTGGGGCCTTAGCTTTTCACCTTATTTATCAATGACATGAATTAAGGAATAGAGAGTCGTATATCCAACTTTGCAAATTACACTGAGTTGGGAGGCACAGTAAGTAGTGCAGATGGGGCAGGAAGACAAATTGTAGTATTTTGTATATGGTGAGAAACTAGAAACGGTAGAGGAGCAAAGTGACCATGTACACAGATCATTAAAGTCTAGTGGGCAGGTTCAAAAATGCAAATGAAATGTTGGCCTTTATCTCAAGGGGGCTGGGATACAGAGAGGAGGAATTAACATGACATAATCAGACCCCATCTGGAGTAACTGCTCCTCAGGAAGGATATATTGTCCTTGAAGGGGATACAGTGCAGATTCTCCAGAATGATATCAGGGCTTAAGGAGTTAAAGTGTGAGGACCGGTTGCATAGACTAGGCTTGTATTCCCTTGAGTTTAGAAGGTTGAGAGATTATCTCACTGAGGTGTTTAAGATGATAAAAGGATTGGTTAGGTTAGACAGAGACTATTTTCATCTGGTAAGCAAGGCCAGAATAAGGGGCATAGCCTGAAAAATTACAGCTACACCATTCAGGAGTGAAATCAGGAAGCACTTTTTCACACAAAACGTTGCAGAAATCTGGAACTCTCTCCTACAAGAGGCTGTTGACATTGGGGAACAAATGGAGCTTTTAGGAGTGAAATTGATAGATTTTTTTGGATAAAGGTATCGAGGAATGTGGAGCAAAGGTGAGTAGATGGGGTCCAGGTACAGATCAGCTATGATCTAACTGAATGGCGGAATAGGCTCCAGGACTGAATGGTCTCCTCTTGCTCCTATGGAAAGCGCACATAGGTGAAACATTTAGTGAGAATAAGATCAGGATTTACTGTAAGGTCCTCACTGCCAAATAGCCCGAGCAACAGTCACAGCCTTGGCTCCCATGGTCATGGGTGAGGTATCAGAGTGATTGCTGAACCCAGCACATAATCAGATCCTACAGGAGAAGTAGGGTAAAGTGGGTGGGCGAGGAGAATCCAGGTGTCCACAATGAATATTGCATCAATGATCTCTGCCAGAGAAGAACTCCCGGTCAATCAGGAGATATTGGGGGTGAAATTCAACTGCAACAGCAGCACAAACCAGGTGGTAGTGAATCGTCCGCTTGCTGTACATCCAGCAAAATGTTGATGAAAAGGAAAGTCTGGCGCAATGTGTGACTGATGGCTACTCCACTACCATCGGCTTTGTTCTGGTGCCAAAGTTGAACATCACCCACCAGCCCCCCTCAACCCCCTCAACCCCCCTCAACCCCCCTCAACCCCCTCAACCCCCCTCAACCCCCCAACCTCCCATCATGTTTACTTTAACTTTCCAACAATAGGAAATGAGGAGTGGCATGTTAGCGTGGAGTAAGCACTCTGACCGGGGCATAATAAAACCTTGCACTGTGGTACAACTAATACAGTCACACTGCACAACAAGTGACTTAATTTAATTCTTGGAAATATGTGGAAACAATTGTGGATGTTAAATGATGCCTGTGAGCCGGGGGTCAGAGTGCAAGAGTCCAATTGAGTGGCTTGTAACTGTTTTATTCTATTTGCCGGGATGATTTTAGTCACACTCGAACAATGAGGGGCAGGTGTAGGGGCTAGTTTGCATTGAACAGAGATGAAATTGTTTGTATCATTGAGGGTGACGTATAGAATCATAGAATGGTTACAGCACAGAAGGAGGCCATTTGGCCCATCATGCCTGTGCTGACTCTAGTCCCACTCGCCCACCTTTTCCCTGTAGCCTTGCACATTTTTCTTTTCAGATAATTATCCAGCTCTCTTTTGAAGGCCTCGATTGAATTTGCCTTCACCATATTATCAAGCAGTGCATTCCCGATCGTAACCATTGACATCCTTCCATCTACGAAAGATGACGGGTACGCAGCAAACAAATGCGCAGGTGGGGGGTCTTTGCTGATGGCTGTGAAGGCCAATCCTTGAGAGGCAGGTTATGCCGCAAGTGCAGCTGCCAAGTGTTGCTATGAGTTGTTGTTTTTGACGTTGGTGACTGTTGCCAAGCTGCTGTTGCAACTGGTCATCATGATAGTGCACACCAGGCCACAGGACGTGTCGCCATTTCTCTCTTTCACCAGCTGGTGACTCCCAAGTGCAATAGTTGACATTTAGGGTCTTCTTGTCATGCTTGCAAGCATCCTAACCATTGGCTGTGTGAAAGTTTTTCCTCTTGTCACTGTTCCTTCTTTTGCCAATCACCTTGAATCGATGACCTCTGGTTCTGGATTCTTCCACCAATGGGAACAGTTTCTCCCTATTTATTCTGTCCAGACCCCTCATGATTTTGAACATCTCCATCAAATATCCTCTTAAACTTCTCTTCTCCAAGGAGAACAGACCCAGCTTCTCCAATCTATCCACGTAACTGAGATGAGGAAGAATTTCTTCACTCAAAGAGTGGTGAATCTGTGGAGGACTGTGGAGGCTCAGTCATTGAGTATATTCAAGACAGAGATTGATAGATTTCTAGATATTAAAGATATCAAGGGATATGGGGATAGTGCAGGAAAATGGCGTTGAGGTAGAAGATCAGCCATGGTCTAGTTGGATGGTAGAGCAGGCCCGAGGGGCCGAATGGCCTACTCCTGCTCCTATCACTGAAACCATTCTCGTGAATGTTTTCTGCGCCCTCTCTAAAATTCTTTCACATCGTTCCAAAAGTGTGATGTCCAGAAATGGACAGAAGACTCCAGTTAGGCCAAACTAGTGTTTTATACAATAATAAAAGCAAAATACTGCAGATGGTGGAAATCTGAAATTAAAAACAAGAAATGCTGGAAATACTCAGCAGGTCTGGCAGCATCTGTGGAGAGAGAAACAGAGTTAACGTTTCAGGTCTGTTCTGATGAAAGGTCACTGACCTGAAACGTTAAATCTGCTTCTCTGTCCACAGATGCTGCCAGACCTGCTGAGTATTTCCAGCATTTCTTGTTTTTATTATTATAGTGTTTTATACAGATTTATCACAGGAGCAGAGGAACATAGGAGCAGGAGTAGGCCATTCAGCCCATCGAGCCTGCTCCGCCATTCAATACAATCATGGCTGATCATCCACTTCAATGCCTTTTTCCCACACTATCCCCATATCCCCTTATGTCATTTGTATTTAGAAATCTATCAATCTCTGCTTTAAACATACTCAATGACTGAGCTTCCACAGCCCTCTGGGGTAGAGAATTCCAAAGATTCACAACCCTCTGAGTAAAGAGATTTCTCCTCATCTCTGTCCTAAGTGACTTCCCCCTTATTTTGAAATTGTGTCCCCTGGTTCTAGACTCCCCAACCAGGGGAAACATCTTAGCTGCATCTACCCTGTCTATCCCTTTAAGTATTTTGTAGGTTTCAATGAGATCACCTCTCATTCTTCAAAACTCTGGAGAATACAGGCCCAGTTTCCCCAATCTCTCTTCATAGTCCCGCCATCTCGGGAACAAGTCTGGTGAACCTTCATTGCACTCCCTCTATGGCAATAATATCCTTCCTAAGGTAAGGGGACCAAAACTGCACACAGTACTCCAGGTGCTGTCTAACCAAGGTTCTATACAATTGAAGCAAGGCTTCATTACTCCTGTATTCAAATCCTCTTGTGATAAAGGCTAACATACCATTAGTCTTCTTAATTGCTTGCTGCAGCTGCATGTTAGCTTTTAGTGACTTACTGACATGGACACCCAGGTCCCTTTGTACATCTACACTTTCTAATCTTGTACCATTTAAGAAATACTCTGCACATCTATTCCTCCGACCAAAGTGGATAACCTCACATTTTTCCACATTATATTCCATCTGCCACGTTCTTGCCCACTCACTAAATCTGTCCAAATTCCCTTGAAGCCACTTTGCATCTTCCTCACAACACTCATTCCCACCTAGTTTTGTATCATCTGCGAACTTGGAAATATCATAGCTTCCATGTTTTTACACTCTATGCCCCTATTTATAAAACCCACAATCCCAGATGCTTTATTAACCAATTTCTCAACCTGGCCTGCAACCTTCAATGATTTGTGCACATATACACTCAGGTCCCTCTGCTCCTGCACCCCTTTAAAATTGTACCCTTTAATTTATATTGCCTCTCCTCATTCTTCCTACCAAAATGAATCACTTTATACTTTTCTGCATTAAATGTTATCTGCCATTTGTCCATCCATTCCACCAGCCTATCTATGTCCTCTTGAAGTTAAGGAGGAGGAGTGTGAAGTATTGGATGTGATAAACATAGGGAGAGAGGAAGTGTTAACCAGATTAGCATCCTTGAAAGTTGATAAATCACCAGGGCCAGATGAAATGTATCCTAGGCTGTTAAAAGAAGCAAGAGAGGAAACAGCAGAGGGTCTGACTGGATCTCACTGGGGATACAGGTGGGGTGCCAGAGGATTGGAGAACTGCTAATGTTGTACCTCTGTCTAAAAGGGGAGCAAAGGATAGACTGAATAATTACAGGCCAGTCAGTCTAACCTCAGTCATGGGCAAATTATTGGAATCTATTCCGAGAGACAGGATAAACTGTCACTTAGAAAGGCACAGGTTAATCAAAGATAATCAGCATGGATTTGTTAAGGGAAGATCTTGTTTGACCAATTTGATTGAATTTTTTGAAGAAGTAACAAGGAAGATAGATGAGGGTAGTACAGTTGATGTGGTCTACATGGATTTTAGCAAGGCTTTTGACAAGGTCCCCATGGCAGACTGGTTAAAAAAATAAAATCTCATGGGATCCAGGAAATGCAGCAAGGTGGATACAAAATTGGCTCAGTGGCAGGAAACAAAGGGTAATTGTTGACGGCCATTTTAGCGACTGGAGGGTTGTTTCCAGTGACGTTCCACGGGGCTCAGTACTGGGTCCCCTTCTTTTTGTTGTATATATTAATGATTTGGATGTAAATGTAGGGGGCATGATCAAGAAGTTTGCCGAAGACACAAAGATTGGCCCTGTGGTAGATAGCGAGCAGGATAGCTGTAGGCTGCAGGAAGATATTGATGGTCTGGTCAGGTGGGCAGAAAAGTGGCAAATGGAATTCAACTTGGAGAAGTGTGAGGTGATGTATTTGGGGAGGTCAAACAAAGCAAAGGAATACACGATTAATGGGAAAATACTGAGAAGTGTAGAGGAAGTGAGGGACCTTGGAGTGAATGTCCACAGATCCCGGAAGGTAGGACAGGTCGATAAGGTGGTTAAGAAGGCATATGGAATCCTTTCCTTTATTAGCCGAGGTATAGAATATAAGAGCAGGGAGGTTATACTGGAACTGTATAACTCATTGGTTAGGCCACAACTTGAGTACTGTGTGCAGTTCTAGTCACCTCATTACAGAAAGGATGTGATTGCACTAGAGAGGGTACAGAGGAGATTTATGAGGATGTTTCCAGGACTGGAAAAATGCAGCTATGAGGAAAGATTGGATAGACTGGGGTTGTTCTCCTTGGAACAGAGAAGGCTGAGGGGAGATCTGATCGAAATGTACAACATTTTGAGGGGTCTGGATAGAGTGGAGGTGAAGGGTCTATTCACCATGGCAGAGAGGTCAGTGATGAAGGGGATTTAAAGGTATTGGTAGAAAAATTAGAGGGGAGATGAGGAACACCTTTTCACCCAGAGGGTGGGGGGGGGGGGTCTGGAACTCACTGCTTGAAAGGCAGAGACCCTCAACTCATTCAAAAGGAGTCTGGATATGCACCTCAAGTGCTGTAATCTGCAGGCCTACGGACCAAATGCTGGAAGGTGGGATTAGAATAGGTGGATCCTTTTTCGACCGGCACAGACATGATGGGCCAAGTGGCCTCTTTCTGTGCCTTAACCTTTCTATGATTTTAAGTCTATCACTATTCTCCTCACAGAACTTCCAAGTTTTGTGTCATCTGCAGATTTTGAAATTGTGCACTGTACACCCAAGTCTACATCAACAAGAAAAGAAGGGGTCCTAACACCGACCCCTGGGTAGCCCCATTATATGCCTTCCTGCACCTGAAAAATAACCATTCACAACTACACTGTTTCCTGTCACTCAGCCAATTCTGTATCCATGCTGCTACTGTGCTTTTTATTTGATGGGCTCTGACTTTTCTGACAAGCCTGTTATGTGGCACTTTATCAAATGCCTTTTGAAAGTCCATGTACACCACATCAACCACATTTCCCTCATCAACCCTCTCTGTTACCTCATCAAGAAACTCAAGCAAATTAGTTAAACACCATTTACCCTTAACAAATCTGTGCTGACTTTCTTTAACTAATCCACATATGTCCAAGTGACTATTAGTTTTGTCCCGAATTATCATTTCTAAAAGCTTTCCCACCACTGAGGTTAAACTGCAGTTACTGGGCTTATCCCTACATTGTTTTTTGAACAAGGGTGTAACATTTGCAATTCTCTAGTCTTCATGTGTGTGGTCTGGATGGCAGTGCTGTGGGTTCAGCAGGTAACTGGCATACCTCACCAGTGTCCTCCTTGTGTCCTTTGGGAACCAGCCTGGGTATTAGCACCACTGATCTTAAACTCTCTCTTCAGAACCATAGCGCTATTCTAATATCAGGCAAATAGTCACTGGAAATGTTTCCTTTCCAGTGTTTTCAAAGTTGAAAATTGGTAAATATGCAGACGTGATTCTTTTAGTGATGACCACGATATAATGTGACACACTTCTCCTGCGATGGAGCCGGCTGTGTGCGAGTTCCAGTTTATTGTCAGTGTGTTTATGTGCATTGATGGGGGAGGTGCTTTGCGTTGCAAACAGCAGCTTTACAGCCTCCCCAGTGATTTTAAAGCAGCCGGATTTCGATGCTGGCATCGCAACTACATCCCATCTGCTTCCATACAACAATGACATTGATGGTCCCGGTGACAGAAACACACGGGCCACACAGCTGCCACACTCGGAGCGTTCTGTACCGATTCCTGCAAAGCCAGAACAGAACAGCCCCGGGCTCCCAAACACCACAAATCTTACTCAAGGGTCGGGAAGAATGACTTGTTGGTGCTCCAGATAGCACGTCACTCATCTTGTTTCTACCTTTATACAGGCGGAAGAATTCTTTATCTTTTTTTCCTGATTTCACTGGAACACAGTCACTCCTGATCCCAAGGGAAAGGAACCTGTTGTAACATTTATGTGGGACAGGCAGCATGAACAGACAGGCCTCTCCCTGTCTCTTATATTTCATCTGTAACAGTCGCATTGGTCCAGTGGAATGTATTAGTCATTGTAGATATCAATGTCTGCTTTCTGTAGGTATTCCTTTCTGCAGATACCCCAGTCTGGGAAGAGACGAGCTGCAGTCCAGGAAAAGCAACCGTCTTGCTTTGTGCTCCACATTTGTTGTTCTAACTCCTGGGCCGTTATCCAGGTCCTCACTCTCTAAGCTCTCTGCTTCCCAACGTACATTCTGATTACTATGGCCTCTGCCCTATTCATTTCATCTCCTGAGGGGCCTGCTGTACAAATGCTCAATCAAACCAAAAGTTGATTGAGAAAACTCCACAATATTCACTGATCCTCCATCTCTCTGGCCCTATGCCACCACAATGTTCCCACTCCCTATACCTTCCTCATAGGGAATCTAGAACTGAGGGCAGTGTGAAAATAAAGGGTCTTCCATTTAAGATGGAGATGAGGAGGAATTTCTTCTCTCAGAGGGTGGTTAATCTTTGGAATTCTCTTCCCCAGAAAGCAGTTGAGGCTGATTTTTGATCTACAAGGGAGTCAAGGGTTATGGGGGTTAGGCAGGAAAGTGGAGTTAAGGCCACAATCAGATCAGCCATGATCTTATTGAATGGCGGAGTAGGATCGAGGGGCCGAATGGCCTACTCCGGCTCCTATTTCTTATGATGTTATGATTGCCCTTTCATGCCCCATCAGTGCAGGTACTATTGCCCTCGAATGTATTTTCACACTGCACCTCTCCCTCTAATCATCTGTCCATACCTGTGGCCTTTAGTACCAACTGGAAACTTGTGTAATCATTATCAGCAGTGGAGGTAGGGCAGCACAGAATGGAATCATACTTATATTACATGATGTTCCTAGTTTTCCATCAGTCTCTGCAATAAACTGTGAAAATTTAAAGAACGTGCAGGTCTTAAACCTAAGACTTCACCACAAGCCAATTAACACAACACTGACTGTGAGTGAGACAATGCAGCAGGCGTCCTTTGTTCTGGCTCGCACCTGACACTCCTATTCACATTTTAGTGGAAGTGTTCTTTTCTCAGCAAAAAACCAGCTGCGTTTATACAGCACCTTTTTAACACAGAAAACTTTCTAAGCTGTTTTACAGAGGGTCAATAAGATAAATAAAGGAATCATTGAGAGCAGGGGGAGGCATGACAGAAAGCTTGGTTGAAAAATGAGTTTTCAGAAGGTTTTTAAAGATGGAGAGAGAAGTGGGACAGAGACAGACAATGTGACAGAGATGGAAATAAATGGTTTTGGAAGTGGATAGGATGTGGAGTTTATAGCTCAGTTCAGGGTTCAACAGGTTTTGTGGAGGGAGATGGAGTCAGTTTCAAGGCTGTAACCAATTGGTTTTCGTGTTTGTAATGTTCAGTTGGAGGAGATATTGAATCATGTATGTCTCAATATGCAGGCAGCACAGAGATGATGGTGGTGTTGAGGGATGAGATGTGGAGGCAGAGCTGGTTGTCATCAGTATGGAAGTCTGTGGATGATACAACTGAGGGATATCATGTAAATGTGGAAGAGGAGGAGGCCAAGGAGTGGGGTGAGGGATGAAGGGTGGCAGTGGTTATGTATATGACTCTTGGAAGCATTCCCACTTGTTAAAGATATTTTCTCTGCACTGTATTGTGCTGATGCTTAAGAATGGTAAAGTTAAACCTTACTCCAGTGTAAAGCCTGGCTCAGGTATAAAATTAAAACCTAACCCGAATCCTTTAATTTTTCTTCGCGCCTGACCCAACCCGAATTTCCTTCATCTGTTCCAGCTGGAGTTGTGGGGAATCATGGGTGAGCCTGATCCTGTGACTTCCCGGAAGCAGCACTGTCCAGCCCAACCCAACCCAAGACCAAATGCTGGACACGGAATTTCGACCCGTCCCGACCCGAACCCGAACCCGACACATGTAGTTGGGTCTAGTTGGGTTCGGGTCGGGTAGCCGGGCTTTACTCCAGTGTGACCCAGCAGTCTGTAGAAAGTCCTGTTGGTGCCACAACTCAGAATCTAACAACAAGTGACAGAAGCACAACAGAAATTTACCACAACACAAAAATAAAATGCTGCAGATGCTAGAAATCTGAATTAAAAACAGAAAATGCTGGAAATACTCATCAGATCCGGCAGCATCTGTGGAGAGAGACAAAGTTAATGTTTCAGATCTGTGATCTTTCATCAGAACCGGGAAAAGTTAGAATTTTTTTTTATTCATTCATGGGATGTGAGTGTCACTGGCCAGGCCAGCATTTATTACCCATCCCAATTGCCCTTGAGAAGGTGGTGGTGAACTGCCTTCTTGAAATGCTGCAGTCCTTGTGGAGTAGGTATACCCACAGTGCCGTTAGGAAGGGAGTTCCAGGATTTTGATTCAGTGACAGTGAAGGCTGATGTATGGCTTGGAGGGGAATTTACCAGGAATGATGCCCCATGCATCTGCTGTCCTTGTCCTTCTAGGTAGAGGTTGTAATAGGTTTTGAGTAAGTGAAAGGGGAGAGGGGAAGAAGAACAAAAGGGAAGATCTGTGTTAGATTGGAGGCCAGGACAGATTAGATGACAAAAGATTTCAAGGTGCAAAGCCAAAGGAAGTGATAATGGGACAAGTAAAGAAACAAAGATGTGTCTAGAGGAGGTGTGAATGGCAGTGTCCTGAATATGAGGAGATGGTGGTGTAGTGGTAATGTCACTAGACTAATAATTAAGAAGCCCAGACTAATGCCCTGGGGACATGGGTTCAAATCCACCATGGCAGCTGGTGGAATTCAAAACCAATTAATTAATAAAACTCAATTAACTAATTAAAAAATCTGGTGTTGAAAGCTAGTCTCAGTAATGGTGCCATGAAGCTATCATCAATTGTCATAAAAACCCCATTGGGTCACTAATGCCCTTTAGGGAAGGAAATCTGGCCTACATGTGTCTCCAGACCCACAGCAATATGTTTGACTCTTAACTGCCCTCTGAAATGGCCTAGCAAGCCATTCAGTTGTCAAGGGTAATTAGGGATGGGCAACAAATGCTGGCCTTGCCAGTAATGCCCACATCCCATGAAAGAATTTTTAAAAACTGCCATCTGAAAGGAAATAAGAGGCAAATGAGAGAAAAAACATCAATCATCAAAGCAACATGGGGGTACAGATTATGGTCTAAAATTCTTGAACTCAATGTTGAGTCCAGAAGGCTGTAAAGTGCCCAGTCAAAAGATGAGGTGCTGTTCTTTGACCTTCATTGGAATGCTGCTAGATGCTCAGGGTCACAATTGCAGGCTGAACGGAGGTGTTCCGCAAAGTGGTCATCCAGTCTGCATTTGGTCTCCCCATTGTAGGGGAGACCACAGACCAGAGGAATTTACCATAGAGCTTTCTGGGAAAAATCAAAGTAACTTATAGAAACACGTTTTACATTAACCTGCTACCCAGACAAAACATGCAGCTTTTCACAGTTACTCTGTTCAGAGATTAATAAATTATTGCATAGTTAGAGCAAATTGCTGAGGTCCAGTTGCTGCACTGGGAGTGATTGGCCTGAGGAATCAGTGGACTTTGCTGATGCCCCCTCCCTGTTCCCAGACTGTCTGTAGATCCAGAAAGATCAACTTCACTTTGACCTCTCAGCCTTGCTTCTGAAGGCTGGGTTTCCCTCCTACAGCAATACGTTAGATGTTCCAGCTGATCCTCAGCAGGCACAGGTCAGAAAGGAGATCTTCAGCAGCCTGAGACTGAGTCCTTGCTCCGTGTGATAAACCAGCTTTACTTAAAATCACACAAGACAAAGTTGTGATTTGCCTTTTTCGCAAACTGTGTGTGAGGATCGCAGGTTCAATCTGTTGTTCACACTGTGTCTGCTTCACTTTTCAGCTCTGAATTTGAGAGGTGTGAGCACCAACCATCCCCCATCAAAAATAAACCTATAAGAAACAGCAGAGGCCTGAGGGAGATGCAGTAAGTGTTGGATAGGCCCCAACAGTTACACAGATGTAGCAGTACCCCTCCTCCCTGGTGCCCAGGCACCCACTGAGTGCTGTAAGCCAGTGGAATCAATCACTGTAATGGATATGCAGCCTGCCATCCATGTACAGCCACCACAGGGGCTAGAGAGGTGTGAGAAACTGCCAACTGCAATGTCTTGTGGGAACAGGTCCTCACATTTTTGGGACAGATTCAGTGTATAAGTAATGATCAGTAATACAGGCAGTTTCTGCCCTTCCACACATTGCACTACACAACTGCCTTAATCATTCACTTTCATAAAACAAAGTACACTGATGAAAGTTTCACTGTTAGGGTGGGAGTTCCAGGATTATGACCCAGTGACAATGAAGGAATGGTGATATAGTTCCAAGTCAGGATGATGTGTGACATGGTGGGGAACTTGCACCTCACTTGATGAATAAAGATTCAGTGTTCTTTACAGATTTGCAAGTTATCAAAAGTAGTGGTGCTGGTTAATAAGGTCATAAAAAGGTGCAAACCAAACACTGGTGTTCATTTCTAGAGGGGTAGAATTAAATAATTGAGAAGTTTTGTAAAATTTTTAGAGGACTTTGGTTAGACCACACTTGATGTACTTTGAACTGTTGTGGGCTTCTTATTATAAAAAGGATATAGAGGCACTGGAGAAGGTGCAAGAGATTTACAAGAACTGAAAGGTTAAGAACATAAGAAATAGGAGCAGGAATAGGCCATTCAGCCCTTCCAGCCCACTCCGCCATTCAATGAGATCATGGCTGATCTTCTACTTCAACACCATTTTCCTGCACTGTCCCCGTTTTCCTTGATGTTTATAATATGTATAAATCTATCGATCTCAGTCTTGAACATACTCAATGACTGAGCCTCCACAACCCTCTGGGGCAGAGAATTCCAAAGATTTACTACCCTCTGAGTGAATAAATTCCTCCTCAACTCAGTCCTAAATGACCTGCCCCTTATTCTGAGACTGTTTTCCATAGTTCTATATCCTCTCAGCCAGGGGAAACATCCTGCATCTACCCTGTCGAGCCCGGTAAATATTTTCTATGTTTGAATGAGATCAACTCTCATTCTTCAAAACTCCAGAGAATAAAGGTCCAGTCTATTAAATCTTTCCTCATAGGACAATCCCTCCATCCCAGGAATTAATTTGGTGAACCTTCTTTGCAACCACTCTATGGCAAATATATCTTTCCTTTGGTAAGGAGACCAAAACTGCACACAATACTCCAGGTGCGGTCTCACCAAGGCTCTATATAATTGCAGTAAGACATCTTTACTCCTATACTCAAATCCTCTTGTAATGAAGACAAACATACCATTTGCCTTCTTAATGCTTGCTGTATCTGCAGGTTAGCTTTAGTGACTCATGAACAAGGACACCCAAGTCCCTTTAAAGTTCAACACTTCCCAGCCTCTCACCATTTAAGAAATACTCTGTATTTCTGTTTTTCCTACCAAAGTGGATAACCTCACATTTCTTCACATTGTATTCCATCTGCCAAATTTTTGCCCATTGGTTTAGCCTCTCTAAATCCCCTTGAAGTGTCTTTGCATCCTCCTCAGAACTCACACTTTCACCTAGTTTTGTGTCATTTGCAAACTTGGAAATATTACATTTAATTCCCACATCCAAATTGATATGGATTGTGAATAGCTGGGGTCCAAGCACTGATCCTTGCAGTACTCCATGAGTCACAGCCTGCCAACTTGAGAATGACCCATTTATTCCTACTCTCTGTTTTCTGTCTATTAACCAGTTCTCAATCCATGCCAGTATATTATCCAAATCCCATGTGTTCTAATTTTGTTTACGTACCTCTTGTGTGAGACCCTATCAAAAACTTTCTGAAAATCTAAATATACCACATCCACTGGTTCCCCTTTATCTATTCTACTAGTTACATCATCAAATCAACTTCAACAGGTTCATAAAATATGATTTCCCTTTCATAAATCCATGTTGACTCTGCCCAATCCTACCATTATTTTCTAACTTTCCTGTTATCACATCCTTTATTATAGATTCTAGCATTTTCCCTACGACTGATGTTAGACTAACAGGTCTGTAGTTCCCCGTTTTCTCTCCCCCTCCTTTCTTCAATAGTGGGGTTACATTTACCACCTTCCAATCTGCAGGAACAATTCCAGAGTCTATAGAATTTTGAAAGATGACCACCAATGCATCCAATAATTCTGCAGCCACCTCTTTCAACACTCTAGGATGTAGATCATCAGGTTCAGGGAATTTATCTACTTTAAGTCCCATTAATTTCTCTAGTACTTTTTTTTAAACTAATATTAATATCTTGCAGTTCCTTGTTTACACTAGTCCCTTGATTCTCTATTATTTCTGGAAGGTTTTTAGTATTTTCCTCCATGAAGACAGACACAAAGGGCCAGATCTTGTGCTCGGCTGGACGTCGGGTTCTGTGGCATGCAGGGACGGAGAATTGGAGAGGCAATGGCTGCCATGGAACCCGATGCCGGGATTGCCTGGCTCAATCTTCCCAGAGGCAGGGAAGCTCAGTGGCGGCACATCCACCGCTCTGAGACAGGACCCTAGTTTAAATATTTAAAATCGCTCTCTGCATAAATTGCAGTGTCTTCCACCACAATCTTCCCATCCATTCCCGATCTTGTGCTCGACATGCAGCCCTCATGCGCCTCCACTTTCCCATCCATGAGAAGCTGGTGTCACCGTTATAATCCCCTGCTTTCTCTCTACCTCCCTTTTTAAATAGTGGTGTTACATCAGCTACCCTCCAATCTGTAGGAACTGTTCCAGAGTCTATAGAATCTTGGAAGATGACCACCAATGCATCCACTATTTCTAGGGCCACTTCCTTAAGTACTCTGGGATGCATACCATCAGGCCCTGGGGATTTATCGACCTTCAATCCCATCAATTTCCCCAACACCATTTCTCTACTAATACTGATTTCCTTCAGTTCCTTCCTCTCAAACCATGTGTTCCCCAACATTTCTGGTAGGATATTTGTGTCCTCCTTTGTGAAGACAGACCCAAAGTATGCATTTAGTTGGTCAGCCATTTCTTCGTTCCCCATAATAAATTCCCCAGTTTCTGACTGTAAGGGACCTACATTTTTCTTCACCAATCTTTTTCTCTTCACATACCTATAGAAACTTTTACAGTCAGTTTTTATGTTCCCCGCAAGCTTGCTCTCGTACTCTATTTTCCCCTTCTTAATCAATCTTTTGCTCCTCCTTTGCTGAATTCTAAACTGCCCCCAATCCTCAGGTCTGTTGTTTTTCCTGGCAGATTTATATGCCTCTTCCTTGGATCCAATGCTATCTCTAATTTCCCTTGTAAGCCATCTTTCCCGTTTTATTTTTGCGCCAGACAGGGATAAACAATTGTTGCAGTTCATCCATGCGCTCTTTAAATGTTTGCCATTGCCTATCCACCGTCATCCCTTTAAGTAACGTTTCCCAATCCATCATAGCTCCTGCTCCTAATTCGTATGTTCGTATTTATGTTCATATGGTTCCTCAACGTACTGCTCTAGAAAACCATCTCATATACATTCCAGGAATTCATCCTCCACAACATTAGAAATAATTAGGTTTATCCAGTCTATATGTAGATTGAAATACCCCATGATTACTGTATTACCCTTGTTACCTGCACCTCTAATTTCCTGATTTATCCTGTGATTTACATTACCACAGCTGTTTGGTGGCATTTAAACAACTCCCACCAATGTTTTCTGCCCCTTGTCGTTTCTTAGTTCCACCCAAACTGATTCTACATCTTGATCTTTAGAATAAGGTCATCTCTCACGACAGTACGAATGCCCTCTTTAATTAACAGAGCTACCCCACCACCTTTTTTCAGCTTCCTGTCCTTCCTGAATGTCACATACCCTTGGATATTCAGGTTCCAGCTTTGGTTTTCTTGTAGCCACGTCTCTGTAATGACTATCAGGTCATACTAGGAATTTCTATTTGAGCTGACAATTCATCTATTTTATTGCGAATGCTGCAAGCCCTCAGATGCAGAGCCCTTAATTCAGTTTTCTTTCACTGCTTTTGTAAACTCTGGCCCTATCTGCTAGCACAATCTTAAGTTTGCAATCACTGTCACTACCTGCCATACTGCAATTATCATTACTGTTATTGCTACTGTCATGCAGGTCCCCACCTGCCAAGAATAAGGCACATTAATTTTGCCACATGGACATTAAATTTCAAATGATTGCTGGGAAGAAGATAAGGCCTATGACAAAGGGTTGCCAGGCCCCTGGCTGGAAAAACATTTTTGCATATTAACAGATGGTGTTGGAACAAAGGAGCTATCCCCTGCTCCAATACAATACACAAACAGACCTGGTCAAACCAGTTAGTCACATGACTAACCTGCTTGGCAATCTGGGTTTTTTTCTGAATTGCAGAGTTTGAACTGAGAGTTTGGGCAGAAAGCTCTTTGCTCCTAGATTGAAAAGACCTCTCCTGGCTGGTTCGCCAGAGCCTCTCCTGTCTGCTCCCATCTCTTTCTCACGGAACTCCAAAACCCACTGATGACACATGACCCCCAAGAGAGGAAAGTCTCCTACAGTGAACAAGGTTTAAGAAGAATACTGGGCCCCAACAATAAACAAGATTTACCTACAATCAAGGACTCCACAGCGAGTGCAAAGCACAGTAACAAAAAACCCTCTTCAGAGATTGCCTCAAACTTTTCCATTTTATTTTTCTTCTGCTCTTTCTGTCCCTATCTGCATGTGTGTATCATGTATGCATGCTAGAGTGGGCACATCGTGTATCCATAGGCGTTAACCAAATTAGAGTTTAAATTTAAGTTGAATAAATTTCAATCTTTCTTATTTAAACCCAAAGAAAACTTTAGCGTGCTGGTTTCTTTGCCTTATAATTGGAAAGCGGTGAACAAGGATTCACCAAAGGGGGAGCTAAAAAAAACCAGTGTGTTTAAAACTAAAACCCTGTTACAGTAAGACCAGGTGAAGGCTGAAAGTGAACCCTAGACCTTTTTCTCATCTGGTCGTAACACTACCTTGATCTATTGCCTTGTCATTTCCTTTTAATTTGCTCAATCTTCCCCTACATGATCCCTTCCTCCCTCTACTTGGTTTAAAGCCCTCGCTACTTCCTTAGCTATACAACTGGCTAGAACACTGGTCTCAGCACAGTTCAGGTGAAGTCCGTTCCAACAGTACAGCCCCTACTTTCCCCAGTTCTGGTGCCAGTGGTCCACGAACCGGAACCATTTCTCCCACACCAGTCTTTGAGCCACGCATTCATCTTTCCAATTTTATTTACCCTATGCCAATTTGCACATGGCTCAGTTAATAATCCAGAGATTATTACCTTTGAGGTTCTGCTTTTTAATTTAGTGCCTAGTTCCTCATACTCCTAATGCAGGACCTATCTATGTTGTTGGTACCTACATGAACCAGGGGTGTTTTTGTGACTGGAGGGCTGTTTCCAGTGGCGTTCCGCAGGGCTCAGTACTGGGTCCCCTGCCTTTTGAGGTACATATTAACAATTTGGACGTAAATGTAGGGGGCATGATCAAGAAGTTTGCAGACGATACAAAGATTGGCCATGTGGTAGACAGTGAGGAGGATAGCTGTAGGCTACAGAAAGATATTGATGGTCTGGTCAGATGGGCAGAAAAGTGGCAAATGGAATTCAACCTGGAGAAGTGCAAGGTGATGTATTTGGGGAGGTCAAACAAGGCAAATGAATACACAATTAATGGGAAAATACTGAGAAGTGGAGATAGTGAGGGACCTTGGAGTGAATGTCCACAGATCTCTGAACGTAGCAGGACAGGTCGACACGGTGGTGAAGAAGGCATATGGAATCCTTTCCTTTATTAGTCGAGGTATAGAATATAAGAGCAGGGAGGTTATACTGGAACTCAGGCCACAACTTGAGTACTATGTGCAGTTCTGGTCACCTCATTACGGAAAGGATGTAATTGCAGTAGAGAGGGTACAGAGGAGATTTATGAGGATGTTGCCAGGACTGGAAAAATGCAGCTATGAGAAAGATTGGATAGGCTGGGGTTGTTCTCCTTGGAACAGAGAAGGCTGAGGGGAGATCTGATTGAAATGTACAAAATTTTGAGGGGCCTGGATAGAGTGGAGGTGAAGGGTCTATTCACCGTAGCAGAGAGGTCAGTGACTAGGGGGCATAGATTTAAAGTGATTGGTAAAAAAATTAGAGGGGAGATGAGGAAAATTTTTTTTACCCAAAGGGTGGTGGGGGTCTGGAACTCACTGCCTGAAAGGGAAGTTGAGGCAGAAACCCTCAACTCATTCAAAAGGAGTCTAGATATGTACCTCAAGTGCCGTAATCTGCAGGGCTACGGACCAAATGCTGGAAGGTGGGATTAGAATAGGTGGATTGTTTTTCAGCCAGCACATGATGGGCTAAGTGGACTCTTTCTGTGCCTTAAAATTTCTATGATTTCTATGATTCCTATGCCAACTGGATCCTCCCCCTCACACTGCAAGTTCCTCTCCAGCCCTGAGCAGATGTCCCAAACCCTGACACCAGGCAGGCAACACAGCCTTGTGGATTCTTGCTCTTGGCTGCAGAGAACAGTGCCAATCCCCCTGACTATACTGTCCCCTACTAGCAGTGCATTCCTTTTAATTCCCCTCCCACCCCCACCACGCACACACTTGAATGGCTTCCTGTATCATGGTGCCATGGTCAGAATGCTCATCCACATTACTTCCTTTGCTCTTGTCCATACAAGCTGCAAGAACCTCAAACTTGTTGCTCAATTGCAAGGGTTGAGGCTCCTCCACTTCCACCTTCTCGATCCCCTCAATTGCCTGACTCGCAATCACACCCTCCTGTCCCTGACCACTGAACAAATCAGACAACCCTATCCTAAGGGGTGTGACTGCCTTCTGGAACAAAGTGTCCAGGTAACCTTCCTCTCCCTGATGCATTGCAATGTCTGTAGCTCAGCCTCCAGCTCATTAACTCTGAGCCAAAGCTCCTCAAACTGCAGACAATTATTGTGGTTATGGTTGCCATAGATTGCAGTGGCATCCAGGGGCTCCCACATGCTGCAGCCATGACACATCTCCTGTCCTGCCATCTTTATTGTGTTAATTAAATTTGTTAATCTTAATTAATTTATAGTTCCCCTCTTCACTGAACTCCCTCACTCACCAAACTCTCAGCTTCACACTATGTGCCCTCAAGCAGCACTCAGGTTATAACTATCAGGAAAGATTGAACAGATTGGAGCCCTATTCTTTAGAAAGAGAGGCTGAGGAATGATAGAGGTCTTTAAAATTATGAACGAGTTTGATCAGGTAGACATAGAGAAATGGTTTCTACTTGTGGGAAGTTCAAAATTAGGGGCCATAAGTATAAGCTAGAATTCAGGAGAGACTTCTTTACCTAGAAGGTGGTGTGAATGAGCAACATGCTACCACAGGGGGTGGTTGAGGTGAATAGTATTGATGGATTTAAGGGGAAGCTGGGTAAATACATAAGGGGGAAAGGAATATGAGGATATGTTGAAAGGGTGAAATGAAGAGAAGTGGGAGGAGACTTATATGGAGCATAAACACTGGCATAGACCAGTTGGGCTGAATGGCCTATTTCTGCGATGTAAATTGACCAAAAGCTTGGTGGAAGAGGCAGGTTTTAAGGAGTGTCTTAAATGAGAAAAGCAAGGTTGAGAGGCGGAGAGGTTTAGGGAGGGAATTCCAGAGGTTAGGGCCCCAGCAGCTGGAGGCATGGCCACCAATGGTGGAGCAATTAAACTCAGGGGTGCTCAAGTGGCCAGAATTGTAGGAGCACAGAAATCTCAGAGGGTTTGAGAAGGTTATGAGGATAGGGAAGGCGAGGTCATGAAGGGATTTGAACATGAGCATGAGAATTTTTAAATTGAGTTGCTGCTTGACCAGGTGCTAATGTAGGTCAGTGAGCACAGAGGTAATGGATGAACAGGATGTGGCGTGAGTTTGGATACAGCAGCAGAATAGTTGAAACACGTTCACACAATCTCACCATTCACATTAATGAAAGAAATCCTGTGGGTCATGAGTTGATCCGCCTAAACCTCCACATCCCTCTTGTGCTCCCAGCACACAAAGCTCCGGAATCTAGGGAGCCTCTCATGTGATGTAATATGTGTGCTATCTAGTCACATGATGCCACATGCCCACAATGCTTCTATATCAGAAGGTGGGTACAAGAAAGACTGAAAGAGCAATAGTGATAGGAGATTCAATAGTCAGGGAACAGACAAGCGTTTCTGTGGTCGCTGATGTGAATCCAGGATGGTATGTTGCCTCCCTGGTGCCAGGGTCAAGGATGTCACTGAATAGCTGCAGAGCACCCTGAGGAGGGAGAGTGAATAGCCAGCAGCCGTGGTCCACATTGGAACAAACAACAGAGGTAGGAAGAGGGATGTGATTCTGCAGAAAGAGCTTCCTGATCTAGGTAAGACAATAGCAAGCAGGACCTCAAAAGTAGTAATTTCCAGATTATTCCCAACACCATGTGCAAGTGATTATAGAAATAGGAGGATAGTGCAGATGAATGTGTGGCTGGAAAGGTGGTGCAGGACAGAGGGCTTTAGATTGCTGGGGCACTGGGACCAGTTCTGGAGAAGTTGGGACCCGTACAGGCTGGATGGATTGCACCTGAACAGAGCTGGGACAAATATTCTTGCGGGCGATTTGCTAGTGCTATTGGGGAGAGTTTAAATTAACTTGGCAAGGATGTGGGAACCAGGAGATAATTATACCTCAGAGGAACACCAAGGTGCACAGTGAGTTGGAAGAGACAGATAGCACTAGAGTCTGAAATAGCAAAGTACTAAGTGAGGTCAGAGTGAGCGTGTTCAGCAGTAATGGAGAAGGGAATAGTTCCATATTAGATGGGAATGGAGTGAGAAGGACTACAAGGAATAGAAAGACAGCATTACAATGCAGGTGTGTAAATGCACAAAGTGTGGTGAATACGTTTGGTGAGCTACAAGCACAAATAGCAGTATGGGAATATGATGTGGTTTTTTAAATTGATTAGAGATACAGCACTGAAACAGGCCCTTCGGCCCACCGAGTCTGTGCCGAACATCAACCACCCATTTATACTAATCCTACAGTAATCCCATATTCCTACCAAACATCCCCACCTGTCCCTATATTTCCCTACCACCTACCTATACTAGTGACAATTTTATAATGGCCAATTTACCTATCAACCT
Source organism: Heterodontus francisci (assembly GCF_036365525.1). Taxonomy (NCBI): domain Eukaryota; kingdom Metazoa; phylum Chordata; class Chondrichthyes; order Heterodontiformes; family Heterodontidae; genus Heterodontus; species Heterodontus francisci. The sequence goes on from NC_090403.1 coordinate 58,668,539, forward strand.
TTGGTGGCAATAATGGAAATGTGGCTTAAAAATGGCAAGGACTAAGCACTTAATATAGAAAGATATAAAGTGTTCAGAAAAGATAGAGAAGGAAAAAAAAGGAGGTGGGGTTCCAGTACTGATTAGGGAAGACATTGTCGTGTTGGAAAGGGGGATGTCTTTGTGGGGACAAGGACACAATCCATTTGGTTAGAGTTGAGGAGCAAAAAGGGTACAATCACAATACTGGGGGTGTTCTATAGGCCTCCAAATAGTGAGAGAGAGATAGAGGAACAAATCTGCAGGGAAATCAGAGATGTGCAAGAACCATAGAGTGACGATATTGGGGGACTTTATTCACCCAAATATAGAATGGAATAATTTTAGAGTAAAGGGTAAGGAGGGGGAGGAATGTCAAAAAATGTTCAGGACAACTTCCTTGATCAGTATGTTCTCAGCCCAATGAGAAAAGAGACGTTGCTGGATCTGGTGCTGCAAAATGAGATGGTCCAAGTGGACCAAATATCTCTGGGGGGGCATTTGGGTAAGAGTGATCATTGTATCATAATGTAGACTAGGAATGAAAATTTTTTTTATAAACCGGCATGGACTCGATGGGCTGAATGGCCACCTTCTCGTTGTAAATGACTCTATATCACTGCTGCTGTAGAATGAAATCTCCTACAAAATAAACAGTGGATTATACCATCCCTTTTCAATGACTGGCATTCTGCAAGCTAGATATTCAGTGCCACTGGGCTCAGTTCTTCCCCTAATTTTGCTACATTAATGTAACTTTAAGGTAGATAAGTCCCCAGGTCCTGATGGGATCTACCCCAGAATACCGAGGGAGGCAAGGGAAGAAATTGCTGGGGCCTTGACAGAAATCTTTGCATCCTCATTGGCTACAGGTGAGGTCCCAGAGGACTGGAGAATAGCCAATGTTGTTCCTTTGTTTAAGATGGGTAGCAAGGATAATCCAGGAAGTTATAGGCCGATGAGCCTAATGTCAGTGGTAGGGAAATTATTAGGGAGGATTCTTCGGGACAGGATTTGCTCCCATTTGGAAACAAACAAACTTATTAACGAGAGGCAGCATAGTTTTGTGAAAGGGAGGCCGTGTCTCACTAATTTGATTGAGTTTTTTGAGGAAGTGACGAAGATGATTGATGAAGGAAGGGCAGTGGATGTCATCTATATGGACTTCAGTAAAGCCTTTGACAAGGTCCCTCATGGCAGACTGGTACAAAAGGTGAAGTCACGCGGGATCAGAGGTGAGCTGGCAAGATGGATACAGAACTGGCTCAGTCATAGAAGACAGAGGGTAGCAGTGGAAGGGTGCATTTCTGAATGGAGGGATGTGACTAGTGGTGTTCCGCAGGGATCTGTGCTGGGACCTTTGCTCGTTGTATTATATATAAATGATTTGGAGGAAAATGTAGCTGGTCTGATTAGTAAGTTTGCGGACGACACAAAGGTTGGTGGAGTTGCGGATAGTGATGAGGATTGTCAGAGGATACAGCAGGATATAGATCGGTTGGAGACTTGGGCGGAGAAATGGCAGATGGAGTTTAATCCGGACAAATGTGAGGTAATGCATTTTGGAAGGTCTAATGCAGGTGGGAAGTATACAGTAAATGGCAGAACCCTTAGGAGTATTGACAGGCAGAGAGATCTGGGCGTACAGGTCCACAGGTCACTGAAAGTGGCAACGCAGGTGGATAAGGTAGTCAAGAAGGCATACGGCATGCTTGCCTTCATCGGTCGGGGCATAGAGTATAAAAATTGGCAAGTCATGCTGCAGCTGTACAGAACTTTAGTTAGGCCACACTTAGAATATTGTGTACAATTCTGGTCACCACACTACCAGAAGGACGTGGAGGCTTTGGAGAAGGTACAGAGGAGGTTTACCAGGATGTTGCCTGGTCTGGAGGGCATTAGCTATGAGGAGAGGTTGGATAAACTCGGATTGTTTTCACTGGAACGATGGAGGTGGAGGGGCGACATGATAGAGGTTTACAAAGTTATGAGCGGCATGGACAGAGTGGATAGTCAGAAGCTTTTTCCCAGGGTGGAAGAGTCAGTTACTAGGGGACATAGGTTTAAGGTGAGAGGGGCAAAGTTCAGAGGGGATGTGCGAGGCAAGTTCTTTACACAGAGGGTGGTGAGTGCCTGGAACTTGTTGCCGGGGGAGATGGTGGAAGCAGGTACGATAGCAACGTTTAAGAGGCAGCTTGATAAATACATGAATAGGATGGGAATAGAGGGATACGGACCCCGAAATTTGCAGAAGGTTTTAGTTTAGGCAGGCATCAAGATCAGCGCAGGCTTGGAGGGCCGAATGGCCTGTTCCTGTGCTGTACTGTTCTTTGTTCTTTGTAACTGTATAAAATCAATTTGTTCTGGTTTAACTAAAATTCTTCAATTCATAATGCATTGCTGTTCACTGTGACCCACGCATTGCTCAATCCACAGGCATGTGTTGTTGGGTATAAGGGATATTTATTGGTGTATGGGGTGTATTTTGGGTTTATGAGTGTCTATTGGGAATATAGGGTATTTGTCAGGTATATGGGCCATTTATTGGGTATGTGGGTTGTCTGCCAGGTATGTGGGGTATTTATTGGGTATATGGGGGTGTCTATTGGATATATGGGGTGCTTATCGAGTATATGGGGCATTTATTGGGTAAATTGTGTGATTATTGTGTATACGGAGTGTTTATTAGTTTTATTGGGTGGTTATCAGATATATGGGGTTTTTATTGAGTATATGGGATGTTTATTCGGTATATGGGGTATTTATTGGGCATATGGGTGTCTCAAAGGTTGTAATCTCTGGATTACTTCCGGTGCCACGTGCTCGTGAGTATAGGAATAGGAGGATAAAGCAGATGAATGCGTGGCTGAAGAGATGGTGCAAGAGGGAGGGTGTTAGTTTCCTGGATCACTGGGGCTATTTCTGGCAAAGGTGGGACCTGTACAAGTTGGAACGGTTGCACCTGAACCGAAACGGGACCAACATCCTTGTTGGGAGGTTTGTTAGTGCTGTTGTGGGGTGGGGGGATTAAACTAATTTAGCAGGGGGACGGGATACAGAGTGGCGGTAGAGTAGGGAGTGATGCACAGCCAAATATAGAAGAGAAACTGAGTCAGTCTGGAAGGCAGAGCAAATATAGACCTGTTAAGGCACAAGTGAAAAATGCAAGGCTGGATTGCATCTATTTCAACGCAAGGGGTCTTACAAGTAAGGCAGATGAATTGAGGACTTTGATAAACACATGGGAATATGATATCGTTGCTATCACAGAGACATGGTTGAGGGAAAGACAGAACTGGCAGCTCAATATTCCAGGATATCAAATCTTCAGGCGTGACGGGGTGGTGGTGGGGTGTAAAAGAGGAGGTGGCATTGCACTGTTGATCAAGGAGTCAATTACTGCAGTAAGGAGGGATGATATCTTAGAAGGTTCCTCAAATGAGGCCATATGGGTAGAACTTAAAAACAAAAAGGGGGCAATCACTTGGCTGGGAGTGTACCTCCAAATAGTCAGGGAGAGATAGAGGAGCAGATATGTAGGCAAATCTCAGAGAGGTGTAAAAATAATAGGGTAAAAATAGTAGGGGATTTCAACTTCCCCAATATTAACTGGGATAGTCTTAGTGCAAAAGGCTTAAGGGGGCGGAATTCTTAAAGTGCATACAGGAGAGTTTTTTGAGCCAGTAGGTAGAGAGTCCTACAAGAGAAGGGGCAGTACTGGACCTAATCCTGGGGAAAGAAGCCGGACAAGTGGTAGCAGTGTCAGTGGGGGAGCATTTCAGGGATAGTGACCATAACTCTGTAAGATTTAAGGTAGTTATAGAAAAGGACAAAGATGGACCGGAAATAAAGGTACTGAATTGGGGGAAGGCCGATTTCAATATGATAAAACAAGATCTGGCCAAAGTGGACTGGGAGCAGCTACTTGTAGGAAAGTCTACATCAGACCAGTGGGAGTCATTCAAAAAGGAAAGAGTGAGAGTTCAGGGCCAGCATGTTCCTGTAAAGGTGAAGGGTAGGACCAACAAGTCCAGGGAACCCTGGATGCCAAGGGATATAGAGGATTGGATAAGGCAAAAAAGGAGGCTTATAGCAGATTCAGAGGGCTGAAAACAGCAGAGGCCGAGAGGAGTATAGAGAGTGTAGTGGGGGGGGGGGGGGGGGGCGGGGGGGGCGGTATTTTAAAAAGTAATTAGGAGAGCGAAGAGGGGGCATGAAAAACACTGGTGGGCAAGATAAAGGAAAATCACAAGGCGTTTTGTAAGTATATTAAGGACAAGAGGATAACCAGGTAAAGAGTAGGGCCCAAAGTGGCAATCTGTGTGTGGAGCCAGAGGACGGAGGTGAGGTTTTAAATGATTACTTTTCATCTGTGTTCACTATGGAGAAGGACGATGTAGGTGTAGAGATCAGGGAGAGGGATTGTGATATACTCAAACAAATTAGCATTGAAAGGGAGGAAGTATTAGCTGTTTTAGTGGGCTTAAAAGTGGATAAATCCCCAGGCCCAGATGAGATGTATCCCAGGCTGTTATGTGAGGCAAGGGAGGAGATTGCAGGGGCTCTGACACAAATTTTCAAATCCTCTCTGCCACAGGACAGGTGCCAGAGGACTGGAGGACAGCGAATGTGGTACCATTATTCAAGAAAGGTAGCAGGGATAAACCAGGTAATTACAGGCCAGTGAGTCTAACATCAGTGGTTGGGAAACGTTTGGAAAAAATTCTGAGGGACAGGATTAATGTCCACTTGGAGAGGCAGGGATTAATCAGGGATAGTCAGCATGGCTTTGTCAGGGGGCGATCATGTCTAACTAACTTGATTAAATTTTTCATGGAGGTGACTAGGTGTGTAGATGAGGGTCAAGCAGTTGATGTAGTCTACATGGACTTCAGTAAGGCTTTTGATAAGGTCCCGCATGGGAGATTGTTGAAGAAGATAAGAGCCCATGGGATCCAGGGAAATTTGGCAAATTGGATCCAAAATTGGCTTAGTGGCAGGAGGCAGAGGGTGATGGTCGAGGGTTGTTTTTGCGATTGGAAGCTGTGACCAGTGGTGTACCACAGGGATCAGTGCTTTGACCCTTGCTGTTTGTAGTGTACATTAATGATTTCGAACCGAATATAGGAGGTATGATCAGTAAGTTCGCAGATGACATGAAAATTGGTGGTGTCGTAAATAGTGAGGAGGAAAGCCTGAGATTACAGGACGATATAGATGGGCAGAGAGTGTGGCAAATGGAGTTTAACCCTGAGAGGTGTGAGGTGATGCATTTTGGGAGGACTAACAAGGCAAGGGAATATACAATGGATGGTAGGACTCTAGGAAGTACACAGGGTCAGAGGGACCTTGGTGTACTTGTTCCTAGATCACTGAAGGCAGCAGTACAGGTAGATAAGGTGGTTAGGAAGGCATATGGGATACTTGCCTTTATTAGCCGAGGCATAGAATATAAGAGCAGGGAGGTTATGATGGAGCTGTATTAAATGTTAATTAGGCCACAGCTGGAGTACTGTGTACAGTTCAGGGCACCACACAATAGGAAGGATGTGATTGCACTGCAGAGGGTGCAGAGGAGATTCACCAGGATGTTGCCTGGGCTGGAGCATTTCAGCTATGAAGAGAGACTGGATAAGCTGGGGTTGTTTTCCTTGGAGCAGAGAAGGCTGAGGGGGGACATGATTGAGGTATACAAAATTATGAGGGGCATAGATAAAGTAGATAGGAAGAAACTTTTTCCCGTAGTGGAGGTGTCAATAACCAGGGGCATAGATTTAAGGTAAGGGGCAGGGGGTTTAGAGGGGATTTGAGGAAAAATGTTTTCACCCAGAGGGTGGTTGGAATCTGGAACACACTGTCTGAAGGAACCCTCACAACATTTAAGAAGTATTTAGATGAGCACTTGAAATGCCATAGTATACAAGGCTACAGGCCAAGTGCTGGAAAATGGGATTAGAATAGATAGGTGCTTGATGGCCAGCACAGACACGATGGGCCGAAGGGCCTGTTTCTGTACTGTATAACTCTATGACTCAATAACAGGTATATGGGTGTTTATTGGGTATATGGTGTCTATTTATCAATGGTGTGTTTATTGAGTATATGGAGTGGCTATTAGGTATTTGGGGTGATTATTAGGTATATGGGTATTAGACACCCCACATTTTTTTTTAATTCATTCATGGGATGTGGGTGTCACTGGCTAGGCCAGCATTTATTGCCCATCCCTAATTGCCCTTGAAAAGGTGGTGGTGAGCTGCCTTCTTGAACCACTGCAGTCCATGTGGGGTAGGTACACCCACAGTGCTGTGAGGAGGGGAGTTCCAGGATTTTGACCCAGTGACAGTGAAGGAACGGCGATATAGTTCCAAGTCAGGATGGTGTGTGACTTGCAGGGGAACTTGCAGGTGGTGGTGTTCCCATGCATTTGCTGCCCTTGTCCTTCTAGTTGGTAGAGGTCGCGGGTTTGGAAGGTGCTGTCTAAGGAGCCTTGGTGCATTGCTGCAGTGCATCTTGTAGATGGTACACACTGCTGCCACTGTGCGTCGGTGGTGGAGGGAGTGAATGTTTGTAGATGGTGTGCCAATCAAGCGGGCTGCTTTGTCCTGGATGGTGTCGAGCTTCTTGAGTGTTGTTGGAGCTGCACCCATCCAGGCATGTGGAGAGTATTCCATCACCCTCCTGACTTGTGCCTTGTAGATGGTGGACAGGCTTTGGGGAGTCAGGAGTTGAGTTACTCGCCTCAGGATTCCTAGCCTCTGACCTGCTCTTGTAGCCACGGTATTTATATGGCTACTCCAGTTCAGTTTCTGTCAATGGTAGCCCCTAGGATGTTGATAGTGGGGGATTCAGCGATGGTAATGCCATTGAATGTCAAGGGAGATGGTAGATTCTCTCTTGTTGGAGATGGTCACTGCCTGGCACTTGTGTGGCGCGAATGTTACTTGCCACTTATCAGCCCAGGCCTGGATATTGTCCAGGTCTTGCTGCATTTCTACACGGACTGCTTCAGTATCTGAGAAGTCACGAATGGTGCTGAGCATTGTTCAATCATCAGCGAACATCCCCACTTCTGACCTTATGATTGAAGGAAGGTCATTGATGAAGCAGCTGAAGATGGTTGCGCCTAGGACACTACCCTGAGGAACTCCTGCAGTGCTATCCTGGAGCTCAGATGATTGACCTCCAACAACCACAACCATCTTCCTTTGCACTAGGTATTACTCCAGCCAGCGGAGGGTTTTCCCCCTGATTAACATTGACCTCAGTTTTGCTGGGGCTCCTTGATGCCATACTCGGTCAAATGCTGCCTTGATATCAAGGACAGTCACTCTCACCTCACCTCTTGAGTTCAGCTCTTTTGTCCATGTTTGAACCAAGGCTGTGATGAGGTCAGGAGCTGAGTGGCCCTGGCAGAACCCAAACTGAGTGTCACTGAGCAGGTTATTGCTAAGCAAGTGCCGCTTGATGGCACTGTTGATGACACCTTCCATCACTTTACTGATGATTGAGAGTAGGCTGATGGGGCGGTAATTGGCCAGGTTGGACTTGTCCTGCTTTTTGTGAACAGAACATACCTGGGCAATTTTCCACATTACCGGGTAGATGCCAGTGTTGTAGCTGTACTGGAACAGCTTGGCTAGGGGCGCGGAAGTTCTGGAGCACAGGTCTTCAGTACTATTGCCGGAATATTATCAGGGCCCATAGCTTTTGCAGTATCCAGTGCCTTCAGTCGTTTCTTGATATCACACGGAGTGAATCAAATTGGCTGAAGTCTGGCATCTGCGATGCTGGGGACTTCAGGAGGAGGTGGAGATGGATCATCAAATCCGCACTTCTGACTGAAGATTGTTGCAAATGCTTCAGCCTTATCTTTCGCACTGATGTGCTGGGCTCCCCCATCATTGAGGATGGGGATATTTGTGGAGCCACCTCCTCCAGTTAGTTGTTTAATTGTCCACCACCATTCACAGTTGGATGTGGCAGGACTGCAGAGCTTTGATCTGATCCGTTGGTTATGGGATCGCTTAGCTCTGTCTATCGCATGCTGCTTACGCAGTTTGGCACGCAAGTAGTCCTGGGTTGTAGCTTCACCAGGTTGACACCTCATTTTGAGGTATGCCTGGTGCTGCTCCTGGCATGCCCTACTGCACTCTTCATTGAACCAGTGTTGGTCTCCTGGCTTGATGGTAATGGTAGAGTGGGGGATATGCCGGGCCATGAGGTTACAGATTGTGGTTGAGTACAATTCTGCTTCTGCTGATGGCCCACAGCGCCTCATGGATGCCCAGTTTTGCATTGCTAGATCTGTTCAAAATCTATCCCATTTAGCACGGTGATAATGCCACACAACACGATGGACGGTATCCTCAATGTGAAGGCAGGACTTTGTCTCCACAAGGACTGTGCGGTGGTCGCTCCTACCAATACTGTCATGGACAGAAGCATCTGCAGCAGGCAGATTGGTGAGGACGAGGTCAAGTATGTTTTTCCCTCGTGTTGGTTCCCCCACCACCTGCCGCAGACCCAGTCTAGCAGCTATGTCCGTTAGGACTCGGCCAGCTCGGTCAGTAGTGGTGCTACTGAGCCTCTCTTGGTGATGGACATTGAAGTCCCCCACCCAGAGTACATTTTGTGCCCTTGCCACCCTCAGTGCTTTCTCCAAGTGGTGTTCAACATGGTGGAGTACTGAGTCATCAGCTGAAGGAGGGCGGTAGGTGGTAATCAGTAGGAGGTTACCTTGCCCATGTTTGACCTGATGCCATGAGACTTCATGGGGTCCAGAGTCAATGTTGAGGGCTCCCAAGGCAACTCCCTCCCTCCTGTATACCACTGTCCCGCCACCTCTGGTGGGTCTGTCCTGCCGGTGGGACAGGATGTACCTGGGGATGGTGATGGTGGTGTCTGGGACATTGTCTGGAAGGTATGATTCCGTGAGTATGACTATGTCAGGCTGTTGCTTGACTAGTCTGTGGGACAGCTCTCCCAACTTTGGCACAAGTCCCCAGATGTTAGTCAGGTGGACTTTGCAGGGTCGACAGGGCTGGGTTTGCCATTGTCGTTTCCGTTGCCTCGGTTGATGCCGGGTGGTCCGTCCGGTTTCATTCCTTTTTATTGACTTCGTAACGGTTAGGTACAACTGAGTGGCTTGCTAGGTCATTTCACAGGGTATGTAAGAGTTAACCACATTGCTGTGGTTCTGGAGTCACATGTAGGCCAGACCAGGTAAGGACAGCAGATTTCCTTCCCTGAAGGACATTAGTGAACCAGATGGGTTTTTACAACAATCGACAATGGTTTCATGGCCATCATTAGACTAGCTTTCAATTCCAGATTTATTAATTGAATTCAAATTCCACCTTCTGCTGTGGTGGGATTCGAACCCATGTCCCCAGAGAAATACCCTGGGTTTCTGGGTTACTAGTCCAGTACTAATACCACTATGCCACCGCCTACCCTAATAATCAGGTATATGGGTGTTTCGTGAGTATATGGGGTGTTTATTGGTTATATGGTTACTTATTAGGTATATAAGTGCCTATCAGGCATATGGGGTATTTATTGTGTAAGAGGTGGGGTGTTTATTGAGCACATGGAGTACCTATCACTTATATGATGTGTCTATCAGTTTTATGGGTTATCTATTGGGTAAATTAGGTATTTATCAGTTATATGGACCCTAACCCTAACCCTAACGTGTCTATTGAATATATGGGATCGTTATCAGGTATAGCTGGTGCCTATTGGGTATGTGGGGTGTTTATTGGGTATATGGATATCTTTTGGGTACAGCAAAGAGGAGTTCCCTGATGAGGACTTTCCATACTTTGGTCTGCACTCTTAGACGGGCAAGGTTGAACAACCTGCCACCTGATCTTGTGTGGAGGAAAATTCCTTCTTCTGAAGACTTGAACGCATGTGAGAGCAGCAGGGAGAAGAAGATCCCAAACAGTGTAGGTGCGAGAACACAGCCCTGTTTCACGCCACTCAGGATAGGAAAGGGGTCTGATGAGGTGCCGCCATGTTGAATTGTGCCTTTCATATTGTCATGGAATGAGGTGATGATACTTTGTAGCTTTGGTGGACATCCGAACTTTTCTAATAGTCTGAAGAGACCACGTCTGCTGACGAGGTCAAAGGCTTTGGTGAGATCAATGAAAGCAACGTAGAGGGGCATCTGTTGTGCGCGGCATTTCTCCTGTAGCTGGCAAAGGGAGAACAGCATGTCAATGGTCGATCTCTCTGCACGAAAGCCACACTGTGCCTCAGGGTAGACACGCTCAGCCAGCTTCTGGAGTCTGTTTAAAGCGACTCAAGCGAAGACTTTCCCCACTATGCTGAGCAGGGAGATTCCACGGCAGTTGTTGCAGTCACCGCGGTCACCCTTGTTCTTATAGAGGGTGACGATATTGGCATCGCGCATGTCCTGCTCCCTCGTCCCAGCACAGGCAAAGCAGTTCATGTAGTGCTGAGAGTATAGCAGGCTTGGCACTCTTGATTATTTCAGGGGTAATGCCATCTTTCCCAGGGGCTTTTCCACTGGCTAGAGAATCAATGGCATCACTGAGTTCCGATTTTGTTGGCTGTACGTCCAGTTCATCCGTGACTGGCAGAGACTGGGCTGCATTGAGGGCGGTCTCAGTGACAACATTTTCCCTGGAGTACAGTTCTAGGTAGTGCTCCACCCAGTGGTCCATTTGCTTGCGTTGGTCAGTGATTGTGTCCCCTGATTTAGACTTGAGGGGACCGATCTTCTTGATAGTTGGCCCAAAAGCTCTCTTAATGCCATCATACATTCCTCTGATGTTTCCAGTGTTGGAGGCCAGCTGAATATAGGTGTTGCCAGTAGTCATTTGCGCAGCGCCTGGCTGTTCTTTGTGCAGCGCTTCTGGCTGATTTTAAGTGCTACGGATGTTAACTCGCTGGGGGCTTTCTTGTAGTTCAGCAGTGCAATGTGCTTAGTGGCTATGACAGGTTCCAGCTCTTCATTATGAGATTGAAACCAGTCTGCATTCCGCTTCACACGTTTGCCATAGGTGGTCATTGCTGAGTCATAGATGGTGTCTCTGATGTGGGCCCACTTAGTCTCTGCATCCCCTGCAGGAGTGTTTTGAAGGGCTTTTTCAAGTGAATTTAGAAACTTACATAACAGCTGTGGATGAGAAATTCTGTTAGTGTTGATGCGCGGGCGGCCCTTCTGCTTGGAGTGATGCAGCTTCTTTGGTTTGAGGCTAACCTTGCTGCACACCAGGGAGTGGTTGGTGTTGCAGTCCGCACTGTGGAAGCTGCGTGTGATTTGAACGCTGTTTAAGGAGGCTCGCCTTGTGACGATGAGGTCCAGCTGGTGCCAACGACGTGATCTTGGGTGCCTCCAAGAAACCTGGTGACAGGGTTTAGTGTGCATGCATTAACATCTCACACTGAAGAGTGTCTGCAGAGACTCATCGACAAGTTTGCGGCTGCCTGCAATGCATTTGGCCTAACCATCAGCCTCAAGCAAACGAACATCATGGGGCAGGACGTCAGAAATGCTCCATCCATAAATATTGGCGACCACGCTCTGGAAGTGGTTCAAGAGTTCACCTACCTCGGCTCAACTATCACCAGTAACATGTCTCTCGATGCAGAATTCAACAAGCGCATGGGAAAGGCTTCCACTGCTATCTTCCAGACTGGCCAAGAGAGTGTGGGAAAATGGTGCACTGACACAGAACACAAAAGTCCAAGTGTATCAAGCCTGTGTCCTCAGTACCTTGCTCTATGGCAGCGAGGCCTGGACAACGTATGTCAGCCAAGAGCGACGTCTCAATTCATTCCATCTTCGCTGCCTTCGGAGAATACTTGGCATCAGGTGGCAGGACCGTATCTCCAACACAGAAGTCCTCGAGACGGCCAACATCCCCAACTTATACACACTACTGAGTCAGCAGCGCTTGAGATGTCTTGGCCATGTGAGCCGCATGGAAGATGGCAGGATCCCCAAAGACACATTGTACAGCGAGCTCGCCACTGGTATCAGACCCACCGGCCGTCCATGTCTCCGCTTCAAAGACGTCTGCAAATGCGAAATGAAGTCCTGTGACATTGATCACAAGTCGTGGGAGTCAGTTGCCAGTGATCGCCAGAGCTGGCGGGCAACCATAAAGGCGGGGCTAAAGCATGGCGAGTCGAAGAGACTCAGCAGTTGGCAGGAAAAAAGACAGAAGTGCAAGGAGAGAACCAACTGTTTCACAGCCCCGATAACCAATTTTATCTGCAGCACCTGTGGAAGAGTCTGTCACTCTAGAATTGGCCTTTATAGCCACTCCAGGAGCTGCTTCACACACCACTGACCATCTCCAGGCGCTTACCCATTGTTTCTCGAGACAAGGAGGCCAAAGAAGAAGAAGATTGGGTACATAACATGTTTGTTGAGTATATGGAGTGTTTATAGGATAAATAGAATGTTTATTGGATAGATAGGGTATTTGCTGAGTATTATGGACTGTTTATTAGAGATATGGGGTTTTAATTGGGTATATGGTGAGTGTATCGCATATATGGGGTGCTTAATGAGTGTATTGGGTATTTATTTGATATTGTGAGTATTTATCGAGTCTATGGCTGTTTATTGGGTATATGGGGTGTTTCGGGGGTACATGGGGTGTTTCGGGGGTATATGGAGTGTTTCGGGGGTACATGGGGTGTTTCGGGGGTATATGGGGTGTTTCGGGGGTATATGGGGTGTTTCGGGGGTACATGGGGTGTTTCGGGGGTATATGGGGTGTTTCGGGGGTATATGGGCTGTTTCGGGGGTATATGGGGTGTTTCGGGGGTACATGGGGTGTTTCGGGGGTACATGGGGTGTTTCGGGGGGTACATGGGGTGTTTCGGGGGTATATGGGGTGTTTCGGGGGTACATGGGGTGTTTCGGGGGTATATGGAGTGTTTCGGGGGTACATGGGGTGTTTCGGGGGTACATGGGGTGTTTCGGGGGTATATGGGGTGTTTCGGGGGTATATGGGCTGTTTCGGGGGTATATGGGTTGTTTACCGGGTATATGGGGTGCCTGTACCTAATATGTATTAATATTACTGCACATTAACATAAATATACTGACTACCAACTAAATTGAATTATTTGTATCTGATAACTCGATATCACACCACACCATTAACAGTCTTAATACAGTGACAATGACTGATCTAAAATTACTAACTGATTCACATCACCAGCTGCAGAATTTCAAAAGTAAAGGAATTTTTCACATTCACATTCCTGAACAAGAGATTGATTGTAACTCGCTGTTTGTGAAAGCAAGCATCCAGAAACAGGTATCATAAGATCCCCCCAGCACTCAATGGTTGTAGCAGTTTCTGATTGTTGAAATATCTGAATTAATATGCCATTGGTGCACAGTGGAGTGGTACAGGGGAGAGCTTTGGCAGTACGCAGACAGGCTGATGTGCCAACTCTCAGCCACGGCTGAATCTTACAGCTCGTGGCAGGATGCGAGCTGAATGTAAAGAGTGTGATTTCTCTGGATAGTCTTAGTTACAGTGTTGTGTGTGACACTGGGGAGAGCTGTAGCACCAACAGATGCCAGTGCTGTATCTTACACAACTGTCAGTGCTGGATTTGTTGGCAGTTCTGGGAGAATATCAGCCTGAGGGTGACTAAATCTCCAGGAAGGATCCTGTGTTAGTCTCCAATTAGGAACTGAAGAGGAAATCTTTATTGGTGGAATAGTCTGTCTAACGATCCAGCTCTTGAGTTACTCATTCCTTCATCTCAGGAATCCAAGAATTTTCATCAAATCAGTGTTTGTACTTTCAGCACTCAATGAAGGGTGCATGAGCAGGGGACACTAGGCATCAGGCAGAGAAAGCTTTATATCTAACTCAAGCTAAATCTGCCCTGGGAGTGTTTGATGGGACAGTGTAGAGGGAGCTTTACTCTGTATCTAACCCCGTTTTTTTTTAAGGTGGCCTTTATACCCCAGGCCCCTTTTATATATTTCATGTCAAGGGGGCCTTTATTCCTCAGGCCCCCTTTATATACATATTTTTTAAATAACTTTATTAAAAACAGATAAATAAACATTAGGCTAGATGGGATTGAGGTTCACAAGGAGGAGGTGTTAGCAATTTTGGAAAGTGTGAAAATAGATAAGTCCCCTGGGCCAGATGGGATTTATCCTAGGATTCTCTGGGAAGCTAGGGAGGAGATTGCAGAGCCTTTGTCCTTGATCTTTATGTTGTCATTGTCGACAGGAATAGTGCCGGCAGACTGGAGGATAGTAAATGTTGTCCCCTTGTTCAAGAAGGGGAGTAGAGACAGCCCTGGTAATTATCGACCTGTGAGCCTTACTTCGGTTGTGGGTAAAATGTTGGAAAAGGTTATAAGAGACAGGATTTATAATCATCTTGAAAAGAATAAGTTGATTAGCGATAGTCAGCACGGTTTTGTGACGGGTAGGTCGTGCCTCACAAACCTTATTGAGTTTTTCAAGAAAGTGACCAAACAGGTGGATGAGGGTAAAGCAGTGGATGTGGTGTATATGGATTTCAGTAAGGCGTTTGATAAGGTTCCCCACGATAGGCTATTGCAGAAAATACGGAAGTATGGGGTTGAAGGTGATTTAGAGCTTTGGATCAGAAATTGGCTAGCTGAAAGAAGACAGAGGGTGGTGGTTGATGGCAAATGTTCATCCTGGAGTTTAGTTACTAGTGGTGTACCGCAAGGATCTGTTTTGGAGCCACTGCTGTTTGTCATTTTTATAAATGACCTGGATGAGGGTGTAGAAGGGTGGGTTAGTAAATTTGCGGATGACACTAAGGTCGGTGGAGTTGTGGATAGTGCCGAAGGATGTTGTAGGGTACAGAGGGACATAGATAGGCTGCAGAGCTGGGCTGAGAGATGGCAAATGGTGTTTAATGCGGAAAAGTGTGAGGTGATTCACTTTGGAAGGAGTAACAGGAATGCAGAGTACTGGGCTAATGGGAAGATTCTTGGTAGCGTAGATGAACAGAGAGATCTTGGTGTCCAGGTACATAAATCCCTGAAAGTTGCTACCCAGGTTAATAGAGCTGTTAAGAAGGCATATGGTGTGTTAGCTTTTATTAGTAGGGGGATCGAGTTTCGGAGCCACGAGGTCATGCTGCAGCTGTACAAAACTCTGGTGAGACCGCACCTGGAGTATTGTGTGCAGTTCTGGTCACCGCATTATAGGAAGGATGTGGAAGCTATGGAAAGGGTGCAGAGGAGATTTACTAGGATGTTGCCTGGTATGGAGGGAAGGTCTTACGAGGAAAGGCTGAGGGACTTGAGGTTGTTTTCGTTGGAGAGAAGGAGGAGGAGAGGTGACTTAATAGAGACATATAAGATAATCAGAGGGTTAGATAGGGTGGATAGTGAGAGTCTTTTTCCTCGGATGGTGATGGCAAACACGAGGGGACATAGCTTTAAGTTGAGGGGTGATAGATATAGGACAGATGTCAGAGGTAGTTTCTTTACTCAGAGAGTAGTAGGGGCGTGGAACGCCCTGCCTGCAACAGTAGTAGACTCGCCAACTTTAAGGGCATTTAAGTGGTCATTGGATAGACATATGGATGAAAATGGAATAGTGTAGGTCAGATGGTTTCACAGGTCGGCGCAACATCGAGGGCCGAAGGGCCTGTACTGCGCTGTAATGTTCTAATTCTAAAAAAAAAATGCCATTCTTGGCGTCAACAATGCACTCCAGTGCCCACCGGTCACGGAAGGCCTCAAGCATACGCATGCTCCTTCTCCAGGGACACCCGGGCGCGAACATAACCGCAGAAGAGGGGCAGGCAATCAGGAAGAACGGACCCCCCGACGGCCAGCAGCCTGGACCTGTGATTTATTTATTTAGAGAAACAGCACTGAAACAGGCCCTTCGGCCCACCGAGTCTGTGCCGAGCATCAACCACCCATTTATACTAATCCTACATTAATCCCATATTCCTACCACATCCCCTCAATTCCCCTACCACCTACCTACACTAGGGGCAATTTACAATGGCCAATTTACCTATTAACCTGCAAGTCTTTGGCATTGGGAGGAAACCGGAGCACCCGGCGGAAACCCACACAGTCACAGGGAGAACTTGCAAACTCTGCACATGCAGTACCCAGAACTGAACCCGGGTCACTGGAGCTGTGAGGCTGCGGTGCTAACCACTGCGCCACTGTGATGTATCTAACCCCCCCGCTTTTCTTTCTATTTTTTTTGTAGAGGGAGCTTTACTCTGCATCTAACCCCCGTACTGTACCTGTCCTGGGGGTGTTTGATGGGGACAGTGTAGAGAGCTTTACTCTGTATCTAACCCCGTACTGTACCTGTCCTGGGGGTGTTTGATGGGGACAGTGTAGAGAGCTTTACTCTGTATCTAACCCCGTACTGTACCTGTCCTGGGGGTGTTTGATGGGGACAGTGCAGAGGGAGCTTTACTCTGTATCTAACCCCCCCTGTTTTTTTTTTAATATGCAATAATGGGACAGTGCAGAGGGAGCTTTACTTTGTGTCTAACCCCCGTTTTTTTTTCACAAGGTGACCTTTATACCCCAGGCCCCTTTTATATTTTTCACATCGAGGGGGCCTTTATCCCTCAGGCCCCCTTTATGTACATATTTACAGTTTTAAAATAACTTTATTAAAACAGATAAATAAACAAAAAACTCAAATTAAAATGCCATTCTCGGCGTCAATGATGCACTCCAGTCCCTGCGGTGCCCACCGGTCGCGGAAGGACTCAAGCGTACCGGCGGACACCGCATGCTCCTTCTCCAGATACACCCGGGCGCGAACGTAACCGCGGAAGAGGGGCAGGCAGTCGGGGAGGACGGAACCCCCAACGGCCCGCAACCTGGACCTGTGAATTGCCACCTTGGCCAGGCCCAGGAGCAGACCGACGAGGAGATCCTCCTCCCGGCCCAAGCCCCTCCGCACCGGGTGCCCAAAGATCAGGAGCGTGGGACTGAAGTGCAGCCAGAATTTGAGGAGCAGCCCCTTCAGATACTCAAAGAGGGGCTGCAACCTCGCACAGTCCGTGTAAACGTGGAACACGGACTCGTCCAGGCCGCAGAAAGTACAGGTGGCCTGGGAGTCCGTGAACCTACTTAAAAGTCTATTGCACGGGACTGCTCTGTGCAGCACCCTCCACCCCAGGTCCCCGATGTAAAGGGGGAAGACTCCCGCGTAGAGAGACCTCCATCGGGGTTTCCCCTCGCCGCCAGATGGCAACGCGGACCGCCAGGGCGTGTCCGGCCAGCTGACGAGGGCGAGGAAGTGGAGAGTGTGCAGGAGCAGCCCGTACAGGAAACCCCTCCGCGCCGATTGGAATGGCACGGAGGGCATTTCCGAGAGGCGGCTCGGGTTGTGCGGGACCGGCTCCCGAGGAGGGTTTCGGGGCCTGGGTCCGATGAGCAGTTCCGGCCGAGCAGGCGTCAGCTCGGCCGGGATCGCTCCGCACTCCCGAACCCCCTCGCCACCCGCAGTGAGGGGCGTCCCGGGGGTTTCGGCTACTCCTCCGCCCGCCGGACCGTCCCCGGAGTCGGCCGCCCTGACAGCCGAGGCGCTCACCTCCGCCGGCGGGGGAGCGCCCTGACTGGAGGCGACCATGTTCCAGACTCGGAAAAGATCCCGGTAAAAGACAGGCAACTCCCTCAGAGAGGTGCGGCTAACGGACTCCACCGGGAGCTGCGTGTCGTCTTGAAGGCAGTGACACTGGTGGAAAAAATACGTCGCCAGCGCACACCATCTGGGAGGACGCTCGACGTACAGGTATCTCTGCAGGGTCCGAAGGCGGAGAGTCGCAGCCTGGGTGCGGACGCACACCAGCGACTGACCGCCCTCCTCGATCGGGAGACTCAGGACCGCGGCAGAGACCCAGTGTTTCCTCTTGCCCCAGAAGAAATCGACGAGTTTCTTCTGGATCTTGGTGGCAAATACAGGGGGCGGGGCCAAAGTGACCAACCGGTACCACAGCATGGAGGCCACCAGTTGGTTTATGACCAACGCTCGGCCCCTGTAGGAAAGCACTCGGAGCAGTCCTGTCCAGCGCCCCAGCCGAGTGGTGACTTTCGCCTCCAACTCCTGCCAGTTTGCCGGCCAGGCTTCCTCAGCGGGGCTAAGGTGGACTCCCAGATAGAGGAGGTGCGTGGTGCTCCACGCAAAAGGTGTCATCACCTCCGGCAGGGAGTCCACCCGCCACTGACCAACCAGGAGTCCGGAACATTTCTCCCAATTGATCCTCGCGGAGGACGCGGCAGAAAAGGTCTGCTGGCAGTCGCGCATCCTCCGCAAGTCAACGGGATCTGTGATTGCGAGGAGCACGTCGTCGGCGTAAGCCGAGAGGATGACCCGCATGGCCGGCTCGCGCAGAGCCAATCCCGTCAACCTCCTGCGAAGCAGGCACAGGAAGGGCTCCACGCAGATGGTATACAATTGGCCGGACATGGGGCACCCCTGACGCACTCCTCTCCCAAATCGAAGGGGCGCCGTCAAGGACCCGTTAACTTTGACTAGACACTCTGCGGCGGCGTATAAAAGTCGGACCCGGGCCACGAAATGCGGCCCGAGTCCGAAAGCGCGCAGAGTCCCGAAAAGGTAATCGTGATCCACCCTGTCGAACGCCTTCTCCTGATCGAGGGAGAGAAAGACGACCGACTGACCAGTCCTCTGGGAAAGATGGATCAGGTCCCGGACCAGGTGGATGTTGTCCTGGATGGACCGGCCCGGGACCGTGTAGGACTGGTCGGGGTGGATCATGTGGGCCAGCACGGAGCACAGGCGGGTAGACATAGCCCGGGCAAAGATCTTATAATCCGTGCTGAGGAGGGAGACCGGACGCCAGTTTTTAAGCAGGCGGAGATCGCCCCTCTTCGGCAGCAGGACGATGACCGCCCTGCGCCACGAGAGGGGCATCTCCCCGGTCGCCAGGCTTTCCCCCAGGACCCACGCGTAATCGTCCCCCAGGACGTCCCAGAACGCCCTGAGGAACTCCACGGTCAACCCATCCAGCCCTGGGGATTTGCCCCTCGAGAGCTGGTGGAGGGCGCCAGTCAGCTCCGCCAACGTGAGCGGAGCCTCCAATCCTTCAGCGCCCTCCGGGCTGACCTGCGGCAGGTCTTCCCCCAAAACTCTGCGCGTATCCTCGCTGGACGGATCCGGAGAGAACAACGCACTGTAATAAGTCCGGACCAGGAGGCCCATTCCCTCCGGATCCGTGATGGAGGATCCGTCGTCAGCCAGCAGCTCAACGAGCTGCTTACGGACCCCCCGCCATTTTTCCAGCGAGTAGAAGAAGGGTGAGGCTCGGTCTAAATCTTCCAGGATCTGGATCCGCGACCTCACGTACGCGCCTCGGGACCCTATGAGCTGCAGGTCCCTCAGCACGCCCTTCTTCTCTTTGTACGCCTGCCACAGGCCGGGTCCACGAAGGCATGACCGAGGCGGGACTCCAAGTCGAGCACTTCCCTCTCAAGGCGCCCGATCTCGGCTTCCCGCCTCTTGGTCGACCCCTTCGCATACTCCTGACAGAAGACGCGGATGTGAATCTTGCCCACATCCCACCATAGCCTCAAGGAAGGGAAGCCCCCCTGCTTCCTTCTCCAGTCGGCCCAGAATCGACAGAACGAGTCCCGAAATCGCACGTCCTCCAGCAGCCGGTTGTTAAAGTGCCAGTACGCGGACCCCGCCCGCGTGCGGAGCGGAGTAAACTCCGCCCACACCAGGCGGTGGTCCGAGCACGGCACCAGCCGCATGGAGGCCGCCGAAACGCGGGAGACGTACGCCTGCGAAATGTAGAGGCGGTCGATTCGCGACCCCCCTCCTCCAGACCTCCACGTGAAGGCGCTGGAGTCGGGATGGAGATTCCGTCAGACGTCCACCAAGTTAAGGGAGCTGATCAGTCCCCTCAACTTCTCCACCGACACTTGGCCGCGCTGGGGACCGGAGCGATCCCCCACCTCGAGGGTGCAGTTAAAATCCCCCCCGAGGATGATGCACTCGCCGCTATCGATGGAGCTCAAGAGAGCGGACACTTCTTCAAAGAAGCGCGCTTGCAACGCGCCGGGCCTGGGCGTGTACACGTTCACAAAGTGGAGCGGCACGCTACCCAGGCGAACGGCGAGGTGGAGCAAGCGGCCCGGCACTAGCTCCTCGACCCCCAAGATCTCCGGCTGAAAAGTCGGGGCCAACAAGATAGCCACCCCACTAGAAATAGGGGTGAGGTGACTCATGTAGACCCCACCCTGCCACTCCAGGAGCCAGGTGGCTTCGTCTCCCGGAACGGTGTGGGTTTCCTGCAGAAAGCTCACCACGTATCTCCCTTCCCTAAGGACTAAGAGATTGTGAAATCTGCGGTGAGCCCCTCTGCTGCCGTTGATGTTGAGGCTGGCTATGGTTATCTTCATGTCAAAGGTAATTAAAACCCGTCACAAACACCTCACTGTGAGGAGGGAGTGGAAGTGCACCTGGCCCTCCACTCCCCCAGCAACCCATTGAGGAACACATTAAAACGGCGCCTCTCAACCAGTTTCACGTCCGCACGCTTGCCCGCTATCTTAAGGGCGGCACGGACGGACTGTATGATCAGCACCAGATTCGACCAACGGTCGAGGGCCAGCTGAACTTTATTGCGGCAACCCCTGCAAGCCGCAAGGAAATCCCGGAGTTCCGCCGTGGGGATGAGAGGAGATTCGGTGGGAGGCACGAGGGACTCCACCACCTCACTGGCGATGGAATCAAGATCATCCTCCGTGCCCCGCACCGAATCCCCATCCTCCTCCGGGTCGTCACCGCCAGCGGCCGACACATCTACCACACTCTGTGGGGCGGACGTCCCGGCCGCGCCAGCTGGTCCCGCCTCCGTCACGATCCCACCCCCAGGATCGATGGCGGAGGAGTCCTCTCTGGGTTCTATTGTGAAACTGGAGCCTGTAGGCACCAGCGGTTCAGGACCCCCCTCCACCTCCGTTCCCAGGCCAATGAGTGGTCCAGGGGAGACAGAAGTTCCCGACTCCGGGAAACCAGCCGGAGCTGAGACTGGAGGTGGAGGGAGGAGGCTATCTCCCGCTCCGCCAGCACCCACAGGCCCAGCAGATGGGGCAGCATTCTCAGTTATAACTGGGTCGGGTGTCTCCTGGTTGGTGGTGGACTCCGGCTGGGTGGCCCGACCCTCTGGGGCCTTGCCCTCCCCTTCATTCAGGGCACCCGACCCAGTAGCAGTGGCAGAATGGGCGGCGTCCCCAGGCTCCCCCACCACAAGCAGGGCCCCACTTACTCCTTCAGGAGGGGCCTCATGTACCGGGGCCATCCCCTCCCATCCATCCTGAGGAATAGGGAGCACCTGCCCGGACTTTGTAGCCTTGGTGGTGGCAGTAGGGGGAACCTGAGGACCAGAAACAGGAGGCAGCTCCCCTCCAACAGATGGGTCCTGCACCTCAGGGCCCTGTGTTATTTCTGTGGAGGGGTGCCTTCTCCTCTTTTTCGCACTTGGGCGCGGAGACTCAGAGACCTCCATGTCATCAGAGGCCTCCGCCTCCACACCCTTTTTTCCCTTTCTTGTCACCCTCGGCCTGAGCCCAGCCCTGGGACAGGTGGATTCCATGGGAATGGGCTTTGGGCTGAGCTCAGGCTCGGGTTGAGTCAAAGTGTCCAGGGGACGCGCCTCATGATGTTTCTTTTTTCCCCGCGTCTTCCTTCTGCTCAGACGGACGCTCCCCTCCCCGCCAGAGGCTGTGAAAACCACAGCCTCCGGAACCGACTGAGCGGTGTCTATTGGATGTGTTGGGGGAGTGGGAGGAGTTGCTGTGGAACCACTCTGGGCCGCCGAGGTGGCACCGCGCCCCGTCCGAGGTCCAAAAGACGTGGTAGGCCGTCCCCTGGAACTCCACATTAAATTGGCCCTCCGTGTCCTCCTCCCGCGCCAGCTGCATAAATAACTGGTGGCGGAAGGAGTAGACATGTTGGAGGCTGTGCTCCCGAAGCCCAAGCCGGACTGGGGTGATCCCCGACCTCACCTCCCCCAGATGGTGCAGGTGGGGGAGGAGGAGCTCACTGGGAATAAAGGGCGGGACGTTTGATAACATTATCCGCTGCGCAGTGGCCCCTAGAGGGTCCACCGGCAGGAAAGTCCCACCCATAGTGAGCCCTTTACTCAGGGCCAGGGACACGGCCCGCTCGGTCTTCAGGAAGAACACAGCCTTCCCGTACATTTTTGAGGCTGCCACAATGTCCGAGGGGCCGACAACCTCGGCCATTGCCTTTACACAGGCCTCTATAGACATATTGGGGTGGGGATAGCTCTTTACCCCATGGCTCAATGTAATTAATTTAAAAGGTGACAGGGTCACACAGGTGGCCACAGAGGTTACAGCCGCATAGGTATGAGAAGGCCCTGCCACCGGTGATGATGGGCTTGCCATGGCTCAAGAGCCAAACCCACCCCCAAATTGCAGGTAAGCAAACAAACAAACAAAGAAACCAACTAGGAGGTTTGGGGAGAGGCTGAGGGTATACAGGAAATGGGAAAGACAGGCTGCAAGCGATGACTTTGCTTTTTTTCCCCTTAAAGGGTGGTACTCTGAGCACTGTAAACACTTCTGGTCTTCCGGTCTTCTGGTTGTGGGAGGGGTCTTCACCTGGGTCAGCCGAAAGCTGCCCAGGCTCTCGTTCGATCCTGATGTCTCTATTAGCCAGGCAGCTTCAGCTGACTCAGGCTGGGCAATTGGGGTGGGGAGGGAGCTTCCCTGCAACTTTAATGCAACTGCACAGCTCCCTACAGAATTATATAACCCCCACCCCTTGTTCTTCTGGCCTCTTTCACCTCCCACAACAGTCCAAATGAAATGAAAGCTTGGTGCTCGACACCCACCTCGAAATACAGCCTTTTTCAAAGTCTTTCCTCCTCTGCAGCAAAAGTTGTTGAAAAGTTTTTGCAGTTCCCTCCTCAGCACTCCTTCTCCAGCAGCACCTCCAGCAACTGACTGCAGCACTGTCAGCTGCACCTCGTTGAGGCACTCAGTATTCCCATTCAGAGAGGAGCCAATCCCCGTGCTGTACCTGTCCTGGGAGTGTTTGATGTGGACAGTGCAGAGGGAGCTTCACTCTGCATCGAGCCCCATGCTTGTCACTTGTTGGGACCTCCCAGAAGTTGCTGAGATCAGATGGCACGTGCTCAATCCCAGTGGGAAGCTGCTTTCTGTTAGTTGGCCAGTTGGATTTCAGTCACAATCTGCTTCATCTCACGCCAGGAAAAGCAACTTCATGTAAATTGAATTGAAACTGTTATGAATTAGAATTCTATGTAGTTTAAAGCAAGCAGCGGAGATGTGAAGGCGAGGCAGGGGATCGCGGACTCCCTCCCCACCTGACCCGGGATGGAAAAAGGAAAAATCCATGAGGCAGTCACCTGGAGACCGTCTCTCTCACAGAACAGAAAGAAATCTATCAAATATTTATTTCAAAGCTTTCCTGCAGTTTGTTTACTGGAAGATATGCAGATGAGGGCAAGACGTACTCTGTTAGGAGAGAGCAGACCATCGCTTATTTGATGAGCTGCATTAATTTTCTGGAAGATTATTCATGATAAGGTCTCTTATTGAGATTATTTTTAGTTAACAGAAGAATTTGTATAACCCTTGTTGAATAAACAGTGACTCTGTCCAGTTACACAGTGAGTGACCCTCACCCTGAATAAACAGTGACTCTGTACAGTTACACAGTGAGTGACCCTCACCCTGAATAAACAGTGACTCTGTACAGTTACACATTGAGTGACCCTCACCCTGAATAAACAGTGACTCTGTACAGTTACACAGTGAGTGACCCTCACCCTGAATAAACATTGACTCTGTACAGTTACACAGTGAGTGACCCTCACCCTGAATAAACATTGACTCTGTACAGTTACACAGAGAGTGACCCTCAACCTGAATAAACAGTGACCCTGTCAATTTACGCAGTGAGTGACCCTCACCCTGAATAAACAGTGACTCTGTACAGTTAGACAGTGAGTGACCCTCACCCTGAATAAACAGTGACTCTGTACAGTTACACAGTGAGTGATTCAAACCCTGAATAAACAGTGACTCTGTACAGTTGCACAGTGAGTGACCCTCAACCTGAATAAACAGTGACTCTGACAATTTACGCAGTGAGTGACCCTCACCCTGAATAAACAGTGACTCTGTACAGTTACACAGTGAGTGACCCTCACCCTGAATAAACAGTGACTCTGTACAGTTACACAGTGAGTGACCATCACCCTGAATAAACAGTGACTCTGTACAGTTACACAGTGAGTGACCCTCACTCTGAATAAACAGTGACTATGTACAGTTACACAGTGAGTGACCCTCACTCTGAATAAACAGTGACTCTGTACAGTTACACAATGAGTGATCCACACCCTGAATAAACAGTGACTCTGTACAGTAACACAGTGAGTGACCCTCACCCTAAATAAACAGTGACTCTGTCAATTTACGCCGTGAGTGACCCTCACCCTGAATAAACAGTGACTCTGTACAGTTACACAGTGAGTGACCCTCACCCAGAATAAACAGTGACTCGGTACAGTTACACAGTGAGTGACCCTCACCCTGAATAAACAGTGACTCTGTACAGTTACACAGTGAGTGACCCTCACCCTGAATAAACAGTGACTCGGTACAGTTACACAGTGAGTGACCCCCACCCTGAATAAACAGTGACTCTGTACAGTTACACAGTGAGTGACCCTCACCCAGAATAAACAGTGACTCGGTACAGTTACACAGTGAGTGACCCCCACCCTGAATAAACAGTGACTCTGTACAGTTACACAATGAGTGACCCACACCCTGAATAAACAGTGACTCTGTACAGTAACACAGTGAGTGACCCTCACCCTGAATAAACAGTGACTCTGTCAATTTACACTGTGAGTGACCCTCACCCTGAACAAACAGTGACTCTGTACAGTTACACAGTGAGTGATTCAAACCCTGAATAAACAGTGACTCTGTACATTTACACAATGAGTGACCCTCACCCTGAATAAAGAGTGACTCTGCCCAGTTTCACAGTGAGTTATTCAAACCCTGAATAAACAGTGACTCTGTACAGTTACACAGTGAGTGACCCTCACCCTGAATAAACAGTGACTCTGTACAGTTACACAGTGAGTGATTCAAACCCTGAATAAACAGTGACTCCGTACAGTTACACAGTGAGTGACCCTCACCCTGAATAAACAGTGACACTGGACAGTTACACAGCAAGTGACCCTCACCCTGAATAAACAGTGACTCTGTACAGTTACACAGTGAGTGACCTCACCCTGAATAAACAGTGACTGTGTCAATTTACGTAGTGAGTGACCCTCCCCCTGAATAAACAGTGACTCTGTACAGGTGCACAGCGAGTGACCCACAACCTGAATAAACGGTGACACTGTACAGTTACACAGTGAGTGACCCTCACCCTGAATAAACAGTGACTCAGTCCATTTTCCCAGTGAGTAACACTTAACCTGAATAAATAGTGACTCGCTCCACTTGCACAGTGAGTGACCCTTACCCTGAATAAACAGTGACTATGTACAGTTACACAGTGAGTGACCCTCACCCTGAATAAACAGTGAATCTGTACAGTTACACAACAGTGACCCACACCCTGAATAGACAGTGACTCTGTACAGTTACACAGCGAGTGACCCTCACCCTAAATAAACAGTGACTCTGTCAATTCACGCAGTGAGTGACCCTCACCCTGAATAAACAGTGACTCTGTACAGTTACAAGTGAGTGACCCTTACCCTGAATAATCAGTGACTCTGTACAGTTACACCGTGAGTTATCCTTACCGTGAATAAACAGTGACTCTGTCCAGTTACACAATGAATGCCCCTCACCCTGAAGAAACAGTGACAATGTACAGTTACACAGTGAGTGACCCTCACCCTGAATAAACAGTGACTCTTTCAATTTACACAGTGAGTGACCCGTACCCTGAATAAACAGCGACTCTGTACAGTTATACAGTGAGTGACCCTTACCCTGAATAAACGGTGACTCTGTACAGTTACACAGTGAGTGACCCTCACCCTGAATAAACAGTGACTCTGTACAGTTACACAGTGAGTGACCCTCACCCTGAATAAACAGTAACTCTGTACAGTTACACAGTGAGTGACCCTCACCCTGAATAAACAGTGACTCCGTACAGTTACACAGCGAGTGACCCTCACCCTGAATAAACAGTGACTCTGTACAGTTACACAACAGTGACCCTCACCCTGAATAAACAGTGACTCTGTACAGTTACACAGCGAATGACCCTCACCCTAAATAAACAGTGACTCTGTCAATTTACGCAGTGAGTGACCCTTACCCTGAATAAACAGTGACTCTGTACAGTTACACAGTGAGTGACCCTCACCCTGAATAAACAGTAACTCTGTACAGTTACACAGTGAGTGACCCTCACCCTGAATAAACAGTGACTCTTTCAATTTACACAGTGAGTGACCCTTACCCTGAATAAACAGTGACTCTGTACAGTTACACAGTGAGTGACCCTTACCCTGAATAAACAATGACTCTCTACAGTTACACAGTGAGTGACCCTCACCCTGAATAAACAGTGACTCTGCAGTTACACAGTGAGTGACCCTCACCCTGAATAAACAGTGACTCTCTACAGTTACACAGTGAGTGACCCTCACCCTGAATAAACAGTGACTCTCTACAGTTACACAGTGAGTGACCCTCATCCTGAATAAACAGTGACTCTCTACAGTTACACAGTGAGTGACCCTCACCCTGAATAAACAGTGACTCTCTACAGTTACACAGTGAGTGACCCTCACCCTGAATAAACAGTGACTCTGTACAGTTACACAGTGAGTGACCCTCACCCTGAATAAACAGTGACTCTGTACAGTTCCACATGAGTGACCCTCACCCTGAATAAACAGTGAATCTGTACAGTTACACATGAGTGACCCTCACCCTGAATAAACAGTGACTCTGTACAGTTACACAGTGTGTGAAACTCACCCTGAATAAACAGTGACTCTGTACAGTTACACAGTGAGTGATCCTCACCCTGCATAAACAGTGACTCTGTCCACTTACACAGTGAGTGACCCTTAACCTAAATAAACAGTGACTCTGTCCACTTACACAGTGAGTGACCCTTAACCTAAATAAACAGTGACTCTGTACAGTTACACAGTGAGTGACCCTCACCCTGAATAAACAGTGACTCTCTACAGTTACACAATGAGTGATCCTCACCCTGAACAAACAGTGACTCTGTACAGTTACACAATGAGTGATCCTCACCCTGAATAAACAGTGACTCTGTACAGTTACACAGTGAGTGATTCAAACCCTGAATAAACAGTGACTCTGTACAGTTACACAGTGAGTGAACCTCACCCTGAATAAACAGTGCCTCGGTACAGTTACACAGTGAGTGACCCTCACCCTGAAGAAACAGTGACTCTGTCAATTTACGCTGTGAGTGACCCTCACCCTGAATAAACAGTGACCCTGTACAGTTACACAGTGAGTGACCCTCACCCTGAATAAACAGTGACTCTGTCAATTTACGCTGTGAGTGACCCTCACCCTGAATAAACAGTGACCCTGTACAGTTACACAGTGAGTGACCCTCACCCTGAATAAACAGTGACTCTGTACAGTTACACAATGAGTGACCCTCACCCTGAATAAACAGTGACTCTGTCAATTTACGCTGTGAGTGACCTTCACCCTGAATAAACAGTGACCCTGTACAGTTACACAGTGAGTGACCCTCACCCTGAATAAAAAGTGACTCTGTCAATTTACGCTGTGAGTGACCCTCACCCTGAATAAACAGTGACCCTGTACAGTTACACAATGAGTGACACTCACCCTGAATAAACAGTGACTCTGTACAGTTACACAATGAGTGACACTCACCCTGAATAAACAGTGACTCTGTACAGTTACACAGTGAGTGACCCTCACCCTGAATAAACAGTGACTCTGTCCACTTACACAATGAGTGACCCTCACCCTGAATAAACGGTGACTCTGCAGAGTTACACAGTGAGTGGCCCTCACCCTGAATAAACAGTGACTCTGTACAGTTACACAGTGAGTGACCCTCACCCTGAATAAACAGTGACTCTGTACAGTTACACAGTGAGTGATTCAAAACCTGAATAAACAGTGACTCTGCACAGTTGCACAGTGAGTGACCCTCACCCTGAATAAACAGTGACTCTGTCCACTTACACAATGAGTGACCCTCACCCTGAATAAACGGTGACTCTGCAGAGTTACACAGTGAGTGGCCCTCACCGTGAATAAACAGTGACTCTGTACAGTTACACAGTGAGTGACCCTCACCCTGAATAAACAGTGACTCTGTACAGTTACACAGTGAGTGACCCTCACCCTGAATAAACAGTGACTCTGTACAGTTACACAGTGAGTGACCCTCACCCTGAATAAACAGTGACTCTTTCAATTTACACAGTGAGTGACCCTTACCCTGAATAAACACTGACTCTGTACAGTTACACAGTGAGTGATCCTCACCCTGAATAAACAGTGACTCTGTACAGTTACACAGTGAGTGACCCTCACCCTGAATAAACAGTGACTCTCTACAGTTACACAGTGAGTGACCCTCACCCTGAATAAACAGTGACTCTGTACAGTTACACAGTGAGTGACCCTCACCCTGAATAAACAGTGACTCTGCAGTTACACAGTGAGTGACCCTCACCCTGAATAAACAGTGACTCTCTACAGTTACACAGTGAGTGACCCTCACCCTGAATAAACAGTGACTCTCTACAGTTACACAGTGAGTGACCCTCATCCTGAATAAACAGTGACTCTCTACAGTTACACAGTGAGTGACCCTCACCCTGAATAAACAGTGACTCTCTACAGTTACACAGTGAGTGACCCTCACCCTGAATAAACAGTGACTCTGTACAGTTACACAGTGAGTGACCCTCACCCTGAATAAACAGTGACTCTGTACAGTTACACAATGAGTGACCCTCACCCTGAATAAAAAGTGACTCTGTCAATTTACGCTGTGAGTGACCCTCACCCTGAATAAACAGTCACTCTGTACAGTTACACAGTGAGTGACCCTCACCCTGAATAAAAAGTGACTCTGTCAATTTACGCTGTGAGTGACCCTCACCCTGAATAAACAGTGACCCTGTACAGTTACACAGTGAGTGACCCTCACCCTGAATAAACAGTGACTCTGTACAGTTACACAATGAGTGACCCTCACCCTGAATAAACAGTGACTCTGTACAGTTACACAGCGAGTGACCCTCACCCTAAATAAACAGTGACTATGTCAATTTACGCAGTGAGTGACCCTTACCCTGAATAAACAGTGACACTGTACAGTTACACAGTGAGTGACCCTCACCCTGAATAAACAGTGACTCTGTACAGTTACAAAGTGAGTGACCCTTACCCTGAATAAACAGTGACTCTGTACAGTTACACAGTGAGTGACCCTCACCCTGAATAAACAGTGACTCTGTACAGTTACAAAGTGAGTGATCCTCACCCTGAATAAACAGTGAAACTGTACAGTTACAAAGTGAGTGATCCTCACCCTGAATAAACAATGACTCTGTACAGTTACACAGTGAGTGATCCTCGCCCTGAATAAACAGTGACTCTGTACAGTTACAAAGTGAGTGATCCTCACCCTGAATAAACAGTGACTCTGTACAGTTACAAAGTGAGTGACCCTCACCCTGAATAAACAGTGACTCTGTTCAGTTAGACAGTGAGTGACCCTCACCCTGAATAGACAGTGACTCTGTACAGTTACACAGTGAGTGACCCTCACCCTGAATAAACAGTGACTCTGTACAGTTAAACAGTGAGTGACCCTCACCCTGAATAAAAAGTGACTCTGTACAGTTACACAGTGAGTGACCCTTACCGTGAATAAACAGTGACTCTGTACAGATACACAGTGAGTGACCCTCACCCTGAATAAACAGTGACTCTGTACAGTTAAACAGTGAGTGACCCTCACCCTGAATAAAAAGTGACTCTGTACAGTTACACAGTGAGTGACCCTCACCCTGAATAAACAGTGACTCTGTACAGATACACAGTGAGTGACCCTCACCCTGAATAAACAGTGACTCTGTCCACTTACACAATGAGTGACCCTCACCCTGAATAAACGGTGACTCTGTAGAGTTACACAGTGAGTGGCCCTCACCGTGAATAAACAGTGACTCTGTACAGTTACACAGTGAGTGACCCTCACCCTGAATAAACAGTGACTCTGTACAGTTACACAGTGAGTGACCCTCACCCTGAATAAACAGTGACTCTGTACAGTTACACAGTGAGTGACCCTCACCCTGAATAAACAGTGACACTGCACAGTTACACAGCGAGCGACCCTCACCCTGAATAAACAGTGACTCGGTAGAGTTGCACAGCGAATGACCCTCACCCTGAATAAACAATGACTCTGTACAGTTACACAGTGAGTGACCCTCAGCCAGAATAAACAGTGACAATGTACAGTTACACAGTGAGTGACCCTCACCCAGAATAAACAGTGACTCGGTACAGTTACACAGTGAGTGACCCTCACCCTGAATAAACAGTGACTCTGTACAGTTACACAATGAGTGACCCACACCCTGAATAAACAGTGACTCTGTACAGTAACACAGTGAGTGACCCTCACCCTGAATAAACAGTGACTCTGTCAATTTACGCTGTGAGTGACCCTCACCCTGAACAAACAGTGACTCTGTACAGTTACAAAGAGAGTGACACTCACCCTGAATAAGCAGTGACTCTGTACAGTAACACAGTGAGTGACCCTCACCCTGAATAAACAGTGACTCTGTACAGTTACACAGTGAGTGACCCTCACCCTGAATAAACAGTGACTCTGTACAGTTACACAGTGATTGACCCTCAGCCAGAATAAACAGTGACAATGTACAGTTACACAGTGAGTGACCCTCACCCAGAATAAACAGTGACTCGGTACAGTTACACAGTGAGTGACCCTCACCCTGAATAAACAGTGACTCTGTACAGTTACACAATGAGTGACCCACACCCTGAATAAACAGTGACTCTGTACAGTAACACAGTGAGTGACCCTCACCCTGAATAAACAGTGACTCTGTACAATTACACAATGAGTGACCCACACCCTGAATAAACAGTGACTCTGTACAGTTACACAGAGAGTGACACTCACCCTGAATAAGCAGTGACTCTGTACAGTTACACATGAGTGACCCTCACCCTGAATAAAGAGTGACTCTGTACAGTTACACAGTGAGTGACCCTCACCCTGAATAAACAGTGATTCTGACCACATACACAGTGAGTGACACTTACCTTGAATAAACAGTGACTCTTTCAATTTACACAGTGAGTGATTCAAACCCTGAATAAACAGTGACTCTGTACATTTACACAATGAGTGACCCTCACCCTGAATAAACAGTGACTCTGTACATTTACACAATGAGTGACCCTCACCCTGAATAAAGAGTGACTCTGTCCAGTTTCACAGTGAGTTATTCAAACCCTGAATAAACAGTGACTCTGTACAGTTACACAATGAGTGACCATTACCGTGAATAAACAGTGACTCTGTACAGTTACACAGTGAGTGACCCTCACCCTGAATAAACAGTGACTCTGTACAGTTACACAGTGAGTGATTCAAACCCTGAATAAACAGTGACTCCGTACAGTTACACAGTGAGTGACCCTCACCCTGAATAAACAGTGACTCTGTACAGTTACACAGTGAGTGACCCTCACCCTGAATAAACAGTGACTGTGTCAATTTACGTAGTGAGTGACCCTCCCCCTGAATAAACGGTGACACTGTACAGTTACACAGTGAGTGACCCTCACCCTGAATAAACAGTGACTCTTTCAATTTACACAGTGAGTGACCCGTACCCTGAATAAACAGCGACTCTGTACAGTTACACAGTGAGTGACCCTTACCCTGAATAAACGGTGACTCTGTACAGTTACACAGTGAGTGACCCTCACCCTGTATAAACAGTGACTCTGTACAGTTACACAGTGAGTGACCCTCACCCTGAATAAACAGTAACTCTGTACAGTTACACAGTGAGTGAACCTCACCCTGAATAGACAGTGACTCCGTACAGTTACACAGCGAGTGACCCTCACCCTGAATAAACAGTGACTCTGTACAGTTACACAACAGTGACCCTCACCCTGAATAAACAGTGACTCTGTACAGTTACACAGCGAATGACCCTCACCCTAAATAAACAGTGACTCTGTCAATTTACGCAGTGAGTGACCCTTACCCTGAATAAACAGTGACTCTGTACAGTTACACAGTGAGTGACCCTCACCCTGAATAAACAGTAACTCTGTACAGTTACACAGTGAGTGACCCTCACCCTGAATAAACAGTGACTCTTTCAATTTACACAGTGAGTGACCCTTACCCTGAATAAACAGCGACCCTGGACAGTTACACAGTGAGTGACCCTCACCCTGAATAAACAGTGACTCTGTACAGTTACACAGTGAGTGACCCTTACCCTGAATAAACAGTGACTCTGTACAGTTACACAGTGAGTGATCCTCACCCTGAATAAACAGTGACTCTGTACAGTTACACAGTGAGTGACCCTCACCCTGAATAAACAGTGACTCTCTACAGTTACACAGTGAGTGACCCTCACCCTGAATAAACAGTGACTCTCTACAGTTACACATGAGTGACCCTCACCCTGAATAAACAGTGACTCTCTACAGTTACACAGTGAGTGACCCTCACCCTGAATAAACAGTGACTCTGTACAGTTACACATGAGTGACCCTCACCCTGAATAAACAGTGACTCTGTACAGTTACACAGTGAGTGTCCCTCACCCTGAATAAACAGTGACTCTGTACAGTTACACATGAGTGACCCTCACCCTGAATAAACAGTGACTCTCTACAGTTACACATGAGTGACCCTCACCCTGAATAAACAGTGACTCTCTACAGTTACACAGTGAGTGACCCTCACCCTGAATAAACAGTGACTCTGTACAGTTACACATGAGTGACCCTCACCCTGAATAAACAGTGACTCTGTACAGTTACACAGTGTGTGAAACTCACCCTGAATAAACAGTGACTCTCTACAGTAACACAGTGAGTGATCCTCACCCTGCATAAACAGTGACTCTGTCCACTTACACAGTGAGTGACCGTTACCCTGAATAAACAGTGACTCTGTACAGTTACACATGAGTGACCCTCACCCTGAATAAACAGTGACTCTGTACAGTTACACAATGAGTGATCCTCACCCTGAATAAACAGTGACTCTGTACAGTTACACAGTGAGTGATTCAAACCCTGAATAAACAGTGACTCTGTACAGTTACACAGTGAGTGAACCTCACCCTGAATAAACAGTGCCTCGGTACAGTTACACAGTGAGTGACCCTCACCCTGAATAAACAGTGACACTGTACAGTTACACAATGAGTGATCCTCACCCTGAATAAACAGTGACTCTGTCAATTTACGCTGTGAGTGACCCTCACCGTGAATAAACAGTGACCCTGTACAGTTACACAGTGAGTGACCCTCACCCTGAATAAACAGTGACTCTGTCAATTTACGCTGTGAGTGACCCTCACCCTGAATAAACAGTGACCCTGTACAGTTACACAGTGAGTGACCCTCACCCTGAATAAACAGTGACTCTGTACAGTTACACAATGAGTGACCCTCACCCTGAATAGACAGTCACTGTGTACAGTTACACAGTGAGTGACCCTCACCCTGAATAAAAAGTGACTCTGTCAATTTACGCTGTGAGTGACCCTCACCCTGAATAAACAGTGACCCTGTACAGTTACACAGTGAGTGACCCTCACCCTGAATAAACAGTGACTCTGTACAGTTACACAATGAGTGACCCTCACCCTAAATAAACAGTGACTCTGTACAGTTACACAACAGTGACCCTCATGCTGAATAAACATTGACTCTGTACAGTTACACAGCGAGTGACCCTCACCCTAAATAAACAGTGACTATGTCAATTTACGCAGTGAGTGACCCTTACCCTGAATAAACAGTGACTCTGTACAGTTAAACAGTGAGTGACCCTCACCCTGAATTAAAAGTGACTCTGTACAGTTACACAGTGAGTGACCCTCACCCTGAATAAACAGTGACTCTGTACAGATACACAGTGAGTGACCCTCACCCTGAATAAACAGTGACTCTGTACAGATACACAGTGAGTGACCCTCACCCTGAATAAACAGTGACTCTGTCCACTTACACAATGAGTGACCCTCACCCTGAATAAACGGTGACTCTGCAGAGTTACACAGTGAGTGGCCCTCAACGTGAATAAACAGTGACTCTGTACAGTTACACAGTGAGTGACCCTCACCCTGAATAGACAGTGACTCTGTACAGTTGCACAGTGAGTGATTCAAACCCTGAATAAACAGTGTCTCTGTACAGTTACACAGTGAGTGACCCTCACCCTGAATAAACAGTGACTCTGTCCAGTTACACAGTGAGTGACGCTCACCCTGATTAAACAGTGACTCTGTACAGTTACACAGTGAGTGACCCTCACCCTGAATAAACACTGACCCTGTACAGTTACACAGTGAGTGACCGTCACCCTGAATAAACAGTGACTGTGTCAATTTACGCTATGAGTGACCCTCACCCTGAATAGACAGTCACTCTGTACAGTTACACAGTGAGTGACCCTCACCCTGAATAAAAAGTGACTCTGTCAATTTACGCTGTGAGTGACCCTCACCCTGAATAAACAGTGACCCTGTACAGTTACACAGTGAGTGACCCTCACCCTGAATAAACAGTGACCCTGTACAGTTACACAGTGAGTGACCCTCACCCTGAATAAACAGTGACTCTGTACAGTTACACAATGAGTGACCCTCACCCTGAATAAACAGTGACTCTGTACAGTTACACAGTGAGTGAACCTCACCCTAAATAAACAGTGACTATGTCAATTTACGCAGTGAGTGACCCTTACCCTGAATAAACAGTGACTCTGTACAGTTACACAGTGAGTGAACCTCACCCTAAATAAACAGTGACTCTGTACAGTTACACAGTGAGTGAACCTCACCCTAAATAAACAGTGACTCTGTTCAGTTAGACAGTGAGTGACCCTCACCCTGAATAAACAGTGACTCTGTACAGTTACACAGTGAGTGACCCTCACCCTGAATAAACAGTGACTCTGTACAGTTACAAAGTGAGTGATCCTCACCCTGAATAAACAGTGACTCTGTTCAGTTAGACAGTGTGTGACCCTCACCCTGAATAAACAGTGACTCTGTTCAGTTAGACAGTGAGTGACCCTCACCCTGAATAAACAGTGACTCTGTCCAGTTACACAGTGAGTGACCCTCACCCTGAATAAACAGTGACACTGTACAGTTACACAGTGAGTGACCCTTACCCTGAATAAACAGTGACTCTGTTCAGTTAGACAGTGAGTGACCCTCACCCTGAATAAACAGTGACTCTGTACAGTTACAAAGTGAGTGATCCTCACCCTGAATAAACAGTGACTCTGTTCAGTTAGACAGTGTGTGACCCTCACCCTGAATAAACAGTGACTCTGTTCAGTTAGACAGTGAGTGACCCTCACCCTGAATAAACAGTGACTCTGTCCAGTTACACAGTGAGTGACCCTCACCCTGAATAAACAGTGACACTGTACAGTTACACAGTGAGTGACCCTTACCCTGAATAAACAGTGACTCTGTTCAGTTAGACAGTGAGTGACCCTCACCCTGAATAAACAGTGACTCTGTACAGTTACAAAGTGAGTGATCCTCACCCTGAATAAACAGTGACTCTGTTCAGTTAGACAGTGAGTGACCCTCACCCTGAATAAACAGTGACTCTGTTCAGTTAGACAGTGAGTGACCCTCACCCTGAATAGACAGTGACTCTGTACAGTTACACAGTGAGTGACCCTCACCCTGAATAAACAGTGACTCTGTACAGTTAAACAGTGAGTGACCCTCACCCTGAATAAAAAGTGACTCTGTACAGTTACACAGTGAGTGACCCTTACCGTGAATAAACAGTGACTCTGTACAGATACACAGTGAGTGACCCTCACCCTGAATAAACAGTGACTCTGTACAGATACACAGTGAGTGACCCTCACCCTGAATAAACAGTGACTCTGTCCACTTACACAATGAGTGACCCTCACCCTGAATAAACGGTGACTCAGTAGAGTTACACAGTGAGTGGCCCTCACCATGAATAAACAGTGACTCTGTACAGTTACACAGTGAGTGACCCTCACCCTGAATAAACAGTGACTCTGTACAGTTACACAGTGAGTGATTCAAACCCTGAATAAACAGTGACTCTGTACAGTTACACAGTGAGTGACCCTCACCCTGAATAAACAGTGACTCTGTACAGTTACACAGTGAGTGATCCTCACCCTGAATAAACAGTGACTCTGTACAGTTACACAGTGAGTGACCCTCAACCTGAATAAACAGTGACTCTGTACAGTTACACAGTGAGTGACCCTCACCCTGAATAAACAGTGACTCTGTACAGTTACACAGTGAGTGACCATCACCCTGAATAAACAGTGACTCTGTACAGTTACACAGTGAGTGACCCTCACTCTGAATAAACAGTGACTATGTACAGTTACACAGTGAGTGACCTCACCCTGAATAAACAGTGACTCTGTACAGTAACACAGTGAGTGACCCTCACCCTGAATAAACAGTGACTCTGTACAGTTACAAAGTGAGTGACCCTCACCCTGAATAAACAGTGACTCTGTACAGTTACACAGTGAGTGACCCTCACCCTGAATAAACAGTGACTCTGTACAGTTACAAAGTGAGTGACCCTCACCCTGAATAAACAGTGACTCTGTACAGTTACACAGTGAGTGACCCTCACCCTGAATAAACAGTGACTCTGTACAGTTACACAGTGAGTGACCCTCACCCTGAATAAACAGTGACTCTGTACAGTTACACAGTGAGTGACCCTCACACTGAATAAACAGTGACTCTGTACAGTTACACAGTGAGTGACCCTCACCCTGAATAAACAGTGACTCTGTACAGTTACACAGTGAGTGACCCTCACCCTGAATAAACAGTGACTCTTTCAATTTACACAGTGAGTGACCCTCACCCTGAATAAACTGTGACTCTGTACAGTTACACAGTGAGTGACCCTTAACCTGAATAAACAGCGACTCTGTACAGTTACACAGTGAGTGACCCTCACCCTGAATAAACAGTGACTCTGTACAGTTACACAGTGAGTGACCCTCACCCTGAATGAACAGCGACTCTGTACAGTTACACAGTGAGTGACCCTCACCCTGAATAAACAGTGACTCTGTACAGTTACACAGTGAGTGACCCTTACCCTGAATAAACAGCGACTCTGTACAGTTACACAGTGAGTGACCGTTACCCTGAATAAACAGTGACTCTGTACAGTTACACAGTGAGTGACACTTACCCTGAATAAACAGTGACCCTGTACAGTTACACAATGAGTGATCCTCACCCTGAATAAACAGTGACTCTGTACAGTTACACAATGAGCGATCCTCACCCTGAATAAACAGTGACTCTGTACAGTTACACAATGAGTGATCCTCACCCTGAATAAACAGTGACTCTGTACAGTTACACAGTGAGTGATTCAAACCCTGAATAAACAGTGACTCTGTACAGTTACACAGTGAGTGAACCTCACCCTGAATAAACACTGCCTCGGTACAGTTACACAGTGAGTGACCCTCACCCTGAATAAACAGTGACACTGTACAGTTACACAATGAGTGATCCTCACCCTGAATAAACAGTGACTCTCTACAGTTACACAATGAGTGACCCTCACCCTGAATAAACAGTGACTCTGTACAGTTCCACAGTGAGTGATTCAAACCCTGAATAAACAGTGACTCTGTCAATTTACGCTGTGAGTGACCCTCACCCTGAATAAACAGTGACCCTGTACAGTTACACAGTGAGTGACCCTCACCCTGAATAAACAGTGACTCTGTACAGTTACACAATGAGTGACCCTCACCCTGAATAAACAGTGACTCTGTACAGTTACACAGCGAGTGACCCTCACCCTAAATAAACAGTGACTCTGTACAGTTACACAACAGTGACCCTCATGCTGAATAAACAGTGACTCTGTACAGTTACACAGCGAGTGACCCTCACCCTAAATAAACAGTGACTATGTCAATTTACGCAGTGAGTGACCCTCACCCTGAATAAACAGTGACTCTGTACAGTTACACAGTGAGGGACCCTTACCCTGAATAAACAGTGACTCTGTACAGTTAAACAGTGAGTGACCCTCACCCTGAATAAAAAGTGACTCTGTACAGTTACACAGTGAGTGACCCTTACCATGAATAAACAGTGACTCTGTACAGATACACAGTGAGTGACCCTCACCCTGAATAAACAGTGACTCTGTACAGTTACACAGTGAGTGACCCTCACCCTGAATAAACAGTGACTCTGTACAGTTACACAGTGAATGACCCTCACCCTGAATAAACAGTGACCCTGTACAGTTACACAGTGAGTGACCCTCACCCTGAATAAACAGTGACTCTGTACAGTTACACAGTGAGTGACCCTCACCCTGAATAAACAGTGACTGTGTCAATTTACGCTGTGAGTGACCCTCACCCTGAATAGACAGTCACTCTGTACAGTTACACAGTGAGTGACCCTCACCCTGAATAAAAAGTGACTCTGTCAATTTACGCTGTGAGTGACCCTCACCCTGAATAAACAGTGACCCTGTACAGTTACACAGTGAGTGACCCTCACCCTGAATAAACAGTGACTCTGTACAGTTACACAATGAGTGACCCTCACCCTGAATAAACAGTGACTCTGTACAGTTACACAGTGAGTGACCCTCACCCTGAATAAACAGTGACTCTGTACAGTTACACAGTGAGTGACCCTCACCCTGAATAAACAGTGACTCTGTACAGTTACACAGTGAGTGACCCTCACCCTGAATAAACAGTGACACTGCACAGTTACACAGTGAGTGACCCTTACCCTGAATAAATAGTGACTCTGTACAGTTACACAGTGAGTGACCCTCACCCTGAATAAACAGTGACTCTGTTCAGTTAGACAGTGAGTGACCCTCACTCTGAATAAACAGTGACTATGTACAGATACACAGTGAGTGACCTCACCCTGAATAAACAGTGACTCTGTACAGTAACACAGTGAGTGACCCTCACCCTGAATAAACAGTGACTCTGTACAGTTACAAAGTGAGTGACCCTCACCCTGAATAAACAGTGACTCTGTACAGTTACACAGTGAGTGACCCTCACCCTGAATAAACAGTGACTCTGTACAGTTACAAAGTGAGTGACCCTCACCCTGAATAAACAGTGACTCTGTACAGTTACACAGTGAGTGACCCTCACCCTGAATAAACAGTGACTCTGTACAGTTACACAGTGAGTGACCCTCACCCTGAATAAACAGTGACTCTGTACAGTTACACAGTGAGTGACCCTCACACTGAATAAACAGTGACTCTGTACAGTTACACAGTGAGTGACCCTCACCCTGAATAAACAGTGATTCTGTACAGTTACAAAGTGAGTGACCCTCACCCTGAATAAACAGTGACTCTGTACAGTTACAAAGTGAGTGACCCTCACCCTGAATAAACAGTGACTCTGTACAGTTACACAGTGAGTGACCCTCACCCTGAATAAACAGTGACTCTGTACAGTTACAAAGTGAGTGACCCTCACCCTGAATAAACAGTGACTCTGTACAGTTACACAGTGAGTGACCCTCACCCTGAATAAACAGTGACTCTGTACAGTTACACAGTGAGTGACCCTCACCCTGAATAAACAGTGACTCTGTACAGTTACACAGTAAGTGACCCTCACACTGAATAAACAGTGACTCTGTACAGTTACACAGTGAGTGACCCTCACCCTGAATAAACAGTGATTCTGTCAATTTACGCTGTGAGCGACCCTCACCCTGAATAAACAGTGACTCTGTACAGTTACACAGTGAGTGACCCTCACCCTGAATAAACAGTGACTCTGTACAGTTACACAGTGAGTGACCCTCACCCTGAATAAACAGTGACTCTTTCAATTTACACAGTGAGTGACCCTCACCCTGAATAAACAGTGACTCTGTACAGTTACACAGTGAGTGACCCTCACCCTGAATAAACAGTGACTCTGTACAGTTACACAGTGAGTGACCCTCACCCTGAATAAACAGTGACTCTTTCAATTTACACAGTGTGTGACCCTCACCCTGAATAAACAGTGACTCTGTACAGTTACACAGTGAGTGACCATCACCCTGAATAAACAGTGACTCTGTACAGTTACACAGTGAGTGACCCTCACCCTGAATAAACAGTGACTCTGTACAGTTACACAGTGAGTGACCCTCACCCTGAATAAACAGCGACTCTGTACAGTTACACAGTGAGTGACCCTCACCCTGAATAAACAGTGACTCTGTACAGTTACACAGTGAGTGACCCTTACCCTGAATAAACAGCGACTCTGTACAGTTACACAGTGAGTGACCGTTACCCTGAATAAACAGTGACTCTGTACAGTTACACAGTGAGTGACACTTACCCTGAATAAACAGTGACCCTGTACAGTTACACAATGAGTGATCCTCACCCTGAATAAACAGTGAGTCTGTACAGTTACACAGTGAGTGACACTTACCCTGAATAAACAGTGACTCTGTACAGTTACACAATGAGTGATCCTCACCCTGAATAAACAGTGACTCTGTACAGTTACACAATGAGCGATCCTCACCCTGAATAAACAGTGACTCTGTACAGTTACACAATGAGTGATCCTCACCCTGAATAAACAGTGACTCTGTACAGTTACACAGTGAGTGATTCAAACCCTGAATAAACAGTGACTCTGTACAGTTACACAGTGAGTGAACCTCACCCTGAATAAACAGTGCCTCGGTACAGTTACACAGTGAGTGACCCTCACCCTGAATAAACAGTGACACTGTACAGTTACACAATGAGTGATCCTCACCCTGAATAAGCAGTGACTCTCTACAGTTACACAATGAGTGATCCTCACCCTGAATAAACAGTGACTCTGTACAGTTACACAATGAGTGATCCTCACCCTGAATAAACAGTGACTCTGTACAGTTACACAGTGAGTGATTCAAACCCTGAATAAACAGTGACTCTGTCAATTTACGCTGTGAGTGACCCTCACCCTGAATAAACAGTGACCCTGTACAGTTACACAGTGAGTGACCCTCACCCTGAATAAACAGTGACTCTGTACAGTTACACAATGAGTGACCCTCACCCTGAATAAACAGTGACTCTGTACAGTTACACAGCGAGTGACCCTCACCCTAAATAAACAGTGACTCTGTACAGTTACACAACAGTGACCCTCATGCTGAATAAACAGTGACTCTGTACAGTTACACAGCGAGTGACCCTCACCCTAAATAAACAGTGACTATGTCAATTTACGCAGTGAGTGACCCTCACCCTGAATAAAAAGTGACTCTGTACAGTTACACAGTGAGTGACCCTCACCCTGAATAAACAGTGACTCTGTACAGTTAAACAGTGAGTGACCCTCACCCTGAATAAAAAGTGACTCTGTACAGTTACACAGTGAGTGACCCTTACCCTGAATAAACAGTGACTCTGTACAGTTAAACAGTGAGTGACCCTCACCCTGAATAAAAAGTGACTCTGTACAGTTACACAGTGAGTGACCCTTACCATGAATAAACAGTGACTCTGTACAGATACACAGTGAGTGACCCTCACCCTGAATAAACAGTGACTCTGTACAGTTACACAGTGAGTGACCCTCACCCTGAATAAACAGTGACTCTGTACAGTTACACAGTGAATGACCCTCACCCTGAATAAACAGTGACCCTGTACAGTTACACAGTGAGTGACCCTCACCCTGAATAAACAGTGACTCTGTACAGTTACACAATGAGTGACCCTCACCCTGAATAAACAGTGACTGTGTCAATTTACGCTGTGAGTGACCCTCACCCTGAATAGACAGTCACTCTGTACAGTTACACAGTGAGTGACCCTCACCCTGAATAAACAGTGACTGTGTCAATTTACGCTGTGAGTGACCCTCACCCTGAATAAACAGTGACCCTGTACAGTTACACAATGAGTGACCCTCACCCTGAATAAACAGTGACTCTGTACAGTTACACAGCGAGTGAACCTCACCCTAAATAAACAGTGACTCTGTACAGTTACACAGTGAGTGACCCTTACCCTGAATAAACAGTGACTCTGTTCAGTTACACAATGAGTGACCCTCACCCTGAATAAACAGTGACTCTGTACAGTTACACAGTGAGTGACCCTTACCCTGAATAAACAGTGACTCTGTTCAGTTACACAATGAGTGACCCTCACCCTGAATAAACAGTGACTCTGTACAGTTACACAGTGAGTGACCCTCACCCTGAATAAACAGTGACTCTGTTCAGTTAGACAGTGAGTGACCCTCACCCTGAATAAACAGTGACTCTGTCCAGTTAG
Source organism: Heterodontus francisci (assembly GCF_036365525.1). NCBI lineage: Eukaryota > Metazoa > Chordata > Chondrichthyes > Heterodontiformes > Heterodontidae > Heterodontus > Heterodontus francisci. The sequence goes on from NC_090403.1 coordinate 58,711,268, forward strand.
ACAGTGAGTGACCCTCACCCTGAATAAACAGTGACTCTGTTCAGTTAGACAGTGAGTGACCCTCACCCTGAATAGACAGTGACTCTGTACAGTTACACAGTGTGTGACCCTCACCCTGAATAAACAGTGACTCTCTACAGTTAAACAGTGAGTGACCCTCACCCTGAATAAAAAGTGACTCTGTGCAGTTACACAGTGAGTGACCCTTACCGAGAATAAACAGTGACTCTGTACAGATACACAGTGAGTGATCCTCACCCTGAATAAACAGTGACTCTGTACAGTTACACAATGAGTGATCCTCACCCTGAATAAACAGTGACTCTGTACAGTTACACAGTGAGTGAACCTCACCCTGAATAAACAGTGCCTCGGTACAGTTACACAGTGAGTGACCCTCACCCTGAATAAACAGTGACCCTGTACAGTTACACAGTGAGTGACCCTCACCCTGAATAAACAGTGACTCTGTACAGTTACACAATGAGTGACCCTCACCCTGAATAGACAGTCACTTTGTACAGTTACACAGTGAGTGACCCTCACCCTGAATAAAAAGTGACTCTGTCAATTTACGCTGTGAGTGACCCTCACCCTGAATAAAGAGTGACCCTGTACAGTTACACAACGAGTGACCCTCACCCTAAATAAACAGTGACTCTGTACAGTTACACAACAGTGACCCTCATGCTGAATAAACAGTGACTCTGTACAGTTACACAGCGAGTGACCCTCACCCTAAATAAACAGTGACTATGTCAATTTACGCAGTGAGTGACCCTCACCCTGAATAAACAGTGACTCTGTACAGTTAAACAGTGAGTGACCCTCACCCTGAATAAAAAGTGACTCTGTACAGTTACACAGTGAGTGACCCTTACCATGAATAAACAGTGACTCTGTACAGATACACAGTGAGTGACCCTCACCCTGAATAAACAGTGACTCTGTACAGTTACACAGTGAGTGACCCTCACCCTGAATAAACAGTGACTCTGTACAGTTACACAGTGAGTGATCCTCACCCTGAATAAACAGTGACTCTGTACAGTTACACAGTGAGTGACCCTCACCCTGAATAAACAGTGACTCTGTACAGTTACACAGTGAGTGACCCTCACCCTGAATAAACAGTGACTCTGTACAGTTACACAGTGAGTGACCCTCACCCTGAATAAACAGTGACTCTGTACAGTTACACAGTGAGTGACCCTCACCCTGAATAAACAGTGACTCTGTACAGTTACACAGTGAGTGACCCTCACCCTGAATAAACAGTGACTCTGTATGGTTACACAATGAGTGACCCTCACCCTGAATAAAAAGTGACTGTGTCAATTTACGCTGTGAGTGACCCTCACCCTGAATAAACAGTGACCCTGTACAGTTACACAGTGAGTGACCCTCACCCTGAATAAACAGTGACTCTGTACAGTTACACAATGAGTGACCCTCACCCTGAATAAACAGTGACCCTGTACAGTTACACAGTGAGTGACCCTCACCCTGAATAAACAGTGACTCTGTACAGTTACACAATGAGTGACCCTCACCCTGAATAAACAGTGACTGTGTCAATTTACGCTGTGAGTGACCCTCACCCTGAATAGACAGTCACTCTGTACAGTTACACAGTGAGTGACCCTCACCCTGAATAAAAAGTGACTGTGTCAATTTACGCTGTGAGTGACCCTCACCCTGAATAAACAGTGACCCTGTACAGTTACACAGTGAGTGACCCTTACCATGAATAAACAGTGACTCTGTACAGATACACAGTGAGTGACCCTCACCCTGAATAAACAGTGACTCTGTACAGTTACACAGTGAGTGACCCTCACCCTGAATAAACAGTGACTCTGTACAGTTACACAGTGAGTGATCCTCACCCTGAATAAACAGTGACTCTGTACAGTTACACAGTGAGTGACCCTCACCCTGAATAAACAGTGACTCTGTACAGTTACACAGTGAGTGACCCTCACCCTGAATAAACAGTGACTCTGTACAGTTACACAGTGAGTGACCCTCACCCTGAATAAACAGTGACTCTGTACAGTTACACAGTGAGTGACCCTCACCCTGAATAAACAGTGACCCTGTACAGTTACACAGTGAGTGACCCTCACCCTGAATAAACAGTGACTCTGTACAGTTACACAATGAGTGACCCTCACCCTGAATAAACAGTGACTGTGTCAATTTACGCTGTGAGTGACCCTCACCCTGAATAGACAGTCACTCTGTACAGTTACACAGTGAGTGACCCTCACCCTGAATAAACAGTGACTCTGTACAGTTACACAGTGAGTGACCCTCACCCTGAATAAACAGTGACTCTGTACAGTTACACAGTGAGTGACCCTCACCCTGAATAAACAGTGACCCTGTACAGTTACACAGTGAGTGACCCTCACCCTGAATAAACAGTGACTCTGTACAGTTACACAATGAGTGACCCTCACCCTGAATAAACAGTGACTGTGTCAATTTACGCTGTGAGTGACCCTCACCCTGAATAGACAGTCACTCTGTACAGTTACACAATGAGTGACCCTCACCCTGAATAAACAGTGACTGTGTCAATTTACGCTGTGAGTGACCCTCACCCTGAATAGACAGTCACTCTGTACAGTTACACAGTGAGTGACCCTCACCCTGAATAAACAGTGACTCTGTACAGTTACACTGTGAGTGACCCTCACCCTGAATAAACAGTGACCCTGTACAGTTACACAGTGAGTGACCCTCACCCTGAATAAACAGTGACTCTGTACAGTTACACAATGAGTGACCCTCACCCTGAATAAACAGTGACTGTGTCAATTTACGCTGTGAGTGACCCTCACCCTGAATAGACAGTCACTCTGTACAGTTACACAGTGAGTGATCCTCACCCTGAATAGACAGTCACTCTGTACAGTTACACAGTGAGTGATCCTCACCCTGAATAAACAGTGACTCTGTACAGTTACACAGTGAGTGACCCTTACCCTGAATAAACAGTGACTCTGTACAGTTACACAGTGAGTGACCCTTACCCTGAATAAACAGTGACTCTGTACAGTTACACAGTGAGTGACCCTTACCCTGAATAAACAGTGACTCTGTACAGTTACACAGTGAGTGACCCTTACCCTGAATAAACAGTGACTCTGTACAGTTACACAGTGAGTGACCCTCACCCTGAATAAACAGTGACTCTGTACAGTTACAAAGTGAGTGATCCTCACCCTGAATAAACAGTGACTCTGTACAGTTACACAGTGAGTGACCCTCACCCTGAATAAACAGTGACTATGTCAATTTACGCAGTGAGTGACCCTTACCCTGAATAAACAGTGACACTGTACAGTTACACAGTGAGTGACCCTTACCCTGAATAAACAGTGACCCTGTACAGTTACACAGTGAGTTACCCTCACCCTGAATAAACAGTGACTCTGTACAGTTACACAGTGAGTGACCATCACCCTGAATAAACAGTGACTCTGTACAGTTACACAGTGAGTGACCCTCACCCTGAATAAACAGTGACTCTGTACAGTTACACAGTGAGTGACCCTCACCCTGAATAAACAGTGACTCTGTACAGTTACACAGTGAGTGACCCTCACCCTGAATAAACAGTGACTCTGTACAGTTACACAGTGAGTGACCCTCACCCTGAATAAACAGTGACTCTGTACAGTTACACAGTGAGTGACCCTCACCCTGAATAAACAGTGACTCTGTACAGTTACACAGTGAGTGACCCTCACCCTGAATAAACAGTGACTATGTCAATTTACGCAGTGAGTGACCCTCACCCTGAATAAACAGTGACACTGTACAGTTACACAGTGAGTGACCCTTACCCTGAATAAACAGTGACCCTGTACAGTTAAACAGTGAGTGACCCTCACCCTGAATAAAAAGTGACTCTGTACAGTTACACAGTGAGTGACCCTTCCCATGAATAAACAGTGACTCTGTTCAGATACACAGTGAGTGACCCTCACCCTGAATAAACAGTGACTCTGTACAGTTACACAGTGAGTGACCCTCACCCTGAATAAACAGTGACTCTGTACAGTTACACAGTGAGTGACCCTCACCCTGAATAAACAGTGACCCTGTACAGTTACACAGTGAGTGACCCTCACCCTGAATAAACAGTGACTCTGTACAGTTACACAATGAGTGACCCTCACCCTGAATAAACAGTGACTGTGTCAATTTACGCTGTGAGTGACCCTCACCCTGAATAGACAGTCACTCTGTACAGTTACACAGTGAGTGACCCTCACCCTGAATAAAAAGTGACTCTGTCAATTTACGCTGTGAGTGACCCTCACCCTGAATAAACAGTGACCCTGTACAGTTACACAGCGAGTGACCCTCACCCTAAATAAACAGTGACTCTGTACAGTTACACAACAGTGACCCTCATGCTGAATAAACAGTGACTCTGTACAGTTACACAGCGAGTGACCCTCACCCTAAATAAACAGTGACTCTGTCAATTTACGCAGTGAGTGACCCTTACCCTGAATAAACAGTGACTCTGTACAGTTACACAGTGAGTGACCCTCACCCTGAATAAAAAGAGACTCTGTACAGTTACACAGTGAGGGACTCTTACCCTGAATAAACAGTGACTCTGTACAGTTACACAGTGCGTGACCCTCACTCTGAATAAACAGTGACTCTGTACAGTTACACAGTGAGTGACGCTCACCCTGAATAAACAGTGACCCTGTACAGTTACACAGTGAGTGATCCTCAGCCTGAATAAACAGTGACTCTGTACAGTTACACAGTGAGTGACCCTTACCCAGAATAATCAGTGACTCTGTACAGTTACACAGTGAGTGACGCTCAGCCTGAATAAACAGTGACTCTGTACAGTTACACATTTAGTGATCCTCACCCTGAATAAACAGTGACTCTGTACAGTTACACAGTGAGTGATCCTCTCCCTGAATAAACAGTGACTCTGTACAGTTACACATGAGTGACCCTCCCCCTGAATAAACAGTGACTCTTTCAATTTAGACAGTGAGTGACCCTTACCCTGAATAAACAGTGACTCTGTACAGTTACACAATGAGTGATCCTCACCCTGAATAAACAGTGACTCTGTCCACATACACAGTGAGTGACACTTACCCTGAATAAACAGTGACTCTGTAAAGTTACACAGTGAGTGATCCTCATCCTGAATAAACAGTGACTCTGAACAGTTTCACAGTGAGTGACCCTCACCCTGAATAAAGAGTGACTCTGTACAGTTACACAGTGAGTGACCCTCACCCTGAATAAACAGTGACTCTGAACAGTTACACAGAGAGTGAGCCTCACCCTGAATAAACAGTGACTCTGTACAGTTACACATGAGTGACCCTCACCCTGAATAAACAGTGACTCTGTACAGTTACACAGTGAGTGACACTGACCCTGAATAAAGAGTGAGTCTGCACAGTTACACAGTGAGTGATCCTCACCCTGAATAAAGAGTGACTCTGTCCAGTTACACAGTGAGTGACCCTCACTCTGAATAAACAGTGACTATGTACAGTTACACAGTGAGTGACCCTCACTCTGAATAAACAGTGAATCTGTACAGTTACACAATGAGTGACCCACACCCTGAATAAACAGTGACTCTGTACAGTTACACAGTGAGTGACCCTCACTCTGAATAAACAGTGAATCTGTACAGTTACACAGTGAGTGACCCTCACCCTGAATAAACAGTGACTCTGTACAGTTACACACTGAGTGACCCACACCCTGAATTAACAGTGACTCTGTACAGTAACACAATGAGTGACCCACACCCTGAATAAACAGTGACTCTGTACAGTAACACACTGAGTGACCCTCACCCTGAATAAACAGTGACTCTGTACAGTTACACAGTGAGTGACCCTTACCCAGAATAATCAGTGACTCTGTACAGTTACACAGTGAGTGACCCTCACTCTGAATAAACAGTGAATCTGTACAGTTACACAATGAGTGACCCACACCCTGAATAAACAGTGACTCTGTACAGTAACACACTGAGTGACCCTCACCCTGAATAAACAGTGACTCTGTCCAGTTACACCGTGAGTGATTCTCACCCTGAATAAACAGTGACTCTGTACAGTTACACAGTGAGTGATCCTCACCCTGAATAAACAATGACTCTGAACACTTACAAAGTGAGTGATCCTCACCCTGAATAATCATTGACTCTGTACAGTTACACAGTGAGTGATCCTCACCCTGAATAAACAGTGACTCTGTCCAGTTACACAGTGAGTGAGCCTCACCCTGAATAAATAGTGACTCTGAACACTTACAAAATGAGTGATCCTCTCCCTGAATAAACAGTGACTCTGAACACTTACAAAGTGAGTGATCCTCACCCTGAATAAACAGTGACTCTGAACACTTACAAAATGAGTGATCCTCTCCCTGAATAAACAGTGATTCTGTCCACTTACACAGTGAGTGACCCTCACCCTGAATAAACAGTGACTCTGTGCAGTTACACAGTGAGTGACCATCACCCTGAATAAACAGTGACTCTGTCCAGTTACACCGTGAGTGACCCTCACCCTGAATAAACAGTGACTCTGTCCAGCTACACCGTGAGTGACCCTTACCCTGAATAAACAGTGACTCTGTCCAGTTACACAGTGAGTGACCCTCACCCTGAATAAACAGTGACTCTGTCCAGTTACACTGTGAGTGAACCTCACCCTGAATAAACAGTGACTCTGTACAGTTACACAGTGAGTGACCCTCACCCTGAATAAAGAGTGACTCTGTCCAGTTACACAGTGAGTGACCCTCACTCTGAATAAACAGTGACTATGTACAGTTACACAGTGCGTGACCCTCACTCTGAATAAACAGTGACTCTGTACAGTTACACAGTGAGTGACGCTCACCCTGAATAAACAGTGACCCTGTACAGTTACACAGTGAGTGATCCTCAGCCTGAATAAACAGTGACTCTGTACAGTTACACAGTGAGTGACCCTTACCCAGAATAATCAGTGACTCTGTACAGTTACACAGTGAGTGACGCTCAGCCTGAATAAACAGTGACTCTGTACAGTTACACATTTAGTGATCCTCACCCTGAATAAACAGTGACTCTGTACAGTTACACAGTGAGTGATCCTCTCCCTGAATAAACAGTGACTCTGTACAGTTACACATGAGTGACCCTCCCCCTGAATAAACAGTGACTCTTTCAATTTAGACAGTGAGTGACCCTTACCCTGAATAAACAGTGACTCTGTACAGTTACACAGTGAGTGATCCTCACCCTGAATAAACAGTGACTCTGTCCACATACACAGTGAGTGACACTTACCCTGAATAAACAGTGACTCTGTAAAGTTACACAGTGAGTGATCCTCATCCTGAATAAACAGTGACTCTGAACAGTTTCACAGTGAGTGACCCTCACCCTGAATAAAGAGTGACTCTGTACAGTTACACAGTGAGTGACCCTCACCCTGAATAAACAGTGACTCTGAACAGTTACACAGAGAGTGAGCCTCACCCTGAATAAACAGTGACTCTGTACAGTTACACATGAGTGACCCTCACCCTGAATAAACAGTGACTCTGTACAGTTACACAGTGAGTGACACTGACCCTGAATAAAGAGTGAGTCTGTACAGTTACACAGTGAGTGATCCTCACCCTGAATAAAGAGTGACTCTGTCCAGTTACACAGTGAGTGACCCTCACTCTGAATAAACAGTGACTATGTACAGTTACACAGTGAGTGACCCTCACTCTGAATAAACAGTGAATCTGTACAGTTACACAATGAGTGACCCACACCCTGAATAAACAGTGACTCTGTACAGTTACACAGTGAGTGACCCTCACCCAGAATAAACAGTGACTCGGTACAGTTACACAGTGAGTGACCCTCACCCTGAATAAACAGTGACTCTGTACAGTTACACACTGAGTGACCCACACCCTGAATTAACAGTGACTCTGTACAGTAACACAGTGAGTGACCCTTACCCAGAATAAACAGTGACTCTGTACAGTTACACAGTGAGTGACCCTTACCCAGAATAATCAGTGACTCTGTACAGTTACACAGTGAGTGACCCTCACTCTGAATAAACAGTGAATCTGTACAGTTACACAATGAGTGACCCACACCCTGAATAAACAGTGACTCTGTACAGTAACACACTGAGTGACCCTCACCCTGAATAAACAGTGACTCTGTCCAGTTACACCGTGAGTGATTCTCACCCTGAATAAACAGTGACTCTGTACAGTTACACAGTGAGTGATCCTCACCCTGAATAAACAATGACTCTGAACACTTACAAAGTGAGTGATCCTCACCCTGAATAATCATTGACTCTGTACAGTTACACAGTGAGTGATCCTCACCCTGAATAAACAGTGACTCTGTCCAGTTACACAGTGAGTGAGCCTCACCCTGAATAAATAGTGACTCTGAACACTTACAAAATGAGTGATCCTCTCCCTGAATAAACAGTGACTCTGAACACTTACAAAGTGAGTGATCCTCACCCTGAATAAACAGTGACTCTGAACACTTACAAAATGAGTGATCCTCTCCCTGAATAAACAGTGATTCTGTCCACTTACACAGTGAGTGATCCTCACCCTGAATAAACAGTGACTCTGTGCAGTTACACAGTGAGTGACCATCACCCTGAATAAACAGTGACTCTGTCCAGTTACACCGTGAGTGACCCTCACCCTGAATAAACAGTGACTCTGTCCAGCTACACCGTGAGTGACCCTTTCCCTGAATAAACAGTGACTCTGTCCAGTTACACAGTGAGTGACCCTCACCCTGAATAAACAGTGACTCTGTCCAGTTACACTGTGAGTGAACCTCACCCTGAATAAACAGTGACTCTGTCCAGTTACACAGTGAGTGACCCTCACCCTGAATAAACAGTGAGTCTGTTCATTTTCACAGTGAGTTATTTTCACCTGGAATAAACAGTGACTCTGTCCAGTTTCACAGTGAATGACCCTTACCCTGAATAAACAGTGACTCTGTACAGCTACAACGTGAGTGATCCTCACCCTGAACAAACAGTGACTCTGTACAGTTACACCGTGAATGGCCCTTACCCTGAATAAACAGTGACTCTGTACAGTTACACCGTGAGTGATCCTCACCCTGAATAAACAGTGAATCTGTACAGTTACACAGGGAGTGACCCTCACCCTGAATAAACAGTGACTCTGTCCAGTTACACAGGGAGTGACCCTCACCCTGAATAAACAGTGACACTGTCCTTTTACAAAGTGAAAGACCCTCACCATGAATAAAGAGTGACTCTGTACAGTTACACAGTGAGTGATCCTCACCCTGAATAAACGGTGACTCTGTACAGTTACACAGTGAGTGACCCTCACCCTGAATAAAGAGTGACTCTGTACAGTTACACAGTGAGTGACACTGACCCTGAATAAAGAGTGACTCTGGACAATTACACAGTGAGTGATCCTCATCCTGAATAAACAGTGACTCTGTCCAGTTACACAGTGAGTGACCCTCACCCTGAATAAACAGTGACTCTGTACAGTTACACCGTGAGTGATTCTCACCCTGAATAAACAGTGACTCTGTACAGTTACACAGTGAGTGACCTTCACCCAGAATAATCAGTGACTCTGGACAGTTACACCGTGACTGACCTTCACCCTGAATAAACAGTGACTCTGTCCAGTTACACAGGGAGTGACCCTCACCCTGAATAAACAGTGACTCTGTACAGTTACACCGTGAGTGACCTTCACCCTGAATAATCAGTGACTCTGGACAGTTACACAGGGAGTAACCCTCACCCTGAATAAACAGTGACACTGTCCTTTTACAAAGTGAGTGACCCTCACCCTGAATAAACAGTGACACTGTCCTTTTACAAAGTGAGTGACCCTCACCCTGAATAAACAGTGACTCTGTCCAGTTACACAGTGAGTGACCCTCACCCTGAATAAACAGTGACACTGTCCTTTTACAAAGTGAGTGACCCTCACCCTGAATAAACAGTGACTCTGTCCAGTTACACAGTGAGTGACCCTCACCCTGAATAAACAGTGACTCTGTTCATTTTCACAGTGAGTGACCCTCACCCTGAATAAACAGTGACTCTGTTCATTTTCACAGAGAGTGACCTCACCCTGAATAAACAGTGACTCTGTCCAGTTACACCGTGAGTGATTCTCACCCTGAATAAACAGTGACTCTGTACAGTTACACAGTGAGTGACCCTCACCCTGAATAAACAGTGACTCTGTTCATTTTCACAGCGAGTGATTCTCACCCTGAATAAACAGTGACTCTGTACAGTTACACAGTGAGTGACCCTCACCCTGAATAAACAGTGACTCTGTTCATTTTCACAGAGAGTGACCTCACCCTGAATAAACAGTGACTCTGTCCAGTTACACCGTGAGTGATTCTCACCCTGAATAAACAGTGACTCTGTACAGTTACACAGTGAGTGACCCTCACCCTGAATAAACAGTGACTCTGTTCATTTTCACAGCGAGTGATTCTCACCCTGAATAAACAGTGACTCTGTACAGTTACACAGTGAGTGACCCTCACCCTGAATAAACAGTGACTCTGTTCATTTTCACAGTGAGATATTTTCACCCTGAATAAACAGTGACTCTGTTCAATTACACAGTGAGTGACCCTCACCCTGAATAAACAGTGACTCTGTTCATTTTCACAGTGAGTGACCCTCACCCTAAATAAACAGTGAATCTGTCCAGTTACACAGTGAGTGACCCTCACCATGAATGAACAGTGACTCTGTACAGTTACACCGTGAGTGATTCTCACCCTGAATAAACAGTGACTCTGTACAGTTACACCGTGAGTGATTCTCACCCTGAATAAACAGTGACTCTGTACAGTTACACAGTGAGTGACCTTCACCCAGAATAATCAGTGACTCTGGACAGTTACACCGTGACTGACCTTCACCCTGAATAAACAGTGACTCTGTCCAGTTACACAGGGAGTGACCCTCACCCTGAATAAACAGTGACTCTGTACAGTTACACCGTGAGTGACCTTCACCCTGAATAATCAGTGACTCTGGACAGTTACACAGGGAGTAACCCTCACCCTGAATAAACAGTGACACTGTCCTTTTACAAAGTGAGTGACCCTCACCCTGAATAAACAGTGACACTGTCCTTTTACAAAGTGAGTGACCCTCACCCTGAATAAACAGTGACTCTGTCCAGTTACACAGTGAGTGACCCTCACCCTGAATAAACAGTGACACTGTCCTTTTACAAAGTGAGTGACCCTCACCCTGAATAAACAGTGACTCTGTCCAGTTACACAGTGAGTGACCCTCACCCTGAATAAACAGTGACTCTGTTCATTTTCACAGTGAGTGACCCTCACCCTGAATAAACAGTGACTCTGTTCATTTTCACAGAGAGTGACCTCACCCTGAATAAACAGTGACTCTGTCCAGTTACACCGTGAGTGATTCTCACCCTGAATAAACAGTGACTCTGTACAGTTACACAGTGAGTGACCCTCACCCTGAATAAACAGTGACTCTGTTCATTTTCACAGCGAGTGATTCTCACCCTGAATAAACAGTGACTCTGTACAGTTACACAGTGAGTGACCCTCACCCTGAATAAACAGTGACTCTGTTCATTTTCACAGAGAGTGACCTCACCCTGAATAAACAGTGACTCTGTCCAGTTACACCGTGAGTGATTCTCACCCTGAATAAACAGTGACTCTGTACAGTTACACCGTGAGTGACCTTCACCCTGAATAATCAGTGACTCTGGACAGTTACACAGGGAGTAACGCTCACCCTGAATAAACAGTGACACTGTCCTTTTACAAAGTGAGTGACCCTCACCCTGAATAAACAGTGACACTGTCCTTTTACAAAGTGAGTGACCCTCACCCTGAATAAACAGTGACTCTGTCCAGTTACACAGTGAGTGACCCTCACCCTGAATAAACAGTGACACTGTCCTTTTACAAAGTGAGTGACCCTCACCCTGAATAAACAGTGACTCTGTCCAGTTACACAGTGAGTGACCCTCACCCTGAATAAACAGTGACTCTGTTCATTTTCACAGTGAGTGACCCTCACCCTGAATAAACAGTGACTCTGTTCATTTTCACAGAGAGTGACCTCACCCTGAATAAACAGTGACTCTGTCCAGTTACACCGTGAGTGATTCTCACCCTGAATAAACAGTGACTCTGTACAGTTACACAGTGAGTGACCCTCACCCTGAATAAACAGTGACTCTGTTCATTTTCACAGCGAGTGATTCTCACCCTGAATAAACAGTGACTCTGTACAGTTACACAGTGAGTGACCCTCACCCTGAATAAACAGTGACTCTGTTCATTTTCACAGAGAGTGACCTCACCCTGAATAAACAGTGACTCTGTCCAGTTACACCGTGAGTGATTCTCACCCTGAATAAACAGTGACTCTGTACAGTTACACAGTGAGTGACCCTCACCCTGAATAAACAGTGACTCTGTTCATTTTCACAGCGAGTGATTCTCACCCTGAATAAACAGTGACTCTGTACAGTTACACAGTGAGTGACCCTCACCCTGAATAAACAGTGACTCTGTTCATTTTCACAGTGAGATATTTTCACCCTGAATAAACAGTGACTCTGTTCAATTACACAGTGAGTGACCCTCACCCTGAATAAACAGTGACTCTGTTCATTTTCACAGTGAGTGACCCTCACCCTAAATAAACAGTGAATCTGTCCAGTTGCACAGTGAGTGACCCTCACCATGAATGAACAGTGACTCTGTACAGTTACACCGTGAGTGATTCTCACCCTGAATAAACAGTGACTCTGTACAGTTACACAGTGAGTGACCCTCACCCTGAATAAACAGTGACTCTGTTCATTTTCACAGCGAGTGATCCTCACCCTGAATAAACAGTGACTCTGTCCAGTTACACAGTGAGTGATCCTCACCCTGAATAAACAGTGACTCTGTACAGTTACAAAATGAGTGATCATCTCCCTGAATAAACAGTGACTCTGTACAGTTACACAGTGAGTGATCCTCACCCTGAATAAACAGTGACTCTGCACAGTAACAAAGTGAGTGATCCTCTCCCTGAATAAACAGTGACTCTGATCACTTACAAAATGAGTGATCCTCACCCTGAATAAACAGTGACTCTGTCCAGTTACACAGTGAGTGATCCTCTCCCTGAATAAACAGTGACTCTGAACACTTACAAAGTGAGGGATCCTCACCCTGAATAAACAGTGACTCTGAACACTTACAAAGTGAGGGATCCTCACCCTGAATAAACAGTGATTCTGTCCACTTACAAAGTGAGTGATCCTCACCCTGAATAATCAGTGACTCTGAACACTTACAAAGTGAGGGATCCTCACCCTGAATAAACAGTGATTCTGTCCACTTACACAGTGAGTGACCCTCACCCTGAATAATCAGTGACTCTGAACACTTACAAAGTGAGGGATCCTCACCCTGAATAATCAGTGACTCTGAACACTTACAAAGTGAGTGACCCTCACCCTGAATAAACCGTGACTCTGAACACTTACAAAGTGAGGGATCCTCACCCTGAATAATCAGTGACTCTGAACACTTACAAAGTGAGTGATCCTCACCCTGAATAATCAGTGACTCTGAACACTTACAAAGTGAGTGACCCTCACCCTGAATAATCAGTGACTCTGAACACTTACAAAGTGAGGGATCCTCACCCTGAATAATCAGTGACTCTGAACACTTACAAAGTGAGTGATCCTCACCCTGAATAAACAGTGACTCTGAACACTTACAAAGTGAGGGATCCTCACCCTGAATAAACAGTGATTCTGTCCACTTACACAGTGAGTGACCCTCACCCTGAATAAACAGTGACTCTGTTCATTTTCACAGTGAGATATTTTCACCCTGAATAAACAGTGACTCTGTTCAATTACACAGTGAGTGACCCTCACCCTGAATAAACAGTGACTCTGTTCATTTTCACAGTGAGTGACCCTCACCCTAAATAAACAGTGAATCTGTCCAGTTACACAGTGAGTGACCCTCACCATGAATGAACAGTGACTCTGTACAGTTACACCGTGAGTGATTCTCACCCTGAATAAACAGTGACTCTGTACAGTTACACAGTGAGTGACCCTCACCCTGAATAAACAGTGACTCTGTTCATTTTCACAGCGAGTGATCCTCACCCTGAATAAACAGTGACTCTGTCCAGTTACACAGTGAGTGATCCTCACCCTGAATAAACAGTGACTCTGTACAGTTACAAAATGAGTGATCATCTCCCTGAATAAACAGTGACTCTGTACAGTTACAAAATGAGTGATCATCTCCCTGAATAAACAGTGACTCTGTACAGTTACACAGTGAGTGATCCTCACCCTGAATAAACAGTGACTGTGTCCAGTTACACAGTGAGTGATCCTCACCCTGAATAAACAGTGACTCTGTCCAGTTACACAGTGAGTGATCCTCACCCTGAATAAACAGTGACTCTGTACAGTTACAAAATGAGTGATCATCTCCCTGAATAAACAGTGACTCTGTACAGTTACACAGTGAGTGATCCTCACCCTGAATAAACAGTGACTCTGAACACTTACAAAGTGAGTGATCCTCACCCTGAATAATCAGTGACTCTGAACACTTACAAAGTGAGTGATCCTCACCCTGAATAAACAGTGACTCTGTCCAGTTACACAGTGAGTGATCCTCACCCTGAATAAACAGTGACTCTGTACAGTTACAAAATGAGTGATCATCTCCCTGAATAAACAGTGACTCTGTACAGTTACAAAATGAGTGATCATCTCCCTGAATAAACAGTGACTCTGTACAGTTACACAGTGAGTGATCCTCACCCTGAATAAACAGTGACTGTGTCCAGTTACACAGTGAGTGATCCTCACCCTGAATAAACAGTGACTCTGTCCAGTTACACAGTGAGTGATCCTCACCCTGAATAAACAGTGACTCTGTACAGTTACAAAATGAGTGATCATCTCCCTGAATAAACAGTGACTCTGTACAGTTACACAGTGAGTGATCCTCACCCTGAATAAACAGTGACTCTGAACACTTACAAAGTGAGTGATCCTCACCCTGAATAATCAGTGACTCTGAACACTTACACAGTGAGTGACCCTCACCCTGAATAAACAGTGACTCTGTACAGTTACACTGTGAGTGACCCTCACCCTGAATAAACAGCGACTCTGTACAGTTACACTGTGAGTGACCCTCACCCTGAATAAACAGTGACTCTGTACAGTTACACTGTGAGTGACCCTCACCCTGAATAAACAGTGACTCTGTTCAGTTACACAGTGAGTGACCCTCACCCTGAATAAACAGCGACTCTGTACAGTTACACTGTGAGTGACCCTCACCCTGAATAAACAGTGACTCTGTCCAGTTACACAGTGAGTGATCCTCACCCTGAATAATCAGTGAATCTGTACAGTTACACAGTGAGTGACCCTCACCCTGAATAAACAGTGACTCTGTCCAGTTACACAGTGAGTGATCCTCACCCTGAATAATCAGTGAATCTGTACAGTTACACAGTGAGTGATCCTCACCCTGAATAAACAATGACTCTGTACAGTTACATAGTGAGTGATCCTCAAACTGAATAAACAGTGACTCTGAACACTTACAAAATGAGTGATCCTCTCCCTGAATAAACAGTGACTCTGAACACTTACAAAGTGAGGGATCCTCACCCTGAATAAACAGTGATTCTGTCCACTTACAAAGTGAGTGATCCTCACCCTGAATAATCAGTGACTCTGAACACTTACAAAATGAGTGATCCTCTCCCTGAATAAACAGTGACTCTGAACACTTACAAAGTGAGGGATCCTCACCCTGAATAAACAGTGATTCTGTCCACTTACACAGTGAGTGATCCTCACCCTGAATAAACAGTGATTCTGTCCACTTACAAAGTGAGTGATCCTCACCCTGAATAAACAGTGACTCTGAACACTTACAAAGTGAGGGATCCTCACCCTGAATAAACAGTGATTCTGTCCACTTACAAAGTGAGTGACCCTCACCCTGAATAATCAGTGACTCTGAACACTTACAAAGTGAGGGATCCTCACCCTGAATAAACAGTGATTCTGTCCACTTACACAGTGAGTGATCCTCACCCTGAATAAACAGTGATTCTGTCCACTTACACAGTGAGTGATCCTCACCCTGAATAAACAGTGATTCTGTCCACTTACAAAGTGAGTGATCCTCACCCTGAATAAACAGTGATTCTGTCCACTTACAAAGTGAGTGATCCTCACCCTGAATAAACAGTGATTCTGTCCACTTACACAGTGAGTGATCCTCACCCTGAATAAACAGTGATTCTGTCCACTTACAAAGTGAGTGATCCTCACCCTGAATAAACAGTGACTCTGAACACTTACAAAGTGAGGGATCCTCACCCTGAATAAACAGTGATTCTGTCCACTTACAAAGTGAGTGATCCTCACCCTGAATAAACAGTGACTCTGAACACTTACAAAGTGAGGGATCCTCACCCTGAATAAACAGTGATTCTGTCCACTTACAAAGTGAGTGACCCTCACCCTGAATAATCAGTGACTCTGAACACTTACAAAGTGAGGGATCCTCACCCTGAATAAACAGTGATTCTGTCCACTTACACAGTGAGTGATCCTCACCCTGAATAAACAGTGATTCTGTCCACTTACACAGTGAGTGATCCTCACCCTGAATAAACAGTGATTCTGTCCACTTACAAAGTGAGTGATCCTCACCCTGAATAAACAGTGACTCTGAACACTTACAAAGTGAGGGATCCTCACCCTGAATAAACAGTGATTCTGTCCACTTACACAGTGAGTGATCCTCACCCTGAATAAACAGTGATTCTGTCCACTTACACAGTGAGTGATCCTCACCCTGAATAAACAGTGATTCTGTCCACTTACAAAGTGAGTGACCCTCACCCTGAATAATCAGTGACTCTGAACACTTACAAAGTGAGGGATCCTCACCCTGAATAAACAGTGATTCTGTCCACTTACACAGTGAGTGATCCTCACCCTGAATAAACAGTGACTCTGAACACTTACAAAGTGAGGGATCCTCACCCTGAATAAACAGTGATTCTGTCCACTTACACAGTGAGTGATCCTCACCCTGAATAAACAGTGATTCTGTCCACTTACACAGTGAGTGATCCTCACCCTGAATAAACAGTGATTCTGTCCACTTACAAAGTGAGTGACCCTCACCCTGAATAATCAGTGACTCTGAACACTTACAAAGTGAGGGATCCTCACCCTGAATAAACAGTGACTCTGTACAGTTACACAGTGAGTGACCCTCACCCTGAATAATCAGTGACTCTGAACACTTACAAAGTGAGTGATCCTCACCCTGAATAAACAGTGACTCTGAACACTTACAAAGTGAGGGATCCTCACCCTGAATAATCAGTGACTCTGAACACTTACAAAGTGAGGGATCCTCACCCTGAATAAACAGTGACTCTGAACACTTACAAAGTGAGTGATCCTCACCCTGAATAATCAGTGACTCTGAACACTTACAAAGTGAGTGATCCTCACCCTGAATAATCAGTGACTCTGAACACTTACAAAGTGAGTGATCCTCACCCTGAATAATCAGTGACTCTGAACACTTACAAAGTGAGTGACCCTCACCCTGAATAAACAGTGACTCTGTACAGTTACACAGTGAGTGATCCTCACCCTGAATAATCAGTGACTCTGAACACTTACAAAGTGAGTGATCCTCACCCTGAATAAACAGTGACTCTGTCCACTTACAAAGTGAGGGATCCTCACCCTGAATAATCAGTGACTCTGAACACTTACAAAGTGAGTGATCCTCACCCTGAATAAACAGTGACTCTGTCCACTTACAAAGTGAGGGATCCTCACCCTGAATAAACAGTGATTCTGTCCACTTACAAAGTGAGGGATCCTCACCCTGAATAAACAGTGATTCTGTCCACTTACAAAGTGAGGGATCCTCACCCTGAATAAACAGTGATTCTGTCCACTTACAAAGTGAGGGATCCTCACCCTGAATAAACAGTGATTCTGTCCACTTACAAAGTGAGGGATCCTCACCCTGAATAAACAGTGATTCTGTCCACTTACAAAGTGAGGGATCCTCACCCTGAATAAACAGTGATTCTGTCCACTTACAAAGTGAGTGACCCTCACCCTGAATAATCAGTGACTCTGAACACTTACAAAGTGAGGGATCCTCACCCTGAATAAACAGTGATTCTGTCCACTTACAAAGTGAGGGATCCTCACCCTGAATAAACAGTGATTCTGTCCACTTACAAAGTGAGGGATCCTCACCCTGAATAAACAGTGATTCTGTCCACTTACAAAGTGAGTGATCCTCACCCTGAATAAACAGTGACTCTGAACACTTACAAAGTGAGGGATCCTCACCCTGAATAAACAGTGATTCTGTCCACTTACACAGTGAGTGACCCTCACCCTGAATAAACAGTGACTCTGTACAGTTTCACAGTGAGTGACCCTCACCCTGAAGAAACAGTGACTCTTTACAGTTACACAGTGAGTGACCCTCACCCTGAATAAACAGTGACTCTGTGCAGTTACACAGTGAGTGACCCTCACCCTGAATAAACAGTGACTCTGTCCAGTTACACCGTGAGTGACCCTTACCCTGAATAAACAGTGACTCTGTCCAGTTACACAGTGAGTGACCCTCACCCTGAATAAACAGTGACTCTGTACAGTTACACAGTGAGTGATCCTCACCCTGAATAAACAGTGACTCTGCCCAGTTACACAGTGAGTGATCCTCTCCCTGAATAAACAGTGACTCTGTACAGTTACACCGTGAGTGGTCCTCACCCTGAACAAACAGTGACTCTGTACAATTACACCGTGAATGACCCTTACCCTGAATAAACAGTGAATCTGTACAGATACACAGCGAGTGACCCTCACCCTGAATAAACAGTGACTCTTGACAGTTACACCGTGTGTGATCCTCACCCTGAAAAAACAGTGACTCTGTCCAGTTACACAGGGAGTGATCCTCACCCTGAATAAACAGTGACTCTGTACAGTTACACAGTGAGTGATCCTCACCCTGAATAAACAGTGACTCTGTCCAGTTACACAGTGAGTGATCCTCACCCTGAATAAAAAGTGACTCTGTACAGTTACACAGTGAGTGATCCTCACCCTGAATAAACAGTGACTCTGTCCAGTTACACAGTGAGTGATCCTCACCCTGAATAAACAATGACTCTGTACAGTTACACAGTGAGTGATCCTCACCCTGAATAATCATTGACTCTGTACAGTTACACAGTGAGTGATCCTCACCCTGAATAAACAGTGACTCTGAACACTTACAAAGTGAGTGATCCTCACCCTGAATAATCATTGACTCTGTACAGTTACACTTTGAGTGATCCTCACCCTGAATAAACAGTGACTCTGTCCAGTTACACAGTGAGTGATCCTCACCCTGAATAAACAATGACTCTGTACAGTTACACAGTGAGTGACCCTCACCCTGAATAAACAGTGACTCTGTCCAGTTACACAGTGAGTGACCCTCACCCTGAATAAACAGTGACTCTGTACAGTTACACAGTGAGTGATCCTCACCCTGAATAAACGGTGACTGTACAGTTACACAGTGAGTGACCCTCAACCTGAATAAACAGTGACTCTGTACAGTTACACAGTGAGTGATCCTCACCCTGAATAAACAATGACTCTGTACAGTTACACAGTGAGTGATCCTCACCCTGAATAAACAATGACTCTGTACAGTTACACAGTGAGTGATCCTCACCCTGAATAAACAGTTACTCTGAACACTTACATAGTGAGTGATCCTCAAACTGAATAAACAGTGACTCTGTACAGTTGCACAGTGAGTGATCCTCACCCTGAATAAACAATGACTCTGTACAGTTACACAGTGAGTGATCCTCACCCTGAATAAACAGTGACTCTGAACACTTACAAAATGAGTGATCCTCACCCTGAATAATCAGTGACTCTGTACAGTTACAAAGTGAGTGATCCTCACCCTGAATAAACAGTGACTCTGTACAGTTACACAGTGAGTGACCCTCACCCTGAATAAACAGTGACTCTGTACAGTTACACAGCGAGTGGTTCTCACCCTGAATAAACAGTGACTCTGTACAGTTACACAGCGAGTGACCCTCACCCTGAATAAACAGTGACTCTGAACACTTACAAAGTGAGGGATCCTCACCCTGAATAAACAGTGATTCTGTCCACTTACACAGTGAGTGACCCTCACCCTGAATAAACAGTGACTCTGTCCAGTTACACAGTGAGTGACCCTCACCCTGAATAAACAGTGACTCTGTGCAGTTACACAGTGAGTGACCATCACCCTGAATAAACAGTGACTCTGTCCAGTTACACCGTGAGTGACCCTCACCCTGAATAAACAGTGACTCTGTCCAGTTACACCGTGAGTGACCCTTACCCTGAATAAACAGTGACTCTGTCCAGTTACACAGTGAGTGACCCTCACCCTGAATAAACAGTGACTCTGTACAGTTACACAGTGAGTGATCCTCACCCTGAATAAACAGTGACTCTGTCCAGTTACACAGTGAGTGACCCTCACCCTGAATAAACAATGACTCTGTACAGTTACACAGTGAGTGATCCTCACCTTGTATAAACAGCGACTCTGTCCAGTTACACAGTGAGTGACCCTCACCCTGAATAAACAGTGACTCTGTCCAGTTACACAGTGAGTGACCCTCACCCTGAATAAACAATGACTCTGTCCAGTTACACAGTGAGTGACCCTCACCCTGAATAAACAGTGACTCTGTACAGTTACACAGTGAGTGATCCTCACCCTGAATAAACAGTGACTCTGTCCAGTTACACAGTGAGTGACCCTCACCCTGAATAAACAGTGACTCTGTACAGTTACACAGTGAGTGATCCTCACCCTGAATAAACAGTGACTCTGTCCAGTTACACAGTGAGTGACCCTCACCCTGAATAAACAATGACTCTGTACAGTTACACAGTGAGTGACCATCACCCTGAATAAACAGTGACTCTGTCCAGTTACACCGTGAGTGACCCTCACCCTGAATAAACAGTGACTCTGTCCAGTTACACCGTGAGTGACCCTTACCCTGAATAAACAGTGACTCTGTCCAGTTACACAGTGAGTGACCCTCACCCTGAATAAACAGTGACTCTGTACAGTTACACAGTGAGTGATCCTCACCCTGAATAAACAGTGACTCTGTCCAGTTACACAGTGAGTGACCCTCACCCTGAATAAACAATGACTCTGTACAGTTACACAGTGAGTGATCCTCACCTTGTATAAACAGTGACTCTGTCCAGTTACACAGTGAGTGACCCTCACCCTGAATAAACAATGACTCTGTACAGTTACACAGTGAGTGATCCTCACCTTGTATAAACAGTGACTCTGTACAGTTACACAGTGAGTGATCCTCACCCTGAATAAACAGTGACACTTGACAGTTACACCGTGAGTGATCCTCACCCTGAATAAACAGTGAATCTGTACAGTTACACAGTGAGTGACACTGACCCTGAATAAAGAGTGACACTGTCCTTTTACAAAGTGAGTGACCCTCACCCTGAATAAAGAGTGACTCTGTACAGTTACACAGTGAGTGATCCTCACCCTGAATAAACAGTGACTCAGTACAGTTACACTGTGAGTGACCCTCACCCTGAATAAACAGTGACTCTAGACAGTTACACCGTGAGTGATCCTCACCCTGAATAAACAGTGCATCTGTACAGTTACACAGTGAGTGATCCTCACCCTGAATAAACAGTGACTCTTGACAGTTACACCGTGAATGACCCTTACCCTGAATAAACAGTGACTCTGAACAGTTACACAGTGAGTGATCCTCACCCTGAATAAACAGTGAATCTGTACAGTTACACAGTGAGTGACACTGACCCTGAATAAAGAGTGACACTGTCCTTTTACAAAGTGAGTGACCCTCACCCTGAATAAAGAGTGACTCTGTACAGTTACACAGTGAGTGATCCTCACCCTGAATAAACAGTGACTCTGTACAGTTACACAGTGAGTGACCCTCACCCTGAATAAAGAGTGACTCTGTACAGTTACACAGTGAGTGACACTGACCCTGAATAAAGAGTGACTCTGGACAGTTACACAGTGAGTGATCCTCACCCTGAATAAACAGTGACTCTGTCCAATTACACATTGAGTGACCCTCACCCTGATAAACAGTGAGTCTGTACAGTTACACAGCGAGTGACCCTCACCCTAAATAAACAGTGACTCTGTACAGTTACACAGTGAGTGACCCTTACCCTGAATAAACAGTGACTCTGTACAGTTACACAATGAGTGACCCTCACCCTGAATAAACAGTGACTCTGTACAGTCACACAATGAGTGACCCTCACCCTGAATAAACAGTGACTCTGTACAGTTACACAGTGAGTGACCCTCACCCTGAATAAAGAGTGACTCTGTACAGTTACACAATGAGTGACCCTCACCCTGAATAAACAGTGACTCTGTCAATTTACGCTGTGAGTGACCCTCACCCTGAATAAACAGTGACCCTGTACAGTTACATAGTGAGTGACCCTCACCCTGAATAAACAGTGACTCTGTACAGTTACACAACAGTGACCCTCACCCTGAATAAACAGTGACTCTGTACAGTTACACAACAGTGACCCTCACCCTGAATAAACAGTGACTCTGTACAGTTACACAGTGAGTGATCCTCACCCTGAATATACATTGACTCTGCACAGTTACACAATGAGTGACCCGCACCCTGAATAAACAGTGACTATGTACAGTTACACAGTGAGTGACCCTTACCCAGAATAAACAGTGACTCTGTACAGTTACACAGTGAGTGACCCTCACCCTGAATAAACAGTGACTCTGTACAGTTACACAGTGAATGATCCTTACCCAGAATAAACAGTGACTCTGTACAGTTACACAGTGAGTGATCCTCACCCTGAATAAACAGTGA
The DNA here is from genome assembly GCF_036365525.1 of Heterodontus francisci. Taxonomy (NCBI): domain Eukaryota; kingdom Metazoa; phylum Chordata; class Chondrichthyes; order Heterodontiformes; family Heterodontidae; genus Heterodontus; species Heterodontus francisci. The sequence goes on from NC_090403.1 coordinate 58,734,421, forward strand.
CTCTGTACAGTTACACAGTGAATGACCCTTACCCAGAATAAACAGTGAGTCTGTACAGTTATACATGAGTGACCCTGACCGTGAATAAAGAGTGACTCTGTACAGTTACAATTGTGTGACCCTCACCCTGAATAAACAGTGACTCTGTACAGTTACACAGTGAGTGACCCTTACCCTGAATAAACAGTGACTCTGTACAGTTACACAGTGAGTGATCCTCACCCTGAATATACATTGACTCTGCACAGTTACACAATGAGTGACCCGCACCCTGAATAAACAGTGACTATGTACAGTTACACAGTGAGTGACCCTTACCCAGAATAAACAGTGACTCTGTACAGTTACACAGTGAGTGATCCTCACCCTGAATAAACAGTGACTCTGTCCAGTTACACAGTGAGTGACCCTCACCCTGAATAAACAGTGACTCTGTACAGTTACACAGTGAGTGACCCTCACCCTGAATAAACAGTGACTCTGTACAGTTACAAAGTGAGTGATCCTCACCCTGAATAAACAGTGACTCTGTACAGTTACAAAGTGAGTGATCCTCACCCTGAATAAACAGTGACTCTGTACAGTTACACAGTGAGTGACCCTCACCCTGAATAAACAGTGACTCTGTACAGTTACACAGTGAGTGACCCTCACCCTGAATAAACAGTGACTCTGTACAGTTACAAAGTGAGTGACCCTCACCCTGAATAAACAGTGACTCTGTACAGTTACACAGTGAGTGACCCTCACCCTGAATAAACAGTGACTCCGTACAGTTACAAAGTGAGTGATCCTCACCCTGAATAAACAGTGACTCTGTACAGTTACACAGTGAGTGATCCTCACCCTGAATAAACAGTGACTCTGTACAGTTACACAGTGAGTGATCCTCACCCTGAATAAACAGTGACTCTGTACAGTTACACAGTGAGTGATCCTCGCCCTGAATAAACAGTGACTCTGTACAGTTACACAGTGAGTGATCCTCACCCTGAATAAACAGTGACTCTGTACAGTTACAAAGTGAGTGACCCTCACCCTGAATAAACAGTGACTCTGTACAGTTACACAGTGAGTGATCCTCGCCCTGAATAAACAGTGACTCTGTACAGTTACACAGTGAGTGATCCTCGCCCTGAATAAACAGTGACTCTGTACAGTTACACAGTGAGTGATCCTCACCCTGAATAAACAGTGACTCTGTACAGTTACAAAGTGAGTGATCCTCACCCTGAATAAACAATGACTCTGTACAGTTACACAATGAGTGACCCTCACCCTGAATAAACAGTGACTATGTACAGTTACACAGTGAGTGACCCTTACCCTGAATAAACAGTGACTCTGTACAGTTACACAGTGAGTGATCCTCACCCTGAATAAACAATGACTCTGTACAGTTACACAATGAGTGACCCTTACCCTGAATAAACAGTGACTCTGTACAGTTACACAGTGAGTGATCCTCACCCTGAATAAACAGTGACTCTGCACAGTTACACAATGAGTGACCCGCACCCTGAATAAACAGTGACTCTGTACAGTTACAAAGTGAGTGACCCGCACCCTGAATAAACAGTGACTCTGTACAGTTACAAAGTGAGTGACCCGCACCCTGAATAAACAGTGACTCTGTACAGTTACAAAGTGAGTGACCCGCACCCTGAATAAACAGTGACTCTGTACAGTTACAAAGTGAGTGACCCTCACCCTGAATAAACAGTGACTATGTACAGTTACACAGTGAGTGACCCTTACCCTGAATAAACAGTGACTCTGTACAGTTACACAGTGAGTGATCCTCACCCTGAATAAACAATGACTCTGTACAGTTACACAATGAGTGACCCTTACCCTGAATAAACAGTGACTCTGTACAGTTACACAGTGAGTGATCCTCACCCTGAATAAACAGTGACTCTGCACAGTTACACAATGAGTGACCCGCACCCTGAATAAACAGTGACTCTGTACAGTTACAAAGTGAGTGACCCGCACCCTGAATAAACAGTGACTCTGTACAGTTACACAGTGAGTGACCCTCACCCTGAATAAACAGTGACTCTGTACAGTTACAAAGTGAGTGATCCTCACCCTGAATAAACAGTGACTCTGTACAGTTACAAAGTGAGTGATCCTCACCCTGAATAATCAGTGACTCTGCACAGTTACACAATGAGTGACCCGCACCCTGAATAAACAGTGACTCTGTACAGTTACACAGTGAGTGATCCTCACCCTGAATAATCAGTGACTCTGCACAGTTACACAATGAGTGACCCGCACCCTGAATAAACAGTGACTCTGTACAGTTACACAGTGAGTGACCCTCACCCTGAATAAACAGTGACTCTGTACAGTTACACAGTGAGTGATCCTCACCCTGAATAATCAGTGACTCTGCACAGTTACACAATGAGTGACCCGCACCCTGAATAAACAGTGACTATGTACAGTTACACAGTGAGTGACCCTTACCCAGAATAAACAGTGACTCTGTACAGTTACACAGTGAGTGATCCTCACCCTGAATAAACAGTGACTCTGTCCAGTTACACAGTGAGTGACCCTCACCCTGAATAAACATTGACTCTGTACAGTTACACAGTGAGTGATCCTCACCCTGAATAAACAGTGACTCTGTCCAGTTACACAGTGAGTGATCCTCACCCTGAATAAACAATGACTCTGTACAGTTACATAGTGAGTGATCCTCAAACTGAATAAACAGTGACTCTGAACACTTACAAAGTGAGGGATCCTCACCCTGAATAATCAGTGACTCTGAACACTTACAAAGTGAGGGATCCTCACCCTGAATAAACAGTGATTCTGTCCACTTACACAGTGAGTGACCCTCACCCTGAATAAACAGTGACTCTTTACAGTTACACCGTGAGTGACCCTCACCCTGAATAAACAGTGACTCTGTCCAGTTACACAGTGAGTGACCCTCACCCTGAATAAACAGTGACTCTGTGCAGTTACACAGTGAGTGACCATCACCCTGAATAAACAGTGACTCTGTCCAGTTACACCGTGAGTGACCCTCACCCTGAATAAACAGTGACTCTGTCCAGTTACACCGTGAGTGACCCTTACCCTGAATAAACAGTGACTCTGTCCAGTTACACAGTGAGTGACCCTCACCCTGAATAAACAGTGACTCTGCACAGTTACACAGTGAGTGATCCTCACCCTGAATAAACAGTGACTCTGTTCATTTTCACAGTGAGTTATTTTCACCCGGAATAAACAGTGACTCTGTCCAGTTTCACAGTGAGTTATTTTCACCCGGAATAAACAGTGACTCTGTACAGTTACACCGTGAATGACCCTTACCCTGAATAAACAGTGACTCTGAACAGTTACACAGTGAGTGATCCTCACCCTGAATAAACAGTGACTCTTGACAGTTACACCGTGAGTGATCCTCACCCTGAATAAACAGTGAATCTGTACAGTTACAACGTGAATGACCCTCACCCTGAACAAACAGTGACTCTGTACAGTTACACCGTGAATGACCCTTACCCTGAATAAACAGTGACTCTGAACAGTTACACAGTGAGTGATCCTCACCCTGAATAAACAGTGAATCTGTACAGTTACACAGTGAGTGACCCTCACCCTGAATAAACGGTGACTCTGTACAGTTACACCGTGAATGACCCTTACCCTGAATAAACAGTGACTCTGAACAGTTACAACGTGAATGACCCTCACCCTGAAAAAACAGTGACTCTGTCCAGTTACACAGGGAGTGACCCTCACCCTGAATAAACAGTGACACTGTCCTTTTACAAAGTGAGTGACCCTCACCCTGAATAAACAGTGACTCTGTACAGTTACACCGTGAATGACCCTTACCCTGAATAAACAGTGACTCTGAACAGTTACACAGTGAGTGATCCTCACCCTGAATAAACAGTGACTCTTGACAGTTACACCGTGAGTGATCCTCACCCTGAATAAACAGTGAATCTGTACAGTTACAACGTGAATGACCCTCACCCTGAACAAACAGTGACTCTGTACAGTTACACCGTGAATGACCCTTACCCTGAATAAACAGTGACTCTGAACAGTTACACAGTGAGTGATCCTCACCCTGAATAAACAGTGAATCTGTACAGTTACACAGTGAGTGACCCTCACCCTGAATAAACAGTGACTCTGTACAGTTACACCGTGAATGACCCTTACCCTGAATAAACAGTGACTCTGAACAGTTACACAGTGAGTGATCCTCACCCTGAATAAACAGTGACTCTGTCCAGTTACACCGTGAGTGACCCTTACCCTGAATAAACAGTGACTCTGTCCAGTTACACAGTGAGTGACCCTCACCCTGAATAAACAGTGACTCTGCACAGTTACACAGTGAGTGATCCTCACCCTGAATAAACAGTGACTCTGTCCAGTTTCACAGTGAGTTATTTTCACCCGGAATAAACAGTGACTCTGTTCATTTTCACAGTGAGTTATTTTCACCCGGAATAAACAGTGACTCTGTCCAGTTTCACAGTGAGTTATTTTCACCCGGAATAAACAGTGACTCTGTACAGTTACACCGTGAATGACCCTTACCCTGAATAAACAGTGATTCTGAACAGTTACACAGTGAGTGATCCTCACCCTGAATAAACAGTGAATCTGTACAGTTACAACGTGAATGACCCTCACCCTGAAAAAACAGTGACTCTGTCCAGTTACACAGGGAGTGACCCTCACCCTGAATAAACAGTGACACTGTCCTTTTACAAAGTGAGTGACCCTCACCCTGAATAAAGAGTGACTCTGTACAGTTACACAGTGAGTGATCCTCACCCTGAATAAACAGTGACTCTGTACAGTTACACAGTGAGTGACCCTCACCCTGAATAAACAGTGACTCTGTACACTGACACAATGTGTGACCCTCACCCTGAATAAACAGTGACTCTGTACAGTTACACAGCGAGTGACCCTCACCCTAAATAAACAGTGACTCTGTACAGTTACACAGTGAGAGACCCTTACCCTGAATAAACAGTGACTCTGTACAGTTACACAATGAGTGACCCTCACCCTGAATAAACAGTGACTCTGTACAGTTACACAATGAGTGACCCTCACCCTGAATAAACAGTGACTCTGTACAGTTACACAGTGAGTGACCCTCACCCTGAATAAAGAGTGACTCTGTACAGTTACACAATGAGTGACCCTCACCCTGAATAAACAGTGACTCTGTCAATTTACGCTGTGAGTGACCCTCACCCTGAATAAACAGTGACTCTGTACAGTTACACAATGAGTGACCCTCACCCTGAATAAACAGTGACTCTGTACAGTTACACAGTGAGTGACCCTCACCCTGAATAAACAGTGACTCTGTACAGTTACACAATGAGTGACCCTCACCCTGAATAAACAGTGACTCTGTACAGTTACACAACAGTGACCCTCACCCTGAATAAACAGTGACTCTGTACAGTTACACAGTGAGTGACCCTTACCATGAATAAACAGTGACTCTGTACAGTTACACAATGAGTGACCCTCACCCTGAATAAACAGTGACTCTGTACAGTTACACAGTGAGTGACCCTCACCCTGAATAAACAGTGACTCTGTACAGTTACACATGAGTGACCCTCACCCTGAATAAAGAGTGACTTAGTTCCAGTTTCGCAGTGAGTGATTCAAACCCTGCATAATCAGTGACTCTGTACAGTTACACAGTGTGTGACCCTCACCCTGAATAAGGAGTGACTTAGTTCCAGTTTTGCAGTGAGTGATTCAAACCCTGAATATACAGTGACTCTGCACAGTTACACAATGAGTGACCCGCACCCTGAATAAACAGTGACTCTGTCCAGTTACACAGTGAGTGACCCTCACCCTGAATAAACAGTGACTCTGCACAGTTACACAGTGAGTGATCCTCACCCTGAATAAACAGTGACTCTGTCCAGTTACACCGTGAGTGACCCTTACCCTGAATAAACAGTGACTCTGTCCAGTTACACAGTGAGTGACCCTCACCCTGAATAAACAGTGACTCTGCACAGTTACACAGTGAGTGATCCTCACCCTGAATAAACAGTGACTCTGTTCATTTTCACAGTGAGTTATTTTCACCCGGAATAAACAGTGACTCTGTCCAGTTTCACAGTGAGTTATTTTCACCCGGAATAAACAGTGACTCTGTACAGTTACACCGTGAATGACCCTTACCCTGAATAAACAGTGACTCTGAACAGTTACACAGTGAGTGATCCTCACCCTGAATAAACAGTGACTCTTGACAGTTACACCGTGAGTGATCCTCACCCTGAATAAACAGTGAATCTGTACAGTTACAACGTGAATGACCCTCACCCTGAACAAACAGTGACTCTGTACAGTTACACCGTGAATGACCCTTACCCTGAATAAACAGTGACTCTGAACAGTTACACAGTGAGTGATCCTCACCCTGAATAAACAGTGAATCTGTACAGTTACACAGTGAGTGACCCTCACCCTGAATAAACAGTGACTCTGTACAGTTACACCGTGAATGACCCTTACCCTGAATAAACAGTGACTCTGAACAGTTACAACGTGAATGACCCTCACCCTGAAAAAACAGTGACTCTGTCCAGTTACACAGGGAGTGACCCTCACCCTGAATAAACAGTGACACTGTCCTTTTACAAAGTGAGTGACCCTCACCCTGAATAAACAGTGACTCTGTACAGTTACACCGTGAATGACGCTTACCCTGAATAAACAGTGACTCTGAACAGTTACACAGTGAGTGATCCTCACCCTGAATAAACAGTGACTCTTGACAGTTACACCGTGAGTGATCCTCACCCTGAATAAACAGTGAATCTGTACAGTTACAACGTGAATGACCCTCACCCTGAACAAACAGTGACTCTGTACAGTTACACCGTGAATGACCCTTACCCTGAATAAACAGTGACTCTGAACAGTTACACAGTGAGTGATCCTCACCCTGAATAAACAGTGAATCTGTACAGTTACACAGTGAGTGACCCTCACCCTGAATAAACAGTGACTCTGTACAGTTACACCGTGAATGACCCTTACCCTGAATAAACAGTGACTCTGAACAGTTACAACGTGAATGACCCTCACCCTGAAAAAACAGTGACTCTGTCCAGTTACACAGGGAGTGACCCTCACCCTGAATAAACAGTGACCCTGTCCTTTTACAAAGTGAGTGACCCTCACCCTGAATAAAGAGTGACTCTGTACAGTTACACAGTGAGTGATCCTCACCCTGAATAAACAGTGACTCTGTACAGTTACACAGTTAGTGACCCTCACCCTGAATAAACAGTGACTCTGTACAGTGACACAATGAGTGACCCTCACCCTGAATAAACAGTGACTCTGTACAGTTACACAGCGAGTGACCCTCACCCTAAATAAACAGTGACTCTGTACAGTTACACAGTGAGTGACCCTTACCCTGAATAAACAGTGACTCTGTACAGTTACACAATGAGTGACCCTCACCCTGAATAAACAGTGACTCTGTACAGTTACACAATGAGTGACCCTCACCCTGAATAAACAGTGACTCTGTACAGTTACACAGTGAGTGACCCTCACCCTGAATAAAGAGTGACTCTGTACAGTTACACAATGAGTGACCCTCACCCTGAATAAACAGTGACTCTGTCAATTTACGCTGTGAGTGACCCTCACCCTGAATAAACAGTGACTCTGTACAGTTACACAATGAGTGACCCTCACCCTGAATAAACAGTGACTCTGTACAGTTACACAGTGAGTGACCCTCACCCTGAATAAACAGTGACTCTGTACAGTTACACAATGAGTGACCCTCACCCTGAATAAACAGTGACTCTGAACAGTTACACAACAGTGACCCTCACCCTGAATAAACAGTGACTCTGTACAGTTACACAGTGAGTGACCCTTACCATGAATAAACAGTGACTCTGTACAGTTACACAATGAGTGACCCTCACCCTGAATAAACAGTGACTCTGTACAGTTACACAGTGAGTGACCCTCACAATGAATAAACAGTGACTCTGTACAGTTACACAATGAGTGACCCTCACCCTGAATAAACAGTGACTCTGTACAGTTACACAACAGTGACCCTCACCCTGAATAAACAGTGACTCTGTACAGTTACACAGTGAGTGACCCTTACCCTGAATAAACAGTGACTCTGTACAGTTACACAATGAGTGACCCTCACCCTGAATAAACAGTGACTCTGTACAGTTACACAGTGAGTGACCCTCACCCTGAATAAACAGTGACTCTGTACAGTTACACAATGAGTGACCCTCACCCTGAATAAACAGTGACTCTGTACAGTTACACAGTGAGTGACCCTCACCCTGAATAAAGAGTGACTCTGGACAGTTACACAGTGAGTGATCCTCACCCTGAATAAACAGTGACTCTGTCCAGTTACACATTGAGTGACCCTCACCCTGATAAACAGTGAGTCTGTGCAGTTACACAGTGAGTGACGCTCACCCTGAACCAACAGTGACTCTGTACAGTTACACAGTGAGTGACCCTCACCCTGAATAAACAGTGACGCTGTACAGTGACACAATGAGTGACCCTCACCCTGAATAAACAGTGACTCTGTACAGTTACACAGCGAGTGACCCTCACCCTAAATAAACAGTGACTCTGTACAGTTACACAGTGAGTGACCCTTACCCTGAATAAACAGTGACTCTGTACAGTTACACAATGAGTGACCCTCACCCTGAATAAACAGTGACTCTGTACAGTCACACAATGAGTGACCCTCACCCTGAATAAACAGTGACTCTGTACAGTTACACAGTGAGTGACCCTCACCCTGAATAAAGAGTGACTCTGTACAGTTACACAATGAGTGACCCTCACCCTGAATAAACAGTGACTCTGTCAATTTACGCTGTGAGTGACCCTCACCCTGAATAAACAGTGACCCTGTACAGTTACATAGTGAGTGACCCTCACCCTGAATAAACAGTGACTCTGTACAGTTACACAATGAGTGACCCTCACCCTGAATAAACAGTGACTCTGTACAGTTACACAACAGTGACCCTCACCCTGAATAAACAGTGACTCTGTACAGTTACGCTGTGAGTGACCCTCACCCTGAATAAACAGTGACTCTGTACAGTTACACAATGAGTGACCCGCACCCTGAATAAACAGTGACTATGTACAGTTACACAGTGAGTGACCCTTACCCAGAATAAACAGTGACTCTGTACAGTTACACAGTGAGTGACCCTCACCCTGAATAAACAGTGACTCTGTACAGTTACACAGTGAATGACCCTGACCGTGAATAAAGAGTGACTCTGTACAGTTACAATTGTGTGACCCTCACCCTGAATAAACAGTGACTCTGTACAGTTACACAGTGAGTGACCCTTACCCTGAATAAACAGTGACTCTGTACAGTTACACAGTGAGTGATCCTCACCCTGAATATACATTGACTCTGCACAGTTACACAATGAGTGACCCGCACCCTGAATAAACAGTGACTCTGTACAGTTACACAGTGAGTGATCCTCACCCTGAATATACATTGACTCTGCACAGTTACACAATGAGTGACCCGCACCCTGAATAAACAGTGACTCTGTACAGTTACACAGTGAGTGATCCTCACCCTGAATAAACAGTGACTCTGTACAGTTACACAGTGAGTGACCCTCACCCTGAATAAACAGTGACTCTGTACAGTTACAAAGTGAGTGACCCTCACCCTGAATAAACAATGACTCTGTACAGTTACAAAGTGAGTGATCCTCACCCTGAATAAACAGTGACTCTGTACAGTTACACAGTGAGTGATCCTCACCCTGAATAAACAGTGAATCTGTACAGTTACACAGTGAGTGACCCTTACCCTGAATAAACAGTGACTCTGAACAGTTACACAGTGAGTGATCCTCACCCTGAATAAACAGTGACTCTGTCCAGTTACACCGTGAGTGACCCTTACCCTGAATAAACAGTGACTCTGTCCAGTTACACAGTGAGTGACCCTCACCCTGAATAAACAGTGACTCTGAACAGTTACACAGTGAGTGATCCTCACCCTGAATAAACAGTGACTCTGTCCAGTTACACCGTGAGTGACCCTTACCCTGAATAAACAGTGACTCTGCACAGTTACACAGTGAGTGATCCTCACCCTGAATAAACAGTGACTCTGTCCAGTTTCACAGTGAGTTATTTTCACCCGGAATAAACAGTGACTCTGTTCATTTTCACAGTGAGTTATTTTCACCCGGAATAAACAGTGACTCTGTCCAGTTTCACAGTGAGTTATTTTCACCCGGAATAAACAGTGACTCTGTACAGTTACACCGTGAATGACCCTTACCCTGAATAAACAGTGATTCTGAACAGTTACACAGTGAGTGATCCTCACCCTGAATAAACAGTGAATCTGTACAGTTACAACGTGAATGACCCTCACCCTGAAAAAACAGTGACTCTGTCCAGTTACACAGGGAGTGACCCTCACCCTGAATAAACAGTGACTCTGTACAGTTACACAGTGAGTGACCCTCACCCTGAATAAACAGTGACTCTGTACACTGACACAATGTGTGACCCTCACCCTGAATAAACAGTGACTCTGTACAGTTACACAGCGAGTGACCCTCACCCTAAATAAACAGTGACTCTGTACAGTTACACAGTGAGAGACCCTTACCCTGAATAAACAGTGACTCTGTACAGTTACACAATGAGTGACCCTCACCCTGAATAAACAGTGACTCTGTACAGTTACACAATGAGTGACCCTCACCCTGAATAAACAGTGACTCTGTACAGTTACACAGTGAGTGATCCTCACCCTGAATAAACAGTGACTCTGTACAGTTACACAGTGAGTGACCCTCACCCTGAATAAAGAGTGACTCTGTACAGTTACACAGTGAGTGATCCTCACCCTGAATAAACAGTGACTCTGTACAGTTACACAGTGAGTGACCCTCACCCTGAATAAACAGTGACTCTGTACACTGACACAATGTGTGACCCTCACCCTGAATAAACAGTGACTCTGTACAGTTACACAGCGAGTGACCCTCACCCTAAATAAACAGTGACTCTGTACAGTTACACAGTGAGAGACCCTTACCCTGAATAAACAGTGACTCTGTACAGTTACACAATGAGTGACCCTCACCCTGAATAAACAGTGACTCTGTACAGTTACACAATGAGTGACCCTCACCCTGAATAAACAGTGACTCTGTACAGTTACACAGTGAGTGACCCTCACCCTGAATAAAGAGTGACTCTGTACAGTTACACAATGAGTGACCCTCACCCTGAATAAACAGTGACTCTGTCAATTTACGCTGTGAGTGACCCTCACCCTGAATAAACAGTGACTCTGTACAGTTACACAATGAGTGACCCTCACCCTGAATAAACAGTGACTCTGTACAGTTACACAGTGAGTGACCCTCACCCTGAATAAACAGTGACTCTGTACAGTTACACAATGAGTGACCCTCACCCTGAATAAACAGTGACTCTGTACAGTTACACAACAGTGACCCTCACCCTGAATAAACAGTGACTCTGTACAGTTACACAGTGAGTGACCCTTACCATGAATAAACAGTGACTCTGTACAGTTACACAATGAGTGACCCTCACCCTGAATAAACAGTGACTCTGTACAGTTACACAGTGAGTGACCCTCACCCTGAATAAACAGTGACTCTGTACAGTTACACATGAGTGACCCTCACCCTGAATAAAGAGTGACTTAGTTCCAGTTTCGCAGTGAGTGATTCAAACCCTGAATATACAGTGACTCTGCACAGTTACACAATGAGTGACCCGCACCCTGAATAAACAGTGACTCTGTCCAGTTACACAGTGAGTGACCCTCACCCTGAATAAACAGTGACTCTGCACAGTTACACAGTGAGTGATCCTCACCCTGAATAAACAGTGACTCTGTCCAGTTACACCGTGAGTGACCCTTACCCTGAATAAACAGTGACTCTGTCCAGTTACACAGTGAGTGACCCTCACCCTGAATAAACAGTGACTCTGCACAGTTACACAGTGAGTGATCCTCACCCTGAATAAACAGTGACTCTGTTCATTTTCACAGTGAGTTATTTTCACCCGGAATAAACAGTGACTCTGTCCAGTTTCACAGTGAGTTATTTTCACCCGGAATAAACAGTGACTCTGTACAGTTACACCGTGAATGACCCTTACCCTGAATAAACAGTGACTCTGAACAGTTACACAGTGAGTGATCCTCACCCTGAATAAACAGTGACTCTTGACAGTTACACCGTGAGTGATCCTCACCCTGAATAAACAGTGAATCTGTACAGTTACAACGTGAATGACCCTCACCCTGAACAAACAGTGACTCTGTACAGTTACACCGTGAATGACCCTTACCCTGAATAAACAGTGACTCTGAACAGTTACACAGTGAGTGATCCTCACCCTGAATAAACAGTGAATCTGTACAGTTACACAGTGAGTGACCCTCACCCTGAATAAACAGTGACTCTGTACAGTTACACCGTGAATGACCCTTACCCTGAATAAACAGTGACTCTGAACAGTTACAACGTGAATGACCCTCACCCTGAAAAAACAGTGACTCTGTCCAGTTACACAGGGAGTGACCCTCACCCTGAATAAACAGTGACACTGTCCTTTTACAAAGTGAGTGACCCTCACCCTGAATAAACAGTGACTCTGTACAGTTACACCGTGAATGACGCTTACCCTGAATAAACAGTGACTCTGAACAGTTACACAGTGAGTGATCCTCACCCTGAATAAACAGTGACTCTTGACAGTTACACCGTGAGTGATCCTCACCCTGAATAAACAGTGAATCTGTACAGTTACAACGTGAATGACCCTCACCCTGAACAAACAGTGACTCTGTACAGTTACACCGTGAATGACCCTTACCCTGAATAAACAGTGACTCTGAACAGTTACACAGTGAGTGATCCTCACCCTGAATAAACAGTGAATCTGTACAGTTACACAGTGAGTGACCCTCACCCTGAATAAACAGTGACTCTGTACAGTTACACCGTGAATGACCCTTACCCTGAATAAACAGTGACTCTGAACAGTTACAACGTGAGTGACCCTCACCCTGAAAAAACAGTGACTCTGTCCAGTTACACAGGGAGTGACCCTCACCCTGAATAAACAGTGACACTGTCCTTTTACAAAGTGAGTGACCCTCACCCTGAATAAAGAGTGACTCTGTACAGTTACACAGTGAGTGATCCTCACCCTGAATAAACAGTGACTCTGTACAGTTACACAGTGAGTGACCCTCACCCTGAATAAACAGTGACTCTGTACAGTTACACAATGAGTGACCCTCACCCTGAATAAACAGTGACTCTGTACAGTTACACAGCGAGTGACCCTCACCCTAAATAAACAGTGACTCTGTACAGTTACACAGTGAGTGACCCTTACCCTGAATAAACAGTGACTCTGTACAGTTACACAATGAGTGACCCTCACCCTGAATAAACAGTGACTCTGTACAGTTACACAATGAGTGACCCTCACCCTGAATAAACAGTGACTCTGTACAGTTACACAGTGAGTGACCCTCACCCTGAATAAAGAGTGACTCTGTACATTTACACAATGAGTGACCCTCACCCTGAATAAACAGTGACTCTGTCAATTTACGCTGTGAGTGACCCTCACCCTGAATAAACAGTGACTCTGTACAGTTACACAATGAGTGACCCTCACCCTGAATAAACAGTGACTCTGTACAGTTACACAGTGAGTGACCCTCACCCTGAATAAACAGTGACTCTGTACAGTTACACAATGAGTGACCCTCACCCTGAATAAACAGTGACTCTGAACAGTTACACAACAGTGACCCTCACCCTGAATAAACAGTGACTCTGTACAGTTACACAGTGAGTGACCCTTACCATGAATAAACAGTGACTCTGTACAGTTACACAATGAGTGACCCTCACCCTGAATAAACAGTGACTCTGTACAGTTACACAGTGAGTGACCCTCACCCTGAATAAACAGTGACTCTGTACAGTTACACAATGAGTGACCCTCACCCTGAATAAACAGTGACTCTGTACAGTTACACAACAGTGACCCTCACCCTGAATAAACAGTGACTCTGTACAGTTACACAGTGAGTGACCCTTACCCTGAATAAACAGTGACTCTGTACAGTTACACAATGAGTGACCATCACCCTGAATAAACAGTGACTCTGTACAGTTACACAGTGAGTGACCCTCACCCTGAATAAACAGTGACTCTGTACAGTTACACAATGAGTGACCCTCACCCTGAATAAACAGTGACTCTGTACAGTTACACAGTGAGTGACCCTCACCCTGAATAAAGAGTGACTCTGGACAGTTACACAGTGAGTGATCCTCACCCTGAATAAACAGTGACTCTGTCCAGTTACACATTGAGTGATCCTCACCCTGAATATACATTGACTCTGCACAGTTACACAATGAGTGACCCGCACCCTGAATAAACAGTGACTCTGTACAGTTACACAGTGAGTGATCCTCACCCTGAATATACATTGACTCTGCACAGTTACACAATGAGTGACCCGCACCCTGAATAAACAGTGACTATGTACAGTTACACAGTGAGTGACCCTTACCCAGAATAAACAGTGACTCTGTACAGTTACACAGTGAATGATCCTTACCCAGAATAAACAGTGACTCTGTACAGTTACACAGTGAGTGATCCTCACCCTGAATAAACAGTGACTCTGTACAGTTACACAGTGAATGACCCTTACCCAGAATAAACAGTGAGTCTGTACAGTTATACATGAGTGACCCTGACCGTGAATAAAGAGTGACTCTGTACAGTTACAATTGTGTGACCCTCACCCTGAATAAACAGTGACTCTGTACAGTTACACAGTGAGTGACCCTTACCCTGAATAAACAGTGACTCTGTACAGTTACACAGTGAGTGATCCTCACCCTGAATATACATTGACTCTGCACAGTTACACAGTGAGTGATCCTCACCCTGAATAAACAGTGACTCTGGACAGTTACACAGTGAGTGACCCTCACCCTGAATAAACAGTGACTCTGTACAGTTACACAGTGAGCGACCCTCACCCTGAATAAACAGTGACTCTGTACAGTTACAAAGTGAGTGACCCTCACCCTGAATAAACAGTGACTCTGTCCAGTTACACAGTGAGTGACCCTCACCCTGAATAAACAATGACTCTGTACAGTTACACAGTGAGTGATCCTCACCCTGAATAAACAGTGACTCTGTACAGTTACAAAGTGAGTGACCCTCACCCTGAATAAACAATGACTCTGTACAGTTACACAGTGAGTGATCCTCACCCTGAATAAACAGTGAATCTGTACAGTTACACAGTGAGTGATCCTCACCCTGAATAAACAGTGACTCTGTCCAGTTACACAGTGAGTGATCCTCACCCTGAATAAACAGTGACTCTGTACAGTTACACAGTGAGTGACCCTCACCCTGAATAAACAGTGACTCTGTACAGTTACACCGTGAATGACCCTTACCCTGAATAAACAGTGACTCTGAACAGTTACAACGTGAATGACCCTCACCCTGAAAAAACAGTGACTCTGTCCAGTTACACAGGGAGTGACCCTCACCCTGAATAAACAGTGACACTGTCCTTTTACAAAGTGAGTGACCCTCACCCTGAATAAAGAGTGACTCTGTACAGTTACACAGTGAGTGATCCTCACCCTGAATAAACAGTGACTCTGTACAGTTACACAGTGAGTGACCCTCACCCTGAATAAACAGTGACTCTGTACAGTGACACAATGAGTGACCATCACCCTGAATAAACAGTGACTCTGTACAGTTACACAGCGAGTGACCCTCACCCTAAATAAACAGTGACTCTGTACAGTTACACAGTGAGTGACCCTTACCCTGAATAAACAGTGACTCTGTACAGTTACACAATGAGTGACCCTCACCCTGAATAAACAGTGACTCTGTACAGTTACACAATGAGTGACCCTCACCCTGAATAAACAGTGACTCTGTACAGTTACACAGTGAGTGACCCTCACCCTGAATAAAGAGTGACTCTGTACAGTTACACAATGAGTGACCCTCACCCTGAATAAACAGTGACTCTGTCAATTTACGCTGTGAGTGACCCTCACCCTGAATAAACAGTGACTCTGTACAGTTACACAATGAGTGACCCTCACCCTGAATAAACAGTGACTCTGTACAGTTACACAGTGAGTGACCCTCACCCTGAATAAACAGTGACTCTGTACAGTTACACAATGAGTGACCCTCACCCTGAATAAACAGTGACTCTGAACAGTTACACAACAGTGACCCTCACCCTGAATAAACAGTGACTCTGTACAGTTACACAGTGAGTGACCCTTACCATGAATAAACAGTGAAACTGTACAGTTACACAATGAGTGACCCTCACCCTGAATAAACAGTGACTCTGTACAGTTACACAGTGAGTGACCCTCACCCTGAATAAACAGTGACTCTGTACAGTTACACAATGAGTGACCCTCACCCTGAATAAACAGTGACTCTGTACAGTTACACAACAGTGACCCTCACCCTGAATAAACAGTGACTCTGTACAGTTACACAGTGAGTGACCCTTACCCTGAATAAACAGTGACTCTGTACAGTTACACAATGAGTGACCCTCACCCTGAATAAACAGTGACTCTGTACAGTTACACAGTGAGTGACCCTCACCCTGAATAAACAGTGACTCTGTACAGTTACACAATGAGTGACCCTCACCCTGAATAAACAGTGACTCTGTACAGTTACACAGTGAGTGACCCTCACCCTGAATAAAGAGTGACTCTGGACAGTTACACAGTGAGTGATCCTCACCCTGAATAAACAGTGACTCTGTCCAGTTACACATTGAGTGACCCTCACCCTGATAAACAGTGAGTCTGTGCAGTTACACAGTGAGTGACGCTCACCCTGAACCAACAGTGACTCTGTACAGTTACACAGTGAGTGACCCTCACCCTGAATAAACAGTGACTCTGTACAGTGACACAATGAGTGACCCTCACCCTGAATAAACAGTGACTCTGTACAGTTACACAGCGAGTGACCCTCACCCTAAATAAACAGTGACTCTGTACAGTTACACAGTGAGTGACCCTTACCCTGAATAAACAGTGACTCTGTACAGTTACACAATGAGTGACCCTCACCCTGAATAAACAGTGACTCTGTACAGTCACACAATGAGTGACCCTCACCCTGAATAAACAGTGACTCTGTACAGTTACACAGTGAGTGACCCTCACCCTGAATAAAGAGTGACTCTGTACAGTTACACAATGAGTGACCCTCACCCTGAATAAACAGTGACTCTGTCAATTTACGCTGTGAGTGACCCTCACCCTGAATAAACAGTGACCCTGTACAGTTACATAGTGAGTGACCCTCACCCTGAATAAACAGTGACTCTGTACAGTTACACAATGAGTGACCCTCACCCTGAATAAACAGTGACTCTGTACAGTTACACAGTGAGTGACCCTCACCCTGAATAAACAGTGACTCTGTACAGTTACACAACAGTGACCCTCACCCTGAATAAACAGTGACTCTGTACAGTTACACAACAGTGACCCTCACCCTGAATAAACAGTGACTCTGTACAGTTACACAGTGAGTGATCCTCACCCTGAATATACATTGACTCTGCACAGTTACACAATGAGTGACCCGCACCCTGAATAAACAGTGACTATGTACAGTTACACAGTGAGTGACCCTTACCCAGAATAAACAGTGACTCTGTACAGTTACACAGTGAGTGACCCTCACCCTGAATAAACAGTGACTCTGTACAGTTACACAGTGAATGATCCTTACCCAGAATAAACAGTGACTCTGTACAGTTACACAGTGAGTGATCCTCACCCTGAATAAACAGTGACTCTGTACAGTTACACAGTGAATGACCCTCACCCAGAATAAACAGTGAGTCTGTACAGTTATACATGAGTGACCCTGACCGTGAATAAAGAGTGACTCTGTACAGTTACAATTGTGTGACCCTCACCCTGAATAAACAGTGACTCTGTACAGTTACACAGTGAGTGACCCTTACCCTGAATAAACAGTGACTCTGTACAGTTACACAGTGAGTGATCCTCACCCTGAATATACATTGACTCTGCACAGTTACACAATGAGTGACCCGCACCCAGAATAAACAGTGACTCTGTACAGTTACACAATGAGTGACCCTCACCCTGAATAAACAGTGACTCTGTACAGTTACACAGTGAGTGACCCTCACCCTGAATAAACAGTGACTCTGTACAGTTACACAGTGAGTGACCCTCACCCTGAATAAACAGTGACTCTGTACAGTTACAAAGTGAGTGATCCTCACCCTGAATAAACAGTGACTCTGTACAGTTACACAGTGAGTGATCCTCACCCTGAATAAACAGTGACTCTGTACAGTTACAAAGTGAGTGATCCTCACCCTGAATAAACAGTGACTCTGTACAGTTACACAGTGAGTGACCCTTACCCAGAATAAACAGTGACTCTGTACAGTTACACAGTGAGTGATCCTCACCCTGAATAAACAGTGACTCTGTCCAGTTACACAGTGAGTGACCCTCACCCTGAATAAACAGTGACTCTGTACAGTTACACAGTGAGTGACCCTTACCCAGAATAAACAGTGACTCTGTATAGTTACACAGTGAGTGACCCTTACCCTGAATAAACAGTGACCCTGTACAGTTACAAAGTGAGTGATCCTCACCCTGAATAAACAGTGACTCTGTACAGTTACACAGTGAGTGATCCTCACCCTGAATAAACAGTGACTCTGTACAGTTACAAAGTGAGTGATCCTCAAACTGAATAAACAGTGACTCTGTACAGTTACACAGTGAGTGATCCTCACCCTGAATAAACAGTGACTCTGTACAGTTACACAGTGAGTGATCCTCACCCTGAATAAACAGTGACTCTGTCCAGTTACATAGTGAGTGATCCTCAAACTGAATAAACAGTGACTCTGTACAGTTACACAGTGAGTGATCCTCACCCTGAATAAACAGTGACTATGTACAGTTACACAGTGAGTGATCCTCACCCTGAATAAACAGTGACTCTGTCCAGTTACATAGTGAGTGATCCTCAAACTGAATAAACAGTGACTCTGTCCAGTTACATAGTGAGTGATCCTCAAACTGAATAAACAGTGACTCTGTACAGTTACACAGTGAGTGATCCTCAAACTGAATAAACAGTGACTCTGTACAGTTACAAAGTGAGTGATCCTCACCCTGAATAAACAGTGACTCTGTACAGTTACACAGTGAGTGATCCTCACCCTGAATAAACAGTGACTATGTACAGTTACACAGTGAGTGATCCTCACCCTGAATAATCCGTGACTCTGCACAGTTACACAATGAGTGACCCGCACCCTGAATAAACAGTGACTATGTACAGTTACACAGTGAGTGACCCTCACCCTGAATAAACAGTGACTCTGTACAGTTACACAGTGAGTGATCCTCACCCTGAATAAACAGTGACTCTGTACAGTTACACAGTGAGTGATCCTCACCCTGAATAAACAGTGACTCTGTCCAGTTACACAGTGAGTGATCCTCACCCTGAATAAACAGTGACTCTGTCCAGTTACACAGTGAGTGACCCTCACCCTGAATAAACAGTGACTCTGTACAGTTACACAGTGAGTGATCCTCACCCTGAATAAACAGTGACTCTGTCCAGTTACACAGTGAGTGACCCTCACCCTGAATAAACAGTGACTCTGTACAGTTACACAGTGAGTGATCCTCACCCTGAATAATCCGTGACTCTGCACAGTTACACAATGAGTGACCCGCACCCTGAATAAACAGTGACTATGTACAGTTACACAGTGAGTGACCCTTACCCAGAATAAACAGTGACTCTGTACAGTTACACAGTGAGTGATCCTCACCCTGAATAAACAGTGACTCTGTCCAGATACACAGTGTGTGACCCTCACCCTGAATAAACAGTGACTCTGTACAGTTACACAGTGAGTGATCCTCACCCTGAATAAACAGTGACTCTGTCCAGTTACACAGTGAGTGATCCTCACCCTGAATAAACAATGACTCTGTACAGTTACACAGTGAGTGACCCTCACCCTGAATAAACAGTGACTCTGAACACTTACAAAGTGAGGGATCCTCACCCTGAATAATCAGTGACTCTGTACAGTTACAAAGTGAGTGATCCTCACCCTGAATAAACAGTGACTCTGTACAGTTACACAGTGAGTGATCCTCACCCTGAATAAACAGTGACTCTGTCCAGTTACACAGTGAGTGATCCTCACCCTGAATAAACAATGACTCTGTACAGTTACAAAGTGAGGGATCCTCACCCTGAATAAACAGTGACTCTGTACACTTACAAAGTGAGGGATCCTCACCCTGAATAAACAGTGACTCTGTACACTTACAAAGTGAGGGATCCTCACCCTGAATAAACAGTGACTCTGTACAGTTACAAAGTGAGGGATCCTCACCCTGAATAAACAGTGACTCTGAACACTTACAAAGTGAGGGATCCTCACCCTGAATAAACAGTGATTCTGTCCACTTACACAGTGAGTGACCCTCACCCTGAATAAACAGTGACTCTTTACAGTTACACCGTGAGTGAGCCTCACCCTGAATAAACAGTGACTCTGTCCAGTTACACAGTGAGTGACCCTCACCCTGAATAAACAGTGACTCTGTGCAGTTACACAGTGAGTGACCATCACCCTGAATAAACAGTGACTCTGTCCAGTTACACCGTGAGTGACCCTCACCCTGAATAAACAGTGACTCTGTCCAGTTACACCGTGAGTGACCCTTACCCTGAATAAACAGTGACTCTGTCCAGTTACACAGTGAGTGACCCTCACCCTGAATAAACAGTGACTCTGCACAGTTACACAGTGAGTGATCCTCACCCTGAATAAACAGTGACTCTGTCCAGTTACACCGTGAGTGACCCTTACCCTGAATAAACAGTGACTCTGTCCAGTTACACAGTGAGTGACCCTCACCCTGAATAAACAGTGACTCTGCACAGTTACACAGTGAGTGATCCTCACCCTGAATAAACAGTGACTCTGTCCAGTTTCACAGTGAGTTATTTTCACCCGGAATAAACAGTGACTCTGTTCATTTTCACAGTGAGTTATTTTCACCCGGAATAAACAGTGACTCTGTCCAGTTTCACAGTGAGTTATTTTCACCCGGAATAAACAGTGACTCTGTACAGTTACACCGTGAATGACCCTTACCCTGAATAAACAGTGACTCTGAACAGTTACACAGTGAGTGATCCTCACCCTGAATAAACAGTGAATCTGTACAGTTACACAGTGAGTGATCCTCACCCTGAATAAACAGTGAATCTGTACAGTTACAACGTGAATGACCCTCACCCTGAAAAAACAGTGACTCTGTCCAGTTACACAGGGAGTGACCCTCACCCTGAATAAACAGTGACACTGTCCTTTTACAAAGTGAGTGACCCTCACCCTGAATAAAGAGTGACTCTGTACAGTTACACAGTGAGTGATCCTCACCCTGAATAAACAGTGACTCTGTACAGTTACACAGTGAGTGACCCTCACCCTGAATAAACAGTGACTCTGTACACTGACACAATGAGTGACCCTCACCCTGAATAAACAGTGACTCTGTACAGTTACACAGCGAGTGACCCTCACCCTAAATAAACAGTGACTCTGTACAGTTACACAGTGAGTGACCCTTACCCTGAATAAACAGTGACTCTGTACAGTTACACAATGAGTGACCCTCACCCTGAATAAACAGTGACTCTGTACAGTTACACAATGAGTGACCCTCACCCTGAATAAACAGTGACTCTGTACAGTTACACAGTGAGTGACCCTCACCCTGAATAAAGAGTGACTCTGTACAGTTACACAATGAGTGACCCTCACCCTGAATAAACAGTGACTCTGTCAATTTACGCTGTGAGTGACCCTCACCCTGAATAAACAGTGACTCTGTACAGTTACACAATGAGTGACCCTCACCCTGAATAAACAGTGACTCTGTACAGTTACACAGTGAGTGACCCTCACCCTGAATAAACAGTGACTCTGTACAGTTACACAATGAGTGACCCTCACCCTGAATAAACAGTGACTCTGTACAGTTACACAACAGTGACCCTCACCCTGAATAAACAGTGACTCTGTACAGTTACACAGTGAGTGACCCTTACCATGAATAAACAGTGACTCTGTACAGTTACACAATGAGTGACCCTCACCCTGAATAAACAGTGACTCTGTACAGTTACACAGTGAGTGACCCTCACCCTGAATAAACAGTGACTCTGTACAGTTACACATGAGTGACCCTCACCCTGAATAAAGAGTGACTTAGTTCCAGTTTCGCAGTGAGTGATTCAAACCCTGCATAATCAGTGACTCTGTACAGTTACACAGTGTGTGACCCTCACCCTGAATAAAGAGTGACTTAGTTCCAGTTTTGCAGTGAGTGATTCAAACCCTGAATATACAGTGACTCTGCACAGTTACACAATGAGTGACCCGCACCCTGAATAAACAGTGACTATGTACAGTTACACAGTGAGTGACCCTTACCCAGAATAAACAGTGACTTTGTACAGTTACACAGTGATTGACCCTCACCCTGAATAAACAGTGACTCTGTACAGTTACACAGTGAATGACCCTTACCCAGAATAAACAGTGACTCTGTACAGTTACACAGTGAGTGATCCTCCTCCTGAATAAACAGTGACTCTGAACAGTTACACAGTGAGTGACCCTCACCCTGAATAAACAGTGACTCTGTACAGTTACACAGTGAGTGACCCTCACCCTGAATAAACAGTGACTCTGTACAGTTACACAGTGAGTGACCCTCACCCTGAATAAACAGTGACTCTGTACAGTTACACAGTGAGTGACCTTCACCCTGAATAAAGAGTGACTCTGTACAGTTACACAGTGAGTGACCCTCACCCTGAATAAAGAGTGACTCTGTACAGTTACACAGTGAGTGATCCTCACCCTGAATAAACAGTGACTCTGTCAATTTACGCTGTGAGTGACCCTCACCCTGAATAAACAGTGACTCTGTACAGTTACACAATGAGTGACCCTCACCCTGAATAAACAGTGACTCTGTACAGTTACACAGTGAGTGACCCTCACCCTGAATAAACAGTGACTCTGTACAGTTACACAATGAGTGACCCTCACCCTGAATAAACAGTGAAACTGTACAGTTACACATCAGTGACCCTCACCCTGAATAAACAGTGACTCTGTACAGTTACACAGTGAGTGACCCTTACCATGAATAAACAGTGACTCTGTACAGTTACACAATGAGTGACCCTCACCCTGAATAAACAGTGCCTCTGTACAGTTACACAGTGAGTGACCCTCACCCTGAATAAACAGTGACTCTGTACAGTTACACAATGAGTGAGCCTCACCCTGAATAAACAGTGACTCTGTACAGTTACACAACAGTGACCCTCACCCTGAATAAACAGTGACTCTGTACAGTTACACAGTGAGTGACCCTTACCCTGAATAAGCAGTGACTCTGTACAGTTACACAATGAGTGACCCTCACCCTGAATAAACAGTGACTCTGTACAGTTACACAGTGAGTGACCCTCACCCTGAATAAACAGTGACTCTGTACAGTTACACAATGAGTGACCCTCACCCTGAATAAACAGTGACTCTGTACAGTTACACAACAGTGACCCTCACCCTGAATAAACAGTGACTCTGCACAGTTACACAATGAGTGACCCGCACCCTGAATAAACAGTGACTCTGTACAGTTACACAGTGAGTGATCCTCACCCTGAATAAACAGTGACTCTGTACAGTTACACAGTGAATGACCCTTACCCAGAATAAACAGTGACTCTGTACAGTTACACATGAGTGACCCTGACCGTGAATAAAGAGTGACTCTGTCCAGTTACACCGTGAGTGACCCTCACCCTGAATAAACAGTGACTCTGTACAGTTACACATGAGTGACCCTCACCCTGAATAAAGAGTGACTTAGTTCCAGTTTCGCAGTGAGTGATTCAAACCCTGCATAATCAGTGACTCTGTACAGTTACACAGTGTGTGACCCTCACCCTGAATAAAGAGTGACTTAGTTCCAGTTTTGCAGTGAGTGATTCAAACCCTGAATATACAGTGACTCTGCACAGTTACACAATGAGTGACCCGCACCCTGAATAAACAGTGACTTTGTACAGTTACACAGTGAGTGACCCTTACCCAGAATAAACAGTGACTTTGTACAGTTACACAGTGAGTGACCCTCACCCTGAATAAACAGTGACTCTGTACAGTTACACAGTGAATGACCCTTACCCAGAATAAACAGTGACTCTGTACAGTTACACAGTGAGTGACCCTCACCCTGAATAAAGAGGGACTCTGTACAGTTACACAGTGAGTGATCCTCACCCTGAATAAACAGTGACTCTGTCCAGTTACACAGTGAGTGATCCTCCTCCTGAATAAACAGTGACTCTGAACAGTTACACAGTGAGTGACCCTCACCCTGAATAAACAGTGACTCTGTACAGTTACACAGTGAGTGACCCTCACCCTGAATAAACAGTGACTCTGTACAGTTACACAGTGAGTGACCCTCACCCTGAATAAACAGTGACTCTGTACAGTTACACAGTGAGTGACCCTCACCCTGAATAAACAGTGACTCTGTACAGTTACACAGTGAGTGACCTTCACCCTGAATAAAGAGTGACTCTGTACAGTTACACAGTGAGTGACCCTCAACATGAATAAAGAGTGACTCTGTACAGTTACACAGTGAGTGATCCTCATCCCGAATAAAAAGTGACTCTGTCCAGTTACACAGTGAGTGACCCTCACCCGGAATTAACAGTGACTCTGTACAGTTACACAGTGAGTGACACTGACCCTGAATAAAGAGTGACTCTGGACAGTTACACAGTGAGTGATCCTCACCCTGAATAAACAGTGACTCTGTCCAGTTACACATTGAGTGACCCTCACCCTGAATAAACAGTGAGTCTGTGCAGTTACACAGTGAGTGACACTCACCCTGAATAAACAGTGACTCTGTACAATTGCACAGTGAGTGACCCTCACCCTGTACCAACAGTGACTCTGTACAGTTACACAGTGAGTGACCCTCACCCTGAATAAACAGTGACTCTGTACAGTTACACAATGAGTGACCCTCACCCTGAATAAACAGTGACTCTGTACAGTTACACAGCGAGTGACCCTCACCCTAAATAAACATTGACTCTGTACAGTTACACAGAGAGTGACCCTTACCCTGAATAAACAGTGACTCTGTACAGTTACACAATGAGTGACCCTCACCCTGAATAAACAGTGACTCTGTACAGTTACACAATGAGTGACCCTCACCCTGAATAAACAGTGACTCTGTACAGTTACACAGTGAGTGACCCTCACCCTAAATAAACATTGACTCTGTACAGTTACACAGAGAGTGACCCTTACCCTGAATAAACAGTGACTCTGTACAGTTACACAATGAGTGACCCTCACCCTGAATAAACAGTGACTCTGTACAGTTACACAATGAGTGACCCTCACCCTGAATAAACAGTGACTCTGTACAGTTACACAGTGAGTGACCCTCACCCTGAATAAAGAGTGACTCTGTACAGTTACACAATGAGTGACCCTCACCCTGAATAAACAGTGACTCTGTCAATTTACGCTGTGAGTGACCCTCACCCTGAATAAACAGTGACTCTGTACAGTTACACAATGAGTGACCCTCACCCTGAATAAACAGTGACTCTGTACAGTTACACAACAGTGACCCTCACCCTGAATAAACAGTGACTCTGTACAGTTACATAGTGAGTGACCCTCACCCTGAATAAACAGTGACTCTGTACAGTTACACAATGAGTGACCCTCACCCTGAATAAACAGTGACTCTGTACAGTTACACAACAGTGACCCTCACCCTGAATAAACAGTGACTCTGTACAGTTACACAGTGAGTGACCCTTACCCTGAATAAACAGTGACTCTGTACAGTTACACAGTGAGTGACCCTCACCCTGAATATACATTGACTCTGCACAGTTACACAATGAGTGACCCGCACCCTGAATAAACAGTGACTATGTACAGTTACACAGTGAGTGACCCTTACCCAGAATAAACAGTGACTCTGTACAGTTACACAGTGAGTGACCCTCACCCTGAATAAACAGTGACTCTGTACAGTTACACAGTGAGTGATCCTCACCCTGAATAAACAGTGACTCTGTACAGTTACACAGTGAATGACCCTTACCCAGAATAAACAGTGACTCTGTACAGTTACACAGTGAGTGACCCTCACCCTGAATAAACAGTGACTCTGTTCATTTTCACAGTGAGTTATTTTCACCCGGAATAAACAGTGACTCTGTCCAGTTTCACAGTGAGTTATTTTCACCCGGAATAAACAGTGACTCTGTACAGTTACACCGTGAATGACCCTTACCCTGAATAAACAGTGACTCTGAACAGTTACCCAGTGGGTGATCCTCACCCTGAATAAACAGTGACTCTTGACAGTTGCACCGTGAGTGACCCTCACCCTGAATAAACAGTGAATCTGTACAGTTACAACGTGAATGACCCTCACCCTGAAAAAACAGTGACTCTGTCCAGTTACACAGGGAGTGATCCTCACCCTGAACAAACAGTGACTCTGTACAGTTACACCGTGAATGACCCTTACCCTGAATAAACAGTGACTCTGAACAGTTACACAGTGAGTGATCCTCACCCTGAATAAACAGTGAATCTGTACAGTTACAACGTGAATGACCCTCACCCTGAAAAAACAGTGACTCTGTCCAGTTACACAGGGAGTGACCCTCACCCTGAATAAACAGTGACACTGTCCTTTTACAAAGTGAGTGACCCTCACCCTGAATAAAGAGTGACTCTGTACAGTTACACAGTGAGTGATCCTCACCCTGAATAAACAGTGACTCTGTACAGTTACACAGTGAGTGACCCTCACCCTGAATAAAGAGTGACTCTGTACAGTTACACAGTGAGTGACACTGACCCTGAATAAAGAGTGACTCTGGACAGTTACACAGTGAGTGATCCTCACCCTGAATAAACAGTGACTCTGTCCAGTTACACATTGAGTGACCCTCACCCTGATAAACAGTGAGTCTGTGCAGTTACACAGTGAGTGACGCTCACCCTGAACCAACAGTGACTCTGTACAGTTACACAGTGAGTGACCCTCACCCTGAATAAACAGTGACTCTGTACAGTGACACAATGAGTGACCCTCACCCTGAATAAACAGTGACTCTGTACAGTTACACAGCGAGTGACCCTCACCCTAAATAAACAGTGACTCTGTACAGTTACACAGTGAGTGACCCTTACCCTGAATAAACAGTGACTCTGTACAGTTACACAATGAGTGACCCTCACCCTGAATAAACAGTGACTCTGTACAGTTACACAATGAGTGACCCTCACCCTGAATAAACAGTGACTCTGTACAGTTACACAGTGAGTGACCCTCACCCTGAATAAAGAGTGACTCTGTACAGTTACACAATGAGTGACCCTCACCCTGAATAAACAGTGACTCTGTCAATTTACGCTGTGAGTGACCCTCACCCTGAATAAACAGTGACCCTGTACAGTTACATGGTGAGTGACCCTCACCCTGAATAAACAGTGACTCTGTACAGTTACACAATGAGTGACCCTCACCCTGAATAAACAGTGACTCTGTACAGTTACACAACAGTGACCCTCACCCTGAATAAACAGTGACTCTGTACAGTTACACAGTGAGTGACCCTTACCCTGAATAAACAGTGACTCTGTACAGTTACACAGTGAGTGATCCTCACCCTGAATATACATTGACTCTGCACAGTTACACAATGAGTGACCCGCACCCTGAATAAACAGTGACTATGTACAGTTACACAGTGAGTGACCCTCACCCTGAATAAACAGTGACTCTGTACAGTTACACAGTGAATGATCCTTACCCAGAATAAACAGTGACTCTGTACAGTTACACAGTGAATGACCCTTACCCAGAATAAACAGTGACTCTGTACAGTTACACATGAGTGACCCTGACCGTGAATAAAGAGTGACTCTGTACAGTTACAATTGTGTGACCCTCACCCTGAATAAACAGTGACTCTGTACAGTTACACAGTGAATGACCCTTACCCAGAATAAACAGTGACTCTGTACAGTTACACATGAGTGACCCTGACCGTGAATAAAGAGTGACTCTGTACAGTTACACATGTGTGACCCTCACCCTGAATAAAGAGTGACTTAGTTCCAGTTTCGCAGTGAGTGATTCAAACCCTGCATAATCAGTGACTCTGTACAGTTACACAGTGTGTGACCCTCACCCTGAATAAAGAGTGACTCTGTACAGTTACACAGTGAGTGATCCTCACCCTGAATATACAGTGACTCTGCACAGTTACACAATGAGTGACCCGCACCCTGAATAAACAGTGACTCTGTACAGTTACACAGTGAGTGATCCTCACCCTGAATATACAGTGACTCTGCACAGTTACACAATGAGTGACCCGCACCCTGAATAAACAGTGACTATGTACAGTTACACAGTGAGTGACCCTTACCCAGAATAAACAGTGACTTTGTACAGTTACACAGTGAGTGACCCTCACCCTGAATAAACAGTGACTCTGTACAGTTACACAGTGAATGACCCTTACCCTGAATAAACAGTGACTCTGTACAGTTACACAGTGAGTGACCCTCACCCTGAATAAAGAGGGACTCTGTACAGTTACACAGTGAGTGATCCTCACCCTGAATAAACAGTGACTCTGTCCAGTTACACAGTGAGTGATCCTCCTCCTGAATAAACAGTGACTCTGAACAGTTACACAGTGAGTGACCCTCACCCTGAATAAACAGTGACTCTGTACAGTTACACATTGAGTGACCCTCACCCTGAATAAACAGTGACTCTGTACAGTTACACAGTGAGTGACCCTCACCCTGAATAAACAGTGACTCTGTACAGTTACACAGTGAGTGACCCTCACCCTGAATAAACAGTGACTCTGTACAGTTACACAGTGAGTGACCTTCACCCTGAATAAAGAGTGACTCTGTACAGTTACACAGTGAGTGACCCTCACCCTGAATAAAGAGTGACTCGGTACAGTTACACAGTGAGTGATCCTCACCCCGAATAAAAAGTGACTCTGTCCAGTTACACAGTGAGTGACCCTCACACGGAATTAACAGTGACTCTGTACAGTTAGACAGTGAGTGACCCTCACCCTGAATAAAGAGTGACTCTGTACAGTTACACAGTGAGTGACACTGACCCTGAATAAAGAGTGACTCTGGACAGTTACACAGTGAGTGATCCTCACCCTGAATAAACAGTGACTCTGTCCAGTTACACATTGAGTGACCCTCACCCTGAATAAACAGTGAGTCTGTGCAGTTACACAGTGAGTGACGCTCACCCTGAACCAACAGTGACTCTGTACAGTTACACAGTGAGTGACCCTCACCCTGAATAAACAGTGACTCTGTACAGTTACACAATGAGTGACCCTCACCCTGAATAAACAGTGACTCTGTACAGTTACACAGCGAGTGACCCACACCCTAAATAAACATTGACTCTGTACAGTTACACAGAGAGTGACCCTTACCCTGAATAAACAGTGACTCTGTACAGTTACACAATGAGTGACCCTCACCCTGAATAAACAGTGACTCTGTACAGTTACACAATGAGTGACCCTCACCCTGAATAAACAGTGACTCTGTACAGTTACACAGTGAGTGACCCTCACCCTGAATAAAGAGTGACTCTTTACAGTTACACAATGAGTGACCCTCACCCTGAATAAACAGTGACTCTGTCAATTTACGCTGTGAGTGACCCTCACCCTGAATAAACAGTGACCCTGTACAGTTACATAGTGAGTGACCCTCACTCTGAATAAACAGTGACTCTGTACAGTTACACAATGAGTGACCCTCACCCTGAATAAACAGTGACTCTGTACAGTTACACAACAGTGACCCTCACCCTGAATAAACAGTGACTCTGTACAGTTACACAGTGAGTGACCCTTACCCTGAATAAACAGTGACTCTGTACAGTTACACAGTGAGTGATCCTCACCCTGAATATACATTGACTCTGCACAGTTACACAATGAGTGACCCTCACCCTGAATAAACAGTGACTATGTACAGTTACACAGTGAGTGACCCTTACCCAGAATAAACAGTGACTCTGTACAGTTACACAGTGAGTGACCCTCACCCTGAATAAACAGTGACTCTGTAGAGTTACACAGTGAATGATCCTTACCCAGAATAAACATTGACTCTGTACAGTTACACAGTGAGTGATCCTCACCCTGAATAAACAGTGACTCTGTACAGTTACACAGTGAATGACCCTTACCCAGAATAAACAGTGACTCTGTACAGTTCCACATGAGTGACCCTCACCCTGAATAAACAGTGACTCTGTACAGTTACACAGTGAGTGATCCTCACCCTGAATATACAGTGACTCTGCACAGTTACACAATGAGTGACCCGCACCCTGAATAAACAGTGACTATGTACAGTTACACAGTGAGTGACCCTTACCCAGAATAAACAGTGACTCTGTACATTTACACAGTGAGTGATCCTCACCCTGAATAATCATTGACTCTGTACAGTTACACAGTGAGTGATCCTCACCCTGAATATACAGTGACTCTGCACAGTTACACAATGAGTGACCCGCACCCTGAATAAACAGTGACTATGTACAGTTACACAGTGAGTGACCCTTACCCAGAATAAACAGTGACTCTGTACAGTTACACAGTGAGTGACCTTCACCCTGAATATACAGTGACTCTGTACAGTTACACAGTGAGTGACCCTCACCCTGAATAAACAGTGACTCTGTACAGTTACACAGTGAATGACCCTTACCCAGAATAAACAGTGACTCTGTACAGTTACACAGTGAGTGACCCTCACCCTGAATAAACAGTGACTCTGTACAGTTACACATGAGTGACCCTCACCCTGAATAAAGAGTGACTTAGTTCCAGTTTCGCAGTGAGTGATTCAAACCCTGCATAATCAGTGACTCTGTACAGTTACACAGTGAGTGACCCTCACCCTGAATAAAGAGGGACTCTGTACAGTTACACAGTGAGTGATCCTCACCCTGAATAAACAGTGACTCTGAACAGTTACACAGTGAGTGACCCTCACCCTGAATAAACAGTGACTCTGTACAGTTACACAGTGAGTGACCCTCACCCTGAATAAACAGTGACTCTGTACAGTTACACAGTGAGTGACCCTCACCCTGAATAAACATTGACTCTGTACAGTTACACATTGAGTGACCCTCAACCTGAATAAACAGTGACTCTGTACAGTTACACAGTGAGTGACCTTCACCCTGAATAAAGAGTGACTCTGTACAGTTACACAGTGAGTGACCCTCACCCTGAATAAAGAGTGACTCTGTACAGTTACACAGTGAGTGATCCTCACCCCGAATAAAAAGTGACTCTGTCCAGTTACACAGTGAGTGACCCTCACCCGGAATTAACAGTGACTCTGTACAATTTTACAATGAGTGACCCTTACCCTGAATAAACAGTGACTCAGTCCAGTTCTGCAGTGAGTGACCCTCACCCTGAATAAACAGTGACTCTGTGCAGTTACACAGTGAGTGACCCTTACCCTGAATAAACAGTGACTCTGTACAGTTACACAGTGAGTGACCCTCACCCTTAATTAACAGTCACTCTTTACAGTTTCACAGTGAGTGACCTCACCCTGAGTAACAGTGAATCTGTACAGTTACACAGTGAGTGACCCTTCCCCTGAATAAACAGTGACTCTGTACAGTTGCACAGTGAGTGACCCTCACCCTGAGTAACAGTGACTCTGTACAGTTACACAGTGAGTGACCCTTCCCCTGAATAAACAGTGACTCTGTACGGTTACACAGTGAGTGATCCTCACCCTGAATAAACAGTGACACTGTACAGTTAAGCAATGAGTGACCCTCACCCTGAATAAACAGTGACTCTGTCCACTTACACAGTGAGTGATCCTCACCCTGAATAATCAGTGACTCTGTACAGTTACACAGTGAGTGATCCTCACCGTGAATAAACAGTGACTCTGTACAGTTACAAAGTGAGTGACCCTCACCCTGAATAAACAGTGACTCTGTACAGTTACACAGTGAGTGACCCTTACCCTGAATAAACAGTGACTCTGTCCAGTTTCACAGTGATTGACTCAAACCCTGAATAAACAGTGACTCTGTCCAGTTACACTGTGAGTGACCCTCACCCTGAATAAACATTGACTCTGTGCAGTTACACAGTGAGTGACCTTCACCCTGAGTAAACAGTGACTCTGTACAGTTACACAGTGAGTGACCCTCACCCTGAATAAACAGTGACTCTGAACAGTTACACAGTGATTGACCCTCTCCCTGAATAAACAGTGACTCTGTACAGTTACACAGTGAGAGACCCATCCCTTCCCCTGAATAAACAGTGACTCTGAACAGTTGCACAGTGAGTGACCCTCACCCTGAACAAACAGTGACTCTGTACAGTTACACAGTGAGTGACCCTCACCCTGAATAAACAGTGACTCTGTACAGTTTCACAGTGAGTGACCCTCACCCTGAATAAACAGTGACTTTACAGTTACACAGTGAGTGACCCTCACCCTGAATAAACAGTGACTCTGTACAGTTGCACAGTGAGTGACCCTCACCCTGAATAACAGTGACTCTGCACAATTACACTGTGAGTGACCCTCACCCTGAATAAACAGTGACTCTGTACAGTTACACAGTGAGTGACCCTCACCCTGAATAAACAGTGACTCTGTACAGTTACACAGTGAGTGACCCTCACCCTGAATAAACAGTGACTCTGTACAGTTACACAGTGAGTGACCCTCACCCTGAATAAACAGTGACTCTGTACAGTTACACAGTGAGTGACCCTCACCCTGAATAAACAGTGACTCTGTACAGTTGCACAGTGAGTGACCCTCACCCTGAATATCAGTGACTCTGCACAATTACACTGTGAGTGACCCTCACCCTGAATAAACAGTGACTCTGTACAGTTACACAGTGAGTGACCCTCACCCTGAATAAACAGTGACTCTGTACAGTTACACAGTGAGTGAGCCTCACCCTGAATAAACAGTGACTCTGTACAGTTACACAGTGAGTGACCTCACCCTGAATCAACAGTGATTCTGTACAGTTTCACAGTGAGTGACCCTCACCCTGAGTAACAGTGACTCTGTACAGTTACACCGTGAGTGACCCTCACCCTGAATAAACACTGACTCTGTCCACTTAAACAGTGAGTGACCCTTACCTTGAATAAACAGTGACTCTGTACAGTTACACAGTGAGTGACCCTCACCCTGAATAAACAGTGACTCTGTACAGTTACACAGTGAGTGACCCTCACCCTGAATAAACAGTGACTCTGTACAGTTACACAGTGAGTGAGCCTCACCCTGAATAAACAGTGACTCTGTACAGTTACACAGTGAGTGACCTCACCCTGAATCAACAGTGATTCTGTACAGTTACACAGTGAGTGACCCTCACCCTGAATAAACAGTGACTCTGAACAGTTACACAGTGAGTGAACCTCACCCTGAATAAACAGTGACTCTGTACAGTTACACAGCGAGTGACTCTCACCCTGAATAAACAGTGACTCTGTCCAGTTACACAGTGAGTGACCTCACCCTGAATAAACAGTGATTCTGTACAGTTTCACAGTGAGTGACCCTCACCCTGAATAAACAGTGACTCTGTCCATTTACACAGTGAGTGACCCTCACCCTGAACAAACAGTGACTCTGTCCAGTTACACTGTGAGTGACCCTCACCCTGAATAAAGAGTGACTCGGTACAGTTACACAGTGAGTGACCCTTACCCTGAATAAACAGTGACTCTGTCCAGTTACACTGTGAGTGACCCTCACCCTGAATAAAGAGTGACTCTGTACAGTTACACAGTGAGTGACCCTCACCCTGAATAAAGAGTGACTCTGTACAGATACACAGTGAGTGACCCTTACCCTTAATAAACAGTGACTCTGTCCAGTTACACTGTGAGTGACCCTTACCCTGAATAAACAGTGAGTCTGTCCAGTTACACTGTGAGTGACCCTTACCCTGAATAAACAGTGACTCTGTCCAGTTTCACAGTGAGTGACTCAAACCCTGAATAAACAGTGACTCTGTCCAGTTACACTGTGAGTGACCCTCACCCTGAATAAACATTGACTCTGTACAGTTACACAGTGAGTGACTCAAACCCTGAATAAACAGTGACTCTGTCCAGTTACACTGTGAGTGACCCTCACCCTGAATAAACATTGACTCTGTACAGTTACACAGTGAGTGACCTTCACCCTGAATAAACAGTGACTCTGTACAGTTACGCAGTGAGTGAATCTCTCCCTGAATAAACAGTGACTCTGTACAGTTACACAGTGAGAGACCCATCCCTTCCCCTGAATAAACAGTGACTCTGAACAGTTGCACAGTGAGTGACCCTCACCCTGAACAAACAGTGACTCTGTACAGTTACACCGTGAGTGACCCTCACCCTGAATAAACAGTGACTCTGTACAGTTTCACAGTGAGTGACCCTCACCCTGAATAAACAGTGACTTTACAGTTACACAGTGAGTGACCCTCACCCTGAATAAACAGTGACTCTGTACAGTTGCACAGTGAGTGACCCTCACCCTGAATATCAGTGACTCTGCACAATTACACAGTGAGTTACCCTCACCCTGAACAAACAGTGACTCTGTACAGTCACACAGTGAGTGATCCTCACACTGAATAAGCAGTGACTCTGTACTGTTACACAGTGAGTGACCCTCACCCTGAATAAACAGTGACTCTGTACAGTTACACAGTGAGTGATTCAAACCCTGAATAAACAGTGACTCTGTCCAGTTACACAGTGAGAGACCCTTCCCTTCCCCTGAATAAACAGTGACTCTGAACAGTTGCACAGTGAGTGACCCTCACCCTGAACAAACAATGACTCTGTCCAGTTACACTGTGAGTTACCCTCACCCTGAATAAAGAGTGACTCGGTACAGTTACACAGTGAGTGACCCTTACCTTGAATAAACAGTGACTCTGTCCAGTTACACTGTGAGTGACCCTCACCCTGAATAAAGAGTGACTCTGTACAGTTTCACAGTGAGTGACCCTCACCCTGAATAAACAGTGACTTTACAGTTGCACAGTGAGTGACCCTCACCCTGAATATCAGTGGCTCTGCACAATTACACAGTGAGTTGCCCTCACCCTGAACAAACAGTGACTCTGTACAGTCACACAGTGAGTGATCCTCACACTGAATGAGCAGTGACTCTGTACAGTTACACAGTGAGTGACCCTCACCCTTAATAAACCGTGACTTTGTACTGTTACACAGTGAGTGACCCTCACCCTTAATAAACCGTGACTTTGTACTGTTACACAGTGAGTGACCCTCACCCTGAATAAACAGTGACTCTGTCCAGTTACACAGTGAGTGACCCTCACCCTGAATAAACAGTGACTCTGTCCACTTACACAGTGAGTGACCCTTACCCTGAATAAACAGTGACTCTGTACACTTACACTGTGAGTGATCCACACGCTGAATAAACAGTGACTCTGTCCACTTACACAGTGAGTGACCCTTACCCTGAATAAACAGTGACTCTGTACAGTTACACAGAGAGTGACACTCAGCCTGAATAAACATTGACTCTGTACAGTTACACAGTGAGTGACCCTCACCCTGAATAAACAGTGACTCTGTACAGTTACACAGTGAGTGACCGTCACCCTGAATAAACAGTGACTCTGTACAGTTACACCATGAGTGACCCTCACCCTGAATAAACAGTGACTCTGTACAGTTACACAGTGAGTGACCCTCACCCTGAATAAACAGTGACTCTGTACAGTTACACAGTGAGTGACCCTCACCCTGAATAAACAGTGACTCTGTACAGTTACACATTGAGTGACCCTCACCCTGAATAAACAGTGACTATGTACAGTTACACAGTGAGTGACCCTCACCCTGAATAAACAGTGACTCTGTACAGTTACACAGTGAGTGACCCTCACCCTGAATAAACAGTGACTCTGTATGGTTACACATTGAGTGACCCTCACCCTGAATAAACAGTGACTATGTACAGTTACACAGTGAGTGACCCTCACCCTGAATAAACAGTGACTCTGTATGGTTACACATTGAGTGACCCTCACCCTGAATAAACAGTGATTCTGTACAGTTTCACAGTGAGTGACCCTCACCCTGAATAAACAGTGACTCTGTCCATTTACACAGTGAGTGACCCTCACCCTGAACAAACAGTGACTCTGTCCAGTTACACTGTGAGTGACCCTCACCCTGAATAAAGAGTGACTCGGTACAGTTACACAGTGAGTGACCCTTACCCTGAATAAACAGTGACTCTGTCCAGTTACACTGTGAGTGACCCTCACCCTGAATAAAGAGTGACTCTGTACAGTTACACAGTGAGTGACCCTCACCCTGAATAAAGAGTGACTCTGTACAGATACACAGTGAGTGACCCTTACCCTTAATAAACAGTGACTCTGTCCAGTTACACTGTGAGTGACCCTTACCCTGAATAAACAGTGACTCTGTCCAGTTACACTGTGAGTGACCCTTACCCTGAATAAACAGTGACTCTGTCCAGTTTCACAGTGAGTGACTCAAACCCTGAATAAACAGTGACTCTGTCCAGTTACACTGTGAGTGACCCTCACCCTGAATAAACATTGACTCTGTACAGTTACACAGTGAGTGACTCAAACCCTGAATAAACAGTGACTCTGTCCAGTTACACTGTGAGTGACCCTCACCCTGAATAAACATTGACTCTGTACAGTTACACAGTGAGTGACCTTCACCCTGAATAAACAGTGACTCTGTACAGTTACGCAGTGAGTGAATCTCTCCCTGAATAAACAGTGACTCTGTACAGTTACACAGTGAGAGACCCATCCCTTCCCCTGAATAAACAGTGACTCTGAACAGTTGCACAGTGAGTGACCCTCACCCTGAACAAACAGTGACTCTGTACAGTTACACCGTGAGTGACCCTCACCCTGAATAAACAGTGACTCTGTACAGTTTCACAGTGAGTGACCCTCACCCTGAATAAACAGTGACTTTACAGTTACACAGTGAGTGACCCTCACCCTGAATAAACAGTGACTCTGTACAGTTGCACAGTGAGTGACCCTCACCCTGAATATCAGTGACTCTGCACAATTACACAGTGAGTTACCCTCACCCTGAACAAACAGTGACTCTGTACAGTCACACAGTGAGTGATCCTCACACTGAATAAGCAGTGACTCTGTACTGTTACACAGTGAGTGACCCTCACCCTGAATAAACAGTGACTCTGTACAGTTACACAGTGAGTGACCCTCTCCCTGAATAAACAGTGACTCTGTACAGTTACACAGTGAGTGATTCAAACCCTGAATAAACAGTGACTCTGTCCAGTTACACAGTGAGAGACCCTTCCCTTCCCCTGAATAAACAGTGACTCTGAACAGTTGCACAGTGAGTGACCCTCACCCTGAACAAACAGTGACTCTGTCCAGTTACACTGTGAGTTACCCTCACCCTGAATAAAGAGTGACTCGGTACAGTTACACAGTGAGTGACCCTTACCCTGAATAAACAGTGACTCTGTCCAGTTACACTGTGAGTGACCCTCACCCTGAATAAAGAGTGACTCTGTACAGTTTCACAGTGAGTGACCCTCACCCTGAATAAACAGTGACTTTACAGTTGCACAGTGAGTGACCCTCACCCTGAATATCAGTGGCTCTGCACAATTACACAGTGAGTTGCCCTCACCCTGAACAAACAGTGACTCTGTACAGTCACACAGTGAGTGATCCTCACACTGAATG
The DNA here is from genome assembly GCF_036365525.1 of Heterodontus francisci. NCBI lineage: Eukaryota > Metazoa > Chordata > Chondrichthyes > Heterodontiformes > Heterodontidae > Heterodontus > Heterodontus francisci. The sequence continues at coordinate 58,772,688 of NC_090403.1, forward strand.
AGCAGTGACTCTGTACAGTTACACAGTGAGTGACCCTCACCCTTAATAAACCGTGACTTTGTACTGTTACACAGTGAGTGACCCTCACCCTTAATAAACCGTGACTTTGTACTGTTACACAGTGAGTGACCCTCACCCTGAATAAACAGTGACTCTGTCCAGTTACACAGTGAGTGACCCTCACCCTGAATAAACAGTGACTCTGTCCACTTACACAGTGAGTGACCCTTACCCTGAATAAACAGTGACTCTGTACACTTACACTGTGAGTGATCCACACGCTGAATAAACAGTGACTCTGTCCACTTACACAGTGAGTGACCCTTACCCTGAATAAACAGTGACTCTGTACAGTTACACAGAGAGTGACACTCAGCCTGAATAAACATTGACTCTGTACAGTTACACAGTGAGTGACCGTCACCCTGAATAAACAGTGACTCTGTACAGTTACACCATGAGTGACCCTCACCCTGAATAAACAGTGACTCTGTACAGTTACACAGTGAGTGACCCTCACCCTGAATAAACAGTGACTCTGTACAGTTACACAGTGAGTGACCCTCACCCTGAATAAACAGTGACTCTGTACAGTTACACAGTGAGTGACCCTGAATAAACAGTGACTCTGTACAGTTACACAGTGAGTGACCCTCACCCTGAATAAACAGTGACTCTGTACAGTTACACAGTGAGTGACCCTCACCCTGAATAAACAGTGACTCTGTATGGTTACACATTGAGTGACCCTCACCCTGAATAAACAGTGACTCTGTCATGGTAAATGATCCCTCTGATTGGTGGGCCACCTGTCAGCTGTGTGGTGATGAAGATAATGTTGGATCCATTGGCAGAGCCTCTGCTGGTCTTCCTGAGGCTTTGTACAGTGTTAATGTATGTCTATGTAAACCTGGAGTAGCCAGTGAACTTGAAAAATGCTGTACGTTTACAATGTGTAATCCTTATCCTGCTGAATTAAAGGCAGCTCTGGGCAGTTAGGGATTCAGTGATAAGTGCTGAGAATTTGTGCTGTTATCCGCTGTTTGATTTTCTTATCTATTTGTGGCAGTGAGTTTGGATCCACGAGCTCTTCTCTCAGATCCCCTGACTTTTGTTTAATTCATTCATGGGATGTGGGCGTCGCTGGCCAGGCCAGCATTTATTGACCTTCCCTAATTGCCCTTGAACTGAGTGGCTTGCTAGGTCAATTCAGAGGGCATGTAAGAGTTAACCACATTGCTGTGGGTCTGGAGTCACATGTAGGCCAGACCAGGTAAGGACAGCAGATTTCCTTCTCTGAAGGACATTAGTGAACCAGATGGTTTTTTACAACAATCGACAATGGTTTCATGGCCATCATTAGACTAGCTTTAATTCCAGAATTTTTTATTAATTGAATTCAAATTCCACCTTCTGCTGTGGTGGGATTCGACGCCATGTCCCCAGAGAAATACCCTGGGTCTCTGGGTTACTAGTCCAGTGACAATACCAGTATGCCACCGCCTCCCCATAATGTGGCTGTGTCTTGGTGTGCCAGTGTTTAGTAAGGCACCTAGTGCCCCTCTCTGAGAGCAGGGTGCTGACAGGACAGCTCACTCACTCCACCAGGCATTTCTGTAGAGCAGAGAAAGATCCAGACATCGGAAGGAAATCATTCTGGAAATGGGGTATTAAAATAAGCAGTGATAAATGTGGGGCACAGGGAAGGGAAGAGGTACAAGCAGGGGGAGGGGTTGAGATACAGGCAGGGGAAGGAGTGACATGTGAGCAGCGGGGAGAGAAGGGAATATGGACATGGGGAAGGGGATGGGATATATGCAGGGAGGGGATGAGATATGGGCAGGGGCGGGGGATGGTATGTGCAGGGGAGGGAGTGAGATATGTGCAGGGAGGGGGTGGTATGTGCAGGGGAGGAGGTGAGATATGTGCAGGAGAGGGGGTGAGATATGTGCAGGGAGTTGGTGGTATATGCAGGGGAGGGGGATGGTATGTGCAGGGGAGGGGGATGGTATGTGCAGGGGAGGGGGTGGTAGGTGCAGGGGAGGGAGTGAGATATGTGCAGGGAATGGGTGGTATGTGCAGGGGAGGAGGTATGTGCAGGAGAGGGAGTGAGATATGTGCAGGGAGGGGGTGAGATATGTGCAGGGGAGGGGGGTGAGATAGCTGCAAGGGAGGGGTGAGATATGTGCAGGGGAGGGGTGAGATATGTGCAGGGGAGGGGGGTGAGATAGCTGCAGGGGAGGGGGGTGAGATATGTGCAGGGGAGGGGGGTGAGATAGGTGCAGGGGAGGGGGGTGAGATAGGTGCAGGGGAGGGGGATGGTATGTGCAGGGAGGGGGTGGTATGTGCAGGGGAGGGGTGAGATATGTGCAGGGGAGGGGGATGGTATGTGCAGGGGAGGGGTGAGATATGTGCAGGGGAGAAGGTGAGATAGGTGCAGGGAGGGGGGTGGTATGTGCAGGGGAGGGGGTGAGATATGTGCAGGGGAGGGGGATGGTATGTGCAGGGGAGGGGTGAGATATGTGCAGGGGAGGGGTGAGATATGTGCTGGGGAGGGGTGATATATGTGCAGGGGAGGGGGTGAGATATGTGCAGGGGAGGGGGTGAGATATGTGCAGGGAGGGGGTGGTATATGCAGGGGAGGGGGTGAGATATGTGCAGGGGAGAGGGTGAGATATGTGCAGGAGAGGGGGTGAGATATGTGCAGGGAGGGGTGAGATATGTGCAGGGGAGAGGGTGCGATATGTGCAGGGGAGGGGGATGGTATGTGCAGGGGAGGGGTGAGATATGTGCAGTGGAGAGGGTGAGATATGTGCAGGGGAGAGGGTGAGATATGTGCAGGGAGGGGATGGTATATGCAGGTGAGGGGGTGAGATATGTGCAGGGAGGGGGTGGTATATGTGCAGGAAGGGGGTGAGATATGTGCAGGGGAGGGGGTGGTATTTGCAGGGGAGAGGGTGAGATATGTGCAGGGGAGGGGGTGGTATATGCAGGTGAGGGGGTGAGATATGTGCAGGGAGGGGGTGGTATATGCAGGGGAGGGGGTGAGATATGTGCAGGGGAGAGGGTGAGATATGTGCAGGGGAGGGGGATGGTATGTGCAGGGGAGAGGGTGAGATATGTGCAGGGGAGGGGGATGGTATGTGCAGGGGAGAGGGTGAGATATGTGCAGGGGAGGGGGATGGTATATGCAGGTGAGGGGGTGAGATATGTGCAGGGGAGAGGGTGAGATATGTGCAGGGGAGGGGGATGGTATGTGCAGGGGAGAGGGTGAGATATGTGCAAGGGAGGGGGATGGTATATGCAGGTGAGGGGGTGAGATATGTGCAGGGAGGGGGTGGTATATGCAGGTGAGGGGGTGAGATATGTGCAGGGGAGGGGGATGGTATGTGCAGGGGAGAGGGTGAGATATGTGCAGGGAGGGGTGAGATATGTGCAGGGGAGGGGGATGGTATGTGCAGGGGAGGGGGTGAGATATGTGCAGGGGAGGGGGATGGTATGTGCAGGGGAGAGGGTGAGATATGTGCAGGGGAGGGGTGAGATATGTGCAGGGGAGGGGGGTGAGATAGCTGCAGGGGAGGGGGGTGAGATATGTGCAGGAGAGGGGGTGAGATATGTGCAGGGAGGGGGTGAGATATGTGCAGGGGAGGGGGATGGTATGTGCAGGGAGGGGGATGGTATGTGCAGGGGAGGGGGTGAGATATGTGCAGGGGAGGGGGATGGTATGTGCAGGGGAGGGGGTGAGATATGTGCAGGGAGGGGGTGGTATATGCAGGTGAGGGGGTGAGATATGTGCAGGGAGGGGGATGGTATGTGCAGGGGAGGGGGTGAGATATGTGCAGGGGAGGGGGATGGTATGTGCAGGGGAGAGGGTGAGATATGTGCAGGGGAGGGGGATGGTATGTGCAGGGGAGAGGGTGAGATATGTGCAGGGGAGGGGGATGGTATATGCAGGTGAGGGGGTGAGATATGTGCAGGGAGGGGGTGGTATATGCAGGTGAGGGGGTGAGATATGTGCAGGGGAGGGGGATGGTATGTGCAGGGGAGAGGGTGAGATATGTGCAGGGAGGGGGTGAGATATGTGCAGGGGAGGGGGATGGTATGTGCAGGGGAGGGGGTGAGATATGTGCAGGGAGGGGGATGGTATGTGCAGGGGAGGGGGATGGTATGTGCAGGGGAGAGGGTGAGATATGTGCAGGGGAGGGGGATGGTATGTGCAGGGGAGAGGGTGAGATATGTGCAGGGGAGGGGGATGGTATATGCAGGTGAGGGGGTGAGATATGTGCAGGGAGGGGGTGGTATATGCAGGTGAGGGGGTGAGATATGTGCAGGGAGGGGGATGGTATGTGCAGGGGAGGGGGTGAGATATGTGCAGGGGAGGGGGATGGTATGTGCAGGGGAGAGGGTGAGATATGTGCAGGGGAGGGGGATGGTATGTGCAGGGGAGAGGGTGAGATATGTGCAGGGGAGGGGGATGGTATATGCAGGTGAGGGGGTGAGATATGTGCAGGGAGGGGGTGGTATATGCAGGTGAGGGGGTGAGATATGTGCAGGGGAGGGGGATGGTATGTGCAGGGGAGAGGGTGAGATATGTGCAGGGAGGGGGTGAGATATGTGCAGGGGAGGGGGATGGTATGTGCAGGGGAGGGGGTGAGATATGTGCAGGGGAGGGGGATGGTATGTGCAGGAGAGGGGGTGAGATATGTGCAGGGAGGGGGTGAGATATGTGCAGGGGAGGGGGATGGTATGTGCAGGGGAGGGGGTGAGATATGTGCAGGGGAGGGGGATGGTATGTGCAGGGAGGGGGATGGTATGTGCAGAGGAGGGGGTGAGATATGTGCAGGGGAGGGGGATGGTATGTGCAGGGAGGGGGTGGTATGTGCAGGGGAGAGGGGGATGGTATGTGCAGGGGAGGGGGTGAGATATGTGCAGGGAGGGGGATGGTATGTGCAGGGGAGGGGGTGAGATATGTGCAGGGGAGGGGATGGTATGTGCAGGGGAGGGGGTGAGATATGTTGTGTATATTTAGTTTGTGATAGTTTTGAAATGGACCTGGGAAAAAGGGGTAATGACTTTTTAACTAATTTCTCAATGAATGTCACTGTCATCTGGAGATCATTGTGCGTCCAGCTCTGGAACCAATTGAGACATTAAACTCCCAGCTGCAGTGACTGTGTGATTTTGAAAGTTCCCATTTACAGGTGCTTTCTCCTTTTTTCATCTTGTTTCAAGCTGCACTTTTTTCCCTCACCCTGCTCAGTATCACTGATTTGTGAGCACGCTGACTTCAGTCCCCACATTATCTGAAAGTGAAGCTCTTTATTTTTATATTTTAATACTTGCTGCATGTGCCCGAGATGATTCTTGATTCCATAGTTTCTTTCTCTTTGATTTGTAGTGCAGATTCTGTTCTTAAAATGCGATTATATTTTCACACCTCCTCAATTCGGGAACGGGAGCACAATGCCATACTGATGCTATTTCAGATTAAGATATACAATATTAACGTATGTCAGGAATAAATGAGTATCGCGTGGGGCTTAATCTGTTTTTCTAATATGAACACAAGCAGAGTGTTAGAGGAATTATACCAACAGCTGCTGTTTTTTATACCATTCTACTTGTCCATGGTAGGCAGCCCCCACTCTCTAATCTCCTGCATTCTGCTAACCGCAGGCTGTGCTGCCAAGCTGCCAGTCCTTGGCGTCACACCTTACTGCCTTTAAAGATTGCTCCACAGAGAGCCAGGGAAATGGCAATTTCACAAGATGCAGGCTGGCAGCATTTGGGAACAGAAAGTTAGAACTGGTGCCAAGATATTCCCCAGAGAGCAAGAAAGAGAGAGAGAGAGAGAGAGAGAGAGAGAGAGAGAGAGAGAGAAAGAGAGATAGGCAAACGGAGATGAAGAGACAGAATGAGAGGGAGAGGAGACTAAAGACCTGCATGGTCACAGAGAACAGAATCTGCAATTCAAGTCTGGGGAACAGGGCAATTAATAGATAGGTTAATGACTGGCTGTTGTGTACTTGGAGCTGGGTTGAGCTCTGAGACAAGCATGCAAACTAGAGGCATGTTTCTTTTTGAATGCAGTAGAATGCACTATGTAAATGAGATGGTTATTACACCAATGTTCATCAAGCTGAGCTGAGAAGACATTAATAGCCTGATGAATATGCATGTGAATTTGTTAATTAAGTTAATTATTCTGCTGAAATGCATTTGTCTTCCAAGGACATTTTCCCAATGATTTCTACATGCTTCAGCCATTAGTCATGCTATCTATTATCTGAAATGAGCTCGGCATTAGTTGTGAGAGGAACAAAAGTTTTGATTTTTGATCGGAAAAGTTCCAAAGTTTTTGTGGCTGGATTTTTTCAGTACTGTTCAAATAATCAGGAGTGAATCTCTGTTAGGAAAAGTGGGAGGAAGGTTCTTTTCTTGCTCTGACTTTCCAACACATTAATTAATTGCTGTAGCCAATTAATTGTACCTGAGCAAACGAGTGGAGCTCTAATTGCCATGTGACGCTTGTAACCACATGAAACTTGCTAGAGTGAGAAGGCAGGAAACTTCTGTACATACAGCAGTGAGGGGAATAAGATAGAGATTAGTGAGAGTGCTAGAGATAGAGAGAAAGAGAAATACAAGGGTAAGGAGAGAGAGAGAGGAAGATGGAGATGGAAAGAAGGACACAATAAGAGGGGAGAGAAAAAGACAAAGGAAGAGAGAGAGGGAGGGAAGGCACAAGGAGAGGGAATGAGAAAGGCAAAGGGGAGTTACAGAGCTAGCTAGAGAAGTTTACAAGTATATGCACACACTGAAGCTTTCATTATATTTGTTCTTTGTACAGTTAACACCTAATTACACCCTTGAACTGCATTATTTATCTAGTACCGTAGGTTATTTCCTATTTGTTACATTCAATCAGTGTAATGGAGGACATTTTTTGATTATTGTCCACGTTACAACCATGATGGTCAGTCAGTTGTTAGACTTTCTGATGATGGAGGTGAGAGGCAAAATTGCTAGAGATTTATGTTTTAGTTGCCCAATAATCTCTCTTGGCTCCTACTTCTCTCACCATCAATTGGTAACTAACCGCATCTCACCTGACCTCAGATTGTGGGATTTAAAGGATATGGACACGAGCAATCAAATTAAAGCTGCCTAAGAGTTTTCATGTAGAACCCTTATAGGAAGTAGAGGCAACATTCACCCCCACTATTTGTTCCCCGGAGATGACGGGTGAAAGTCCAACCCAGTGCAGTTTACTGATCTAGCTGACTGCTGGCAGCGACTCATCCTGTGCCTGGCATGAGCTCATCAGTTGATGGAGGATCCTAATGATCTACAGTTTGATAATGTGATCCTGACCATGAAGGATCGGCACAGGCTGACTCCACAAGAAACCGGTTTACAACCATTTAGCAAAGCATTTCTTCAGCCGTGTACAGAACATCGTGCACAGAATATTTTACACAATTCACTGATGTCAAGTTCACTAGAAATAACTAGAAAAGCAGTGAATGCTAGAAAGCTCCAGCAGGTCCATCTATGCCCGAGAGAAAAGGCAGCTTATTGCTTTGAGTACAAATTGATTCATGGCGTCTGATGAAAGGTGTGTCCTTTTATCTGCCGGAATCCCACTCCTTGACTAAGTGGGGGACGGAGCCTTAGTCAGTGGCCTGCTGTGCTACGTATCATGTGCTTTCACTGTCTTGCCCATATCAACCGCACTGTCTATTTAATATAATCAAACTAAAATTTCAATTACAACATACTGCAACGCAAAACACTTAAAGCACAAAATGTGAAGACTATTTAATTACATAGCTTAAAACTGAATATACACTTTTAATCATTTAACCAACCTGTAAAATTTTTCAGCGGGATCAGATATTCTGCATTTAGTTCAGAAATTCTCCACTGAAGAAATCATTGTTTAAATTGAATTGGAGGCTCAACATTGAGTTCAACAATTTCAGATCATAACCTCGGCCCTCATTTTTTTGAAGGCAGTTGTTGCCAATGATTCTGCTTTTTCCCCAATCAGCTCCAATTCTTGTATTAAAACTGCATTGTTTACCTTTCCTGCCCAAATGCATTTAGACATATTGATGTATGAGGAAAGCATTTAGATAGTTCAGCATCAGCCAATTAAATCCATGAATTGGGGTCAATGCCTGCCTGACATTTGACTTAAAAGGATTCAATAAATAGTCTTCACATTTTGTGCTTTAAGTGTTTTGCGTTGCAGTATGTTGTAATTGAAATTTTAGTTTGATTATATTAAATAGACAGTGCGGTTGATATGGGCAAGACAGTGAAAGCACATGATACGTAGCACAGCAGGCCACTGACTAAGGCTCCGTCCCCCACTTAGTCAAGGAGTGGGATTCCGGCAGATAAAAGGGAAGTTAAAATATAAAAAAACAGAAACTGCTGGAAACATGCAGCAGTTTAGCCCCTTCAGGACACACCTTTCATCAGATGCCATGAATCAATTTGCTATTGGACGCAGATCCTTATTAGCCAGGAGCTGTCAGCAAATGGCCTGGCAGGTAACTGAGAAGTGGATATAGAGCTGACTCCTGACCCAGCCAACATCAGAGAGACACTACACCCAGCAAAGGCTGCTCTGTCCTCCTTGGAATCAGAGCCTCTATTCAACTCAGGCATCTGCCAACTCTCTGTTATAAATCATCATGGAACTAACACACTAACACCCACCTCTCAGGAGCTGAGCCTTAAGACGCTGATGGAGGGTCTTAGGACCACATGTCACAGACTACATTATCAAGTGGAATGTAGAAAGGAGGCTAGATCTGTGGGCATGGGGTCTTGGGCAGTAGATTGGGGGAAATGAGCAGGAGATTGGGAGGGACCATGTGGGAATAGGTAGCAAATCTGAGGATCAGGTGGGACCACATTCCATGATCCAACTGCCTCAGTTGGAGTTGAATATTGTCAGAATAATAAGGTTAAGCAGAGAAAACTGCAGAATATTTCATAAGTACCTATTGCATGAGCACATCTTCAGTTAACTGATACTGTTTGATGTTGTGGTATTTAGGCCTTACAGCATCCTTAATGAAGATTACTTTGCCTAAAGGAACAGAACATCAACTCACTGCTTATTTCCCCTAAAGGTTGTGAAAAATTAATTACGTTTTGAAAGAGGATGTGAGCATTCCCCATCATTGCTAACATTACACTGCAAGCTCAGACACCACAACTGTAGAAATAATCGATACACAATGCAGCTACAAATCTTTGTTTATTAATATCACACCCTTGTCCTTCCCACTGGTCTGTTGCTCTAATGTAATTATTTCCAGAAATAACTGAATTCTAGAAATTCATTCTGTGTGTTGAAGGCTTGATTTTCAATGCTGATTGTCTGTCTAAGACCAAGAATACAGATATTGTCCTGGATTATGATTAGAACAAGTCAACATGGTTTTACTAAAGGGAAATCCTGTTTGACAAATTTATTAGAGTTTTTTGAGGATGTAACTAGTAGGGTAGATAAAGGGGAACCAGTAGATGTAATATACCTGGATTTACAAAAGGCATTCGATAAGATGCCACACAAAAGATTAATAGGCAAGATAAGGGCTCATGAAGTTGGGGGTAATATATTAGCATTGATAGAGGATTGGTTAATGGACAGGACGCAGAGAGTAGGCATAAACAGAGCATTTTCAAGTTGGCAGGCAGTGAATAGTGGAGATCCACAAGGATCAGTGCTGGGGCCTCAGCTATTTACAATCTGTATCAGTGACTTAGATGAAGAGAGAGAGTAATGTATTTACATTTGTTGATGATACAAAGCAAGGTGGAAAGATAAGCTGTGGGAGGATGTAGAGAGGCTGCAAAGAGATATAGACAGGTTAAGTGAGTGGGCAACAAGATGACAGATGGAGTATAATTTAGGGAAGTGTGAAGTTATTCCCTTTGGTTGTAAGAATAGAAAAGCAGAATATTTTTTTAAAGGTGTGAAATTTGTAAGTGTTGATGTTTAAAAAGACTTGGGTGCGTTTGTTCAAGGAATGCAGCAAGTTAACACGCGGGTACAGCAAGCAATTAGGAAGGCAAATAGCCTGTTGGCCTTTATTGTAAGGGGATTGGAGTACAGGAATAAAGAAGTCTTACTAAAATTGTACAGGGCTTTGGTGAGACCGCACCTGGAATACTGTGTGCAGTTTTGGTCTCCACATTTAAGAAAGGATATACTTGCACTGGAGGCAGTGCAGAGAAGATTTACTAAATTGGTCCCTGGGATGAGGGGGTTGTCCTATGATGAGAGGCTGAGTAAATTGGGCCTATATTCTCTGGAGTGTAGAAGAATGAGAGGCAATCTAATTGAGACATACAAGATTCTGAAAGGGCTTGATAGGGTAGAAGCTGAGAGATTGTTCCCACTGGTCAGGGAATCTAGAACACAGAGACACAGTCTCGGATAAGGGGTCAATCATTCTGGACTGAGATGAGGAGAAATTACTTCACTCTGAGGGTTGTGAATCTTTGGAATTCTCTACCCCAGAGGGTTGTGGATGCTCCATGACTGAATACATTTAAGGCTGGAATAGATAGATTTTTGGTCTCTCAGGGAATCAAGGGATATAGGGAACGAGTAGGAAAGTGGAATTGAAACTTAAGATCAGCCACGATCGTATTGAATGGCAGAGCAGGCTCGATGGGGACAATGTCCAGTCCTACTTCTATTTCTTGTTTTCTTGTAGGTTTGGACCTGGTTGGCTCCTGGCAGGAGTTAGACTGACTGATATGGGAGCAAAATCTCTGTGACCAGCTTATTTGCATATCTTCTGATCCGGATTTGGAGAGATGCAAAGAGCACACTGGAAACAGAATGCTGAGTGTGTGGAATTTAAAAGAAAGAGGACAATTAAAGAGAAGGGTAAGATTTGGGGGGTAAAAATTGGGAAACTTTGGAAAAGCTCAGAAGACATCTCAGACCATTAGCAGCCTGAGCAAAGACTGCAATGAGAATCTAAGGTGCAGGAACAAGTCTGAGTCAAAGATGGAGCAGCCCAGCACCCAAGCCCTGTCTGAGGGTATTCCTGATTGCCAATCCCATAGGTCAGCTCTGCAATATTCCTGGGTGGAGGTGGAGGCTGCAGCTAATTGGCACTGTCACTGGCACTACCACTAGCAGTGGCACTGGCAGAATCACTATCAGTGTCACTGTCACTCCCAGCCTGATGTTGCACAGGAGCTGCAGGTGTCCTAGCAGCAGATGGTGCAGCTCTGTACCTGCCTCTCTGATGTTCTATACCCAGTGGAAACAATTCCCACAGCCAACACTCGGTAGGTGCAACAGTGTTCGCAGATACAGTTGATCACAGGTAGGTAGCTGTGGCCAATCAGGACTCACAGGCTGCTGGTCACCGTGCCATTGCCTTCATATATACAGCAACACTGAAAGTCTGACACATTGGGGATTGTGGTGCTGCCAAGGGAACATCCACATTTACGCTTAGCTTGATATTCCCATATCCTACAGCTACTGTCAGGATTATCCCAGCATCCTTTGGGAAGAGGATTTCCCCCACCTAACCATCTGCCAAACAAACCTCTGTCTGCACATGTGGGTGTGCAGGACCAGCTGCTGATCACAGGGCATCTCTTGTGAAGCAGAACTTGCCTTCCTGATCCCCTTTCATTGGTCAGAAAGGAGGGTTCCCACTGGGAAACCCATCGGTGCCAGTCGGTGCTCGGAAAACCAACATAGAACAACCGGCACAAACGTTCATGGGAACCTGTGGGCAGTAGAGATGGAACAGATTGTCCAGGAATGGCTGAATTTCACACCTATTACCTTCTGTACACTTACCATCATCAACAGCCCGAGGCCAGCAGTTTGCAGTGTTCATGCACACCAGTGTCAGTCAATGTGGAGGAGCATCAATCCCAAACTCCAATTCAATTTTTAGATGAATTTCCATTTCTTGGAGGTGAGATTTTCCTGTGCAGGTTTCCATCAACCCAGCAATGAATGAACCTCTCTCTGCCTTCTTCAGTCGGCTCCCTCTGATTTATAGACTCGAGTGGAAACTTCCTGAAACAGACACATCCAGCAGGTCATGTGACACAGGTAACACAACATACTTAAACATAAATCCTACTGCACCTGAGCTGTACAACCAAAACATAATCTTTTTCCTTCTTTTCCTGCTGCATACTGTACACATACAAGAGCTGACACTGAGACACACATGAACTGTATGGCTCCAGACAGAAGTGAACCGTTTCCTTTTACCACTGCCGTTTGTAGTCGCTTTTGAGGTGTTTGTGCAGCGTAATGGCCATCATTGCACACAGTACTGTAGGAAGTAATGCAGTGATATAAACAGTCTTCCAATAGAATGTACAAGGCTCTCACACTGGGTGGTGCATTTACCCATTGAGCCAAACATTCCTCTACAACAACAGACCCCACAGCAGACTTTAATTTCCCAGCCATTCTGTTGTGTCTGCTTAATGTGTGCAATTAAATTAAGCAGACACAACTGGCCAATCCGTGTAGGGCTCTGGTCCAGGCTCCAGCTGTTTTATTTTGCAGTCGATCACCCCCAGCAGTAACAGCAGGTGCTGTGCATGGACCTCAGAGAGGAAGCTGTGGATATGAGGGTTTGCTCCTGCTCATATATGATCAGCCCTGGCACTCAGATACAGGCAGTTTCAGAGTGACCGTGTGAACCAGTTACAACATTGGAATAAAAAATGATCACAGCTTTGAAGATTTCTTCATCATATAATCCAGGTAAATTGTTTAGGAATTTAAAACGTGTCCAAGACACCACTTGTAGTAGAACAAAGACGCTGTTGCTTTAAGACTGCAACATTTACATACTATAAATTTCCTATCAGAGGTTGGGCAGCACAGAACTGCGGGAAAAGCTGGGTGAGAGCCAGCGCCTGTCTCTAGGTAACGTTAAACCCAGAGAGAGAAAGACAGACAGAGAGAGAGAGAGAGAGATGTTAATCCCCTCCCTGCACCATCATCTCAGAGTGAGGCAACTCATACACACTCACTCTCACACACTTACTCACATGCACTCTCACACACTTACACTCTCACACTTACTCTCTCACTCTCACTCTCTCACTCTCACACACTCACACACTCACACACTCTCACACACATTCTCACACTCACACACACACACACTCACTCTCGCACACGCACCCTCACACACACTCATACACCCTGCCTCACACTCACTTTCACTCTCACTCACTTTCACTCACACACACGCACACACTCTCATACACACATTCGCACAGACTCACATTCACACTCACTCTCACACTCACACTCACACACAAACTCAATCTCACACTCACACACACTCACTCTCACGCTCACACTCTCACACACACACTCACATGCAACTCTCACTCTCACGCTCACTCTCACACACTCTCACTCACAGTCTTACACTCACACTCAGACACACTCACACACACACTTACTCTCTCACTCACATTCACACTCTCACATACACTCACGCTCTCACTCACACTCACACTCACTCTCACATACTCACTCACATTCAGACACAAGCACACACTCCCACTCTCTCACACACTCTCTCACACACACTCACACTCTCACACACACACTCAATCACACACTCTCACACTCACACACTCACTCTCTCTCATACACACACTCACTCTCTCTCATACACACACTCACGCACATTTTCACATGCTCACATGCACTCACACTCTCACATAGAGACCCACTCTCTCACACCTCACACATACACTCACTCTCACACTCACTCACACACTAACTCACACTCACACACACTTTCACACACACTCTCTCACACTCACACGCTCACACACTCACATTCACTCTCTCACACACATTCACTTACTCACATTTGAACACACTCACACAAAGACTCACTCTCTCACACCTCACACACACTCTCACTCTCTCACACTCACACACACACTCACACTCTCACACACTCACATGCACACACTCACTCTCATACTCACACTAACACACTATCTCACACACACACTCTCACTCACACACACACTCTCATGCTCACACACTCCCACTCACCCTCTCACACTCACGCACACACTCACTCTCTCGCACTCTCACACACTCCCACTCTCTCACACACTCTCTCACACACACTCTCACACACACTCTCACACACACTCACACTCTCAACAACACTCTCACTCACACTCACTCTCTCACACTCACACTCTCACACACACTCACACTCACACACTCCCACTCTCACACACTCACACTCACACACACACTCTCACACTTTCACACACTCTCACTCATACTCACTCTCACACACACACTCACTCTCACACACACTCTCACACTCACACTCTCACACACACTCTCACTCTCACACACACTCTCACACACACTCTCACTCTCACACTCAAACACTCACAATCTCTCACACTCTCACACACACTCTCACTCTCACTCTCACTTACTCACACTCTCTCTCTCACACTCACACCCTCACACACTCTCACACACACTCACCCTCTCACACACACTCACACTCTCACTCACACACTCAATCACACACTCTCACACTCACTCTCTCTCATACACACACTCACGCACATTTTCACATGCTCACATGCACTCACACTCTCACATAGAGACTCACTCTCTCACACCTCACACATACACTCACTCTCACACTCACTCACACACTAACTCACACTCACGCACACTTTCACACACACTCTCTCACACTCACACGCTCACACACTCACATTCACTCTCTCACACACATTCACTTACATTTGAACACGCTCACACACACTCACACAAAGACTCACTCTCTCACACCTCACACACACACTCTCACACTCACACTCACACACACACTCACACTCTCACACACTCACATGCACACACTCACTCTCATACTCATACTAACACACTATCTCACACACACACACACTCACTCACACACACACTCTCATGCTCACACTCTCCCACTCACCCTCTCACACTCACACACACACTCACTCTCACACACTCACACTCACTCACTCACACACTCTCACACACTCTCACACACTCCCACTCACTCACTCACACTCACACACACACTCACTCTCTCACACACACACTCACTCTCACTCTCACACACTCACACACTCTCACACACTCTCACACACTCACACACTTTCACACACACTCTCACTCTCACACAAACACACTCCCACTCACCCTCTCACACTCACACTCACTCTCACACACACTCTCACACACACTCACACACACACTCACACACACACTCACACACTCACACACATTCTCACACACACTCTCACACACTCTCTCACACTCTCACACACTCACACTCACACTCACTCTCTCACACTCACACTCTCATACACACTCTCATTCTCACACTCACACACTCACACTCATACTCACTCTCTCACACTTACACCCTCTCGCACTCACACTCACTCTCACACACACTCTCACACACACTCACACACACACTCTCACACTTTCACACACTCTCACTTACACTCACTCTCTCACACTCACACTCTCACACACACTCTCACTCTCACACTCACACTCTCACTCTCACACTCACTCTCACACACACTCTCACTCTCACACTCAAACACTCACACTCTCTCACACTCACACTCTCACACACTCTCGCTCTCACTTACTCACACTCTCTCTTTCAAACTCACTCTCTCACACTCACACTCTCACACACTCTCTTTCACACTCACTCTCTCACACTCACACTCTCACACATACTCTCACACGCACTCTCTCACACTCACACACTCACACTCTCACACACTCACACACACATTCTCACACACACTCTCACTCACATTCTCACACTCACACTCTAACACACTCAGAGCTGAACTCAAGAGGTGAGGTGAGAGTGACTGCCCTTGACATCAAGGCAGCATTTGACCGAGTATGGCATCAAGGAGCCCCAGCAAAACTGAGGTCAATGTTAATCAGGGGGAAAACCCTCCGCTGGCTGGAGTAATACCTAGTGCAAAGGAAGATGGTTGTGGTTGTTGGAGGTCAATCATCTGAGCTCCAGGACATCACTACAGGAGTTCCTCAGGGTAGTGTCCTCGGCCCAACCATCTTCAGCTGCTTCATCAATGACCTTCCTTCAATCATAAGGTCAGAAGTGGGGATGTTCGCGGATGATTGCACAATGTTCAGCACCATTCGTGACTCCTCAGATACTGAAGCAATCCGTGTAGAAATGCAGCAAGACCTGGACAATATCAAGGCTTGGGCTGATAAGTGGCAAGTAACATTCGCGCCACACAAGTGCCAGACAATGATCATCTCCAACAAGGGAGAATCGAACCACCTCCCTTGACATTCAATGGCATTACCATCGCTGAATCCCCCACTATCAATATCCTAGGGGTTACCATTGACCAGAAACTGAACTAGAGTAGCCATATAAATACCATGGCTACAAGAGCAGGACAGAGGCTAGGAATCCTGCAGCGAGTAACTCACCTCCTGACTCCCCAAAGCCTGTCCACCATCTACAAGGCACAAGTCAGGAGGGTGATGGAATACTCTCCACTTGCCTGGATGGGTGCAGCTCCAACAACACTCAAGAAGCTCGACACCATCCAGGACAAAGCAGCCTGCTTGATTGGCACCCCATCTACAAACATTCACTCCCTCCACCACCGACGCACAGTGGCAGCAGTGTGTACCATCTACAAGATGCACTGCAGCAATGCACCAAGGCTCCTTAGACAGCACCTTCCAAACCCGCGACCTCTACCAACTAGAAGGACAAGGGCAGCAAATGCATGGGAACACCAACACCTGTAAGTTCCCCTCCAAGTCACACACCATCCTGACTTGGAACTATATCGCCGTTTCTTCACTGTCGCTGGGTCAAATTCCTGGAACTCCCTTCCTAACAGCACTGTGGATGTACCTACCCCTCATGGACTGCAGTGGTTCAAGAAGGCAGCTCACCACCACCTTCTCAAGGGCAATTAGGGATGGGCAATAAATGCTGGCCTGGCCAGTGACGCCCACATCCCATGAATGAATAAAAGAAATTCTCACACTCACTCCATTTTCACATTGTCACATACACTCACAATCTCACATAGAGACTCACTCTCACATAACTCACTCACACTCACTCTCACACTCACTCTCACACACGTACATACTCACACACACTCACTCTCACATACAAGGAACAAAGTACAGCACAGGAACAGGCCATTTGGCCCTCCAAGCCTGCGCTGATCTTGATGCCTGTCTAAACTAAAACCTTCTGCACTTCCGGGGTCCGTATCCCTCTATTCCCATCCTATTCATGTATTTGTCAAGATGTCTCTTAAACGTCTCTATCGTATCTGCTTCCACCACCTCCCCCGACAACAAGTTCCAGGCACTCACCACCCTCTGTGTAAAGAACTTGCCTCGCACATCCCTCTAAACTTTGCCCCTCTCACCTTAAACCTATGTCCCCTAGTAACTGATTCTTCCACCCTGGGAAAAAGCTTCTGACTATCCACTCTGTCCATGCCGCTTATAACTTTGTAAACCTTTATCATGTCGCCCCTCCACCTCCGTCGTTCCAGTGAAAGCAATCCGAGTTTTTCCAACCTCTCCTCATAGCTAATGCCCTCCAGACCAGGCAACATCCTGGTAAACCTCCTCTGTACCCTCTCCAAAGCCTCCACGTCCTTCTGGTAGTGTGGCGACCAGAATTGCACGCAATATTCTAAGTGTGGCCTAACTAAAGTTCTGTACAGCTGCAGCATGACTTGCCAATTTTTATACTCTATGCCCCGACCAATGAAGGCAAGCATGCCGTATGCCATCTTGACTACCTTACCCACCTGCGTTACCACTTTCAGTGACCTGTGGACCTGTACGCCCAGATCTCTCTGCCTGTCAATACTCCTAAGGGTTCTGCCATTTACTGTATACTTCCCACCTGCATTAGACCTTCCAAAATGCATGACCTCACATTTGTCCGGATTAAACTCCATCTGCCATTTCTCCGCCCAAGTCTCCAACCGATCTATATCCTGCTGTATCCTCTGACAATCCTCATCACTATCCACAACTCCAACAACCTTTGTGTCATCCGCAAACTTACTAATCAGACCAGCTACATTTTCCTCCAAATCATTTATATATACTACAAAGTGCAAAGGTCCCAGCACTGATCCCTGCGGAACACCACTAGTCACATCCCTCCATTCAGAAAAGCTCCCTTCCACTGCTAACCTCTGTCTTCTATGACCGAGCCAGTTCTGTATCCATCTTGCCAGCTCACCTCTGATCCCGCGTGACTTCACCTTTTGTACCAGTCTGCCATGAGGGACCTTGTCAAAGGCTTTACTGAAGTCCATATAGATAACATCCACTGCCCTTCCTTCATCAATCATCTTCGTCACTTCCTCAAAAAACTCAATCAAATTAGTGAGACACGAACTCCCCTTCACAAAACCATGCTGCCTCTCGCTAATAAGTCCCTTTGTTTCCAAATAGGAGTAAATCCTGTCCCAACGAATCCTCTCTAATAATTTCCCTACCACTGACGTAAGGCTCACTGGCCTATAATTTCCTGGATTATCCTTGCTACCCTTCTTAAACAAAGGAACAACATTGGCTATTCTCCAGTCCTCTGGAACCTCATCTGTAGCCAATGAGGATGCAAAGATTTCTGTCAAGGCCCCAGCAATTTCTTCCCTTGCCTCCCTCAGTATTCTGGGGTAGATCCCATCAGGCCCTGGGGACTTATCTACCTTAATGCTTTGCAAGACACCCAACACCTCCTCCTTTTTGATAATGAGATGACTGAGACTATCTGCACTCCCTTCCCTAGGCTCATCATCCACCAAGTCCTTCTCCTTGGTGAATACTGATGCAAAGTACTCATTTAGTACCTCGCCCATTTCCTCTGGCTGCACACATAGATTCCCTTCTCTGTCCTTGAGTGGGCCAACCCTGTCCCTAGTTAACCTTTTGCTCTTTATATACATATAAAAAGCCTTGGGATTTTCCTTAATCCTGTTTGCCAATGACTTTTCATGACACCTTTTAGCCCTCCTGACTCCTTGCTTAAATTCCTTTCTACTGTCGTTATATTCCTCAAGGGATTCGTCTGTTCCTAGCCTTCCAGCCCTTACGAATGCTTCCTTTTTCTTTTTGACGAGGCTCACAATATCCCGCGTTATCCAAGGTTCCCGAAACTTGCCAAACTTATCCTTCTTCCTCACAGGAACATGCTGGTCCTGGATTCTAATCAACTGACGTTTGAAAGACTCCCACATGTCAGATGTTGATTTACCCTCAAACAGCCGCCCCCAATCTAAATTCTTCAGTTCCTGCCTAATATTGTTATAATTAGCCTTCCCCCAATTTAGCACCTTCACCCAAAGAATACTCTTATCCTTATCCACAAGTACCTTAAAACTTATGGAATTATGGTCACTGTTCCCGAAATGCTCCCCCACTGAAACTTCCACCACCTGGCCGGGCCCATTCCCCAATACCAGGTCCAGAATGGCCCCATCCCTAGTTGGACTATCTACATACTGTTTCAAGAAGCCCTCCTGGATGCTCCTCACAAATTCTGCCCCATCCAAGACCCTAGCACTAAGTGAGTCCCACTCAATATTGGGGAAGTTAAAATCACCCACCACTACAACCCTGTTACCTTTACATCTTTCCAAAATCTGTCTACATATCTGCTCCTCTACCTCCCGCTGGCTGTTGGGAGGCCTGTTGTCAACCCCCAACATCGTGACTGCACCCTTCCTATTCCTGAGCTCCACCCATATTGCCTCGCTGCACGACCCCTCTGAGGTGTCCTCCCGCAGTACAGCTGTGATATTCTCCTTAACAAGTAATGCAACTCCCCCACCCCTTTTACATCCCCCTCTATCCCGCCTGAAGCTTCTAAATCCTGCAACATTTAGCTGCCAATCCTGTCCTTACCTCAACCAAGTCTCTGTAATAGCAACAACATCATATTTCCAAGTACTAATCCAAGCTCTAAGTTCATCTGCCTTACCTGTTATACTTCTCGCATTGAAACAAATGCACTTCAGACCACCAGTCCCGCTGTGCTCAGCAACATCTCCCTGCCTGCTCTTCCTCTTAGTCTTACTGGCCTTATTTGCTGGTTCCTCCTCATTTATTTCACTAGCTGTCCTACTGCTCTGGTTCCCATCCCCCTGCCACACTAGTTTAAACCCTCCTGAGTGACACTTGCAAACCTCGCAGCCAGGATATTTGTGCCCCTCCAGTTTAGATGCAACCCATCCTTGCACAGGTCCCATCTGTCCCTGAAGAGATCCCAATGGTCCAGATATCTGAAACCCTCCCTTCTACACCAGCTGTTCAGCCACGTGTTTAGCTGCACTATCTTCCTGTTTCTAGCCTCACTGGCATGTGGCACAGGGAGTAATCCCGAGATTACAACCCTAGAGGTCCTGTCTTTTAACTTTCTACCTAACTCCCTGAACCCCCCCTGCAGGACCTCATCACTCTTCCTGCCTATGTCGTTGGTACCGAAATGTACCACAACCTCTGGCTGTTCACCCTCCCCCTTCAGAATGCCCCCTGTCCGTTCAGAGACATCCTTGACCCTGGCACCAGGGAGGCAACATACCATCCTGGAGTCTCTTTCACATCCACAGAAGCACCTATCTGTGCCCCTGACTATAGAGTCCCCTATAACTATTGCTCTTCTGCGCTTTGTCCCTCCCTGCTGAACAACAGTGCCAGCCGTGGTGCCACTGCTCTGGCTGCTGCTGTTTTCCCGATAGGCCATCCCCCCCCAACAGTATCCAAAACGGTATACTTGTGAGAGAGAGGGAGAGCCACAGGGGATTCCTGCACTGACTGCCTTCCCCTTCTAGCGGTCACCCATCTATCTGCCTGCACCTTGGGTGTAACCACTTCTCTAAAACTCCTGTCTATGACGCTTTCTGCCACCTGCATGCTCCTAAGTGCATCCAGTTGCCGCTCCAACCGATCCATGCGGTCTGTGAGGAGCTGCAACTGGGTACACTTCCTGCAGATGTAGTCGTCCGGAACGCTGGAAGCTTCACGGACTTCCCACATCTCACAGGTGAAGCACTTCACCCCTCTAACTGACATTTCTAGCACTAATTAATAAATAAAAATAAATACTTATTAAATCCTTACTAAATTGTTATAACTATATGGTCCCTACTGCTAGATTCCTACTATAAATATTAAATGCTGTCTAAATATAGTAATCTCCTCCCTCTGGTTTAGTTACTCTACTTATTAGTTAGACACACACACTCTCTCACACTCACACACACTCTCACATTCACTTTCTCACATACACTCACTTACTCACATTTTAACATGATCACACACACACACTCTCACACACAGTCACTCACACACTTGTACACACTCTCACTCACACTCATTCTCACACATTCCCAATCGCACTCTCACGCTCTTACACACACACTCTCATGCACTCACACACTCACTCTCAGAGACGCACTCACTCACTCTCACACACACTCACTCTCACACACAGACTCACTCTCTCACACCTCACATAAACACTCTCTCTCACACACACACACTCACACTCACACTCTCTCACACACTCCCACACTCACATACACACACCTCTCTCTCACACTCACTCTCACACTCACTCACAGTCACATTCACACACACTCTCACACACAGTCACTCTCACACTCGCACACACACTCACTCTCACACACAGACTCACTCTCTCTCACACACACAAACACTCACACACACACTCTCTCACACACTCCCACACTCACACACTCACACAGACGCACACTCACATTCTCACACACACTCACACATTCACTCTCACACACATATTTACTCACATTCACTCTCTCTCACACACACACTCTCTCACTCCCACACACACACACTCCCTCACACTCAGCCACACACTCACAAATACACTCACTCACTCTTACTCCCACACTCACACTCTCACACACACACTCACTCACACACTCATGAACAACTCTCACTCTCACACTCACTCTCACGCACAAACACACTCTCACACACACACACACTCTCACACTCATACACACTCTCTCTCGCTCACTCTCATACACTCCCAATTGCACTCTCACACTCTTACACACACAATCTCATGCACTCACACTCACTCTCAGACACGCACTCACTCACTCTCACACATACTCACACACACACTCACTGTCTCACGCCCACACACTCTCACACCAACACACTCTCACACCAACACACACTCACACACTGACACTCACACACACACACACACACTCACACTCTCACTCTTTCTTACACTATCACATACACACTCCCTCTTACACTCACACTCACACACTCACACTCACTCTCTCACACACACACTCACTTACACTCTCAAACACACTCACATTCACTCTCTCTCACACACACACTCACTCACATTTTCACACCCTCACACACTCTCTCTCTCACACACACTTATTCTCTCACACCTCACACACACTCACTCTCTCGCACACACTCACACTTTCTCACATACACACTCACGCACACTCTCACACACACACTCTCACACTCACACACACCCACACACTCTTGCACTCTCACACTCACACACTCACATACACACACACACACTCTCACACTCACACTCACTCTCACACACTAACACACACACACACACTCACACACTCACTCTCACATGCATATGCACTCACACACACTTACACATACACTCACACTCTCTCACACACACTCTCATACTCACACTCTCACACACTCACATTCACTCTCTCTCACACACACACTCTCACACATTTTAACACACTCACACCCACTCACACTCTGACACACAGACTCACTCTCTCACAACTCACATATACACTCTCACATATACACACTCACTCTCACACTCACTCTCACACACACACACTCACACTCACACTTACAGCCACACACACTCTCTCACACTCACACACACTCAATCTCTCACACACACTCACACATTCACTCTCACACACATATTAACTCACATTCACTCTCTCACACACACACACTCTCACTCCCACACACACACACTCCCTCACACTCAGCCACACACTCACAAATACACACACTCACATACACTCACTCACTCTTACTTTCACACTCACACTCTCACACACACACTCACTCTCACACTCATGAACAACTTTCAATCTCACACACACTCTGACACACACAGTCACTCTCACACTCATTCTCACGCACTCCCAATTGCAGTCTCATGCTCTTACATACACTCTCATGCACTCACACTCACACACTCACTCTCATAAATGCACTCACTCACTCTGACACACAGACTCACTCTCTGACACCTCACATACACATTCTCACATACACTCCCAAACTCACATACAGACACTCACTCTCTCACACTCAGACTTGTACAAACTCTCACTCTCACATTCATTCTCACATATACTCACACTCACACTCTCACACACACTCACACATTCACTCTCACACACATATTCACTCATATTCACTCTCACTCCCACACACACACACTCCCTCACACTCAGCCACACACTCACAAACACACACACTCACATACACTCACTCACTCTTACTCCCACACTCACACTCTCACACACACACTCACTCTCACGCTCATGAACAACTCTCACTCTCACACTCACTCTCACACACACACACACTCTCAAACACACACACACTCACACTCATACACACTCTCACTCTCGCTCACTCTCATACACTCCCAATTGCACTCTCACACTCTTACACACACAATCTCATGCACTCACACTCACTCTCAGACACGCACTCACTCACTCTCACACATACTCACACACACACTCACTCTCACACACAGACTCACTGTCTCATGCCCACACACTCCCACACCCACACACTCACACTCACACACACACACTCACACACACACTCTTTCTTACACTATCACACACACTCTTTCTTACACTATCAAACACACTCTCCCTCTTACACGCACACTCACACTCACAACTCACTCTCATGTGCATACACACTTACACATACACTCACACTCTCTCACACACACACTCTCACACTCATACACACTCTCACTCTCACTCACTCTCATACACTCCCAATCACACTCTCATACTCTTACACACACAATCTCATGCACTCACACTCACTCTCAGACACGCACTCACTCACTCTCACACATACTCACACACACACTCACTCTCACACACAGACTCACTGTCTCATGCCCACACACTCCCACACCCACACACTCACACTCACACACACACACTCACACACACACTCTTTCTTACACTATCACACACACACTCCCTCTTACACGCACACTCACACTCACAACTCACTCTCATGTGCATACACACTTACACATACACTCACACTCTCTCACACACACACTCTCACACTCATACACACTCTCACTCTCACTCACTCTCATACACTCCCAATCACACTCTCATACTCTTACACACACAATCTCATGCACTCACACTTACTCTCAGACATGCACTCGCTCACTCTCACACATACTCACACACACACTCACTCTCACACACAGACTCACTGTCTCACACCCACACACTCTCACACACACACACACTCACACACTCGCACACACGCTTTCTTACACTATCGCGCACACACTCCCTCTTACACTCACACTCACACACTCACACTCACTCTCTCACACACACACTCACTCACACTCTCATACACACTCACATTCACTCTCTCACACACACACACACTCACTCACATTTTCACATCCTCACACACTCTCTCTCATGCACACTTATTCTCTCATACCTCACACACACACTCTCACACACACACACACACACTCACTCTCACACTCACTCACACACTAACACATACATTCACACTCTCACACACACACTCTCAAACACACACACTCTCACACTCATACACACTCTCACTCATTCTCATACACTCCCAATCGCACTCTCACACTCTTACACACTCAATCTCATGCACTCACACTAACTCTCAAACATACACACACACTCACTCACATTTTCACATGCTCACACACTCTCTCTCACACACACGTATTCTCTCACACCTCACACACACACTCTCACACACACACACTCACTCTCACACTCACTCACACACTAACACACACATCCACACTCACACACACACTCTCAAACACACACACTCTCACACTCATACACACTCTCACTCATTCTCATACACTCCCAATCGCACTCTCACACTCTTACACACACAATCTCATGCACTCACACTCACTCTCAAACATACACACACACTCACTCTCACACACACTCACTCTCACACACACACCCACCCTCACACTCTCTCACACACACTCTCACACTCATACACACTCTCACTCTCACTCACTCTCATACACTCCCAATTGCACTCTCACACTCTTACACACACAATCTCATGCACTTACTCTCACTCTCAAACATACTCACACACACACTCACTCTCACACACACTCACTCTCACACACAGACTCACTGTCTCACACCCACACACTCTCACACCCACACACACATTCACACTCACACACACACACACACACACACATTCACACTCACACACACTCTTTCTTACACTATCACACAAACACTCCCTCTTACACTCACACTCACGCACTCACACTCACTCTCTCACACACACACACTCTCACATACACACACTCACACTAACACTCACACTCACCTAGACACTCACAATTTCTCACACTCACACACGCTCACACTCTTGCTCTGTCTCTCTCTTACACACTCACTCTCACACCCACTCACTCACATGCGCACACTCACACTCTCACATGCACAAACACACACTCACACACTCGCTCTCACACACACACAAGCACCCACTAAAACTATCACACTTACTCTCACTCTCACGCACACTAACACTCGCTCTCACACTCTTACTCTCATACATGCACTCACTCTCACTCTCACACACATACTCACTCTTATACACACACTGTCACACATTCGCATTCACAGAAACACTCGCTCTCACGCACTCACTCTCACACACACTCTCACACTCACTCACACTCTCACTCATACTCTCACACTCACTGTCTCACTCTCACACTTACAAACACAAACTCACCACACTTACAGACTCACACACACACACACACTCACTCTCATACTCACACACACACTCACACTCTCACAATCACACACACACTCTCGCACTCGCATTCTCTCTCTCTCTCTCACACACACACATGCTTTCTCTTACTCACACTCGCACTCGCACTCGCACTCGCACTCACACTCACACAATCACACACACTCACACTCGCATTCTCTCTCTCACTCACACACACTCTCACTCTCACACACACTGACTCACAAACACTCACTCATTCACTCATATACACACTCATACACATTCACTTTCACACACACACATACAGCTCCTGACCTCATTACAGCCTTGGTCCAAACATGAACAAAAGAGCTGAACTCAAGAGGTGAGGTGAGAGTGACTGCCCTTGATATCAAGGCAGCATTTGACCGAGTATGGCATCAAGGAGCCCGAGCAAAACTGGAGTCAATGGGAATCAGGGAGAAAACCCTCCACTAGTTGGAGTCATACTGAGTATAAAGGAAGATGGTTGTGGTTGTTGAAGGCTCACCTCCTGACTCCCTAAAGCCTCAAGAAGCTCGACACCATCCAGGACAAAGCAGCCCGCTTGATTGGCACCCCATCTACAAACATTCACTCCCTCCACCACCGATGCACAGTGGCAGCAGTGTGTACCATCGACAAGATGCACTGCAGCAACTCACCAAGGCTCCTTAGACAGCACCTTCTGAACCTGCGACTTCTACCAACTAGAAGGACAAGGGCAGCAGATGCATGAGAACACCACCACCTGCAAGTTCCCCTCCAAGTCACACACCATCCTGACTTGGAACTCTATCGCCGTTCCTTCACTGTCACTGGGTCAAATTCCTGGAACTCCCTTCCTAACAGCACTGTGGGTGTACCTACCCCACATGGACTGCAGTGGTTCAAGAAGGCAGCTCACCACCACCTTCTCAATGGCAATTAGGGATGGGCAATAAATGCTGGCCTGGCCAGTGACGCCCACATCCCATGAACAAATGAAAAAGCACACAAACACACTCACACTCATTCTCTCACACTTAAACACAGAATAGAGACGGGGCTAAAGTGTGGTGAGTCGAAGAGACTTAGTAGTTGGCAGGAAAAAAGACAGAGGCGCAAGGGGAGAGCCAACTGTGTAACAGCCCCGACAAACAAATTTCTCTGCAGCACCTGTGGAAGAGCCTGTCACTCTAGAATTGGCCTTTATAGCCACTCCAGGCACTGCTCCACACACCACTGACCACCTCCAGGCGCGTATCCATTGTCTCTCGAGATAAGGAGGCCAAAGAGAAGGAGAAGGGCATATAATCCAACACAATGCAACATCAGTTCTAATGAAGGGTCACTGACCTGAAACATTAACTCAGTTTCTCTCTCCACAGATGCTGCCAGATCTGCTGAGTATTTCTGGCATTTTCTGTTTTATCCCTGTAAATGATGCTCATCATGAACTTGAACAAATATAAGACTCTGTTGCCTGTATCCTAACTCACACCAAGTCCTGTTCACCCATCATCCCTCTGCTTACTGACCTGCAATGCCTCCTCACATAACAATGCCTCAGTTTTCAAATTCTCATCCTTGTTTGCAAATCACTACAAGACATCACCCTCCCTATCTCTGTCATCTGCTCGAGCTCTACAGATCTCTGCGCTCATCCAATTCTGGTCTCTTGTGCATTTCTAATTTTAATCACTCCACCAATAGCAGCCGTGCCTTCAGCTGCCTGGGCCCTAAGCTCTGGAATTCCCTCCCTAAACCTCTCCATCTCTCCTCCTCTCTCCATCTCTCCACCTCTCCACCTGTCTCTCCTTTATGACGCTTCTTAAAACCAACCTCTTTGACCAAGCTTTTGGTCACCTGACCTAATATCATGTTTTGTGGCTCAGTATCAAACTTTGTCTGTGAAGTACCTTGGAACATTTCACTACATTAAAGACGCTATAGAAATACAAGTGGTTGTTATTCCAGCCTCTGCCTCAGCAGCATCTTGTGGTAAATCATTCTCGATTCTAATAACCCTCCATGTGAAAATATTTCTTCTAACTTCAGCCTTCATTCTCTCAGTTGATAAACCTCGTCTGTCCCCTTGTTACTGATGTAATTTGGTCAGAAGAATGAGGAGAGACAACATTAACTAAAGGGTACAATTTTAAAGTGGGTGTTGAGACAGAGACACCTGGGGTAAACATACACAAATCTTTGAAGGTGGCAGGACAAGTTGAGAAGACTGTTAAAAAAGCACATGGATTCTTGGCTTTATAAATAGAGGAATATAACACAAAAGCCAGGATGTTATGCTAACCCTTTAAAAAAACTGGTTAGACCTCACCTGGAATATTGTGTCCAATTCTGGCCACCACACTTTAGGAAGGAGATTTACTGGAATGGTTCCGATGAAAGGTCAGTGAATTGAAACGTTAACTCTGCTTCCCTCTCCACAGATGCTGCCGGACCTGCTGAGTACTTCCAGCACTTTTTGTTTTTATTTCCGATTTCCAGCACCTGCAGTATTTTACTTTTATTTTCCTTTTATTTGTTGGAATGGTCCCAGGGATGAGGGACTTCAGTTACTTGGAGAGACTGGAGAAGCTGGGATTGATCTCCTACAGTAGACAAGGTTAAGAAGAGATTTAATCGAGGCATTAAAAATTACAAAGGGTTTTGATAGAGTAAATAAGGAGAAACTGTTTCCAGTGCAGAAGAGTGGGTAACCAGAGGGCACAGACAGAGTGGGTAACTAGAGGGCACAGATAGAGTGGGTAACTAGAGGGCACAGATAGAGTGGGTAACCAGAGGGCACAGACAGAGTGGGTAACCAGAGGGCACAGATAGAGTGGGTAACTAGAGGACACAGATAGAGTGGGTAACCAGAGGGCACAGACAGAGTGGGTAACTAGAGGGCACAGATAGAGTGGGTAACTAGAGGGCACAGATAGAGTGGGTAACCAGAGGGCACAGATAGAGTGGGTAACTAGAGGACACAGATAGAGTGGGTAACCAGAGGGCACAGACAGAGTGGGTAACTAGAGGGCACAGATAGAGTGGGTAACCAGAGGGCACAGACAGAGTGGGTAACTAGAGGGCACAGACAGAGTGGGTAACTAGAGGGCACAGACAGAGTGGGTAACTAGAGGGCACAGATAGAGTGGGTAACCAGAGGGCACAGACAGAGTGGGTAACTAGAGGGCACAGATAGAGTGGGTAACCAGAGGGCACAGACAAAGTGGGTAACTAGAGGGCACAGACAGAGTGGGTAACTAGAGGGCACAGATAGAGTGGGTAACCAGAGGGCACAGACAGAGTGGGTAACTAGAGGGCACAGATAGAGTAGGTAACTAGAGGGCACAGATAGGGTGGGTAACTAGAGGCCACAGATAGAGTGGGTAACTAGAGGGCACAGATAGAGTGGGTAACTAGAGGGCACAGATAGAGTGGGTAACCAGAGGGCACAGATAGAGTGGGTAACTAAAGGGCACAGATAGAGTGGGTAACTAGAGGCCACAGATAGAGTGGGTAACTAGAGGGCACAGATAGAGTGGGTAACTAGAGGGCACAGATAGAGTGGGTAACCAGAGGGCACAGATAGAGTGGGTAACTAAAGGGCACAGATAGAGTGGGTAACCAGAGGGCACAGATAGGGTGGGTGACTAAAGGGCACAGATAGAGTGGGTAACCAGAGGGCACAGATAGAGTGGGTAACTAGAGGGCACAGATAGAGTGGGTAACTAGAGGGCACAGATAGGGTGGGTAACTAGAGGCCACAGATAGAGTGGGTAACTAGAGGGCACAGATAGAGTGGGTAACTAGAGGGCACAGATAGGGTGGGTAACTAAAGGGCACAGATAGAGTGGGTAACTAGAGGGCACAGATAGAGTGGGTAACTAGAGGGCACAGATAGGGTGGGTAACTAGAGGGCACAGATAGAGTGGGTAACTAGAGGGCACAGATAGAGTGGGTAACTAGAGGACACAGATAGAGTGGGTAACCGGAGGACACAGATAGAGTGGGTAACCGGAGGACACAGATAGAGTGGGTAACTAGAGGACACAGATAGAGTGGGTAACTTGAGGACACAGATAGATTGGGTAACTAGAGGGCACAGATAGAGTGGGTAACCAGAGGAAACAGATAGAGTGGGTAACTAGAGGGCACAGATAGAGTGGGTAACCAGAGGAAACAGATAGAGTGGGTAACCAGAGGAAACAGATAGAGTGGGTAACCGGAGGACACAGATAGAGTGGGTAACCAGAGGACACAGATAGAGTGGGTAACCAGAGGGCACAGATAGAGTGGGTAACCGGAGGACACAGATAGAATGGGTAACCGGAGGACACAGA
The DNA here is from genome assembly GCF_036365525.1 of Heterodontus francisci. NCBI lineage: Eukaryota > Metazoa > Chordata > Chondrichthyes > Heterodontiformes > Heterodontidae > Heterodontus > Heterodontus francisci. The sequence continues at coordinate 58,803,303 of NC_090403.1, forward strand.
TAGAGTGGGTAACCAGAGGGCACAGATAGAGTGGGTAACCAGAGGAAACAGATAGAGTGGGTAACTAGAGGACACAGATCGAGTGGGTAACCAGAGGAAACAGATAGAGTGGGTAACTAGAGGACACAGATCGAGTGGGTAACCAGAGGAAACAGATAGAGTGGGTAACTAGAGGACACAGATAGAGTGGGTAACTAGAGGACACAGATAGAGTGGGTAACTGGAGGGCACAGATAGAGTGGGTAACTGGAGGGCACAGATAGAGTGGGTAACTGGAGGACACAGATAGAGTGGATAACTAGAGGACACAGATAGATTGGGTAACCGGAGGACACAGATAGAGTGGGTAACTGGAGGACCCAGATAGTGTGGGTAACCGGAGGACACAGATAGAGTGGGTAACTAGAGGACACAGATAGAGTGGGTAACTAGAGGACACAGATAGAGTGGGTAACTAGAGGGCACAGATAGAGTGGGTAACTAGAGGACACAGATAGAGTGGGTAACTAGAGGACACAGATAGAGTGGGTAACTAGAGGGCACAGATAGAGTAGGTAACCAGAGGACACAGATAGAGTGGGTAACTAGAGGGCACAGATAGAGTGGGTAACCAGAGGACACAGATAGAGTGGGTAACCAGAGGACACAGATAGAGTGGGTAACTAGAGGGCACAGATAGAGTGGGTAACCAGAGGACACAGATAGAGTGGGTAACTAGAGGGCACAGATAGAGTGGGTAACCAGAGGACACAGATAGAGTGGGTAACTAGAGGGCACAGATAGATTGGGTAACCGGAGGACACAGGTAGAGTGGGTAACCGGAGGACACAGATAGAGTGGGTAACCGGAGGGCACAGATAGAGTGGGTAACCAGAGGAAACAGATAGAGTGGGTAACGAGAGGACACAGATCGAGTGGGTAACCAGAGGAAACAGATAGAGTGGGTAACTAGAGGACACAGATCGAGTGGGTAACCAGAGGAAACAGATAGAGTGGGTAACTAGAGGACACAGATAGAGTGGGTAACTAGAGGAAACAGATAGAGTGGTTAACTAGAGGACACAGATAGAGTGGGTAACCAGAGGAAACAGATAGAGTGGGTAACTAGAGGGCACAGATAGAGTGGGTAACTGGAGGACACAGATAGAGTGGGTAACTAGAGGACACAGATAGAGTGGGTAACCAGAGGACACAGATAGAGTGGGTAACTAGAGGACACAGATAGAGTGGGTAACTAGAGGACACAGATAGAGTGGGTAACTAGAGGGCACAGATAGAGTGGGTAACCAGAGGACACAGATAGAGTGGGTAACTAGAGGACACAGATAGAGTGGGTAACTAGAGGGCACAGATAGAGTGGGTAACCAGAGGATACAGATAGAGTGGGTAACCAGAGGAAACAGATAGAGTGGGTAACCAGAGGAAACAGATAGCGTGGGTAACCGGAGGACACAGATAGAGTGGGTAACCGGAGGACACAGATAGAGTGGGTAACCGGAGGACACAGGTAGAGTGGGTAACCGGAGGGCACAGGTAGAGTGGGTAACCGGAGGACACAGATAGAGTGGGTAACCGGAGGGCACAGATAGAGTGGGTAACCAGAGGAAACAGATAGAGTGGGTAACTAGATCACAGATCGAGTGGGTAACCAGAGGAAACAGATAGAGTGGGTAACTAGAGGACACAGATCGAGTGGGTAACCAGAGGAAACAGATAGAGTGGGTAACTAGAGGACACAGATAGAGTGGGTAACTAGAGGAAACAGATAGAGTGGTTAACTAGAGGACACAGATAGAGTGGGTAACCAGAGGAAACAGATAGAGTGGGTAACTAGAGGGCACAGATAGAGTGGGTAACTGGAGGACACAGATAGAGTGGGTAACTAGAGGACACAGATAGAGTGGGTAACCAGAGGACACAGATAGAGTGGGTAACTAGAGGACACAGATAGAGTGGGTAACTAGAGGACACAGATAGAGTGGGTAACTAGAGGGCACAGATAGAGTGGGTAACCAGAGGACACAGATAGAGTGGGTAACTAGAGGACACAGATAGAGTGGGTAACTAGAGGGCACAGATAGAGTGGGTAACCAGAGGATACAGATAGAGTGGGTAACTAGAGGGCACAGATTGAGTGGGTAACAAGAGGGCACAGATATAGTGGGTAACCAGAGGACACAGATAGAGTGGGTAACTAGAGGAAACAGATAGAGTGGGTAACTAGAGGACACAGATCGAGTGGGTAACCAGAGGAAACAGATAGAGTGGGTAACTAGAGGACACAGATCGAGTGGGTAACCAGAGGAAACAGATAGAGTGGGTAACTAGAGGACACAGATAGAGTGGGTAACTAGAGGACACAGATAGAGTGGGTAACTAGAGGACACAGATAGATTGGGTAACCGGAGGACACAGATAGAGTGGGTAACTGGAGGACACAGATAGAGTGGGTAACCGGAGGACACAGATAGAGTGGGTAACTAGAGGACACAGATAGAGTGGGTAACTAGAGGACACAGATAGAGTGGGTAACTAGAGGGCACAGATAGAGTGGGTAACTAGAGGACACAGATAGAGTGGGTAACTAGAGGACACAGATAGAGTGGGTAACTAGAGGGCACAGATAGAGTAGGTAACCAGAGGACACAGATAGAGTGGGTAACTAGAGGGCACAGATAGAGTGGGTAACCAGAGGACACAGATAGAGTGGGTAACTAGAGGGCACAGATAGAGTGGGTAACCAGAGGAAACAGATAGAGTGGGTAACCAGAGGGCACAGATAGAGTGGGTAACCAGAGGACACAGATAGAGTGGGTAACTAGAGGACACAGATAGAGTGGGTAACTAGAGGACACAGATAGAGTGGGTAACTAGAGGGCACAGATAGAGTGGGTAACTAGAGGACACAGATAGAGTGGGTAACTAGAGGACACAGATAGAGTGGGTAACCAGAGGAAACAGATAGAGTGGGTAACCAGAGGAAACAGATAGCGTGGGTAACCGGAGGACACAGATAGAGTGGGTAACCGGAGGACACAGATAAAGTGGGTAACCGGAGGACACAGGTAGAGTGGGTAACCGGAGGGCACAGGTAGAGTGGGTAACCGGAGGACACAGATAGAGTGGGTAACCGGAGGGCACAGATAGAGTGGGTAACCAGAGGAAACAGATAGAGTGGGTAACTAGAGGACACAGATCGAGTGGGTAACCAGAGGAAACAGATAGAGTGGGTAACTAGAGGACACAGATCGAGTGGGTAACCAGAGGAAACAGATAGAGTGGGTAACTAGAGGACACAGATAGAGTGGGTAACTAGAGGAAACAGATAGAGTGGTTAACTAGAGAACACAGATAGAGTGGGTAACCAGAGGAAACAGATAGAGTGGGTAACTAGAGGGCACAGATAGAGTGGGTAACTGGAGGACACAGATAGAGTGGGTAACTAGAGGACACAGATAGAGTGGGTAACCAGAGGACACAGATAGAGTGGGTAACTAGAGGACACAGATAGAGTGGGTAACTAGAGGGCACAGATAGAGTGGGTAACCAGAGGGCACAGATAGAGTGGGTAACCAGAGGACACAGATAGAGTGGGTAACTAGAGGACACAGATAGAGTGGGTAACTAGAGGGCACAGATAGAGTGGGTAACCAGAGGATACAGATAGAGTGGGTAACCAGAGGAAACAGATAGAGTGGGTAACCAGAGGAAACAGATAGCGTGGGTAACCGGAGGACACAGATAGAGTGGGTAACCGGAGGACACAGATAGAGTGGGTAACCGGAGGACACAGGTAGAGTGGGTAACCGGAGGGCACAGGTAGAGTGGGTAACCGGAGGACACAGATAGAGTGGGTAACCGGAGGGCACAGATAGAGTGGGTAACCAGAGGAAACAGATAGAGTGGGTAACTAGAGGACACAGATCGAGTGGGTAACCAGAGGAAACAGATAGAGTGGGTAACTAGAGGACACAGATCGAGTGGGTAACCAGAGGAAACAGATAGAGTGGGTAACTAGAGGACACAGATAGAGTGGGTAACTAGAGGAAACAGATAGAGTGGTTAACTAGAGGACACAGATAGAGTGGGTAACCAGAGGAAACAGATAGAGTGGGTAACTAGAGGGCACAGATAGAGTGGGTAACTGGAGGACACAGATAGAGTGGGTAACTAGAGGACACAGATATAGTGGGTAACCAGAGGACACAGATAGAGTGGGTAACTAGAGGACACAGATAGAGTGGGTAACTAGAGGACACAGATAGAGTGGGTAACTAGAGGACACAGATAGAGTGGGTAACTAGAGGGCACAGATAGAGTGGGTAACTAGAGGGCACAGATGGAGTGGGTAACTAGAGGACAGATAGAGTGGGTAACCGGAGGACACAGATAGAGTGGGTAACTAGAGGACACAGATAGAGTGGGTAACTAGAGGGCACAGATAGAGTGGGTAACTAGAGGAAACAGATAGAGTGGGTAACTAGAGGGCACAGATAGAGTGGGTAACTAGAGGGCACAGATAGAGTGGGTAACTAGAGGACACAGATAGAGTGGGTAACTAGAGGACACAGATAGAGTGGGTAACTGGAGGGCACAGATAGAGTGGGTAACTAGAGGACACAGATAGAGTGGGTAACTAGAGGACACAGATAGAGTGGGTAACTTGAGGACACAGATAGATTGGGTAACTAGAGGACACAGATAGAGTGGGTAACTGGAGGGCACAGATAGAGTGGGTAACTATCGGACACAGATAGAGTGGGTAACTAGAGGACACAGATAGAGTGGGTAACTTGAGGACACAGATAGAGTGGGTAACTAGAGGACACAGATAGAGTGGGTAACTGGAGGAAACAGATAGAGTGGGTAACTAGAGGGCACAGATAGAGTGGGTAACTAGAGGAAACAGATAGAGTGGGTAACTAGAGGGCACAGATAGAGTGGGTAACTAGAGGACACAGATAGAGTGGGTAACTAGAGGACACAGATAGAGTGGGTAACTAGAGGACACAGATAGAGTGGGTAACTAGAGGAGCACAGATAGAGTGGGTAACCAGAGGACACAGATAGAGTGGGTAACTAGAGGGCACAGATAGAGTGGGTAACCAGAGGAAACGGATAGAGTGGGTAACCAGAGGGCACAGATAGAGTGGGTAACCAGAGGACACAGATAGAGTGGGTAACTAGAGGACACAGATAGAGTGGGTAACTAGAGGACACAGATAGAGTGGGTAACTAGAGGACACAGATAGAGTGGGTAACTAGAGGGCACAGATCGAGTGGGTAACCAGAGGACACAGATAGAGTGGGTAACTAGAGGGCACAGATAGAGTGGGTAACCAGAGGAAACGGATAGAGTGGGTAACCAGAGGGCACAGATAGAGTGGGTAACCAGAGGACACAGATAGAGTGGGTAACTAGAGGACACAGATAGAGTGGGTAACTAGAGGACACTGATCGAGTGGGTAACTAGAGGACACAGATGGAGTGGGTAACTAGAGGAGCACAGATAGAGTGGGTAACTAGAGGACACAGATAGAGTGGGTAACTAGAGGACATAGATTTTAGGTGTTTGGCAAAAGAAGCAGAGTCGACACGTGGAAACATTGTTGATGCAATGAGTTGTTGTGATCTGGAATGCGCTGCCACAAAGGACGGTGGAAGCAGGTTCAACAATAAGGATTTGGAAAAATATATGAAAGAGAAGCTTTTCAGGGCAATGGGGAAAATAATGGAAATTGGGACTAAATGAATATCTCATTCAAAGAGTCAGCAGACACAATGGACCGAGTGGCCCTCTTGTATACTGTAAGATTCTATGATTCATGAATCAATGATTATCCTCAGCCTGTGCTCCTTGTTACTGATTCACTGCCCAGCCATGTCCTGATCAATCTGCTATGAAACATATGAAACACAAACAAGTTTTTATTATTAAAAATGACCATGAAAGTGTTGGAATGATGTAAAAACCTTCACTAATGTCCTTTAGGGAAGGAAGCCTGCCGTCCTGTATGTGGCTCCAATTCCACACCAATGAGCATGAGGTGACACGGGCTGTGAGTTGCTCCTTTTTATCCAATGTTGCTGGAAACACAGGTGAGGTGTCAGTGAGGAAGTAAGACAGACAGACTCTGCTGGAAATGAAAGGTCTGCTTCTGGTCACTGTGTAGTCTTACTAGAGCAGCCATCAGATTCAACATAGCGGCAGTGTATTCAAACCAGGCTGGTCTGAATCTGCAAAACTGAAATTATTTTTCACACCCTGCTGATTTGCACCAGTACACGCACAGTTCCTGCAATTGGGCTGAATCCATAGCTTTTCATCATTGTGACAGCCCTTCCCATCTCACCACTGTGCCAGTTGGCATGGAGCACATGCTGTGACTCATGTGTACGAACTGACAGTTCTCAGCTTACAAGCCAGAAAGTGTGAGGGATCCAGAAACACAACGAGGAGGTGTTAACCCATTCACAGGCAGGGAGCATTCCTGTTACATCTCACACAGTAACCAGGACATGAGGTGCACAAGCTGCACAGGACACTTCACTTACCTCAAATTTGGCTAATAGCGATTTACATAATTATCGCTAGATACTTCAACAAATAGTTTCAATTGATATGTTTCTGATAATGATGCCCAAAGTCTGAACCTGAGGTACAAAAGGCCAAATTTTCGACATTTCATATGTTTGAAACTGGCTTTGACGAAAGAGGCAGTGTTTTAGATAGTTACATATTGGCAGTTTCAGGGAGATTACGAACCTAGTGCAAAAAGAAAATACTTTCTGGGAAAACATGGCAGTTCGGCAACAGAGAGAAACATAAACCACGATTGACCCTGAAAGGCTTTCAAGCAGATTCATAATAGACAGACTGAGGCCTGCAATCCAGTGTTGCTATTGGTCAATTGCTGCCACAATCTTGGGCTGCAGAAAGTACCACAAAAGCTAAACTGCATTTCACCCTCAAACTCACCACACACAGGAAATAATGCACAAAGCACAAAACCCAATACATAATAATATAAAAGCAAAATACTGCGGATGCTGGAAATCTGAAATAAAAACAAGAAATGCTGGAATCACTCAGCAGGGCTGGCAGCATCTGTGGAAAGAGAAAGAGAGTGAAAGTTTCGGGTCAGTGACCCTTCATCGAAACTGGATCGCAATACATACTGCTCTGTTCATTCAGCAGAGAGAGGGTCACTCCCTGCTTCACTGGACAGAGTCACTATTCAGGGATAGGGACACTCACTGTGTAACTGTACAAAGTCACTGTTTATTCAGGGTAAGGGACACTCACTGTGTAACTGGACAGAGTCACCGTTTATTCAGGGTGAGGGTCACTCAAGGTGTAACTGTACAGATTCACCGTTTATTCCGGGTGAGGGTCACTCACTTTGTAACTGTACAGAATAACTCCTTATTAAGGGTGAGGTTCACTCACTGTGTAAGTGTACAGAGTCACTGTTTATTCAGGGTGAGGTTCACTCACTGTGTAACTGTACAGAGTCACTGTTTATTCAGGGTGAGGTTCACTCACTGTGTAACTGTACAGAGTCACTGTTTATTCAGGGTGAGGGTCACTCACTTTGTAACTGTACAGAGTCACTGTTTATTCAGGGTGAGGGTCACTCACTGTGTAACTGTACAGAGTCACTGTTTATTCAGGGTGAGGGTCACTCACTTTGTAAATGTACAGAGTCACTGTTTATTTAGGGTGAGGGTCACTCACAGCGTAACCGGACAGAGTCACTGTTTATTCAGGATGAGGGTCACTCACTGCTTAACTGGACAGAGTAACTGTTTATTCAGGGTGAGGGTCACTCACTGTGTAACTGCACAGAGTCACCATTTATTCAGGGTGAGGGTCACTCACTGTGTAACTGGACAGAGTCAATGTTTATTCAGGGTAAGGGTCACTCACTGTGTAAGTGGACAGAGTCACTCTTTATTCAGGGTGAGGGTCACTCACTGTGTAACTGCACAGAGTCAATGTTTATTCATGGTAAGGGTCACTCACTGTGAAAGTGGACAGAGTCACTCTTTATTCAGGGTGAGGGTCACTCATTGTGTAACTGCACAGAGTCAATGTTTATTCATGGTGAGGGTCACTCACTGTGTAACTGTACAGAGTCACTGTTTATTCAGGGTGAGGTCACTCACTGCATAACTGGACAAAGTCACTGTTTATTCAGGGTGAGGGTCACTCACAGTGTAACTATACAGAGTCACTGTTTATTCAGGGTGAGGGTCACTCACTGCTTAACTGGACAGAGTAACTGTTTATTCAGGGTGAGGGTCACTCACTGTGTAACTGCACAGAGTCACCATTTATTCAGGGTGAGGGTCACTCACTGTGTAACTGGACAGAGTCAATGTTTATTCAGGGTGAGGGTCACTCACTGTGTAAATGTACAGAGTCACTGTTTATTCAGGGTGAGGGTCACTCACAACTTAACTGGACAGAGTAACTGTTTATTCAGGGTGAGGGTCACTCACTGTGTAACTATACAGAGTCACTGTTTATTCAGGGTGAGGGTCACTCACTGCTTAACTGGACAGAGTAACTGTTTATTCAGGGTGAGGGTCACTCACTGTGTAACTGCACAGAGTCACCATTTATTCAGGGTGAGGGTCACTCACTGTGTAACTGGACAGAGTCAATGTTTATTCAGGGTGAGGGTCACTCACTGTGTAAGTGGACAGAGTCAATGTTTATTCATGGTGAGGGTCACTCACTGTGTAACTGTACAGAGTCAATGTTTATTCAGGGTGAGGGTCACTCACTGTGTAACTGCACAGAGTCAATGTTTATTCATGGTGAGGGTCACTCACTGTGTAACTGTACAGAGTCAATGTTTATTCAGGGTGAGGGTCACTCAATGTGTAACTGGACAGAGTCAATGTTTATTCAGGGTAAGGGTCACTCACTGTGAAAGTGGACAGAGTCACTCTTTATTCAGGGTGAGGGTCACTCACTGTGTAACTGTACAGAGTCACTGTTTATTCAGGGTAAGGGTCACTCACTGTGTAAGTGGACAGAGTCACTCTTTATTCAGGGTGAGGGTCACTCACTGTGTAACTGCACAGAGTCAATGTTTATTCATGGTAAGGGTCACTCACTGTGAAAGTGGACAGAGTCACTCTTTATTCAGGGTGAGGGTCACTCATTGTGTAACTGCACAGAGTCAATGTTTATTCATGGTGAGGGTCACTCACTGTGTAACTGTACAGAGTCACTGTTTATTCAGGGTGAGGTCACTCACTGCATAACTGGACAAAGTCACTGTTTATTCAGGGTGAGGGTCACTCACAACTTAACTGGACAGAGTAACTGTTTATTCAGGGTGAGGGTCACTCACTGTGTAACTATACAGAGTCACTGTTTATTCAGGGTGAGGGTCACTCACTGCTTAACTGGACAGAGTAACTGTTTATTCAGGGTGAGGGTCACTCACTGTGTAACTGCACAGAGTCACCATTTATTCAGGGTGAGGGTCACTCACTGTGTAACTGGACAGAGTCAATGTTTATTCAGGGTAAGGGTCACTCACTGTGTAAGTGGACAGAGTCAATGTTTATTCATGGTGAGGGTCACTCACTGTGTAACTGTACAGAGTCAATGTTTATTCAGGGTGAGGGTCACTCACTGTGTAACTGTACAGAGTCACTGTTTATTCAGGGTGAGGGTCACTCACAACTTAACTGGACAGAGTAACTGTTTATTCAGGGTGAGGGTCACTCACTGTGTAACTATACAGAGTCACTGTTTATTCAGGGTGAGGGTCACTCACTGCTTAACTGGACAGAGTAACTGTTTATTCAGGGTGAGGGTCACTCACTGTGTAACTGCACAGAGTCACCATTTATTCAGGGTGAGGGTCACTCACTGTGTAACTGGACAGAGTCAATGTTTATTCAGGGTAAGGGTCACTCACTGTGTAAGTGGACAGAGTCAATGTTTATTCATGGTGAGGGTCACTCACTGTGTAACTGTACAGAGTCAATGTTTATTCAGGGTGAGGGTCACTCACTGTGTAACTGCACAGAGTCAATGTTTATTCATGGTGAGGGTCACTCACTGTGTAACTGTACAGAGTCAATGTTTATTCAGGGTGAGGGTCACTCACTGTGTAACTGGACAGAGTCAATGTTTATTCAGGGTAAGGGTCACTCACTGTGAAAGTGGACAGAGTCACTCTTTATTCAGGGTGAGGGTCACTCACTGTGTAACTGTACAGAGTCACTGTTTATTCAGGGTGAGGGTCACTCACTGTGTAACTGTACAGAATAACTCCTTATTCAGGGTGAGGGTCACTCACTTTGGAACTGGACAGGGTTACCGTTTATTCAGGGTGAGGGTCACTCACTGTGTAACTGTACAGAGTCACTGTTTATTCAGGGTGAGGGTCACTCACTGCGTAACCGGACAGAGTCACTGTTTATTCAGGGTGAGGGTCACTCACTGTGTAACTGTACAGAGTCACTGTTTATTCAGGGTGAGGGTCACTCACTGTGTAACTGTACAGAGTCACTGTTTATTCAGGGTGAGGGTCACTCACAGTGTAATTGTACAGAGTCACTGTTTATTCAGGGTGAGGGTCACTCACAGTGTAATTGTACAGAGTCACTGTTTATTCAGGGTGAGGGTCACTCACCGCATAACTGTACAGAGTCACTGTTTATTCAGGGTGAGGGTCACTCACTGCTTAACTGGACAGAGTAACTGTTTATTCAGGGTGAGGGTCACTCACTGTGTAACTGGACAGAGTCAATGTTTATTCATGGTGAGTGTCACTCACTGTGTAACTGTACAGAGTCAATGTTTATTCAGGGTGAGGGTCACTCACTGTGTAACTGTACAGAGTCAATGTTTATTCAGGGTGAGGGTCACTCACTGTGCAACTGTACAGAGTCACTGTTTATTCAGGGTGAGGGTCACTCACTGTGTAACTGTACAGAGTCACTGTTTATTCAGGGTGAGGGTCACTCAGTGCATAACTGGACAGAGTAACTGTTTATTCAGGGTGAGGGTCACTCACTGTGTAATTGTGCAGAGTCACTGTTTATTCAGGGTGAGGGTCACTCAATGTGTAACTGTACAGATTCACTGTTTATTCAGGGTGAGGGTCACTCACTGTGTAAGTGGACAGAGTCACTCTTTATTCAGGGTAAGGGTCACTCACTGTGTAAGTGGACAGATTCAATGTTTATTCAGGGTAAGGGTCACTCACTGTGTAAGTGGACAGAGTCACTCATTATTCAGGGTGAGGGTCACTCACTGTGTAACTGTACAGAGTCACTGTTTATTCAGGGTGAGGGTCACTCACTGTGTAACTGTACAGAGTCACTGTTTATTCAGGGTGAGGGTCACTCACTGTGTAACAGTACAGAGTCACAGTTTATTCAGGGTGAGGGTCACTCACCGCATAACTGGACAGAGTCACTGTTTATTCAGGATGAGGGTCACTCACTGTGTAACTGTGCAGAGTCACTGTTTATTCAGGGTGAGGGTCACTCACTGTGTAAGTGGACAGAGTCACTCATTATTCAGGGTGAGGGCCACTCACTGTGTAACTGTGCAGAGTCACTGTTTATTCAGTGTGAGGGTCACTCACTGTGTAAGTGGACAGAGTCACTCATTATTCAGGGTGAGGGTCACTCACTGTGTAACTGGACAGATTCACTGTTTATTCAGGGTAAGGGTCACTCACTGTGTAACTGTACAGAGTCACTGTTTATTCAGGGTGAGGGTCACTCACTGTGTAACTGTACAGAGTCACTGTTTATTCAGGGTGAGGGTCACTCACTGTGTAACTGTACAGAGTCACTGTTTATTCAGGGTGAGGGTCACTCACTGTGTAACTGTACAGAGTCACTGTTTGTTCAGGGTGAGGGTCACTCACAGTGTCATTGTACAGAGTCACTGTTTATTCAGGATGAGGGTCACTCACCGCATAACTGGACAGAGTCACAGTTTATTCAGGGTGAGGGTCACTCACTGCTTAACTGGACAGAGTAACTGTTTATTCAGGGTGAGGGTCACTCACTGTGTAACTGTACAGAGTCACTGTTTATTCAGGGTGAGGGTCACTCACTGTGTAACTGTACAGAGTCACTGTTTATTCAGGGTGAGGGTCACTCACTGTGCAACTGCACAGAGTCACTGTTTATTCAGGGTGAGAGTCACTCACTGCATAACTGGACAGAGTAACTGTTTATCCAGGGTGAGGGTAACTCACTGTGTAACTGGACAGATTCAATGTTTATTCAGAGTAAGGGTCACTCACTGTGTAAGTGGACAGAGTCACTCTTTATTCAGGGTGAGGGTCACTCACTGTGAAACTGTACAGATTCACTGTTTATTCAGGGTAAGGGTCACTCACTGTGTAAGTAGACAGACTCAATGCTTATTCAGGGTAAGGGTCACTCACTGTGTAAGTGGACAGATTCAATGCTTATTCAGGGTAAGGGTCACTCACTGTGTAACTGTACAGAGTCACTCTATATTCAGGGTGAGGGTCACTCACTGTGTAACTGTACAGAGTCACTGTTTATTCAGGGTGAGGGTCACTCACTGCGTAACTGTACAGAGTCACTGTTTATTCAGGGTAAGGGTCACTCACTGTGTAACGGTACAGAGTCACTCGTTATTCAGGGTGAGGGTCACTCACTGTGTAACTGTACAGAGTCAACGTTTATTCAGGGTGAGGGTCACTCACTGTGTAACTGGACTGAGTCACTGTTAATTCAGGGTGAGGGTCACTCACTGTGTAACTGTACAGAGTCACTCTTTATTCAGGGTGAGGGTCACTCACAGTGTAATTGTACAGAGTCACTGTTTATTCAGGGTGAGGGTCACTCACTGTGTAACTGGACAGAGTCACTGTTTATTCAGGGTGATGATCACTCAAAGTGTAATTGTACAGAGTCACTCTTTATTCAGGGTGAGGGTCACTCACTGTGTAACTGTACAGAGTCACTGTTTATTCAGGGTGAGGGTCACTCACAGTGTAACTGTACAAAGTGACTCTTTATTCAGGGTGAGGGTCACTCACTGTGTAACTGTACAGAGTCACTCTTTATTCAGGGTGAGGGTCACTCACAGTGTAACTGTACAGATTCACTGTTTATTCAGGGTGAGGGTCACTCACTTAGTAAGTGGACGGAGTCACTGTTTATTCAGGGTGAGGGTCACTCACTGTGTAACTGTACAGAGTCACTGTTTATTCAGGGTGAGGGTCACTCACTGTGTAACTGTACAGAGTCAATGTTTATTCAGGGTGAGGGTCACTCACTGTGTAACTGTACAGAGTCACTGTTTATTCAGGGTGAGGGTCACTCACTGTGTCATTGTACAGAGTCAATGATTATTCAGGATGAGGGTCACTCACTGTGTAACTGTACAGAGTCACTGTTTATTCAGGGTGAGGGTCACTCACTGTGTAACTGTACAGAGTCACTGTTTATTCAGGGTGAGGGTCACTCACTGTGTAACTGTACAGAGTCAATGTTTATTCAGGGTGAGGGTCACTCACTGTGTAACTGTGCAGAGTCACTGTTTATTCAGGGTGAGGGTCACTCTCTGTGTAACTGTACAGAGTCACTGTTTATTCAGGGTGAGGGTCACTCTCTGTGTAACTGTACAGAGTCACTGTTTATTCAGGGTGAGGGTCACACACTGTGTAACTGTACAGAGTCACTGTTTATTCAGGGTGAGGGTCACTCACTGTGTAACTGTACAGAGTCACTGTTTATTCAGGGTGAGGGTCACTCACTGTGTAACTGTACAGAGTCACGTTTTATTCAGGGTGAGGGTCACACACTGTGTAACTGTACAGAGTCACTGTTTATTCAGGGTGAGGGTCACTCACTGTGTAACTGTACAGATTCACTGTTTATTCAGCGTGAGGGTCACTCACTGTGTAACTGTACAGAGTCACTGTTTATTCAGGGTGAGGGTCACACACTGTGTAACTGTACAGAGTCACTGTTTATTCAGGGTGAGGGTCACTCACTGTGTAACTGTACAGAGTCACTGTTTATTCAGGGTGAGGGTCACTCACTGTGTAACTTTACAGATTCACTGTTTATTCAGGGTGAGGGTCACTGTTGTGTAACTGTACAGAGTCACTGTTTATTCAGGGTGAGGTTCACTCACTGTGTAACTGTACAGAGTCACTGTTTATTCAGGGTGAGGTCACTCACTGTGTAACTGTACAGAGTCACTGTTTATTCAGGGTGAGGTCACTCACTGTGTAACTGTACAGAGTCTCTGTTTATTCAGGGTGAGGGTCACTCGCTGCGTAATTGCAGAGTCACTGTTTATTCAGGGTGAGGGTCACTCACTGTGTAACTGTACAGAGTCACTGTTTATTCAGGGTGAGGGTCACTCACTGTGTAACTGTACAGAGTCACCGTTTATTCAGGGTGAGGGTCACTCACTGTGTAACTGTACAGAGTCACTGTTTATTCAGGGTGAGGGTCACTCACTGTGTAATTGTACAGAGTCACTGTTTATTCAGGGTGAGGGTCACTCACTGTGTAACTGTACAGAGTCACTGTTTATTCAGGGTGAGGGTCACTCACTGTGTAACTGTACAGAGTCTCTGTTTATTCAGGTTGAGGGTCACTCACTGTGTAACTGTACAGAGTCTCTGTTTATTCAGGGTGAGGGTCACTCACTGCGTAACTGTACAGAGTCACTGTTTATTCAGGGTGAGGCTCTCTCACTGTGTAACTGTACAGATTCACTGTTTATTCAGGGTGAGGGTCACTCACTGAGTAAGTGGACGGAGTCACTGTTTATTCAGGGTGAGGGTCACTCACTGTGTAACTGTGCAGAGTCACTGTTTATTCAGGGTGAGGGTCACTCACTGTGTAACTGTACAGATTCACTGTTTATTCAGGGTAAGGGTCACTCACTGTGTAACTGTACAGAGTCACTGTTTATTCAGGGTGAGGGTCACTCACTGTGTAACTGTACAGATTCACTGTTTATTCAGGGTGAGGGTCACTCACTGTATAACTGTACAGAGTCACTGTTTATTCAGGGTGAGGGTCACTCACTGTGTAACTGTACAGATTCACTGTTTATTCAGGGTGAGGGTCACTCACAGTGTAACTGTACAGAGTCACTGTTTATTCAGGGTGAGGGTCACTCACTGTGTAAGTGTACAGAGTCACTGTTTATTCAGGGTGAGGATCACTCACTGTGTAACTGTACAGATTCACTGTTTATTCAGGGTGAGGGTCACTCACTGTGTAACTGTACAGATTCACTATTTATTCAGGGTGAGGGTCACTCACTGCCTATCTGTACAGAGTCACTGTTTATTCACTGTGAGGGTCACTCACTGCGTACCTGTACAGAGTCACTGTTTATTCAGGGTGAGGTCACTCACTGTGTAACTGCACAGAGTCACTGTTTATTCAGGGTGAGGGTCACTCACTGTGTAACTGTACAGAGTCAATGTTTATTCAGGGTGAGGGTCACTCACTGTGTAACTGTACAGAGTCACTGTTTATTCAGGGTAAGGGTCACTCACTGTGTAACTGTACAGAGTCACTGTTTATTCAGGGTGAGGATCACTCACTGTGTAACTGTACAGAGTCACTGTCTATTCAGGGTGAGGGTCACTGTTGTGTAACTGTACAGAGTCACTGTCTATTCAGGGTGAGGGTCACTGTTGTGTAACTGTACAGAGTCACTGTTTATTCAGGGTGAGGTCACTAACCGTGTAACTGGACAGAGTCACTGTTTATTCAGGGTGAGGTCACTCACTGTGTAACTGGACAGAGTCACTTTTATTCAGGGTGAGGTCACTCACTGTGTAACTGTCCAGAGTCACTGTTTATTCAGGGTGAGGTCACTCACTGTGTAACTGGACAGAGTCACTGTTTATTCAGGGTGAGGGCCACTCACTGTGTAACTGTGCAGAGTCACTGTTTATTCAGGGTGAGGGTCACTCGCTGTGTAACTGTGCAGAGTCACTGTTTATTCAGGGTGAGGGTCACTCGCTGCGTAATTGCAGAGTCACTGTTTATTCAGGGTGAGGGTCACTCACTGTGTAACTGTACAGAGTCACCATTTATTCAGGGTGAGGGTCACTCACTGTGTAACTGTACAGATTCACTGTTTATTCAGGGTGAGGGTCACTCACTGTGTAACTGTACAGAGTCACTGTTTATTCAGGGTGAGGGTCACTCACTGTGTAACTGCACAGATTCACTGTTTATTCAGGGTGAGGGTCACTCACTGTGTAACTGTACAGAGTCACTGTTTATTCAGGGTGAGGGTCACTCACTGTGTAACTGCACAGATTCACTGTTTATTCAGGGTGAGGGTCACTCACTGTGTAACTGTACAGAGTCACTGTTTATTCAGGGTGAGGGTCACTCACTGTGTAATTGTACAGAGTCAATGTTTATTCAGGTGAGGGTCACTCACTGTGTAACTGTACAGATTCACTATTTATTCAGGGTGAGGGTCACTCACTGTGTAACTGTACGGAGTCACTGTTTATTCAGGGTGAGGGTCACTCACTGTGTAACTGTACAGAGTCACTGTTTATTCAGGGTGAGGGTCACTCACTGTGTAACTGTACAGATTCACTGTTTATTCAGGGTGAGGGTCACTCACTGTGTAACTGTACAGAGTCTCTGTTTATTCAGGGTTAGGGTCACTCACTGCGTAACTGTACAGAGTCACTGTTTATTCAGGGTGAGGGTCTCTCACTGTGTAACTGTACAGATTCACTGTTTATTCAGGGTGAGGGTCACTCACTGAGTAAGTGGACGGAGTCACTGTTTATTCAGGGTGAGGGTCACTCACTGTGCAACTGTGCAGAGTCACTGTTTATTCAGGGTGAGGGTCACTCACTGTGTAACTGTACAGATTCACTGTTTATTCAGGGTAAGGGTCACTCACTGTGTAACTGTACAGAGTCACTGTTTATTCAGGGTGAGGGTCACTCACTGTGTAACTGTACAGATTCACTGTTTATTCAGGGTGAGGGTCACTCACTGTATAACTGTACAGAGTCACTGTTTATTCAGGGTGAGGGTCACTCACTGTGTAACTGTACAGATTCACTGTTTATTCAGGGTGAGGGTCACTCACAGTGTAACTGTACAGAGTCACTGTTTATTCAGGGTGAGGGTCACTCACTGTGTAAGTGTACAGAGTCACTGTTTATTCAGGGTGAGGATCACTCACTGTGTAACTGTACAGATTCACTGTTTATTCAGGGTGAGGGTCACTCACTGTGTAACTGTACAGATTCACTATTTATTCAGGGTGAGGGTCACTCACTGCCTATCTGTACAGAGTCACTGTTTATTCACTGTGAGGGTCACTCACTGCGTACCTGTACAGAGTCACTGTTTATTCAGGGTGAGGTCACTCACTGTGTAACTGCACAGAGTCACTGTTTATTCAGGGTGAGGGTCACTCACTGTGTAACTGTACAGAGTCAATGTTTATTCAGGGTGAGGGTCACTCACTGTGTAACTGTACAGAGTCACTGTTTATTCAGGGTAAGGGTCACTCACTGTGTAACTGTACAGAGTCACTGTTTATTCAGGGTGAGGATCACTCACTGTGTAACTGTACAGAGTCACTGTCTATTCAGGGTGAGGGTCACTGTTGTGTAACTGTACAGAGTCACTGTCTATTCAGGGTGAGGGTCACTGTTGTGTAACTGTACAGAGTCACTGTTTATTCAGGGTGAGGTCACTAACCGTGTAACTGGACAGAGTCACTGTTTATTCAGGGTGAGGTCACTCACTGTGTAACTGGACAGAGTCACTTTTATTCAGGGTGAGGTCACTCACTGTGTAACTGTCCAGAGTCACTGTTTATTCAGGGTGAGGTCACTCACTGTGTAACTGGACAGAGTCACTGTTTATTCAGGGTGAGGGCCACTCACTGTGTAACTGTGCAGAGTCACTGTTTATTCAGGGTGAGGGTCACTCGCTGTGTAACTGTGCAGAGTCACTGTTTATTCAGGGTGAGGGTCACTCGCTGCGTAATTGCAGAGTCACTGTTTATTCAGGGTGAGGGTCACTCACTGTGTAACTGTACAGAGTCACCATTTATTCAGGGTGAGGGTCACTCACTGTGTAACTGTACAGATTCACTGTTTATTCAGGGTGAGGGTCACTCACTGTGTAACTGTACAGAGTCACTGTTTATTCAGGGTGAGGGTCACTCACTGTGTAACTGCACAGATTCACTGTTTATTCAGGGTGAGGGTCACTCACTGTGTAACTGTACAGAGTCACTGTTTATTCAGGGTGAGGGTCACTCACTGTGTAACTGCACAGATTCACTGTTTATTCAGGGTGAGGGTCACTCACTGTGTAACTGTACAGAGTCACTGTTTATTCAGGGTGAGGGTCACTCACTGTGTAATTGTACAGAGTCAATGTTTATTCAGGGTGAGGGTCACTCACTGTGTAACTGTACAGATTCACTATTTATTCAGGGTGAGGGTCACTCACTGTGTAACTGTACGGAGTCACTGTTTATTCAGGGTGAGGGTCACTCACTGTGTAACTGTACAGAGTCACTGTTTATTCAGGGTGAGGGTCACTCACTGTGTAACTGTACAGATTCACTGTTTATTCAGGGTGAGGGTCACTCACTGTGTAACTGTACAGAGTCACTGTTTATTCAGGGTGAGGATCACTCACTGTGTAACTGTACAGATTCACTGTTTATTCAGGGTGAGGGTCACTCACTGTGTAACTGTACAGAGTCACTGTTTATTCAGGGTGAGGATCACTCACTGTGTAACTGTACATAGTCACTGTTTATTCAGGGTGAGGGTCACTGTTGTGTAACTGTACAGAGTCACTGTTTATTCAGGGTGAGGGTCACTCACTGTGTAACTGTACAGATTCACTGTTTATTCAGGGTGAGGGTCACTCACTGTGTAACTGTACAGAGTCACTGTTTATTCAGGGTGAGGGTCACTCACTGTGTAACTGTACAGAGTCACCGTTTATTCAGGGTGAGGGTCACTCACTGTGTAACTGTACAGAGTCACTGTTTATTCAGGGTGAGGGTCACTCACTGTGTAATTGTACAGAGTCACTGTTTATTCAGGGTGAGGGTCACTCACTGTGTAACTGTACAGAGTCACTGTTTATTCAGGGTGAGGGTCACTCACTGTGTAACTGTACAGAGTCTCTGTTTATTCAGGTTGAGGGTCACTCACTGTGTAACTGTACAGAGTCTCTGTTTATTCAGGGTGAGGGTCACTCACTGTGTAACTGTACAGAGTCACTGTTTATTCAGGGTGAGGGTCTCTCACTGTGTAACTGTACAGATTCACTGTTTATTCAGGGTGAGGGTCACTCACTGAGTAAGTGGACGGAGTCACTGTTTATTCAGGGTGAGGGTCACTCACTGTGTAACTGTGCAGAGTCACTGTTTATTCAGGGTGAGGGTCACTCACTGTGTAACTGTACAGATTCACTGTTTATTCAGGGTAAGGGTCACTCACTGTGTAACTGTACAGAGTCACTGTTTATTCAGGGTGAGGGTCACTCACTGTGTAACTGTACAGATTCACTGTTTATTCAGGGTGAGGGTCACTC
This sequence comes from Heterodontus francisci, assembly GCF_036365525.1. NCBI lineage: Eukaryota > Metazoa > Chordata > Chondrichthyes > Heterodontiformes > Heterodontidae > Heterodontus > Heterodontus francisci. The sequence goes on from NC_090403.1 coordinate 58,822,914, forward strand.
ACTGTATAACTGTACAGAGTCACTGTTTATTCAGGGTGAGGGTCACTCACTGTGTAACTGTACAGATTCACTGTTTATTCAGGGTGAGGGTCACTCACAGTGTAACTGTACAGAGTCACTGTTTATTCAGGGTGAGGGTCACTCACTGTGTAAGTGTACAGAGTCACTGTTTATTCAGGGTGAGGATCACTCACTGTGTAACTGTACAGATTCACTGTTTATTCAGGGTGAGGGTCACTCACTGTGTAACTGTACAGATTCACTATTTATTCAGGGTGAGGGTCACTCACTGTGTAACTGTACAGAGTCACTGTTTATTCAGGGTGAGGATCACTCACTGTGTAACTGTACAGAGTCACTGTCTATTCAGGGTGAGGGTCACTGTTGTGTAACTGTACAGAGTCACAGTTTATTCAGGGTGAGGTCACTAACCGTGTAACTGGACAGAGTCACTTTTATTCAGGGTGAGGTCACTCACTGTGTAACTGTCCAGAGTCACTGTTTATTCAGGGTGAGGTCACTCACTGTGTAACTGGACAGAGTCACTGTTTATTCAGGGTGAGGGCCACTCACTGTGTAACTGTGCAGAGTCACTGTTTATTCAGGGTGAGGGTCACTCGCTGTGTAACTGTGCAGAGTCACTGTTTATTCAGGGTGAGGGTCACTCGCTGCGTAATTGCAGAGTCACTGTTTATTCAGGGTGAGGGTCACTCACTGTGTAACTGTACAGAGTCACCATTTATTCAGGGTGAGGGTCACTCACTGTGTAACTGTACAGATTCACTGTTTATTCAGGGTGAGGGTCACTCACTGTGTAACTGTACAGAGTCACTGTTTATTCAGGGTGAGGGTCACTCACTGTGTAACTGCACAGATTCACTGTTTATTCAGGGTGAGGGTCACTCACTGTGTAACTGTACAGAGTCACTGTTTATTCAGGGTGAGGGTCACTCACTGTGTAACTGCACAGATTCACTGTTTATTCAGGGTGAGGGTCACTCACTGTGTAACTGTACAGAGTCACTGTTTATTCAGGGTGAGGGTCACTCACTGTGTAATTGTACAGAGTCAATGTTTATTCAGGGTGAGGGTCACTCACTGTGTAACTGTACAGATTCACTATTTATTCAGGGTGAGGGTCACTCACTGTGTAACTGTACGGAGTCACTGTTTATTCAGGGTGAGGGTCACTCACTGTGTAACTGTACAGAGTCACTGTTTATTCAGGGTGAGGGTCACTCACTGTGTAACTGTACAGATTCACTGTTTATTCAGGGTGAGGGTCACTCACTGTGTAACTGTACAGAGTCACTGTTTATTCAGGGTGAGGATCACTCACTGTGTAACTGTACAGATTCACTGTTTATTCAGGGTGAGGGTCACTCACTGTGTAACTGTACAGAGTCACTGTTTATTCAGGGTGAGGATCACTCACTGTGTAACTGTACATAGTCACTGTTTATTCAGGGTGAGGGTCACTGTTGTGTAACTGTACAGAGTCACTGTTTATTCAGGGTGAGGGTCACTCACTGTGTAACTGTACAGATTCACTGTTTATTCAGGGTGAGGGTCACTCACTGTGTAACTGTACAGAGTCACTGTTTATTCCGGGTGAGGGTCACTCACTGCGTAACTGTACAGAGTCACTGTTTATTCAGGGTGAGGATCACTCACTGTGTAACTGTACAGAGTCACTGTTTATTCAGGGTGAGGGACACTCACTGTGTCACTGTACAGAGTCACTGTTTATTCAGGGTGAGGGTCACTCACTGTGTAACTGTACCGAGTCACTGTCTATTCAGGGTGAGGGTCACTCACTGTGTAACTGTACCGAGTCACTGTCTATTCAGGGTGAGGGTCACTCGCTGTGTAACTGTACCGAGTCACTGTCTATTCAGGGTGAGGGTCACTCGCTGTGTAACTGTACAGAGTCACTGTTTATTCAGGGTGAGGATCACTCACTGTGCAACTGTACAGAGTCACTGTTTATTCAGGGTGAGGGACACTCACTGTGTCACTGTACAGAGTCACTGTTTATTCAGGGTGAGGGTCACTCACTGTGTAACTGTACCGAGTCACTGTTTATTCAGGGTGAGGGTCACTCACTGTGTAACTGGACAGAGTCACTGTTTATTCAGGGTGAGGTTCACTCACTGTGCAACTGTACAGAGTCACTGTTTATTCAGGGTGAGGTTCACTCACTGTGTAACTGTACAGAGTCACTGTTTATTCAAGGTGAGGTTCACTCACTGTGTAACTGGACAGAGTCACTGTTTATTCAGGGTGAGGTTCACTCACTGTGTAACTGTACAGAGTCACTGTCTATTCAGGGTGAGGGTCACTAGCTGTGTAACTGTACAGAGTCACTGTTTATTCAGGGTGAGGTTCACTCACTGTGTAACTGTACAGAGTCACTGTTTATTCAAGGTGAGGTTCACTCACTGTGTAACTGGACAGAGTCACTGTTTATTCAGGGTGAGGTTCACTCACTGTGTAACTGTACAGAGTCACTGTTTATTCAAGGTGAGGTTCACTCACTGTGTAACTGGACAGAGTCACTGTTTATTCAGGGTGAGGTTCACTCACTGTGTAACTGTACAGAGTCACTGTTTATTCAGGGTGAGGGTCACTCACTGTGTAACTGTGCAGAGTCACTGTTTATTCAGGGTGAGGGTCACTCGCTGTGTAACTGCAGAGTCACTGTTTATTCAGGGTCAGGGTCACACACTGTGCAACTGTACAGCATCACTGTTTATTCAGGGTGAGGGTCACTCACTGTGTAATTGTGCAGAGTCACTGTTTATTCAGGGTGAGGTTCACTCACTGTGTAACTGTGCAGAGTCACTGTTTATTCAGGGTGAGGGTCACTCACTGTGTAACTGTGCAGAGTCACTGTTTATTCAGGGTGAGGGTCACTCACTGTGTAATTGGACAGAGTCACCATTTATTCAGGGTGAGGGTCACTCACTGCGTAACTGCGCAGAGTCTCTGTTTATTCAGGGTGAGGGTCACTCACTGTGTAACTGTACAGAGTCACTGTCTATTCAGGGTGAGGGTCACTCACTGTGTAACTGTACAGAATCACTGTTTATTCAGGGTGAGGGTCACTCACTGTGTAACTGTACGGAGTCACTGTTTATTCAGGGTGAGGGTCACTCACTGTGTAACTGTACGGAGTCACTGTTTATTCAGGGTGAGGGTCACTCACTGTGTAACTGTACGGAGTCACTGTTTATTCAGGGTGAGGGTCACTCACTGTGTAACTGTACGGAGTCACTGTTTATTCAGGGTGAGGGTCACTCACTGTGTAACTGTACGGAGTCACTGTTTATTCAGGGTGAGGGTCACTCACTGTGTAACTGTACAGCATCACTGTTTATTCAGGGTAAGGGTCACTCACTGTGTAACTGTACAGAGTCACTGTTTATCCAGGGTGAGGGTCACTCACTGTGTAACTGTACGGAGTCACTGTTTATTCAGGGTGAGGGTCACTCACTGTGTAACTGTACAGCATCACTGTTTATTCAGGGTAAGGGTCACTCACTGTGTAACTGTACAGAGTCACTGTTTATCCAGGGTGAGGGTCACTCACTGTGTAACTGTACGGAGTCACTGTTTATTCAGGGTGAGGGTCACTCACTGTGTAACTGTACAGAGTCACCGTTTATTCAGGGTGAGGGTCACTCACTGTGCAATTGTACAGAGTCACTGTTTATTCAGGGTGAGGGTCACTCACTGTGTAACTGTACAGAGTCAACGTTTATTCAGGGTGAGGGCCACTCACTGTAACTGGACAGAGTCTCTGTTTATTCAGGGTGAGGGTCACTCTCTGTGTAACTGTACAGAGTCACCGTTTATTCAGGGTGAGGGTCACTCACTGTGTAACTGGACAGAGTCACTGTTTATTCAGGGTGAGGGTCACTCACTGTGTAACTGTGCAGAGTCACTGTTTATTCAGGGTGAGGATCACTCACTGTGTAACTGTACATAGTCACTGTTTATTCAGGGTGAGGGTCACTGTTGTGTAACTGTACAGAGTCACTGTTTATTCAGGGTGAGGGTCACTCACTGTGTAACTGTACAGATTCACTGTTTATTCAGGGTGAGGGTCACTCACTGTGTAACTGTACAGAGTCACTGTTTATTCCGGGTGAGGGTCACTCACTGCGTAACTGTACAGAGTCACTGTTTATTCAGGGTGAGGATCACTCACTGTGTAACTGTACAGAGTCACTGTTTATTCAGGGTGAGGGACACTCACTGTGTCACTGTACAGAGTCACTGTTTATTCAGGGTGAGGGTCACTCACTGTGTAACTGTACCGAGTCACTGTCTATTCAGGGTGAGGGTCACTCACTGTGTAACTGTACCGAGTCACTGTCTATTCAGGGTGAGGGTCACTCGCTGTGTAACTGTACCGAGTCACTGTCTATTCAGGGTGAGGGTCACTCGCTGTGTAACTGTACAGAGTCACTGTTTATTCAGGGTGAGGATCACTCACTGTGCAACTGTACAGAGTCACTGTTTATTCAGGGTGAGGGACACTCACTGTGTCACTGTACAGAGTCACTGTTTATTCAGGGTGAGGGTCACTCACTGTGTAACTGTACAGAGTCACTGTTTATTCAGGGTGAGGGTCACTAGCTGTGCAACTGTACAGAGTCACTGTTTATTCAGGGTGAGGTTCACTCACTGTGTAACTGGACAGAGTCACTGTTTATTCAGGGTGAGGTTCACTCACTGTGCAACTGTACAGAGTCACTGTTTATTCAGGGTGAGGTTCACTCACTGTGTAACTGTACAGAGTCACTGTTTATTCAAGGTGAGGTTCACTCACTGTGTAACTGGACAGAGTCACTGTTTATTCAGGGTGAGGTTCACTCACTGTGTAACTGTACAGAGTCACTGTCTATTCAGGGTGAGGGTCACTAGCTGTGTAACTGTACAGAGTCACTGTTTATTCAGGGTGAGGTTCACTCACTGTGTAACTGTACAGAGTCACTGTTTATTCAAGGTGAGGTTCACTCACTGTGTAACTGGACAGAGTCACTGTTTATTCAGGGTGAGGTTCACTCACTGTGTAACTGTACAGAGTCACTGTTTATTCAGGGTGAGGTTCACTCACTGTGTAACTGTACAGAGTCACTGTTTATTCAAGGTGAGGTTCACTCACTGTGTAACTGGACAGAGTCACTGTTTATTCAGGGTGAGGTTCACTCACTGTGTAACTGTACAGAGTCACTGTTTATTCAGGGTGAGGGTCACTCACTGTGTAACTGTGCAGAGTCACTGTTTATTCAGGGTGAGGGTCACTCGCTGTGTAACTGCAGAGTCACTGTTTATTCAGGGTCAGGGTCACACACTGTGCAACTGTACAGCATCACTGTTTATTCAGGGTGAGGGTCACTCACTGTGTAATTGTGCAGAGTCACTGTTTATTCAGGGTGAGGTTCACTCACTGTGTAACTGTGCAGAGTCACTGTTTATTCAGGGTGAGGGTCACTCACTGTGTAACTGTGCAGAGTCACTGTTTATTCAGGGTGAGGGTCACTCACTGTGTAATTGGACAGAGTCACCATTTATTCAGGGTGAGGGTCACTCACTGCGTAACTGCGCAGAGTCTCTGTTTATTCAGGGTGAGGGTCACTCACTGTGTAACTGTACAGAGTCACTGTCTATTCAGGGTGAGGGTCACTCACTGTGTAACTGTACAGAATCACTGTTTATTCAGGGTGAGGGTCACTCACTGTGTAACTGTACGGAGTCACTGTTTATTCAGGGTGAGGGTCACTCACTGTGTAACTGTACGGAGTCACTGTTTATTCAGGGTGAGGGTCACTCACTGTGTAACTGTACGGAGTCACTGTTTATTCAGGGTGAGGGTCACTCACTGTGTAACTGTACGGAGTCACTGTTTATTCAGGGTGAGGGTCACTCACTGTGTAACTGTACGGAGTCACTGTTTATTCAGGGTGAGGGTCACTCACTGTGTAACTGTACAGCATCACTGTTTATTCAGGGTAAGGGTCACTCACTGTGTAACTGTACAGAGTCACTGTTTATCCAGGGTGAGGGTCACTCACTGTGTAACTGTACGGAGTCACTGTTTATTCAGGGTGAGGGTCACTCACTGTGTAACTGTACAGCATCACTGTTTATTCAGGGTAAGGGTCACTCACTGTGTAACTGTACAGAGTCACTGTTTATCCAGGGTGAGGGTCGCTCACTGTGTAACTGTACGGAGTCACTGTTTATTCAGGGTGAGGGTCACTCACTGTGTAACTGTACAGAGTCACTGTTTATTCAGGGTGAGGGTCACTCACTGTGTAACTGTACAGAGTCACCGTTTATTCAGGGTGAGGGTCACTCACTGTGCAATTGTACAGAGTCACTGTTTATTCAGGGTGAGGGTCACTCACTGTGTAACTGTACAGAGTCACCGTTTATTCAGGGTGAGGGTCACTCACTGTGCAATTGTACAGAGTCACTGTTTATTCAGGGTGAGGGTCACTCACTGTGTAACTGTACAGAGTCAACGTTTATTCAGGGTGAGGGTCACTCACTGTGTAACTGTACAGAGTCACTGTTTATTCAGGGTGAGGGCCACTCACTGTAACTGGACAGAGTCTCTGTTTATTCAGGGTGAGGGTCACTCTCTGTGTAACTGTACAGAGTCACCGTTTATTCAGGGTGAGGGTCACTCACTGTGTAACTGGACAGAGTCACTGTTTATTCAGGGTGAGGGTCACTCACTGTGTAACTGTGCAGAGTCACTGTTTATTCAGGGTGAGGGCCACTCACTGTAACTGGACAGAGTCTCTGTTTATTCAGGGTGAGGGTCACTCTCTGTGTAACTGTACAGAGTCACCGTTTATTCAGGGTGAGGGTCACTCACTGTGTAACTGTACAGAGTCACTGTTTATTCAGGGTGAGGGTCACTCACTGTGTAACTGTGCAGAGTCACTGTTTATTCAGGGTGAGGGTCACTCACTGTGTAACTGTGCAGAGTCACTGTTTATTCAGGGTGAGGGTCACTCACTGTGTAATTGGACAGAGTCACCATTTATTCAGGGTGAGGGTCACTCACTGCGTAACTGCGCAGAGTCTCTGTTTATTCAGGGTGAGGGTCACTCACTGTGTAACTGTACAGAGTCACTGTCTATTCAGGGTGAGGGTCACTCACTGTGTAACTGTACAGAATCACTGTTTATTCAGGGTGAGGGTCACTCACTGTGTAACTGTACAGAGTCACTGTTTATCCAGGGTGAGGGTCACTCACTGTGTAACTGTACGGAGTCACTGTTTATTCAGGGTGAGGGTCACTCACTGTGTAACTGTACAGAGTCACTGTTTATCCAGGGTGAGGGTCACTCACTGTGTAACTGTACGGAGTCACTGTTTATTCAGGGTGAGGTTCACTCACTGTGTAACTGTACAGCATCACTGTTTATTCAGGGTAAGGGTCACTCACTGTGTAACTGTACAGAGTCACTGTTTATCCAGGGTGAGGGTCACTCACTGTGTAACTGTACGGAGTCACTGTTTATTCAGGGTGAGGGTCACTCACTGTGTAACTGTACAGAGTCACCGTTTATTCAGGGTGAGGGTCACTCACTGTGCAATTGTACAGAGTCACTGTTTATTCAGGGTGAGGGTCACTCACTGTGTAACTGTACAGAGTCACCGTTTATTCAGGGTGAGGGTCACTCACTGTGCAATTGTACAGAGTCACTGTTTATTCAGGGTAAGGGTCACTCACTGTGTAACTGTACAGCATCACTGTTTATTCAGGGTGAGGGTCAATCACTGTGTAACTGTACAGAGTCACCGTTTATTCAGGGTGAGGGTCACTCACTGTGTAACTGTACAGAGTCACCGTTTATTCAGGGTGATGGTCACTCACTGCTTAACTGGACAGAGTCACTGTTTATTCAGGGTGAGGGTCACTCACTGTGTAACTGGACAGAGTCACTGTTTATTCAGGGTGAGGGTCACTCACTGTGTAACTGTACAGCATCACTGTTTATTCAGGGTGAGGGTCAATCACTGTGTAACTGTACAGAGTCACTGTTTATCCAGGGTGAGGGTCACTCACTGTGTACCTGTACGGAGTCACTGTTTATTCAGGGTGAGGGTCACTCACTGTGTAACTGTACAGAGTCACCGTTTATTCAGGGTGAGGTTCACTCACTGTGCAATTGTACAGAGTCACTGTTTATTCAGTATGAGGGTCACTCACTTCGTAACTGGACAGAGTCACTGTTTATTCAGGGTGAGGGTCACTCACTGTAACTGTACAGAGTCTCAGTTTATTCAGGGTGAGGGTCACTCACTGTGTAATTGTACAGAGTCACTGTTTATTCAGGGTGAGGGTCACTCACTGTGCAATTGTACAGAGTCACTGTTTATTCAGTATGAGGGTCACTCACTTCGTAACTGGACAGAGTCACTGTTTATTCAGGGTGAGGGTCACTCACTGTAACTGTACAGAGTCTCAGTTTATTCAGGGTGAGGGTCACTCACTGCTTAACTGGACAGAGTCACTGTTTATTCAGGGTGAGGGTCACTCACTGTAACTGTACAGAGTCTCAGTTTATTCAGGGTGAGGGTCACTCACTGTGTAATTGTACAGAGTCACTGTTTATTCAGGGTGAGGGTCACTCACTGCTTAACAGTCCAGAGTCACTGTTTATTCAGGGTGAGGGTCACTCACAGTGTAATTGTACAGAGTCACTGTTTATTCAGGGTGAGGGTCACTCACAGTGAAATTGTACAGAGTCACTGTTTCTTCAGGATGAGGGTCACTCACTGTGTAACTGGACAGAGTCACTGTTTATTCAGGGTGAGGGTCACTCACTGCGTACCTGGACAGAGTCACTGTTTCTTCAGGATGAGGGTCACTCACTGTGTAACTGGACAGAGTCACTGTTTATTCAGGGTGAGGGTCACTCACTGCTTAACTGGACAGAGTCACAGTTTATTCAGGGTGAGGGTCACTCACTGCGTAACTGTACAGAGTCACTGTTTATTCAGGGTGAGGTCACTCACTGTGTAACTGTACAGAGTCACTGTTTATTCAGGGTGAGGGTCACTCACTGTGTCACTGTACAGAGTCACTGTTTATTCAGGGTGAGGGTCACTCACTGTGTAACTGTACAGAGTCACTGTTTATACAGGGTGAGGGTCACTCACTGTGTCACTGTACAGAGTCACTGTTTATTCAGGGTGAGGGTCACTCACTGTGTAATTGTACCGAGTCACTGTCTATTCAGGGTGAGGGTGACTCGCTGTGTAACTGGACAGAGTCACTGTTTATTCAGGGTGAGGGTCACTCACTGCTTAACTGGACAGAGTCACTGTTTATTCCAGGTGAGGGTCACTCACTGTGTAACTGGACAGAGTCACTGTTTAGTCAGGGTGAGTGTCACTCACTGCGTAACTGGACAGAGTCACTGTTTATTCAGGGTGAGGGTCACTCACTGCTTAACTGGACAGAGTCACTGTTTATTCCAGGTGAGGGTCACTCACTGTGTAACTGGACAGAGTCACTGTTTATTCAGGGTGAGGGTCACTCACTGCTTAACTGGACAGAGTCACTGTTTATCCAGGGTGAGGGTCACTCACTGTGTAACTGTACGGAGTCACTGTTTATTCAGGGTGAGTGTCACACACTGTGTAACTGTACAGCATCACTGTTTATTCAGGGTGAGGGTCACTCACTGTGTAACTGTACAGAGTCACTGTTTATCCAGGGTGAGGGTCACTCACTGTGTAACTGTAGGGAGTCACTGTTTATTCAGGGTGAGGGTCACTCACTGTAACTGGACAGAGTCTCTGTTTATTCAGGGTGATGGTCACTCACTGTGTAACTGTACAGAGTCTCTGTTTATTCAGGGTGAGGGTCACTCACTGTGTAACTGTACAGAGTCACCGTTTATTCAGGGTGAGGGTCACTCACTGTGTAACTGTACAGAGTCTCTGTTTATTCAGGGTGATGGTCACTCACTGTGTAACTGTACAGAGTCTCTGTTTATTCAGGGTGAGGGTCACTCACTGTGTAACTGTACAGAGTCACCGTTTATTCAGGGTGAGGGTCACTCACTGTGTAACTGTACAGAGTCTCTGTTTATTCAGGGTGAGGGTCACTCACTGTGTAACTGTACAGAGTCTCTGTTTATTCAGGGTGAGGGTCACTCACTGTGTAACTGTACAGAGTCACCGTTTATTCAGGGTGAGGGTCACTCACTGTGTAACTGTACAGAGTCTCTGTTTATTCAGGGTGAGGGTCACTCACTGTGTAACTGTACAGAGTCACCGTTTATTCAGGGTGAGGGTCACTCACTGTGTAACTGTACAGAGTCTCTGTTTATTCAGGGTGAGGGTCACTCACTGTGTAACTGTACAGAGTCACCGTTTATTCAGGGTGAGGGTCACTCACTGTGTAACTGTACAGAGTCACCGTTTATTCAGGGTGAGGGTCACTCACTGTGTAACTGTACAGAGTCTCTGTTTATTCAGGGTGATGGTCACTCACTGTGTAACTGTACAGAGTCTCTGTTTATTCAGGGTGAGGGTCACTCACTGTGTAACTGTACAGAGTCACCGTTTATTCAGGGTGAGGGTCACTCACTGTGTAACTGTACAGAGTCTCTGTTTATTCAGGGTGATGGTCACTCACTGTGTAACTGTACAGAGTCACTGTTTATCCAGGGTGAGGGTCACTCACTGTGTAACTGTACAGAGTCTCTGTTTATTCAGGGTGATGGTCACTCACTGTGTAACTGTACAGAGTCTCTGTTTATTCAGGGTGAGGGTCACTCACTGTGTAACTGTACAGAGTCACCGTTTATTCAGGGTGAGGGTCACTCACTGTGTAACTGTCCAGAGTCACTGTTTATTCAGGGTGAGGGTCACTCACTTCGTAACTGGACAGAGTCACTGTTTATTCAGGGTGAGGGTCACTCACAGTGTAATTGTACAGAGTCACTGTTTATTCAGCGTGAGGGTCACTCGCTGTGTAACTGCAGAGTCACCGTTTATTCAGGGTGAGGGTCACTCACAGTGAAATTGTACAGAGTCACTGTTTATTCAGGGTGAGGGCCACTCACTGTGTAACTGGACAGAGTCACTGTTTATTCAGGGTGAGGGTCACTCACAGTGTAATTGTACAGAGTCACTGTTTATTCAGGGTGAGGGTCACTCACTGCATAACTGGACAGAGTCACCGTTTATTCAGGGTGAGGGTCACTCACTGCTTAACTGGACAGAGTCACCGTTTATTCAGGGTGAGGGTCACTCACTGCTTAACTGGACAGAGTCACTGTTTATTCAGGGTGAGGGTCACTCACTGTGTAACTGTACAGAGTCACTGTTTATCCAGGGTGAGGGTCACTCACTGTGTAACTGTACGGAGTCACTGTTTATTCAGGGTGAGGGTCACTCACTCTAACTGGACAGCGTCTCTGTTTATCCAGGGTGAGGGACACTCACTGTGTTACTGGACAGAGTCACTGTTTATTCAGGGTGAGGGTCACTCACTGCTTAACTGGACAGAGTCACTGTTTATTCAGGGTGAGTGTCACTCACTGTGTAACTGTACAGAGTCACTGTTTATTCAGGGTGAGGATCACTCACTGTGTAACTGTACAGAGTCACTGTTTATTCAGGGTGAGGGTCACTCACTGTGTAACTGTACAGAGTCACTGTTTATTCAGGGTGAGGGTCACTCACTGTGTAACTGTACAGAGTCACTGTTTATTCAGGGTGAGGGTCACTCACAGTGTAATTGTACAGAGTCACTGTTTATTCAGGGTGAGTGTCACTCGCTGTGTAACTGCAGAGTCACTGTTTATTCAGGGTGAGGGTCACTCACTGTGTAACTGTACAGAGTCACCGTTTTTTCAGGGTGAGGGTCACTCACAGTGAAATTGTACAGAGTCACTGTTTATTCAGGGTGAGGGTCACTCACTGTGTAACTGGACAGAGTCACTGTTTATTCAGGGTGAGGGTCACTCACTGCTTAACTGGACAGAGTCACTGTTTATTCAGGGTGAGGGTCACTCACTGTGTAACTGGACAGAGTAACTGTTTATTCAGGGTGAGGATCACTCACTGTGTATCTGTACAGAGTCACTGTTTATTCAGGGTGAGGGTCACTCACTGTGTAACTGTACAGAGTCACTGTTTATTCAGGGTGAGGGTCACTCACTGCTTAACTGTACAGAGTCACCGTTTTTTCAGGGTGAGGGTCACTCACAGTGAAATTGTACAGAGTCACTGTTTATTCAGGGTGAGGGTCACTCACTGTGTAACTGGACAGAGTCACTGTTTATTCAGGGTGAGGGTCACTCACTGCTTAACTGGACAGAGTCACTGTTTATTCAGGGTGAGGGTCACTCACTGTGTAACTGTACAGAGTCACCGTTTATTCAGGGTGAGGGTCACTCACTGTGTAACTGTACAGAGTCACTGTTTATTCAGGGTGAGGGTCACTCACAGTGTAATTGTACAGAGTCACTGTTTATTCAGGGTGAGGGTCACTCACTGTGTAACTGTACAGAGTCACTGTTTATTCAGGGTGAGGGTCACTCACAGTGTAATTGTACAGAGTCACTGTTTATTCAGGGTGAGGGTCACTCGCTGTGTAACTGCAGAGTCACCGTTTATTCAGGGTGAGGGTCACTCACAGTGAAATTGTACAGAGTCACTGTTTATTCAGGGTGAGGGTCACTCACTGTGTAACTGGACAGAGTCACTGTTTATTCAGGGTGAGGGTCACTCACAGTGTAATTGTACAGAGTCACTGTTTATTCAGGGTGAGGGTCACTCACTGCATAACTGGACAGAGTCACCGTTTATTCAGGGTGAGGGTCACTCACTGCTTAACTGGACAGAGTCACCGTTTATTCAGGGTGAGGGTCACTCATTTTGTAACTGTACAGAGTCTCTGTTTATTCAGGGTGAGGGTCACTCACTGCTTAACTGGACAGAGTCACTGTTTATTCAGGGTGAGGGTCACTCACTGTGTTACTGGACAGAGTCACTGTTTATTCAGGGTGAGGGTCACTCACTGCTTAACTGGACAGAGTCACTGTTTATTCAGGGTGAGGGTCACTCACTGTGTAACTGTACAGAGTCACTGTTTATCCAGGGTGAGGGTCACTCACTGTGTAACTGTACGGAGTCACTGTTTATTCAGGGTGAGGGTCACTCACTGTAACTGGACAGAGTCTCTGTTTATCCAGGGTGAGGGTCACTCACTGTGTTACTGGACAGAGTCACTGTTTATTCAGGGTGAGGGTCACTCACTGCTTAACTGGACAGAGTCACTGTTTATTCAGGGTGAGTGTCACTCGCTGTGTAACTGCAGAGTCACTGTTTATTCAGGGTGAGGATCACTCACTGTGTAACTGTACAGGATCACTGTTTATTCAGGGTGAGGGTCACTCACAGTGTAATTGTACAGAGTCACTGTTTATTCAGGGTGAGTGTCACTCGCTGTGTAACTGCAGAGTCACTGTTTATTCAGGGTGAGGGTCACTCGCTGTGTAACTGCAGAGTCACCGTTTATTCAGGGTGAGGGTCACTCACAGTGAAATTGTACAGAGTCACTGTTTATTCAGGGTGAGGGTCACTCACTGTGTAACTGGACAGAGTCACTGTTTATTCAGGGTGAGGGTCACTCACTGCTTAACTGGACAGAGTCACTGTTTATTCAGGGTGAGGGTCACTCACTGTGTAACTGGACAGAGTCACTGTTTATTCAGGGTGAGGATCACTCACTGTGTAACTGGACAGAGTCACTGTTTATTCAGGGTGAGGGTCACTCACAGTGTAACTGTACAGAGTCACCGTTTATTCAGGGTGAGGGTCACTCACTGCTTAACTGGACAGAGTCACTGTTTATTCAGGGTGAGGGTCACTCACTGTGTAACTGGACAGAGTCACTGTTTATTCAGGGTGAGGGTCACTCACGGTGTAACTGTACAGAGTCACCGTTTATTCAGGGTGAGGGTCACTCACAGCTTAACTGGACAGATTCACTGTTTATTCAGGGTGACGGTCACACACTGTGTAACTGGAAAGAGTCACTGTTTATTCAGGGTGAGGGTCACTCACTGTGTAATTGTACAGAGTCTCTGTTTATTCAGGGTGAGGGTCACTCACTGCTTAACTGGACAGAGTCACTGTTTATTCAGGGTGAGGGTCACTCACTGTGTAATTGTACAGAGTCTCTGTTTATTCAGGGTGAGGGTCACTCACTGCTTAACTGGACAGAGGCACTGTTTATTCAGGGTGAGGGTCACTCACTGTGTAACTGGACAGAGTCACTGTTTATTCAGGGTGAGGGTCACTCACTGCTTAACTGGACAGAGTCACTGTTTATTCAGGGTGAGGGTCACTCACTGTGTAATTGTACAGAGTCTCTGTTTATTCAGGGTGAGGGTCACTCACTGTGTAACTGGACAGAGTCACTGTTTATTCAGGGTAAGGGTCACTCATTGTGTAACTGTACAGAGTCACTGTTTATTCAGGGTGAGGGTCACTCACTGTGTAACTGGACAGAGTCTCTGTTTATTCAGGGTGAGGGTCACTCACTGTGTAAGTGGACACAGTCACTGTTTATTCAGGGTAATGGTCACTCAATGTGTAAGTGGACAGAGTCACTGTTTATTCAGGGTGAGGGTCACTGTTGTGTAACTGTACAGAGTCACTGTTTATTCAGGGTGAGGGTCACTCACTGTGTAACTGGACAGAGTCACTGTTTATTCAGGGTAAGGGTCACTCACTGTGTAAGTGGACACAGTCACTGTTTATTCAGGGTAATGGTCACTCAATGTGTAAGTGGACAGAGTCACTGTTTATTCAGGGTGAGGGTCACTGTTGTGTAACTGTACAGAGTCACTGTTTATTCAGGGTGAGGGTCACTCACTGTGTAACTGTACAGAGTCACTGTTTATTCAGGGTGAGGTTCACTCACTGTGTAACTGTACAGAGTCACTGTTTATTCAGGGTGAGGGTCACTCACTGTGTAACTGTACAGAGTCACTGTTTATTCAGGGTGAGGTTCACTCACTGTGTAACTGTACAGAGTCACTGTTTATTCAGGGTGAGGGTCACTCACTGCGTAATTGGACAGAGTAACTTTTTATTCAGGGTGAGGGTCACTCACTGTGTAACTGTACAGAGTCACTGTTTATTCAGGGTGAGGGTCACTCACTGTGTAACTGTACAGAGTCACTGTTTATTCAGGGTGAGCGTCACTCACTTCGTAACTGCGCAGAGTCTCTGTTTATTCAGGGTGAGGGTCACTCACTGTGTAACTGTACAGAGTCACTGTTTATTCAGGGTGAGGGTCACTCACTGTGTAACTGTACAGAGTCACTGTTTATTCAGGGTGAGGGTCACTCACTGTGTAACTGTACAGAGTCACTGTTTATCCAGGGTGAGGGTCACTCACTGTGTAACTGTACGGAGTCACTGTTTATTCAGGGTGAGGGTCACTCACTGTAACTGGACAGAGTCTCTGTTTATTCAGGGTGATGGTCACTCACTGTGTAACTGTACAGAGTCTCTGTTTATTCAGGGTGAGGGTCACTCACTGTGTAACTGTACAGAGTCACCGTTTATTCAGGTTGAGGGTCACTCACCGTGTAACTGTACAGAGTCTCTGTTTATTCAGGGTGAGGGTCACTCACTGTGTAACAGTACAGAGTCTCTGTTTATTCAGGGTGATGATCACTCACTGTGTAACTGTACAGAGTCACTGTTTATTCAGGGTGAGGGTCACTCACTGTGTAACTGTACAGAGTCACCGTTTATTCAGGGTGAGGGTCACTCACTGTGTAACTGTCCAGAGTCACTGTTTATTCAGGGTGAGGGTCACTCACTTCGTAACTGGACAGAGTCACTGTTTATTCAGGGTGAGGGTCACTCACAGTGTAATTGTACAGAGTCACTGTTTATTCAGGGTGAGGGTCACTCACTGCATAACTGGACAGAGTCACCGTTTATTCAGGGTGAGGGTCACTCACTGCTTAACTGGACAGAGTCACCGTTTATTCAGGGTGAGGGTCACTCACTGTGTAACTGTACAGAGTCACTGTTTATCCAGGGTGAGGGTCACTCACTGTGTAACTGTACGGAGTCACTGTTTATTCAGGGTGAGGGTCACTCACTGTAACTGGACAGAGTCTCTGTTTATCCAGGGTGAGGGTCACTCACTGTGTTACTGGACAGAGTCACTGTTTATTCAGGGTGAGGGTCACTCACTGCTTAACTGGACAGAGTCACTGTTTATTCAGGGTGAGTGTCACTCGCTGTGTAACTGCAGAGTCACCGTTTATTCAGGGTGAGGGTCACTCACAGTGAAATTGTACAGAGTCACTGTTTATTCAGGGTGAGGGTCACTCACTGTGTAACTGGACAGAGTCACTGTTTATTCAGGGTGAGGGTCACTCACTGTGTAACTGTACAGAGTCACTGTTTATTCAGGGTGAGGGTCACTCACTGTGTAACTGTACAGGGTCACTGTTTATTCAGGGTGAGGGTCACTCACTGTGTAACTGGACAGAGTCACTGTTTATTCAGGGTGAGGATCACTCACTGTGTAATTGTACAGAGTCACTCTATATTCAGGGTGAGTGTCACTCGCTGTGTAACTGCAGAGTCACTGTTTATTCAGGGTGAGGATCACTCACTGTGTAACTGTACAGAGTCACTGTTTATTCAGGGTGAGTGTCACTCGCTGTGTAACTGCAGAGTCACTGTTTATTCAGGGTGAGGGTCACTCACAGTGAAATTGTACAGAGTCACTGTTTATTCAGGGTGAGGGTCACTCACTGTGTAACTGTACAGAGTCACCGTTTATTCAGGGTGAGGGTCACTCACTGTGTAACTGTCCAGAGTCACTGTTTATTCAGGGTGAGGGTCACTCACTTCGTAACTGGACAGAGTCACTGTTTATTCAGGGTGAGGGTCACTCACTGCTTCACTGGACAGAGTCACCGTTTATTCAGGGTGAGGGTCACTCATTGTGTAACTGTACAGAGTCTCTGTTTATTCAGGGTGAGGGTCACTCACTGCTTAACTGGACAGAGTCACTGTTTATTCAGGGTGAGGGTCACTCACTGTGTTACTGGACAGAGTCACCGTTTATTCAGGGTGAGGGTCACTCATTGTGTAACTGTACAGAGTCTCTGTTTATTCAGGGTGAGGGTCACTCACTGCTTAACTGGACAGAGTCACTGTTTATTCAGGGTGAGGGTCACTCACTGTGTTACTGGACAGAGTCACTGTTTATTCAGGGTGAGGGTCACTCACTGCTTAACTGGACAGAGTCACTGTTTATTCAGGGTGAGGGTCACTCACTGTGTAACTGTACAGAGTCACTGTTTATCCAGGGTGAGGGTCACTCACTGTGTAACTGTACGGAGTCACTGTTTATTCAGGGTGAGGGTCACTCACTGTAACTGGACAGAGTCTCTGTTTATCCAGGGTGAGGGTCACTCACTGTGTTACTGGACAGAGTCACTGTTTATTCAGGGTGAGGGTCACTCACTGCTTAACTGGACAGAGTCACTGTTTATTCAGGGTGAGTGTCACTCGCTGTGTAACTGCAGAGTCACCGTTTATTCAGGGTGAGGGTCACTCACAGTGAAATTGTACAGAGTCACTGTTTATTCAGGGTGAGGGTCACTCACTGTGTAACTGGACAGAGTCACTGTTTATTCAGGGTGATGGTCACTGACTGTGTAACTGTACAGAGTCACTGTTTATTCAGGGTGAGGGTCACTCACTGTGTAACTGTACAGGGTCACTGTTTATTCAGGGTGAGGGTCACTCACTGTGTAACTGGACAGAGTCACTGTTTATTCAGGGTGAGGATCACTCACTGTGTAACTGTACAGGGTCACTGTTTATTCAGGGTGAGGGTCACTCACAGTGTAATTGTACAGAGTCACTGTTTATTCAGGGTGAGTGTCACTCGCTGTGTAACTGCAGAGTCACTGTTTATTCAGGGTGAGGGTCACTCACAGTGAAATTGTACAGAGTCACTGTTTATTCAGGGTGAGGGTCAGTCACTGTGTAACTGTACAGAGTCACCGTTTATTCAGGGTGAGGGTCACTCACTGTGTAACTGTACAGAGTCAACGTTTATTCAGGGTGAGGGCCACTCACTGTAACTGGACAGAGTCACTGTTTATTCAGGTTGAGGGTCACTCACTGTGTAACTGCACAGAGTCAACGTTTATTCAGGGTGAGGGTCACTCACTGTGTAACTGCACAGAGTCAACGTTTATTCAGGGTGAGGGTCACTCACAGTGAAATTGTACAGATTCACTGTTTATTCAGGGTGAGGGTCACTCACTGCTTAACTGGACAGAGTCACTGTTTATTCAGGGTGAGGGTCACTCGCTGTGTGACTGTACAGAGTCACTGTTTATTCAGGGTGAGGGTCACTCACTGTGTAACTGGACAGAGTCACTGTTTATTCAGGGTGAGGGTCACTCACTGTGTAACTGTACAGAGTCACTGTTTATTCAGGGTGAGGGTCACTCACAGTGTAACTGTACAGAGTCACTGTTTATTCAGGGTGAGGGTCACTCACAGTGTAACTGTACAGAGTCACTGTTTATTCAGGGTGAGGGTCACTCACTGTGTAACTGGACAGAGTCACTGTTTATTCAGGGTGAGGGTCACTCACTGTGTTACTGGACATAGTCACTGTTTATTCAGGGTGAGGGTCACTCACAGTGTAACTGTACAGAGTCACCGTTTATTCAGGGTGAGGGTCACTCACTGCTTAACTGGTCAGAATCACCGTTTATTCAGGGTGAGGGTCACTCATTGTGTAACTGTACAGAGTCTCTGTTTATTCAGGGTGAGGGACACTCACTGCTTAACTGGACAGAGTCACTGTTTATTCAGGGTGAGGGTCACTCACTGTGTAACTGGACATAGTCACTGTTTATTCAGGGTGAGGGTCACTCACTGTGTAATTGTACAGAGTCACTGTTTATTCAGGGTGAGGGTCACTCACTGCTTAACTGGACAGAGTCACTGTTTATTCAGGGTGAGGGTCACTCACTGTGTAATTGTACAGAGTCTCTGTTTATTCAGGGTGAGGGTCACTCACTGCTTAACTGGACAGAGTCACTGTTTATTCAGGGTGAGGGTCACTCACTGTGTAACTGGACAGAGTCACTGTTTATTCAGGGTGAGGGTCACTCACTGCTTAACTGGACAGAGTCACTGTTTATTCAGGGTGAGGGTCACTCACTGTGTAATTGTACAGAGTCTCTGTTTATTCAGGGTGAGGGTCACTCACTGCTTAACTGGACAGAGTCACTGTTTATTCAGGGTAAGGGTCACTCACTGTGTAAGTGGACACAGTCACTGTTTATTCAGGGTGAGGGTCACTCACTGTGTAACTGGACAGAGTCACTGTTTATTCAGGGTAAGGGTCACTCACTGTGTAAGTGGACACAGTCACTGTTTATTCAGGGTGAGGGTCACTCACAGTGTAAGTGTACAGAGTCACTGTTTATTCAGGGTGAGGGTCACTCACTGTGTAACTGGACAGAGTCATTGTTTATTCAAGGTGAGGGTCACTCACTGCTTAACTGGACAGAGTCACCGTTTATTCAGGGTGAGGGTCACTCACTGTGTAACTGTACAGAGTCAATGTTTAGTCAGGGTGAGGGTCACTCACTGCTTAACTGGACAGAGTCACCGTTTATTCAGGGTGAGGGTCACTCACTGTGTAACTGTACAGAGGCACTGTTTATCCAGGGTGAGGGTCACTCACTGTGTAACTGTACGGAGTCACTGTTTATTCAGGGTGAGGGTCACTCACTGTGTAACTGTACAGCATCACTGTTTATTCAGGGTGAGGGTCACTCACTGTGTAACTGTGCAGAGTCACTGTTTATCCAGGGTGAGGGTCACTCACTGTGTAACTGTACAGAGGCACTGTTTATCCAGGGTGAGGGTCACTCACTGTGTAACTGTACGGAGTCACTGTTTATTCAGGGTGAGGGTCACTCACTGTGTAACTGTACAGCATCACTGTTTATTCAGGGTGAGGGTCACTCACTGTGTAACTGTGCAGAGTCACTGTTTATTCAGGGTGAGGGTCACTCACTGTGTAACTGTACAGCATCACTGTTTATCCAGGGTGAGGGTCACTCACTGTGTAACTGTACGGAGTCACTGTTTATTCAGGGTGAGGGTCACTCACTGTGTAACTGTACAGAGTCACCGTTTATTCAGGGTGAGGGTCACTCACTGTGTAACTGTACAGAGTCAAAGTTTATTCAGGGTGAGGGCCACTCACTGTAACTGGACAGAGTCTCTGTTTATCCAGGGTGAGGGTCACTCACTGTGTAACTGTACGGAGTCACTGTTTATTCAGGGTGAGGGTCACTCACTGTGTAACTGTACAGAGTCACCGTTTATTCAGGGTGAGGGTCACTCACTGTGTAACTGTACAGAGTCAAAGTTTATTCAGGGTGAGGGCCACTCACTGTAACTGGACAGAGTCTCTGTTTATTCAGGGTGATGGTCACTCACTGAGTAACTGTACAGAGTCACTGTTTATTCAGGTTGAGGGTCACTCACTGTGTAACTGTTCAGAGTCACCGTTTATTCAGGGTGAGGGTCACTCACTGTGTAACTGTACAGAGTCACTGTTTATTCAGGGTGAGGGTCACTCACTGCGTAACTGGACAGAGTCACTGTTTATTCAGGGTGAGGGTCACTCACTGTGTAATAGTACAGAGTCACTGTTTATTCAGGGTGAGGGTCACTCACTGTGTAATTGTACAGAGTCACTGTTTATTCAGGGTGAGGGTCACTCACTGTGTAACTGGACAGAGTCACTGTTTATTCAGGGTGAGGGTCACTCACTGTGTAACTGGACAGAGTCACTGTTTATTCAGGGTGAGGGTCACTCGCTGTGTAACTGCAGAGTCACCGTTTATTCAGTGTGAGGGTCACTCACAGTGTAACTGGACAGAGTCACTGTTTATTCAGGGTGAGGGTCACTCACTGCTTAACTGTACAGAGTCACTGTTTATTCAGGGTGAGGGTCACTCACTGCTTAACTGGACAGAGTCACTGTTTATTCAGGGTAAGGGTCACTCACTGTGTAAGTGTACAGAGTCACTGTTTATTCAGGGTAATGGTCACTCAATGTGTAACTGTACAGAGTCACTGTTTATTCAGGGTGAGGTCACTCACTGTGTAACTGTACAGAGTCACTGTTTATTCAGGGTGAGGTTCACTCACTGTGTAACTGTACAGAGTCACTGTTTATTCAGGGTGAAGGTCACTCACTGTGTAACTGTACAGAGTCACTGTTTATTCAGGGTGAGGTTCACTCACTGTGTAACTGTACAGAGTCACTGTTTATTCAGGGTGAGGGTCACTCACTGTGTAACTGCAGAGTCACTGTTTATTCAGGGTGAGGGTCACTCACTGTGCAACTGTACAGCGTCACTGTTTATTCAGGGTGAGGGTCACTCACTGTGTAACTGCAGAGTCACTGTTTATTCAGGGTGAGGGTCACTCACTGTGCAACTGTACAGCGTCACTGTTTATTCAGGGTGAGGGTCACTCACTGTGTAATTGGACAGAGTCACTGTTTATTCAGGGTAATGGTCACTCAGTGTGTAAGTGGACAGAGTCACTGTTTATTCAGGGTGAGGGTCACTGTTGTGTAACTGTACAGAGTCACTGTTTATTCAGGGTGAGGTCACTCACTGTGTAACTGTACAGAGTCACTGTTTATTCAGGGTGAGGGTCACTCAAAGTGTAACTGTGCAGTGTCACTGTTTATTCAGGGTGAGGGTCACTCACTGTGTAACTGTACAGAGTCACTGTTTATTAAGGGTGAGGGTCACTCGCTGTGTTACTGCAGAGTCACTGTTTATTCAGGGTGAGGGTCACTCACTGTGTAACTGTACAGAGTCACTGTTTATTCAGGGTAATGGTCACTCAGTGTGTAAGTGGACAGAGTCACTGTTTATTCAGGGTGAGGGTCACTCACTGTGTAACTGTGCAGTGTCACTGTTTATTCAGGGTGAGGGTCACTCACTGTGTAACTGTACAGAGTCACTGTTTATTAAGGGTGAGGTCACTCACTGTGTAACTGCGCAGAGTCTCTGTTCATTCAGGGTGAGGGTCACTCACTGCGTAATTGGACAGAGTAACTGTTTATTCAGGGTGAGGGTCACTCACTGCGTAACTGCGCAGAGTCTCTGTTTATTCAGGGTGAGGATCACTCACTGTGTAACTGTACAGAGTAACTGTTTATTCAGGGTGAGGATCACTCACTGTGTAACTGTACACAGTCACCATTTATTCAGGGTGAGTATCACTCACTGTGTAATTGGACAGAGTAACTGTTTATTCAGGCTGAGGTTCACTCACTGTGTAACTGTACAGCATCACTGTTTATTCAGGGTGAGGGTCACTCACTGTGTAACTGTACACATCACTGTTTATTCAGGGTGAGGGTCACTCACTGTGTAACTGTACAGAGTCACTGTTTATCCAGGGTGAGGGTCACTCGCTGTGTAACTGTACAGAGTAACTGTTTATTCAGGGTGAGGATCACTCACTGTGTAACTGTACAGAGTCACCATTTATTCAGGGTGAGCCTCACTCACTGCGTAATTGGACAGAGTAACTGTTTATTCAGGCTGAGGTTCACTCACTGTGTAACTGTACAGCATCACTGTTTATTCAGGGTGAGGGTCACTCACTGTGTAACTGTACAGAGTCACTGTTTATCCAGGGTGAGGGTCACTCACTGTGTAACTGTACAGAGTCACCGTTTATTCAAGCTGAGGTTCACTCACTGTGTAACTGTACAGCATCACTGTTTATTCAGGGTGAGGGTCACTCACTGTGTAACTGTACAGAGTCACTGTTTATCCAGGGTGAGGGTCACTCGCTGTGTAACTGTACAGAGTCAACGTTTATTCAGGGTGAGGGCCACTCACTGTAACTGGACAGAGTCACTGTTTATTCAGGGTGAGGGTCACTCACTGTGTAACTGTACAGAGTCACTGTTTATTCAGGGTGAGGGTCACTCACTGTGTAACTGTACAGAGTCTCTGTTTATTCAGGGTGAGGGAACTCACTGTGTAACTGTCCAGAGTCAACGTTTATTCAGGGTGAGGGTCACTCGCTGTGTAACTGTACAGAGTCACTTTTTATTCAGGGTGATGGTCACTCACTGTGTAACTGTACAGAGTCACTGTTTATTCAGGTTGAGGGTCACTCACTGTGTAACTGTACAGAGTCACTGTTTATTCAGGGTGAGGGTCACTCACTGCGTAACTGGACAGAGTCACTGTTTATTCAGGGTGAGGGTCACTCACTGTAACTGGACAGAGTCTCTGTTTATTCAGGGTGAGGGTCACTCACTGTGTAACTGTACAGAGTCACTGTTTATTCAGGGTGATGGTCACTCACTGTGTAACTGTACAGAGTCACTGTTTATTCAGGTTGAGGGTCACTCACTGTGTAACTGTACAGAGTCACTGTTTATTCAGGGTGAGGGTCACTCACTGCGTAACTGGACAGAGTCACTGTTTATTCAGGGTGAGGGTCACTCACTGTGTAATAGTACAGAGTCACTGTTTATTCAGGGTGAGGGTCACTCACTGTGTAATTGTACAGAGTCACTGTTTATTCAGGGTGAGGGTCACTCACTGTGTAACTGGACAGAGTCACTGTTTATTCAGGGTGAGGGTCACTCACTGTGTAACTGGACAGAGTCACTGTTTATTCAGGGTGAGGGTCACTCGCTGTGTAACTGCAGAGTCACCGTTTATTCAGTGTGAGGGTCACTCACTGTGTAAGTGGACACAGTCACTGTTTATTCAGGGTAATGGTCACTCAATGTGTAACTGTACAGAGTCACTGTTTATTCAGGGTGAGGTCACTCACTGTGTAACTGTACAGAGTCACTGTTTATTCAGGGTGAAGGTCACTCACTGTGTAACTGTACAGAGTCACTGTTTATTCAGGGTGAGGTTCACTCACTGTGTAACTGTACAGAGTCACTGTTTATTCAGGGTGAGGGTCACTCACTGTGTAACTGCAGAGTCACTGTTTATTCAGGGTGAGGGTCACTCACTGTGCAACTGTACAGCGTCACTGTTTATTCAGGGTGAGGGTCACTCACTGTGTAACTGCAGAGTCACTGTTTATTCAGGGTGAGGGTCACACACTGTGCAACTGTACAGCGTCACTGTTTATTCAGGGTGAGGGTCACTCACTGTGTAATTGGACAGAGTCACTGTTTATTCAGGGTGAGGGTCACTCACTGTGTAACTGTACAGAGTCACTGTTTATTCAGGGTAATGGTCACTCAATGTGTAAGTGGACAGAGTCACTGTTTATTCAGGGTGAGTGTCACTCATTGTGTAACTGTACAGAGTCACTGTTTATTCAGGGTGAGGTCACTCACTGTGTAACTGTACAGAGTCACTGTTTATTAAGGGTGAGGTCACTCACTGTGTAACTGCGCAGAGTCTCTGTTTATTCAGGGTGAGGGTCACTCACTGTGTAACTGTACAGAGTAACTGTTTATTCAGGGTGAGGGTCACTCACTGCGTAACTGCGCAGAGTCTCTGTTTATTCAGGGTGAGGGTCACTCACTGTGTAACTGTACAGAGTAACTGTTTATTCAGGGTGAGGGTCACTCACTGTGTAACTGTACAGAGTCACTGTTTATTCAGGGTGAGGGTCACTCACTGTGTAACTGTACAGAGTCACTGTTTATTCAGGGTGAGGGTCACTCACTGTGTAACTGTACAGAGTCACTGTTTATTCAGGGTGAGGGTCACTCTCTGTGTAACTGTACGGAGTCACTGTTTATTCAGGGTGAGGGTCACTCACTGTGTAACTGTACAGCATCACTGTTTATTCAGGGTGAGGGTCACTCGCTGTGTTACTGCAGAGTCACGGTTCATTCAGGGTGAGGGTCACTCACTGCGTAATTGGACAGAGTAACTGTTTATTCAGGGTGAGGGTCACTCACTGCGTAACTGCGCAGAGTCTCTGTTTATTCAGGGTGAGGGTCACTCACTGTGTAACTGTACAGAGTAACTGTTTATTCAGGGTGAGGGTCACTCACTGCGTAACTGCGCAGAGTCTCTGTTTATTCAGGGTGAGGGTCACTCACTGTGTAACTGTACAGAGTAACTGTTTATTCAGGCTGAGGTTCACTCACTGTGTAACTGTACAGAGTCACTGTTTATTCAGGGTGAGGGTCACTCACTGTGTAACTGTACAGAGTCACTGTTTATTCAGGGTGAGGGTCACTCTCTGTGTAACTGTACGGAGTCACTGTTTATTCAGGGTGAGGGTCACTCACTGTGTAACTGTACAGCATCACTGTTTATTCAGGGTGAGGGTCACTCACTGTGTAACTGTACAGAGTCACTGTTTATCCAGGGTGAGGATCACTCACTGTGTAACTGTACAGAGTCACCGTTTATTCAGGGTGAGGGTCACTCACTGTGTAACTGTACAGAGTCAACGTTTATTCAGGGTGAGGGCCACTCACTGTAACTGGACAGAGTCTCTGTTTATTCAGGGTGATGGTCACTCACTGTGTAACTGTACAGAGTCACTGTTTATTCAGGTTGAGGGTCACTCACTGTGTAACTGTCCAGAGTTAACGTTTATTCAGGGTGAGGATCACTCACAGTGTAACTGTACAGAGTCAACGTTTATTCAGGGTGAGGGCCACTCACTGTAACTGGACAGAGTCTCTGTTTATTCAGGGTGATGGTCACTCACTGTGTAACTGTACAGAGTCACTGTTTATTCAGGGTGAGGGTCACTCTCTGTGTAACTGTACGGAGTCACTGTTTATTCAGGGTGATGGTCACTCACTGTGTAACTGTACAGAGTCACTGTTTATTCAGGTTGAGGGTCACTCACTGTGTAACTGGACAGAGTCACTGTTTATTCAGGGTGAGGGTCACTCACTGTGTAACTGTACAGAGTCACTGTTTATTCAGGGTGAGGGTCACTCACTGCGTAACTGGACAGAGTCACTGTTTATTCAGGGTGAGGGTCACTCACTGTGTAATTGTACAGAGTCACTGTTTATTCAGGGTGAGGGTCACTCACTGTGTAATTGTGCAGAGTAGTTGTTTATTCAGGGTGAGGGTCACTCACTGTGTAACTGTACAGAGTCACTGTTTATTCAGGGTGAGTGTCACTCACTGTCTAACTGCAGAGTCACCGTTTATTCAGGGTGAGGGTCACTCGCTGTGTAACTGTACAGAGTCACCGTTTATTCAGGGTGAGGGTCACTCACAGTGAAATTGTACAGATTCACTGTTTATTCAGGGTGAGGGTCACTCACTGCTTAACTGGACAGAGTCACTGTTTATTCAGGGTGAGGGTCACTCGCTGTGTGACTGTACAGAGTCACTGTTTATTCAGGGTGAGGGTCACTCACTGTGTAATTGTACAGTGTCACTGTTTATTCAGGGTGAGGGTCACTCACTGCGTAACTGGACAGAGTCACTGTTTATTCAGGGTGAGGGCCACTCACTGTAACTGGACAGAGTCTCTGTTTATTCAGGGTGAGGGTCACTCACTGTGTAACTGTACAGAGTCACTGTTTAATCAGGTTGAGGGTCACTCACTGTGTAACTGTACAGAGTCACTGTTTATTCAGGGTGAGGGTCACTCACTGCGTAACTGGACAGAGTCACTGTTTATTCAGGGTGAGGGTCACTCACTGTGTAACTGTCCAGAGTCAACGTTTATTCAGGGTGAGGGCCACTCACTGTAACTGGACAGAGTCTCTTTTTATTCAGGTTGAGGGTCACTCACTGTGTAACTGTACAGAGTCACTGTTTATTCAGGGTGAGGGTCACTCACTGTGTAACTGTACAGAGTCACTGTTTATTCAGGGTGAGGGACACTCACTGCGTAACTGGACAGAGTCACTGTTTATTCAGGGTGAGGGTCACTCACTGTGTAATTGTACAGAGTCACTGTTTATTCAGGGTGAGGGTCACTCACTGTGTAACTGTACAGAGACACTGTTTATCCAGGGTGAGGATCACTCACTGTGTAACTGTACAGAGTCACCGTTTATTCAGGGTGAGGGTCACTCACTGTGTAACTGTACAGAGTCAACGTTTATTCAGGGTGAGGGTCACTCACTGTAACTGGACAGAGTCTCTGTTTATTCAGGGTGATGGTCACTCACTGTGTAACTGTACAGAGTCACTGTTTATTCAGGTTGAGGGACACTCACTGTGTAACTGTCCAGAGTCAACGTTTATTCAGGGTGAGGGCCACTCACTGTAACTGGACAGAGTCTCTGTTTATTCAGGGTGATGGTCACTCACTGTGTAACTGTACAGAGTCACTGTTTATTCAGGGTGATGGTCACTCACTGTGTAACTGTACAGAGTCACTGTTTATTCAGGTTGAGGGTCACTCACTGTGTAACTGTACAGAGTCACTGTTTATTCAGGGTGAGGGTCACTCACTGCGTAACTGGACAGAGTCACTGTTTATTCAGGGTGAGGGTCACTCACTGTGTAATTGTACAGAGTCACTGTTTATTCAGGGTGAGGGTCACTCACTGTGGAATTGTGCAGAGTAGTTGTTTATTCAGGGTGAGGGTCACTCACTGTGTAACTGTACAGAGTCACTGATTATTCAGGTTGAGGGTCACTCACTGTGTAACTGTACAGAGTCACTGTTTATTCAGGGTGAGGGTCACTCACTGTCAAACTGCAGAGTCACCGTTTATTCAGGGTGAGGGTCACTCGCTGTGTAACTGCAGAGTCACCGTTTATTCAGGGTGAGGGTCACTCACAGTGAAATTGTACAGATTCACTGTTTATTCAGGGTGAGGGTCACTCACTGCTTAACTGGACAGAGTCACTGTTTATTCAGGGTGAGGGTCACTCGCTGTGTGACTGTACAGAGTCACTGTTTATTCAGGGTGAGGGTCACTCACTGTGTAATTGTACAGTGTCTCTGTTTATTCAGGGTGAGGGCCACTCACTGTGTAACTGTACAGAGTCACTGTTTATTCAGGGTGAGGATCACTCACTGTGTAACTGTACAGAGTCACTGATTATTCAGGTTGAGGGTCACTCACTGTGTAACTGTACAGAGTCACTGTTTATTCAGGGTGAGGGTCACTCACTGTCAAACTGCAGAGTCACCGTTTATTCAGGGTGAGGGTCACTCGCTGTGTAACTGCAGAGTCACCGTTTATTCAGGGTGAGGGTCACTCACAGTGAAATTGTACAGATTCACTGTTTATTCAGGGTGAGGGTCACTCACTGCTTAACTGGACAGAGTCACTGTTTATTCAGGGTGAGGGTCACTCGCTGTGTGACTGTACAGAGTCACTGTTTATTCAGGGTGAGGGTCACTCACTGTGTAATTGTACAGTGTCTCTGTTTATTCAGGGTGAGGGCCACTCACTGTAACTGGACAGAGTCTCTGTTTATTCAGGGTGATGGTCACTCACTGAGTAACTGTACAGAGTCACTGATTATTCAGGTTGAGGGTCACTCACTGTGTAACTGTACAGAGTCACTGTTTATTCAGGGTGAGGGTCACTCACTGCGTAACTGGACAGAGTCACTGTTTATTCAGGGTGAGGGTCACTCACTGTGTAATAGTACAGAGTCACTGTTTATTCAGGGTGAGGGTCACTCACTGTGTAATTGTACAGAGTCACTGTTTATTCAGGGTGAGGGTCACTCACTGTGTAACTGGACAGAGTCACTGTTTATTCAGGGTGAGGGTCACTCACTGTGTAACTGGACAGAGTCACTGTTTATTCAGGGTGAGGGTCACTCGCTGTGTAACTGCAGAGTCACCGTTTATTCAGTGTGAGGGTCACTCACAGTGTAACTGGACAGAGTCACTGTTTATTCAGGGTGAGGGTCACTCACTGCTTAACTGTACAGAGTCACTGTTTATTCAGGGTGAGGGTCACTCACTGCTTAACTGGACAGAGTCACTGTTTATTCAGGGTAAGGGTCACTCACTGTGTAAGTGGACACAGTCACTGTTTATTCAGGGTAATGGTCACTCAATGTGTAACTGTACAGAGTCACTGTTTATTCAGGGTGAGGTCACTCACTGTGTAACTGTACAGAGTCACTGTTAATTCAGGGTGAGGTTCACTCACTGTGTAACTGTACAGAGTCACTGTTTATTCAGGGTGAAGGTCACTCACTGTGTAACTGTACAGAGTCACTGTTTATTCAGGGTGAGGGTCACTCACTGTGTAACTGCAGAGTCACTGTTTATTCAGGGTGAGGGTCACTCACTGTGCAACTGTACAGCGTCACTGTTTATTCAGGGTGAGGGTCACTCACTTTGTAACTGCAGAGTCACTGTTTATTCAGGGTGAGGGTCACTCACTGTGCAACTGTACAGCGTCACTGTTTATTCAGGGTGAGGGTCACTCACTGTGTAATTGGACAGAGTCACTGTTTATTCAGGGTGAGGGTCACTCACTGTGTAACTGTACAGAGTCACTGTTTATTCAGGGTAATGGTCACTCAATGTGTAAGTGGACAGAGTCACTGTTTATTCAGGGTGAGGTTCACTGTTGTGTAACTGTACAGAGTCACTGTTTATTCAGGGTGAGGTCACTCACTGTGTAACTGTACAGAGTCACTGTTTATTCAGGGTGAGGGTCACTCACTGTGTAACTGTGCAGTGTCACTGTTTATTCAGGGTGAGGGTCACTCACTGTGTAACTGTACAGAGTCACTGTTTATTAAGGGTGAGGTCACTCACTGTGTAACTGCGCAGAGTCTCTGTTTATTCAGGGTGAGGGTCACTCGCTGTGTTACTGCAGAGTCACGGTTCATTCAGGGTGAGGGTCACTCACTGCGTAATTGGACAGAGTAACTGTTTATTCAGGGTGAGGGTCACTCACTGCGTAATTGGACAGAGTAACTGTTTATTCAGGGTGAGGGTCACTCACTGTGTAACTGTACAGAGTCACTGTTTATTCAGGGTGAGGGTCACTCTCTGTGTAACTGTACGGAGTCACTGTTTATTCAGGGTGAGGGTCACTCACTGTGTAACTGTACAGCATCACTGTTTATTCAGGGTGAGGGTCACTCACTGTGTAACTGTACAGAGTCACTGTTTATCCAGGGTGAGGGTCACTCACTGTGTAACTGTACAGAGTCACCGTTTATTCAGGGTGAGGGTCACTCACTGTGTAACTGTACAGAGTCAACGTTTATTCAGGGTGAGGGCCACTCACTGTAACTGGACAGAGTCTCTGTTTATTCAGGGTGATGGTCACTCACTGTGTAACTGTACAGAGTCACTGTTTATTCAGGTTGAGGGTCACTCACTGTGTAACTGTACAGAGTCTCTGTTTATTCAGGGTGAGGGTCACTCACTGTGTAACTGGACAGAGTCTCTGTTTATTCAGGGTGATGGTCACTCACTGTGTAACTGTACAGAGTCACTGTTTATTCAGGGTGAGGGTCACTCACTGCGTAACTGGACAGAGTCACTGTTTATTCAGGGTGAGGGTCACTCACTGTGTAACTGGACAGAGTCACTGTTTATTCAGGGTGATGGTCACTCACTGTGTAACTGTACAGAGTCACTGTTTATTCAGGGTGATGGTCACTCACTGTGTAACTGTACAGAGTCACTGTTTATTCAGGGTGAGGGTCACTCACTGCGTAACTGGACAGAGTCACTGTTTATTCAGGGTGAGGGTCACTCACTGTGTAATTGTACAGAGTCACTGTTTATTCAGGGTGAGGGTCACTCACTGTGTAATTGTACAGAGTAGTTGTTTATTCAGGGTGAGGGTCACTCACTGTGTAACTGTACAGAGTCACTGTTTATTCAGGGTGAGTGTCACTCACTGTCTAACTGCAGAGTCACCGTTTATTCAGGGTGAGGGTCACTCGCTGTGTAACTGCAGAGTCACCGTTTATTCAGGGTGAGGGTCACTCACAGTGAAATTGTACAGATTCACTGTTTATTCAGGGTGAGGGTCACTCACTGCTTAACTGGACAGAGTCACTGTTTATTCAGGGTGAGGGTCACTCGCTGTGTGACTGTACAGAGTCACTGTTTATTCAGGGTGAGGGTCACTCACTGTGTAATTGTACAGTGTCTCTGTTTATTCAGGGTGAGGGTCACTCACTGCTTAACTGGACAGAGTCACTGTTTATTCAGGGTGAGGGTCACTCACTGCTTAACTGGACAGAGTCACTGTTTATTCAGGGTGAGGGTCACTCACTGTGTAACTGGACAGAGTCACTGTTTATTCAGGGTGAGGGTCACTCACTGCTTAACTGGACAGAGTCACTGTTTATTCAGGGTGAGGGTCACTCACTGTGTAATTGTACAGAGTCTCTGTTTATTCAGGGTGAGGGTCACTCACTGCTTAACTGGACAGAGTCACTGTTTATTCAGGGTGAGGGTCACTCACTGTGTAACTGGACAGAGTCACTGTTTATTCAGGGTGAGGGTCACTCACTGCTTTACTGGACAGAGTCACTGTTTATTCAGGGTGAGGGTCACTCACTGTGTAACTGGACAGAGTCTCTGTTAATTCAGGGTGAGGGTCACTCACTGCTTAACTGGACAGAGTCACTGTTTATTCAGGGTAAGGGTCACTCACTGTGTAAGTGGACACAGTCACTGTTTATTCAGGGTGAGGGTCACTCACTGTGTAACTGGACAGAGTCACTGTTTATTCAGGGTAAGGGTCACTCACAGTGTAAGTGTACAGAGTCACTGTTTATTCAGGGTGAGGGTCACTCACTGTGTAACTGGACAGAGTCACTGTTTATTCAGGGTGAGGGTCACTCACAGTGTAATTGTACAGAGTCACTGTTTATTCAGGGTGAGGATCACTCACTGTGTAACTGTACAGAGTCACTGTTTATTCAGGTGAGGGTCACTCACTGTGTAACTGTACAGAGTCACTGTTTATTCAGGGTGAGGGTCACTCACTGCTTAACTGGACAGAGTCACCGTTTATTCAGGGTGAGGGTCACTCATTGTGTAACTGTACAGAGTCACTGTTTATCCAGGGTGAGGGTCACTCACTGTGTAACTGTACAGAGTCACTGTTTATTCAGGGTGAGGGTCACTCACTGTGTAACTGTACAGAGTCTCTGTTTATTCAGGGTGAGGGTCACTCACTGTGTAACTGTACAGAGTCTCTGTTTATTCAGGGTGAGGGTCACTCACTGTGTAACTGTACAGAGTCACTGTTTATCCAGGGTGAGGGTCACTCACTGTGTAACTGTACGGAGTCACTGTTTATTCAGGGTGAGGGTCACTCACTGTGTAACTGTACAGAGTCACTGTTTATTCAGGGTGAGGGTCACTCACTGTGTAACTGTACAAAGTCACTGTTTATCCAGGGTGAGGTCACTCACTGTGTAACTGTACGGAGTCACTGTTTATTCAGGGTGAGGGTCACTCACTGTGTAACTGTACAGAGTCAAAGTTTATTCAGGGTGAGGGCCACTCACTGTAACTGGACAGAGTCTCTGTTTATTCAGGGTGATGGTCAATCACTGTGTAACTGTACAGAGTCACTGTTTATTCAGGTTGAGGGTCACTCACTGTGTAACTGTACAGAGTATCTGTTTATTCAGGGTGAGGGTCACTCACTGTGTAACTGTACAGAGTCCGTTTATTCAGGGTGAGGGTCACTCACTGTGTAACTGTACAGAGTCAAAGTTTATTCAGGGTGAGGGTCACTCACTGTGTAACTGTACGGAGTCACTGTTTATTCAGGGTGAGGGTCACTCACTGTGTAACTGTACAGAGTCACTGTTTATTCAGGGTGAGGGTCACTCACTGTGTAACTGTACAAAGTCACTGTTTATCCAGGGTGAGGTCACTCACTGTGTAACTGTACGGAGTCACTGTTTATTCAGTGTGAGGGTCACTCACTGTGTAACTGTACAGAGTCAAAGTTTATTCAGGGTGAGGGTCACTCACTGTGTAACTGTACAGAGTCACTGTTTATTCAGGGTGAGGGTCACTCACTGCGTAACTGGACAGAGTCACTGTTTATTCAGGGTGAGGGCCACTCACTGTAACTGGACAGAGTCTCTGTTTATTCAGGGTGATGGTCACTCACTGTGTAACTGTACAGAGTCACTGTTTATTCAGGTTGAGGGTCACTCACTGTGTAACTGTACAGAGTCACCGTTTATTCAGGGTGAGGGTCACTAACTGTGTAACTGTACAGAGTCACTGTTTATTCAGGGTGAGGGTCACTCACTGCGTAACTGGACAGAGTCACTGTTTATTCAGGGTGAGGGTCACTCACTGTGTAATTGTACAGAGTCACTGTTTATTCAGGGTGAGGGTCACTCACTGTGTAATTGTACAGAGTCACTGTTTATTCAGGGTGAGGGTCACTCACTGTGTAACTGGACAGAGTCACTGTTTATTCAGGGTGAGGGTCACTCACTGTGTAACTGGACAGAGTCACTGTTTATTCAGGGTGAGGGTCACTCGCTATGTAACTGCAGAGTCACCGTTTATTCAGGGTGAGGGTCACTCACAGTGAAATTGTACAGAGTCACTGTTTATTCAGGGTGAGGATCACTCACTGTGTAACTGGACAGAGTCACTGTTTATTCAGGGTGAGGGTCACTCACTGTGTAACTGGACAGAGTCACTGTTTATTCAGGGTGAGGGTCACTCACTGTGTAACTGGACAGAGTCACTGTTTATTCAGGGTGAGGGTCACTCACTGTGTTACTGGACAGAGTCACTGTTTATTCAGGGTGAGGGTCACTCACTGTGTAACTGGACAGAGTCACTGTTTATTCAGGGTGAGGGTCACTCACTGTGTAACTGGACAGAGTCACTGTTTATTCAGGGTGAGGGTCACTCACTGTGTAACTGGACAGAGTCACTGTTTATTCAGGGTGAGGGTCACTCACTGTGCAACTGGACAGAGTCACTGTTTATTCAGGGTGAGGGTCACTCACTGTGCAACTGGACAGAGTCACTGTTTATTCAGGGTGAGGGTCACTCACTGTGCAACTGGACAGAGTCACTGTTTATTCAGGGTGAGGGTCACTCACTGTGCAACTGGACAGAGTCACTGTTTATTCAGGGTGAGGGTCACTCACTGTGTTACTGGACAGAGTCACTGTTTATTCAGGGTGAGGGTCACTCACTGTGTAACTGTACAGAGTCAAAGTTTATTCAGGGTGAGGGCCACTCACTGTAACTGGACAGAGTCTCTGTTTATTCAGGGTGATGGTCACTCACTGTGTAACTGTACAGAGTCTCTGTTTATTCAGGGTGAGGGTCACTCACTGTGTAACTGGACAGAGTCAACGTTTATTCAGGGTGAGGGCCACTCACTGTAACTGGACAGAGTCTCTGTTTATTCAGGGTGATGGTCACTCACTGTGTAACTGTACAGAGTCTCTGTTTATTCAGGTTGAGGGTCACTCACTGTGTAACTGTACAGAGTCACCGTTTATTCAGGTTGAGGGTCACTCACTGTGTAACTGTACAGAGTCACCGTTTATTCAGGGTGAGGGTCACTCACTGTGTAACTGTACAGAGTCACTGTTTATTCAGGGTGAGGGTCACTCACTGAGTAATAGTACAGAGTCACTGTTTATTCAGGGTGAGGGTCACTCACTGCTTAACTGGACAGAGTCACTGTTTATTCAGGGTAAGGGTCACTCACTGTGTAAGTGGACACAGTCACTGTTTATTCAGGGTGAGGGTCACTCACTGTGTAACTGGACAGAGTCACTGTTTATTCAGGGTAAGGGTCACTCACAGTGTAAGTGTACAGAGTCACTGTTTATTCAGGGTGAGGGTCACTCACTGTGTAACTGGACAGAGTCACTGTTTATTCAGGGTGAGGGTCACTCACTGTGTAACTGTACAGAGTCACTGTTTATTCAGGTGAGGGTCACTCACTGAGTAACTGTACAGAGTCACTGTTTATTCAGGGTGAGGGTCACTCACTGCTTAACTGGACAGAGTCACCGTTTATTCAGGGTGAGGGTCACTCATTGTGTAACTGTACAGAGTCTCTGTTTATTCAGGGTGAGGGTCACTCACTGTGTAACTGTACAGAGTCACTGTTTATCCAGGGTGAGGGTCACTCACTGTGTAACTGTACGGAGTCACTGTTTATTCAGGGTGAGGGTCACTCACTGTGTAACTGTACAGAGTCACTGTTTATTCAGGGTGAGGGCCACTCACTGTAACTGGACAGAGTCTCTGTTTATTCAGGGTGATGGTCACTCACTGTGTAACTGTACAGAGTCTCTGTTTATTCAGGGTGAGGGTCACTCACTGTGTAACTGGACAGAGTCAACGTTTATTCAGGGTGAGGGCCACTCACTGTAACTGGACAGAGTCTCTGTTTATTCAGGGTGATGGTCACTCACTGTGTAACTGTACAGAGTCTCTGTTTATTCAGGTTGAGGGTCACTCACTGTGTAACTGTACAGAGTCACCGTTTATTCAGGTTGAGGGTCACTCACTGTGTAACTGTACAGAGTCACCGTTTATTCAGGGTGAGGGTCACTCACTGTGTAACTGTACAGAGTCACTGTTTATTCAGGGTGAGGGTCACTCACTGAGTAATAGTACAGAGTCACTGTTTATTCAGGGTGAGGGTCACTCACTGCTTAACTGGACAGAGTCACTGTTTATTCAGGGTAAGGGTCACTCACTGTGTAAGTGGACACAGTCACTGTTTATTCAGGGTGAGGGTCACTCACTGTGTAACTGGACAGAGTCACTGTTTATTCAGGGTAAGGGTCACTCACAGTGTAAGTGTACAGAGTCACTGTTTATTCAGGGTGAGGGTCACTCACTGTGTAACTGGACAGAGTCACTGTTTATTCAGGGTGAGGGTCACTCACTGTGTAACTGTACAGAGTCACTGTTTATTCAGGTGAGGGTCACTCACTGAGTAACTGTACAGAGTCACTGTTTATTCAGGGTGAGGGTCACTCACTGCTTAACTGGACAGAGTCACCGTTTATTCAGGGTGAGGGTCACTCATTGTGTAACTGTACAGAGTCTCTGTTTATTCAGGGTGAGGGTCACTCACTGTGTAACTGTACAGAGTCACTGTTTATCCAGGGTGAGGGTCACTCACTGTGTAACTGTACGGAGTCACTGTTTATTCAGGGTGAGGGTCACTCACTGTGTAACTGTACAGAGTCACTGTTTATTCAGGGTGAGGGTCACTCACTGTGTAACTGTACAAAGTCACTGTTTATCCAGGGTGAGGTCACTCACTGTGTAACTGTACGGAGTCACTGTTTATTCAGGGTGAGGGTCACTCACTGTGTAACTGTACAGAGTCACTGTTTATTCAGGGTGAGGGTCACTCACTGTGTAACTGTACAGAGTCACTGTTTATTCAGGGTGAGGGTCACTCACTGTGTAACTGTACAGAGTCACTGTTTATTCAGGGTGAGGGTCACTCACTGTGTAACTGTACAAAGTCACTGTTTATCCAGGGTGAGGTCACTCACTGTGTAACTGTACAGAGTCACTGTTTATTCAGGGTGAGGGTCACTCACGGTGTAACTGTACAGAGTCACCGTTTATTCAGGGTGAGGGTCACTCACTGTAACTGGACAGAGTCTCTGTTTATTCAGGGTGATGGTCACTCACTGTGTAACTGTACAGAGTCACTGTTTATTCAGGTTGAGGGTCACTCACTGTGTAACTGTACAGAGTCACTGTTTATTCAGGGTGAGGGTCACTCACTGTGTAACTGTACAGAGTCAACATTTATTCAGGGTGAGGGCCACTCACTGTAACTGGACAGAGTCTCTGTTTATTCAGGGTGATGGTCACTCACTGTGTAACTGTACAGAGTCACTGTTTATTCAGGTTGAGTGTCACTCACTGTGTAACTGTACAGAGTCACCGTTTATTCAGGGTGAGGGTCACTCACTGTGTAACTGGACAGAGTCACTGTTTATTCAGGGTGAGGGTCACTCACTGTGTAATTGTACAGAGTCACTGTTTATTCAGGGTGAGGGTCACTCACTGTGTAATTGTACAGAGTCACTGTTTATTCAGGGTGAGGGTCACTCACTGTGTAACTGGACAGAGTCACTGTTTATTCAGGGTGAGGGTCACTCACTGTGTAACTGGACAGAGTCACTGTTTATTCAGGGTGAGGGTCACTCGCTATGTAACTGCAGAGTCACCGTTTATTCAGGGTGAGGGTCACTCACAGTGAAATTGTACAGAGTCACTGTTTATTCAGGGTGAGGATCACTCACTGTGTAACTGGACAGAGTCACTGTTTATTCAGGGTGAGGGTCACTCACTGTGTAACTGGACAGAGTCACTGTTTATTCAGGGTGAGGGTCACTCACTGTGTAACTGGACAGAGTCACTGTTTATTCAGGGTGAGGGTCACTCACTGTGTTACTGGACAGAGTCACTGTTTATTCAGGGTGAGGGTCACTCACTGTGTAACTGGACAGAGTCACTGTTTATTCAGGGTGAGGGTCACTCACTGTGTAACTGGACAGAGTCACTGTTTATTCAGGGTGAGGGTCACTCACTGTGTAACTGGACAGAGTCACTGTTTATTCAGGGTGAGGGTCACTCACTGTGCAACTGGACAGAGTCACTGTTTATTCAGGGTGAGGGTCACTCACTGTGTTACTGGACAGAGTCACTGTTTATTCAGGGTGAGGGTCACTCAATGTGTTACTGGACAGAGTCACTGTTTATTCAGGGTGAGGGTCACTCACTGTGTAACTGTACAGAGTCAAAGTTTATTCAGGGTGAGGGCCACTCACTGTAACTGGACAGAGTCTCTGTTTATTCAGGGTGATGGTCACTCACTGTGTAACTGTACAGAGTCTCTGTTTATTCAGGGTGAGGGTCACTCACTGTGTAACTGTACAGAGTCAACGTTTATTCAGGGTGAGGGTCACTCAATGTGTTACTGGACAGAGTCACTGTTTATTCAGGGTGAGGGTCACTCACTGTGTAACTGTACAGAGTCAAAGTTTATTCAGGGTGAGGGCCACTCACTGTAACTGGACAGAGTCTCTGTTTATTCAGGGTGATGGTCACTCACTGTGTAACTGTACAGAGTCTCTGTTTATTCAGGGTGAGGGTCACTCACTGTGTAACTGTACAGAGTCTCTGTTTATTCAGGGTGAGGGTCACTCACTGTGTAACTGTACAGAGTCAACGTTTATTCAGGGTGAGGGCCACTCACTGTAACTGGACAGAGTCTCTGTTTATTCAGGGTGATGGTCACTCACTGTGTAACTGTACAGAGTCTCTGTTTATTCAGGTTGAGGGTCACTCACTGTGTAACTGTACAGAGTCACCGTTTATTCAGGTTGAGGGTCACTCACTGTGTAACTGTACAGAGTCACCGTTTATTCAGGGTGAGGGTCACTCACTGTGTAACTGTACAGAGTCACTGTTTATTCAGGGTGAGGGTCACTCACTGAGTAATAGTACAGAGTCACTGTTTATTCAGGGTGAGGGTCACTCACTGTGTAATTGTACAGAGTCACTGTTTATTCAGGGTGAGGGTCACTCACTGTGTAACTGTACAGAGTCACTGTTTATTCAGGGTGAGGTCACTCACTGTGTAACTGTACAGAGTCACTGTTTATTCAGGGTGAGGTTCACTCACTGTGTAACTGTACAGAGTCACTGTTTATTCAGGGTGAGGGTCACTCACTTTGTAACTGCAGAGTCACTGTTTATTCAGGGTGAGGGTCACTCACTGTGCAACTGTACAGCGTCACTGTTTATTCAGGGTGAGGGTCACTCACTGTGTAACTGCAGAGTCACTGTTTATTCAGGGTGAGGGTCACTCACTGTGTAACTGTACAGAGTCACTGTTTATTCAGGGTGAGGTTCACTCACTGTGTAACTGTACAGAGTCACTGTTTATTCAGGGTGAGGGTCACTCACTTTGTAACTGCAGAGTCACTGTTTATTCAGGGTGAGGGTCACTCACTGTGCAACTGTACAGCGTCACTGTTTATTCAGGGTGAGGGTCACTCACTGTGTAACTGCAGAGTCACTGTTTATTCAGGGTGAGGGTCACTCACTGTGTAATTGGACAGAGTAACTGTTTATTCAGGGTGAGGGTCACTCACTGTGTAACTGTACAGAGTCACTGTTTATTCAGGGTAATGGTCACTCAATGTGTAAGTGGACAGAGTCACTGTTTATTCAGGGTGAGGGTCACTCACTGTGTAACTGTACAGAGTCACTGTTTATTCAGGGTGAGGTCACTCACTGTGTAACTGTACAGAGTCACTGTTTATTCAGGGTGAGGGTCACTCACTGTGTAACTGTGCAGTGTCACTGTTTATTCAGGGTGAGGGTCACTCACTGTGTAACTGTACAGAGTCACTGTTTATTAAGGGTGAGGTCACTCACTGTGTAACTGCGCAGAGTCACTGTTTATTCAGGGTGAGGATCACTCACTGTGTAACTGTACGGAGTCACGGTTCATTCAGGGTGAGGGTCACTCACTGCGTAATTGGACAGAGTAACTGTTTATTCAGGGTGAGGGTCACCAACTGCGTAACTGCGCAGAGTCTCTGTATATTCAGGGTGAGGGTCACTCGCTGTGTTACTGCAGAGTCACGGTTCATTCAGGGTGAGGGTCACTCACTGTGTAACTGTACAGAGTAACTGTTTATTCAGGGTGAGGATCACTCACTGTGTAACTGTACAGAGTCACCATTTATTCAGGGTGAGCGTCACTCACTGCGTAATTGGACAGAGTACCTGTTTATTCAGGGTGAGGTTCACTCACTGTGTAACTGTACAGAGTCACTGTTTATTCAGGGTGAGGGTCACTCACTGTGTAACTGTACAGAGTCACTGTTTATTCAGGGTGAGGATCACTCACTGTGTAACTGTACGGAGTCACTGTTTATTCAGGGTGAGGGTCACTCACTGTGTAACTGTACAGCATCACTGTTTATTCAGGGTGAGGGTCACTCGCTGTGTAACTGCAGAGTCACCGTTTATTCAGGGTGAGGGTCACTCACTGTGTAACTGTACAGAGTCACTGTTTATTCAGGGTGAGGGTCACTCACTGCTTAACTGTACAGAGTCACTGTTTATTCAGGGTGAGGGTCACTCACTGCTTAACTGGACAGAGTCACTGTTTATTCAGGGTAAGGGTCACTCACTGTGTAAGTGGACACAGTCACTGTTTATTCAGGGTAATGGTCACTCACTGTGTAACTGTACAGAGTCACTGTTTATTCAGGGTGAGGGTCACTCACTGTGTAACTGTACAGAGTCACTGTTTATTCAGGGTGAAGGTCACTCACTGTGTTACTGGACAGAGTCACTGTTTATTCAGGGTGAGGGTCACTCACTGTGTTACTGGACAGAGTCACTGTTTATTCAGGGTGAGGGTCACTCACTGTGTAACTGTACGGAGTCACTGTTTATTCAGGGTGAGGGTCACTCACTGTGTAACTGTACAGAGTCACCGTTTATTCAGGGTGAGGGTCACTCACTGTGTAACTGTACAGAGTCAAAGTTTATTCAGGGTGAGGGCCACTCACTGTAACTGGACAGAGTCTCTGTTTATTCAGGGTGATGGTCACTCACTGTGTAACTGTACAGAGTCTCTGTTTATTCAGGGTGAGGGTCACTCACTGTGTAACTGTACAGAGTCAACGTTTATTCAGGGTGAGGGTCACTCAATGTGTTACTGGACAGAGTCACTGTTTATTCAGGGTGAGGGTCACTCACTGTGTAACTGTACAGAGTCAAAGTTTATTCAGGGTGAGGGCCACTCACTGTAACTGGACAGAGTCTCTGTTTATTCAGGGTGATGGTCACTCACTGTGTAACTGTACAGAGTCTCTGTTTATTCAGGGTGAGGGTCACTCACTGTGTAACTGTACAGAGTCTCTGTTTATTCAGGGTGAGGGTCACTCACTGTGTAACTGTACAGAGTCAACGTTTATTCAGGGTGAGGGCCACTCACTGTAACTGGACAGAGTCTCTGTTTATTCAGGGTGATGGTCACTCACTGTGTAACTGTACAGAGTCTCTGTTTATTCAGGTTGAGGGTCACTCACTGTGTAACTGTACAGAGTCACCGTTTATTCAGGTTGAGGGTCACTCACTGTGTAACTGTACAGAGTCACCGTTTATTCAGGGTGAGGGTCACTCACTGTGTAACTGTACAGAGTCACTGTTTATTCAGGGTGAGGGTCACTCACTGAGTAATAGTACAGAGTCACTGTTTATTCAGGGTGAGGGTCACTCACTGTGTAATTGTACAGAGTCACTGTTTATTCAGGGTGAGGGTCACTCACTGTGTAACTGTACAGAGTCACTGTTTATTCAGGGTGAGGTCACTCACTGTGTAACTGTACAGAGTCACTGTTTATTCAGGGTGAGGTTCACTCACTGTGTAACTGTACAGAGTCACTGTTTATTCAGGGTGAGGGTCACTCACTTTGTAACTGCAGAGTCACTGTTTATTCAGGGTGAGGGTCACTCACTGTGTAACTGCAGAGTCACTGTTTATTCAGGGTGAGGGTCACTCACTGTGTAACTGTACAGAGTCACTGTTTATTCAGGGTGAGGTTCACTCACTGTGTAACTGTACAGAGTCACTGTTTATTCAGGGTGAGGGTCACTCACTTTGTAACTGCAGAGTCACTGTTTATTCAGGGTGAGGGTCACTCACTGTGCAACTGTACAGCGTCACTGTTTATTCAGGGTGAGGGTCACTCACTGTGTAACTGCAGAGTCACTGTTTATTCAGGGTGAGGGTCACTCACTGTGTAATTGGACAGAGTAACTGTTTATTCAGGGTGAGGGTCACTCACTGTGTAACTGTACAGAGTCACTGTTTATTCAGGGTAATGGTCACTCAATGTGTAAGTGGACAGAGTCACTGTTTATTCAGGGTGAGGGTCACTCACTGTGTAACTGTACAGAGTCACTGTTTATTCAGGGTGAGGTCACTCACTGTGTAACTGTACAGAGTCACTGTTTATTCAGGGTGAGGGTCACTCACTGTGTAACTGTGCAGTGTCACTGTTTATTCAGGGTGAGGGTCACTCACTGTGTAACTGTACAGAGTCACTGTTTATTAAGGGTGAGGTCACTCACTGTGTAACTGCGCAGAGTCACTGTTTATTCAGGGTGAGGATCACTCACTGTGTAACTGTACGGAGTCACGGTTCATTCAGGGTGAGGGTCACTCACTGCGTAATTGGACAGAGTAACTGTTTATTCAGGGTGAGGGTCACCAACTGCGTAACTGCGCAGAGTCTCTGTATATTCAGGGTGAGGGTCACTCGCTGTGTTACTGCAGAGTCACGGTTCATTCAGGGTGAGGGTCACTCACTGTGTAACTGTACAGAGTAACTGTTTATTCAGGGTGAGGATCACTCACTGTGTAACTGTACAGAGTCACCATTTATTCAGGGTGAGCGTCACTCACTGCGTAATTGGACAGAGTACCTGTTTATTCAGGGTGAGGTTCACTCACTGTGTAACTGTACAGAGTCACTGTTTATTCAGGGTGAGGGTCACTCACTGTGTAACTGTACAGAGTCACTGTTTATTCAGGGTGAGGATCACTCACTGTGTAACTGTACGGAGTCACTGTTTATTCAGGGTGAGGGTCACTCACTGTGTAACTGTACAGCATCACTGTTTATTCAGGGTGAGGGTCACTCGCTGTGTAACTGCAGAGTCACCGTTTATTCAGGGTGAGGGTCACTCACTGTGTAACTGTACAGAGTCACTGTTTATTCAGGGTGAGGGTCACTCACTGCTTAACTGTACAGAGTCACTGTTTATTCAGGGTGAGGGTCACTCACTGCTTAACTGGACAGAGTCACTGTTTATTCAGGGTAAGGGTCACTCACTGTGTAAGTGGACACAGTCACTGTTTATTCAGGGTAATGGTCACTC
Organism: Heterodontus francisci; assembly: GCF_036365525.1. NCBI lineage: Eukaryota > Metazoa > Chordata > Chondrichthyes > Heterodontiformes > Heterodontidae > Heterodontus > Heterodontus francisci. The sequence continues at coordinate 58,865,904 of NC_090403.1, forward strand.
ACTGTGTAACTGTACAGAGTCACTGTTTATTCAGGGTGAAGGTCACTCACTGTGTAACTGTACAGAGTCACTGTTTATTCAGGGTGAGGTTCACTCACTGTGTAACTGTACAGAGTCACTGTTTATTCAGGGTGAGGGTCACTCACTTTGTAACTGCAGAGTCACTGTTTATTCAGGGTGAGGGTCACTCACTGTGCAACTGTACAGCGTCACTGTTTATTCAGGGTGAGGGTCACTCACTGTGTAACTGCAGAGTCACTGTTTATTCAGGGTGAGGGTCACTCACTGTGTAATTGGACAGAGTTACTGTTTATTCAGGGTGAGGGTCACTCACTGTGTAACTGTACAGTTTCACTGTTTATTCAGGGTAATGGTCACTCAATGTGTAAGTGGACAGAGTCACTGTTTATTCAGGGTGAGGGTCACTCACTGTGTAACTGTACAGAGTCACTGTTTATTCAGGGTGAGGTCACTCACTGTGTAACTGTACAGAGTCACTGTTTATTCAGGGTGAGGGTCACTCACTGTGTAACTGTGCAGTGTCACTGTTTATTCAGGGTGAGGGTCACTCACTGTGTAACTGTACAGAGTCACGGTTCATTCAGGGTGAGGGTCACTCACTGTGTAACTGTACAGAGTCACCATTTATTCAGGGTGAGCGTCACTCACTGCGTAATTGGACAGAGTACCTGTTTATTCAGGGTGAGGTTCACTCACTGTGTAACTGTACAGAGTCACTGTTTATTCAGGGTGAGGGTCACTCACTGTGTAACTGTACAGAGTCACTGTTTATTCAGGGTGAGGATCACTCACTGTGTAACTGTACGGAGTCACTGTTTATTCAGGGTGAGGGTCACTCACTGTGTAACTGTACAGCATCACTGTTTATTCAGGGTGAGGGTCACTCACTGTGTAAATGTACAGAGTCACTGTTTATCCAGGGTGAGGGTCACTCACTGTGTAACTGTACGGAGTCACTGTTTATTCAGGGTGAGGGTCAGTCACTGTGTAACTGTACAGAGTCACCGTTTATTCAGGTGAGGGTCACTCACTGTGTAACTGTACAGAGTCAACGTTTATTCAGGGTGATGGTCACTCACTGTAACTGGACAGAGTCTCTGTTTATTCAGGGTGATGGTCACTCACTGTGTAACTGTACAGAGTCACTGTTTATTCAGGTTGAGGGTCACTCACTGTGTAACTGTACAGAGTCTCTGTTTATTCAGGGTGAGGGTCACTCACTGTGTAACTGTCCAGAGTCAACGTTTATTCAGGGTGAGGGCCACTCACTGTAACTGGACAGAGTCTCTGTTTATTCAGGGTGATGGTCACTCACTGTGTAACTGTACAGAGTCACTGTTTATTCAGGGTGATGGTCACTCACTGTGTAACTGTACAGAGTCACTGTTTATTCAGGTTGAGGGTCACTCACTGTGTAACTGTACAGAGTCACCGTTTATTCAGGGTGAGGGTCACTCACTGTGTAACTGTACAGAGTCACTGTTTATTCAGGGTGAGGGTCACTCACTGCGTAACTGGACAGAGTCACTGTTTATTCAGGGTGAGGGTCACTCACTGTGTAATTGTACAGAGTCACTGTTTATTCAGGGTGAGGGTCACTCACTGTGTAACTGTACAGAGTCACTGTTTATTCAGGGTGAGTGTCACTCACTGTCTAACTGCAGAGTCACCGTTTATTCAGAGTGAGGGTCACTCACAGTGAAATTGTACAGATTCACTGTTTATTCAGGGTGAGGGTCACTCACTGCTTAACTGGACAGAGTCACTGTTTATTCAGGGTGAGGGTCACTCGCTGTGTGACTGTACAGAGTCACTGTTTATTCAGCGTGAGGGTCACTCACTGTGTAACTGGACAGAGTTACTGTTTATTCAGGGTGAGGGTCACTCACTGTGTTACTGGACATAGTCACTGTTTATTCAGGGTGAGGGTCACTCATAGTGTAACTGTACAGAGTCACCGTTTATTCAGGGTGAGGGTCACTCACTGCTTAACTGGTCAGAATCACCGTTTATTCAGGGTGAGGGTCACTCATTGTGTAACTGTACAGAGTCTCTGTTTATTCAGGGTGAGGGACACTCACTGTGTAACTGGACAGAGTTACTGTTTATTCAGGGTGAGGGTCACTCACTGTGTAACTGGACAGAGTCACTGTTTATTCAGGGTGAGGGTCACTCACTGTGTAACTGGACAGAGTCACTGTTTATTCAGGGTGAGGGTCACTCGCTATGTAACTGCAGAGTCACCGTTTATTCAGGGTGAGGGTCACTCACAGTGAAATTGTACAGAGTCACTGTTTATTCAGGGTGAGGATCACTCACTGTGTAACTGGACAGAGTCACTGTTTATTCAGGGTGAGGGTCACTCACTGTGTAACTGGACAGAGTCACTGTTTATTCAGGGTGAGGGTCACTCACTGTGTAACTGGACAGAGTCACTGTTTATTCAGGGTGAGGGTCACTCACTGTGTTACTGGACATAGTCACTGTTTATTCAGGGTGAGGGTCACTCACTGTGTAACTGGACAGAGTCACTGTTTATTCAGGGTGAGGGTCACTCACTGTGTAACTGGACAGAGTCACTGTTTATTCAGGGTGAGGGTCACTCACTGTGTAACTGGACAGAGTCACTGTTTATTCAGGGTGAAGGTCACTCACTGTGTTACTGGACAGAGTCACTGTTTATTCAGGGTGAGGGTCACTCACTGTGTTACTGGACAGAGTCACTGTTTATTCAGGGTGAGGGTCACTCACTGTGTAACTGTACGGAGTCACTGTTTATTCAGGGTGAGGGTCACTCACTGTGTAACTGTACAGAGTCACCGTTTATTCAGGGTGAGGGTCACTCACTGTGTAACTGTACAGAGTCAAAGTTTATTCAGGGTGAGGGCCACTCACTGTAACTGGACAGAGTCTCTGTTTATTCAGGGTGATGGTCACTCACTGTGTAACTGTACAGAGTCTCTGTTTATTCAGGGTGAGGGTCACTCACTGTGTAACTGTACAGAGTCAACGTTTATTCAGGGTGAGGGCCACTCACTGTAACTGGACAGAGTCTCTGTTTATTCAGGGTGATGGTCACTCACTGTGTAACTGTACAGAGTCTCTGTTTATTCAGGTTGAGGGTCACTCACTGTGTAACTGTACAGAGTCACCGTTTATTCAGGTTGAGGGTCACTCACTGTGTAACTGTACAGAGTCACTGTTTATTCAGGGTGAGGGTCACTCACTGTGTAACTGTACAGAGTCACTGTTTATTCAGGGTGAGGGTCACTCACTGAGTAATAGTACAGAGTCACTGTTTATTCAGGGTGAGGGTCACTCACTGTGTAATTGTACAGAGTCACTGTTTATTCAGGGTGAGGGTCACTCACTGTGTAACTGGACAGAGTCACTGTTTATTCAGGGTGAGGGTCACTCACTGTGTAACTGGACAGAGTCACTGTTTATTCAGGGTGAGGGTCACTCGCTGTGTAACTGCAGAGTCACCGTTTATTCAGGGTGAGGGTCACTCACTGTGTAACTGTACAGAGTCACTGTTTATTCAGGGTGAGGGTCACTCACTGCTTAACTGTACAGAGTCACTGTTTATTCAGGGTGAGGGTCACTCACTGCTTAACTGGACAGAGTCACTGTTTATTCAGGGTAAGGGTCACTCACTGTGTAAGTGGACACAGTCACTGTTTATTCAGGGTGAGGGTCACTCACAGTGAAATTGTACAGAGTCACTGTTTATTCAGGGTGAGGTCACTCACTGTGTAACTGTACAGAGTCACTGTTTATTCAGGGTAATGGTCACTCAATGTGTAACTGTACAGAGTCACTGTTTATTCAGGGTGAGGTCACTCACTGTGTAACTGTACAGAGTCACTGTTTATTCAGGGTGAGGTTCACTCACTGTGTAACTGTACAGAGTCACTGTTTATTCAGGGTGAGGGTCACTCACTGTGTAACTGTACAGAGTCACTGTTTATTCAGGGTGAGGTTCACTCACTGTGTAACTGTACAGAGTCACTGTTTATTCAGGGTGAAGGTCACTCACTGTGTAACTGTACAGAGTCACTGTTTATTCAGGGTGAGGTCACTCACTGTGTAACTGTACAGAGTCACTGTTTATTCAGGGTGAGGGTCACTCACTGTGCAACTGTACAGCGTCACTGTTTATTCAGGGTGAGGGTCACTCACTGTGTAACTGCAGAGTCACTGTTTATTCAGGGTGAGGGTCACTCACTGTGCAACTGTACAGCGTCACTGTTTATTCAGGGTGAGGGTCACTCACTGTGTAATTGGACAGAGTAACTGTTTATTCAGGGTGAGGGTCACTCACTGTGTAACTGTACAGAGTCACTGTTTATTCAGGGTAATGGTCACTCAATGTGTAAGTGGACAGAGTCACTGTTTATTCAGGGTGAGGGTCACTCACTGTGTAACTGTACAGAGTCACTGTTTATTCAGGGTGAGGTCACTCACTGTGTAACTGTACAGAGTCACTGTTTATTCAGGGTGAGGGTCACTCACTGTGTAACTGTGCAGTGTCACTGTTTATTCAGGGTGAGGGTCACTCACTGTGTAACTGTACAGAGTCACTGTTTATTAAGGGTGAGGTCACTCACTGTGTAACTGCGCAGAGTCTCTGTTTATTCAGAGTGAGGGTCACTCGCTGTGTTACTGCAGAGTCACGGTTCATTCAGGGTGAGGGTCACTCACTGCGTAATTGGACAGAGTAACTGTTTATTCAGGGTGAGGGTCACTCACTGCGTAACTGCGCAGAGTCTCTGTTTATTCAGGGTGAGGGTCACTCGCTGTGTTACTGCAGAGTCACGGTTCATTCAGGGTGAGGGTCACTCACTGTGTAACTCTACAGAGTCACTGTTTATTCAGGGTGAGGGTCACTCACTGTGTAACTGTACAGAGTCACTGTTTATTCAGGGTGAGGGTCACTCACTGTGTAACTGTACGGAGTCACTGTTTATTCAGGGTGAGGGTCACTCACTGTGTAACTGTACAGCATCACTGTTTATTCAGGGTGAGGGTCACTCACTGTGTAAATGTACAGAGTCACTGTTTATCCAGGGTGAGGGTCACTCACTGTGTAACTGTACGGAGTCACTGTTTATTCAGGGTGAGGGTCAGTCACTGTGTAACTGTACAGAGTCACCGTTTATTCAGGGTGAGGGTCACTCACTGTAACTGTACAGAGTCTCTGTTTATTCAGGGTGATGGTCACTCACTGTGTAACTGTACAGAGTCACTGTTTATTCAGGTTGAGGGTCACTCACTGTGTAACTGTACAGAGTCTCTGTTTATTCAGGGTGAGGGTCACTCACTGTGTAACTGTCCAGAGTCAACGTTTATTCAGGGTGAGGGCCACTCACTGTAACTGGACAGAGTCTCTGTTTATTCAGGGTGATGGTCACTCACTGTGTAACTGTACAGAGTCACTGTTTATTCAGGGTGATGGTCACTCACTGTGTAACTGTACAGAGTCACTGTTTATTCAGGTTGAGGGTCACTCACTGTGTAACTGTACAGAGTCACCGTTTATTCAGGGTGAGGGTCACTCACAGTGTAACTGTACAGAGTCACTGTTTATTCAGGGTGATGGTCACTCACTGCGTAACTGGACAGAGTCACTGTTTATTCAGGGTGAGGGTCACTCACTGTGTAATTGTACAGAGTCACTGTTTATTCAGGGTGAGGGTCACTCACTGTGTAATTGTACAGAGTAGTTGTTTATTCAGGGTGAGGGTCACTCACTGTGTAACTGTACAGAGTCACTGTTTATTCTGGGTGAGTGTCACTCACTGTCTAACTGCAGAGTCATCGTTTATTCAGGGTGAGGGTCACTCACAGTGAAATTGTACAGATTCACTGTTTATTCAGGGTGAGGGTCACTCACTGCTTAACTGGACAGAGTCACTGTTTATTCAGGGTGAGGGTCACTCGCTGTGTGACTGTACAGAGTCACTGTTTATTCAGGGTGAGGGTCACTCACTGTGTAACTGGACAGAGTTACTGTTTATTCAGGGTGAGGGTCACTCACTGTGTTACTGGACATAGTCACTGTTTATTCAGGGTGAGGGTCACTCATAGTGTAACTGTACAGAGTCACCGTTTATTCAGGGTGAGGGTCACTCACTGCTTAACTGGTCAGAATCACCGTTTATTCAGGGTGAGGGTCACTCATTGTGTAACTGTACAGAGTCTCTGTTTATTCAGGGTGAGGGACACTCACTGCTTAACTGGACAGAGTCACTGTTTATTCAGGGTGAGGGTCACTCACTGCTTTACTGGACAGAGTCACTGTTTATTCAGGGTGAGGGTCACTCACTGTGTAACTGGACAGAGTCTCTGTTAATTCAGGGTGAGGGTCACTCACTGCTTAACTGGACAGAGTCACTGTTTATTCAGGGTGAGGGTCACTCACTGTTTAATTGTACAGAGTCTCTGTTTATTCAGGGTGAGGGTCACTCACTGCTTAACTGGACAGAGTCACTGTTTATTCAGGGTGAGGGTCACTCACTGTTTAATTGTACAGAGTCTCTGTTTATTCAGGGTGAGGGTCACTCACTGCTTAACTGGACAGAGTCACTGTTTATTCAGGGTGAGGGTCACTCACTGTGTAACTGGACAGAGTCACTGTTTATTCAGGGTGAGGGTCACTCACTGCTTAACTGGACAGAGTCACTGTTTATTCAGGGTGAGGGTCACTCACTGTTTAATTGTACAGAGTCTCTGTTTATTCAGGGTGAGGGTCACTCACTGCTTAACTGGACAGAGTCACTGTTTATTCAGGGTGAGGGTCACTCACTGTGTAACTGGACAGAGTCACTGTTTATTCAGGGTGAGGGTCACTCACTGCTTAACTGGACAGAGTCACTGTTTATTCAGGGTGAGGGTCACTCACTGTGTAATTGTACAGAGTCTCTGTTTATTCAGGGTGAGGGTCACTCACTGCTTAACTGGACAGAGTCACTGTTTATTCAGGGTGAGGGTCACTCACTGTGTAACTGGACAGAGTCACTGTTTATTCAGGGTGAGGGTCACTCACTGCTTTACTGGACAGAGTCACTGTTTATTCAGGGTGAGGGTCACTCACTGTGTAACTGGACAGAGTCTCTGTTAATTCAGGGTGAGGGTCACTCACTGCTTAACTGGACAGAGTCACTGTTTATTCAGGGTAAGGGTCACTCACTGTGTAAGTGGACACAGTCACTGTTTATTCAGGGTGAGGGTCACTCACTGTGTAACTGGACAGAGTCACTGTTTATTCAGGGTAAGGGTCACTCACTGTGTAAGTGGACACAGTCACTGTTTATTCAGGGTGAGGGTCACTCACAGTGTAAGTGTACAGAGTCACTGTTTATTCAGGGTGAGGGTCACTCACTGTGTAACTGGACAGAGTCACTGTTTATTCAGGGTGAGGGTCACTCACAGTGTAATTGTACAGAGTCACTGTTTATTCAGGGTGAGGATCACTCACTGTGTAACTGTACAGAGTCACTGTTTATTCAGGTGAGGGTCACTCACTGTGTAACTGTACAGAGTCACTGTTTATTCAGAGTGAGGGTCACTCACTGTGTAACTGTACAGAGTCACTGTTTATTCAGGGTGAGGGTCACTCACTGCTTAACTGGACAGAGTCACCGTTTATTCAGGGTGAGGGTCACTCATTGTGTAACTGTACAGAGTCTCTGTTTATTCAGGGTGAGGGTCACTCACTGTGTAACTGTACAGAGTCACTGTTTATCCAGGGTGAGGGTCACTCACTGTGTAACTGTACGGAGTCACTGTTTATTCAGGGTGAGGGTCACTCACTGTGTAACTGTACAGCATCACTTTTTATTCAGGGTGAGGGTCACTCACTGTGTAACTGTACAGAGTCACTGTTTATCCAGGGTGAGGGTCACTCACTGTGTAACTGTACGGAGTCACTGTTTATTCAGGGTGAGGGTCACTCACTGTGTAACTGTACAGAGTCCGTTTATTCAGGGTGAGGGTCACTCACTGTGTAACTGTACAGAGTCATAGTTTATTCAGGGTGAGGGCCACTCACTGTAACTGGACAGAGTCTCTGTTTATTCAGGGTGATGGTCACTCACTGTGTAACTGTACAGAGTCACTGTTTATTCAGGTTGAGGGTCACTCACTGTGTAACTGTACAGAGTCTCTGTTTATTCAGGGTGAGGGTCACTCACTGTGTAACTGTACAGAGTCACTGTTTATTTAGGTTGAGGGTCACTCACTGTGTAACTGTACAGAGTCACCGTTTATTCAGGGTGAGGGTCACTCACTGTAACTGGACAGAGTCTCTGTTTATTCAGGGTGATGGTCACTCACTGTGTAACTGTACAGAGTCACTGTTTATTTAGGTTGAGGGTCACTCACTGTGTAACTGTACAGAGTCACCGTTTATTCAGGGTGAGGGTCACTCACTGTGTAACTGTACAGAGTCACTGTTTATTCAGGGTGAGGGTCACTCACTGCGTTACTGGACAGAGTCACTGTTTATTCAGGGTGAGGGTCACTCACTGTGTAATTGTACAGAGTCACTGTTCATTCAGGGTGAGGGTCACTCACTGTGTAATTGTACAGAGTCACTGTTTATTCAGGGTGAGGGTCACTCACTGTGTAACTGGACAGAGTCACTGTTTATTCAGGGTGAGGGTCACTCACTGTGTATCTGGACAGAGTCACTGTTTATTCAGGGTGAGGGTCACTCGCTGTGTAACTGCAGAGTCACCGTTTATTCAGGGTGAGGGTCACTCACAGTGAAATTGTACAGAGTCACTGTTTATTCAGGGTGAGGGTCACTCACTGTGTAACTGGACAGAGTCACTGTTTATTCAGGGTGAGGGTCACTCACTGTGTAACTGGACAGAGTCACTGTTTATTCAGGGTGAGGGTCACTCACTGTGTAACTGGACAGAGTCACTGTTTATTCAGGGTGAGGGTCACTCACTGTGTAACTGGACAGAGTCACTGTTTATTCAGGGTGAGGGTCACTCACTGTGTTACTGGACAGAGTCACTGTTTATTCAGGGTGAGGGTCACTCACTGTGTAACTGGACAGAGTCACTGTTTATTCAGGGTGAGGGTCACTCACTGTGTAACTGGACAGAGTCACTGTTTATTCAGGGTGAGGGTCACTCACTGTGTTACTGGACAGAGTCACTGTTTATTCAGGGTGAGGGTCACTCACTGTGTTACTGGACAGAGTCACTGTTTATTCAGGGTGAGGGTCACTCACAGTGTAACTGTACAGAGTCACCGTTTATTCAGGGTGAGGGTCACTCACTGCTTAACTGGACAGAGTCACCGTTTATTCAGGGTGAGGGTCACTCATTGTGTAACTGTGCAGAGTCTCTGTTTATTCAGGGTGAGGGTCACTCACTGTGTAACTGTACAGAGTCACTGTTTATTCAGGGTGAGGGTCACTCACTGTGTAACTGTACAGAGTCACTGTTTATTCAGGGTGAGGGTCACTCACTGCGTAACTGTACAGAGTCACCGTTTATTCAGGGTGAGGTCACTCACTGTGTAACTGTACAGAGTCACTGTTTATTCAGGGTGAGGGTCACTCACTGTAACTGTACAGAGTCACTGTTTATTCAGGGTGAGGGTCACTCACTGTGTAACTGTACAGAGTCACTGTTTATTCAGGGTGAGGGTCACTCACTGTAACTGTACAGAGTCACTGTTTATTCAGGGTGAGGGTCACTCACTGTGTAACTGTACAGAGTCACTGTTTATTCAGAGTGAGGGTCACTCACTGTGTAACTGTACAGAGTCACTGTTTATTCAGGGTGAGGGTCACTCACTGTGTAACTGTACAGAGTCACTGTTTATTCAGAGTGAGGGTCACTCACTGTGTAACTGTACAGAGTCACTGTTTATTCAGGGTGAGGGTCACTCATTGCGTAACTGTACAGCGTCACTGTTTATTCAGGCTGATGGTCACTCACTGTGTAACTGTACAGAGTCACTGTTTATTCAGGGTGAGGGTCACTCATTGCGTAACTGTACAGCGTCACTGTTTATTCAGGCTGATGGTCACTCACTGCGTAACTGAACAGAGTTACCGTTTATTCAGGATGAGGGTCACTCACTGTGTAACTGTACAGAGTCACTGTTTATTCAGGGTGAGGGTCACTCACTGTATAACTGTACAGAGTCACTGTTTATTCAGGGTGAGGGTCACTCACTGTGTAACTGTACAGAGTCACTGTTTATTCAGGGTGAGGGTCACTCACTGTGTAACTGTACAGAGTCACTGTTTATTCAGGGTGAGGGTCACTCACTGTGTAACTGTGCAGAGTCTCTGTTAATTCAGGGTGAGGATCTTCTTCTTCTTCTTTGGCCTCCTTGTCTCGGGAGACAATGGATAAGCACCTGAGGTGGTCAGTGGTTTGTGAAGCAGCGCCTGGAGTGGCTTTAATGGCTAATTCTTGAGTGACAGACTCTTCCTCTGGTGCTGCAGATAAAATTGGTTGTCGGGGCTGTTACACAGTTGGCTCTCCCCTTGCACTTCTGTCTTTTTTCCTGCCAACTGCTAAGTCTCTTCGACTCGCCACACTTTAGCCCCGCCTTTATGGCTGCCCACCAGCTCTGGCAATCACTGGCACCTGACTCACACGACTTGTGATCAATGTCGCAGGATTTCATGTCGCGTTTGCAGACGTCTTTAAAGCGGAGACATGGACGGCCGGTGGGCCTGATACCAGTGGCGAGCTCGCTGTACAAAGTGTCCTTGGGGATCCTGCCATCTTCCATGCGGCTCACATGGCCAAGCCATCTCAAGCGCCGCTGACTCAGTAGTGTGTATAAGCTGGGGATGTTGGCCGTCTCGAGGACTTCTGTGTTGGAGATACGGTCCTGCCACCTGATGCCAAGCATTCTCCAGAGACAGCGAAGATGGAATGAGTTGAGACGTCGCTCTTGGCTGACGTACGTTGTCCAGGCCTCGCTGCCGTAGAGCAAGGGACTGAGGACACAGGCTTGAAATACGCGGACTTTTGTGTTCCGTGTCAGTGCGCCATTTTCCCACACTCTGTTGCCAGTCTGGACATAGCAGCGGACGCCTTTCCCATGCGTTTGTTGATATCTGCATCGAGAGACAGGTTACTGGTGATAGTTAAGCCTAGGTAGTTGTTGCAGTCACCGCAGTCACCTTTGTTTTTATGGAGGGTGATGATATTGGCATCGCGCATGTCCTGTGGTACTACTCCCTCGTCCCAGCACAGGCAAAGCAGTTCATGGAGTGCTGAGAGTATAGTAGGTTTGGCACTCCTGATTATTTCAGGGGTAATGCTGTCCTTCCCAGGGGCTTTTCCACTGGCTAGAAATCAATGGCAGCACTGAGTTCCGATTTTGTTGGCTGTTCGTCAAGCTCATCCATGACTGGCATTTCATTCACATTTTCCTTCAGGGTTTGGCTTTGATTAAGTGTCCAGAGGTTTGTGGAGGAGCCACAATCTTCAGTCTCAACTCCAGTACACAAAGAGTCAATCCGAAGATGCAATTTGGAGGAGCTGGAGTTGGGAAAAATAGAAGTGTAAGTTCAAGAATGAATTTGAGACAGGAAGTTCCTCATACTTCCATCCATATATCCAGCATTGGCAATCTCCCTCATCCTTTTACAACTTGAAGCCTCTCCCTGATATTCACCCTCATGAAGTGCTTACTATCAATCGGTTGAACACACACCCTTACACTCACTCAGAGGTCTGTTCTTTCCCTCATTGCAGAAGTGAGCACAGAACTCGAGAGGAAGTGAACAGAAGTTGGTGTGGTTCGTTTCCCTGCTCACAAGTGTCGAGAAGGAGACTCTGGAGCTCATGTAGTTCGGGCACCAGAGATCCCTTAGCCTTGGCTGACAGCGTGGCAATGATCTGCACCATCGTCAGCAGGTGGAAGCACTGAAACACAGCTGGTCCATGAGAGGGATGATGCTGACAGGGGAAATGGAAATGGGGAATCCAGTTGAAGTGCTTCCACTTTTCACCCATTGCCTCACCTCAGCCTGTACCCCACAGGCTGCTTCATGTCCCAGTTGCCGAATCTCCCCTTACATAGGCGTAGGTGGAGCAGTCTTTGTGCCTCACGGGCTCCAAAACTCAGAGGGTGATGGGCAAGAGCATCTGAACAGTCTGAGCAGGGATCTGAGCTGTTCTGCTCAAGCTACAGGGGTTGTGTCAAGTAGGAGCTGTAGGAAGAGGAAGAGTAAAGCTTTGTAATTGCACAATACACAGAGGTATATGAGAAAACATTATTTTAAATTTCTGCTGTTTATTTGAAGCACATAAAATGTTATCCTTTTGCACCATTTTCCTGTCTAGCTCATTCTTGGTTGCTGGGTGGCACGTCACTTTTTAAATTGTTTAATGAGGAATTGACGGGGACCAATGGGGCTAGTTGTTGGTTGCAGGTCTGCTTTGTGTCAGTGGCACTGGGGAAACCTTAGTGAACCTTGCATTAAAAAGGCATCTCTGGTATCCCCAAAAACCCGAGTGTTTGCTCATTCTGACTGGTATCATCACAGGCAAAGTTGACATAACTGCTGGTCCTGTCTATGCATCTGTGGGTCACCGAGTCAGTCGGCAGAGCCCTGGAAGAATGAAGAGGTAAAAAGGTTGAGTACGGTGGTGATATTGACTGGCACGGGAAACGTGTGGCCACCAGATCAGAAGGCAGAAAGTTTGCTTCTATGAGGCTGTCACCTCCTAAAACACCAGCCTGAGCTTCTAGAGGTTACTGTTTGGGATTGGGATTGGGAGAGGGGAATTGGGACAGGGGAAATTGTGGGAGGGAGTGATTGAGGGAGGGGGATTCGGGGAGGGGTAATAGGGTGGGGGATTAGGGGAGAGAGAGTCAGGGAGGGGGATTAGGGAAAGGGGGTTTGGGGAGGGGTATCTAGGGAGGGGGAATTTGGGGAGGGGGATTCAGGCAGGGGGATTAGGAGAGGGAGGATTTATGGACGGGTATGGGGAGGGGTTATTCAGGAAGTGGGATTGGGGAGGGGGATCTGGGGGTTAATTGGGGAGGGATATTCGGGGAGCGGGGAATTTGGGGTGGGGGACTTCGGGGTGAGCAGGATCAGAGATGTTTAACTCCTAGTCTCTCCTCTTTCATTTCCTTCATTCGTTTACTGAAACTATACTTTGATTGATGGAAAACCCATGAAGCAACCAGACCCCACGGCCCAATCCCAAACTCCAAATTCATCCCCTGTTCCTATTCTGGAAGCTCATTGTCTGTTACTCATCCCCAAAGGCCATTAATTAAAACCAGATCCAATTAAACGGCAGGTGAAAATGTGCTATTTCCGCTTCTTCCTTGGCTCAGCTGAGAGAGTTTAGACCTGAATCTGAGCCAAGCTTCCTTCTCCAATCTGCTGCTCCACACACTCTGGGTTTAGTTATTAAATTTCATCAGCTGGGTCCCTCTCACTTGGAATCCGATTGCTCAGACAGAGGATGTGAATCAGTCGACAACTCCCTAAACTTACCCCCAAAACGGAGAAAACTGAGACTCCATTCTTTAAAAAAAAAAGTGAAAGCTACAGATGAGGTGGGAGCTGTTTACCCAGGTCCGATGACATGGGTGCAGAATTCACAAGCCCAGAGCAAGTATAGACATTTGAAGAAATACTTTCTCCCCATAGAAGGGTGGAAGTGCATTAGACTGTCGAGAGAACAGGGGTCATTCAGGGTCAATGAAGAGTGATTAAGAGCTTTGGGAGCTGCCAACTCTAGGCCTTTCCAGCCCCTTAATAAATTTCACAAAGATTTGGGCCCTTTTTTGTGCAGTCTCCAATGATCCTTTTAATAAATTGGGGTGTTTGAGTCTGAAATTGGTGCCCTGACTTGTAAATATTGAAATGAGGCCTGTAACCACTACAAGCAGCCACCAGACCTGCCTAAAAAAAGGCCCCAACCAGTTTAGCAGTTGCTTTGCAGCCACTCTGAGCCCATTAAATTGTCTCTTTGCAGCTTCCACCTGTCAGTGTCTGATATTCAACTAATAAATGTTTACCCCACAACCCCCAAACAGGAGCCTGGATGTGACCCAAAAATATTTTCCCCTCTCCTGACCTCAGGATGCGTAAAATCTGAAAAGAAAGCTAGTCTCAGTACAAGTGACCATGAAGCTCAGGTTGATGTAAAAACCCAACGAGTTCACTAATGCTTTTTAGGGAAGGAAACCTGCCGTCCTTACCCAATCTGGGACTATATGTGACTCCAGTCCCACACCAATCTGCCCTCGCTAGTTGGCCCAGTGAGATACTCAGTTGTATCAAACCCGCCACCAGCAATTAATGAATAAGGAGGAAATGAAACATCACAGGAAGACATGGGAGGTAAATTCCAGCATTGACCAGCGACGCTTACATACCACGAATGAATTTAAAAAGATGCTGACTCTCGTTAGCGAGAGTAACATGGAGATCAGGATCACAACAATCTATTTTTCATGGGTGCATCAACGTGTTATTCAAGAGAATCTGTCCACACACACGTGCACTTACACTCACGCACATACATATACACACATGCTCACTCTCTCATACTATGGTAGTAGGGCCTTATGTCCATCGGGGTGTTACACAGATTTCTGCCTGCACCAGGCAGAGACCCCAGCCTCACAATGTGGTGACAGGCAGAACATGGCTGAAAGTTTATCCTTGTAAGTTATGGGACCTCATTGTCCTGTTCCCAGTGAGCCGGAGGAGTTAAACTCGGAACTACAATCTCTGCCTCACTTTCCCTTTGTCTGAGACATTCCCTCCTAGGTGCTGATTAACTAACGAACTCTCAGTATTTTCCCCAAAACACACAATTTCACATGCCCATTTGATGCTGAACCTTTTCAGGAAGGCTTTCTCATTAGAGCAAGTGGAAAAGGTGGAATAAATTCCTAGGAAAGGTCTAATCGAGGAGTAGGTGCCTCTCAACTCATTGCAGCCAACACTGCCCTCTGCTGCTCACACCCACTGCTCCTCAGCTACTGTACCAAACACACTGGGAAAAAGACTTACATTTTCATACAGCACTTTTCACAACCACTGGATGTCTCAAAGCATTTTACAGCCAATGACATGCTGTTGCTGAGAGTGTACACCACTGTTTCACTGATCCCGGCACCCGGATTCACACTTCAGGTTAGTGTCATCATGCAAGTTGCTCACTCACTGTTCACTCCCACTTTAAACTGAGTGACAAGCTGAGCAATTTAGTCTGATTAAAAGCAAAACTATCTTGTAACTTCGTATCAGGTTCAAAGCACCTGTGACAGAAAGACGAATGTTTAGGCTAGGGACCCTTCAACAAAATCATAGAACTCCATTAATCCCATTGGCCACTCTCTTCCTATGGCCCTTTATTAATGCAAAAATAATTCCACTGCATCTCTTTACTGTCAGTGTCACTTTCTGTTACACAGTAGTGGTACATGGAGATTTTCATGTCAATTACACAGCTATGGTGTGTTCTCATAAATCTGTAGCAAACTTGGATTGCTGCATTTTAACAAATGTTCCACTGCAACTTTCTCCAGCTCCCGCCCACTTTTCCCTGCTGCATCATTCAGTCTCCTCACCCTGACATCCTCAGGCCCCTGCCTCTCGACACCTCTTTGACCACACTTTTGGTCACCTTCCAAACTTTTCTCCCCTCAAAATGCTATAAAGATGCATTTGGGACATTTTAAGAGATGAGAATTTGGTCATAACATCCAGTTAAAAAAAACTGATGCCGGGAGTGGGATGTGACGTCCCCTGGTGGCAGTGTCTCGACCCAGTGGTGCCAGTAATAATTGGCAATGACTGAAGCTCCAAGTCACATCTGAGATATAGGTGTGGGAAACAGTGAGGCCAGCAGTGAAACATAGAAACAATTAGAGGATTAAAAAACAGCAACGTAAACGGATGTTTTTCTTTTACTGATTCTGAGTAATTGGAAATAAACCTGGTCTGGGTCCAACAAAACTCACCGAGTCAAAATCTTCACCCAGTTCAACCCTGACTGCGTCCGGGATTATGCTGTTCCTCTTGTGGAGGTCAAATAACGAACAGCAATCTCTCCAATCAGAGCCTGGCAGCACAGACCACTGACCAACTCTCCCAGACTGTAGACTGACCCTCCCAGACTGGAGACACTGACCCGCCCAGACTGCATACTGACCCTCCCAGACCGCAAACCAACCCTCCCAGACCAGGGACACTGATCTCCCAGACTGCAGACTGACCTTCCTAGACCACTGACCAACCCTCACAGACTGATCCTCCCACACCTCGCAGTTTGGAGACAGTGACCCTGTTTGATGGGGGAGGGTGTGTACAGTGAGGAAGGGGGGGTGGTGTGATGAAGGGGTCCATTCCTGTCTGATTTTCAGCAATGCCAGAGGCTCGTTGCTCGCTATTTACACAGATCTGTGGTGATGAAGGTTTAGGAATTGGAACAGAACCCAGCAAAGTCTTCAGATCTTGCTCTTTGTGGCAGGAGAAGCAATCATCAGGCACTCCAATAGAAACAGTCCGCAGCTGAATTTATTATTTTTTTTATTAAAGTAAAATTTACTAAAAGCTGAAAAAAAATTCAGTAACCTTATCCTCAGAACAATAATTTGTTACCATAGCAACTAAACCGTGTCTTGATGTGGAGCCCACCTAGACATATGGTGTTAAAGGGGAGGCTACTGCACTGAAATGCCACATCACTCTAAATGTGTAGGTCCCAAGGAGATCCCTAAAGACCCCCGCAGGCTCCCCATCACTGCCACTGGGAAGCCCAATGACATTCTGTGCAGAAGATCCCCCACAGTGCGGCGGTGAATAGGGGCTAGGGGCAGCTCATGCAATTCAGGTCACACGAGAGATGGTCCAACACAAAACCACAGCTTGAAAGCATAAAGAGTTTGGAAATGCAAGGAAATTCTTCTTACAACATTTAGGATTATGTGGCAATTTAGCAGAATGTGAAATGGTAGAACATTAAAAAAAATGAATAAAGAACTGAGGAAAAAATAGATTAATGATAGAATAGAAGGGATCGGGGGCTGGATCCATGAGAGGGATGGGGATCGACCGGTAAAAATGGAAGCAGCACTAAGACACTGATAGAGAAGTGCAGCGATATTTGAGTCACCGACTGAACCCACTGACAGGTAAAGGAAGTCACACCTTAAGCCAGGTGAGAACATTGTTCAGGTTTAATTGCAGCTTTGCTGAGATGCTTGTAACTTAGAAAATAACACAACATAAAGTGGCTTCCACTGAGGCTCAGGTACAGAGAAATGATGAGGAAATGGTCCGGGCTTTGAAACCTTTAGAATAAACAGATGATACAAGCCAGTCTGCCAAGCAGATTCCAGTGTATTTCTCTGACAGCAGGCTTGCTAATAATCTTCCCACTTTAGGGATTACTCTACATATTATACTTTGGGCTTTACTTCAAGCCCACTGCAATTCCGCAGACTTCCCGCAACCTATATTGTTGCATCCTGACATGCCAACACGGCTAGAATTGCTCCCTCATATCATTTCCTTTCAGTATCGTCCCACAGTCTTCAAGGACTTCAATGTTTACAAATTGATTATATAGATCATGGGGAAATCTCCCCAACAGTGTAACTTTACAGTGAAAGATTCCTCACCCTAAGATAAAGGGTTTCCAGTTCACACACTGCAAATGGCTCCTTGCAAGCCAAATAATCCCCCTATGGCCAATCCCTTCTGGTCAGGAATGGATGTGGGGAAGTGGATTTCTTCAACCCTGTCAAAGGTGATCACAGTTGCTTCTCTCCAAGGACATGATAGTAAAAAAAGCACTAAAGGTCAGTCCCAGGGTTAGTATGGTACACCCCTCCCTCTGCCACCTCGGGTTGGTATTCTGCCATGTGCCCTGTTATACCCTGAGCCCTGCGATGGTGCATTCCAGCTCAGCCCAGTCATGGTGCTGCCAGGAACAGCACTTCCTGGCATTGGGCTGCTGTAGCTGTAGTTCGGTGGTTTGGCATCTGCAGGCATGCTTGTGCTATTGCTACCTTCTGTGCCAGTTACCAGAGCTGGTAAAGTAACTCTGGTAAAGTTAAACCGGTGATCCTGATCTGCTGTAAACTGCATCGCACTCATGTCCTGGTATGTACTGGACTCTCCAAACTCACTCATTGAGCTGGACAATGTCCTGGATTGGGTCAGCTGTTGGGAGGTGCTGGCACACACGGCAGATTTGCTGTCCAGTAACGTGTGCCCAGGCATCTCAGAATCTCTCCTTTCACTCGTACTGACATTATTCCTGAACCCGTCTGTACCATAGCTGTTGGTTAAATAGGTGCTGCCATACTCAGGCACTCTGCTAAGTCTGTCGTTCTCCTGTGGTTCCTCTTTGATTAGTAACTGCAGCAAAGCAGCTTTCACTCCTGCGTTAGGGTCCTTGCTGGAGGGGCTCACTCGCAGATTAACTCGACAATCAGTATCACCCAAGGTGGGCGGGGGGCCAGGCGGCTCTGGCGGTCGCTGGTCTGGAGGAAGAATTCGAGTTTGACTGAGTGCAGGAGGAGGCCCAGGAACCTTTATATCCAGTTTAGTGAGGGCAGCATCATCTAGACAGAAAATACAAGGTACTGGTTACTGCCACATTACTGTACCCCACTGGTCCGTTCCACCATCCCTCACCCCACGATAATTTACTTCCATGGCCACTCCATCCTTCAACCAAATGCCCGCCATTCACATCTGAACAAAGGGCAATGACAGGCTACTCCACTGCAGGAGTCACCACAGCTGAATCAAAGCCTCTCCTGTCCTGCCCAACTTCATAGCAAAGGGACATCGATAAGATACAATGGGCACTGGCAAATTGAATTCAGTGTCAGTGAATATGAGATGGAACATTCTGGTAAAAAAAATATCAGTCAGGATATACTGACTGGGGAGCAGAAGTATTTGGGGATTCTAGCTCAGAGGACATTAAAAGCAGCATCTCAAGCAGATAAGGCCATAAAAAACAACAGAAAACTGGCTTTTGTGGCAAGTGGAATAGCATCTAAAAGTTGAGATATAATGGAGAATCTATATAAACCTCAGTAAGACTACAGTAGAGACAGTTGGGCCCACACGAGTGCAGGCTTTAGAGAGGGAACAGAGTAGATTCAAGAGGATGTTGCCAGCTATGAGGAAATACAAATATGAAGACCTGAAAACTTGGGGCTTGTTGCATTAGAACAGAGGAGATTAGGGTGTGATTTGATAGAAATATTTAAATTAATGACAGGATGGTACAGAGTAAGTAGAAACATAGAGTCATTTACAGCACAGAAGGAGGCCATTCAGCCCATTGAGTCCATGCCGGCTCTCCACAGAGCTATCCAATCAGTCCCACTCCCTCGTTAGATCCCCGTTGCCCTGCAAGTCTATTTCCTTCCCTTGTGGTGCAAGTTCCAGGTTATTACCACCTGCTGCATTAAAAAGTTCTTCCTCGTATTCCCCTGGAGCTATAGCTCAAAACCTTCTATCTGTGTCCCCTAGTCTTTGTACCATTAGTTAATGGGAATTGCTTTTCCTTGTCTAACATGACATAATCTTGTACACTTCTATTAAATCTCCCCTCAATCTCCTTTGTTCTAAGGAGAAGGCGGCTGAATTTTTGCCACAGCGACGGGGAACAAGGGATGCATTTGTTTTCAGGTCAGAAACCTGCCTCCGTAGGCGACACTGATTAAAGTTAAGATTTTCAAGTGGGTGCGCCCTTAATTAGCTTGGAGACAGGGTTCCTGTCCAATTAAGGGTGGCGGGTGGGCTCTTGAAGCTGGAGGGCCAATCAGAGGCCTTCCAGCTTCAGTGAAACACCCAGATGCAGTACATGATAAGTAACTGGGCCAAGAGGGTGCCCTCTCAGACACTTTAAAAAAACTTTAATAGAAAAATACAAGAAGCAGCCAGGCCACCACTGTTTGGATGAGGGGAGGAGGTGGAATCCCTCTACAGGGTGGTCTTTAGCTGCACCCCACCCAGGTAGACAGGGAGGGCCTGTAGGCTTACCAGGAACACTGCCCCCCTGGACTGCAGCCGGGTGCCTGCCTCCGGTCAGTGGAACTGTTGCCAGTTACGTCGGGAAACTGGAGGCTGACTGGAAAATCGCAATCGGTTTCCTAAACTCACTTTTAACAAGGCTCTTAAAATAAGCCTAGTTGCCTGCCCACCTCGTGAGGATGTGCGGCCGACCCGGGTCCCGAACCCACCTCCTTCAAAACACCTGGCACTAGGAACAGCGTCCTGCAACTGACATGCCACCCGGCACAGTATTTCCAACCCACCCCCTGCCTCCATTCCCATCTTCGGGGAGCCCTGGAAGTTCATCCTGGAGTGTTTCCATTAATTAAGGGTCCAGAAAGAGGGCAGAGATATAGAAGGTTAAATGTAAGAGATTTGGGACTGAGAAGAAAACTTTTTACATGGAGGATTGAAATGCATGAAAATGAAAGCAAAATACTGCGGATGCTGGAAATCTGAAATAAAAACAAGAAATGCTGGAAATACTCAGCAGGTCTGGCAGCATCTGTGGAGAGAGAAACAGATTTAACATTTCAGGTCAGTGACCCTTCATCAGAATGAAATGCATTATTGGAATGATTGAAGCAGAGACTGATAACATTGAATAACAGGTTAGAAGGTAGCTAAAGGAATGGGGAATGAAGGAGTATGGGGGACAAGGTGGGTATATGGGTTTAGGATACCGCTCGTGGAGGATAAACAGACTGGTTGGCCTGAATGGCCTCATTCCACGTGGAAACTTCAATGCACTTTTCCCCTTCTCTAAACTTGAGCCCCTGAAGACAGTTGGAGAATTTCTTTTTCACTCTGACTGAGATCAACTAGCTCAGAACAGCCCAGAGACTGAAGCAGGAACTTTTTGCTCCTGCATATCTGTATATATCAGGCCCAGATGAGATGTAGCCCAGGCTGTTATGTGAGGCAAGGGAGGAGATAGCAGGGGCTCTGACACAAATTTTAAAATCATCTCTGGCCACAGGAGAGGTACCAGAGGATTGGAGGACAGCGAATGTAATACCATTATTTAAGAAGGGTAGCAGGGATAAACCAGGTAATTACAGGCCGGTGAGTCTAACATCAGTGGTTGGGAAACTATTGGAAAAAATTCTGAGGGACAGGATTAATCTCCACTTGGAGAGGAAGGGATTAATCAAGGATAGTCAGCATGGCTTTGTCAGGGGGAGATCTTGTCTAACTAACTTGATTGAATTTTTCAAGGAGGTGACTAGATGTGTAGATGAGGGTAAAGCAGTTGATGTAGTCTACATGGACTTCCGTAAGGCTTTTGATAATATCCCGCATGGGAGATTGGTTAAGAAGATAAGAGCCCATGGGATCCAGGGAAATTTGGCAAATTGGATCCAAAATTGGCTTAGTGGCAGGAGGCAGAGGGTGATGGTTGAGAGTTGGTTTTGCGAGTGGAAGCCTGTGACCAGTGGTGTACTGCAGGGTTCGGTGCTGGGTCCCTTGCTGTTTGTAGTGTACATTAATGATTTAGACGTGAATATAGGAGATATGATAAGTAAGTTCGCAGATGACACAAACATTGATGGTGTCGTAAATAGTGAGGAGGAAAGCCTTAGATTACAGGACGATATAGATGGGCTGTTAAGATGGGCGGAGCAGTGGCAAATGGAATTTAATCCTGAGAAGTGTGAGGTGATGCCTTTTGGGAGGACTAACAAGGCAAGGGAATATACAATGGATGGTAGGACCCTAGGGAGTACAGAGGGACCTTGGTGTACTTGTCCATAGATCACTGAAGGCAGCAGCACAGGTAGATAAGGTGGTTAGGAAGGCATATGGGCTACTTGCCTTTATTAGCCGAGGCATAGAATATAAGAGCAGGGAGGTTATGATGGAGCTGTATAAAACGCTAGTTAGGCCACAGCTGGAGTACTGTGTACAGTTCTGGTCACCACACTATAGGAAGGATGTGCTTGCACTGGAGAGGGCGCAGAGGAGATTCACCAGGATGCTGGAACATTTCATCTATGAAGAGAGACTGAAAAGGCTAGGGTTGTTTTCCTTGGAGCAGAGAAGGCTGAGGGGGGGGACCTGATTGAGGTATACAAAATTATGAGGGGCATTGATAGATTAGATAGGAAGAAACTTTTTCCCTTAGCGGAGGTGTCAATAACCAGGGAGCATAGATTTAAGGTAAGGGGCAAGAAGTTTAGAGTGGATTTGAGGAAACATTTTTTCACCCAGAGGGTGTTTGGAATCTGGAACACACTGCCTGAAGGGGTGGTAGAGGCAGGAACCCTCACAACATTTGAGAAGTATTTAGATGAGCTCTTGAAATGCCATAGCATAGAAGGCCTCGGACCAAGTGCTGGAAAAGGGGATTAGAATAGATAGGTGCTTGATGGCTGGCACGGACACGATGGGCCAAAGATGATCTATGGACAAGTACACCAAGGTCCCTCTGTACTCCCTACCATCCATTGTATATTCCCTTCCCTTGTTTCTGTGCTGTATAACTCTATGACTCTACTCTGGAACCCCCACAACTCCTTTTCCACTGAATCCAGGGCCAAAGTTAAATGTGCTTCTCCATTACATCTCAACTTTAGCTACTGCTAAATGATGTGAAACCCCAGCAGCAGCTTTCAAACTTTAATGACATTAAACCCTTGATAAGAACTTTGTGTTAAACATGGAACAAGTTATGTTTCAGCAAGGGTGCAGGATGTCTCGATATTTACTGAGGGAAACCGTGATATATCGGACTGTTTACCAGCGATAGTGGGGTTCACCAGCAGGGAAAGACGGGCTGTGCAATTTATTGCGTAGTAGAGGGCTGATATACACTTGCAGAAAGTGGTTGTTACCTGGGGCGTCAGTAGTGGTAGAGGCAGTCTGCAGCTGCTGTGGTCCATCATTCACTTTGATGCCATTACTTTCTTCAGGCACTGCAGCGGGTTCCTGAGATTTGATCAGCTGACTCAGTAAAATGGTCAATAAGTTCTGTGTGTCGGTCTGAGTGTCAGTCACCTGAGACGTGGACTGAGATGGCTGGGTGGGTGCCACCTGCGGTAGGGTAGCAAGGACCTGCGGAAGAGGAGCTGATATCGGTGTTAGGGGTGTTGCAGCAGGTGGGGCTGGTGTTGCTGTCGGAGTAGGCTGGATGGATGGTACAGGGGGAGGTGTGGGAGGCTGAGCATCCTGCTGCTGACTGGTGGCCTCAGCCAGAGCCACGAGTGATTGACTAAGGACATTCCACTGCTGTTGTGTCTCTGGGTTAGTGCTGACATTCAGTGCTTGTGCCAGCTGGGTGAGGCTGAGGTTGGTCTGCGTCTGAAGCAGGTTGAGCAGCACTGCTAACTCATTCTGGTTTAACTGTTGTGCAGCGTCTCTGATGCCTACACAAAAACAAAGCAAGGTTTAAAACTCTCACCAATCACTCTGGCCACAGGTTACATCTGTCAGACTACCATCACTTTATACAGAACTAAAATGAGGTGCATTCCTTCCAACAACAGACAATATGTTTTGTGGCTAATCCTGTTTTTGATGAGTAATTAATAAATGAGTCAATGGGTCATATGATCTCAATACTCATTTTCACATGGCATGTGAACCTGAACCTTTGTGTGTTGCTTGGTAAAATGGTACGACAAAGAGTACGAGTATTTTTTGATCATTGTGAGTGCTTTACTTTCTTGGTTACTGAATGGTGATCAATGTTTGTTCAGTAAATAGAGATGTGAAGTACATTTTTTTGTGTTGTGTGTAAAGTGTGTCATCACAGCCATATCCGTGGCTGCTTAGTGATTTCTACTGGATTATATTGATTCAGCCAGCTTGAACTGTGAAAAACCATTTATCTCTCTATATATTAAAAATTTGAGTCTAAGAACATAGCCAACTTGTTGCCCACTCACTTAATCTGTCTATATCTCTTTGCAGCCTCTTTGTGTCCTCCACACAGCTTACATCTCCACCTAGCTTTGTATCATCAGCAAACCTCAATAAATTACTCTCAAAGCTTGCCAACTTGAAAATGTCCCATTTATCCCTACTCTCTGCTTCCTGTCCACTAACCAATCCTCTATCCATGCTAATATATTACCCCGACTCCATGAGCCACTATCTTCCGTATTAACCTTTGTGTGAAACCTTATCGAATGCCTTTTGGAAATTCAAATAAACTACATCTACTGGCTCCCTTTATCTACCCTAGTCTACACATACTTCCTATCAAAGCTTTTCATTATAATTTGCCAAGTCCATATTTATGATGGAAACTATCCCTCCAGTTGAAGTGCAACAGCACCAGAGCATCAGGGGTGTAATTACACATGGTCAGTTCCATTAGAAATATGAACATAGGAATTTATAATGTTCAAAAATAAAAGCAATAACACAATAAAAAATCGAAGAATGTATGATTTTCAAAATGGGGACTGATGCATCTGGTGTCCTGTTCCAATTATACCCTCACACTCTAACTCTGCTTCACCCAAACACTACACTTGGTTACAACCCTGTGTGTGTGGAACACCATGGGATATTGACTAATAACTTTACTAAAAGTGAAAGGACCATGGAGGGACAACAACCATAATATAAGCTAACAAGAGAAAACATTCTGTAAAATGTTCCTACTATGTAGGAAATATCTTTTATTTAGTCACTGGGTGTTTTATCTAGAGCAGAGGTGAGATTTTAGAATGAATGCCTTGCTTGTGTAGTGCGATCGGAGGAACTGAGGGTCAGAAAAGCACTATATTAAAGGTCTGTCTTTTTTTCTCATGCATTTCCTCCATCTCAAACCATTCTGATAATGTGAACCAACCAGCAGGTATCAGCTATCATTACACGTGAAGCAGCTTCAGAAGAATCCTAGAAGTTGTAACCCAGGAAAAGCTGTGCTGCCAATAGGAAGGGATCCATACACGAGATGGGTAGTTGGTACTAGGAGAAGATCTGTACTAAGCTGTCTATCTGACTGGTCCCAAAACCTCTCTAACGTCAATCATCCACTCCCAGAAATACAAATATCCCTCCAAGTTCCCTACACTGGCTCTTTCGGTCATCCAATCAACAGTAAGTGGTCATATTCATTCAGACTGACTCACCACCCACGTCTGTGGTGCTGCTCTGTGCTTTACTCTGCCCCAGTGGTGCAGTCTGTGGCGTGCTGTTCCTGCTATCGTCAGTGCTGACTGCAGTGTCTTTACGGGCTGCCTTTTGCACAGGTGGATCTTCGATGATCCCAGCTTGCTTCTGTCGCCGACGCTTTTTACTCCAGAGCTCATGGCAATCCTGCCAGTGAGGAAGGCTGAAAAATAGTTTTTAAAAAGTACACACTATAAAATACAGGAAGGCAGACAAATTAAAGCAAGTACATACACAATAAAAATGACTGATGGCATATTACATCTGTCCAAATACTGAACCAGAAGTCCTCAAATCCTGTTTCCACCTATAAGCTTCTCCCAATGTCTCATTGGCCCTTTTCATCGAACTAACTAATTGTGACAAACAAACAGTTCAGGCATTCCTCATCCCTAATAATACAACACAATTCCTCATCCTTAACAACTCTAGACAATCCCAATCTCTAACAATCCTGTTCCTGTTGAGTTGGAGCAGTACAAACAGAGTGTTGCACTATCGGAGGCTCAGTACTGCGGGAGTGCTGCACTGTCGGAGGGTCAGTACTGAGGGAGTGCTGCACTGTCGGAGGGTCAGTACTGAGGGAGTGCTGCACTGTCAGAGGGTCAGTACTGAGAGACTGCTGTACTGTCAGAGGGTCAGTACTGAGGGAGTGCTGCACTGTCAGAAGGTCAGTACTGAGGGAGTGCTGCACTGTCAGAGGGTCAGCACTGAGGGAGTGCTGCACTGTCAGAAGGTCAGTACCGAGGGAGTGCTGCACTGTCAGAAGGTCAGTACCGAGGGAGTGCTGCACTGTCGGAGGGTCAGTACTGAGGGAGTGCTGCACTGTCAGAGGGTCAGTACTGAGGGAGTGCTGCACTGTCAGAAGGTCAGTACCGAGGGAGTGCTGCACTGTCAGAGGGTCAGTACTGAGGGAGTGCGGCACAGTTGAAGTGTCCATTTTAGGATGAATTGTTGAGCTGAAGCCCTTTTTGACTTCAAGCAGATGTAAAAGATCGCATGGCACTTTTCGAAGATCAGTTCTCTCGGTGCCCTGGCTAAAATTCCTCCCTTAATCAACACCATCAAAACATATTAACTGGTCTTTTATGTGTTTGTAGGTTCTTTCTCTGCTCAAATTGGCTTTTATGTTTGCCAACATTGACAGATAACAGATACATAGTGACACAGACAGTAAGAGACTTCAGGAGGGTGTAGACAGCTTAGAATATTAGAAAGACAGAGGTCTAGTTTAATCTAGAGAAATGTGAGGTGAAACATTTTAGGAAGAAGAGTAAGGTGAGAACATAGACATTTAATGCTAACACTTTTAAGAGGAGCAAAACAATGTTGCTCTCCATAACTGTCAAAAATCCACATTAGTTGTTGGCAGTGATACTTACTCAGGAGGAGGCATTTTTGTGGGATCTATGTTTTTCAGGAAATCACTCTGCAAGGTCTGCTCAGCAGTGCAGCGTTTGCTGGGGTCAAGGGTCAGCATGTGATCAAGCAGGTCCAGCGCAGGGAGAGGAATGCTGCGGAAATATAAATAACCACATTCTTACACTGAGAAACACCAAAACCCCAGGGTTACTGGATCCATATCAGAGTCTCAGCAGCACATGGCTTAAAACTTAAAGCTACAATTAAGGCAGAGAAAAGCATCAAAAAGATTGATGCAACGTGTTGTCAGCTGCCCACCTGATACCAACCACAGGTAACGCACCATGTTAAACATCTGCTGCCCTGAAAATAAAACCAGCCAATGTTCTACCCACAAATGCCAGCACTCCAGTCAAGGACAGTGGGCACGCCGGCAATGGCCGAGGGCACGCCGGCAATGGCCGTGGGCACGCCGGCAATGGCCGTGGGCACGCCGGTAAAGGAAAATGAGGCAATAATCTGAATTTTAAACCCATTTAATTTGTCATAATGTACAGCAAAGATGCTTAAATCTGATTTATTCTGTATATATTACAGTAACAACATTTCCAACTATTGCTGAAACCAACCTTGTAGTTCATGCCTCTGCCTGATTAGCATGACATCACAGGGGATGCATGCAGCCAACTGCCAAACTTCTACTCACTCCCAGGACAGGTACAGTACGGGGGTTAGATACAGAGTAAAGCTCCCTCTACACTGTTCCCCATCAAACACTCCCAGGACAGGTACAGCACGTGGTTAGATACAGAGTAAAGCTCCCTCTACACTGTCCCCCATCAAACACTCCCAGGACAGGTACAGCACGTGGTTAGATACAGAGTAAAGCTCCCTATACACTGTCCCCATTAAACAATCCCAAGACAGGTACAGCATGGGGTTAGATACAGAGTAAAGCTCCCTCTACACTGTCCCATCAAACACTCCCAAGGCAGGTACAACACAGCTGGACTGAATGTCCTGGAGGGGTCAAGGACAGAAACTATTTGTTTGGAGTTAAGAAACCAGAGAGGTACTATTACACTACGGGGTGTATTCTATAGGACACTGACGAGTGGGAAAGATATAGAGGAGCAACTTTGCAGAGAAATTACAGAGAGGTGCAAAAACTTAAGTGATATTGGGGGACTTCAATTATCCTACTATAGACCAGGATAGTAATAATGTAAAGGGCAGACAGGAGAAAGACTTTTTGAAGTGTGTTCAGGAGAATTTTCTTGATCAGTATATTTCTGGCCTAACAAGGAGATATTGCTAGATCTAATTTTGGGGAATGAGGTGGATCAAGTGTCAGTATGGGAACATTTAGGGAACAGTGATCATTGTATCAAAGATTTAGGTTAGCTATGGAAAAGGACAAGGAGCAATCCAGAGTAAAAATACTTAATTGGAGAACGGTGAATTTCAGTGGGATGAAAGGTGCAAACTTCTAAACGTTAACATTCAGAGAGACTTGGATGTACCTGTATAAGGAACACAGAAAATTGCCATGCAGGTACAGCAAGCAATTGAGAAAGCAAATGGGATGCTGGCCTTTATTGCAAGGGGATTGGAGGTCAAGAATAAGGAAGTCTTGCTACAATATTACAGGGCTTTGGTAAGACCACACCTGGAGTACTGTGTGCAGTTTTAGTCTCAATATTTAAGGAAGGATATACTTGCATTGGAGGCGGTACAGCGAAGATTAACTAGATTGGGCCCTGGAATGAGGGGGTTGTCCTATGATGAGAGGCTGAGTAAATTCGGTCTATACGCTCTGGAGTTTAGAAGAATGAGAGGTGATCTCATTGAAACATACTAGATTCAGGAAGGGTTTGACAGAGTAGACACTGAGAGGTTGTTTCCCCTGGCTGGGAAATCTGGAACATGAGGCACAGTCTCAGGATAAGGGGTCAATCATTTAGGACTGAAATGAGGAGAAACTTCTTCACTCAAAGGGTTGTAAAGCTTTGGAATTCTCTATCCCACAGGGTTGTGGATGCTCCATCGTTGAATATATTTAAGGGTGAGATAGACAGATTTTTGGTCTCTCAGGGAATCGAGGGATATGGGAAGCGGGCAGGAAAGTGGAATTGAGGCAGATGATCAGCCACGATTGTATCGAATGGCGGAGCAGGCTCGAGGGGCCATATGGTCTATGCCTGCTCCTGTTTCTTATGTTCTTACACTGTCCCATCAAACACTCCCAGGACAGGTTTAACATCCATTGGACTGAGCACCTGCTGTCGCACTGACTGTTATTGAAGCTTACAATGCAAACTCTTCACGAAGGCGTCTCCGATATTGCTTCTTCGGTTTCATCGTGTGAAAATACGGCAGCTTAATGACATCAGGCCAAGCAGCAGGACAAGGGCTGCCACATAATCGACTGAGAAAACAAAAGCATAGAACCGAATGATCATCTCCAACCAGAGAACCTCAGTGAAAACTTTCACTCTTACAATGGTGCCAGGGAAGTGACCGATATCCCCTGGGCAAAACAAGCCCCATTATGTGTGGCTTTGGAAATCAAACACAACAGTCCAACTGAATGTGTATGTGCTCCCCACAGAATACTTGCAACAAGAAACCACATTCATCATTGTGTAAATGTATGCAGCCACTGTTTATTTATTTATTTTATTTTATTTAAAGCACAGCACTGAAACAGGCCCTTCAGCCCACCGAGTCTGTGCCGACCATCAACCACCCATTTATACTAATACTTCCTACCACATCCCTAGATGTTGTGTGGGGCAAGGGTCACTCACTGTGTAACCACATGAAATCAAAGAACCAGCAAGATTACAGCACAAAGGAGGCCATTCCACTCTTTGCCAATGTCAATTCACCAGGAGCTGTCTGTTTTAAACAAAAACAAGATGACTTGATGGGTGTGCTGTCGCTCGAATTTTCAGTCACTCCTTGCATCTTTGCATCATCATTGGCTACAGGTGAGGTCCCAGAGGACTGGAGAATAGCCAATGTTGTTCCTTTGTTTAAGAAGGGTGGCAAGGATAATCCAGGAAATTATAGGCCGGTGAGCCTTACGTCAGTGGTAGGGAAACTATTAGAGAGGATTATTCGGGACAGGATTTACTCCCATTTGGAAACAAACAAACCTATTAGCGAGAGACAGCATGGTTTTGTGAAGGGGAGGTCGTGTCTTACTAATTTGATTGAGTTTTTTGAGGAAGTGACGAAGATGATTGATGAGGGAAGGGCGGTGGATGTTGTCCAAATGGACTTCAGTAAAGCCTTTGACAAGGTCCCGCATGGCAGACTGGTACAAAAGGTGAAGTTACACGGGATCAGAGGGGAGCTGGCAAGATGGATACAGAACTGACTCGGTCATAGAAGACAGAGGGTATCAGTGGATGTGTGTTTTTCTGAATGGAGGAATGTAACTAGTGGTGTTCCGCAGGGATCAGTGCTGGGACCTTTGCTCTTTGTAGTATATATAAATGATTTGGAGGAAAATGTAGCTGGTCTGATTAGTAAGTTTGCAGACGACACAAAGGTTGGTGGAGTTGCGGATAATGATGAGGATTGTCAGAGGATACAGCAGGATATAGATCGGCTGGAGACTTGGACGGAGAAACGGCAGATGGAGTTTAATCCGGACAAATGTGAGGTAATGCATTTTGGAAGGTCTAATGCAGGTGGGAAGTATACAGTAAATGGCAGAACCCTTAGGAGTATTGACAGGCAGAGAGATCTGGGCGTACAGGTCCACAGGTCACTGAAAGTGGCAACGTAGGTGGATAAGGTAGTCAAGAAGGCATACGGCATGCTTGCCTTCATCGATCGGGGCATAGAGTATAAAAATTGGCAAGTCATGTTGCAGCTGTACAGAACCTTAGTTAGGCCACACTTAGAATATTGCATGCAATTCTGGTCGCCACACTACCAGAAGGACGTGGAGGCTTTGGAGAGGGTACAGAGGAGGTTTACCAGGATGTTGCCTGGTCTGGAGGGCATTAGCTATGAGGAGAGGTTGGAAAAACTCGGATTGTTTTCACTGGAACGACGGAGGTGGAGGGGTGACATGACAGAGGTTTACAAAGTTATGAGCGGCATGGACAGAGTGGATAGTCAGAAGCATTTTTCCAGGGTGTAAGAGTCAGTTACTAGGGGACATAGGTTTAAGGTGCGAGGGGCAAAGTTTAGAGGGGATGTGCGAGGCAAGTTTTTTTACACAGAGGGTGGTGAGTGCCTGGAACTTGCTGCCAGGGGAGGTGGTGGAAGCAGATACGATAGCGACGTTTAACAGACATCTTGATAAATACATGAATAGGAAGGGAATAGAGGGATATGGGCCCCGGAAGTGCAGAAGGTGTTAGTTTAGGCAGGCATCAAGATCGGCGCAGGCTTGGAGGGCCGAATGGCCTGTTCCTGTGCTGTACTGTTCTTTGTTCCTTCAAGCAACGGATGAGTCATTATCAATAATACTTTAATTACTGATAATCGGGACAACTTTATGCAATGCACTGAGTTAGCAATAGTTATTTGTAGGAAGGTCATTAATCACGAACAAAACATCTTAAATTCATCTCCTACCTGATGAGCTCAAGCTGTGCCAGCTCCTGATTGGCTTGAAAAATTGGTTTTTTAGTGAACAGTTCCCCAAGAATACAACTGCAAACAGAATACACCGAGTTAACAACCAGCGCACACGCGGATCCCCAGCGCACACGCGGATCCCCAGTGGCAAGTAGGTTTTGGAAGTTGCTAACACCTACAATTTATTGCTGAATATCATTTCAGTACCAGGAATGTCTCCCTATAATTGTGGAATTTCATTCTGTGCCAAACCTCTAGTGAACACAACACCACTCACTCTTCATACAAAGACAGTATCATTTTATGCTGCTTGCATCTCAATGATAAGCCCTCACCTGTTCTCTCATTTGACTGGTTTAAATTATTCGTGTTTGAAGATTCTCTCAACTTTTCCGTTCTCAAACTTCTATTCCAAATGCATGCTGTTACCCCAACCCTCTGAGCAACATTATCTCTTGTTACAGCTTCTTCCTCCTGGTATCAGCCACTTGTTGTATAGTGATTGTACTCATCACATTATCTCTGTTCATATGATCTCTGACGGGAGCTCACTCCACTCTCCCCTCCCTCTGCAGTACTATTCCAGTGTTTTTTGCTCTACTCTATCTTCTGCAGTATTGAAACTCAGCCCCTTTTGCCTTTTTTATAGCAAAGAGCATCACGTTTTCTGATTTCTTGCTTTAGGCTCTATGAAATAATAAACTATAAAATATTTAGAATAAATATAAATAAGCATTTATCTGAGTGACATAGAATTCTAGAGGCACAGGAAAAGGCAACTTGGCCCATCGAGTCCATGCTGGCTCTCTGTAGAGCAATCCAATGAGTCCCATTCCCCGCTCTATCCCAAGTGTCCATCCAATTTCCTTCTAAAATCATTCATCATCTTTGCTTCCAACACCCACATAGACAGAGTGCTCCAGGTTATTACCGCTCACTGCGTTAACAATGTTCTTCCTCATATCTTCCTGCACCTCTTGCCCAAAATCTTAAACCTGTGTTCCCTGATCCTTGTACCATCAGATAAAGGGAGCAGCTTTTCTCTGTCTACATTATCTAAACCTATCATAATCTTGTACACCTCAATCAACTCTCCCCTCAATTTCCTTCGCTCCAAGGAGAACAACCCCAGTTTCTCCAACCTAACCCTGTAGCTAAAATCCCTCATTCCTGGAACCATTCTGATAAATCTCCTCTGCACCCTCTCAAGGACCCTCACATCCTTCCTGAAGTGTGGTGACCAGACTGGATGCAATTCTCCAGTTGGGTCTGAATCAGAACTTTATAACGGTTCAGCATAACTTCCCTGCCTTTATACTCAATACCTCCATCTATGAAGTCCAAAATCCCATATGTGCTTTGCTAACTACTAACTCAATACATCCTGCCACCCTCAAAGATCTATGCACATGAACCCCCAGCTCCCTCTGTCCCTGTACATGCTTTAAAATTGTGTCATTTAGTCTATATTGCCTCTCCCTATCCCTTCTGCCAAAATGCAGAAGCTCACACTTCTCTGTATTAAATTTCATCTGCCATTTGTCTGCCCATTCTGCTAGCCTATCTATGTCCTATTGCAGTTGATTGGTATCATCCTCACTGTCTGCCACTCCTCCAAGTATAGTGCCATCAGCAAATTTTGAAATGTTACTCTGTATTCCAATATCCAAGTCATTTCTATATATCAAAAAAGCAGTGATCCTAGCACTGACCCTTGGGGAACACCACTGTCCACCATCCTCCAGTCTGAAAAACAACTATTTACTACGACTTAAAAATAGAAAATGCTGGGAACACTCAGCAGGTCTGGCAGCATCTGTGGAGGGAGAAGCAGAGTTAACGTTTCAGGTCTGTGAAACGTTAACTCTGCTTCTCTCTCCACAGATGCTGCCAGACCTGCTGAGTGGTTCCAGCGCTTTGTTTTTATTTCAGATTTCCAGCATCTACAGTGTTTTGCTTTTATTTACTACGACTTGCTGTTTTCTGTTATTAAGCCAATTTTTATCCAAGCTGGCACTGACCCTCTTAATCCTTGAGCTTCAATTTTGTTAACCAGCCTTTTATTAGCACTTTGTCAAACACTTTCTTAAAATCCAGATAGACAACACCCATTGCTTTTCCTTCATCAACCTTCTCTGTTATTTCATAAAAAATTCAATTAGATTAGTCAAGCACGATCTGCCTTTTCCAAATCTGTGCTGACTCTCCTTAATTAACTCAAACCTCACCAAGTGCCTGTTCATTTTTTCCCTGATTATTGTTTCTAAAACCTTACCCACCACTAATGTTAAACTAACCGGCCTTCAGTTTCTAGGAATGTCCTTACACCTTTTCTTGAATAAGGGTGTCACATTTTCCACTCTCTAATCTCTGGCACCTCCCCCATATTCAGGGAAGATTGGAAGATTATAGCAAGCCCTTCCGCTATCTCCATATCTACTCCCACTTCCTTTAGCAACCTGGGGTGCAAGCCATCCAGACCAGGTGACTTATCCACTCTAAGCACAGCCAGCCTTTCCAGTACATCCTGCCTATCAATTTTCACCCCATCCATTATCTCTACTATCTCCGCTTCTACTGAAATTTTGTCAGCATCCTCTTCTAAACACTGATACAAAGTACTCATTAAGTATTTTAGCCTTGTCCTGCGCCTCTAAGCATATATCACCCTCCTTGTCCCTAATTGGCCCCGCCCCACCTCTTAATACCCACTTCCAACATACATGCTGGTAGAAGATTACATAATTCCATTTTATGTTAACTGCCATTCTATTTTCATAGTCTTTCTTTGCCAGTCTTATTTCCTCTTCATTTCTCCTCTAAACTTATTGTATTTGGCCTGGTTCTCACTTGAAGAATTCACCTGATATGCATCATACACCCTCTTCTTTTGTTTCATCACATTCTCTATCTCCCTTGTCATCCAAGGAGCCCTGGCTTTGGTTTCCTTGCCTTTCACCCTTGTTGAAATGTACCTGGCCTGTACCTGAAACACCTCCTCCTTAATGATCACCCATTGTTCCATTACAATTGTTCCTGTCAATATTTGGTTCCATTTTATCCTGGCTAGATACCCACTCATCTCATTGAAGTTAGCCCTCTTACAATTTAGAAGTTGTAGTTTTGATTGTTCCTTGCTCTTCTCCATTACTTGTCTAAACTTTATGATACAATGATCACTCTTACCCAAGTGTTCCCCCACAGACACTTGGTCCACTTGTCCCACCTCATTCCCCAGCACCAGATCCAGCAATACCTCCTTCCTAGTTGGACCAAGAACATACTGGTCAAGGAAGTTCTCCTGAACACATTTCAGAAATTCCTCCCCATCCTTACCCTTGACTCTAATATTACCCAATTGATATTTGGGTAATTAAAGTCCCCCAATATCACCACTCTATAGTTCTTGCACATCTCTGCCACTTCCCTGCACATTTGCTCCTCTATCTCTCTCTCTCATTATTTGAAGGCCTATAGAATACCCCCAGTAGTGTGATCATCCCCTTTTTGCTTCTCAACTCTAACCAAATGGATTCTGTCTGTCTTTGCCCCCTCAAGGATATCCTCCTTTTCCAACACAGCGCTATCTTCCCTAATCAGTACTGCTACCCAACCTCCCCTTTTTCCTTCCCTATCATTTCTGAACACTTTGTATTCTTGAATAATAAGCTCCCATTCTTCATTTTTAAGCCATGTTTCCGTTATTGGAAATACATCATATACCCACACAGCCACTTGTGCGTGTAGCTCACCAACTTTATTCACCACACTTTCAGTTTTTATATACATGGATTCAAACCTGTCTTTATATTCCTTGTAGTCGTTCCTAGTCTGGTCCTATTTAATATGGTACTACTTCTTTCTCTAGTACTATCGAACACTCACTTCTTTATGCACCTTATTCCTCTTTTCTATTTCTATATGCTGGTGCCCATCCCCCTGCCAATTTAGTTTAAACCCTCCCCAACCACACTAATGAATGTCCCTACAAGGACATTGGTCCCAGCCCTGTTGAGGTGCAACCTGTCCCTTTTGAATAGGTGTCTCTTGTCTCAGAACTGGTCTCAAGAATCTGAAGCCCTCTCTCCTGTACCATACTTCAAGCCACGCATTGATCCTCTCTAACTTCCTATTTCTCCTCTTGCTAACATGTGGCACTGGGAGTAATCCAGAGATTACTACCTTCGAGTTCCTACTCTTTAATTTCCTTCCTAGCTCCTGAAAATCTGACCATGGGACCTCAATACTTGCCCTCTCTACATTATAACAGTGACAACATTTCCTACATTACAACATTGACTGCACTGCAAAAGTACTCCATTGGTGGTAAAGCGCTTTGGGATGTCCGGTGGTCATGAAAGGCGCTACATAAATGCAAGTCTGTCTTTCTATCTTCTTCATTAGTACCGATGTCTACCACAACTTCTGGCTCACTCCCCTCCGTCCCCTTGCAGAATATTCTGCACCCTCTCCGTGATGTCCCTTACACAGGCATCAGGGAGGCAACACACCACATGATGACGGTTACAGAAATGCTTGTCTGTCCTTTTAACTATGGAATCACCTATAACAAATATATTTCTACTCTTTGCTGTTCTCTCCTATGCAGTCCCTTGCCCACTGGTGCCATGGTCCAGACTGCACTCCTTCAAGGTGTGGTCACTTCCAGAAGCTGAGTACTGGTTTGAGAGTGGCACACACCCTGAAGACCTTACACCTCCTGCCTCTTCCAACTCTTCCGGTTGGCCACCCAGCTATTATCTTGAACTCTCACTGTCTGTGCGGTGACTGCCTCCTGGAACATATGATCCAGGGAAGTCTCAGCTTTCCTGATGCTCCGCAGCTGCCCTTCAAGCTCGGAAGTCTTGAGCTCGAGCAGCTGGAGGCACTTCCTACACATGTGGTTGCCCAAGATACATGAAGGGTCCTGAAGTTCGCACATGGCACATCAATTGCAAACAACAGGTCTTAGCTGCCCATCCATGGTGTAAGAAAAAATTTCTATTCCTCGTTTATAATAGTTAGTACCTTATTTAAATTATTAATTTTAATTAATACCTCTAGACTTGCACTGTGCTACTACTCTTATTAATTCACTTACCTCAATTGAAATTTTATCAATTAAGCTGACCTGTAAATTTAATACATGTACGATCCTCAGTACCACAAACATCCCACTTACCCACAGCTCCAAACATCGATGGCCGGAGAGTATCGCTCCTCCCCCAGCAGCAGTTCCGGTGGGCGGTACCACAGTGTGATGACTTTGTTAGTGTATGGACGGCTAGGAAACAAAGTTGGAGCATTGAGGTGTATCACACCGAACAAAGAAGCAACATTCTACATCAATGCTGACTCCACAAAGTTCAAAGCACAAAGAGACCAATGTGCACTGCCCATCGCCAGAAATGTACTAAAATCCGACAATCCCAGCATAATTCCAGCATAATCCGCGTATAACCAGAATACAATCAGAGCATAACCGGTGCGCAATCCGAGGTCAACTGGGGCACAGCAGGAGCAGAGTGCTGTCTGGGTTTTGTGGATGGTATATGAGTCACATGGCGGGGCTAAAGAGTGGCGAGTCGAAGAGACTTAGTTGTTGGCAGGAAAAAAGACAGATGCGTAATGAGAGAGTCAACTGTGTAACAGCCCCGACAACCAGTTTTATCTACAGCGCTTGTGGAAGAGTCTGTCACTCTAGAATTAGCCTTTACAGCCACTCCAGGCGCTGCTTCACAAACCACTGACCACCTCTAGGCGCTTACCCATTGTCTCTCGAGACATGGAAGCCAAAGAAGATTAGTCACCATCACAAATGCTCCAGTCAGGGTCAGACCACTGAAACATTGTAGGTTTTTGGTGAAAACCCAGGTGCAAAGTGGGTGGAGGCTCAGGACCTCAGCAGCCTTCAGTGCAGTGAAAATTTAATTTGACAGACTCAGAACATTTCCTAAGTTTTTAATGAGGTTTCCCTGAGTGCCGCATTTACATGGCCACTTGCTGCTCCTTTGCCTGCAGACTCTCCCATACTGTTCCCATGTGGAGTAACCATCCTGTGACATGAGGCAGGTGCAACTGTGAATCTGCCCTGAATCAATCCCAATGTTTATTTAATATGAGGCTAGTTTACATCACAGAAGCTGTGACATCTATAAATATGTCAGAGTGCAGCAAATGTCACACTGTGTTTCATGTTAGCAGCTGAGGCACAGCTTCCAACTTTAGGTTTTTGGCTTACAATGAACAGCAAAGGTTAATCTCCCAACAAGTTCAGGCAAAAATGATACACTTCTGAGCAGCCATAGCAAAACACTGACCCCAAAATCCAAGTTATTTGGGTTTTAATTCAGTGATCTGACTCACAGCTGGAGTGTGGGAAATGGACAATTCACTGATCCAGGTGGAGCTTATCAGATTAATGTGGGCAGCTAACCTGCATCTGGCCTGCAACGTAGCTGTCATCAGACAGTCGTAATACAGGTTGGGAAACTTCTGCTTTTATCTGCATGTGTCAGTATCCACCACTGGCCAAGGTTCAGTTCCGAGGTAGTTGATCTAAACTGGAGCAGCAGCAGGAACACTGCAGCTAGTCTGAGGATCTATGACCGTGGAGTGTGCGTGGACACTTCATTTCAGTTCTGAAATTTTCAATTGACCCCCAGCTTCAACAGCTTTTTATTTAGGAAGATTGTGGAGGGGTAGTGGAGAGTTCTCGATTTTCACTACCCTTTGCGTGAAGAAGTGCTTCCTTACATCACCCCTGAATGGCCTAGCTCTAATTTTAAGGTTAGTCTCATTTGTTCTGGACTCCCTCCACTAGAGGAAATAGTGTCTCTCTTTCGACCCTAGAGACTCCTTTGATGATCTTAAGCATCTCAATTAAATCACCCCTTAATTTTCTATATTCAAGAGAAAACAAGCCAAGGGTTCTCAACCAGGGTCAACAGCCCCCTAGGGGTCCGTGAGAAGGTTTCAAAGGATCCGCAAGTGGCTCCCTGTCTCCACTGTGCAGACAATGCTTATTTAATGC
The DNA here is from genome assembly GCF_036365525.1 of Heterodontus francisci. Classification (NCBI taxonomy): domain Eukaryota; kingdom Metazoa; phylum Chordata; class Chondrichthyes; order Heterodontiformes; family Heterodontidae; genus Heterodontus; species Heterodontus francisci. The sequence continues at coordinate 58,904,093 of NC_090403.1, forward strand.
TGATCCCCAAAGGTTAGTGTCCGGGGCACAGAGTTTTAGCTTCCAGCCCCAACCCACCCATCACTTTAGCCTCAAACTTCACAGAGGACTTGAGGAACCAAAAACTGCCGCCTGGCCCTGGAGGCTCACAGTCTTTGGTCCAGCACTATATTGTCTGTTCTCAGCAGACACGGTCTGCTCGGCTATTTAGTAACACAAAGAGGAGAAGTGAGAACTGGTAATGGCTGCCAACACCAACTATCTCATCAGAACTCAGTCAGCCCCACCGACACTTTACCAATCTTAATGACAGTTTACTAATTTCAGTATAACTCTACTAACCTCAGGGACCGTTTACTAATTTCAGTATAACTCTGCCTACATTGGCAACAATGAACTTAAGCATAACCAAGTCAAAATGAACAATGAATATGACATGCGCGTGAGTTTCCCCATAGTTCCTAACTTCTCACCATTTAGAAAATACTCTCAGCTATCTTAGATCCACAGTGGATGACCTCACACTTTCCCACATTGAACTCCATGTGCCACATTTTTGGTTACTCACTCAATCTATCAATGTCCCTTTGCAACTTTCTGCTCCCATCCACAGTATTTACAGTGTCACTAACTTAGTGTCAGCTGCAAACTTAGATAAATGGCTCTCTCTTCCTTCATCTCAATCATTTATAAATGCAGTGAATAGTGAGGCCCCACTGCAGATCACGAATCACATCCTGTCACATTCCAGTCCAGCTTGGGGTGGTCGGTGAGAAGAATTTAGGCAATATTCCTTCAAGAGAATTTACTCATTGCAACCTCGGAGAAGACTTTCACCACTCCCACAGTTGCTGTTAAAAATACCTCAATGATATTTGCACGTAGTTATCCTGGTACCTTCTTCAACCAAGACAACAAAAACAAACTGGCTGCTTATTCAACACATTTTTGGGACGTTGCTGCCACATTTATAGTTACTGATCCCTTTTCCATGAACCACTGCAGCCCTTGTGCTAATGGTGTTGACTTGGGGATTACAGGTATTTGACCCAGCGACAATGAATGATTAATTGTGTATGCCCAAGGCAGGATGGTGTTCCCATGACGGTGTTATTGTCCTCCTCGGAATTGAGGTGGTGGGGTTTGGAGGTGCAGTGGAAGAAACTTGGTGAGTTGCTGCATTTCATCTTGTAGATAGTACACACTGCAGCCACAGGTGGGTGGGGCTGGATATTGTATCCAGTAGCAGGGGCATCAACAGGGTATATTAATGCAAGGCTTTTTTTAAGAAGTCTTGAACGACCTGTAAGTCTCCATGTCAAAGATACGTAGAGGATACAAGGAAGTACAGACATTAAGGATAAATTTGCTCAGCACATTCAGCTCAACTGAACAGCATCAGGCAGCAGGTGACAAGAGCACAGGTCCTGTGAAATGCTCACAAGCATTGTCCTAAGACACTCTTCCCCAAGTTGTGGTGCAAAGTGGTTGTTTGGCTATCTCTGTGGGCCCCGATTAAATTAATACCATTATGTAAAATCCAACAACCCATGGAAAATATCCTATGCTTTCACACAGCGATATAACCAGATCCACATTCTCAGGTCCTACTCTCTCTCACACCGTGGTGCTGTGGTTGGGAACCTGCACATAGTGAATGAATATAAAACTATTTGTGCAACTCACCTCTCCTCCGAGTTGTACAATCGTGCCAAACCAAAATCTGCCAGCTTGATCTGTCCACTGGATAAAGAGAACAATCAGTAAGATAGCAGCTTCCATACTAAACCCCATTCCCCCCCACAAACTAAACCCCATCTCCCCCCCGCGCAAACTAAACCCCATCTCCCCCCCGCGCAAACTAAACCCCATCTCCCCCCCGCGCAAACTAAACCCCATTCCCCCCCACAAACTAAACCCCATCCCCCTCCCCCACAAAACTTAACCCCCTTGCCCCCACCCCACCCTGGATAAAGGGAACAACCAGTGAGATAGTATCTTCCATGCTAACCAACAACCCCCCCCCCCCCCACCTGCACACTGACCCTCTCACATGACCCCAAAATAAAACCCTCCCACCTCCTCCACTCTAACCCCCATAACCCCATCAACATCCCCCAACCCCCCACACTAAGCCCACCCCTCACTTGCTCCACACGCCCATACCTGTTGTTGAGGAGGATGTTGGAGCATTTAATGTCACGATGCAGGAAATTCTTTTTATGACAGTAATCCAGACCATCCATCAGCTGCCTCATGAAGGATTTGATGTGGTCCTCAGTGAAATGCACCAGCCCTGACTCCAGCAGACCCATCAAATCATGGTCCATGTACTCAAAGACCAGGTAGAAAGCCCCTGTTAGATCAGTGATGGGAACAACACGAACAAGCAAATGGTTACTGTCGTCATTTACTCAGCACAGGGAAGCAGGGGAGAAAACTACTTGCTTAACTTAGTGTGGGATTCTCAAACACTTACTGCTAAAATTTTAAAATATGGGTCCCGTTAAGTGTTAGCTTGGCTCAGTTGGCATCACTCACCCCTGTAAATCCATTACTGTAGGATCGAACCCCACTCCAGGACTCGAGCCCATGATCTGAGACAGGATCTCAATGCAGTCCCTAGAATTATCATATTGGCAACGGCCCATTGTTCAGATCACAACATTAAATCTGATGACTGCTCAGCTGCATATTAAAGATTCCATGACAACAGATCAGCGAGTACTCCCAGTGCCTGACCCAACACTATCAGAAATGAGGCGGAGGCAGTGGTGTAGTGGTAATGTCCCTGGACTAGTAATCTAGAGCCCAGGCTAATGCTCCGGGGACATGGTTCAAATTCCACCATGACAGATGGTGAAATTTGAATTCAATTAATAAAAAAAATCTGGAATTAAAAACTAGTCTAATGGTGGCCATCAAACAATTGTCGATTGTTGTAAAATCTCATCTGGTTCACTAATGTCCTTTAGGGAAGGAAACCTGCCGTCCTTACCTGGTCTGGCCTACATGTGACTGCAGACCACAGCAATGTGGTTAACTCTTAAAATGCCCTCTGAAATGGCCGAGCAAGCCGCTCAGTTCAAGGGCAATTAGGGATGGGCAATAAATACAGGCCTAGCCAGCAACGCCTACATCCCAGAAATGAATATTTTAAAAAATGGATTAACTGCTCATTCCTTCCTTGATGTTGGCGGAATCCCCAAAAAGTTCCAGAAAGAAACATTCCCGGTTAGTTAGTCACAATTCTGAGAAGTTAAAGGTTCTCCGGTCTCCAGGAATTTCACTTGATTAGCCGGTGATGCGGAGAGTAATCTCCCTAAGTGTTTCTCTCTCTCATGGGTGTGGGCAGGAGACAGGTGGACAGTGTTGAGCTTGCAACATTGTACGGGTGGTGTGAACTTCATATACATTCATACTTTTAAAATGTAAAATGACTCAAGTTCTCTGTCCTTTGTCTTCAATAATGAGCAGATATACTTTTTCAAAGGTGCTTCTTACTGGCCTTGTCACTGAGCCCAGGTCCCTACAGTCCACACAAACTCTGGGCCCAAAGACAAACATTGGCCATTGCTAGCACAATTGTGACCTCAGGTAACTGGTCAATCCTCCCACAAGTTGCACAGCATTACTTTTCAAACAGGTTGAGTGAGTGATCACACATGGAATGCATCACAAACAGAGGGCAAAACTTGGAAATTTGATGCAAGTGGGAATTTGGTGCAGAGGGGGAAAGAAGTGCTGCTTTTTGCCTCCAATACTTGTAGTGGCTCATAGTACAGTTAAATATTTAATTTAGTTTACCTAGAACATAAGCTATAGGAAGTAAATTATTATAAGACTAAGATTATAAGCTTGATTAAATATATAGACGAATTATTTAAACAAATACAACAAGGTTATACGGGGATGGCAGTGTAGGCAGTGTGCCGCAACTGCAGCATGTGGCAGTTTGTGAAGAGCATTACAATCTTAGACAACAGTAAGTGCCTGCATCTTGAGAAACTTCAGCTCAGAGTTGTTGAGCTGTAGTATGAGGTGCAGATATTGCGGGCTATCAGCGGAGGGTAGTGGGGTGGGTGGGGGGTTATCTGGAGTACTGTATACAGTGCTGGCCTCCTTACTTAAAGAAGGGTGTAAATGTGTTGGAGGCAGTACAGAGAAGGTTTACTAGACTAATACTTTGAATGGACGGGCTGTCTTAAGAGGAAAGGTTGGAAAAAGGCATGTATCTGCTGGAAGTTAGAAGAGTAAGAGGCGACCTGATTGAAACATATAAGATCCTGAGGGGTTTTGACAGGGTGGATGTGGAAAGGATGTTTCCCCTTTTGGGAGAATCTAGAACTAGGGGTCACTGTTTAAAAATAAGGGGTCGCCCATTTAAGACAGAGACGAGGAGAAATGTTTTCTCTCCGAGGATCGTGAGTCTTTGGAATTCTCTTCCTCGTCAGAGGCAGAGGAAGCAGAGTCTTTGAATATTTTTAAGGCAGAGGTAGACAGATTCTTAATAAGCAAGGGGGTGAAAGGTTATCGGGGGTAGGTGGAAATGTGGAGTAATCAGTTCAGCCATGAACTTACTGAATGGCGAAGCAGGCTCTAAGGGCCAAGTGGCTGACTCCTGCTCCTAATCCGTATGTCCGTGTGAACACTTTGTTCCAGGCAGCAGTCACACCCCATAGGAAATGGTACATGTCTGGTAGGTGGTCAGGGACAGGAGGGTGTGACTGTGAGTCTGGCAGATAAGCAGACCCCAGACGCAGTGCTGGAGGAGCCTCAGCCTTTGCCCTTATCCAATAGGTACAAGGTTCTTGCTGCCTGCGTGGATTACGGCAAAGTTTGCAGGGCGGATGAGCAAACAGAACGCAGCACCATAGTGCAGGAAGCCATTCAAGTTGGGGGAGTGAAAAGGAATATGGTGATAGGGGACAGTATAGTCAGGGAGATAAGACACTGTTCTCTGCAGCCACAACCGGGAGTTCCAAAGGTCATGTCTGCCTGTTCGGTGCCTGGATTAAGGACATTTCCTCGCAGCTGGAGAAGAACTTGGAGTGGGAGGGGGGATTCAGTTGTTATCATCCATCTAATAACCAACAAGACAGGTAGAACAAGTAATGAGGTTCTGCTGAGGGCATTTGAGAAGCTGGAGCCCAAATTAAAATGCAGAACCTCAAAAGTAATAATCTCTGGATTACTACCTGAGCCACTTGCAAACTGGCATAAGGTCAAACAAATCAGAGTGTTGAACGTGTGGCTTAAAGAGTGGTGTGGGAAACAGGGGTTTCGATTCATGGATCACTGGCATCAGTACTGGGGAAAGAGGGAGCTGTTCCATTGGGATGGACTCCACGTAAACTGGGCTGGGACCAGTGTCCTGGTGAATCGTATGGTGAAACGGGCTGTAGATAGGTCTTTAAAGTAAAAAGCAGGGGAGGGAGTGGGTTCAAGTGAGGGGAGATTTATAAATCAAAAGAGAAAACTCAAGGCCACAGAGCAGTGTAGCGATTAGGGTAAAGATAAGACAGCGAAAGGAAGGAACAAAAAGTTTGACGGTGATAATGCATCAGTGAAAAAAGTCAAATCAGGGAAAAATGGTAAAAAGTTGAAACTAAAGGCACTTTATCTGAATGTGTGAAAAATTCATAACAAGAGTTAGGAGCTATTCCGTTGGACAGAGTATTAATCAAGACATTGAGAAGCTTAAAGCAAAGGTAATGCAATAATTGTGGGGGACTTTAATCTTCATACAGATTGGACAAATCAAATTGACAAAAGTAGTTTGGAGGATTAGTTCATGGAATGCATTGAGACAGTTTCCTAGAACAATACATCATGGAACCAACTAGGGAAGAGGCTATTTTAGACCTTGTTCTGTGTAATAAGACAAGGTTAATTAGTAATCTTAGATAGTAAGGGATCCTCTGGGAAAGACTGATCATAACATGATAAAATTTCACATTGCGAGTGATATGTGCAAGTTCGAAATGAGAGCATTGAACTTAATGATGCCTATTACATAGGTAGAAGGGGCAAGTTGTCTAAGTTAGATTGGGAAATTAAGTTAAAAGGTATGACGGTAGATGAATAATAGTGAACATTTGAACAAATATTTCATAATTCCCAACGAATCTACATTTCATAGAGAAATAAAAGCTCTACAGGAAAAGAGATTCATCCATGGATAATGAAAGAAATTCAGGATAGTATTAGATTAAAAGAGGCTAATAACATTGCCAAGACCAGTAGTAAGCCTGAGGATTGGGAGAGTTTTAGATATCAATTAAGGATGATCAAAAAATAAATAGATAATAAATATTAATATAAATAGATAAATAGAAAATAATAGAATAAATGACAAGGGAGAAAATAGAATATGAGAGTAAACTAGCAAGAAATATAAAAACAGATTGTAAGAGCTTCTACAGATATGTAAAATGGAACAGAGTAGCAAAAGTAAACATTATAATGGGAAATAAGAAATTGGCAGATATTTTGAGTTTGTCTTCACAGCAGAAGACACAAAAACATACCAGAAATAGGAGGGAATCAAGGGATTAGTGACAGTGAGGAACTTTAATGAATATTAGTAAAGAAAAAGTACTGGAGAAATTAATGAGGCTGTAACTCGACAAAGCCTGTGACCTGGTGCCCTGCTATAACTTCTTCAATAATAACTTCTAACATTTTCCCTATGACAGATGTTAAGCTAACTGGCCTGCAGTTTCCTGCTTTCTGTCTACCCCCCTTTTTGAATAAAGGAGTTACATTGGCTATTTTCCAATCTAACGGAACCTTCCCCGAATCTTGGGAACTTTGGAAAATCAAAACCAATGCATCAACTATCTCACTAGCTACTTCTATTAAAACCCAAGGATGAAGTCCATCAGGACATCAGAATAATGAGCAGCTCTGTCCACATGAAAAACAGGCACATGGTTAAAAAAGAAAATTAAAAAAATATATATTTTTAAAAATAAGGTCAATCATGCGCTGAAATTATTGAACTCAATGTTCAGTCCGCAAGGCTGTAGAGTGCCTAAGCGAAAGATCAGGTGCTGTTCCTCGCGCTTGCGTTGATGTTCACTGGAACACTGCAGCAGGCCAAGGACAGAGAGCAGGAGGGTGGGTTGAAAAGGCAAGCAACCGGAAGCTCGGGATCATGCTTTCGGAGAGGCGACCGCATTGTGAGCAGCGAATAGAGTACACTAAATTGAACCAAGTACAAGTAAATCGCTGCTTCACCTGCAAGAAGAGTTTGGGGCCTTGGATGGTGAGGAGAGATGAGGTAAAAGGGCAGGTATTACACCTCCTGCAATTGCATGGGAAAATGCTGTGGGAACGGGACGAGGTGTCAGGGGTGATGGAGGTGTGGACCAGGGTGTCGCAGAGGGAACAATCCCTTCGGAATTGCTGATGATGGAGGGGAAGGGAAGATGTGTGGCATCATGCTGGAGGTGGCAGAAATGGCAGATGATGATCCTTTGGATGTGGAGGCTGATGGGGTGGAAACTGAGGACAAGGGAAACCCTGTCGTCATTCTGGGAGGGAGGGGAAGGGGTGAGGGCAGAAGTGTGGGAAATAGGTCGGACACGGTTGAGGGCCCTCTCAACCACAGTGGGGGGAATCCTTGGTTGAGGAAAAAGGAAGGCATGTCAGAAGCGCTGTTGTGGAAGGTTGCATCATCAGAACAGATGCATCAGAAATGGAGAACCTGGGAGAATGGGATGGAGTTCTTATAGGAAAAAGGCTGTGAGGAAGTGTCAAGTTTTTACTTTTATCTATTAATATACCTTTATCTTTTTTGAAGTCCAATGCATCTTGTTTGTCTGTCACAATCTCCTTCATGTTGACCACACTGGTGTGGTTAAGCTGACGAAGGATCTTGATTTCTCGAATGGCTGTGATGGGAAATCCCTCCTTTTCATTATCCAGTCGTACCTTTTTAAGAGCAACCATCTCACCTATCAGAAGAGAAAGAGTCTCCATTATCTGAGTAGCCAGTCACAGAGTAAATACAGTTCCTACTGCTTATAGCGGGCGCACTTGTATGAACCTGAATTGCCCACGATATGCAATGACTGGTGTAATGCTGTTACAGTACGGTGTAATTGTACAAGAATGCTGTATATCGCTATTGAATAAACTGGACTAGTTTCATTTAAACTGCAGTCTGTGATTAGTGCAATGTCAAGAAAACCCTATATGCCAAATAAGAATATTAATTTAAACAAGAAATGCTGGAAATATTCCAGCATTTCTTGTTTTTATTTCATATTTCCAGCATCCGCAGAATTTTGCTTTTATTATATATTAATTTCATTGGTTGGAAACTTACATTAGATTATTAATGGAGAAAATCTTGCAGTTAACTTAAAAAAAACTGGCAAACAAGATGGCCACCGCAATTTGCATCTGAAACACCTTTGCATAATCAAAAGACCCACCTGGAGCCAGAGGTTTGAGCAGCACGGACCCAGAACAATGGCTTGCTCTAAGTGACTGAATTACCTAAAATGGCTTCATTAGCATGACAGTCGAGGCAATCTTAATGTATTGACTTTAAAAGAGCAAATACCCTCCAAGTGTAAACTGGCATCCGAGAGCATGTGGAGCCAATTCCTAACCTTGAATTTCATTAGAAGGTTCCAGAAAACCTGAAGCAGCCATGCAACCATCTGTCCATCTCAGGGGATGCTGGTTTTGTTTCCTTTGGACAAAGAGCCAAGCAGAAACAGAGACTGCAGTAGCAGAGAAAGCCGTGGGCTTCCCTTTCTCTCTCTCTCTCCCCAGAAAACATCAAGTTTGAAAACTGTCTGCGACTTTGGCCCCTCCAAGCCTACAGACTGCTACAGCCAGAGACCAGGGGAAGAGAGCCAACTAAATTCTGCCTTCAAGAAAACCCTGAGCAAAGCAGGCCAACCACAAAGTGCACTTTGACCAGCGAGGACTTCAAGAATACAGCTTCAGTTGGAGGATTACTGGATCATCCACTTTACAGACTGTGTATTTAAGTTCCATTTATTCTGGACTTTAATCCAACCACCAAATCTATTTTGCCCTCTGTAATCTATTTGTGTGTGTGTGATCCTCATGTGAATGTGCAATGCTTTTTTTTTTTAAGTATTTTTAAATCAGGATTAGAGTGTAAAGTATAATAAATTTACCTCTTTCTTGTTTAAACTCGAGAAAACCTGTACAATTGTGAAAGAACCAATCACAGTAAAGGTAAAAGGTAAAACACTCACAGAGATGGTAAGCAGAGCCACTGTTTAAAAGGAACAAAGCTTGTTGCAGTTAAATAAGAGGAAGGGCAAGAGGGGAGCCTGAGACCCCCTCCTCACCTGGCCGTAACAACAAGCTGTAACCTCATATCATTTAGAGGGGGATTAGAAGGTCTTAAAGACAGAAAAGTAACTAAACATTAACTACGTGTTATTTCCTTATGGTTGTTTTTGTATTCAGTGCACCCTAATGAGGTGTGAACTACTGAGTAGGAACAGCTGCTTTATCTGTCCGAAATAAATGGAGGGCTTAAAATGCTTTAAACGGCAACACTGAAATTGAAATTAATGCAAATAATGATTATCGCCTTTTGCCCAATATAAGCAACTGCCCATTTTAAACATGGGTCTTTTAAGTGTTGGGGACTGCACTGCATCATGGATTAATCCAGACACAGGGGATCCAAATCCAAGTGCGAGGAGGTCAAGTGGCAGTGGCAAGCCATTGCTGCAGCCAGCCCAGACACTTAACAGGGCTGGTAGTTCAGAATGAAAGACTTTGCTAGTTCACCTTTTCTACAAAAGGTGATCAAAAGGAGAGCAGGCTGGGTGACTCAGAGAGATGCACCCAACCTACAGCAACAAGCAGCTGACTGATGATGGCAGACACAATGGATCTGTCACCACACTAACACTCGAGATGTCATTTCCCACCCAGAAAAACAAAGGAATAGAAATCAAAAATCTTGAACATTAAAACAGCAATTTCCTCTATAAAATACAATGCTCCGTATGTCAGAAAGTTTCTGAAATCATCAATTACCTGTGTCCTTATCCTTAGCCTTGTAAACTTGCCCATAAGTCCCTTCACCAGTGATTCCAATGATGTCAAATTTATCCACACACCGCTTGCCCCAGTCGCTCTCAGTCTCCTTTTTCTCACCATAGCGGGGACAACAGATTCTTTAAAAAGTTAAAGGTATGAGTGGCAATATTAACAAATCAGCACATTGAGCAATAAACCCTCCCTTCAACAGCGGTGTATCCAATATTATCCCCATTCCTTCTGATGGTTTTGCCTCAGACTGCGGTAGTTACACACACACTGACTCCCACCGGGGTACAGTCCCATAGCCACCAACTCTCACTGGGGTACAGTCCCATAGCCACTGACTCTCACCGAGGTACAGTCCCACAGACACTGACAGAGATAGATTGGAAAGTTGGGCAGAGAAATGGCAGATGGAGTTCAATCCGGGCAAATGCGAGGTGATGCATTTTGGAAGATCCAATTCAAGAGTGAACTATACAGTAAATGGAAAAGTCCTGGGGAAAATTGATGTACAGAGAAATTTGGGTGTTCAGGTCCATTGTTCCCTGAAGGTGGCAACGCAGGTCAATAGAGTGGTCAAGAAGGCATACGGCATGCTTTCCTTCATCGGACGGTGTATTGAGTACAAGAGTTGGCAGGTCATGTTACAGTTGTATAGGACTTTGGTTCGGCCACATTTGGAATACTGCGTGCAGTTCTGGTCGCCACATTACCAAAAGGATGTAGATGCTTTGGAAAGGGTGCAGAGGAGGTTCACCAGGATGTTGCCTGGTATGGAGGGTGCTAGCTATGAAGAGAGGTTGAGTAGATTAGGATTATTTTCATTAGAAAGACGGAGGTTGAGGGGGGACCTGATTGAGGTGTACAAAATCATGAGAGGTATAGACAGGGTGGATAGCAAGAAGCTTTTTCCCCAGAGTGGGGGATTCAATTACTAGGGGTCACGAGTTCAAAGTGAGAGGGGAAAAGTTTAGGGGGGATATGCGTGGAAAGTTCTTTACGCAGAGGGTGGTGGATGCCTGGAACGCGTTGCCAGCGGAGGTGGTAGACGCGGGCACGATAGCGTCTTTTAAGATGTATCTAGACAGATACATGAATGGGCAGGAAGCAAAGAGATACAGACCTTTAGAAAATAGGCGACAGGTTTAGATAGAGGATCTGGATCGGCGCAGGCTTGGAGGGCCAAAGGGCCTGTTCCTGTGCTGTAATTTTCTTTGTTCTTTGTTCTCACCGGGGTACAGTCCAATAGCCAGACTTTCACTGGAGTACAGTCCCACAGACACTGACTCTCACTGGGGTACAGTCCCACAGACACTGACTCTCACCGGGGTACAGTCCCACAGACACTGACTCTCACTGGGGTACAGTCCCATAGCCACTGACTCTCACCGGGGTACAGTCCCACAGACACTGACTCTCACCGGGGTACAGTCCCATAGCCACTGACTCTCACCGGGGTACAGTCCCATAGCCACTGATTCTCACCGGGGTACAGTTCCACAGACACTGACTCTCACTAACACTCACTGGGGTACAGTTCCACACACACTGACTCTCACTGGGGTGCAGTTCCACACACACTGACTCTCACTCGGTACAGTTCCGCACACATTGACTGTCACTGGGGTACAGTCCCACACACACTGACTCTCATTGGGTACAGTCCCACAGACACTGACTCTCACTCGGGTACAGTTCCACAAATGCTGACTCTCACCAGGGTGCAGTCCCACAGACACTGACTCTCACTGGGGTACAGTTCCACACACAATGACTCTCACTTGGTACAGTTCCGCACACATTGACTGTCACTGGGGTACAGTTCCACAGACACTAGCTCTCACTCGGGTACAATTCCACAAATGCTGACTCTCACCGTGTGCATTCCCATAGACACTGTCTGTCACACGGGTACAGTCCCATACACACTGACTCTCACTTGGGTACAGTTCCACAGAAACATAGAAAATAGGAGCAGGAGTAGGCCATTCGGCCCTTCGAGCCTGCTCCGCCATTCATTATGATCATGGTTGATCATCCAACTCAGTAACCTGTTCCCGCTTTCGCCCCATATCCTTTGATCCCTTTAAACCCAAGAGCTATACCTGACTCCTTCTTGAAAACATACAATGTTTTGGCCTCAACTGCTTTCTGTGGTAGCGAATTCCGCAGGTTCACCACTCTCTGGGTGAAGAAATTTCTCCTCATCTCAGTCCTGAAAGGTTTACCCCGTATCTTTGGACTCTAACCCCTGGTTCTGGACTCTCCCACCATCAGGAACATCCTTCCTGCATCTACCCTGTCATGTCCTGTTAGACCTTTATAGGTTTCTATGAGATCCCCCCTCACTCTTCTGAACTCCAGCGAATATAATCCTAACCGACTCAATCTCTCCTCATAAGTCAGTCCCACCATCCCAGGAATCAGTCTGGTAAACCTTCACTGCATTCCCTCTATAGCAAGAGCATCCTTCCTCAGATAAGGAGACCAAAACTGCACACAATATTCCAGGTGTGGCCTCACCAAGGCCCTGTATAATTGTAGCAAGACATCCCTGCTCCTGTACTCAAATCCTCTCGCTATGAAGGCCAACATACCATTTGTCTTTTTTACCGCCTGTTGGACCTGCATGCTTACCTTCAGCGACTGGTGTACGAGAACACCCAGGTCTCGTTGCATATTCCCCTCTTTCAGTTTATAGCCATTCAGATAATAATCTGCCTTCCTGCTTTTGCTACCAAAGTGGATAACCTCACATTTATCCACATTATACTGCATCTGCCATGCATTAGCCCATTCACTCAACTTGTCCAAATCACCCTGAAGCCTCTCTGCATCCTCCTCACAACTGACCCTCCCACCCAGTTTTGTGTCATCTGCAAATTTGGAAATATTACATTTAGTTCCCTCATCTAAATCATTAATATATATTGTGAATAGCTGGGGTCCTAGCACCAATCCCTGTGGTACCCCACTAGTCACTGCCTGCCATTCGGAAAAAGACCCATTTATCCCTACTCTTTGTTTCCTGTCCACCAACCAATTTTCTATCCATCGCAATACACTACCCCCAATCCCAAGCGCTTTAATTTTACACGCTAATCTCTTATGTGAGACTTTGTCGAAAGCCTTCTGAAAGTCCAAATAAACCACATCCACTGGCTCTCCCTCATCAACTCTACTAGTTACATCCTTGAAGAATTCTAGTACATTTGTCAAGCATGATTTCCCTTTCGTAAATCCATGCTGACCATGCCTGATTCTACCACTGTTCTCCAAGTGCTCTGCTATAAAATCTTTGATAATGGATTGTAGAATTTTCCCCACTACCGCATCAGGCTGACTGGTCTATAATTCCCTGCTTTCTCTCTACGTTCCTTTTTAAATAGTGGGGTTACATTAGCTACCTTCCAATCTGTAGGAACTGTTCCAGAGTCTACAGAATCTTGGAAGATGACCACCAATACATCCACTATTTCTAGGGCCACTTCCTTAAGTACTCTGGGATGCAGACCATCAGGCCCTGGGGATTTATCGGCCTTCAATCCCATCAATTTCCCCAACACCATTTCTCTACTAATACTGATTTCCTTCAGTTCCTCTCTCTCACTAAACCCTGCGTTCCCCAACATTTCTGGTATGATATTTGTGTCCTCCTTTGTGAAGACAGAACCCAAGTATGCATTTAGTTGGTCAGCCATTTCTTTGTTCCACGTAATAAATTCCCCTGTTTCTGACTGTAAGGGACATACATTTGTCTTCACTAATCGTATTCTCTTCACATACCTGTCAAAACTTTTACAATCAGACACTGACTCTCACTGGGGTACAGTTCCACACACACTGACTGTATTTGGGGGACAGTCCCACAGACACTGACTCTCACTGGGGTACAGTTCCACAGACACTGACTCTCACTGGGGTACAGTTCCACAGACACTGACTCTCACTGGCGTACAGTTCCACAGACACTGACTCTCACTGGGGGACAGTTCCACAGACACTGACTCTCACTGGGGGACAGTTCCACAGACACTGACTCTCACTGGGGGACAGTTCCACACCCACTGACTCTCACTGGGGTACAGTTCCACACACAGTGACTCTCACTGGGGTACAGTTCCACACACACCGACTCTCACTGGGGTACAGTTCCACACACACTGACTCTCACTGGGGTACAGGTCCACACACACTGACACTCACTGGGGTACAGGTCCACACACACTGACACTCACTGGGGTACAGGTCCACACACACTGACACTCACTGGGGTACAGGTCCACACACACTGACACTCACTGGGGTACAGTTCCACACACACTGACTCTCACTGGGGTACAGTTCCACACACACTGACTCTCACTGGGGTACAGTTCCACACGCCCTGACTCTCACTGGGGTACAGTTCCACACACACTGACTCTCACTGGGGTACAGTTCCACACGCACTGACTCTCACTGGGGTACAGTTCCACACGCACTGACACTCACTGGGGTACAGTTCCACACGCACTGACACTCACTGGGGTACAGTTCCACACGCACGGACACTCACTGGGGTACAGTTCCACACACACTGACACTCACTGGGGTACAGGTCCACACACACTGACTCTCACTGGGGGACAGTTCCACAGACACTGACTCTCACTGGGGGACAGTTCCACAGACACTGACTCTCACTGGGGGACAGTTCCACAGACACTGATTCTCACTGGGGTACAGTTCCACAGACACTGACTCTCACCGGGGGACAGTTCCACACATACTGACTCTCACTGGGGGACAGTTCCACAGACACTGACTCTCATAGGCAGGCCCTGCGAGTCTGTACCTGGGGTATCCAGGACCTGTCTTGATGGAAGTGAACTGTTTTCAGCAGCTGAGTGACTGGAGTCAATAGAAAAAAGGGGTGGTGAAATCAGAGTGTAGACAGCACCGTTCCCCACACAGGGTTTCTGCAATACTGTCCTGGCATTCCACCTCCAATATTATTGCTCAGTTTTGCTGGTGTTGAAGGGATCTTGCAATGTGCAGATCAGGGCAGCATTATACCACAGTCTGATTCATGGTCATAATCTGCATGGAACCCATGCTACTTCTACCTTTAAGAATCAATCCAACTCCCAGCTGCCTGAGCAACAAATTACAGAAAGTTCGTTTCAGAAAACAAAGGCAGGCACTAGCCCGGGATCAATGAGATGTTTAACTAAACTCGCATTTCCTCTGATATTCTTACTTGGGCCTCTTTTTAAGGACCGGTTGAGGCAGAGGTGGTGTCTTCTGCTCCGGGGAATCTGGCGGCGAGGGATCTGTCCCAGGCAGTTCTGGTGGGAGTGGGAGGTCTGCCAGTAAATGCCGTGTTCTTTGGTCTCTGTCTTTCCTGGCAGGTTTTATATGCTGGATCTCCTTAGGGCTGAAATAGAAAAAGTATTACAGTACTGTCAGGCAAGCCCTCCCACCTGCCAAGAATGAGACACATATTTCGCCACATGAACATTAAAACTTAAAATTGGTTCTGGGAAGAAAAGAGGGCCTATCACAAGGAATTGCCAGGCCCCTCACCAGAAAGACCTTTTCTGCATGCTAGCAGACAGTGCTGGAACAAAGAACCCAGTCCCTGCTTCCCCAATACACAGAAGTGGAGGTCCGACCAGTTTAGTCACATGACTGGCTGTTTGAATTTGAACCTACCACAGAGTGAAGCAGAAAAATGTTTGCTCCTGGATTGAAAAGATCTCTCTCCTGTCTGCTCCCATCTCCTTCTCATGGAACTGAAGACCCACTGAAGACACATGAACCCCAAGAGAGAAAAGTCTCCTACAGTGAAAAAGGTTTAAGAAGAATATTGGGCCCCAACGAAAAGTAAGACTACCTACAATCAAGGACTCAAACTTTTTTACTTTAATTTTCTTCTGCTCTTTTCTGTCTCCATTTACATGTGCGTACCGCATATGCATGCTGGCGTGGGGCGCAGCGTGTATCCGTAGGCGTTAACCGAATTACAGTTTAAGGTTCTATAAATTTCACTTTTCTTCTTTAAACCGGAGAAAACCTGGTTGGGCTCATTTCTTTGCCTTATGATTGGAAAGTGGCGAACAAGGATTCACCAAGGGGGAGCTCACAACAGTGTGTTTAAAATTAAACCCTGTTACAATAAGAGCAGGTGAAGGCTAAAAGGGACCCCTAGACACCATTCTCACCTGGTCGTAACAGCACCGAGAATGCAGAGCACCTGGGGGGATGTAACGGGGAAGCGGCAGCAGGGGATGGGGATGTGGGGAGCACAGTACGAATACATACAGAATTCCATCACATCAGGGAAAGGTGTTTCGGGAAAGGTCTTTCACCCTCTGGGCTGCTCCTGCCCCACCACCCGCGCTACGCACAGTCTCTCCCTCCGCCCGCACTACGCACAGTCTCTCCCTCCGCCCGCACTACGCACAGGCTCTCTCTCTGCCCGCGCTATGCGCAGGCTCTCTCTCTCTCTGCCCGCGCTATGCGCAGGCTCTCTCTCTCTCTGCCCGTGTTATGCGCAGGCTCTCTCTCTCTCTCTCTACCCGCGCTACGCGCAGGCTCTCTCTCTCTCTGCCCGTGTTATGCACAGGCTCTCTCTCTCTCTGCCCGTGTTATGCACAGGCTCTCTCTCTGCCCGTGTTATGCGCAGGCTCTCTCTCTCTCTGCCCGTGTTATGCACAGGCTCTCTCTCTCTGTTATGCACAGGTTCTCTCTCTCTGCCTGTGTTATGCACAGGCTCTCTCTCTCTCTGCCCGTGTTATGCGCAGGCTCTCTCTCTCTCTCTGCCCGTGTTATGCGCAGGCTCTCTCTCTGCCCGTGTTATGCGCAGGCTCTCTCTCTCTCTGCCCGTGTTATGCACAGGCTCTCTCTCTCTCTGCCCGTGTTATGCACAGGCTCTCTCTCTCTCTGCTCGTGTTATGCACAGGCTCTCTCTCTCTCTGCCCGTGTTATGCACAGGCTCTCTCTCTCTCTGCCCGTGTTATGTACAGGCTCTCTCTCTCTGTTATGCACAGGTTCTCTCTCTCTGCCTGTGTTATGCGCAGGCTCTCTCTCTCTCTGCCCGTGTTATGCGCAGGCTCTCTCTCTCTCTGCCCGCGTTATGCACAGGCTCTCTCTCTCTCTGCCCGCGTTATGCACAGGCTCTCTCTCTCTCTGCCCGTGTTATGCGCAGGCTCTCTCTCTCTCTGCCCGTGTTATGCGCAGGCTCTCTCTCTGCCCGTGTTATGCGCAGGCTCTCTCTCTCTCTGCCCATGTTATGCGCAGGCTCTCTCTCTCTCTGCCCATGTTATGCGCAGGCTCTCTCTCTCTCTGCCCGTGTTATGCACAGGCTCTCTCTCTCTCTGCCCGTGTTATGCACAGGCTCTCTCTCTCTCTCTGCCCGTGTTATGCACAGGCTCTCTCTCTCTCTGCCCGTGTTATGCACAGGCTCTCTCTCTCTCTGCCCGTGTTATGCACAGGCTCTCTCTCTCTCTGTTATGCACAGGTTCTCTCTCTCTGCCTGTGTTATGCACAGGCTCTCACTCTCTGTTATGCACAGGTTCTCTCTCTCTGCCTGTGTTATGCACAGGCTCTCCCTCCACCTATGTTAGAACCTCTGTGTTTCTTGCCCTGTTTAAGGAGGCCTGATAGTTGCACATTGCTCTCAAAGAGCAATGCACAGCTCTGGTGAAGTTCTGGGAGCAGCTAGTAACAGCTAAACAGAAAATTACTATTCACGTTCATATATAACTTTACAAGAATTAAAGGGTAACCCTGCCCCAAGAGGAATCTGGTGTGTTCTGTTTCTACACCCAGCTTTTAAACATCTATTTCCGATGTGACCCCGGGGCTTGTTTTATCAGGTTGGATTTTTTTTTCTAAATACACATGTAATCTTTTTTTGGGGCAGTTGGCTGCACCCTTTTCCTGGCTGACTGCACAGAGATGAGTGTTTATCACATTTAATTTCTGCTCTCTCCCATCTCAACATACAATCTGTTGTTGCTGTCTGCTCTGGGTTTATTTCCTGATTTCAGACTGCTCATTATAAACTGACCTACCAGTCCACTGCATTCATTCTGATAAATGCCATCTCCTTTTAGAAACAGGGCAGAGAGAGGATTAAACACAATCAAGCACAGAATCCCAGGTCTGGGTCAAAGGTGTACACTCCACCTTAGATCAGTCCAAACACAGCATTGTGTCGTATGAGAGTGAGATAAATCAAAATGTATTGGAACATCTCTAGAGAGCTGACGAGCTCCACAGATGAGGTTAACCAATAATGGAACCCAGTCAAAGACACATTAGCAGCACCGGCATCCTGGCCTGTGTGCAAATGGACAGGTAGAAGTATTGACCTGAGGAGGAGGCAGGGCAATCACAGTGCTGCAAAACCACAGAGCTTTTTTCTGTTACTTTAAACAAGCAGTTCGACTTTCTCAAAGCAGGCAGAGAAGCTACAGATCATACCAGGAGTGTGTACAGACCATACCAGGAGTGTGTACAGACCATACCAGGGGCGTGTACAGACCATACCAGGGGCGTGTACAGACCATACCAGGGGCGTGTACAGATCATTCCCAGAGCGTGTACAGAGCATTCCCAGAGCGTGTACAGAGCATTCCCAGAGTGTGTACAGATCATTCCCAGAGTGTGTACAGATCATTCCCAGAGCGTGTACAGAGCATTCCCAGAGCGTGTACAGATCATTCCCGAAGCATGTATAGATCATTTCTAGAATTTGTACAGATCATTCCAGGAGTGTATTCAGATCATTCCCAAAGCACGTAAAGATCATTCCGGGATTGTGTACAGATCATTCCTGGGGTAAGTACAGATCATTCCCAAAACATGTAAGATAATTCCAGGAGTTTTTCCAGACCATAACACTTCTTTGCAATTGTGCTGACAGACACTGAGGAAAAGGAACAATCTTGGAACTGCGGTCAGTTCCGGGATGACAATCAGCAAAATCTTTTAGAATAAACCCATGCCTGATTCTGACATTAATGCAGTAATGTTTAATCCAACATTCCTTGACACAAATTTCTTACCTTTCCATATCATCCTCCCCAGGAAGGAGTGGAGGCAATGGCAGTGGTGGCAGTGTTGAAGTCAGTAAGGGCATTACTGAGTTCAGCATCGGTGGCATGGGGAGTGCACTGCCCAACACTGTGGTCCGTGATGGCAGTTGCTGAGAGACAGTTGGTGAGTGGGTCAAGACTGGTGCAGGAGCCAATACAGGTACAGGTATCGGTACTGGTGGCAATGGTAACGACAATGGTACAGGGAGCTGCGGAATTTGCACTGTAGTTATTGGTGGCGGTTCAGTCAGAATTTCTGGCAGAGGTTGAGACTGGTTAAGAGCCACTGGTGGTAGGGGAGGTGGTGGTTGTACTGGGGCCGGTGGCAGTGTTACCGGGGGAGATTGGGGAGGTAATGGTGGAGGAGCGGAGCCTGAAGGAGGAAGCGGAGGTTTCTCCAGATTGCTTTCGTTTGGTAATGGTGGCAGACTCTTCTCCTTCGGTGTTCCCAACTCACATTTCACCACTGGTGATTTAGACTCTTTCGCCAATGGTGAGAGCACTGGGTTATCCTCTAATATTTCAGTCGTTTCTTTTATCTCTGGGACCATCTCAGCAATTTCTTTCTCTATCTTCACAGTCACTGTGCTTGAGGTTTCAATGGGTGAAGGTGGTTTCTCGCACTTTATTATTTTAGTCAATTTCTTCACATCTTTAAGTGCCGCCACAGAGGCTGAGCCGCTGGAACCGACACTGTGAGCACTTGTTTTACAGACGCTCCCAGCTGACACTTTAGGCTCTTTTGAGTCTTTCACGCTGGACTTGGCAGCCACGGCAGCTCTTGCCCTCTTGGTTTTGCTCAGCTCAGCACCGAGGCTCGACTTGAGGGTAAACCGGCTTGGTGAAATACTCGAGTGTCGACTTCGTGATCGAGATTGCCTGTGTTTACTGCGGGACCGCGAATGCCTCGCGTACACTGGGCTCCGGCTCCTCGACTTTGCTGACCTCCTGTGAAGAGAAGCATGCTCAATTATAATACAAACAATTCTGGTCAGCTGCTGTAACAGCATGCATCAAATAACAAACAACTTGCGCGGTCACACAATCTTCTACTGGTTAACACAGTGTACAGCTTCTGCCATTTCAAATCAAATACTAGGCCTGTCCAGCCAGTATACTTCCACAAATACTTCCTGGACAGTCAGTTTGAACAGGTGCATTGTGCATTACCTCACAGGCGTGTACTACTTCAACACGAAGACAGTGCAACAGTTTGGAACCTTGCCTCACCCATACACCCACTGGCCATTTGCACCTTATTTGTGCTTCACTTGTACAGCTCAGGAGACATGCTATGCGTATCTCCAAACCTCCAGCTAAAGGAGGACTAGCTGAGGGTTGCTGATCACACTGCAAGTCAGTTCCCACGCTTCTTGTTCTCCAATAAGAGGCAGGCTACAAGGTACAATCAATAAAGTACCATCACAGACCAATGGAAAACTCCTGTTCAGACTAAAGGCTAGTAGCTTTCTTCCCTTCCCATAGGGAAATACACTTGCTGCCCATCAGGAAGCTGACTCAGGACAAACTGTAGCCCTGAACTACAACTCATCACTTAAAGTTGAAGGGTTCCACAACCAGGCCTCCATCGCTGAGGAGTGAGGCCCACAACAACACTGAGCACCAGTGGCTCAAAGTAAGGGAGTGTGTACATGAAACAGGGTAGCAGCTGTATCACACAGTGGTAACACCCCCCACACACAGTGATAAACCCCCCACACACAGTGGTAACACCCCCCACACACAGTGATAAACCCCCCACACACAGTGGTAACACCCCCCACACACAGTGATAAACCCCCCACACACAGTGGTAACACCCCCACACACACAGTGATAAACCCCCCACACACAGTGGTAACACCCCCACACTGCGTACCGTGATAAAGCCCACACACAGAAACTGAACTGGACCAGCCATATAAATACTGTGGCTCTAAGAGCAGGACAGAGGCTGGGATTCCTGAGGCGAGTAACTCACCTTCTGACTCCCCAAAGCCTGTCCACCATCTACAAGGCACAAGTCAGGAGTGTGATGGAATATTCTCCACTTGCCTGGATGGGTGCAGCTCCAACAACACTCAATAAGCACAACACCATCCAGGACAAAGCAGCCTGCTTGATTGGCACCCCATCCACAAACATTCACTACCTTCACCACCGACGCACAGTGGCAGCAGTGTGTACCATCTACAAGATGCACTGCAGCAACTCACCAAGGCTCCTTAGACAGCACCTTAGACCTGCGACCTCTACCACCAAGGAGGACAAGGGCAGCAGATGCATGGGAACACCAAGTTCCCCTCCAAGTCACACACCATCCTGACTTGGAACTATATCGCCATCACTGTCACTGGATCAAGATACTGGAACTACCTCCCTAACACCACTGATGGTATACCTATACCCCAAGGACAGCAGCAGTTCAAGAAGGCAGCTCACCACCACCTTCTCAAGGGCAATTAAGGATGAGCAATATATGCTGGCCTGACCAGTGACGGCCACATCCCAAATAAAAAAAAACACACGGTGATAATACTGCCCCACGCACACCGTGTTAAATCACACACACGCGGTGATAAACCCCCCCCCCAAAACACCCTGATAAACCCCCCCCAAACACCCTGATAAACCACCCCCCAAAACACCCTGATAAACCCCCCCCCAAACACCCTGATAACCACCCCCCAAAACACCCTGATAACCCCCCCCCCAAAACACCCTGATAAACCACCCCCCCCAAAACACCTGATAACCCCCCCCCCAAAACACCCTGATAAAACCCCCCCCCCCAAAACACCCTGATAAACCCCCCCCCCCAAAACACCCGGATAAACCA